>NC_060140.1:766996196-769396196 GCF_021461385.2 Schistocerca piceifrons | reverse complement strand
AAATTACTCAGAGATATGAAGAAAGTAATAACATTAAACAATTCTGGAAAGCGGAGACCGTAAAAGCAATCAGAGCGTAAGTCGGAAAAAGTTGATTTGACGTAATGGACAGGGGAGAGTGTGTGTGTGTTGTTTGCAGCTGAAGCTCACTTCCACGATAGCAGTCACTAAGTACTTAAGCGCACATTAAACAGACGTAGAAACTGTGGTGGCAGCTCTGGACGCATGGAGAGGAGATACGAGCATGACTGTAAGCGGCGCTTCGCGAAACCCTGAGCGCCGTTCGTCCACAGCGCAGAGTGTTAATTACGGTAATAACTCGAACTTTAAGTGGGGTCCGATGCAGTAGGCGTAAACGGGAGCGAGGCAGGTAATCCGCTTAATGTGTTAGACTTCCTAGGGGCGCATTGCCGGAGCTGATGCATGTTTAAAGGCCTCCACCTCCTCTTCCTCCTGCTTCCGTCCACGTTGCTGAAGGGTTCCTCCCGGCACAGCTCTGCACCCTGGCTACGTAATTGCAGAGACCTCAGTAGAAAGTGTAAGGAAAATGCAATTTCTCCAACTGTAATGGGGAGTCGACCAGATTCTAAACCCTAGCCAGAACCAGGATTTAGATCAGGTGAACGTTCTGACAAATCATCTTCAATTTGCACTACTAATTTCTTCTTCGAGATTGTCAGACAGAAGTTGGCATTTACCTCACAAATATGTGGCTTACTAGGTGTTGCTCAATCACTGTACGTCCTTATGCAAAGGCCTTATGATAATTGGATTGCTGGTAGCCCTTTGGAACGCATGTGGAATTTATTCAATTGATTTCATGCGATTTTTGACAACCACATCAATATGACAGTTATCTTGAAATTCCCGCTGGAACGAAAATTTGTAACAGCGTAAAATTCCTCGTTGCTCCCCGATACGAAGCAGGCGCTTTTCAAACAATGTATATTTGGAGTCGTTATTTTTGATGCACTTCACTAATGTTTAGCGATCATTCATACACTGTCTGACCAAAGTAGCAGAACACCAGTTAGTGGATATTTATATGGCTTGTGTCCACCATTCGCCTCATTGACAGATTGAGATCTGCCGGAGACACATTCAGTTAGATGTCTGAATGTCTGTGGAGGAATGTCACGCCATTCATCCTCAGCAGCCGACATCAGAGAAGCTAGTAATGTTGAACACTCGGATCTCGAGTGAAGTCTACATTATAATTAATACTGAAGGTGTGTACGGTGTCTGTACTTTCGAACAGGTCCGAATGAACAGACACCACACATATAAAAGGGGTTAAAAAGTGTCGAATATTTTAAGACGTTGTAGTACTCGTCGAAACAAGAAAAATAAGCGCAATAAATATGGGTTTGGAAACGCATTCTTTCTGCGATCAACACCATTTTACAGGAAGGGCTGCGCGACTCTTGGTTGCGGATGTTAGCAGAGTCGTTGCATTGGCACTCCGTCAAAGTGTCGACAGGGTGTTGTGATGTCTCACTCACAATACTCTACCTGCCATAGGTGCTCTGCAGTGAGTTGTGTGGCTCGAGTCGTGTTTGTACGTCTTATTGTACAGCACTGTCTACTCTGGGTACCTATGATGATGTTTTACCTTGTTCCACATGCGGATTCACTAATATGTTTACTTTTATCGCACTGTTTGTTCTTGCAAATGGTTTAGTACATTTACTTCCTCTCTTTCCCACCACTTGTTACCAGTGGAAGTCTACTACTTGACAAGTGAAATGGCGGGTACGATATTCTGCTATGGTTTAGCAGATGGACATAGCCTGCGAACGCGTGCCCTCTACGCTGAAAAATATGCACAGCGGAGACTGCCCTCTGATAAGTTGTTCGGCAGACTTTTCCATTCTCTGAGGAACACACATACCCTTGCAGCTCAGAAGACTGACAGTGGAAGGCCTCGCAACGTCCGCACGCCTGACATGGAGGAACTTGTGCTACTTCGGTGGCAGAAACCGCTGGGACCAGTGTGAGACGAATAGCGGCAGCAAAAGGCATGTCTCACACTCTCTTATGGGGGGGGGGGTTACTTAATGAACAATTGCTGTACCCATATCACTTACACCGCGTTCAGGCCGTAAGGCGATAGGATCGTCATGGCATATGGCAGCTCTGTCAGTGGCTATTGCAGAAGTGTTCCGCAGATCCACTATGCACATCCTAGATATTATATACGATGAGGCAGGGTTCACAAGAGACGATGTTGTGAACTTCCATAACCAGTATATAGGGGCAGACGTAAATCCCCAAGAAGTTCAGGAAAGAGGGCATCAACACCGATTCTCAATCACCGTTTGGGCAGGTTTGCTTGGCGATAGATTCATAGGACCATACGTGCTATCAGAGAGCAAACTGCACTTTTTTATTAGTGTATTGTCTATCTTGTTGGAGGTTGTGCCACTGCAGCAACGAATATAAATGCATGATGGCGCACCAGCACACTTCCACCACAATGTGCACTAACATCTGAAGCAGACATTTCGGGGCCGCTGGATTGGTTGGGAGCCCTCACCTTGGTTTGCTCGTTCCCCAGATCTCAATTCCCTTGACTTTTGGTTATGGGGACAGATGAAGTAACTAATCTACGTGGCACCGATTAAAGATGTGCAGAGACTGCATCGTAGCATCATCAGTGCTTGCCAGGGGGTCCAACACCAACTGGTTATATTTCAAAGGTTGCGTCATTCCTTATGCCGGAATGGACGCCACGTTGAACACCACCTGTAGATACGTGTTTATCACAGACAGTGTGCATTTCCACACTCATATTTTTTGGAATTAGGCCTACCTCAGAAAGTATGCAATTCCGGACCCACGTTTATTCCACATTTTTTTGTTTCGATGAGTACTACCACCTTTCAAAGCACTCGTCGTATATGCACCTGACGGCGAATAATGACAGCTCCACTGTCGGAAACTCTTGCGGGAACCGGGTGAAGCAGCGAACAGTGAGGATAAAGGAGAGTGGAAGCTACATGTGTAGTGTGCGACAGGTTGAGAATCTGGTCTGGACGAAAAGCGTCCCCGGATAGCCGAAGGGCTTAAGACGATCGCTCGCGTAAAGCGGGAAATCCGAGTTCGAGTCCCGTTCCGGCACAAATTTCCACTTGCCTCTATTGTGTTTGCTTCAATGCCTGATTGCATGTGAAGTCTGAATTTCTCTCGCATCGTTGTACCGAAGACATTCCAGTGGGTTCAGGTCGGGACTCTGGACAGACCAGCCCGTTTCAGGAATGTTATTGTCCACAAATCGTTGACTCTGAGATGTCGGTTTATGAGAGGGTTCACTGACATGACGATTTAAACTACAACTGTCTCCGAACTGTTCCTCTACTATACGGAGAAGTCAGTACTGTAAACTCTATTCGTATCCCTCGCATTTAGCATTTTCTTAACATAATTAGGAGGAACCACACCCTAACAACGAAAAACACCGCCACATGACGTAACACCATCTCCTCTGCACTTCACTGCAGGAAACAGATGATGGAAGATAGTGCTCTCCAAGCATTTATCAACCTCAAAGCATTTCATCCGATTGTCACAGGATATAGAGTGATTCATTACTCCAAATCACTCATTTCCACTCACCAACTGTCTAGTTGTGTCGCACTTTATAACTCTTCAAGAATGCTTAGCCCTTAGTAGGTGTGGCTTATGAGGAGATGCCCGGCCACTGTACATTCTTTTTAACTCACTACGCGTGTTGATTGTATATATCGAAATAATCGGCAACCAGTTGCAGAAAAGAAATTTTATTAACCAGTTTCAGGAACTTAGTGACCTTCTTTAGAAGGTTAAAGCTATGGCATCATTTGCGACAGTTATAACCTTCTGAAGAAGGCCACGATTATGGATACAAAATTTCTTTTAAGCAACTGGTTGCAGATTATTTTCACAAATACAACTACAGTTGCTGAAGATGGATAAAGTACTGTACAGCGACTGTGCTAGCTGGACTACTAGTAGCACTTCGGAGCTCACGAGTGGTTCACACCGTTGGTTTCGTGGGATTTTTGACGACCTCACTTCGCAATGCCCGGTGACCACCGTGCGTCAGTACATGATGTATGCCTGGCCTTGGTTTAGCTGCCGTTCTTTTTTCACGTTTCCACTTCACAGTCATCACACACAGGAGGCCTTGATAGCTTTAAAAGGCCTATTTTTGTTACTCATGTGACATCCAATGACTAGTCTACGTTTGAAGTCACTCAACTCTCGTGACTGATCTCTGCTAATACTGCTTCTCCATTGAGAATACAGTGCTCCCCACCTCCTTTCATAGTGCTGGGGCCACCTCTCGCGACATGTAGTGGCCGATTCTGCATTAAATTGGGGTGTCCGGATACTTTTGATCAGTTGGTGCACGCGTACAGAGATATTCAGTTGGACAAGATTGACAGCCTAGAATTAAAGTATTTTCTTATCAGACCTGCTGTTTCACCGTGTTTAGTCTCTGAAGGTAACGAGTCTTTCATTATTTACGCTCCAGAAGCATGAAAGCGTCCATCACACTTGTGGTTCAGCGTGAATATTGGCAGCAAGTGGAGTGTTGAAAGATCTGTGTGCTACAATAATTCTGCATTCAAACTTAAACTATTTAGTGTGTGCAGTAAGGTCTTCTGATTAAAGTGTCACGCATCTAGGTCGTAATTAGTGGCTTAGTGTTTGTCTCTGAGAGAGATATACTGACATTCATTTTTTTCGTATAACTTGTGAGATGAAGTCACGCACCTTGCCAGAACGTTTTTATCGCCGAGTTTTGCCCGCTAAAATCAAAAATCAATTTGTCAAACCTTTGGTATTATTTACACGTTCCACTCATAGCCCATTACTACAGTATCAGATAAGAGAATTTCGAGCCAAGAGATATCTATAGTCACAGTGGTACTTAACTTGACAAATTTTACGATGAATATCGCTTGATCTTTATCTGCTACTCTGATGACGAGCTATACCCGGAACGTGTAAATAATTAAAAGTCCCAAAAAGTGGACTGTTGTTATTAGCGGTCAAAGAGCGGTGATAAAGACGTCCTCAGACTTTTGTTTTGATGATATCTTAGATGGATCGTTTTCCTGAAAAAATTCAGAATGTGTCGGTTAATGCGCACTTGATTCTCTTACCCAGTTGTGAACATCCTATATTCTCACGTAATCCATACAATTCTTTGGCATTTTTGAGTGATTCTGTGACGTCCTCCTTCTGCGTTTTCCGTATTAGGCAAGTTGTAGCTTGTTATGGTTCTCATATTTTTCTTTATATACGAGGATCGCTTTTCTGCTTTGGTTTAATGATCTTCATCTAAATGTTCAATTGTGTGTGAAATCTTATGGGACTTAACTGTTAAGGTCATGATTCCCTAAGCTTACACACTACTTAACCTAAATCATCCTAAGGTCAAACACACACACCCATGCCTGAGGGAGGACTCGACATCTTCTCACCGCTCTAAGAAATCTTGTTTTTATTCCTTGTCTTTGAATTTTTTGCCTTTAATACAATACCCACGACTCAAATCTATATGGCAGGATTGCAAAATTTTGTTCGTATTTCTTTCCGTGTTTTAAACTTTAATGTTCTATCATTTATTTCGTAGATACTTCCAAATCTACGCACCTATTCTTCTTTGTATTGACACCATATTTTACATCCAAGGTAGGTAAAACATTTTAACTGTTCAGTTATTTTTTGGTTAGCTGCTTTGTCTTGCCATTGACTTGGATTTACCAAAAAATTTCTCAATATGCATCTTTTAGTTAGTTCAGAAATCCCTTTTTTTAAATCATCTTCTCTTGAAAAAATAAGTGTAAGAAGACCAGCAAGCAAGGTAGGAGTAGATTTTTTAACTTAACCAAATTGTTTAATTTTACCCCGCTGTTTATCATAGAATTACATTAAATCCAAGTTGAACTGCATCGTCAGTGTAAAAATTGAACAGCGTAGGGGATAAATTACAGCCTTGTTTCATCCATTTATCTGTTTCTGTTCTGAATAAACACCTTCTATATAAATGTTTACTGATGTATCTTTAAACAGAGTTGTGACAGCTGAGGTAGGCTGTATAGGGTAAACTCTCCATAACCTTTGTCTAACTACATCGAAGGTCCTCTCAAAACATGTAAAAACGATGTGTATCCGTTTGTTAGGCTCTCTCTGCTTTCCAATATTCGTTGTAAAATAAAAGTTGCACAAGTCGCTGATCGTTTCTTTGTAAGCCCGACCTGTTCTTCCGTGACTAACATTCTGCTATTGCTTACAGTTTTTTCTTTACAAATCTTACACAAAGTTTATATGTTCTGTCGTGTATGCTTATCCCTATGTAGTTTTCGCATAAATTTTTTCGAGTTTCTTATATCTTGATATTACTTCTGCCTTCTTGCAGTTTCGTGGTACGTTTTCCATCACAATTTAAATACATATAATAAGTTAAGGCATAGTGATAATCTCCATGGCTTATCAACATATAAACTTGTCGCTTTTCGATTTTTTATGAATTTCGAAGCTGCTGCGAGTAGTTTTGTTGTTCTGTCATGTAGGGCTTTTACTTGTATTTGTGAATCATTTTCTTTCTTCTCGTCCATCTTAGCATCATACTATATGTTGTGGACTGGCAAGACAGCCAATCCACTAAGATAGGTAGCCGAAAGGCACGCGTTCAAGCTCACGCAGGATGGCGTGAGGTCTGGAACAGGACAAGGTCTTTATAGTAGCAAAAATAGTACGTAGCTTCTGGAATACTTAACTTTAATCCATAATTGGTGAACATCGGTCTGACGGTACATGCATCACAAGATAAATAGCAATTGATAATGGCGCCTTGCTAGGTCGTAGCAAATTACGTAGCTGAAGGCTATGCTAACTATCGTCTCGGCAAATGAGAGCGTAATGTGTCAGTGAACCATCGCTAGAAAAGTCGGCTGTACAACTGGGGCGAGTGCTAGGAAGTCTCTCTAGACCTGCCGTGTGGCGGCGCTCGGTCTGCAATCACTGATAGTGGCGACACGCGGGTCCGACGTATACTAACGGACCGCGGCCGATTTAAATGCTACCACCTAGCAAGTGTGGTGTCTGGCGGTGACACCACACTATAAATAGTACTTAATCCAATCCTCTTTGTTAGTTTTATTCAAACAAATTATATCGTCTTCTGTTTTAAGCTGTCTGCTGATAGCCACGAATATCGTGTTCTCTGTCACTAGTGTATTTGTCCCAGGCTGGCTGGTGCGGTCTCTTCACTATTCCTTTCGTCTAGTTCACCTTTTATAGATTTGTTTGTTTTACAGGATAGGCTTTAAAAGAATTTTCTTTTATTTGATGAGAGACAAAGCTTTGACTCAGCCTGAAAATAGTGGTTTTATCGCCAATGCCAGACGCTGTGGGATGGTAACCCTTTCAGGAACATTTCAAAATACTCCCAGGTCCAAAATTTCTCTCCTATCGTTTAGTACCCTACATACTCTGTATCGATAGTCATGTAGAAATAGCTGGTTAAAATATATCGAGCAGTAAAAGTAATCATTTCATAGTGAAATTTTTTTTGGAATTATTCTCGTTGTTCGTCTTTCACGCACGCACGCAACTGAATCAGTACCAGTTCATAGGCAACGTTCTTGACACGGGGTTTCGTTAAGACGTGTGTTTAGATATGACCTCGTTTAAACTGCGCTCATCTCGAGGTTGTTTAATCCCTCGCCCCGCGTTTAAAGCGTAGCTGACGTGCGAGTGTGAAAAATTCATTATGCATTGTGACATACCAAATTAAAGTGTAGTTTGAATAAAACTTTGCAGAGGAAACAGTTCCAATAACAAACAATAAATTGAGTGATCTGTCGTTAATTGTTGTCAATGAAATTCTTTATTGCTCGTTGCTCGTTTAGTTCAAATGGTTCAAATGGCTCTAAGCACTATGGGACATCTGAGGTCATCAGTCCCCTAGACTTAGAACTACTTAACCTAACTAACCTAAGAACATCACACATATCCATGCCCGAGGCAGTATTCGAACCTGCGACCGTAGCAGCAGAGCGGTTCCCGAGTGAAGCGCCTAGAACCGTTCGGTTACAGCGGCCGGCGCTCGTTTATTAATACGGTAATGAAAGGACATGTATGGCTGATTGACTGGAGGAATGTATTTGGAGGAGCACTGCCGCACCGTTGTTTCTTCGTGTTACTGTTATACTGTGTCTGCACCTGTATAAAATACGTTATATCCCGTGGGCTACTTCTCTATTCTATAGAGCATTCTGCGTAAAATAAACTGTGAACGAGAGGGAATCTGTATTTTTCTATAATGCGTGTTGGTGTATCTCAACTTGGAGAGACGACCCACATACACTATGTGATCAAAAGTATCCGGACACATGGCTGAAAATGACTTACAAGTTCGTGGCGCCCTCCATTGGTAATGATGGAATTCAGTATACTGTTGGCCCATCCTTAACCTTGATGACAGCTTCCACTCCCGCACGCATACGTTCAATCAGGTGCTGGAAGGTTTCTTCGGGAATGGCAGTCCATTCTTCACGGAGAGCTGTACTGAAGACAGGTATCGATGTAGGTCAATGAGGCCTGGCACGAAGTCGGCGTTCCAGAACATCCCGAAGGTGTTCTACAGGATTCAGGTCAGGACTCTGTGCAGACCAGTCCATTACAGGGATGTTACTGTCATGTAACCACTCCGCCACAGGGCGTGCATTATGAACACGTGCTCGATCGTGTTCAAAGATGCAATCTGCATCCCCGAATTGCTCTTCAACAGTGGTAAGCAAGAAGGTGGTTAAAACATCATTGTAGGCCTGTGCTGTGACAGTGCCACGCAAAACAACAAAGAGTGCAAGGCCCCTCTATGAAAAACACTACCACACCATAACATCACCTCTCCGAATTTTGCTGTTGGTACTACACACGCTGGTAGATGAGGTTCACTGAGCATTTGCCGTACCCACGCCCTACCATGGGATCGGCACATTGTGTACCGTTATTCGTCACTCCACACAACATTTTTCCATTGTTCAGTCGTACGATGTTTACGCTCCTTACACCAAGCGAGGCGTCGTTTGGTATTTGCCGGCGTTATGTGTGGCTTATGAGCGGCAGCTCGACCGTGTAATCCCAGTTTTCTCACCTCCCGCCTAACTGTCATAGTACTAGCATTGGATCCTGATGCGGTTACAATTCCTGTGTGATGGTCTGGATAGATGTCTGCCTATTACACATCACGACCCTCTTCAACTCTCGGTGGTCTTTGCCAGTCTTCACTATCACATTGGAAACAGTGGACCTAGGGATGTTTAGGAGTGTGGAAATCTCGCGTACAGACGTATGACACAAGTGACACCCAATCGCCTGACCACCTTCTAAGTCCGTGAGTTCCGCGGAGCTCCCCATTCTGCTCTCTCACGATGTGTAATGACTACTAGGGTCGCTGATGTATAGTACCTGGCAGCAGGTGGTAGCACAATGCACCTAATTTGAAAAACGTATGTTTTTGGGGGTGTGATCACGCGGTGTATGTAAGAGCTTAGAGTCAGTCACGCAGGTTCCACTTATAATCTATTTAGTATTGTGTTATTCGGAACTACTGGTGAATAAGGCTCAAAATTGTTGGAGTGTTGTTACACAACATTGTGCGTTCACAGTCTGCCCGTAGAAAGGAGCAGACGTCTCGGAACAGAATGAGATCTACTTGTCCAGTATTGCTCTTAGAACTTTGATCCTCATCCAGCAATTTTCAAACTCTCTTTGGGTTCCTTCTAGTGAGATCTCAGACTCAGTACGGTTTGAAATTATACATAGTGTAAATATATACTGATGCGCAGAACTTAACGAAGGGAGTAACTTTTGCATGATGTGATACTTTCAAGCAACATAGTTTTTTTTTATCATACATATAGAGATGTGCTACTATGTAGTGTGTAAGTTAACTGAAGGAAATACGATATTGCAGTGACTGTGACATTCTGATTACGATGCAGAGTTCCTTTGGACATGCATGCATGGCCAAAAGAACAGGCACTGCGGTGACTAAAACCCTTATGAAATACATTAAATGTATTCGCGACTGCGAATAAGGACAACCATTAGTTGTAGAATGGAATGACGGTCCGGCACAAATTTTCACTGTTGTCATTCACATTCTACTAAAACCTGGTAGTCAAGGAAGGCAGGATTCGGTTACGATTGTGAACGGGGCCATAATCAGTTACTATTGGTTCCCTTTTGCAATCACACACATTTATTTTATAACGATAATCCAGAGTCAGCAATAAATAAAGATATTACATGTTATTAATGAAGGAATAAAAAACTGTGTCATTACTAGTGCTTTCAGTGCGTTACAATTTACCAAATGAACATAAAATACAGACACGGCATAAAATGTTTTAAAAACAAGCCAGTGTGATACCAATTAGAATTTTAAGGCAAGTAACCACAGTCACGGCTGAAGGCCTTTAACGCCAAGAACGGCAAATATTAAAAAAATTTAACAAACATACTGTAAAACAGCAATGCAATATCTAGGTTAATTTAAAAAGACAGGCTACTCATCTCCAAACGGGTGAGACAAAAAGATGATAAACTTAATAGCGCAACAATTTAAATCTGCTGTAACGCCAAGAATGGCAATTATATAAAAACTTATAAAACAGCAAGTACAACAGGAAAGGTTAATTTAAAAGGACAAGCAACTGATCACCAAACAAGTGAAAGAAAATGATGGTAAACTTGGTAGCAAAACCATTTAAACCTGCTGTAACGCCAAGAATGGTAGTTACATAAAAAAATTTTGAAACATACAGTAACACAGCAAATATAATAATAAAACACAAGGGGCACTCACAGGCGGTGCTCTAGGAATTGAGCTCTGAGTAGGTCCGTCAAAAAAAAAAAAAAAAAACACTTTCACGAGTGATGAGATAGGCAGCCAAGAGTTGCATTCGCTTCACAAGATGGTAACTGAGACTAGTGGCAGTCTAACGAATGACTAATGATAATGTTGCTAAGGCTACCTGATGTCCAATAAAATAAATGCAATAATGTAAAAATAAGCCATAGCCGGAACCGGCGGTCTGGACTTCACCTGCAGAATACTGTTCTTAGAGCGCCCGGAACGAGAAAGGAAGCACTACCACCAGAGTAGAAGAATCGCCAACCAACCTATAATCAAGAAAGCTGTCAAAACTACACGCCTCACCAGACAGCAGCGGCAAGGCAAGGAAACGTACACTGCCGTTACATACACTAACCCCCAGGGTAGGTAACTGGGGCGTTAGCGGCCACGAGCAGGTCGGTGTGGCCGTGTGGTTCTAGGCGCTTCAGTCTGGAACCGCGTGACCGCTACGGTCGCAGGTTCGAATCCTACCTCGGGCATGAATGTGTGTGATGTCCTTAGGTTAGTTAGGTTTAAGTACTAAGTTCTAGGGGACTGATGACCACAGATGTTAAGTCCCATAGTGCTCAGAGGCATTTGAACCATTTTTAGCGGCCACGAGGCAGGAAAAATACCGCTGGTTCAACTTAACAAATAGTAACAAACTGTACGCAATGAATAGTAATTAGAAGTCCCGGAAAGCTAATCAGTTCCGCCTTCTCCAAGCACTCCACTCGCTGCTCTTCGCCTCGGCAACACTACGAGCAGCAACGTGATTGGGTCACTGGAGAATTGCAAGATCTCACAATGGTGGAGGTTTCTCTACTTGAATCCTAACGCACTCAACCTAAAACTTGCCCGATCCGGTTTACGATGAGGTCGTGCATCCCCATGACCACAGGCCTTCGATCTGGCAGTCCATGAGGATCGCTAGAGTTCCCGGCGTGTTCTTCCACTGCGCGGACCTGGCTACTCTTCAGTCCCCAACTGATCTTCCCACTCACACGACCCGGAAAAACAACGACGTTGCCCAAAAGACAGGGCAACAATTACTACATATCGATGACCACCACTGCTGCCAACAGCGGACAGGCAACGCTTATGAAACGAGTGGATCTAGTCAAGACGAAAAGAAGACAAACAACCGCAACCAAGCCAACTAAAGGATACGGTGTCGCCTCCAACAGAGGGCGGAAACCTACAAACAGTACCAATGCAAACCACAGCACGGCTCATCTACAGATGATGGTTGTCCTTATTCGCAATGGCGAATACGTTTAATGTATTTCATAATGGCTACAGTCATCGCAGTGCCTGTTCCGACATGTTTGCATGTCCAAAGGAACTCTGGATCGTAATCAGAAAAACACAGGAACTGCAATATCATATTTGTCTGATGATACTGAGCATGCGACTTCCAAGCACAATGTCTAACCTCTGCTGGAATATACATAATGGATGTACGTGCACAGGTCATAGATGCATGGTTGACGACATGTGTAAGTTTTTGTCTGGCATTGAATCTTGCACGGATAGCCAAATGGCTAGGCGACCTCTAGTGATAAGCGGGAAATCTGGGTTCGAGTCGCGGCCTTGCACAAACTTCTACTGTCGTCATTAGATTCTACAGTTGATGGTTGTCCGTATTCTCAATTGCAAATACATTTAATGATATAAATACGGTGCCACTCTGTGGTGGTGTCAACGGAACACAACTTACTGATCGTCGAACAGAGCGACCACTGTCATTCGGTAGTAGCTCACTGTGCAGCGTGAAATTGCGTTGCTTGCAGTACTGTTCAGTGAAAGACTTTGCCAGGATTTTGTCAAAAGGTAGAAAGGGCGGTTCTGATTTATTAAAGAATACCTTAAAGACTCATTTTTTTCATTTATTCTAAAAATTTCAATAAGTTACGATGAACCAATTTTTTCGATAGTCACTCATGTTTTTCATTTATTCTAAAAATTTCGATAAATTATGATAAACCATTTTATTCGATAGTGATCTCGAAGTTTTCACCAAACGGAGAAACAATATCGTTACTTGGGAGTGTTCTACTTTGGCAAACCACTAAAAAGCAGCCATCCTGCAACTGCCCTTCACCACCAAAAGTTATTTTACACTCATCTTCTTTCAGTGTGAAATTCAACTGAGAAAGTATTCAGGAACGGGCGAGCGCTAATTTTTGGGACACCGTGATTATGAATGGCAGAACTTTTGGAATAAACAGGTCTCTGTTCTACAGAGAATGTAAAACTATTTTTGTTGGGTAAAATGGAAAGAATCTGGAATTTTTCAAGCTTACACTTCCGTAAATTTCCTTATTTAAGTGCGCAAGTGTCGTTCTCACAGTGAAGGAAAGATCCTTTTCTGCATTAAAGAATGTCTCAGCAGACAAATATCTAAGTGACGAGAATTTGGATTATTCTTTATTCGTCCTACGGCATTTAGCACCGCGATCCTCTGAACACATGCATGGCTCACCTTCGATGCAGCTCTTTTCCATTCGAGCAGAGGGGCGGCATCTTTATGGGAACTGGCTGTGGTCTAGTAAGGCACGAACTTCCTCCTCCCCCTCCCCCCCTCCCCCCCCCTCCCACACCGGCATTTGCCTGTACAGAAAATGGGAAAGAACAGAAAACCATTTTCAAGGTTACTAGAGGATGGATTCCAACCACCTCGCCTCCCGAATGCGGGATTGCTAGTTCAGCAGCTCAACATTCAGAGCTGCCTCAAGATGATGGACAACTGGGAAATACTGATTGCTGTACGTTGTGGAATAGATGATTTGCCAGCAGAACTGTTGAAGAGTCTGAGAAACAAGGCAAGAAAAGAAATAGTCTACCTCTGTAACGAGATATATGACAAAGGGGAATGGCCTCATGACTTCGCTGCAACAGTTATGATACCAATAGAGAAAAAGAGAAATACTAAAAAATGTAAAGAGCACCGGACCATTAGTCTAATTTCTCATGCAGCTAAAGTCTTGCTGAGAGTGTTCAATAGAAGGTTATATGACAAGCTGGCTAGAGGGATTGCAGAGGAGCAGTTCGGATTTAGAAGAGGAAAAGGAACAAGAGATGCTATTGGCCTGCTAAGAACTATAGGGGAAAGATATATGGAAAAGGGTAGAGAAATCTTTTTTATAGATTTAGAAAAGGCTTTTGACAGAGTTCAGTGGAACAAGCTGATGGATATGTTGAAGAGGAAAGGAGTAGATTGGAAAGAGAGACGACTGATACAGAATCTATATTTACACCAGAAAGTAAGGATAGGGATTGGAAATGAAATGTTAGAAGCAAGCAGCATTGTACGAGGTGTTAGACATGGTTGTTGCCTTTCTCCACTGTTGTTTAACGTATACCTTGAAGAGATTATTGCGAAAAGTTTAGATGGGAAAAGAGGAATATGTATTGCTGGAAAGAGAATAAAATGTATAAGATTTGCTGATGACATGGTATTAGTGGCAGAAAGTGAGCGGACAGTGAATAACATGCTCAGAGATCTGAATGAAGCTTGTGTGGAATATGGGATGCAAAAAAAACACAGAAAAAACAAAGAGTATGGTCATAAGCACAAGACGCAGACTGTCCAATATTAAAATAGGACAATCTACCATTAGCCAAGTAAGTGAATTTAAATATCTCGGAAGCACAATAACTGAAGACTTGAGATGTCACCAGGAGGTGAAAACTCGAATTGCCATAGCGAAGGAGGCATTCAACAGAAAGAGGAGGCTCTTATGCGGCAAATTAGATAAAGGACTAAGGAAAAGGCTTGGCAAATGTTTTGTCTGAAGTGTGGTACAATGTGAGGCAGAAACATGGACACTGAGACGAGAGGACGAAAAAAGGTTAAAACATTTGAGATGTGGATGTGGAGGAGAATGGAGAGAATAAGCTGGATGGAAAGAGTGAGTAATGAAAGAGTATTGGAAACGGTCGATGAGAGAAGATGTCTGCTGAAGGCTGTAAGAGAAAGGAAAAAGAACTGGTTGGGACATTCATTGAGAAGGGAGTGCTTGCTAGTAGATGCTTTGGAAGGATTGGTTTGTGGGAGAAACTGAGAGGAAGAAGGAGATACAAGGTGACAGACTTCATAAAGGGAAGAGGAAATTATGCAGACCTGAAGAGGATGGCAGAAGACCGGACAGCCTGGAGAGTTACCATCTGAAAACCTGCCTTTAGGCAGAACACTGATGATGATGATGTACGTTGTTTTAAAATAAAATAAAATGCATCACAACAAAAGACTGAATTCTGACATCGGATATTTCTCTTTTAATTGTGCATGTTTAGCCATTTGATAGTGCACAAATGTAAGGCTATTTTAAGATTTAATTATGCTTGGAATTTCTGGCTTCAGTTGCTATACTATTACGACTGTAAAGGGATTTTGGACGATTTTAAGCAACAGCCCGCTGAAAAAATCTTTTAGAAACGAAAGAACAGTAGAATGTACTCTAATCATATACCCTTCCTGCTCACCAAAAACCCCTGCCCATCTTTCCGTACTGGAACTCGTTTTCATAATTGAGTACCACACGGGTGACCAGATTGGGCGATATTTTTTTGGCCATTTTTTTGGCCATTTGGGCTACTAGTGATACGATAGTGCGCAAATTTTTAAAGAAACGCAACCATCGCCATTTGGGCGATATTTTTGTTGATCAACGAGATTTTTTCGCCACACAAATACAAATGTATATTCAGCACTTGTAAAGTGCGCAAATGGACAAAACGTCTGAACTGTCTTCTCAAGCCCAGGGTGTTAAACAGACATTCGATATAAATATGAAGCTGGCCCTGTAAGCCAGCTAATATTAGGTGCAGGTCATAACAAAAATAATTATAAATGGTGTTGTTACGTAGCTAGAATGCATGAATTAGTAAAAGTGAACGTTTGGGATCTGTTCTAGAAAGACAAAACAGTTATATCCCTTTTTTTCATTCTACATATAATTTATTAACTGTGCTCTCAGGGGTCAAGAGATACACAAAAATCATGTCCAACAAAATATTTAACTCTTGGACATATTGAATTGATTATTAAAATCGTTATCTCTATATATGAAAAATTTTATCACAGGAAAGAATGATTAAAAATCTTCATCAGCTAACTTACATTTATGATGGCATAGCTGGTCAATGCACTGAGTTGGTGGAGAATAATTTTACTTTTTAAACCAGTGAAGAACTCTCATGTACTCAATGTGAGGGTAGGTTAGTGTCCTAGCTTTCGATATTCAATGGTCCAACCGTAGGTAAGTTTGAGTGAGCAAAATCTTGGCTCAACATTTACTGTGGCCTAATGCGCGATGGTACTTTACCAAGCGGAACCTGCAATGGTGTTGTCTCCATGCTGGATCTGAAACGCTAATTCCCTACACTGGCCTTGATTGAATTCACTCAGTCTCAACTTTTCTGCATTGCGTAGAATGTTAATTTTTCCCTAGTTGAAATAATGGTTATTGCACACTCGCTAAGGGTTGGAGGGATGTGCACAATTGCTTTGCCTGCAAAACCTCCTCCAGCAATAATTAACTACCTCTTTGCTACCTTTGACCACGATATGTGAAGCATATCGTCCACACTTCACAGAAGCAAAGCTTTCAACGCCCTCGCTTTTTTTCACACTCTTGTGCAGTCCGCTGCAAGACGAGAGAGATTTCCCAGAAATTTTAGTTCCCGGAATGCTTTTATGTAATGGGGATCTTCCCACCGCGTCTCGTCTTTGTCGCACAGCATGGCTTCAGCCAAGCGCCGTCTCATTAGAGGTGAATTTTATTTTTCTTGCCAGGTCGCTGACTAGCCCTGTTAAAACCGTCCAGCTACTTACCCTCTGTCCCGACTGTATTTACCTTAAAAGGAACAACATGTTGTTCTCGCCTTACCCCTTTATATGATGAAGCTCGCCATTCTCTTGTTAAGTGAAGTTTTCCAGTGCCATTAACCACCTGCTCGGTTCGTCTCCAAAATGCGTTTCACTTAACATACTTATGCATGTCCCAGTACATGTATTGGTAGATATTATTTTGTTAGCTTTAGTCACATGAGGTTACTGCAATTACTTTTTGTTGTTATAATATAATTATTATTTTCTGAGGATGTCATACTGTATCGTGCTGTCGTTATGATCAAGCTCATGTAAGGTTGGTAAAATCCAGATACCTTACACACTGATTTTAATTTAATGTTGTTTGTAACGATATTTGCCACTCTGCTGCTGTGTGAAATATTAAAATATGACAACCTCAAATAACGACTCCAGTGCTAGCATTAAACTGCTATAGATAGATAATTATGCTATCATAGCACTGTGTAAAGCCATTTTTAACTCACTATAACGCTAGCGGACGGATCAGATTCGGTTTTTCCTCTTCTTTCTTCTTACAGACTTATCCACAATTACACTACTGGTCATTAAAATCGCTACACCAAGAAGAACTGCAGATGATAAATGGGTATTCATTGGACAAATACATTATACTAGAACTGACATGTGATTACATTTTCAGGCAATTTCGATGCATTGATCTTGAGAAATCAGTACCCAGAACAACCACCTCTGGCCGTAATAACGGCCTTGATAAGCCTGCACATTGAGTCAAACAGAGCTTGGATGGCGTGTACAGGTACAGCTGCAAATGCAGCTTCAACACGATACCACACTTCATCAAGAGTAGTGACTGGCGTATTGTGACGAGACAGTTGCTCGGCCACCATTGACCAGACGTTTTCAATTGGTGAGAGATCTGGAGAATGTGTTGGCCAGGTCAGCAGCCGAACATTTTCTGTATCCGGAAAGGCCCGTACAGGACCTGCAACATGCGGTCGTGCATTATCCTGCTGAAATGTAGGGTTTTGGCAGGGATCAAATGAAGGGTAGAGCCACGGGTCGTAACAGATCTGAAATGTAACGTCCACTGTTCAAAGTGCCGTCACTGCGAACAAGAGGTGAGCGAGACGTGTAACCAATGGCACCCCATACCATCACGCCAGGTGATACGCCAGTATGGCGATGACGAATACACGCTTCCAATGGGTGTTCACCGCGATGTCGCCAATCACGGATGCGACCATTATGATGCTGTAAACAGAACCTGGATTCATCCGAAAAAATGAATGGCACCCCATACCATCACGCCAGGTGATACGCCAGTATGGCGATGACGAATACACGCTTCCAATGGGTGTTCACCGCGATGTCGCCAATCACGGATGCGACCATTATGATGCTGTAAACAGAACCTGGATTCATCCGAAAAAATGACGTTTTGCCATTCGTGCACCCAGGTTCGTCGTTGAGTACAGCATCGCAGGCGCTCCTGTCTGTGATGCAGCGTTAAGGGTAACCGCAGTCAAGGTCTCCGAGCTGATTGTCCATGCTGCTGCAAACGTCGTCGAACTGTTCGTGCAGATGGTTGTTGTCTTGCAAACGTCCCAATCTGTTGACTCAGGGATCGAGACGGGGCTGCACGATCCTTTACAGCCATGCGGATAAGATGCCTGTCATCTCGGCTGCTAGTGATACGAGGCCGTTGAGATCCAGCACGGCGTTCCGTATTACCCTCCCGAACCCACCTATTCCATATTCTGCTAACAGTCATTGGATCTCGACCAACGCGAGCAGCAATGTCGCGATACGATAAACCGCAATCGCAATAGGCTACAATCCGACCTTTATCAAAGTCGGAAACGTGATGGGACGCATTTTTACTCCTTACACGAGGCATCGCAACAACGTTTCAACAGGCAACGCCGGTCAACTGCTGTTTGTGTATGAGAAATCGGTTGGAAACTTTCCTCATGTCAGTGTGTTGTAGGTGTCGCCACCGGCGCCAACCTTGTGCGAATGCTCTGAAAAGCTAATCATTTACATATCACATCATCTTCCTGTCGGTTAAATTTCGCGTATGTAGCACCTCATCTTCGTGGTGTAACAATTTTAATGGGGAGTAGTGTAAATAGTATCACAACAGCACACAGCACAAAAGTAATGATCAGTGACACTTACATTAAATTCAAGAAACAACTAAACTGGTTAGTAAAACAACAACTGTCTTCAAGCAAGGCCAACAATAGGTCTCTGCTAAAATATAACGATGGGTGACAGCCAATAGTGCTGGGGACGTATATACAGTTGAAATCTATCTTTGGCCTTTCGGACTATCGATAGTATGTATCCATTTTTCGTAATGGGATTGAAAATCAAAATTTCTTTCCGTCTTACTAGACGGCAACTGGGTCGTGTGTAATTCTGTTTATGTGATAGGAGTTGGGATCCAGTTCCCATGGACCTTCCTTTGACTACGTTCTTATATCAGTGTGGTGCAATTGTTGTCGCCGTTTGATGTGAGTCCCTTCTTACCTGTTTTACAACAACATTCTCTCATTCGGGCAGCAATTCTCTTGGTTTGGAATGCTCCCCATGCATGTGAAACAGTAATGTGAGCAGTACTAAACTCTTGTGCTACACTCGTCACACTTCGTCCTTCCAGTTTCCCGATAAGTCTTGCCCATCTAGTCGTCCAAATATTGCCTCTACATGCTGTCTTTTCCCATTCCATCAACTGCCATGTGTAGCATGCCCAACCACATTTGATGGCATAGTCACACTGACCTCACACCATCTGTCGTCCAACAGGGAGTACCTCTGGCAACATGGTCCAACAGTTTCATTCATTTAACGTAGCTGTGTCTAAAAATGCTAAAAATGGATTTGATAGGACCAAAGGAATGGGGCACCAAAAGTTACGTCATACTGTAACGAGATA
Organism: Schistocerca piceifrons; assembly: GCF_021461385.2. Lineage (NCBI taxonomy): Eukaryota > Metazoa > Arthropoda > Insecta > Orthoptera > Acrididae > Schistocerca > Schistocerca piceifrons. Next base: position 769,376,522 of record NC_060140.1, on the reverse strand, counting down.
CACTTACTTAACTGAAAACATTATAAGTAACTAGTAGCATCACCTGCAGTAATAACAGGATCAATGTGTCAGCTTGATCTTTACAAACAACGAACGGGAAGCAACACTTCAAGAGTGAGGTGCTGCATGACTTACACATTAGGTTCAGAGTTGAGTCCAAAGACTGTTGTTCACCCTGGTCCACTGAAGCACCTGTCACAACGAGATAACAGAAGAAAGAGAATGAGTTATCTGTTCAGATCAATCACGCTTCTGTCTGACTGAGTGTTACCCAAGCATAATGAGAGCTAGAAGCGACTCAGTGATATGCAGAGGATATTGTAATGAAGTGGGAACGAATTCTCTGATTGAATAAGTGGAAAACGAGTTTTTTCCGTCTATCTTTAGCATTAATCAGGACTTCGACATTACGAACTACTGAGTTCCAAAATAGAAAGTGTCTCATTCATTGGGCTAATACACACATGAAAGAAAGTTTTTGATCACCCTAGTTCCCAGAACTCCTAAAGACAGACGTTGACTGTGGATATCGTATCATGAACACAGTCCCTTTGACTGTTCAGACATGTCACTAAACAGGTCCAAAGATGTAAACAACCTCGCATGGGCAGAGCCCATTAGACGGAGGTGGTCCGACAGCCTATCAGTTTAGTCATTCAACCAGGAAGGAGGTACACAGCTCGTGTTGTCTGCAGTTCAACCAAGCAAAGACGATCAATACCGTGGTTCGATCGCGTCGGCATTGTTACTTTGTGCCTGGAAGGGCTCTCAACAAGGGAAGTGTCCAGGCATCTTGGAGTCAACCTAAGCGATGTTGTTCGGACATGGAGGCGATACAGACAGACAGGAACTGTCGATGACATTCCTCGCTTAGGCCGCCCAGGGACTACTACTGCAGTGGATAACCACTACCTACAGATAATGCCTGACAGTAACGGACGTCCATGGCGAGATCTGTCTTTGCAACCACGACATCATGCAGCATAGCACAGATGGGCCCAACAACATGCTGATTGGACCACTCACGATTGGCATCACGTTCTCTGCACCGATGAGTGTCGCATATGCCTTCAACCAGACAATCGTTGGAGACGTATTTGGAGTCAGCGTGGGCAGGCTGAACGCCTCAGACACATTGTCCAGAAAGTTTAGCAAGGTGGAGGTTCCCTACTGTTTTGGGGTGGCATTATGTGGGGCGGACATACACCGCTGGTGGTCACGGAAGGCGCCATAACGGCTGTACGATACATGACTGCCATCCTCTGAATGGTAGTGCAACCATATCGGCAGCATTTTGGCGAGGCATCCACCTTCATGGACGACAATTCGCGCCCCCAACGTGCACATCTTGTGAATGGCTTCCTTCAGGATAACGACATCGCTCGACTAGCGTGGCTAGCAGGTTCTCCAGAATTCGAACATGTCTGAAATAGACTGAAAAGGGCTCTTTATGGACGACGTGACCCACCAACCACTCTGAGGGATCTACGCCGAATAGTCGTTGAGGAGTGGGACAATCTGCACCAACAGTGCCTTGATGTACTTGTGAATAATATACCACGACGAATAGAGGCGTGCATCAATCCAATAGGACGTTTTACTGGTTATTAGATGTACCGGTGTGTACAGAAATGTGGACCACCATCTCTGAAGGTCTCACTGTATGTTGGTACAACGTGCAATGTGTTATTTTCATGAGCAATGAAATGGGCGGAAATGATGTACATGTTGATCTCTATTCCAATTGTCTGTACAGGTTCCGGAACTCTCGGAACCGAGGTGATTCAAAACTTTTCTTCATGTGCGTAGTATAACTACTTGATGTAGGGACGTTTTGGAACAGCCAGTAAACCCCTCTTCCTCCCACCTACACCTGCATTCTAAAGGAATCGAATTCCCATGTTTTGAGGACAGGTAGTTTTCACCCATCTCAGTGTTTATTAAGTCATGTTCCCTGAACAATGTGTCATACAATTATGTAATTTTGCATGTATATTCAATGTTATACGTGTATATCGTCTTTAAACTGTGATGCGAACAGAATTAGTCGAGAAGAAGCAGCAGATTAAAAAGTCGTGCCTGATGCTAAAGTTTTAGAACCACGAACAGCAAAAATGTAATAAATGATAGGATTTCTTTCCTTATTCTATTTTGCTTTGGTGTCAGCAATAAAAAGTTTCAGGTGTGAAATTCAGTGTAAAGTTTGTTGGAAGTCGATGACTTCTGTCATTCTCAAATACCCGTGGAATATAGTCTGTGTAATTTCCAACTTTGTATCATTGTGTTAAACCTGTAACGCAACACTATGTTGTGGCCTTGTACCTACTCAGCCAGCAAACAGCAACACGGACAGTTTATGTGGGCACAGACCTCACAGGTGACAGTTGTTCAGATGATACCCAATGGATGGCTACAGTCTACCCTGCCACGAAGTGGCAAGTCAAACACCTCCAGACATTACTGACCCACAGACATTTCCTCTCCAAAGGACCAAGTGACTGAAAGTAGTACCTGTAGTATCCAGGAGACCAGACACTGTTTAGGACGCTGTCTGGGATGTGCTCGAGAAGTTTGCTCTGTGTGAGTTTCCTAGGCAAGCTGTTGATTGCTAAAGCACTCCCAGGATAAGCATCTCGCTTTTGGAGCCACCACTACGACGACGACACCGTCCACATCGACCTTCACGTTCTTGAGCTACCAGATACAGACCTACAGAATTAGCGGCCTCTACGTCAAACACAAGAGCACTCAGATACCATGACCAGAAATTGGAATTTGTAATATTTGTCTTTGTTTTTCATTAGCAACAAGCTGGACTTTCAATTTTATAGCATCCCGTCGGTATCTTAAAATTCGAACGTCCTCTGGAAAATTTAACTTGCGCATGACCTTTCTGGACTTGAAATGAGGCATTCTTAGCGTATTGTTGGCAATTTCAATTTACTTTGTCATTTTCAGGTATTCAGGCTTAAGGTACGATTTTTGTTCTTTCAGTATTCAAAAGTGACCAAATTTTGTGTTCCAAACTAATTCCAGTCGGAGAGAACTGTTTATGTGGATTACAATGAACTTCATATGCATTTTGTACCACGATATTTTTTCTGAGCTGCCTTCGGTAGACACATCATTCCGTGACGGATTATCTTGTTTCGAAGCAATGTGTCAGGTGTCTGCTGTGGCCTAGGTAACAGTGTTTTAGCGAGTGTTGTTCCACTTAATGTTCCATTGCTGCCAGGATCGGTGGATGTCTCTGCCCAGGTATTGTAACTGGCTCTCCTAGATTGACTTCATGGTCCAGTATCACAGGACAGCACCCCCTCTGTTGTGTACATAGTTCCGCGTAGTCAGCGCGTGCATAACTTTCCCACTAGAGCGCGCCCCGCTAAGCACAACAGCGCAGGCGCAGCGCTCGTTCGTCTCCGCACTACAAGATGGCGCTCCCTTAGAGACGGACCAAATTCTGCTTATGCTGATCCATGTATTAATATGTAGCACAGCCAATGAGGTTGCTGCTATCGTAGAACCTTCTCTCCTCGCGGATCACACTCATGCAGTGATATCTGAATGCGCGATGTATTATAACGAGTGTACAGACCTCCGATTAGTCAGTCTGCATTAGTCTGCATTTATCTGCACCTGTCTGTACCAGTCTATAGTCAAGTTTCAGTCCGCACCTAATAAGATTACCATATTCCTGTACATAGCCATGAAGATAAATGTATAGACACTTTGTCAAGTATCAGAGATATGTGAGAATAAGTTTAACGTACCAAGACCAAAGGAACTTCACATTGTCAATTGTAAACAGCATCCAGAATCAAGTTACGTAATGTCTATGCTTTTTATTATTTTAATAAATGTGTGTGAAAATTAATCAAGTTCTGTTTAAAGTTGGTCACCGTCAATCTGCTACTCTAAGCATGCAAGTGGCATTTCTATCGTCAGACTTAACGGCAGAAGATAAACACCCCACGATAAGACCACGAGACATATTGCTGACAGCCGGCCATTGTGGCCAAACGGTTAAAGGCACTTCAGTCTGGAACCGCGTGACCGCTACGGTCGCAGGTTCGAATCCTGCCTCGGGCATGGATGTGTGTGATGTCCTTAGGTTAGTTAGGTTTAAGTAGTTCTAAGTTCTAGGGGACTGATGACCTTAGATGTTAAGTCCCATAGTGCTCAGAGCCATATTGCTGACACTCGCCTACTTTGTTAGAGTCAAATAATCTGATGGTGTGTGTACCGAAGGTCTTACAGTACGCACACCACACCCTCCTTTCCAGCAGTTCCTCAAGAAGGTTGAGTGTGAGGTATCGTTTGTGCTGGTAAGCATAACCCTAAGATGCTAGAAGTCTGATCCCTGGTGACATACAGGAAGGAAACTGCCCCATAAGATCATGCAAGTTTAGGAGAAATAATATCATATTGATTGAGAGCCCTAGGGGTGGCCCAGTTAAGCATGAAAGTAAGGGAACCACACCTCAAACAGTTATGTTATGTAAGAGGCTCATCTAATTAAAAAGGAAAACAATGATCACTACAACAAATTGGTCTATTATCATAAGACATAAAACACTGAATCAAACCCAGAAATGTTTAACAACCGGAAAAAGGATTGCAGTTCTGAAATATAGTCTTGGAATAGGTGAATGGACGCATGAAAGTGTGGCTTGGTTCTGTATCTCGCATACTGCCAATGACAGCGAAACATATCATTGATTTCAGGAAAGAATTCTGGAAAAGAAAACGTGAACCTCAATAGATTTGTCGAGGTGCATGATGGTGCAACTAGCTGGCTGCGAATTTGAAAACTGCACAATTATACCCTGATGTAAATTAACTAGCTTCATATCTCCCTAGACTCCTTGATCATATTTCGAGCTCATGCTTTCCACTCTTAAACGATAAGACTATGTAAGATTGCGACAGTAACGGCTGGACGTTCTGAGTCCACAGCAACCTCCGTTCTCTGCTTTAACATGCAGACATCCCTTTCTGCTGTTCACTTCAACGACCTGAAGCAATATAAATAATTTTCGTTGGAGCACCTATCAATAGGTCGGTTCACTATGAGATACAAGCCCCGAATCTATTCCTCTTTCTTCATAAAAGAAGTTTCTAGTTCCCAAAATACGCGCGAATATCCCTATTTCTGATTAGCAGAGAAACATCATGGTCAATCCAAAATCAGCCTCAAACTCGCTCAATCCCGCGCATATATAAAGAGCCAATCAAAATTTGTCACTGAATCAGAACAGGAAATTGACATAAATAAATGTTGGAAACCCACCAATATAAAAGTAACTCTCTCTTAACAAAACTGGTTTACTGAATTCGTAATCTCAGTTCCCTGTACAATGTATTGACGAAATAGTTTATAATAGGTTGCCTCGTACGTATGACTGACACACATGTAATTCTCGAACATTCCTCATGAGAACAGTTACTTCAATGTATAGCATAAAAACTTTACATAAAACATTATTTTACACGCTCATCGTCATTCAGTCTCATAACTAAGCACAATTATAATAGTGATTAATAAACAATTAGAAAATTAAACAAGCAGAAGTGGAAATAAAATGACAGTATATTGACTGCAGCTCAAATAGTGTCAGTCAGCTAGTGACCTCTGTCAGATCGCATAAAATCTACATCCCCTCTAGCATCTGACGCCACTTGTCCCGCACGTGACTCATACGGCACCTCTGTTCACTGCTGTCACGATCTCAGTTGACACGATGTAAGGCGCTACGCGAGAACCACTATGTTACCCAAAGCACATAAACTAAAAACAAAACATAATGATTGGTAACAGTAGAAGAACATTTACACGACATCACTAGAAGACTTAATTGTATGGCTACTTGCGTCAATATAGTTAACCAGTCATCAGTCTCATCATAGATTTTTCCAGCGTCCAAATGTCTTGATTGTTGTGGCAAAATAACGTGATGCACAGGAGTGATGTAAGGTAAGTGGGACAGGACGTCAGTAACTTCATTTTCTTCAATGATTCTGAGTCCGTGATACTTAACACGAAAAATAAGAATCAGGCTATGGCTCCCACGTTTCCTGAAACTTCCACTGCGCCAGGTACCATGACGCAATATCTCCGTAATGAGTAAAGATATTGGGCATTCAGAAGTCACATTGCACCTGCATACATTCCTTAGGTTAATAGGCGGAGCTTTAACAGTCTTCATTTGGAGCAGGAATGCTTGTTTCAAGTGTCTTATTAAAAAGAAAGGCTCCCTACTGTCTACAAAAGTTTAAGAGTAAAGTGGCAGCTAGGTTTTTACATCGTTTTTGTACTGTTTTTGGTTTGTTAATTTGGGGGTGAGAACCAAACGTGAGGTCATCGGTCCCATCGCATGAGGGAAGGAAGTTGTCCATGCCCTTTCAAAGGAACCATCCCGGCATTTGCACTAAGCGATTTAGGGAAATCACGGAAAACCTAAATCAGGATGGCCGGACGCGGGTTTGAATCGTCGTCCTCCCGACTGCGAGTCCAGTGTGCAGACCACTGCACCACCTCGCTCGGTCTGCTTTTTTTCGAGAGAAAAATACATATTTTGCGTCTATATTATGACCCTTCTACTTTTCTGCCCCTTTGTGGCAGGCATCTGAGACAGTGATAGACTGCGTAATATTAAATCAGTTCGATCTCCTTCGCACATTACCCGTGTAGCAACAAATGTTATTATTATATATTATTATTATCGTTATTATTATTACTTATGCGAATATAAATGAGGAAAAATACACCCCACAAGTTTTGAAGAGCAGCCATTCAGTATCAACCTCATATTTCATGCATTTTACAAACGTAATTTTATGTACATGCATTTGTCATTATGTTCATCAAAAGGTATAAAAGACTTTCAAATTTATGTACCCACCAGTGCCATGAGTCATGGAGAATGAACTCAGGGACCTGGTTGATCAAGATCATTGAGGACATAATCACTTTCTTGTACCTCATCAAATGTGACTATAATCTTTGGAACAGGTACATGGATCCCTCTTAGTGACAGCCGTTTTACCTGTCGTTTTGCATTATTTTCCCATAGCGAGCAGTCTCAAGCATTTACCATGTAGAACAGCCCTGACATCTGCTGAATAAATTTAGTACTTTATGCTGGAATGTTCCATGCTACTACTCATCTGTGGCGCCAATTGACCGAACTACACACCAGTGGCGCTTACCATTGTGTTTCAGTAAGCTGCTCAGTTATATAAATAAGTTTGACAAATTTCTACTCTCACAGATTCTGTCGTGATTAACCAATAATAGTGAGGTGTGGGTAAGGAGGCAGAAAATATCTCCCACTATGAGACAGGTTTCCATCCTTGCCAACCAAAAGGCTTGCACATGATGAAGATGTGTTGAGATTAATCTATAGCGTAAGTTAATGACATATTTGTTGGGCTATTGGAACTATATTTTTGTTTTCCGTAAGCATCGACTGGTGACTTTCTCGCCATGGCTGGAAAAGGTTAACATACTTCCAAGATCACGACGTGAAAATACAAAAACACACTCACAAGCCTCCCCAGTTCCATTCGTGTATGGTGGTGCAAGGGAATACTTATTTGGAATACGTATAATAAAAGTATAATTGTCAACTAATACAACACTATTCACATTTATTATTTAATTTTAAGATGTTCTTGAATGAAAGCAATGCCTTGAAAGTCTCACACACCCTTGGATGGGTAGTGTTCAAAATCCACACGTCGTCAAATTCAACATAAGAGGTAGTTACTGCTTCTACACTTGCTGTATCACAGTACAGACATGGTTTATCACACAAACAAACTATATTCATTAAAATACACTGAGATTTACGGATAAATATGTACATGACAACCGAAACATAATAAAAACAAATCGTGACACACTTGTGTTGTTGTATGGTTATGTGGAAGCACAAAATTTTAGTTCACTACGAATATAATCATGACTACGTACGAAATATGCCAATCCAAATAAAATATTAATATTGAAAACAAAACAAAAATACTCATATCTTAGCACTTATGTCACTATATAAACACATACATATTGGTAACAGGTGTCATATTTGCGACTTCAAGCACTGACACTATGATATGTATTAGTAGAGAATTTCAGCATATCTTTTTAATAACTTATCATAAGAGTATAATTATGCATAAATATAGTGACGTTGCTGATGATGCTCAACAAAATTAAATGAAGTTACAAATTCTCATAAATTACAGCACTGATGATGATGCATGACAGAATTATTATACAAGTATTGTCTTTTGATTCGGTTTACAAATAAGTCTTTATACTTTTACATAAGATTTACGAATAAAAACATAAAATATACATAAATAAACTTCTACTTATGGGTAAACAAACTACTCATTAAATTAACTGTTCTTACATAAAATTCAACTCAAGAAATGACTTGTAAATGGAACGTACACTGTTTATAGTGCTTGAAACTCTTCTCATGAAAGTGAGACAACTCATTAGTTCAAGTCAGTAACTCGAGCGAATAACTGATGGCACACCTTGATTCTAAATAATGGGCTGACTGGCATAAAAGAACATACCCTTAGCCAACCATGACAATAACTGGTTCCTTCTCATGTTACATTCAGTGTCTGTCATAAAGAAATTCACGACTTTCCTGTCATAATGTTTGACCAGTATTCAGATAGTCAGTGAGCAACAGTAAAGGTTGATGGCCATGACTCACAAATAATTTGGTTTTGTTGAGAGTGTTATAATAACTTTCATTATCACAAACCAGTAATGAAGAAAAATGATGCCACCTGCTACTTCATCGTGAACGTGTCTGCATCACATGACGCAAAGTTTAACTAGGTAACTAAGCAAGAGTTCGCAGCAATTGTTAGATGAGAATTGTGCGTATGTTTGGCATACCCTCTGAGCAACACAATAAGGAGTTCATAGACAGTCTGTTGTGCAGTCCTCTCACATGGGTGCACTAACGACTCAGATCGATTAACAGCATCCCTGATAACTAACGTCCTAGACACAGATTTGATAAGCGTAGCAACATTGCTTTGTGTTCAGACAGTATGCTGATGTCACGGTTGTCTTATGTTGGTGAGCAGACCATATTCTCCGGTGGTGGCATAAGCGCTGAGCGGTCTGAATCGTCCAGGGCTACGAAACGGTCAAGCACGAGTATTTTGATGGCCTAGGCGTGCAATGAGAGCACTCTGACAGGTACGTGGCCCTTAATATGAAGCCCAGCTGGGTTGGATAAGGTGGCACCCCAATCGGAGGAGTCTCTGAGCAGGACGTTCATCATCGTATCACGTGTGTACCAAGCTCGCATTGCTCTCCCAAGACAGCTGCTTTTGTGATCACGTGTTCACTTCTGCATGTTGTGTGGATTGTATTTCTCATGTCGATTGTATTGCCCTCCAACAGCGTTACAAGGGAATATTAGAAACGCAGGAGTAAAATTAAGATAATAACCATGTCTCTCCATTCCATGGCTTAGTAAAACTACTAGTAACACATATGTCACGCACGCATTACATCTCTGTAGCCTCAAAAAGTGAATGAGTAGTAAAATTATGTGCCTGTTAGACCCTCAAAAGCTATAAAATATTCTTGACAAAAACTCACATGTTACAGAAGTATCTGGGCTCCATAGCGTCTAAAAAGTGAGAAAATGAGCTCGGTTTCCTGGGACTTTTAGCAAATGAACAAAAAATTAATAATCAACACTCAAATATGAATTTATAGATTACCAATGGAGTAGCAATTAAATTTTTTAATTCCTTTTTTTCTAATGGTAACTGGGAGATAACAATTTACTAGATGAAAACATTAATAGTTAGTGAACATATAGTTAATATCCATTATAAAGCCATTTAAATTTCTCAGGTATCCGCAGACGATACAGGGAATCATCTCTACATCGCTGAACATGCACTTTGCTTCAGTTATTGGCGCATCCTTCAGTTAACTACGCGGACATATTCCCTTCTTATCCTGACAGGTTTTCCTGTTTTCTTTAGAATTCTGGATAACGAAAACAATTATCCAGTTTACTTCACGGGATGACTGATCTGGAACACACCTAAGACATACATTCAAAGCATGCAGAGGGCAGCACAAGAAAGCACAAAACACTAATTGCAACAATGAAACACTTATTTAGTCTATTTTTCATGCTTTAATTTTTGGTTTCACCTTACATCTATTTTTTACGGTACAACACTCCTCAGCAAATCATTACAGTCATGGGTAGTATTTGTTTTGCTGTAAGTTATCTAATATTAAAATAAAGGACTTCTTACATATGACAGTATACACAATATACACAAGCAGATCCTGCAGTTCCGGTTGATCAGACTCACGTACCTGTACGTGACGTGGTGTGTTAATAAGCGATGCTCCCTTACATCATCAGTCAGTGCCTAGCGCTGATGGCATATCTAAACACAGCTTAAAAAAATCCTCATAGGTTTAGCGCTCCATCGAGTCCGACGAAACATAACATGGTCGGTACTCCACCACTGCCGACGGTTACCCATCACAGCTTCTCGCTCTTTGGATCTAATATAAAAACTATAACACATAAATCATTCTGGTGACATTAACTCCTATCTCATCTGATGCTTTCATCGCAACACATGAGACAGCATGTGCTACCCTCACGTAAAAGGGGGATATTTCCGGGACTCATCTAGAGTTCTCCTGGTGATAGGCAGGGTCAAATGTTATGAATGGGTCAAGGACAGGTACAGTATATATACTCGCATGCAGCATCGGATACGTAAGTACCTGATCGCTGCAAGTAGCTCAAATTTTATTTTTTCAAAAAATCTTTCTCCTTTATGGAGAAACACATCAAAAACATGGTGTTCGGATAACAAAACCGAGCCATGGATTTCAAGACGGCTATGCACAGCAGATGTATTTAATTTTTCGATTTATCCATAACATGATATCGAAAAACCTTGAAAATTTTCGTGATACATTAATCCGTTTCCGCGATACGGGTTTTCAAACTCATTTTACGTATTCTTCTTGTGCACGTAAAATACAGCACGTAAAATCCGGTGTGGGACAAAAACATTTTTTATGAATAAGTACTTTATAAAATTTGTTCGCTATCATGAGTACGTTTCTCGGAACTGCAACCTATGTCTTCAATTATTTACTGGATGTATTCTACTTTCTGTCTTTCTCTACAGTTTTTACGCTCTACAGCTCCAACTAGTACCACGGAAACTATTACCTGACGTCTTAAAAGGTGTCATATCAACCCTCCATCTTGTCAACCTTTCCCCTATATTCCTCTCCTCGAAGATTCTCCGGAGAACCTCCTCATTCCCCACCTTATCAGTCTACCTGATTTTCAACATTCTTATGTAGCATCACGCTTCAAATGCTTCCATTCTCTTCTGTTCGTGTTCCCCACAGTCAGTGTTTGACTACCATATTATGCTGTGCTCATAACGAACATTCTGAAAATTTTCTTCCTCAAATTAGTAGACGTCTCTTGGCCTAGAGTGCCCTTTTGCCAGTGCTAGTTTGCATTTTATGCCCTCCTCGCTCTGTCCGTCATAGGTTATTTAGGTGCTGAGATAGCAGAATTCCTTAACTTCGACTTGTTCGTGATCCCCAGTTCCTATGTTAGATTTCTCACTGTTCCCACTTTTGCTACTTCTCATTACTTTCGTCTTTCTTCAGTTATTCTCAGTCCATATTCTGTCCTTATTAGACTGTTTATTCCATTCAACAGATCCTGTAATGCTTCTTCCCCCAGGATAGCAATGTCAGCAGCGAATCTTATTAATGATAACCGGTCACCTTGAATTTTAGCCCCACACTTGAACTTATCTATATTTCCATCACTGCTTCTTCCGTGAGTAGACTGAACAGTAGTGGCGTAAGACTACGTCCCTGGGAATATTGCCTGCAGTTGTCATGAAACTTTGAGAAGTCGGCTGTACTGGCAACATGGATGTGCATATTACTTTGTCAGATAGGTTACGTGGCAGTTTGGTCCTGAGCTCAAAGTAACACGAGCATTAGGCGAGCTACATCACACACATGGTATTACATGCGACACGCAGCACTATGCCTTCTTTTTCGCGCTTTCTGCGGGAATTTCAGACATAGGACAGAAGTCTCCCAAGACGTGCTGATGCTGAAAAATAGCCGCAGCACTGTAAATGTCAAATGCAAGTCTATTAACAGTATTATACTGTATTTTTGGTCTCATATGAAAATTGAGGCAGGAGGTATGCATCATGAAGGGGATAGGATAAGTGTCCACGAGAAAATGTGTATTATTGCTTCTCATGAAGTATTCACAAATGCACAATGCACTCTGGTTTTTCTATGATGACGACGACAGTAACACAATGTCTGTTGACCAAGCGTGGTCCCTTCCTTAGAAACATATATACGTGTAATCAAACCTTTTGAAAGTCTCTCACATCATCAGCTACCCTGCAGGACCCATCACAAGTGTTTGGTGTCAGCTCCAGTCACTCCCCCCCCCCCCCCCACCCCACCCCCCTCTCGCAGGTCGGATTCACACGACGCAGACAAAAACTCAGAAGTCAGACAGCGCCAGTAGCAGCTTACTTTGTTCAGCCAGTGTGTTATTAGCCACTACATACACTAGTGCTACTACTGGCGCGCTTGAGAATCAAGTCCCAGACCTAGGGAACACTTCTTATACTAAGGATTATTACACTGGAAAGAGCAGCCGCGAAATAAACGCAGGAGGTGGGAGATCTAAGGCTGTCCGTTAAATGTGAATGTGGGGAGCAGTCACCGATATCACCTGAAAGTCAAAGTATTCTTAAAAAACTGGTTTAATTCTATAATAGGACAGAGTATCTCCTCCCACTTCCGGTTTAAGTGGTTACTCATGTCAGTAGACATCTGGGCCCACGTATGTGCTATGTGCTCTTTCTCCTTTTCAAAGAGGCGACGAATATTTCGGTCAAAGTGACACAAAGCCTCCAGCAGTGTGATCTGTTTCTTTCAAGTTATGACATTCAGTACCATTCAAAGACCTGACATACTAACACTGACCTCCTCTTACATCTGCCTCTGGTCCATCACCCTGCCTTTGATGTGGATCCCATAGTTGTATGTTGCTGCTGAAGTAGCCATGGCCAACCTTCCGTTGGACGCAAAAACGCATTTCATATCTTGCTGCTGATGACAAAGTGCCCGACAAGATACTACGTCTCGTATAAGGAGTTTGTTCATCAGACTGCAAGCAGATACCGGCCTACTGGTATCTCTGTAAAACAAGCTCTTCACTATCAACCGAATCTTCCTACTCCAGGGCCACAATGGTGTGATTCCAACACTCCCCCAGCAGCATGTCTCCTCTCTCTTACACGTCAGGCACTGGGGCGTTGTGTTCACGAAGTGCCTGGCCCTCGAACATGTCTACTGGCGGTAAGTGGATGCTGTGATCACCCAAATTGTTACCTCCAATCCACTTGACAGAGAAAGCAGGCCTCCCCTCTACAACGATTTTCACTTCGGCCAAACACTTCTGCTCTTGGTCCTACCTACATAAGTCTTTTACAGGCCCCTTCCGAGGGTACTACTGGTTGATCACCATTGATGCCTACTGTGGTTTTCCCTATGTCTCATGCACATCTACCATGCTTCCATTTTTGTTAGTTAAGGGCTCCCCAAATCTATTGTCACAGATAATAGACCTCAATTCGCATCTGTAGATTTCTCCTCTTTCTGAGTTTCAAATGGCATGCTGCCCTCCTCCACCTTGCATGTAAAAGTTCAGCTGAACATTCACATCTTTAAATCCCAGCTGACTGAGCACCAACATCACCCTTCGCTCTTTCTGGCTTCTTACTGTTTCACTCTCGGGATGGATCAACCCCAGCAGGAAATCTTCGTGACTTATCAGATGAGACGTAAATAAATGTCATTTTTTTTTATAGGTACATCTTTTGGCTGAAGGTCTTGTGGACCATGGTCGTTCACGACTGTAAGAAAATGAAACGCATGCAGCCATCCTTATGATCTTATTTATTGTGTAGCTACCAGCAGATACTGCATCAATGGCCAATATAACTGGTTTACGCAGTCTGTAACTGAGATGTCAGCACTCCAACCAGACAGTTCATGGTTGGAGCGCTGTCATCAGTCCTTAGATCACAGAATAGCTCCTGCTGTGCAACAGAGACGACTGTCAGTGTAGCTCCTGAAAACCTAACAGTGCATATTGAGTGGCTAGCTCACCACATAGTTGAGAAACTAACCATATGTTCCTAAGTAATAATGACAGTCTTAAATTTAATCTGTCTATCACGTTTACTTTTTCAGATTTTAATGCAGTGATGATTTTCCCGTTTTCACAGTTTTCACTGTGACTATGTTACCGAAGACATGCAAGTTCAATAACAGAGCGAATACTTAAATAGAAGTGGAAAAGTTTACAGTGTAATCTTATTTTGTATTTCATACGTTTTAGAACAATTATTACGACTTCGACTGTAGTAAAGTTACAGAAGAGAGACATAACAAATACACACATAGAGAGGGGGTGTGGAGAGAGACAGAGGTGGGGGGAGGGGGGAGGAAAGGAAAAAGAGAGGAAGAAAGAGGGAGGGAGGGAGAGAGAGAGAGAGAGAGAGAGAGAGTAACAGGTCGTTGCCATGCTTGTGTGATAGCTAGAAACAACCGTATCCTATTTTTTGCATTCAATGTGTGTTGCAGCCACCATGTAGTTGATAAACGATATTTTTCTCGTGTACTAGCAGAGTACCCAAAGTTTCCTGTGTTTGTATTTATTCCATTCGTCTATTAGTCCGTCTTCTCCTTCCCCCTCTTACTGTCACCTCCTCCACAGCCCACCACACTCTCTGCCCATCTTTTCCTGACCCTCTGTCTATCTCCTCTTCTCCCCTCTGTCTACTTGCTGTTCCCTCCATTTCCATCACTTCCTCCCTCTGTCTTCGTCCATTTATTCATCCCCCTGTCTCTGTCCTCGTTCTGCTTCCCTTCTCCATATTTATATTCTTTCCTTTCTCTGTCCATCTCCACCTCTGCCCTCTCACTGTCCATCTCTAGCCTCTCCGTGTCCACTCCCTCCTCCCTCTCTCTCTTCCTCTTCTTCCCTCTCACAATCCATCCTTTCTACTTTCCTTTCTCTATCCGTTTCCCGTCTCCCTGTCCGAGCCCCTCCTCCTCTCACTATATCTCTCCTTCACTTTCTCTCTCCGCCTTATCGTGCTCATTCCAAAACGAGGCTGACGGTTCTTACCCCCACAGAATATTTTTAGAGCGTAATTAATATGTGTATCAAAACTTAATTCATTCCAGGGATTTAGGATGAGCCTTTTTTCCGTTGCTTGTCCGCGTCAACACCTGTCAAAAATATTTCACACACATTTAACGTATTTCATTAGTACACATATCCTGCATCACTAGCGACTTTCGTCCTGCATTATCATTTACACGCAATTCAATGTTTATGACGCCGTATGAACTACGTTTCGTTGCATGTAACATTTTTGTAGGTACAATCAGCGGCGTACGTGGATACTTACTGTGAAAAGTGCTGCGGATAGAGTTATTAGTAACGAAGTAACAAATTAAGACATCATGCTTTTTGCGGCTTTTATTTCATGAACAGCGGAAACATAGTAAGACATAAAAGTTTTTCCTTTCATCACTTTGTGGGGGTTGCCAGCGAGAAGCGTTTCGTAAGGACCTGAAATTATATGTAGCGATTGCTGCAAGTCGCTAAGTGCTCTCATTCTATAGTACTGGAGCAATAAAGTATGGGTATTCTCGCGTCGTAGGCACACTTCTTTACTCTCCCCACCCCAACCGCTTTGATTGGTAGATGGTTGTTATCGCCACAGTGATTCTCTCCAGACAGTAAGTGATTTATGTACCAAGTTTTATTCAGATCGGTCCAGATATTTCGGAGGAAGTAAGTACATATTTATGTACACCCATTTTAATAATATGTGTGGTTATAAACACGGCTGTTTGGTTTTTATGTTTCTCAACTTGACCGACAGATATCGAGCATATGCTCATTGTTACTTGTTTCACTTGTTACTTTTTCAAATGTTCTGTTAATTTTCTATTGTTTATAGCATGTTGTCATATTGCTATAAATGACGCAAATCGTGCTTTATAAGTGACATATTTTGTTGACAAAGGAGATGTCTTTACAGTAACATCAGAATGTGGTAGAAAGCATGTAAAATTAACGGATTATCTTAGAAATCTTCTATGAAGGTTTAAATGTAAAATATAAGACCTCCGATGATGAGCATATGCTCGATATCGACCGGTAAATTAGGAAATATGAAAGAGCAAGCGTTCTTGTCTTTATATACACAGAATTAAAAACGTCGTTTATCAACAGTATGTCCTAATTGTGAGTCTTCCGTTGTGAAAGAGATGCTTCGCTTTTCATGTGTGTTTATTCCAGGACGTTTCTAATTTCCTGCGATTATGCCATGATTATTTCTGTAAATGTTCCAAGATTCCGTTCAGGAAGCATTTTCACAGTTCTTTAATATACTAGAGCTATGAACGGTAGTTAATGTAAAGGATAACTGTGGATGTTACATAAGAATGCTTGTAAAAATGAAAAAGAAAATTACTTTCATGTAAGTAATTACTCTCAAATTAAACTATATGTATATAATATTAGCAAAATCTTTTCTGTGAAAAACACTGAAAAGTTATTCGTGGATTTTTTAGAGAGGCAATGTTTGAGGATTATTTCTTCATTCCATAATATTATTGCTTACGTGAAATCGTTCATTTTGTATTGTAAAGTTTATTGTGCACTTTACAAATTTTTCATTGGCCTGCCAGGTATTTAAAATAAATTTAGAACTCTCAGTTTCATTGGAACTGTCGAAAAATTAACTATTTCGTAAGTACCTATCGCCATATTACGTAGCAGAGTAAATACACTCCTGGAAATGGAAAAAAGAACACATTGACACCGGTGTGTCAGACCCACCATACTTGCTCCGGACACTGCGAGAGGGCTGTACAAGCAATGATCACACGCACGGCACAGCGGACACACCAGGAACCGCGGTGTTGGCCGTCGAATGGCGCTAGCTGCGCAGCATTTGTGCACCGCCGCCGTCAGTGTCAGCCAGTTTGCCGTGGCATACGGAGCTCCATCGCAGTCTTTAACACTGGTAGCATGCCGCGACAGCGTGGACGTGAACCGTATGTGCAGTTGACGGACTTTGAGCGAGGGCGTATAGTGGGCATGCGGGAGGCCGGGTGGACGTACCGCCGAATTGCTCAACACGTGGGGCGTGAGGTCTCCACAGTACATCGATGTTGTCGCCAGTGGTCGGCGGAAGGTGCACGTGCCCGTGAACCTGGGACCGGACCGCAGCGACGCACGGATGCACGCCAAGACCGTAGGATCCTACGCAGTGCCGTAGGGGACCGCACCGCCACTTCCCAGCAAATTAGGGACAGTGTTGCTCCTGGGGTATCGGCGAGGACCATTCGCAACCGTCTCCATGAAGCTGGGCTACGGTCCCGCACACCGTTAGGCCGTCTTCTGCTCACGCCCCAACATCGTGCAGCCCGCCTCCAGTGGTGTCGCGACAGGCGTGAATGGAGGGACGAATGGAGACGTGTCATCTTCAGCGATGGGAGTCGCTTCTGCCTTGGTGCCAATGATGGTCGTATGCGTGTTTGGCGCCGTGCAGGTGAGCGCCACAATCAGGACTGCATACGACCGAGGCACACAGGGCCAACACCCGGTATCATGGTGTGGGGAGCGATCTCCTACACTGGCCGTACACCACTGGTGATCGTCGAGGGGACACTGAATAGTGCACGGTACATCCAAACCGTCATCGAACCCATCGTTCTACCATTCCTAGACCGGCAAGGGAACTTGCTGTTCCAACAGGACAATGCACGTCCGCATGTATCCCGTGCCACCCAACGTGCTCTAGAAGGTGTAAGTCAACTACCCTGGCCAGCAAGATCTCCGGATCTGTCCCCCATTGAGCATGTTTGGGACTGGATGAAGCGTCGTCTCACGCGGTCTGCACGTCCAGCACGAACGCTGGTCCAACTGAGGCGCCAGGTGGAAATGGCATGGCAAGCCGTTCCACAGGACTACATCCAGCATCCTTACGATCGTCTCCATGGGAGAATAGCAGCCTGCATTGCTGCGAAGGTTGGATATACACTGTACTAGTGCCGACGTTGTGCATGCTCTGTTGCCTGTGTCTATGTACCTGTGGTTCTGTCAGTGTGATCATGTGATGTATCTGACCCCAGGAATGTGTCAATAAAGTTTCCCCTTCCTGTGACAATGAATTCACGGTGTTCTTATTTCAATTTCCAGAAGTGTATATTATTAACATTTGGTAATATGTAATGGAGTGCAAGGCTGTAAGTCGGATGAAACACATTAGTTACAGAAATGGTAGCACTTTTGCCACTTGACTCCTCTTTTATTTCCTTTTGGACATCATTACAATTTCGGGTCTACAGTCATTTTCAACTGATTCCTTACTATCGTATGACAAGCACAATGTATGGAGAATCACATGACAAGAATATTATCAGCAAAATCTAACAAAACGGTGCACCATCATGTTAACCACACACGTACATAAAACAAGCACTAACTCCCAAATTCGACGTCATCTAATGGTGGTTTGACATACCATAAGTAATAGAAAAAGGCTGGCGTCACGCCAGTCTGACGCCATCGAAGATGGCTGCTGTGACGTCAGCTGATGAACCGAGTACCATTATCGAAGATGTTGGCAGTGACTTCAGCTGATGACGCCAGTACCGTTATCCAAGATGGTGGCTTTTGGCGGGAAAGTGCAATGCCCCCCTGCCACACCTGCCTGGTGGGATGTTTGAATTTTCGCAGAGAATTGAATTACATGCTTCTACAGGTGCCCCCTCTTTCCGACTCTTTTGCATGATGGTGTGCTATCTTCATGGAAAATGGGCGGGGATTTCGAATTTTGGAGGGAATTTTGATCTAAGAGCTTAATCCTGCAACAGAGGGTAGTTAGTATGGTGTTACCTCCATTAGAGACTGCTCATGATGTCATTCAATCTAAATATAATTTGCTTAAATTTGTATGAATTTGTTGAAATTTGATTGAATTTATTATCTATCCATAGCAGTAGTGGCTTAGTGTGGTGTTACTGCCACAAGAGGCTAAGATATCGGTACTTATTGAGCTGTCAGTGTGGCAGGAGCATGTATTCAATTAGCAAGATATTGGTGCCAGAAAGGGGGGGGGGGGAGAGGAGGTTTGATAGCTGTATTGCATGCACTCATTCAGCTGAGAAGTGCATCCACAGCTCAATGCATTAAGAATGGATGCAAGCATTAAAGCTTGAACATATGAAGAGGAAGAAGATGGTCCTGCGAATAAATGCTTTACATGAAAGACACATTACACAATGCGTGGAAACATATGTCTCAGCTCCCACCACACAAGAGTGAACTGCCTCTGATCCAGTGGACCAAAAAACTTAGCTAGTTGGCGAGTTCATCGCTAGAGGGTGCCGCGACAGGCCACGTAATCATGCAGTTTAGTCCAAAGGAAGTAGCATCATGATGACATTACGTGTTTTTCTCAGCTGCACGTGTGCCCCAGCCTCCTCAACCCCACTCCTAGATGGCCTGGAGGGTGAAAATTGGTGGGGAAAGGAATGAGCCTGTTCTGGGCTGCTGGAGAGAGGAAAGAGTGTACTTTATTATTATCAGGACAATTTATTTATGGACAGATTTCACCTAGTTTATTTATTACGCTGATACAAAACACTCACCCTGACGCGCTTGAGACGGTAATACACAGTTTACAGACCTGGAAACTACTCTTAAATAATGCAGTACAGTAATGTGCAGAGGCGCAAACAACTTGTAAATTACCGAAATAACCCAGTATACAGCATACAGATGTCAAAACTACTCATAGATCACCGAAATAATGCATGCAAACATGCTCACAACGCTCAAACTCCCGAAAAAATAATGCAATGCACACACACTCAGCGCTTGTAAAAAAACGCAACGTCTCAGCAACTCAAACCCAGATTCTACTGTACGGAAAAGCCTAAGTGCACCCCCTAACACAAGGAAACTGTCGAGATGCGGGAGAGGAAGGTTAGGTAAGTGTACTTTATTTATTTGGTCGGGAAAGTGATGCAAATATCGATCCTAATTATGCAATTAATAAGAAAGATCAGTTCTAATTACACAACTATATGCATAGCGCTGCACAAGGACGACTTAAAATCGCAATACATCTCAAAAACTGACATTACCATGTTAACTTGCTGGGAAAAAATTTCGCAATACCACTCGAAACTAGCCCGAACATAGATCTTAATTACCTAATTGATCACAAAGATCGGGACTAAGTACACAACTATATGCATAGCGCTACACAAGGATGGCAAAAAAGCACAATACGTTACAAAAACTGACCATACCATACAAATGGCGTTATCCTGCTGGGAAAAAATTTCGCAATACCACTTGAAAACAGTGACAGAAACGCTCAAACCATACCCTACACCTACAAGCTAAGGGAAACACGTTCAACTGACTAGATGCTGGTGTTGGACAGAGAGGAGTTTAAAAAGTATATTACCTTCAAGCATACAGCGTCTATTGCTGTTTGACGTCACAGTTCATTACACACGCCTACTAAAAATCATGCTACAGCTCAGCTAACTGAAGCCAATACATGGTATCACAGCTGATGGAAAAAATGCGTCACAGTTCTAATTAAACTTCGAAATTGTCGTGGAAGAACCAGCAGTCCTATTGAACGGGTCATAATGCAGCACATGTACTGGGGAAAATCGTCGTCCTGACAGACTGTGGAGGGGCTGGTAGTTGATCGTGCATTCTGCTCCATGTTCAATCACAAACTGCTGAAAATCCACCTACGGGATGGAAGGACCGAGGGAGGGAGCTACTCTGCCGACAGCCTCGTGACTCATGGTGGCTGCTGTCTGCCTTGAAGCGATGGTCCTTCGCCAATACAAAAGCAGGTATAGACATAAAAGGGTGGCTTTCCCAAATGCATCTTGGTCGTCTAAAGTACAGTGGCATAGCCGCCCGTAGAGGTTAGGAGGCGTCACTGTGGCGACGAGCTGTCACAGACTCGACGGGTCCTCAACACCTCCAATAGGCTTCTCGTTAAGGGATGGAAATAATTTTTGTTTAAAGTCACGTATGACGCTCCAGCGGGGGCTGGGGCAGAACTGTGGCCTCTTAGAGAACTCGCTCTCTGATCTGCGCTGGATTATTTAACATCAACTTGACTCCTATAATAAAGCAACTACTGAAAGAAAGGGAAAAAAAATTGCAATGATAACAAATGTCCTCTTTCCACGAAAATAGACAAATTCCAGTTTCATTTAGTTTTATGAGCTTAATCGGTATAGGTATTTTCGTTCGACTGAGAAATATATCCCTTCTGCAAAGACCTTTACGTGGAAACTCGAAAATAATAGAGGAAACTTATATTTCCAGTCACAAATACTGATCTTGGTGATGTAACAGATTCCAAATCATCTTCATAACTAACGAAGTCAACTAAGGTGTTTCCCATGTATGGAGAACCAGAAAACGAGTTCTCCACTCGTCTTTCACCTGCTAGACGCACTCAACACACGCCACAATCTATCTTCTCTCAACCAAATAAAGACAGGAAACGTGAAAAAGCAGTGTAGCTTTTAACATGGATACTTATATGTGCCGCTAGAACCAAGACCACTTCTGATGGTAATACGGTTATGTTTCTTAACATCTTATGGCTTGTAAGACGATTAGGCCTCTCTAAGACACAGTGGTATCACTCGCAAGAAAACCTTTTGAGACATGTCCACTCATTGTTGATTTTCGGTCAGTGTTATTTCGTTATTGATGAAGTATCATACTTAGTATTAGAGGATGTGTGATAGGTTCGCCACGAGCATCAGGTATATAACGTATGTGTTTGTGTTCTGACATGTGCAAAGAAAATGACGTAAGGGAGGTATGAATTTAACGTGGAATACTGTGATAGCAAAGGGAAGAGTATGTCAAGTCATATGAATGCTACAGATATTTCTATTTCTAGAGCAACAGCTGTCAGCAGGGTGTATTTCAGATACTTTGCACATTGTCGAATGTCATTCAACTGAAACCACAATCATAACATTTAATTGTAAATATAGCGATCAAATATATATGTGACCGAATTCACAGGATGATTGTGTCTATGTGTACTTGGCGCAGTGGCGGTGGCCTGTGGCGGAAATGATTCACTTTTCCCGCTAACAGCATGAGCATTCCGAATGGAGAGATGTGTTGCAGTGTAGGGATGTAGTTGACTTAATCATGTCATCTTCTAGACGGCCGAATAGCGGACTAATACTTAGTATGTGTTGGACAGCTTTCGTGATTACATGGAAATATGAGGATATTCAATATGGACAAGGGTTTGTGCTGGACCATTATTCCCTCCCATGTAAGTTGTCCGATTGATTGCTTCTTCTCATTTCACATCTTTATTTGGTTGAGAGAAGATCGATTGTGGAGTGTGTTGAGTGCATCTGGCAGGTGAAAGACCGGTGGACGACACGTTTTCTGGTTCTCCAGACATGAGAAACACCTTATCTGACTTTGTTAATTATAAGGATTACTTGGAATCATCGGTATTCGCGAGTGGAAACATCAGTTTCCTCTATTTTTTTCGAGTTTTCGCGTAAAGGTCTTCGCAGACGCGATAAGCTTCTCAGTCGAACATAAAAAACTATACTGATTTTGGTCATAAAACTAAATGAAAATTTACTTTGTCTATTTTCGTGGAAAGAGGACATTTATTATTGGCACGAATGCTTTTTTCCCTTTTTTTTTTAAATAGTTGCTTTATTATATGAGTCGAGTTAATGTTAAATAATCCAGCACACAACAGTGGAGAGTTCTTTACGAGAATGCAGTTCGGCCCCAGCCCCTGCTGCAGCGTCCTACGTGACATCAAACAAAAGTGTTTTCCATCCCAGAACGAGAGGCCTATTGGAGGTGTTGAGGACCTGTCTAGTCATCTAGTTGCTTCAACGGCGATTCCTAACCATTAGGGGCGGCTGTGCCACTATACTTTAGATGACCATGATGCATTTGTGAAAGCTGCCCTTTTACGTCTATATTTGCTTTTGTGTTGGCTTAGGATCATCGCTTCAAGGTGGACAGCAGCCATCAGCAGCAGCGACGCTGTCAATGGAGCAGCACCCTCCCTCGGTTCTTCCATCCCGTAGGTGGATTTTCGGCAGTTTGTGATTGTACATGGAGGAGAATGCAAGTTCAGCTACCAGCCCCTCTGCAGTCTTGTAGGACGACGATTTTCCCCAGTAAATGTGCTGCATTATGACCCATTCAATACGAGTACTGGTTTTTGCACGACAATTTCGAATTGCAATTAGAACTATGACATTTTTTTTCTATGAGCTGTGATAGCGTGTATTGGCTTCGGTTAGCTGGGCTGTAGGGTGATTTTTAGGAGGTGTGTAGTGAACAGTGATATCAAACAGCGATAGATGATGTATGCTTGCAGGTAATATACTTTTTCAACTCCTTTCCGTCCACCACCAGCATCTAGCCTTTTCTCCCTCCTAGCTTGTAGGTGTATGGTAGAGTTTGAGTGTTTCTGTCGCTGTTTTCAAGTGGTATTGCGAAATTTTCTCCCAGCAGGATAACACCATTTGTATGGTATCGTTACTTTTTGAGGTGTTTTGCGACTTTAAGCCATCCTTGTGCAGCGCTATGCTTGTAGTTGTGTAATAGGATTGATCTTTGTGATTAATTACGTAATTAGGGTCGATATTTGCGTCATTTTCCCAACCAAAATAAATAAAGTACACTAACCTAACCTTTCTCTCCCACATCTCGACAGTTTCTATGTGTTGCGAGGGTGCACTTAGGCTGTACATTCCTGTAGAATCAGGCTCAGAGTTGCTGAGAGGTTGGTTTTTTTTTACAAGCACTGTTTGTGCACTGTATTATTTTTTTCGGTGTTTAAGCGTTGTGAGCGTGGTTGCATGCATTATTTCGGTGATCTATGAATAGTTTACACGTCTGTATGCTGTGTACTGGTTTATTCCGTAATATTACGAATTGTTTGCGTCTCTGCACATCAGTGTACTGCATTATTTAAGAGTAGTTTCCATGTCTGTAAATTGTATATTGTGACCTCAAGCACGTCAGGGCAAGTGTTTTGTCTCATCTTAGTAAATGAACTAGGTGAAATTTGTCCCTAAATAAATTGTTCTGAAAATAATAAAGTACACTCTTTCCTCTCTCCAGCAGCCCAGACCAGGCTGATTCCTTTTCCCGCCAATTTTCCTCCAGAGGAGGATGCTGGGGCACACGTGCATCTGAGAAAAACACGTGACGTCATCAAGATGCTGTGCTCCTATGGACTGAAATGCATGATCATGTGGCCTATCGCGGCGTCCTCTAGTGGTAAACTCACCAACTAGATCTGTTCTTTGGTCCTCTGGATCAGAGGCAGTTCTTTCTTGCGTGGTGGGAGCTGAGACAGATGTTTCCATACATTGTGTAATGCATATTTAATGAAAAGTATTAGTTCACAGGACCGTATTCTTCCTCTTCATATGTTCAAGCATTAATGCTCGCTTCCATTGTTCATGAAGTGAGCTGTGGATGCACTCCGCAGCTGAATGGGTGCATGTAATACGTCTATTAAACCCCCCTCCCCTATCTGGTACCAAGATCTTGCTCATTGAATACATGCTCCTGGCACACTGACAGCTCAACAAGCACCTATATCTCAGCCACTTGTGGTGGTAACATCACACTAAGTCACTACTGCTGTAGATGGACATTAAATTTTAAGAAAGTTGAACAAATTTCAACAAATTTACACAAATTCAAACGAATTTATACAAATTATATTCATATTGAATGACATCATGAGTAGTTTCTAGTGGAGGCAACACCATACTAATTCCCCTCAGCTGCAGGAGTAAGCTCTTAGAGCAAAATTCCTCCAAATTTCGAAATCCCCACCCATTTTCCAAGAGGATGGCACACCATCATACAAAAAAAGTCAGAAGGGGGGGAGGGAGGCGGGGGGACCGTAGAAGCATATAATTCAATTTCCCGCCAAAATTCAAACTTCCCAGGCGGGTGTGGCAGGGGGCGTTGCACTTTCCAGCCAAAAGCCGCCATCTTGGATAACGGTACTAGACTCATCAACTGATATCATGGCCGCCAACTTGGATAACGGTAGTTGCAGCATCAGCTGAAGTCACGGCCAACATCTTCGATAACAGTACTCGCTTCACCAGCCGATGTCACGGCCACCATCTTAGATAACGGTACTCGCATCATCAGCTGACGTCACGGCCGCCATCTTCGATAACGATACTCGCGTCATCAGCGGAGGTCACGGCCTCCATCTTGAATTACGTCACTGGGGGTGATGCTGGCCTTGGTGTACTACTACCATATATGTGGGATTGACAAGATGTGCCCTTTGATATTCTTGACATGTGCTACGAATTGCATTATGCTACTGCTACTACTGCTACTATTAATAATAACAATAATAATAGTGATAATAATAATAACATACAGGACAGTACTACAGAGCCGAAATTATAAAACTGTCAGAAAGATAGGTTGCGAGGGTTATAACGCTGAAAATTTTACGTGGCTGTCACTACTAGAAGTAGGAAAATCATCGATCGTTTTTGCATTTATGAAGGTGAATTATTTCCTCATCACCACGGGAACAGTGATACTGGGATAATGACACATCTCTATACCGGTCAAAACGTTCAACACGAACTGTAGGGAAACAGAAGTGGAAAATTAGTTCTTAAGTAATAGAGTCCAAAATGTTATCGTCGACGGCCTGCGTTCATCAGAGACTAAGGTATCGGCAGGAGTGCCTCAGGAAAGTGTGCTAGGACCGCTGTTTCTTTCCATATAAATAAATGATCTGGCCGGTAGAGTGGGAAGCAGTCCGGGGTTGTTTGCCAATGACGATGTGGTGTGCGGGATGGTGTCGACGATGAATACCTGTAGGATGACACAAGATGACTTGTACAGCATTTCTAGTTAGTGCGATGAATCGGAGCAGGCACTGAATGTAAAAAAAAAATGTAACTTAATGCCGATGAGGAGGAAAAACAAACCCGTAATGTTCGGATACAGCATTATTAGTGCCCTGCTTGACACAGTCACTTCGTTTAAATATCTGGGCGTAATGTCGCAAAGCGATATGAAATGGAACGAACATGTGAGAACTTTGGTAGAGAAGGCGAATGGCCTTCAGTTTAGAACTATGGTGGAGAAGGCGAATGGCCGGCTTCAGTTTATTGGGAGAATTTTAGGAAAGTGTGCTTCACCTGCAAAGGAGACCGCATACTGGACGCTGGTGCGACCTATTCTTGAGTACTGCTCGAGTTTTCGGGTTCCGTGCCAGGTTGGATTGAATGACGGCATCGAAGCAGTTCAGAGGCGGGCTTCTAGATTTATTACCAGTAGGTCCGAGCAAAACGTAAGTGTTATGCAGATGCTTCGGGAATTAAAATGGGAATACCTGGAGGGAAGGCGACGTTCTTTTCGAGAAGCAGTATTGAGAAAATTTGGGGAAACGGCATTTGAAGCTGACTGCCAAACGGTTCTATTGCCGTCAACATACAATGCGCGTAATTACCCCGCTCTATCTACGAGTGGTTCAAATCAAATGGCTCAGAGCACTATGGGACTTAACTTCTGAGGTCATCTGTCCCCTAGAACTTAGAACAACTTAAACTTAACTAACCTATCGACATCACACACATCCATGCCCGAAGCAGGATTCGAACCTCCGACCGTAGCGGTCGCGCGGTTCCAGACTGTAGCGCCTAGAACCGCTCGACCACACCGGCCAGCTATCTGCGAGTTGAACAGGAAAGATAACGACTAGTACTGGCACAAGATAGCCTCTGCCACACACCGTACGTTGGCTTGCGAAGTGTGTATGCAGATGTAGACGTAGATGAAGATTTCAATTATAAAATGGTCGTTGGAATGGAAGATACATTAGATAGGGAAATGTAAATAACTTTCAGAGAATTCGAAAGTAAAAACATTAATACAACTGCAAAATAGGAATTCCACTGTGAAACGTGGATAAGAGAAAGAATAGGTGACTATAGTTCAGGAAGTACACTGATAGTTCTGAGGAAGTGAGGGAAGTACTGTTTTATCGATGGTTTTGAGGACGTAGGGTATCTACCGTAGGGCTAAAATTTGACAGAACTTTGGAGGAAATTCAGTCAAACAAGTGAGAAGAGGTACATAACATTTCTACGGAATATCTGAAATCGTGGGAAAATGACCGCCAGGCGATCGTTCAAGTACAGTGCAGAATACATACAACTGGAGAAATGCCGTCGAACTTCGGGAAGAACGTTCACATTATTCCGAAAACAGCAGATCAATGCGTGAGCTATTGCATACAGAGGATCTTTCAGATGAAAATTTGTTTTATTTTAATAAGGCTAAAGACATCCATAGGTAGTTCTGATATCATAATTGAAAAGAAAAAAAGATTCAAAATATCAAGAAACTGTTTTACAAACGTTAATTTAAAACTGTTCAACAATGTAAAGAGGTTGTAGATTTTTAAACCGCCTATTTACACACTATAGAGAAATACAGGCAACAAAGAATGTACATGAACCAACAAGGAACAATGAGAGTGGATGACCAACGCAGTCTTTCTTTTTCACTGATGGCGTTTTATATCAAAGAAGCAATGCAGGGAGTTAAAGGCAGATTGTGAAATGGGGTTAAAATTTCATTTATTGGTAAAACCGTTTCGATGATAAGGTTTGAATTGTTGTGATACTGACGTCCTCTGTTAAAATGATTTCCGGACCTGTCGAATCCAACAAATGGTCTGTTTACCACAGAACGTAAACGGATGGAAGCAAAATCCATGGAAGCAGATTGACACAGGAAAATATAGCATTCCCCGCCAAAAGACATCTACTAGTATCAAATAGTGACTTCTGAGAATGTGTGGAGGACACCATTTAATGGAAGCGCGAGATAAGCCTTTGAAAATGTCAAATGGTATTACATTAACAACCGGTGTAACCCCCAGGACGTTGAAGGTAAGCAGGTATACGTGCATGCAATGTGCTGTACTGGTGTTGGATGTCAGTTTCTGAGATAGAGTTCCACACGTGTTTCTCTTGATCAGTCAATAACGGGACGGTTAATGCTGTTTGTGGATGAAGCTGGAGTTGTTGTGCGATGATGTCTCCATATATTCTCACTGGAGACAGATTTGGTGACGGAGCAGGCCAAAGCAACATACTTACACATTGTAGAGAATGTAGGGTTACATCAACGGTCTGAGGGCGAGCGTTGCCATGTTGGAAAACACCCCCTCGAATGGTGCTCATGAAAGGCAGCACAACCGAAAGAATCACTACATCGACGTACAAATTTTCAGTCAGGATACGGGGAATAACAACGAGAGTGCTCCAGCTCTCATATGAGATTGCACCACGAACTCCAGTGTGTCTAGTACGCAGACAAGTTGGTTGCAGGCCCTCAACTGGCATCCTTGTAACCAATACAGGTCATCACTGACACCAAGGCAGAATAAGATTTCATAAAAAAAACAATGGATTTCCACCCCGCCCTCCAATGAGCTCTCGCTGGAAGCAATTGAAGTCTCAAATGGCGGTTTGTGGTCAGTGAACTACACGCATCAGGGTATCTAGTTCGGGGCTTTGAAGTAACCGATTTAACCGATGTATACGAGTTCAGTGTGTCACTGTGGTGCTACCTGGTGCTTACATTGCTACTACAGATGCAGTTACATGCGCCAGATCCATACGGCAAACACGATGGTCGTTCCTGTAGGTAGTGCCACGTGGCTGTCCGCAGCCAAGTTTTCTTGATCACCGCTGTTTGCAGTCATGTACAGTGGCCACATTCCTGCCAAGTCTTTCTGCAGTGTCGCAGAAGGAGCATCTAGTTACTCGTAGCGCTAATGCAGAATCTCATTCAAACTCAGTGAGATGTTGATAATGGCATCTTTGCCGCCTTAAGGACATTCATGATTAACAAACAAAGCACGTGCAATTTCAAAGGTAACTAACGCTCAAGACGTTGAACCGTGTATTTAAAGCGTACGTGATTTGCGTCCTCATTGTGGTGCTACTAGTACAACTCTCATGTGACTGTCCCAAAATTTGAGTAGACATAATATTTCAGATGAAGAAACACGCCTACCAACTTCCATTCATCTCGAGCAACTCCTTTTTAGTGCTGGGATTTTTTTAAATCAGTCAACACATCCTCCACATATTCCCAATTCTCATATTTTTGTAGCACTGAAAAATGTCATTCTTGGCCATCGCTTTGCTCCGGACGAAGAGGTGCAGTCATAATTCCATAAGTGACCGCAAAAACGTTTTCCTCACAGTGGAACAAATGTATTAACAGAGAGAAGTCTTCCGAAGTAAGAGTGATTTCAGATATGCCGCAGAGGAGTGTCATAGGACCGTTGCTATTCACAATATACATAAATGACCTTGTGGACAACATCGGAAGTTCACTGAGGCTTTTTGCGTATGATGCTGTAGTATATCGAGAGGTTATAACAAGGGAAAATTGTACTGAAATGCAGGAGGATCTGCAACGAATTGACGCATGGTGCAGGGATTGGCAGTTGAATCTCAATGTAGACAACTGTAATGTGCTGCGAACACATAGAAAGAAAGATCCTTTATCATTTAGCTACAATATAGCAGGTCAGCAACTGGAAGCAGTTAATTCCATAAATTATCTGGGAGTAGGCATTAGGAGCGATTTGAAAGGGAATGATCATATAAAGTTGATCGTCGGTAAAGCAGATGCCAGACTGAGATTCATTGGAAGGATCCTAAGGAAACGCAATGCAAAAACAGACGAAGTAGGTTACAGTACACTTGTTCGCCCACTACTCGAATACTGCTCACCGGTGTGGGATCCGTACCAGATAGGGTTGATAGAAGAGATAGAGAAGATCCAACGGAGAGCAGGATCATTTAGTAATCGCGAAAGCGTTACGGAAATGATAGATAAACTCCAGTCGAAGACTCTGCAGGAGAGACGCTCTGTAGCACGGTAAGGGCTTTTGTTGAAGTTTCGAGAACATACCTTCACCGAGGAGTCAAGCAGTATATTGCTCCCTCCTACGTGTATCTCGCGAAGAGACCATGAGGATAAAATCAGAGAGATTAGAGCCCACACAGAGGCATACCGACAATCTTTCGTTCCACGAACAATACGAGACTGGAATAGAAGGGAGAACCGATAGAGGTACTCAAAGTACCCTCCGCCACACACTGTCAGGTGGTTTGCGGAGTATGGATATAGAAGTAGATGTGGATGTAGAAGAACAGTATTTCTTTTGAAACTGGAAACAGTTTACATATTTTTTTCCGTATGCTTCCTTTTCATTTGACTGCCCAATGCATACACTAGGCAAGCCCGCAGATTGTGTTACTGTATTTCACTATGAGCGACACCTGTGCAATTCCTCAGTACGTTGCGAGTGTCAGTCGTGGTCCGAGCAATGTTCCGTGTAGGCGAGTGTGCTTTATATCTGAGCTAAGTGGCTTCGAAAGGAGGCAAATTGCTCGAATGGTGGATGCCTCCATAACCAAGATAGCCGAAGTGTTTTGTGTTTCAAGAGGTACTATATCGAAGATTTATACGACGTACAAAGGAACAGGAAAAACAGCGTCTGCTAAGTCGCAACGCGGACGAAAGTGTATGTTGAGTGATGGTGATAAATGGTGATTGAAGAGGGCTGTGACGCAAAATAAGAGGATGACATCTGCAAAATTCACTGCAGAACGAGCTGTCACGCTCGCATAAACTGTCAAAAACACGAACAGAGCTCCACAAGCAAAAAAATGCAGGAAGGTCTTGAATTCCAAAACCACTCATCAGTAGTGAAAATGTCGGTAACAGGAAAACTGCAGAAACCATAAAATCTGGACTATGGAGCAACGGAAGAAAGTAATTTGGTTAGATGTGTCTTTTCACAAACCGTTTCAAATTATGCTCGAGTTTATACCTCAAGAGCGAAGCACGGCATAGGTTTGCGATAATCCGGGCAGCCATACCGTGGTACTTCAAGCGACCCATGGCTGTTACGTGACCAATTTGGCTGATCCTGTGCATCCTATGGTACAGAGTTTATTCGCTAATGACGATACGTTTCAGGACAATACGACCCGTATTCACGCACTTCCCGTCGTCCAGAGCTGATTTTTTAAGCACGAAGACGAACTGCGACTCTCCACTAACCCCCACAATCAGCACAATGGTTTAAGATTCCCTTGAAAACCATCCATTACCTGTGTTTATCCATTCCGAGACATTGGAGCGCGGTTTGAATGCAGACAGTTTTCCGATACTGTATTTGGCGTGGTAACGTTTTGTGGTGTCCCATTACTTCTGTCCACCCCTTGCATATAAGACTCGTTACTCACTGAACTTCTGGTTGGGAAACCAACAAGCTGCAAAACTCAGTTTTTTGTTTTTAAAACCTAAAAATAAAATTTTGCTACCAATAAATGGTGGAAGAATGCACGAAGACAGACTCAGAACAAGAATCGGTATTAATTTAAGGAAAACATGTAGAAGGGTGGCCGAACCTGAGGAGTCATTTATCATTTCCCAGCAATTAATTTTGTTTACTGAAATTCAGCTATGAATCAACTGAGAGTTACCAAGATTCTTGCAAAATACGTACAAATAGTTAAAATGTTTAAATTAAGGGTTTTGCATTGCACATAAAATTACAAAGAGAATTCAAAAAATATCAAATGGTTCAAATGGCTCTGAGCACTATGGGACTTAACTTCTGAGGTCATCAGTCCCCTAGAACTTAGAACTACTTAAACCTAACCAACCTAAGGACATCACACACATCCATGCCCGAGACAGGATTCGAACCTGCGACCATAGCGGTCACGCGGTTCCAGACTGTACGCGCCTAGAACCGTTCGGCGACTCGTGTCGGCAAATATCAAATGTGCAACACAATGGTGCCCCGACTACAAAGAGTTAATTAATTAAATAAACCTATGGCAGCAATCTGTATCCGCAACTAGATCACAACTTTGGACTAATCGCACAACAGGACTTTAATACAAGTTAAACAAACACTGAGATGCTTACGTCTCCACTGGTTATTCTTCTCTCGTATAAGACAAGATACCGCCAAGCTGCCCAAAGGCTAACTACGGGTAAACACTCAGCAACAGTAGTCCTTCACTGATACGCCACAAGCCTCTTCCACATAAATCACGTTAAGTACTTAATTAAACTATCGGGCCCCTGAAACAATTAAGATAATAATAATTAAACCCATAATTTTTTTAAAGAAATAAAGAAACTCAGTTCTCAGTTTGCCGAAAGACTTTTATCACACGCCCGCAAGGTTCTTACAATAACAAAAAAAATAGAGTGAATTACTTCCTAATCCGGCGAGACCCCTGCCGTGGCACGATACGACAACAATAATAACAAACTACTCAACTTCAGGTTGGAACGAGAGATTCGCCGAATTGCGTTTGACCTGCCAACACTTAGGCATTGTGCGATGACGGGAACGCCGCCGAAGCAGAACGAAAGCGCTTCACCGCCCCGCACCAGCGGAACAGCAACGCGTCAACCGCTGCCGATACAAGCCGGCCGCGGTGGCAGAGCGGTTCTACGCCCTTCAGTCCAGAACCGCGCGTTCGCTACGGTCACAGGTTCGAATCCTGCCTCTAGCATGGATGCGTGTGATGTCCTTAGGTTAGTTAGGTTTAAGTAGTTCTAAGTTCTAGGGGACTGATGACCTCAGATGTTAACTCCCATAGTGCTCAGAGACATTTGAACCATTTGCCGATACAAGGCTGTCAACATATACCAAACAACAAACAGCAAAATATGTTTGATAAAAACTGACCAACAGTAAAACTTAGACGGGCAACTGAAAATACGACTGTTAAAACTTCAGTATGGGAGTGGCTCATAACATTGCAAGTTATCCTTGCAAGCAATAATACGAAGCAATGTACAAGATCATTTAAAAGAATAATTGCATAATAATTGAAGCAAGTTTTAAAAAGTCAGGGTATACCTTTACTGGGGCCTCTTGGCGGGGGGGGGGGGGGGGGCTAATAGATACTGTAATCGGGATACGCACCAAGTGGCAGATAGCGGGTTCCTCAACACAGAGTAAGAGAGTGTGCAGATACAAGCACGCACACACCTATGACCCCTTACGTGCGTACATTAACGCTGATCGCACAGAACTCTAGTTACAGGCCGAATCCAATAACCCGTACCAGAAAGGGCCATGAGGTATACAACAAACGAAATTACAATCTTTAGTATCAGATATTCAATAATAACGATCCTTGAACCGTCTTCATAGATAATTTCAAACAAATACCAAGGAGGCCATTGGCTTCGGGTTCAAATGGCTCTGAGCACTATGGGACTCAACAGTTGAGGTCATTAGTCCCCTAGAAATTAGAACTAGTTAAACCTAACTAACCTAAGGACATCACAAACATCCATGCCCGAGGCAGGATTCGAACCTGCGACCGTAGCGGTCTTGCGGTTCCAGACTGCAGCGCCTTTAACCGCACGGCCACTTCGGCCGGCTTATTGGCTTCGGGACTCCGGGTAGCTCAGGATAATACGCCCTGCTGGTCGCGGCTGCTAACAAGTTGTTCAGTATATCTCGGTGTATTTAGTGCGCCAAAATTGAGAGATGGACATTTCTCGCGACGAGATTCGCTCATTGATAGCTCAGCTCTGTCAGTTCTGCAGGAAAAGTCGGACGCGTATAACTCAATAGTCAACGTTGTAAACTCGCTGCAATCGCTGGGACGCTGAGTATTCAGGCACAACCGTTCAACTTCGTGTCCGACACACCAGAAGGAATACATAATCCAGCAAAGATGATGCAATGTGGGCCACAGTCGATGGAA
This sequence comes from Schistocerca piceifrons, assembly GCF_021461385.2. Taxonomy (NCBI): domain Eukaryota; kingdom Metazoa; phylum Arthropoda; class Insecta; order Orthoptera; family Acrididae; genus Schistocerca; species Schistocerca piceifrons. Next base: position 769,342,447 of record NC_060140.1, on the reverse strand, counting down.
CTCGCACACAAGTGGTGCTAGTAGGATCACGACCGCGCCCTCACAGAAGCTGCCACGGCTCGAAACGTGTCCGTTAAATTCAGATATTGTAACAGCGCTTGCCAAGCACTCACATAAAGTTTCGTATGTCACGGGGTAGTGAAACCTGCGCTTTGTTCCCCAGTGTTGGTATTCAGTACGACAATAATCATCGTATTGCCTAGAGATAACCGCTTTGGAAGAGATTCTAATTAATTTTGGATTTAATATTCGACACGTCTAGGAGGTTTCTAAAATATCATTACAATAAAATTTAATATGAATAGCGATTAATTCTGCCTTAAATATAAGACCCATAAGCTGTTAATGAAATTTTCATTTACACAGCTTTTTCAGATTATCCCTTTCCTGTCACCAATAATTCAGTGATGAGGATAAGTAAATACGAATATTTAATAACAATCATCTATGGTTTATTCATGGTAGATCACATCTATATGAGTATTCTGCAACTCACTATTAAGTACCAGGAAGGGGGTTCATAGGACCAACAACGAGCCACTTCTCTACGGTTCCACTCTCGAAAGGCGAGCAAGTAAAACGAGTAAAATCTTCCTGCGCAGCTCTGATTTCTCTTACTTAATTATGATGATCATTACTCCGTTTGTAGCCAGTAGAATATTTTCACAATAAGAGGAGAAATTCCATGACTGAAATTTCACAGGAAGATCGGATCGCTACGAAAATGGCATTTGTTTTGACGACTGTCACCCAGATTTACGCATCATGTCCATGGCACTCTCACACTTATTGTATTTCGCGACAGTACAAGACGAGATGCCTTCAACCTTTTCGATATACTCCGTCATTCTCATAGGGAATTACGAATCCCGTGGTACAACTGAGGCGATACTCCATTGGATTAGTCACTTGTCAGGAATGGTTTCAAAAGACTTCTGGAAACCTAAAAACTTTGATTCAATCTGATGCACACAGTGGATAGCAATCATAACGTTGCGAGATAAAAACTTAGTTGTGTTTCACAAGAATGATATTTTTCAAATCCGTGTTGACTATTTCGTGAATAAATCGTTTTCTTCGAAGTAATTCACAATGTTCTAAAACAGTATATATTCCAAAATCCTACTGCAAAGCGACGTCAGTGATAGGTGCCTATAATTCAGTGGATTACTCTTATCACTTTTCTTGAGTATTGCTGTGCTTTTTGCAACTTTCCAGTCTCTAGGTACGGATTTTCCGACAAACGAGTAGTTGTATATGATTGTTAAGTGAGAGGAATTGTATCAGCATAGTCTGAAAGGAACCTGACTGCTTTACAACCTTTATTGAGTTAAAATACTTCGCTACACTTCGGATATTTAACTCTAAGTCAACTCACAATGCACTGCGCATAGCTACATCGCGAAGATAAACTTAACTTTTGTCTTGAAATACTTCTAAGATATGTATTATCTAATTAATTAAGTAAGCTCTGATGCTCAAGTAAGGTCTAGGTGAAATCTATCGCAGAAGTGGGGTTCATGAACTTTTCTAACAGTCGGTCAGTGGAACGAAACTGACCACAATGATGTTTAAATCATGCGCGGAAATATCTCTGGATTCTAACTCGACCAACCGTCAGATATATGGCTAACACTTAAAATGACTCGAAATAAAATAATATAATATGATACGTGGCAGCTTTTGTTACTAACAGCGATTTCAGGGTCAGTCTGTTTCACAGTAACGATGCCACAATTATTTGATGGTCGATTTTTGACAACATTTACGATTGAAAGGACGTGAGAGAATGGTAGAAAAAGCTGACGAATCAAAGAGTAGCGGTTTGCCCGTCTATCCATTGCCGCGAAGATTAGAGCTGTAGATAACCCAAAGGGCTATTGACTGTTTCAGTTGTCGATATTCCTGCAGTAAGAGCCACTACGCACCCTTGTCGCAGCCTTGTGGATGTATCGAATTTCTCCCAAAATCTGAAAAGTGATAAATGCATCGAGAAGCTATGAAATACAGAGAGGCACTGCCCCCGGATAGTCAGAAGCATATGAATAACTCCAGTTATGAATGTCGCGACATGCGAGTTCCCGAACGTCGTTAACGCCACCATAAACACAGGACAGCGAGATTCAAAGGCCGTAAAGTATTCCCTCGCTTGGCCGTACGCCAGTAGGCGAGACACCTCACTGCTGCCGCCGCCCACCACCGCCCTTTCCGATCATCCGACCGTCTTGCGTTAAGTAACCAGTGCAGGAAGCCAACGTGGTATGCAAGTGATGAAAGCATAGCGCATATACAGTCCTATAACGTGATTACATTTGCATGAAACGTCAGGCAAGCTATTATCGTTTTCAAAACGTAAAGAAAGAAAGAGTACAAGCTGAGCTAAATAGATACTGCGTTGAATATCAAATTTTTTGTGTAATTGTGACAAGACACTATGCGAAAAATAAAGTTAAGTTTTTGTAATTTATAAATTCAGAGAAAACATTACATAGGAATGCAATACCGATTCGTCTTTAGCATGGAGGGAGGAAGGAAATTTCACAGTGTACCACAAAATAATTACAAAAACGCTACAGACTTAGTTTTTCGCGATACTACACTTGTTACTGTCGTCAGTAAATTGACATGATCGTACGACGGGGGAAATTTAATAGCGATTTATAGAGTTGCAATTAGGGAATCCTCCATTTGCTCCACGTTTTTAGTAGGCTTCATACAGTTAAATATTAGTTCCCGTAGTGCTCCTCACACTGATTCTTCAATGACGTTTAACTTTTAGTTGGAATTGAGAATGATTTGGAATTGCTAAAAATAAAACAGGTACAAATATTGAAAAATTGAGGAAATAATTTGCAAAAAAATTAAACATCGTATAAGTAAAGCATTGAAGTAATGTAACGTTTCATCGGTAAACGGCTGCAACATCCCGAGTTGAAATTAATGTGTTAAACGATGTTCTATAAAAGAATAACAGCGTTCTGTGTGGCTACGTCAGAAGCTTAATACTTCGTGTGTTTAATGTGTGGGCAGTTGGCAAACTTAATGCAGCAGAAACATTCTAATTATACTGTCTTTACTTAATGTGTGGAGTGGAATGGGCCCATAGGAAGCGAAGGAAGAAATCTTTGCACAAACATTACAAAAATAAATGGCTGGTTTGTTGGACACAAAATAGTTCAAATGGCTCTGAGCACTATGGGACTTAACATCTGTGGTCATCAGTCCCCTAGAACTTAGAACTACGTAAACGTAACTAACCTAAGGACATCACACACATCCATGCCCGAGGCAGGATTCGAACCTGCGACCGTAGCGGTCACGCGGTTTCAGACTGAAGCGCCTACAACCGCACGGCCACACCGGCCGGCTGTTGGACACAAGTTAAGACATTTAGGATTAATTGAGTGCTCAGTGTGTGGAGATGCACCGAAGAAAAAAAAATGCAGGAAACGGGAAAGGATGGAAAATTAAGAGTCCAGATTATTGCAGATACACAAAGAGAATGATTAACTGTGGCATACTAGTCAAATGGTCAGTGGCTTTCTGGGCAGTTGCGAATTGCTCTGTCAGAGGTCTCATCGAGGAACATATTTCGTTGAAATGACCGTACGTGTTATTTCAAATTTTTTCATGTGTTTATCTACTCTGTAGATGATTTTTTGACCTCAGTATGTGCCTCCGATAGCTTACTCTGTTACATTCACCCACAGTTACCCGGACCTGCCAATCGGCTGACCCGTTTCCTTTGACAGTTTAATCCAGCGAGACATGCGAACCCGTCCCTCCCGTCGAAGCCTCCTTGCTTCATTTTGTTGACAATGTTACGTGCCCGCATTATTTCTATCGGTTCTTGGTTTTCCCCCATGTCCAGTCATCAGTCAAACGGTAGGACAAAGGTATTTCTAATAAACTCTCATTCACGAGGGATCAGATCAAAACTGTAGTCGAGGTATGAAGCTATAGATGTCTCTTTGGTTTTCTGAGTGAATTACAGTGAGTGCTATCATAGTTATTGTGAAGGTCACGGCAAGTTCCTCCCCCAACCCTTGATTATTTCGATTCTGTGGCAAAATTCTAATGAAGAATTCTTAGGTGGAACGTTAAGCTCTGACGATTGCTCTCTTTTCCTTAGATATTCTTCAACATTTTTTTTTCAAAAATTAGTAATTACTTCTCTTATAGGTTTGTGCGGCTCATGTAGCACCACTGGAACTATTGCTTTCTAATACATCTACTTTTTAGTGTTACTGGATCTAATAAAAGGCATCATATCCTGATGATGACGAAGTTACTTCCTGATTCATTACTAAGAGCTTATCTCATCTTAATCATTTTTACTTTGTGTGGTTTATGAAACATGATTGTGAACACTAAACAGTGTCGTGTCCCCGAGTGTTCACTATGCCACTCCTTTGGGAAGAACCATCACTTTATCTTCTTAGTGCAACTTTCATATACGATTTTTGTTGCGTCGTGGGCTAGGAACCTCACAGTCTCCATCACCTCAGTTTAAGATGCTGCCAATGAAACAACACTGTGTACATAACCGTAATAAAATGATGTGAGATAACGGTAATTACGGTAGATGTAAGAAATATGGATGGCCTAAATATGCACTGCATGCATATTGTTGCTTACTAGATATACAGGTATTACGAACAGGAAGCGAAATCTGTTAAGAAGTTTCTGTGTCACGTTATGTTCCATTCTGTGTGCAGAAATGTGAATATAATTATGTAACTTACGCACGGCGTTTTCTGTGACTGTTGTGCGTAATCAACTACGAAAAGGTAGCTTTTATAACAACAGATAAGACTGCATTCAGTTATCACTATCCGTGGTGGGTGTTTGACATTTTCAGTAGGAGAAGGTTCTCTGAATTTGAAAAACATAGTCTTTTAACTAGAGAAGTTTTATTTGGTCATATCGCAGTAACTAATTATATAGACATGTATCGTCTTCCTAAATGGCATTCCAAATAACAGAATAGAATTACTTCCCAAATTGAATACGGCTGTATTATATCTAACTCAGTCATCTACGCTCCTCTCAACTTTAGAAGGGAACGCTACTAACAAACTTGTCAGGAAATATACCTACATAACTCAAAGTAATATATTTGAGAATGACAGAGTGGGAACTTAAAAGTAACAGTTATTGAGTACATACCGACCTAATCAACTTAGTGCAAGTAATTTATCTTTTGTGAGAACATGTTATTCTATAAGCAAGCTGAATTTGACAGCTCTTGGCAGGTAAATACAGCGTAACACATCGGAACTCTAACTCGCTTCCTTACTTGATGTGGGCAATTCCCTTAACGACTGAAGTACCCAGACACGACCCTCGACCCGGAATAGCAACTTCTCTTCTGCCAGGGCCTCTCTCCCACTTCTATGACGTCAAACAAGCATCGACCACGATAGACAAAGATCTAAGTTCGAGTCCTCGTCCGACACACTGTTTTAATCAGCAAGGTAGTTTCAAAATAGCAAAGTGAGTAATTCATTCTGGAAGTTGGCTTTCATTGAAAAACACTGCGTTAGTCCACAAATATCGCGATATATACGAGGAAATTCTTACTAAAAAAAAAGTACAAGTCAGGGGAGGATATGTGTAACTGATAGTTCATCTTTAGTTTATAATAAGTGAGTCTGTATGTATGAAAATATAAATTTTGATTTATTTAAACCTGGTCTGATCAGGGTCAACAGGCCCTCTCTTACATTGGACCAGGGTTTCACACATACACTCCTGGAAATGGAAAAAAGAACACATTGACACCGGTGTGTCAGACCCACCATACTAGCTCCGGACACTGCGAGAGGGCTGTACAAGCATTGATCACACGCACGGCACAGCGGACACACCAGGAACCGCGGTGTTGGCCGTCGAATGGCGCCAGCTGCGCAGCATTTGTGCACCGCCGCCGTCAGTGTCAGCCAGTTTGCCGTGGCATACGGAGCTCCATCGCAGTCTTTAACACTGGTAGCATGCCGCGACAGCGTGGACGTGAACCGTATGTGCAGTTGACGGACTTTGAGCGAGGGCGTATAGTGGGCATGCGGGAGGCCGGGTGGACGTACCGCCGAATTGCTCAACATGTGGGGCGTGAGGTCTCCACAGTACATCGATGTTGTCGCCAGTGGTCGGCGGAAGGTGCACGTGCCCGTCGACCTGGGACCGGACCGCAGCGACGCACGGATGCACGCCAAGACCGTAGGATTCTACGCAGTGCCGTAGGGGACCACACCGCCACTTCCCAGCAAATTAGGGACAGTGTTGCTCCTGGGGTATCGGCGAGGACCATTCGCCACCGTCTCCATGAAGCTGGGCTACGGTCCCGCACACCGTTAGGCCGTCTTCCGCTCACGCCCCAACATCGTGCAGCCCGCCTCCAGTGGTGTCGCGACAGGCGTGAATGGAGGGACGAATGGAGACGTGTCGTCTTCAACGATGAGAGTCGCTTCTGCCTTGGTGCCAATGATGGTCGTATGCGTGTTTGGCGCCGTGCAGGTGAGCGCCACAATCAGGACTGCATACGACCGAGGGACACAGGGCCAACACCCGGCATCATGGTGTGGGGAGCGATCTCCTACACTGGCCGTACACCACTGATGATCGTCGAGAGGACACTGAATAGTGCACGGTACATCCAAACCGTCATCGAACCCATCGTTCTACCATTCCTAGACCGGCAAGGGAACTTGCTGTTCCAACAGGACAATGCACGTCCGTATGTATCCCGTGCCACCCAACGTGCTCTAGAAGGTGTAAGTCAACTACCCTGGCCAGCAAGATCTCCGGATCTGTCCCCCATTGAGCATGTTTGGGACTGGATGAAGCGTCGTCTCACGCGGTCTGCACGTCCAGCACGAACGCTGGTCCAACTGAGGCGCCAGGTGGAAATGGCATGGCAAGCCGTTCCACAGGACTACATCAAGCATCTCTACGATCGTCTCCATGGGAGAATAGCAGCCTGCATTGCTGCGAAAGGTGGATATACACTGTACTAGTGCCGACATTGTGCATGCTCCGTTGCCTGTGTCTATGTGCCTGTGGTTCTGTCAGTGTGATCATGTGATGTATCTGACCCCAGGAACGTGTCAATAAAGTTTCCCCTTCCTGGGACAATGAATTCACGGTGTTCTTATTTCAATTTCCAGTAGTGTATAATACCTTTCTTACATAATAGTTTCGTAAGAAATAATAACCTTAATTTGAGAAACTGTATTAAAATTATTCGAGTGTCTGAATAGGCAATGTCAGTAAATAGTACTGATTATGAACTAATAAAGTTAATGCTGCCATTATTTGTACAGCTGCAGTTCTTGCCACTAATAGTGACTATAATAATAATAATAATAACAATAATGAGAAGAATAACGCTATTGATTGTGGCAGGTATAAAAAGAATTTGGGGGTGTAAAAGATAGATGTTTTCTGATATAGTGAGTTCCTGGGAGTCGTAAATGGCCGTATCGTTTGACTGCATTGACTTAGAAGCTTAAATGTTGTGCACCCCCAGGAGATCGTAGGTCGTAGTAAGTGGCTTTATTTTCTTCTTGGTACCTCTACCTGTTCCTGAGAAAATGGGTCTCAACAGACGGACAGACAAATAGGCCAACAACTATTGGCAAAAAAATATTAATGTCTCATACAATTACAAATTAACAGGTTTCGAATTTTTTTGCTTATTTTCACTAGGAAATCTTGATTCACGGTAAAGTTCATGATTCTAGGTCAAAGGGAAGCATCCTATACATATCGACGAGAGAGTTTGCGAACATCAAAGTATGTGACACAAATGGCCGTATCTTTTGATTGTATTGACTTACAAGCGTAAATATTTTATACCGCCAGTAGACCGTAGATTTTAGTAGTTGATATAATTTTCAACTTTATACATGAACCGCTTCCTGAGAGATAGGGGTTTTGACAGACGGACAGACACAACAAAATCATTCTATAACGGTTTAGTTTTCATCAACTGAGGTACGAAATAAAATGTTCTCTAAGTCCGTAATTGTGGAATTGTTCTTAAACCAGGCATCTTCGTACACACTGAAAGTTCACTGTAGACGTCTGTACTAATAATAAATTTGTAAAACCGCCGTGTCTGTTCGTCTGTCTTTGAACATGCCAATTTTCAAAAATACTAGACGAATATTCATGGGGCTTTCGTAGGTAATTTGAGCGTAGCTTTGTGGACCTTTTAGGCTTTATTTCATGAAAATCAAATCAAAGACGAAAGATATCCACACATATTATAAAGATATATTTATGTATAAGTTTCACATCATCTATGAAACCACTGGATCGATGCCAAACATACTTGGTACGCTTAGTATTTGGAAAGAATAGCAGTGGAGGTAAGAACCACCTCCATATTGAAGGTCTGAGGGTGTAGGTGAAAAATAGGAGTAGTCCACGACGTGCGCATACCCAGATTTTATTCATCCAGTATTTGAGAACGAGATCATTTAGTGACTTGTAACAAACTTTTCACATGATTTCAGACCCTTACAAAAATTTTTCTCGCTGTCGCCGTCGAGTTCAGAAAGTAAGGAAGTATACGCCGATCACTTAACAGAGCGTCGTTTGCGTAGCTATGACAACAAGATAGTCAATGATATTACAGAAAAGTAGATGTAGAGATAAAGTGCTCAGAACAACGGTGTGCAGAGTATCTGATCTTCCACGTTCTCCCCACTGTGGTGGACCTCCAGAGGGACGAACAGTCGGACTGGCGTGGTAACATCTCTTTCATTCGGGATTATGAGAACGATAGTTCGAGGTAGTCCGTCTCCATATATTCGTAGTTCTTTCATTGCAGCTCTCTTCCACATCCGGCGGGGAAGCACATCCTCTTGAAGAGGTACAATATCTCCAGTTCAGTCCTTCAGTTGTTTGCCAGAGCTGTTACCTTGGCAGAAGGTTCAAAGGAACAGTAAGCACTCTTTGCTCCAAAGCTGCCAAAAGTCATCCGATATCTTTTGCAGTGGTAGGCTGGTAAGTCTTACTCCCACGAGGAAATTAGCTGGAGTAAGCACTTCGTTCTCAGTTTGCGTGATGGGTCCTGAACTTTGGGCAGCTTCTATGTTAATGAATACAGTTTGCAGGCCTTCCTCATCCATGCTGCAGCGTTCCAGTAACTTGTAGAGGCACCTTTTAACAGAACCAATTATTCGCTCCCACCAAGCTGCACGTGCTACTACAAACTTCTATGTGGTGCTCTGTTGTAGGATAAAGTGGCGTGTCTTGTCAGTAGATACAGTGGTCCATATATCTCTTATCTCACGGTTAGCTGTATAGAAAGCTAGGCATTACCACCATCCAGTGTATGGAATACCACACTCAATAATAACTGTTCTTGGAAGGCTAAGAAGAAGCGGTCCGTTGTTGAGTTGGTTGTCAGTTCGAAATGTACCGCTCTCGTTACAGCACAGGTGATTAACTGGCTAAAACTTAATTATGGTGATGCCTGGTTTTGAATATATGGGGCAAACGAAATTAATTCCAGAAAATTCAAACGGCTTGTGAGGTTTCATTCTATCAGCTGGTAGTCGCGCTTGTATCTACCGGCCAGCGGTGTTATGTGGAATTTTACGGGGAAGGCAATTACGTAGGACCGCTCTGATCACACGAACGGCGTATAGTATCTAGAAGGATTCTCTTAGTTGTAAAAGAACCACTCGTACTCCAAGATGGTGTAGATTGATGTGCGTGGAGTCTACATGATCAGAGTTTGGTGAAGTGATGGTTTCCTTCTGTAAACATGGCATGACATTCTTCGTTAAAGGCCTCACCGTGTTGCAGGCGACCTTCTACGTAAGTGTAATAGCCGCGTGGAGTAGCATACAGTCTAAGGTGCCTTACCATGGTTCTTGCGGTTCAATTAGCTCTGAGCACTATGGGACTTAACATCTCAGGTCATAAATCCCCTATAACTTAGAACTACTTAAACTTAACTAACCTAAGGACATCACACATATCCATGCCCGAGGCAGGATTCGAACCTGCGACCGTAGCGGTCGCGCGGTTCCAGACTGAAGCGCCTAGAACCGCTCGGCCACCAATGGCCGGCGGTTCTTGCGGCTCCTCCCGTCTGATGTTCGAGTCCTCCCTTGGGCAAGAGTGTGTGTGTTGTCCTTAGCGTAAGTTAAAGTGAGATTAAGTAGTGTGTGGGCCTATGGACCGATGACCTCAGCAGTTTGATCACATAGAACTTACCACGAATTTTCAATTTTGCTAAATGTAATAAATCACCACCTAGATATAGGCTGAAGCATTTTATCTTGTATGTGCTAGGAAATGGAACACTTTTACTTAGAGTGACGATTTCCGAGTAGAAACATTCTTTGTGGACAGTTGTAACCCAATAAAGACGAAAAAGGTTCGAAATTTGTGGTAATGTCTTATGGGACCAAACTGCTGATGTTATTGGCCCCTAATCTTACACGCTACTTAAACTAATTTACGCTAAGGACAACACATACAGATTTCCGGCAGATGTAGCCGCGCGAACCGCGGCAAGGGGCCTCAGACGGCACAGCTACCACGCGCGGCAGTAAAGACGAGTTCTGCTCTGTTCAGCAGTGAATTCTTCGCACCCCTACCAGTTTTCTGAAGTAGTTTTCTTTTGAAGCGAAGGATGTAAACGAATGGCTCTTAACAGTTTCAGTAAGAGCTGAATTTATTTACATCTGCTGTATGAGTGTCTGTTGTTGTTGTTGTGGTCTTCAGTCCTGAGACTGGTTTGATGCAGCTCTCCATGCTACTCTATCCTGTGCAAGCTTTTTCATCTCCCAGTACCTACTGCAACCTACATCCTTCTGAATCTGCTTAGTGTATTCATCTCTTGGTCTCCCTCTATGGAGCTCGAATAAGTAAATTCCTAGCTTCTAAGAAAGTTTTAGGTATAACAAATGCGTTATACTTGCTCGACCTTAAATTAGAGTGTTGTGGTAGCCATTGTGGTCCATTCCATCAGATGATCAGTACTCCCAAAGTCTGAGGCGTCGATCCTCTTGAAACTATGTCCTCTGTCTTGACGCTAAGTTCAGTATTTAATCCATCTAAAGCAACTGTGGCTGTATTTATTCAAATAATCAGTGGTGCACTTCTTGAGAAGGTTATACTATCCCATTACTTGCGTCAAAAGTGGTACAGGAATCATTTTTTGACACCCCCAAATAACTATATCTTGGTGAAGAAGGGTCCTAAAACTGGTTAAAAAAATAAAATTATTTTGTGCAACTGGTTCCTGATTATTTCAGTAAGTAAGTCCGCTGTATTTTCTTTGCCTGGATAGGGGCTCCACTGAGACGGTGTGGCGAGTGTTTGTATTTCTGTCACCCTTTATTCATCCGAGGGTTACAATGGGGTCAGTACGAAAGATCCTTCTGCTAATGTCAGAGGTTGTGACCTTGCAATAGTAGTGTAGTCAGTGCTGCTGGCAGTTAAAGCCGAGGAAATGTTATTCTTCTCGCTGACCTTGCTACCCATCAGTTCGGGAATATTATAAATACAAGTGATATGTCGCACCATACGCTCTCTCAGATGCATCACAGGATACGTGAATATTTGAGCTATCGTTCCCTGACAATTGAATCCTTAGAATAGTGGTATCAGATAGCTCAAGAAGGCTTGGCGCTCAAGAGCTCCATGTAACCCATAGTTGTAAGACGGAGGTCCGTCCCAACCTAGTCCGAGCAGCCAAGTGTCTTGAAACGGAGTTTTTCTTACAACACATACTGGAGTTATTAAGCCCAGAGGGTTACAAAGACCTACTGTCTCTTGTAGTAAATTTCTTTTTGTTGCAATTGTCTCTCAAAATTTTGTAGTGACTTCCAGAATGAGATTTTCACTCTGCAGCTGTGTGCAGGACCGAGAATCGAACTCCGGACCTTTGCCTTTCGCGGGCAACTGCTCTACCGTTTTTTTTTTTTTGTTTTTGTTTTTTTAAATTTTGTTCGCTATTGTTCGTTTTGTTTGGTCTGGGCGGACGTCATATGACATCCTTTCAAGCTGATCGTTGGTTCCTTTACTCAGCTTTTTTTTTTATTACAGAGGACAATCGGCCCTCTGACCGAACACGCTGAGCTACCGTGCCGACCTGTCTAAGCTATACAAGCACGACCCACAACTCGTCGTCACATCTGTATTTCTGCCAGTACCTCGTCTCTTACCTTCCAAACTTCACAGAAGCTATCCTGCGAACCTTTGCAGTGCCTTGTTACTGTTTCACAGAGAATGTGTCTTCCTCCTAGTTCCATGTCGTCCTTAGAATCGCGACTTTCGTTTTGACATCTCTTCCTTCCAAATAGCGGATAACTGTTGCGAATGAGTTTCCAGCTTTGACAACGTCAGTTTTATTTTCTTCTTTAGCGAAGATAACTCGTAATATAGCGAGACTAGGCTTCTTTCAGATTCACTTCCCGCAGCAAAGTCATCCATGTACATATTCTGTTGTAGTAAGCCAACTGCTGCAGAGAACGGTCCCTAATAACTATCTCATACTTGACTAATGGTTCCTGAAATCCAAAACGGGCTGTATTCGAGGCCGAAAGGAAATAAAAAGCGGGCTGTATGCGAGGCCGAAAAGGAGACACGAGAGTCAATAAATTGCTTCGATGTGATCTTCAGTCTTGTTATTGTTGGTCTTGTATCAGAACGATCTAGCAAGTTCTCAGTCGCAAGGGTGCAAAGGGAGCTGGGGAGCTGCAGAAAAGCCTTAAAAATGTCTGCAGTGACTAGAAGGCGTCGTAGGCAAAATCTCAAAAGGATATCAGTCACTTCAGGCAACAAGTTAGACCGGATTTATAAAGTTTCATTGAGAGATGGTGCACTTTTATCCTGTGAGGAACCATTGAACCGTGACGAAATGTCACGGTTGGTTCTCTGCGTTTCCTCCTTGTCTGTAGCGCGCTCCTTTTGAAATTACCCTTTCGCGCTCTGCTGTTTTCTTGCCCTAGCCAGAGGGCGTTATGACATTGCTGCGGCCGGCTGTCTGACGTGTTTGCGGGAGAGCGTCGGTCGGGAGGAGGGACTCTGCGGACGTCTGGGAGCGTACAGGAGGCCACACCGTTTTGTTGATGGTTTAGCGTGACTCGTGTCAGGTGTGAGGCATCGTTAAAGCCGTGATAGCAGCCAATGTTACTGTCCTGGTCGCAGGTGGATCCAAGGGGATGAGACCTTGTTGTCCATTGAAACTCCTATCCTACGGATGTCATCAGATTTAAGACGTTTTGACCATTATTTGCATCATTTCCTATCAACTGGGGATTCCGGCGTCTGCAGTAATTCGGCGAAGATTATTGTTTCGTCGGTGTGTAAATGACTGAATAAGGAGCAGTTCATTTAATGTTCACCTTATGTTCGTGTTTTACGTGTGATACTTGCGAGTGTAAACTTGACTCTCACCTTTGTCTGTTGATTTTAAGCGCATCGTCAAATACTGCATCCAAGTAGTGACTTTCAATTAATTAGCTGGATTCTTTCTTTCCTCGTCACGACGCGTGTTAAAACGACGAAGTAGTATTGCAGACCTTAACTTGCTACCTCATTTGCGTGCCATCAGTAACCGAGCCTAACCTGTTAACTAATTAAGGCTTGTGGTAAGGAAGGTATTTAAGTATGTTTTTTTTTAAATATTATCTTAAATGTGTCAATGATTTATGTTGCGCTAGCTGATTCTGGGGTATGAACGGAAGTGTTGGCACGTCTGCCGTGTAAGGGAATCCTGCTAGGTTTGATTGTTTTGGAAACTTCAATTGAGTGAGAAACTAGTGTGCTTTAGTCATGACTTGAGTTAAGGTTATATTGGGGCCCTGGAATTTCTACTGCAAGCTCCAACATCATCCTGTTGTTTCATGGTTGTTTTGTTCTCAAACTAGGTGTTTGCCCTAAACATGTTTTGGGATGGGCTTTTAGCCCCTCAGCATTATACTTGGGTTTCAGCTGAGTCTGCAGGCTACTGACTGTCCATCGTACGCGACACTGGTAATGGTCGACCTGTCATCAATTGATTTCAACGCTGTAGTTAGTTGTAAATTAGTACTGGTTCCATTATCTTCCGACCAGGTTTCTTGCTCGACGGTTGTCTTTAAATTCGCCGCTAACCTCGTTAGTGTATGTTGTGGCTAGCTTAAATTAATAATTGCTCAATAGCCCAATAAAGTTTGTCGGCCACCAGAAGTCGTGTATGTGTTATTTATTCCTTCATTCTAGTCAATCTATAAGCATGCTATTCTTAATTTTGTTACTCTAGGTAGCCATTAAGTTGCCGTTTTTGGGGTGTTTCGATAGAGTGCGGGTCCTTTGGGTATAGGTTTGTCAATTTCAAATTTAGTGTTTTTCCTCCATATATATACATATATATATATATATATATATATGTATATATATATATATATATATATATATATATATATATATATATATATATATATATATTGGTGGAATCTAAACCTTTTTTATTACTATTGAGCTGTAATTAACGACATATTGTAAAGAAATGAACTTATTGGAGGTTAACTGTCGCCGTAAGATGTTGTGGATGGTGCACATCCTGTTATTCACCTTAATGTTCTAGTCAGTATGTAAACTTGCTAATTATTTTCCCTTTAAATGGGGTGTGCCTGCCTTGATGTTATAAGTGACTGGTTCATAACTAGTTCTTTAACGCGCTTAAGCGCTTATTTATATTTATGGGAGAACTTAAATTGTGTTCGCCTGTAACTTTAACTAAAGTGCAGAAAACTGAATCAGGTGTTTATTATTGTTCTAGTGCTATTATCTGTCAAGTGTAACACGCGACATCTTCTTGGTCTGTTATCAAGTGTTACAATAAATGCAAATTGCAGTGAAGTGATGCTCTATTACAGTTGTTTCCTTGATTTCCTATCTCCGCATATAATATTTAATTGTTTGATATAAGACTAATTAAGCCTTTGTTGAGATATTGGAGGGAGGTGCGCGTGTCTCAATCATTAGAAAGTATTCGTCATTTTGTGCGCATCTCTCTTTCTCGCTTGACCAATTGAGGTTTAATATTTTGATTTATCTTGACATATGTGGTCACAGATGGATATTTCTGAAGTAATTTAAACTTTCGAAAGCATTGAGCCTAACATGAGCGTTCTTGCATGCCCAGAGATGGCAGCACCGTACGACAGATGGAATTTTACCGCCAGCGGCGAGAATGAGAACTGTTTTAAATACTTAAAATGGCGACGTTTTCCTTACTTGAACAGCGTGCAATCATTCGTTTTCTGAATTTGCGTGGTGTGAAACCAATTGAAATTCATCGACAGTTGAAGGAGGCATGTGGTGATGGAGTTATGGACGTGTAGAAAGTGCGTTCGTGGGTGCGACAGTTTAATGAAGGCAGAACATCGTGTGACAACAAACCGAAACAACCTCGGGCTCGCACAACCCGGGCTGACGACATGATCGAGAAAGTGGAGAGAATTGTTTTGGGGGATCGCCGAATGACTGCTGAACAGATCGCCTCCAGAGTAGGCATTTCTGTGGGTTCTGTGCACACAATCCTGCATGACGACATGAAAATGCGAAAAGTGTCATCCAGGTGGGTGCCACGAATGCTGACGGACGACCACATGGCATGTTGCCAAGCAATGTTGACGCGCAACGACAGCATGAATGGGACTTTCTTTTCGTCGGTTGTGACAATGGAGGAGACGTGGATGTCATTTTTCAATCCAGAAACAAAGCGCCAGTCAGCTTAATGGAAGCACACAGATTCACCACCACCAAAAAAATTTCGGGTAACCGCCAGTGCTGAAAAAATGATGGTGTCCATGTTCTGGGACGGCGAGGGCGTAATCCTTATCCACTGCGTTCCAAAGGGCACTACGGTAACAGGTGCATCCTAGGAAAATGTTTTGAAGAAACTGCACTGCAACAAAATCGTCCGGGAAGGGCTGCGCGTGTGCTGTTTCACCAAGACAACGCACCCGCATATCGAGCTAACGTTACGCAACAGTTTCTTCGTGATAACAACTTTGAAGTGATTTCTCATGCTCCCTCCTCACCTGACCTGGCTCCTAGTGACTTTTGGCTTTTTCCAACAATGAAAGACACTCTCCGTGGCCGCACATTCACCAGCCGTGCTGCTATTGCCTCAGCGATTTTCCAGTGGTCAAAACAGACTCCTAAAGAAGCCTTCGCCGCTGCCATGGAATCATGGCGTCAGCGTTGTGAAAAATGTGTACGTCTGCACGGCGATTACGTCGAGAAGTAAAGCCAGTTTCATCGATTTCAGGTGAGTAGTTAATTAGAGAAAAAATCGGAGGCCTTAGAACTTGAATGCACCTCGCACATACGTACTGTCTGGAGGAGCGACGACATTGTCCACTGATTAACGGGGACGCTGAGAGATTGTTGGCGGGAGGGGGAGGAGAAGCAGATGGAAAGAGAAGGGGGCACAGGAGATGGACAGAGAGAGGGGAAGAAAGAGCTGGAATAATAAAAGACTGGAATAAATACATATCTGGGCAACGCCGATTACTCAGTCTACAATTAATTTGAGTTATTGAACAGCTGGAAACTGATTGAAGAAGCACTTTTATTACAAGCACTTTTATTACACGAAAACCTATCAGACTGTTCATATCCGCAGCTCGTGGTCGTGCGGTAGAGTTCTCGCTTCCCGCGCCCGGGATCCCGGGTTCGATTCCCGGCGGGGTTAGGGATTTTCTCTGCCTCGTGATGACTGGGTGTTGTGTGATGTCCTTAGGTTAGTTAGGTTTAAGTAGTTCTAAGTTCTGGGGGACTGATGACCATAGATGTTAAGTCCCATAGTGCTCAGAGCCATTTTTGAAGACTGTTCATATTTTGGACATGTATGGGATTACATACTAGAACAATAATTTGGCGTCCATTATATTGTCTGTGTGCAGCTCGAACAGCAAGCGGTGAAGGATAACGCAGTAACGCGCTCATTTAACGCCTGTGTACCAACTTCACTGCATTCTGTTGTTGTCCTATGTGGCGACCTGAGAAAACAGATTTTATAAAAATTATCTATGAAAACTGTTTTGTTTTAAATACGTATCTTTTGTTCATCTGTCTTCCAAAGAAAACAGCTCTATAAACTAGTGCTGCCACAAAACTCCACCCAGTATCGCTACAGTTTAATTTTACGACACGATAACGCACGTTTTCAGTATCAACTCCGTTTTGCGGGTCTTGTCAAGCAGGTAAGTAGAGAATTCAGAGAGAGTTCGGTTGGTATGTTATCTCATTATTGTTCCACGCAGCCGGGCGTAGTGGCCGAGCGGTTCTAGGCACTACAGTCTGGAACCGCGCGACCGCTACGGTCGCAGGTTCGAATCCTGCCTCGGGCACGGATGTGTGTGATGTCCTTAGTTTAGTTAGGTTTAAGTAGTTCTAAGTTCTAGGGAACTGATGACATCAGCAGTTAAGTCCCATAGTGCTCAGAGCCATTTGAACCATTTGTTCCACACAAGGAAACCGTTAGCAAAATCTTGAATACTATTTACAGCCGCGCGGGATTAGCCAGGAGGTCAAAGGCGTTGCAGTCATGGATTGTGCGGCTGGTCCCTGCGGGGGTTCGAGTCCTCCCTCGGGCATGGGTGTGTGTGTTTATTCTTAGGATAACTTAGGTTAAGTAGTGTGTAAGCTTATGTACTGATGACCTTAGCAGTTAAGTCCCATAAGATTTCACACATACACACTATTTACATCTCAGCTTAATTCAAGAATTCGACTTTTATCGGCAATGCGAAACTACACAAAAAAGCTCCAGTGCTTCGTAATGCTGGACAATTACCGAAAACGTAGAGTACTACACTGTCCTGTTACTTTAATGTGACCACCCGTCAAACGTATGAATAACCTTCTGCAGGTAGGACAGTGAGCTTCTGGAAGGTACTGACAGGAATGTGGAGACATTCCGACTCTAGTGCCGTGCCCATTTGTGGGAGGTTTCTCGGATAAGGATTCATGGCGCGAACAGACCGACCAAGGTGCTCCCACTCATTCTCGTTTGGGTTTAAACCCGGAGAGTTTTGGTGACATGAGGAGTGCGATGAACACATTCTGATGTTCTTTTAATCACGCACGTACACTGTGAGCTGTGTGACGCATTGCACTGTGGACAGTAACACTCCCTCCTCCGGCATGATCCCTTCCGACGGTTGTTGCAAGATGTTTGTTTTCAGACGTTTCACGTCTTACGCGCAACCGGCCATCTGGTGATTCACCGGAAAAGGCCATGTGTCGCCTCTCAGTAGACGTCCGCTGGCGGCATTGGCGGCAAATTCTAGCCTTTGCCGCCGATAAAGAGCAGTCAGCATGGTGCATGAATCAGGCACCAACTACGGAGGACCGTGTACAGATGAACGGTCGTAGAGGAGACACTTTTGGTAGCCTCTTGGGTCTTTCTGGGCGGTCAGTTGCTTGATAGTTGCACGTCAGTTGGTGATCACACAGCTCCGCAGCCATCGTTCACCCCTTTCATCTATGTTTTTTCTGCTCCAGCTTTAGATTGCGCTATTTTGCCACGCACGGTATGCTTTAATCACGGCGATACCCGAACAGTTTACAAACTTAGCCATTTTGGGAACTTTTTCACCCTTGCCCCGAAAGGCTACTATCTTGTACTTCTGGACGTCGGATACATCATTCTGTTTCTACGTTTCGACAACTACTGCACTGTTTTCCGCGTCTGCCTCCCCATCCCCCATTCTCCCCCCCACCCTCCCATCCTCGACGCTTTTTATCTGCCGTAAACTGTTACAGCTACGACCTGCCATTTAAGAATGGTTACGGCCCCTTGTCGTCGAACATAGACATTAATCACATTAATGTGGCTGGGACGTGTGTATATTCTGCTTTTGCTGAGATATTTGTTCTGTCAGACAAGTTTGCACCTTACACACGTGTTTTAATTAGGTTTCTGAAACCCTGTGTTAATCATCAATGACGGAGATTTGTGCAAACAACTTTAAACTCCACGACAAAGACTATCAGTCAATGCTGCGTACACTTATGAGCTGAAACCTGGAAGCCAAGGAAGGCAGGATTCGGTTACTGTTGGTTTCCTTTTGCAATTACACAGATTTATTTAAGACGGTAATTCCAGACTCAGCAATAAATAAAGATATCACACGTTATTAATATAGGAATAAAGAACTGTGTAATTAATAGTGCTTTCAATTCGTTACAATTTACCAAATGAGCATAAAATACAGACACAGCAAATCATGTTTTAAAAACAAGCCAATGTGATCCCAATTGGAAATTTAAGGCAAGTAACCACAGTCACGGCTGAAGACCTTTAACGCTTTATAAAAAAAATTAACAAACATACTGTAAAACAGCAATGCAATATCAAGGATAATAAAAAAAAAAACAGGCAACTGATCACCAAACGGAGGAGACAAAATGATGGTAAACTTGGTAGCACAACCATTTAAACCTGCTTTAGAGCCAAGAATGCCAATTGCATAAAAAATTTAAAAGAATTCAGTGAAACAGCAAATACAACAGCAAAGATTAATTTAAAAGGACAAGCAACTGATCACCAAACAGGTGAGACACAATGATGGTAAACTTGGTAGCCTGCTGTAACTTGGTAACCTGCTGTAACGCCAAGAATGGCAATTATATAAAAAAAAATTAGAAACATACAGTACAACAGCAAGTACAATAATAAAACCCAAGGGCCAATCACAGATGGTGAACCAGGAATCGACCTCTGAGTAGGTCCAGCAAAAAAAAAAAAAAAAAAAAAAAAAAAAAAAAAAAAAAAAAAACACTTTCGTGAGCAATGAGACAGGCAGCCAAGAGTTGCATTCACTTCACAAGATGGTAATTCAGACTAGTTGCAGTCTAACGAATGACTAATGATAATCTTGCTCAGGTTACCTAACGTTCAATAAACCAAATGCAATAATGTAAAAATACGCCAAAGCCGGATCCGGCGGTCTGGACTCCGCCTGCAGAATACTGTGCTCAGAGCGCCTGGAACGAGAAAGGAATCACTACCACCAGAGTAGAAAAATCGCCATCCAACCTACAATCAAGAAAGCTGTCAAAACTCACCGGACAGCAGCGGAAAGGCGAGGAAACGTACACTGCTGTTACATACACTAACCCCCCAGGGCAGGTAACTGGGGCGTTAGCGGTCACGAGGTAGGAAAAATACAGCAGGTTGAACTTAACAAATGGTAACAAATTGAACCCGATAAAAAGAAATTAGAAGTCCAGGAAAGCTAAGCAGATACACCTTCCCTAAGCACTCCACTCGCTGCTCTTGGCCTCAGCAACCCTACGAGCAGCAACACGAACCCAAGTCACTGGAGAATCACAAGATCTCACCATGGGGGAGGTTTCTCTACTTTAATCCAAATGCACTCCACTTAAGACTTGCAGGATCCGGCTTACTACAAGGTCGTGCACCCTCATGACAGGCTTTCGATCCGGCAGTCCATGTGTACCGCCAGCGGTCCCGGCGAATGCCCGCACTGCGCGGACCTGGCTCCTCGTGAGTCCCCACCCGAACTGCACACTGGCACGACTCGGAAGAACCACGACGTCGCCCCAAAGATAGGGCCACAGTTACTACATATCGATAACCGCCGCTGCTGCCACTAGCGGACGGCCACGCTTGCGAAATCAAGTGCGGCCATTCAACACGTGCACTTATGAGCTGAAACATTATAATCACTGCCCACCGCGACGGTGGATAGCCGGCACGTGACGCGGTAACAAAGGGATATTAGCGGAGCAGACACGGACGGGGATCACCCAAGCGAAGATATGGGCTGCAAATCGGAAAATCCATTGGGAAAAGCTACTTTGTCAAATGGTAGATTATTATTATGCAAAGTCTGTGAGCGAGTATCTCGAAAGCGGCGAAGCTGGTCGAATATTCATGTGCTAATGTCATGAAAATCTACGGAAAGAGGCAGAAAGACAGTGAAACCATCATCTTCTTGATGACTTGGTTTGATTTGTACTTGGCTTCGGCTAAAACTCGGCGACAGTCGGTAGAGAGTTGAGATCGCTATCAAGTTACGAAGACGACGTTACACAAAATAACAGTGCTGAACCGAAATGTCGACGTGCCTGAGATATTTACTTCACCGAGAATCGTAATTAATCGTTCATAATCGATGTTTAACTGATTAATGATGAAATATTAATGATAAAACCAATACAGTCACATCCACAACAAATTTCCTACAAGCTGGTCGTAATTTCAAGTATCTAATGAATCGTAACAGTGGGCTTGTTATTTGAGTCAAAGATTCTACACAAGCGCCGAGCGCTACAGTCAAATATTATAGCTGCGCGTAATTATTACTCGGGAGTTTCATGTCTATAATTTGATAGAATTTTAAATCACGAATGCACGACTTGGCACGAGAGGGTATTTTGTTGCACGATATCAGTCACTTCCTAACCGAGCCTTGAGAAGAAATCTTTCCCAGGTGTTGGGGGGATTTAAATTATATGCTTCGGACCTATCACTGAAGTTCCATTAACCACTGGCTATTATGAATGAAAATTGTCTCTAAGTGTTCGTTGCCTAAATCACTGTCTAAGTAATGTTTAGTTCAATTATCTAGTCAAAAGTTCACTTTATTCTAGTAGGTAAAAGTCCTCCGTTCGAATTCTAATGCCGTGATATTTGAAGTCAGAAGATCGTATTACTGCGTCATAATTGATCGCAGTTATTCAATCTCAAAAACAATCTAAGCGCGCCTACATGTACGAGCATTCAAATATATGACCTGCTTCGGCTAACTCTCGTAACGTAATGACAATGCATTGAATTATACTTAATCATTACTCACGATTCCCAAAGAGTACTCACACGGAGTATTCTTTGAGATCGTTGGTTCTACTTTGCTAGTGTTAATTTATGCTAATTTTGCGATTTATTACGATTTTGATTTTAATTTTACTGAAATTTAATCTTTCTTTCGTAGATTGCTAAATTGTCAGGTCTTAGATTCCTGATTTAATTACTTGTTATTGTCCTAATAATAGTGATAAATGGAACTTCGTTCGCTTATTCGCTTTTCTTGGAATTTGGGACTTGGCGGGGGGGGGGGGGGGGAAATCTTTGGGGTATTGGGAGCTAATTTTTGATTTGTATTTCTCG
This sequence comes from Schistocerca piceifrons, assembly GCF_021461385.2. NCBI lineage: Eukaryota > Metazoa > Arthropoda > Insecta > Orthoptera > Acrididae > Schistocerca > Schistocerca piceifrons. The sequence continues at coordinate 769,320,285 of NC_060140.1, read as the reverse complement.
TCCGAGGAAGTGGCATTACAACCATCACTAGGTGCTGCAATGTTGGACGTCCACAAATCTTCACAGAACGTGGCGTTCGGAGGCTTGTCTGCTCTGTAAAGCAGGACAGATGGTGATCTGTGGCATATCTGCTGAAAGAGCCCAGTGCTGATGCAAGCACGAGTTTTTCGAAGCACATCGTTGACCATAACTGTTGAAAATGAAGTTTCGCTGCAGACCACCCCGACATGTTCCAATGTTGTCCCAACGACTTCGTTAATTGCCGGCAGGAGTGGCCGTGCGGTTCTAGGCGCTACAGTCTGGAGCCGAGCGACCGCAACGGTCGCAGGTTCGAATCCTGCCTCGGCCATGGATGTGTGTGATGTCCTTAGCCTAGTTAGGTTTAATTAGTTCTAAGTTCTAGGCTACTTATGACCTCAGAAGTTAAGTCGCATAGTGCTCAGAGCCATTTGAACCATTTGAACCACTTCGCTAATTAGGGTTGCAGTGGGCACGGGGCCATCGGGATACGACCGTCGATCAATGAAAATGTGTCGGCTCTTCGGGTGAGCCACAGTTTTACCTCACTATGTCATTGGTAGTTTCCATAAACGCCATCATAGAGGTGACGGCAGCTCGAAACGTGCAGTGCACCACGGATGTAGGCTGGTGGGAGCAGTATTTTGCTATGGGAGAAATTAGCCTACACTTGCATAGGACCTGTGGTAGCAATCGAAGACATGCTGACTGCTACGAATCACTTGCATCCCTTTAAACTTGCTATCTTCACCGAGGGTGATGTCAGCTTTCAGCAGTATAATTGTCCATGTCTTGGAGCCAGAACCGAGCTACAGCGGTTTGAGGAGCTTTATAGTGAACTCTTGTTGATGTTTCGGCGACCAAATTCGCCTAATGTAAATAATATGGAACTAGTCTGGGTCGCTATCGGGCGCCATCAGCGAGTACACAAATCAGCGGCACCATTATTTAAACGAATTGCATGACTTGTGCGTAGACCTCCACAAACGTACCAACAAAGTGCCGGATCCGTGATAGGCAGAATCAATGATGAATTTCATTCCAAAGACGGAAAAACTAGCTATTAAGTAGGTGGTCATAATGTTTTGAATCATCGGTGTAAACTTTGTTTATTGGCTGTAGCCGTTCGACTGTTTCGTCATTTTCAGCACCACGTAATGCTTTTTATCCTATGTCTGCGCCGGCCGGTGTGGCCGTGCGGTTCTAGGCACTTCAGTCTGGAACCGCGTGACCGTTACGGTCGCAGATTCGAATCCTGCCTCGGGCATGGATGTGTGTGATGTCCTTAGGTTAGTTAGGTTTAAGTAGTTCTAAGTTCTAGGGGACTGAATACCACAGATGTTAAGTCCCATAGTGCTCAGAGCCATTTGAACCTATGTCTGCGTCAGAGCGCAATTATGACGATCTCTTGAAGACTGCTACTATTGTTCCCTAACAATTTAAATTTCCACAATGTTTGTACTGACTAAGACAATATTTCATACTGAAGTTAATGGTCCATAGTAGCTACGCATTCGCAGTTACCTAGCAAACGTTCGTTTGCGGCCCCTTGTTTACTGGAATGTTTTCGCCTCTCATATAATATGCTATCATCCATCTCAATTTTCGCTGTTAATTATGAGTTGCCATGTACCTATTGCCAGACAAAACTGACAATAAGATTGTTTAGTGTAATCTATCGTTCGCGGGCACAAAAGGAAATCTAAAGTATCTCATTCTGTTTTGTCCGCCGAGGCACATACGTTGTACTACGCAATAACTAAAATAACTAATGATGCTTTGCTTACATTCAAAAAAGCAATGAAAAAAGCATCAGGCGCTACTGCGTTATTAAAATGAGAGTTGGTCTTCTACCCCATTTAATTTTCGTTAACCGTGATGAAATTGATTTCTTGTATTTACTTATTAATTTCAATTTGGGCTCGTGAAAATATTTTCACACCTGAAAATATCATTCAGTATTCCATTAGCTTGCGGAACCTGGCGTCTGCATTAGCGAATAACAATGGGCGACGTGTTTTGAAAGTACGATAAATGTCAGGTGCGATATAGGCGGCGGGGAATAATTGAACTGTTGTTCCGGAAACTCTGTTGTTTTCAAAGTGTTGTAATGTATTCAGTAAATCAGCAGGCGGAAGGGATTTACATTTAATTTGTTGGAGCGCTCTGGATCTCCTGCGTGCTCCCTTAAACTGACAGTAGTAACGGATAGCCAATAAAGAGGGCAAATTTACGGCCTATTGAAACGGTTATCAGGTAGTTTTAAGCGGAAAATTCCATTAGCGGAGATCCGTGCGTTCCGCGGGAATGTATGCATTAGGGAGACGTTGAGCGGCGAGGTGTATTCCCGGCACGGAAGAACCTTCCACACGCATTATACGCCTCGAGCCCGGCAACCTTTATGGAGGTGCTCTGGCATCGATTGGCTTACAAATGCCACGCTTTCACATTCAGACTCGAAGCTATGTCATTTATCCGAAACATACATATTTCCTGTTGCGTACTATAATAATAACAATACAAATATGAAACTGAATGAGAGCAGATATATAATATTCAACTTTGTTCTACTGTGACAGGTATCAGGAATATCTTTTAATTACCTAAATAAAAAGTATTCGAGCTTGAACAAAACACAAGGGGCAGTCAAATGAAACCGAAATGATGGAAAGAATGCATGTAAACTATTTGCCAGTTCTAAAGTAACCGCCGTAACTGTAATTCGAGTTATAACGCTGTGAGCGGGATAATGTGTCCTTGGAAAAATGTTTTTGGTTGCCTCTATATCCATGATTGTTTCCAGGACTGCAATTGTTCGTCCCAAGCAAATCGACGGCCACGGAAGTCTTCTTCGAGAGCTCCAAAAATATGGAAATCGCTTGAGGAAAGATTGGGACTGCATGGAGAATTCTTAAGGGCTTGCCAGGGAAACTTCTGCAACGTGATCGAAACAATCTTGGCAACTTGTTGGCCCGCTCTTTTGACTGCCTCCTACATTATGTTCAGCCTCGCATTTCTCAAGGTGGCTCCATTCTTGTGTCCATCCCTGTACCCTTATTCAAAACTTTTCTGGTAGTTTCACTGGGTAGCCCTTAAACAGCATTCATACTCTGCCCATGTCTCCCAATGCGATTTACATATGTTTGGAGCCCTGAAGACAGAAATTCGTGGCCTTCGGTTTGCTTCGGACGAACAGCAGCATGCCTGGGTACAATTGTGCTTCCACAGGAGATCGCACACTTTTTTACATGAAAGCATCGACCGTCTTGTCTCACTCTGGGGTAACTCCATTGTCGGTTACGCCGATTACTTCTGAAATAATAACAGTGTACTTACTTTTTTCATCTTTCTTATTTTCATTTGCCTGCCCCATATAACGTTAGTGAAAGGGAGAACACTCCGCTGAGCATTAAAATTTTAGTATTATGAAGACGACTTGCAACAAATTGTGAACTGGCATGGAGTGTATTACATGCTTGGATATGTAAGTGAATAGCAATAGCCCTTCATCGTAATTTAGGTAGAAGAAATACCGTCTACAATCTGTACGTTACGCAGCGTGTTCCTAATTCTGATATCAATTCTAATGTTTCCCGAACGAATTTTCACTCTGCATCCGGGGTTGGGGTTGTTTGGGGGAAGAGACCAAACAGCGAGGTCATCGGTCTCGTCGGATTAGGGAAGGAAGTCGGCCGTGCTCTTTCAGAGGAACCATCCCGGCATTTGCCTGGAGCGATTTAGGGAAATCACGGAAAACCTAAATCAGAACGGCCGGACGCAGGGTTGAACCGTCGTCCTCCCGAATGCGAGTCCAGTGTGCTAACCACCTCGCTCGGTACTCTGCAGCCGGAGTGAGTGCTAATATGGAACCTCCCGGCAGATTGAAACCGTTTGCCGGACCGAGACTTGAACTCGAGACCATTGCCTTTCATGGAGATGTGATCTACCAGCTGAGCCACCCAAGTATGCCTTATGATCGGTCGTCACAGCTTTACAGTGCAGCACTTGCCCGCAGAAGGCATAGGTCCCAAGTTTTAAGTCAGGGTCAGGCACATAGCTTTAATCTGTCAGGAAGATTCATTTCGGCACACTCCGCTGAAGAGTAAAAATGTCATTATGTAAACATGCCCCAAGCTGTGGCTAGACCATGCCTCCAGAATATTCTTTCTTCCAGTATTGCTAATCCTGCAAGATTCGCAAGAGGGCTTATGTGAAGTTTGAAAGATAAGAGATAAGGAAGTGGCTGTAGTAAAATTTTGACGACAGGTGATTGGGTAATTCATTTGGTCGAGCACTAGCTAGCGAAAAACAATGGTCCCGAGTTCGTGTCTCAATCTGGCACAGTGAATGTACTAGGAAGTTTCAGTTTTAATGTTGGATGAATATGAAAACATTGTGTTATGCGTCGTGTAAAATTAGAAGCATCTATCAACGCACATCTGTGTTCGACATCACCAGGATCATTACCTATCCAGACTTCAAATTGTTGTTGCTCGTGTTGGCGGGGATACCATCACTGGACGCAGGAGCGCCATACATAGCGCCATGCAGGATTTCAGCATTCCAGAACTCCTAGAGCCCGACGGACAGTCATATCTTTCGCTTGGCTTTGCAGGATCATACAGTCACGTCACACAGTTTGAATCAGGAAATGGGATTGTTTCAGTAAGGCAAGTGCTGACACGGGCAGAGTGATGACACCTGCCAGAACGCCGAGCATTGTTACTGCAGAAGAGAGAGGGTCACTCACAGTACAGCGCCTATCGACAACACTGGACACACGAGCGACGTCAGGCCGTCTTTTCTGACGAGACTCACTAAGACAAATAACATAACAAGGGACACATCCGTGTATGGACGTTCGAAGACAATGAACGTTCTCTGATTACCTTTACGATCGTCATACGGGGCTTGCATAAGCGGTGCTTCAGGGCAAACAAAACGAGCTCATATGGTTCACAGAACTAGTAATTTGGATAAAAATCGTTACACCTACGACATGTTAAGGATGGCTGCTGAGCCCTCGATACAGAGGGTGTGTAACTCTGCCCTGATGAGCAAGTTCTGACGATTTGCGATCCATTGAACATATCTCGTCACAGATTGCCAAAGGGACAGGCTCGACGTGTTTCGCCAGCCAATACGATTGAGGAACACTGGCATAAAAGCGATGCAGCGCGGAAAGATATACTGTTCGTCCAAACTCATTTCAGTCTATTAAGTTAAGAGCCACCGTTTAGGTCAAAGCTGAGTGCCAGTCAATCTAGCAACTTAATATGTTCCTCATAGGATACAGCACTCACAAATTAAGTAAAATTTCTTTATTTGGTGTCCTCCTCATGTTGCAATTTCAATGGTGAGCAGTGCATCTGTGCCAACTGCAATCAGTTCTACTTACACTCTCCAGTCACATTAACGTGACCACTTGTCAAAAATGTGAATAACTATGTATTGCAGTGCGGACCCTACAAGTCGAGGAGGAAGAGAGTCAGTGAGGTGCTCGAAAATACCGACAGGGACGTGGAGCCTTGGCCAGCTGCACTAGGTTTCTCAGTTGAGGATCCATGGCACTAACAGCCAAATGGATATGTTGGCGATTTGGTTTGAAACCGGGAGTTTGGTGGCCAGGGGACTACGTAAACTCGACATGATGCTCTTTGCACCATTCACATACACTGCGAAGTGTGCGACAGGTTGCATTGTTGTACCATCAGATGTCACTGTCCCCTGGAAAAACTAACTGCAAGTAGTGGTGGACAAGGGACCCGGGGATAGATCGTAACATGTGATGATCCATTGTCCCTTCCACAATGACGAAATCACCCAGGGGATGCCTTCCAGTCAGGACCCTTCCGAAGATAGTTGCTTTCAGAAGTTTCACGCCGTACACGAAAATTACCATCTGTCCGACGGAGCATAAAATGTGATTCACCTGAAAAGGCCACCTGACACTACTCAGTGCATGTGCAGTTGCCGAAGAACGGCAGTCAGCACGGATGCTTGAACCAGGCATCCATACGCAGCAAGTTTCGCTGAATGTTCGTTGAGGAGAGACTGCTAATAGCCCTTTGGTTCATCTGGGCGGTCAGTTACATCTATTCGCCCTCGCGCATCTCTGCAGCTGTCCTTCACTCATGTCATCTATGGGCTGTGGTGCACCACAGTTGCTTTGATAGCGCCATGCTGCCTTGCACGACATGCGTTAACCAAGGCAGCATGCGAATATTTTACAAACTTAGCCGTTTTCGAAATTCCTACACCCTTGGCACAAAAGGAAATGATTCTGCCCTTCTGTATGTCCGATAACTTGCTCCACTTCCTCATCAAGAAAACGACTTTACTATTTCTCGCATCCCCTCTTCCCTCCCCCGGATTGGCTTTATACCAGGTGTACCGGTATGAAATCAGCGTTTTTTTGTGAAAATGAAACACTAATTTTGAATTGAAAAGTCAAAAAATTTTACTCAAAGTACTGACCATTGCTTTCTATACATTTTGACCTCCTTTCTGGCAATTTGTGGATACCACGCCAATAGAAATGTTCGACTTTTGAAGCAAACCAGATAGACACCCAATTTTCGACTTCTTCGTAGGAATCGAAGTGTTCCTCAGCCAATGCGTGTCCCATTGATGAAAACAAATGGTAGTCGGAAGGGGCCAAGTCTGGTGAGTACGGCGGTTGGGGTAGCAGCTTCCAGCCAAGTATTTTGGTTGTATCCTGAACCAGTTTTGCTTTGTGTGCAGGTGCATTGCCGTGTAAAAAAATTACTTTGCCGTGTCTTCTGGCCCATCCTGGTCTTTTTCGGTCAATGCATATTTCAAATTGCTCATTTGTTGTCTGTAGCGATTAGCATTCACAGTTTCACCGGGTTTTAGAAGCTCATGATACACCACACCTTTCTGATCCCACCAAACACAGAGCATTGTCTTTTTGCCGAATCGATCTGGTTTTGCAGTCGATGTTGGTGGTTGTCCCGGAATAACCCATGATTTTTCCGTTTAGGATTCCTAAAATAAATCCATTTTTCATCGCCAGTAAAATTAGATGCAAAATTGACTTTATTCCATGTCTTTGAAGCAAAATTTGACAAATGGTTTTTCGGTTTTCCATCTGTCTTTCATTCAATTCATGTGGCACCCATTTTTCACACTTTTGGATCTTTCCCATAGCTTTCAAATGGTCAGAAATTGTTTGTTGTGCAACATTTAGCATTGCTGCCATTTGCTTCTGACTCAAAGTATCATCATCATCTAATATTGCTTGCAATTCGGCGTCTTCGAAATTTTTTGGTGGTCTTCCACGTTCTTCTTTTCTTACATCAAAATCATTATTTCTGAACCGTTGAAACCATCTTTTGCATGTTGCTTCTGATAGAGCATGATTACCATATGCCTCGACAAGCATTCGATGCGACCCTGCAGCACTTTTTTTCAAATGAAAACAAAAAATTAATGCTTTCCGCAAAGCATCACTTTCTGGTACAAAATTCGACATTGTTAACACGATGAAAACATATGATGTTGTATGTTCCATGACTTGATGTATACTAAATATCTTTGACAGATCTCATAACAACAAAAAAAATATTAAAGCTCCCTATCGACACATTTGTGTCTTAACGCTCATTTCATACCGGTACACCTGGTATGACCCCCTCTGCTATTGCTGCCACCTGCCTGTGAGTTTTCAGCGTTTCTACCCTACACCTTGTATCGTAACAAATCTAAAGATTTTATAGTACCGCACTTTTAGTTTAGCTAGTATAACAGTCACTTCATATCACAGAAAACTCGTATCTGGTGCAACAGGCCATAAAGAGTGAGCTACAGAGTTTTTAACTTTCACTGTGCACGTGAAATAATTTTTGATTTTTGGGATCATCACTCATCTGACTGTTGATGCTGCCATAAAGTCCTCTCTTGCGCCAACATCTTCGTCTCAGAGTTGCACTATACACTAAGTCCTCAGTTACTTGTTGGTTTTACTCCAATCTCCGTCTACAGCTTTATCCTCTACATCTCCCTCTAGTCTTAACACATGACTCATCAGCCTGTGCTTTCTTCTGATCAATGTTCTCACGAATACATCTATCTTTACCAATTTTGCGGAGAACTCCCATACTTCTTATCAGTCAACCTAATATTAAGCATCCACCAGCACTACATCTCAAACGCTTTGATTCTCTTCTTCTCGGCTTCCTCCACAGTTGGTGATGCCCTTCCATACAGTGCTACGCTCCAGACTGACTTTCATAGAAAACGTTTCTTCAAATGAAGTCCATGTTTGAAGCTATTTGACTTGTTTTGACGAGGAATGCCGTCTTTGGATGTATTAGTCTGGTTTTTATAGCCTCCTTGCTTCGTTCGCCTGAAGTTACTTTGCTTCCAATGTAACAGCATTCCATAAATTCGTCTACGTCGCAGTCGCCAATTTTGATTTTAATTTTATTATTAGTCTCATTTCTATTTGTCCTCATCACTGTTTATTTCTTCCCTTTACTGTCAGTCCCATCCAGAGGGCAGTGGAAAGTCAATTTCGGTCGGTATGTCCTGTAATGTATTCCTGCTTTCACTGAGTGTAGCAATGTTATCACTGGATCTTACCATTGATATTCTTTCAGTATGATTTAACGTTGGACATAGGTGGTAGTTGCGTTGATGTGACTGGACCATGTATAGCGCACTGCTTCTATTTATACCGTCATGGCTCTGCTATTTGGATTTTGTGTGACTCTATTACGCACTCAACATAATCTTAGTAGTGCTGCAGCTCCCCTGCTAATACTAAGCACAGACAGTCCTCTAATGAAGGAATGTGAGGAGCACCTGAGCTGTGTAACGATTACTTTCATCTTGTCTCCATTTCAGTTGTGCTTTAGATATCCCCTTAAAAGTATCAGTTTTATAATGGCTTAATCTGTTTAAAATTTAATCAAGAAACTGTTTATTAAAACCAAACTGCCTTCAGTCCCCATTCTATTGGTCCAAATAACGCTATAGTATTGTATAAGTTTATCCTCTTTGAAAGTGCTAAGGGGTTTGTATGAAAGAATATTTCCACCAATGACGTAAGGAAATGATTGCTGTTCAGTAATCAGTGTTGTAGTCAGCTCCAGCCAAACTTTTCAATTTCTCATGCTCATTTGTGCGAAGGATCAATCTTATCTATTGTGCTGAGTGTTTCAGTCGTTTTACCATTCAAATAATTTCGAATTTAGATTTAGTCAACTACCAAGCATGCATAGTAGAATAAATTTAAGCGTTTTCCCACTTTCTGAATTAATCTTGGTGCTTCTTACAGATTTTGATCCACTGAATAATCTGGCGCCAGAAGTACAGCCTCATGCATGGTTTATGACAAAGAAATAACCAAGTTTCTCTATACTTTATACAGGGTATTTCAAAATCTTTACAACAAACGTCTAGATAGAACAGATCACGTCATGAGCAGTAACTTTTGTCCGAGAGAAAATGTTGGGCGGAGGTTCCTAACGACGCTAAGCACATTCTATAATCGATTATTCCCCTGAAAGTTGGCAGGACGTAGGAAATCTGTAGATTTGTTATGCAATATGTGTTGCCTATAAGCCAGTCGTTTCCTCCGCACGAAAGAAAGGTAGACCGAGCCTATAAAATACCTAGCTCCGGTACAAGTTATCTTGTTAAAAATCACACAGTCACTTTACTGGGGTAGTTAGTACGAAAATGAAGCACCGTACTAGTTCGATGAAACCTCGTTTTCCCAGTGCCAATGAACTTAATAAAACAACGCCTAGCGTCGTTGGGAAGCATTAGCAAATTTGCCCGCATCTACATGTACTTCAATACTCTATAATTCGCAATCAAGTACCCGGCAGAGGGTTCATCGAACAACCTGTAAGATACTTCTCTGCCGTTCCACTCTCTGAACAGCCTGCGAGAAAAACCAAGACTTAAATATTTCCTTGATAACTCTGATTTCTCTTACTTCATTACGATAATCATTTTCCCTTTATAGGTGGGCGCCAACAGAGATGATGGAGGAGAAATTTGGTGATTGAAATATTATGAGGAGGTCCTACAACAACGAAAAACTTTTTGTTTTAATGACTACCACCCCAATTCGTATATCATAACTGTGACGCTCTCTTCCCTGATTCCAGATGATACGAAACGAATTGCCCTTCTTTGAACCTTTCCTATGTCTTCCGTCATCCTGTCTGATGTGCATCCTATACTGCACAGCACTACTCCATAACAGGCTGAACAAGCGTAGTGTAAGCAGTTTCTTTAGTAGATCTGTTATATTTTCCGAGTGTTCTGCCAATAAGTCTTTGGTTTCCATTTCACCACAACATTGTCTATGTGATCGTTCAAATTTAAGTTACTCGTAATTGTGATCCCTACGAATTTTGTTGAATTTACAGCCTTTAGATATGTGTGATTTATCGTGTGATTGAAATTTAGCTTATTCTTTGTAGATCTCATGTGGATGACTTCACAGTTTTCATGATTTAGAGTCATATGCTACTTTTTGCACCATACAGGTATATTGTCTAGATGAATTTCCAGTTTGTTTTAATCATCTGATGACATTACATGACGGTAAATGAGAGCATCATCCGCAAATAGTTTAAGAAGAGTGATCAGATTGTCTCCTAAATCGTTTACGCCAATCAGGAACAACAGAAGGGTGTATAATACTTCCTTCAGGGATACAGATATTGCTTCTATTTTAATCGATGACTTTCCGTCCGTTATTACGAACTGTGAGCTCCCTGACACGAAAAGACGAATACAGTGATATAATTGAGACGATACTCCATTGACAAACAATTTAATTTGAAATCAGCTGTGAGGAACGGTGTCAAAAGCCTTCCGGAAATCTAAAAATGTGGAATCGTTACTTCGCGTGCGGAAAGAACTTGCTCTGTTACACAAAACAATAATTTCAGAATCTACACTGGTGTCAAAAATTAAAACAACAAACCGCTATTTCCCCGTCCTGTGTTTAATACACGATATGATCATACAAACTGTAAACAGGTGTCCATACGATTGTGCTCTGCATGGAAGATAGCACGCCGGCCAACGAACAACCATGCCACGATGGCATCAGGGCATCTCTCAAAACGGGGTATTGTTTTCCAGGTAGTCCCAGATCCACAGTAATCGTGTATACATTCACAGCCTGTACAGCATGGCACAGAGAAGACGCCTACCAGACTCTCTGTGGTGGAGGGCCACAAGAAGAATGGAAGCAGGACAGTCGCAAACTGATAAAGGCCAGATGGCTTAATGTGAATCGTTTGGTTGTTTCTCGGGCGTGGTGGAAATTTATAGAGACCGAAACTGTACCTCAATGTACAGGACAGGGCCGGCAATGTGTGATATCAGACAGAGAGAACCGTTCTTGGCTGTAAGGGCACGACGGTACCGCCTTAGTATTGCACAGCAATTAGTGTCTGACATCCCAGCATCCACTGCATGTGTTGTATCGAGACAAACGAGGTGCAGAGGGCTTCGGCAGAGTAGCCTGTATTGTCAGAGACCTGCTGCATGTGTACCTCTGACGCGTTTTCACAGAAGGGAAGGTTTAGAGCGGAGTCGTCAACATGTCACCTAGATGGTCGAACAGTGGGCCAATGTTCTTCTCACAGATGAGTCCAGATTTGATCTGGAAAGTGATTTTCGACGGACTCACATCTGGAGTGAACGTGGAACACGGTTTCGGGATCCAAACATTGTGGTAACAGACCGATATTGAGGATTATCCCTAACGTTGTGTGCAGGGATTATTTTGACCAGTCGAACACCTCTCCATGAAATTTATGGGTGAATCAGTAAGGCTTAACTGCTGTCAGATATCATGACGAGATCTTGGAACTCATGTAAGATTGTTGCGAGGAGCTGTGGGTCCAGACATCGTACTGATGGACAATAACGCTCGAGTTCGTAGGGCACAGGTGGTTGAGATTTCGTTGGAAACCTGCTCGCTTTCCCAATTTGAATCCAATAGAGCATATTTGGGAAGCACTAGGGAGTTGCATTGCATCACATCGTCATTGACCAACCATTCTTCAAGGCATGCGAGAAGTTGTGCAGGAAGTACGGGCGTTATTCCCTCAACGTGAGATTGATGACATCATTTGCAGCATGCCCCGTCGTTGTCAGGCCTATGTTGCTGCCGGAGGTGGTCACATCCCAAACTGAGCACATTAACCAGTTTTCAGAATGTGTGAGCAGATCAGACAAGATGGGAAAAAAGAAGAACATTAATATCTACTGCTACGGAAGTTGCAGTATTTACGTTTTTTATTGTTTACGTTTACCTACTTTGCTGTCACCTATTTACACTATTTTGTACCCAAATAAACTTAAAAATTGCAAAATTTCTGTTTGTTTCTTTAATTTAGGACATCAGTGTATGTTGGCTCTTTGTTAATAAATCGTTTCTTTTTCGAGGTAATTCATAATGCTCGAGCGTAGTATATATTCCAAAATACTACTGTAGGTCGACATTAGTGATACGCCTCTGTAATTCAGCTGGTAGTTTCCATATCATTTCTTGGGTATTGGTGTGACTTGTGCAACTCCTACAGTCTTTGGGTATGCGTGTTTCTTTGAGCGAGAAGTTGTGTATGACGGCTAAGTATGGAGCTATTATATCAGTATACTCTGAAAGATAGCTGACTGTTCTACAATCTGGACAATAATTCTTGCTTTTCTTAAGTGTTTTAATTCGCAATACTGAGGGATCTCCTTCTAAGTTACTCATTTCAGCAGTTGCTCTGATTCAATTCTGGAGTATTTACTTCGTCTTCTTATATGCAGAAAATTCGGAAAAATTTGTTAAGTAACTCTGCTTAATAGTCTCTGTTATCAGTCGCATCGTCATTGTTATCGCACAGTGAAGGCATTGATTTCGTCATGCCACTTGTGTACTTTCATACAAGCAGAATCTCTTTAAGTTTCTAGATTTCCAGACATAGTTTTGCTCTACTACTGAAAGTAGCTCGCATTGAAGTTCGCGCTTAATTTCGTGCTTCTCTAAACCTTCTCCAATCTTTGGGTTGTGCGTTCCTTTAAGCTTAGAATGCTTTTTCGTTGCTTCTAAAATAATATTCTGACCTGTTTTATGTACCATGGGTAATCAGGACAATCTCTTCTTAATTTATTCCGTATAGATCTCATAATTCCCGACGATACTAATTTTTTTTTTCAGTTCAGACCTCATCCGGCCTACGCTCACGTAGTCACAGACAGGTGATAGAGGCTAAATTGTGGCTTTGCTTACAAGTCCCAGAGTTTCTGTGTCTCCACGCAGTACATGTAAGATTATGGTAAGAATTGCTTACATTTCAGTCATATAAGTGCAAGAGAGAGTAATGTAGTTCTGTTGAAAAATAGCTACCACTGGCTCTTATTCGTCAGTGATTCCTCAGTATTCTTGGGTGCTGATTCCAGACAGTCACTGTGATCGTCATAGGTAGGCTACTGTATCTACTTCACAGAATTAGATGCAATATTTTACGTAACTCCATATCTTTCAGTTACTGTGCCCACAGAGAGCTTTAGTCTTCAGCTCACAAAGTATGCTAAATCTTTGTAAATATTCCTCATTCTTCTGTAGCACCACATCTGAAAAGCTTCAATTCTCTTCTTCTCCAAACTGTTTATCATCCATGTTTCAGTTCCATTCGTGACTACACTCCATACAAATACGCTCAGAAAAGACTTCCTAATACTGAAATCTAGAAGCCTTCATGATACTGAAATCTAGCGCCCGAAAACCTCTATCTCTCTCTCTCTCTGAAATCTATATTCGATGTTAACAAACCCCTCTTCTTCTTAAACGCTTTTCTTACCAGTCTACGTTTTATATTCTCCCTACCTCAACCTTCATCAGTCATTTTGCTTCCCAAATAGCAAAACTCGTCTACTGCTTTAAGTGTCTCATTTACTAGTTTAATATACCTCACCATCACGTTATTTAATTCGACTATATTCCATTATCCTCGTTTTTCTTTTGTTGATGTTCACCTTACGTCCCCCCTTTAAGACGCTGTACATTCCACTCAACTTTTCTTCCATATCTTAGCTGTCTCTGACCGAATTACAATGTCATCGGCCAATCTCAAAGTATTTATTTCTTCTCCCTGAAATTTATTTCCTGCTCCAAATTTTTCTTGTGTTTTCCTTACTGTTTGCTCAATAAAAACATTGAATTATATTGGGGATAGGCTACAACCCTGTCTCACTCCCTTCTCACCCACTGATTCCCTTTCGTGCTCCTCGACTCATATAACTGCCACCTGGTTTCTGTACAAATTGTAAATAGCCTTTTGCTCCCTGTATTTTACCCCTGCCACCTTCAGAATTTGAAAGAGAGTATTCCAGTCAACACTGTCAAAAGCTTTCTCTAAGTCTACAAATGCTAGAAACGTAGGTTTGCCTTTCCTTAATCTAGCTTCTAAGATAAGTCGTAGGGTCAGTATTGCCTCACGTGTTCCAATATTTCTGCGGAATCCAAACTGATCTTCCCCGAGGTCGGCTTCTACCAGTTTTTCCATTCGTCTGTAAAGAATTCGCGTTAGTATTTTGCATCGATGACTTATTAAACTGATTGTTCAGTAATTTTCACATCTGTCAGCACCTACTTTCTTTGGGATTGGAATTATTATATTCTTCTTGAAGTCTGAGAGATTTCGCCTGTCTCATACATCTTGCTCACCAGATGGTAGAGTTTTGTCATGAATGGCTCTCCCAAGGTCGTCAGTAGTTCTAATGGAATGTTGTCTACTACTGGGGCCTTGTTTCGACTCAGTATTGCCACGGGCAATATCTCCGCTATCTGCCCAGGTCGACCTAAGTGCGCAAGCCACGTTGGGTCTATCTGACTGGCTGCTGCTGGTCTCATCATACCTGTATAAGAGAGTTATCCTAGCAGCCCCGACAGTCAGTGAACTCCTGACGACGATGGCGGAGATGGTCATCGAAAGCTCGAGGATTTATTCGCATTGACGCGGCTTGAAAACCGAGAATGTTTTATTTATGTATGCCGTCGCGAAAGACTCCGAGGACACATAGCTTTTCTCAACGGTGAGGACATAATGCGCAGTGTGAGACCGTTAGAAAAACTGCGGAAAAAGAGGTCACATCTGCTGAGTTCTTTAACATTTTTACAACACTGCCGGGACAAGGAGGTAATTCCTCGCTTTGCAGTAGTCAAATACCACATTCTAACTGCTGCAGTGGACAGAATTTTGAAGAGGACCTCTCTTGCCAGAGTGAGACAACGTATACGACAGACAAGGTACGAGCTTGGTCATAATGCCAGGAACCGGTTTGATTGTCATCTGTCTTTGTCATCAACATTGTCACCATTCGATTGGGAGTTGGTAGATGTAGCCACAACAGCGCAACAACATGCAAGTTTATCCAAGGCAGCGTCGAAGCAATGTGCCAAGTTCGACCGACTGAAACCTATAAGGCCCATAGAACAGTTGTTAATCTTTCCAACCAAGAACGGCTCTACATCAGCACTGAGTAAAGGCCTCAACTTTTCTCCAGCTCTACGACGACTGCCATTATTGGATATAATTAGTGGAATAGAGTAGTGCATTAGGAATCTTTCGCACGATGCAGCTGAGGATGTCAGGCTAACTACCAGCCATATTCTGGCGCAAGTTAAGCCAGCAAAATCTAATATTAGCCAGGAGGAACGACTTTGTTTACGGTTATTACGTGAGAAAGAAGACTTGGTTGTCTTGCCAGCCGACAAAAGGAATGCCACCATGGTTCTGAATTCTGCAGACTACCACATGAAGACGCTACATTCATTAGAAGACGCCACGCACCGCAAGCTTAGTGGTGCTCCCACACAGGCCATAGTCAGAAAGACAGGGAAGTTATTGAAGAATTCAGGCTTACCAGATGAAGTGGTGAAGAAATTAAAGCCTCCCAGGCTGTATGGATTACCAAAGATACATAAAGAAAGTGTGCCTCTGAGGCCCATTGTTAGTGCAATCAGTTCCCCCACCTACAGACTTGCTAAACATCTGGCATGATTATTTGCCCCAAAGTTGGGACATTGTGAACACCATGTTGTCAACTCGCTGAAATTTGTTGAGACACTGAAGAGAATGAAAATAGGCCCAAACGACGTAATGGTTAGCCTGGATGTTGTGTCACTTATTACGAGGTTGCCAATACAAGATACGCTGTATCTTTTGGCCCTACATTTTCCATCTGGAACCATTAAGTTGTTCCGTCACGTCCTAGCGACAACGTACTTTTTGTACTGCGATGAATATTATGAGATGATGGACGGCACGGCCGTGGGATGACCACTGTCTCCAGCAGTCGCAAATTTCTTCGTGGAGAACTTTGAGGAGCAGGCTCTGCAAACTGCGGCATTACGGCGTCTTGCTTTCTACGATATGTTGATGACACCTTCCTGATATGGCCTCATGGTAAAGGTACACTACAGAAGTTCGTAGATAACATGAATGGTGTGCATCCCAACATTACATTTACTGTCGAGATGGAGAAGCACGGCAAGCTATCATTCTTGGACGTTTTGGTTGAGCGGAAGGCAGTGTACCGGAAACTAACACACACTGATCGGTACTTGAACTCCAATAGTTTCCACCACCCCGTACATAAGAAAGCAGTCCTGAACAAGCTCATAGAGCCAAGATTATCTCTGACGACGACCACCTACAGTCTGAATTGTCGAACTGAAAACGTGTTTTCGGTGAAAATGGATACAGCAAAAGAGACATCACTAACGCTTTCTAGGACCACCGACGAAATTCACCTGGTGAATCAGTAGAAGAGGCCAAACGGACTGAATCCCTGCCATACTGTGGAGCAACTAGCTGCAAGTTAGGACGTCTGCTGCAGAAACATGAGCTAAGACCAGTGCTCCAGCCCGCCCCCAAGATACGAGATATGTTGCGCCCTGTTAAAGACGGCATTGCTCTTCGAGTGTCCGGCGTGTATGGTGTATCTCGTGAATGTGGCAGCATGTACATCGGACAAACAATTCGCACGGTTGCGGAGCGTTGTACTGAGCACAAGCGCCATATAAAAGAAAGGGAGCTTGACAAGTCGGCCACAGCGGAGCATTGCCTAATAAACGGACATAAAACAGAGTTCGAAAATACAAATAGTTGGCTCATGCATCTACAAATTGGGACTCCGATATAAAGGGAGCGTCCGAGATTCGTTTAAACAACAAAAATTTAAACAGTGACCAGGGGTATACACTCAGAAGGTCATGGGGGCAGGCGTTGGACATCGAAAGAAAGCAAAGCCAGATGCACGATGCGGGAGCGGCAGTTTCAAACGTGGCGCCTGCCCCTGGCGCCACATAACGTCACCGGTGCTGCCACGGGCAATAGCTCCGCTAGCTGCCCGGGTCTATCTGATTGGCTGCTGATGATGTCATCATGCCTATATAAGCGAGAAACCGTAGCAGCCCCGGAAGTCGTGGGGCAACGCGGCCGACTCGTCCATCGTAAAGCTGCAGACTGTCCAGAACAAGGCGCTTAGCTTAGCGCTTCACCTGCCACGAGACTTCAGCACCGGAGAACTCCACAGAGCAGCGGGAGTCTCGCTGCTCAAACACCGATTCCAGCAGGCGGCACATCGTTTTTACGTGGCCGCCCTGATGTCGGAGAACGACCTTGTACGCAACTTGGGAAACCAAGTGCACTGGCGCCCGACCACAAGGTGGCCAGAACTGTTGCTGGTGTAAAGGAATGCCGCAACATTAGCAAGAAGACCTTATAGCAGCAACGCAACCGTGAGAACGATTCCAACGAGAAGACAACACTCAACACCCCAAGAAAGAAGTAGGAAAGGCGTGATCCGCTCACCCCACAACACACCGGAGTGCGAAGCTCCGTGAATTTGCGTAGCGTAGCGTAGCCCCGGCAGTCACTGAACTCCTGACTACGATGGTGGAGATGGTCATCGAAAGCTCGAGGATTTTATTCAAATTGACGAGGCTTGAAAACCGAGAAAGTTTTATTCATTTTAAGTTGTATATTCAATTGGTTTAGATAATAAGAATTCCAGTTGCCGTTGCGGTAATCTGTCTGAAGTCGATATAGTGTATTAGTGACAATTTTACATCTGCACAACAGCTGCCTCCCATTGAGCTTAAAGGTATCCCTACATCGTGTGAGGAAAACGTTGATAAATCGATTTTTTCCTCTTTTTTATTTTTGAGATTGATAAAGCGAGTCGCAGAGGTGGGCGATACCAACCACTGCTACACCAAGAAGTCGTAGGTAAGTAGGTGGTTAGTGTTTAACGTCCCGTCGACAACAAGGTCATTAGAGACGGAGCGCAAGCTCGGGTTAGGGAAGGATTGGGAAGGAAATCGGCCGTGCCCTTTCAAAGGAACCATCCCAGCATTTGCCTGAAACGATTTAGGGAAATCACGGAAAACCTAAATCAGGATGGTTGGAGACGGGATTGAACCGTCGTCCTCCCGAATGCGAGTCCAGTGTGCTAACCACTGCGCCACCTCGCTCGGTCAAGAAGTCGTTATCTCATAATTGTAGCCCAGTACAAAACGCCAGTATCCAGAACAGCACAGCGTAAGCATCAAGGAAGACAATTGAGCTGAAGCACACTGAAGGGCGAGGTGAAAACTTCGATGCAGCCACTATAGCTACCCTCGCAACCAACCGCTCTCTTGACAGAGCCAACGGCCCACACAGCCGACGGGTCGACCTCGGTCCGTGTTGCCCCTAGCCACGTATCCAAACGCTACCCTCTCGACATGCTCCGGCGTGCTTTCAAGCCTCCGCGAGAGCTATAACACACAGGAAGCTAAGGGTGCCATCTAGTGAAGCGCCAGAAAATGAAATGGAGAAGAAAATATGAAATGAAGCTTTCACAGCTCACTGCACTTACCAGACTGTTCATTTCATCCAAAGGCTCGTGTAAATCTTCTTGACTTGGACTGAGGATAGCATTGTCACCAGTGAATCTTATAATTGATATCCATTCACCCTGAATTTAAATCCCACTGTTAAACCTTTATTTTCATTCCGTCATTGCTTCTACGACGAATATATTGAACAGCAGAGGCGAAAGACTACACTGATCAGCCAAAACATTATGACGACTGCCCATCGTGACGTTGGATGCCGCCCAGTGGTGTTGAGGGCACTTGACGCGATAGCAAAAGTGTGTAAGCGGAGTAGACTCGGACGGGGGATCACCCTAGCAATGATAGCGGCAGCAAATGCAGCAATCCATTGAGATAAGCATCTTTTCCAAAGGGCAGATTATTATTACGCAAATCCTGTGAATGAATACCTCGAAAACGGCGAAACTGGTCGAATTCTTAAGTGCTACTGTTGTGAACATCTACGGCAAGAGGTATGACAGTGACACTACCACCAGGTGCTGAATTGTTTGACGTCCACGACTCTTCACATAAAGTACGGTTCGGAGGCTTGTCTGCTCTGTAAAGTGGGATAGGTGGTGCTCTTTGTCATCTCTGCTGAAAGAGCACAATGCTGGTGCACGCAAAAGTACTTTGGAACACACCGTCTGTTGAACATGAAGCTCCGTAGCAGACCACCCTTACGTGTTCACATTTTGACCCTACGACATCGCCAGTTAGGATTGTAGTGGGCACGGGACCATCGGTATTCGACAGTCGATCAGTGGAAACGTGTTGGCTCTTCGCGTGAATCACATTTTCCCTGCATTACGTCGATGGTTGTCGCCACAAACGCCGTCATCGACTTGAACGGCGGCACGAAACGTGCAGCGCGCCACGGACGCTGTCTGAGGGGAGCAGTATTATGCTATGGGATACATTCACCTGCGCGTGCGTTGGACTTTTGGCAATAATCGAATAGACGATGACAGCTGTGAACCACCTACATCTCTTCAAGCTTTATGTCTTCCCCGACGGCAATGTCATCTTTCAGCAGCACAACTGTCCGTGTCTCGGAGCCAGAGACATGCTACAGCGGTTTGAGGGGCATTATAGTGAACTCAATCTGATGTCTCGACAATGAAATTCGCCTGATTTAAGTCATATGGAACTCATCTGGTTCGCTATCGGGCGGCCATCACCGCGTACCCAAGTTAGTGGCCCGTTATTTACGCGAATTACATGACCTGTACGTAGACATCTAATGCCACTTACCTCCACAAACCTACTAACAAACTGTGGAATCCCTGACACTCAGGCGCTACAGTCTGGAACCGCGCGATCGCTACGGTCGCAGGTTCGAATTCTGCCTCGGGCATGGATGTGTGTGATGTCCTTAGGTTAGTTAAGTTTAGGTAGTTCTGGTTTTAAGTAGTTCTAGGGGACTGATGGCCTCAGAAGTTAATCCCATAGTGCTCAGAGCCATTTGAACCATTTGAACCTGACACTCAGAATCAGTGCTGTATTTCGTTCCAAGGACGGACAAACAAGCTGTTATGCCTATGGTAATAATGTTTTTGTTCATAGCTCTGCTTACACACTTTTTAATCCGGGTACTTCATTCAAGCTTGTTGTTCTCTCTTGGTTCTTGTATATTTTGTATATTACCCATCATTCCCAGGATTTCGATATTCTTGCGTCATTTTACATTGTCGAAAGTTATTTCCAGATCGATAAACCCTATGAACGTGTCCTGATTTTTTTCAGTTTTGCTTTCGTTATCAACAGCAGCGTTAGAAATGCATCACTGTTGCCTTAACTTGCCCTAAAATCCATTTGAGTGTCATGATACAGTTTCCCAGTTTTCCCACTCTTCTTGACATTATTTTTGTCAGCAACTTGGATGCTTGAGCTGTTAAGATGGTTGTGCATACTTGTCCGCTCTTGCTATCTCCACAGTATTATGGGTGATATTTTTCCGAAAATCTGACGGTATATCGCCAGTCAAATACATTCTACCCTCCTACATGAACTGTCATTTTGTTGCCAGAGTCCTCAGTGATTCTAGAAATGTCGATGAAACACTATCCATCCCTTCTGCGTTATTCTATCTTAAGTCGTTCAAGGCTCTTTTAAAGTCTGGACCTCCTATCTCTTCCTTGTCAACACCTGTTCTTTCTCTTATCACGCCATCAGACAAGTCCTCCACCTCTTAGTGACCTTCAGTATACTCTTTCCACGTATCCTTTCTCTCCTCTCCCATTACACTCTTTATGTTACCAGTCCTGCTTTTAATTTCCCTAAAGGCTGTTCTGACTTTTCTATGTGGTGAGTCACTCCTTCAGCTGAAAAGCCTACTGAGATATTCATTACCGCAGTATCCGCAGCCTCAGAGATTTTCAAGCTTATCTCTTCATTTCTTGGTACTTACGTAGCTCACTTCATTGCGCACTGATTTTCCGGACTGGTCTCTTAAACTGCAGCCTGCTCTTCGTCTTTACTGTGATTTAATCTAACTGAAATCTTTCTACATCTCCCGGCTTTTCCCGAGTATACCTCTTCCTCTTGTGTTTCTTGAACAGAGTATTCCCTATTACCATCTGTAATTTATTACACAACTCAATTAACATTTTTCCTCCCTCATTCTACCAAGCCAAAATTCTTCCATAACCCTTTCATCTACTCATTCCCCTACAACCAAATTCCATTCCCCAATAACAGATTTTTTTCTCCATTTAGGCACTAAATCACCCGAGTAGTATCATCATATAATATCTCTATCTATTCATCTTCTGCTGAGAAATCGAAATATCGCCGTTGTCCTACTGTCAATTCTGATGAGAACAATTCTAGCACTGGACTGTTCACAGTAACTCACTCTCTGTCCTTCATTCGTATTCATAATTAATCCTACTTTCGTTACACTTTTTTCTGGTGTGACACTACACTCGTCTGACCACATATCCTCGTCTTCTTTCGATTTCGTTTCACTAACATCCGCTATATCTAGATTGAGTCAATAAGATGTCCCTTTTCTGAATTTCTAGCTGCCCTGTGACGTTCAAACTTCTGCTGCTCCACACCCTGTCTCGTAGAACTTTATCCTTTTTTTTGGTTATTCAATCTTTTTCTCACGGTCATCTCCCCCTTGGCAGTCACCCGCCAGCGATGCGAGTGAGATACTAGTCCAGAATCTTCTACGAATGGAGAGATCATCATGTTACTTTTCATTGCCATCTGCGTCCTCATGCCGTTAATCATTGCTGATTCTTACGCATTTAGGACAGCTTCTCACTCCAAGGGCAAGGGTGTGCCCTGAATCTCTGTTCTAACCGCCGCCAACTATGACAAGGCCGTTGGCAGAACGTGGGTGACTTCCTGTTCTGGGAGTCTTCGGCCTCCAATGCTGATGACTTTCATTCAAAATTCAAGCAGACTCCTTAAATACTTATATTTCCTTATTAGTTATAATCCTGAAACAGAAAATTCACTTTTTGGAAGGTTTCCCAAAAAGATCACTTGCTGTAAAGATTTAGGAGACATTTTTTCCTATTCTGAGTATCGGTTGCACCAGGTTTTGGAAACAAACACTCACTAGTCACGGTGGTTGATACGACGAAATCATATTGTTAAGTATATTTGTACCAACACGGAAAAATTATTATCATTGTCTTCCAGTTCTGCAAATGGGTTTATTTTAAGGATATTACAGGGTTTATCAAATAAAGAGATACTTCGTCGATTTGGTGGGTTTGCTTTCGCTTTTTGCGGCCGGGCGTTAGGATGTTTCCAAACGTCCTGTGTTCGAGGCCTGTGTTGGAGCAGACGAAGCAGCATCCTCCTACGATTCACTTGGGCTACATACACTATATGGCTCTCTCACTCGCTTGTGGATACTGAAAAACAGTATTTGGATACAAGAGAATAGCAGTGGTTGTATGAAAACTAATTCATTTAATCCATACCTCTCCTTCAGGTCCCCCAACGAAACGTACGTGCATTTTCTGACAACTCACGAGACTGATACGATACTATTAATTTCCATTAGCAAACAGTTAATCATTGTTACAATTTCGAAATCGTAACATACATTAAATGAATTAGATGTAAGTACCTTTCTTCCGGTATAGAGTAAATATCAAAAGAGAAATTCGTTTTTAAAAGTGTTCGATATCGAAACCAAAGTATCGACTACTTACTTGTAATTGCTTGCATGGGAACATCGCTAGTAGTTGCTGTAAATGAAAAGAAAGTGATAGCAGTCCACTGTGTTACAGCATTGAAGTTGCAAGTGTGCATTCATCAGCACCACCAGAATAAGGCGTCTAGCATCCCATGACAATTGCAGTACAACTTGTGATACGGTATCAGAGTTACTCTACGTCTAGTTCTCTACATTGGCTGTCTTCTTTAGTTGCCGCAGGTGAGGTCTTCAGCTGCAAGACTGGTTTGATACAGCTCTCATCTCTATCCGCTTGAAATCTGGTTTCGCAGAACAGAGCGGATCAGGTTGTGGAAAGCGGCCAAGATCTCGTACTGTTAGTTACACAAGAACATACAACTTTATTCCTCGAAAAGTAATGCACAGTTTTCTCTTTAAAATAACAAGGATCAATTCACGGCTGAGGTCCCAAGTAACTTCTCAATTATAAAGTTTAAATAATTCCTTTTAAAACACCAGGATTTAGAGAAACGGCTGAAGGCCTTACTTAAGTAAAATTAAAGTATCCTTAAATAATTCCTTTTAACGCACAAGAATTTAGACAAATGGCTGAAGGCTTATCAGTAAAATTAAAATATTGAAATGCCTGGGCTAGCAGGACAGAGCGGATTAGTTAGTAGAAAGGGGTCAGAATGAGTTCCTGTCAGTTGCACTTGACATATACAAACTTTATTTATCAACACACAATATTACAACAAGATGCAAAACACTCAAAACTTCAATCGACCTCCTTTGATTAACTTTAGATCTGCTGAAGGCCACATTCAAAATCCAAGACACAAGGCTTAAGGAAAATAGAAATACAAGGTTCTTCTGGAGGTTTCACCCAAGAATATTTTCTAAATCTTCATTCTAATCGGCTGAAGTATTTAGTAATTTAATTTTAATGGAACTAGGCTGGATGCCGCATATTAAGCAATAAGGAGTTTCAATCAAAAGGCAGAAGGCCTTATCTTAAAACATTTCATGCAAATTGGACTGAATGCCCCATTCAAAAGCATAGAAATCTTATACCTTAAGGGCAAGGGAGGAAGATTAATTTAAGAGAAATTAAAACTCGGCTGAAGGCCGCTCACCAACAAATAATTTAACGGCTTAAACCTAGAAGAAGAGTTTCGATTTTAAAGGGCAGAATACCGTATCTTAAAACATTTCATATAAAACAAAGAATAACAATCTCACGCCTTAAGAGCAATACAAGGACTTTAGTTTAAGAGATATTAATACTCGGTTGAAGGCCACATATCAACAAATATGTTTAACGGCTTAAGGCCTAGAAAGAGTTTCAGTCTAAAAGGCAGAAGGCCTTATCTTAAAACGTCTCCAATAAAATTCGGCTGAAGGCCCCATATAAAAATATAACAATCCCATGCCTTAAGGGCAAGACAAGATCATTGATTTAAGAGATACTGATACTCGGCTGAAAGCCAAGCATCAACCAAATAACTAAAATCGAAACGGAGAAATTACTACATAACACACAAGGAACGGTGCTCAGAAGTTTCCAAGGGTCAACCTGGGATTGTAACACTAGCGCCCATTTAGGTGAGACAGTCAGACTGTCCAACGACTTCTTAATCTGGAGGCAAACCAACCAATAGACAGCCGACCATCCAATCGACCAAATCAGTTCCGCTCCACGCAACCAGCAAAACGACCACAAGATTTCAATACACGACACACAGAATATTGGCGCCAACAACACCTCAGCTGTCGAGCTACACGCCGTGCTGGACAGCAACAACACAACGAGGAAAATACACTGCATACATTTACGTCAACGACCAGGGCAGGTAACCGGAACGTCAACGGCCACAAGGCAGAAGATACCGCTGGTGAACTTCCATAACAGGGAATAAATTAAGTAAAATTTCACAGGAAGACACATGGAATCCTGGCCGACTTACATACACACACGTTGTTGCTCGCGGGAATGTCCCAAAAGCGACAACCAGGATCAAACGAAGAAATGTAAACAGTTGAGGCTCGATAGTAAGTTAAGTGAGGATCAACTTTCATGTCCAAGATAGGTGGGCGATGAACTTCGCAGCACTCGCAAGCAGCGCATCGCACTCAAACCGCGCGTGCACGCCGCCAAACGGCTTCAGTCCGACTCCGAGAGACGGGGGCTTGCTTGCTGCTCCACGCCAGCTGACCGACTGGATTGCTGGTCAATCCGCGACTGCTGCTCCGTCGCGCCTGCACTGCTGGTGCATCTCCCATTCCCTGACTACCGACACACGACAACCGGGAAATACAAAAGGTCGCTCCAGAGATGGTACGACAGTGCGCTTATCAATACGCGCTGCTGCTGCCACTCACAGGCAAGTAAGGCAGGGAGTTAGTGACGCCAGTAAATGGAATAAGAAAACGGGGTGGCACTACCGTAATAGAAGACGAGAAACAATTAATGGGATGAACACGAGCCGTGCACGGCTCAAATATATTCTCGGCTGAAGACCCAAATAGTATTTCAGATCAGCAAAGGAAATTCTTTAAAACTGAAGCATTTACAAATTTCGGCTAAAAGCCATATTAAGGAAAATTTAAATTAATTCTTCGGCTGAAAGCCAATAATATTTCAACACAATAATAGGGACCCTTTAAAGACAAGCATTTACACAGTAAAACAGACAACCATCTTAAGAAAATTTTAAATGTCTTGATGGCTGAAGCCCCAAACAATTATTCAAAACAATTAAAGACAAACCTTAAGATAAGCATCTACAGAGTATGGCTGAAGGCCATTTTAAGATTCAAGATGATTAAAGATAAACCTTACAGACAGGAATTTACACATTACAGACAGTTTCCATAAGCGGTCGGGGACCAGATATACGTTATCCAATGAGAAGATCGACCGAACGACAAACCAAGGTCGTCCCCACTCGAGTTATGAGTGTCGGCAACGGTCAGGCGAGTTTTGGCCGTCCGGAGCTCACTGCGGGTCCAACCCGACTCAACTCGATGTCCATTCGGAACTCGGGGGCACGGCGACCCGGGCACACTGGCTCGGACCCACCCATGCAGAGGTAACTCTTTTCCATCGGCGACGACATCTCTGCACGAGGAAGGAACCGACCCACGTCGGGCACAATGACCAACTGACGAGGCCAAGAAACGGTCAAAAGACCAAAAACACGTCGCCCAATGAGACGACCAACCGAACGACCAACCGGCGGTCGCCCCCGCTCCAATCTCCTTCCGTCGGACGTTTCGTGTGTGTGTGGGCAGCGGTCGGCAAGTACTGGCTGTCCGCGCCTCACTGGCGCTCCGTCCCCGACTGAACTCAGGACATAGGACGACCCGGAAAAACTAGCGGTCGCTCCAGAGATAGTACGACAGTGCACTTATCGATAAGCGCTGCTGCTGCCACTTACGGGCAAGCAAACCAGCAACCTAGTGACGCCAGTAAATGGAATTAAAAGAAAAACGAGGCGATAGAACCACAAAAACAATATGACGAA
Source organism: Schistocerca piceifrons (assembly GCF_021461385.2). Classification (NCBI taxonomy): domain Eukaryota; kingdom Metazoa; phylum Arthropoda; class Insecta; order Orthoptera; family Acrididae; genus Schistocerca; species Schistocerca piceifrons. The sequence goes on along the minus strand of NC_060140.1, from coordinate 769,293,689 downwards.
CAATAAACGGCATGACCGCGAACCACGCGCGGCTCACGGCTAATCTGTGCTGTGGAAGGTTCTTCATCACTACCGCATCCTGTATCCACTTGAATATGCTTACTGTCGTCAGTCCGTGTTATTATCATGTCTCCTCCTTTTCAGTATCTCTGCTAACCTTTAGCATTCTTCTGTAGCACCTATTTCTAGTGTCTTACTTCCTAATCGAATTCTCTCAGCATCGCCAGATGTTATTTGACTACTCTTCATTACCCTTACGTAATATTTTCAGTGTTCGTCTTATAATCTTCAATATATATTCCTTAAATTTCTTATGAAACTCTGCAAGCGTAATAAGGTAACATTTTACAATTGATGTAGCTTTCTTTATCGCGTGTCTTGAGCAACGCTTATTACCAATATGGTTTGCATTACCCTGAAGTGTAACTTGTGTTCATTAGGGAAGACTGTTCGTTGCCGTTCATATTCTGTACGTTGATAATGTGTCAATGCTTAGTGATTATTTTGCAATTATTGCCGCTGGGAAGCGAGGTACGTATCTTGAAAATGCTGTCTACAGCTCTTTGCACAGACAATAATCGTCTTTCTGTAATTACGTTAACAGATTGTTCTGAAACGCAGCTATATCAATATTTAAGTAAATCATTTGTTTCTTCATTTCACTTTACGATTCAACATCTTGAGGCTAGGTGGGGGGCGAATCGTTTCACAACAAGGAACATGAAATCAAAACTCTAATAGAAGATAAATGAACTTTCTTCATGACAAAATCCCATGAGTATTTTGAAATGTTGAACGGTTTTCGACCAGACAAAGGTTATCTTCAGACTAAAGCTGCACGCTACCACCTAGCACAACTAACGTGCAAAAAATAAGAAATACATTTAGCAACGTGTACATCATGTTCCTGAACGTCGTGTACTGTTCTGCAGTACAGAAAAGAATCTTACTGATGACCTTAATACATTAATACAAGACTAGGTCGGGTCGTTGTCGTTCCAGAAATGAATTTCAATAACGTGAAATTGTATCACTGCGATTTGTCAGACAAGGGCAATTTAGTATCCGGTTTGATTTTTGATGATGGCTGAAGAAAACTGCAGCGCTTCCCAGATGTGTGTGTGTGTGTGTGTGTGTGTTTGTTTGTATGAGAGAGAGATAGATTTGTTCTCTTAATTACATTGCCTGGTACTGTGATCTGCTCGAGGCCTGACGGCCTGAGGAACACGAGTAATTTTAAAGTAGTTAACATGGCAAGGCCACTTAATGCACGAATCTCTGAAGGTACCCCTGCAGAAGAAAGACGTCGTTATGCAGATCATTATCTTGATAGACAACTTTCAAGCAAGAACTCGAAAGCATCAAAAAAAAAAAAAAAAAAAGAAAAACTCGTTTGAAAAGCGAGGTAAAGTAGTTAGTGTCACAAGTCGAGACCCAGAAAATTAGACTTAAGAAAATTAGATTTGTATATTTAAGATTATACTCTATTATCTCAAACGCTAGGAGAAGAGTTGGACATAATTTCCCTGTGGATCTTTTCCCTCAATTTTTCTTTGTGGACTAAGGAGAGGCGTGCTGAGCATTTCTCTGAATTAATCATATTTTAACTGACTAGTTCAGGAGTACTTCAATATGTTATGTGTTTTCGAGACGACAGAGACACAGAAATTAGATCTTGTTGTTAGTTAGGTGCGGCAGTGGTTGGGCTTTAATTCTCTTACAACTTCGCTCTAATTTTATGTAACAGCCTGACATGACCTATTACGTCAGTGGCAGGGCCTATGACCCTGTGCCACAAATTTTGGAATATCAATAGCACTTAAAAGCGACCACCATGCTTTCTTAAGGCCGTGGTTAATTTGTCCGGTGGACTTGTCTTTGATTTCATACAGGATTAAACTGAGAAGGCAAGGGTTCTATCTGTGGCAATGCTGTTGAAAGTGACAAAAGTTGTCAGGCAGTATTAATCATCCATGGTATGAAGGAAAGTGTCTCCGAATTATGGAAAGTCTGAGATAGTGGCTGATATATACACTAACGGAAAATAAACGCAGCACAAGAAAATAATGTGGAGTAATGACATTTTGGGCATACATTTGTCTAGGTCACATTTTTGAGAGATTAACATTGCAAGATCAGAGGTTAATGTATGCACGCAGTAAGCATAGAAAATGTGAAACCCTTGTATACTACGTAACCAAAAGTCCGAAAATGGTTCAAATAGCTCTGAGCACTATGGGACTTAACTTCTAAGGTCATCAGTATCGTAGAACTTAGAACAACTTAAACCTAACTAACCTAAGGACATCACACACAACCATGCCTGAGGCAGGATTCGAACCTGCCGACCGTAGCGGTCGCACGGTTCCAGACTGTAGCACCTAGAACCGCTCGGCCACTCTGGTCGGCTAATCAAAAGTATCCGGGCACCCCCAAAAACATACGTTTTTCATATTAGCTTCACTGTACTGCCACCTTCTACCAGGTATTCCATATTAGAGATCTCAGTAGTCATTAGACATTGTGAGAGAGCAGAATGGGGCGCTCCGCCGAACTCACGGACTTCGAACGTGGCCCTGTGATGGGGTGTCACATGTATCATACGTCTAGACGCGACATTTCCACAGTCCTAAACATCCCTAGATCCACTGTTTCCGATGTGATAGTGAAGTGGAATCGTGAAGGGACACGTACAGCAAAAAAGCGTGCAGGCCGATCTCGTCTGTTGACTGACAGAGGCCGCCGACAGTTGAAGATGGTCGTAATGTGTAATAGGCAGACATCTATCCAGACCATCACACAGGAATTCGAAACTGCACTAGGATTAACTGCAAATACTATGATAACTAAGCTGGAGGTGAGAAAACTTGGATTTCATATTTGCGGCTGCTCATAAACCACTCATCTCGTCCGTAAATGCCAAACGACGCCTCGCTTGGTGTAAGGAGCGTAAACATTGGACGATTGAACAGTGGAAAAACATTGTGTGGAGTGACGAATCACGGTACACAGCGTGGGAATCCGATGGAAGGGTGTGGGTTTGGCGAATGCCAGGTGAACGTCATCTGCCAGCGTGCGTAGTGCCAACAGTAAAATGCAGAGGCGGTGGTGTTATGGTGTGGTTGTGTTTTTCATGGAGGGGTCTTGCACCCCTTGTTTTGAGTGGCACTATAACAGCATAGGCCTACATTGATGTTTTAAGCATCTACTTGCTTCCAACTGTTGAAGAGAAATTCGAGGAGGGTGATTATCTTTTAACACGATCGAGCACCTGTTCGTAATGCACGGCCTGTAGCGGAGCGGTTACAGGACAACAACATCCCTGTAATGGACTGGCATGCACAGAGTCTTGACTTGAATCATAGAGAACACCTTTGGGATGTATTGGAATGCCGACTTCGCGTCTGGCCTTACCGACCGGCATCGGTACCTTTCCTCAGTGGAGCACTTCGTGAAGAATAGGCTGCTATTCCCCAAGAAAGCTTCCAGCACCTGGTTGAACGTATGCCTGCGAGAGCGGAACCTGTCATGAAGGTTAAGGGTGGGCCAACACTAAATTGAATTCCAGCATTACCGATGGAGGGCGTCACGAACTTGTAAGTCATTTTCAGCCAGGTGTCCAGATACTTTCGGTGACATAGTGTACATTCATAACCGGTGTAACCGCCTGAATGTTGAATGTAAGCAAGCAAGCGTGCATTCACTGTGTAGTACAGGTCCTGGATGTCAGTTTCTGGGATGGAGTTCCATACCTGTTGCATTTGGCCGGTCAATACAGGAAATTGCACCGCAGACCATAACTTCAGATCTAGATGCAGTATGTCTAGCACGCAAACAGGTTGGTTGCATTTCCTCAGCTGACCCCCTCCTAACCAATACACAGCCGTCACTGGCACCGAAGAAGAACCATCTTTCAACAGAAAACACAACCAGACCTCCACCGTTCCATCCAATGAGCCCTCGGTCAATATCACTGAAGTCACTGCAATTGCCACTGCAGATGCAGTACGATGCCCCAGAGCCATTTGCATAACACTGTGGTACGCTACGTGGTCGTTCGGAGCCCGATCCTCTTGCGACCGTGCCGCGCGGGGTAGCCGCCCGGTCACAGGCAGCTTGTCACAGTTCGAGCAGCTCCCCCGTCCGAGGTTCGATTCGTCCCTCGGGCATGGATGTGTGTGTTGTCTTTAGTGTGAGTTAGTTTAAGTTGTTTAATTAGTGTGTAAGCCTGGGAACCGATGACTTCAGCAGTTTGGTCCCACAGAACATTAGCACAAATTTCCAAACTTTCTTGCGACCGTGTATTCTCGGTATAACCGCTACCAGCAATAACGTACAATGGCTACTTTGCTGCCAAGTCTTTCTGCAGTATCGCAGAGGGAGTATCCAACATCCCTTAGCCCAATCACACGACCTGGCTCAAACTCGATGACATGTTGAGAATGGCGTCTTGTCGTCTTGAAGACATTCTTGATTGATATCAACTCTCCACGTCCAGTTTCAAAGATATCTAACGCTCACGACCTTAACAGCGTGTAAGATGGCTGTGTTTTGATGATGTTATTGGATGTGATAATATTTGTAAAGGAATATGATATGGTCAGAGAAACTGGTATTAGGAAACCGTATCTGTGTCTGCTATGGCAGCTCTGTGGAGTCGTAGAATCTTTGACAGTCACTTGTGGATAGCTGCGGTGCGCACCAGGCTGGGTTCGTAGAGTGTACAGTGTAATGCACGGACGCACTTCTGGAACTATGTGAGTGACAATTTTATTACGAGGGGGAATGAAGACTCAGAACAATGGTTGTGTCGCATTCGAACATAAAAATTTTTGAAATGAAAAAAAGGTATTATTTCATGAGGCAAAAAATTTACTGTTATTTTTGCAGACTTGCATTCTTGGTCCACTTCACCGTCGTCATAGTCATACTCATTGTATTGATTGATCTTCTCGGTTAAATTACGTACCATGGAAAGCATTAAATTAAATGAATTTTCATATTAGAGTCTGTAACTGTTTTCTTTGATAAGTTCCTTCCCAACTGAAATTTCAAAACTTAAGGGTTGAGTCACTTGTTTCATTGGCATTCCCTGTCAAGATTATGAACCCAGTTTCTCTGAACCAATTGTAATTAGTTTTTAGAGGTATGTTTTAGCTGTTGCGGAGTCTTGCTGTGTTTCTATTTTTGCTAGCACTTCATTTTACACATGAGATTCATTATGCTCGTACGTGATTGTTTCGTTTCCGTTATACAATGTATGTTGTGTCAGTTTCTTTAATATACAAAGGCCATATGTCACAGCAGATATTTTCGTGTGTTTTATCTTACATTCGTATACACGTCGATATTAAATTGTTTTACATGGAGTTAAGTTTTTTTTCAAATAGTACACACCGACGAAGTCTACTGAGCGTGAAATTATTGGTTTGCTTATTTACTTGCTTACGAATGAGGTCGCTTTTCACACACACAGGATTCTTTTCATTTCATGTAAGTGATGTGGCTTCGAGCTCAGTAGCACATTTAGGTTGTAAGTTCACATTCCCAGGTTTATATTTACGATAACACATACATGCAAGTAAGGACTAATCACTCATAAGCGTCGATTTGCACCCTCATGGCGGCACTCTTAGTGCCACTCATAGGTGACTGGCGCGAAATTTGAGTAGACATAGTTTTTCAGATGTAGAAATACGCCTCCCAACTTTCGTCTATGTCGCTCAACTCCTTCATGGTGTACTTTAACTACAGACTACGTCGGAAGCAATATCATATGGTTTATGCACATGAACTTCGCCACTAATACCTGGCTGCGGCTAGCATTCGATATCTGCATGTATGAAGAACAACAACTTCAGCTGGATGCTATACTTGTCTGAGTTAATAAATTGATTTTCGGCTTGGGGCATGACACTGTTGACTGGCTTGAACGGTGAATAATGAACTAAATGTATAATGACGTTTGCTTTAGAGTGGAAGTACCACTAACATACTACAATACAACGATGAGAAGGAGTAATGCTACTGTGATGTAGCCTGGAAAGGTTTTTTATGGTAACAGAAATGGTAAATTTACTCATTAGTAACAGACAATATTAGCTTCTTCATGTGTTTCTGACGATATGGTATTTCGAGACACACAATGGAACTGCACTTAACTCTTTTCTTTCATATTACATTGTCTTCTAATTACTATCATCCCGTGTTTGGACGACTGGAAACCATAAAAATTAACCTATCCTTTTTTTTTATTTTCCTCTAATATTTCAACATGCTTTGGATCCCTAAGAAATTGAATATTTTCAAAGTTTAATGCATCTAAATAAGGAAGATCATTTGGCGTGCAACTCACCTAGTCATCTGCGATGTATAAACCAGCTTAACTGACTACGTGGAGCAATAATTGTTCTTAGATTCAATTTTTAACATAAAATATTTGTTTGCAGTCACTTTTGGTAACATTACATGTGTTTCCATACAAATTTCTTTAATTTCTTCATATTAACACAAAGTTTTAAAATTTAGTTTAACCCCAAGAGGAATCACGAATTTAGAATGTTTCCCGTTTTTTAAAAAATAAAGTCGATCTGTAGCATTGGCTAAATGCCATTCACTGATGTTATCAGACATCGATAGAGGCATTCTTTTCCATATATCGAATATCATCTGACTTGAAAAATAAGAATTTGTAGACAAGCAAGGAATTTGTCTTAGGAAGCTTAATGAAATTTGTATGTGAAAACTGGACTGGAGATTTCAAGGAAGAGTTTGGAATCCTCAGACCAGTGATGTTTGGCTATTACTGCATTGGGCATTGTTCTCTTGAAGATACAGGGTACTTTTCCGGCTCAGTATTATGTAAAAATCAACACCTATTTCTCTCAGGCACTGCTTGTGATGTATGCATACTCTTTCGTTGATGTCAGGTAACGCAGTACACTTTCTAAACAAATTAGAAGTAATTTTGAATATTTTTGAACGTGCTTAGGGTTATTAAAAATTTACAAAGAAATTGATGCAATTACTTTTCCAAAATACTTCCTCAAATTGAGGTACCATTTAATCGAATTTTATACATTTGAAGGAAACCAATTTCTTCCAGATATCCATGACATAATGGCTGCGGTACTACACCTATTTAATTCCATGTATCATGTATATTACAAGGATAAAAAATATCACATCTTAGATTATAATATTTTATAATTTTTTTCCTAATAAAAATGTTGTTTTTTCTATAATTTAGTTGATTCTGCAATAAAGCTTAAGTCTACTTCATAAGTATGAACTATTGCAAGTTACAAAAAAATTAGAGCAATGCTTTATAAACTTTCGGAAATATCTGTACCTGAATTCTGAAAAAAAACATCTTGTGGGAAATTGCGTATGAAGATATGAATCCAATCAAATTGTGCCTCAGAACATTCCTGAAACATAGTCTTCATCCTGCAGCATTTCTTCATCTTCAAGCTTCCTCTTTGTTTTCCTCTTAGCACTTTTGCTTCTTTGGTGACTTGAAGAGTAAATCTTTCAGTTTCATGCACCCATTGTCTGTCACACACAAGCAATTGATCTTCCATATTAGAGCTACATTTTACGCTTAAATTTCTCAGAACTTCCAACCTCCCCATCACTCCATTACTGAAACATATCACTGCATCTAGTACAGCAACTTTTAATGTATTTAGTCCTACAAAAACGTTATTGGGTAATATTTCCCATATGCAATGGTTGAAACTTTCATTTGTCTTCTGAGTACCTCCATTAAGACATTTACTAATCAAAACAGTGTCACTCAGGTCTCAAAAAATCGATTTTATTTCATTTGTAACAGGCTCAGATGGAGAATGCTTATATGGTGTAGTAGACCACTTTCTTTTGCTTTTTGGTAACCACACCATGAATCTGCTCCTTTAGGGCAAAGTCCGTGAACAGAGCGGTCATCTGTTGACAACTTATGAAAGTAGATGGTCCATACAGCTTCTCTCATTGCTGCAACATAATTCAGAGGAGCAGGTGTTCTCATGGCCAGTTCATAATAACTCTGAAGAAGGTCTATTTCCGTTTCTGACAACCTGCCTCGGCTTGACAGAGATTTTCCATCAGATAGCAATTTTTCTTTCATTTCGTGTTGTAGCATCCTCAATCTAGCACCCATCCTCTATCGCACATGTCCAAAATACTCCAGTGTTGTTACCAAGGTATCACCATGAACGCTGAAATTCATTTTATTGAAAGCTTTAGAGCCCCCATCAACTAGGTACTTCGCATATCTGTTATAAATGGGCACCGACCTCTGAAATACTTTTAGAGTTCCATCACACTGTAACCATCATAATTCTTAGAACACTGATGTTCCATACGTCCTTCAGTGTTACCATGGCTTGGTTGGCAGTACTCAGATAAGCACTCATTATCAACAACTTTACCATTCTCTGGATAAATAGCACTTACAACAACATTCAAGAAACGGTGTTCTCGATGTTGCCATGTCCCATCAAGTGCAACAGTTATGTCCCTGGTTCCACTAATACTTACAGTTTCTTCTACTGCACTTTTCACAGATGGTTTAGACAGAACTGCCAAGAAGGCACCTAAAAGCATTTTACATACTTTTTGAAGCTACTGGGAGGCGGAGGAAGGTCCATCAAAGCACAATAAGTTCGAGCAATCTTTTTTTCCTTTTCCTATTGCACGCATTGCATACACTAACTTCAAATCCACATCATATGAACTATGCACAATGTTTGAATTCATTTTTGAGGTAGATTTATTGCAAGATCTACATAGAACAACTAATTATGACGCTAAACCCTTCCTGCTACTTTGTTGTTCAGGTATTTCCAGACAGCCTACACCATCACATTGTTACCTTTCGCCACTTCCTTTATCAAAGAAGATAAGATGCCCACATCGACAACAACAAATCCACTACAAACAGCATCATTCTTAACACAAAAGTTTGAATCATCAGGAGGTGTGCCATGTGGGAGTTCCTTCGCTGAAGAACTGATACATAGGTTACTTTCAACAGTGTGGCTCGCTTTGTTTGTGAACACACGGAATTTCCTTTTATTGAATTTCTTGATGCATGGCGTAGTTCTTATTTATTGCACACTAAAGGATATTTATTGCCACAAGTAATGTAGCACTTGGGCAACGAACATTCAGTAACATGTGAATAAACTGCTTCAGCGAAACAAAAGTAAATACTGGCAAAGATAATCATTTACAGACACTACAAACCTGCACTGTTACCAACATATACAATGTACCATATGCATAAATAGACATTTCCCAGTTCTTTTCGAACTAATACTTGTTTCTGTAACAGAAATAAAGGGGATGTGGTCTGTAACTTTAAAATTTGATATTTATAGATCATTTTTCATTTGAAACCATATAATGTACATATCAATGTAATCAGGAAAGAATATAGAATGTAACAAAGTCATAAAAAATTTCAATTTTTCCAACAATTCTAAGTATCCTGTATCCCTACAAGGAGAAGCCCCATTAATCATTCAGCAATGTTATTCAAGAATATTATTGTATTTAACCTGTTGTGCCAATAGTTGACCCATTATTTGTAGTTAATACTATTACTCAGGCTACTGAGCCATCCGCAACAGCTCCTACTATCCTGCAAAAGCTTGTCAACGGAGATGTGAAAGTATTTTGGATTGTCATGGTTGCATTTAGTATCTACAAGAAGAAGATTCTCTTAAGCCACATGAATACTCTAGCGTAATAAATAAAAGAATATAGTATATATCCGTAGTAAAGTAATTCAAGAGTACATTTTGAAACTGAAAAGAGTTACAGTCTCTCACAACACCATGCAAACAGAAACAGGACAGCATCTATGAATTACTACTATTTACTGATTTGATTTTAATATCTGCCTTCTTCATAGGTCAGCAAGATCTCTGGCCAGTCGAGATTATTTTAACCTTACAAATGTGCCTTCAAGAAATTGTTTACCCATTGGCCAGACATCTCACATTTCTCCAAGTCCCCCTAAACCTTTCGTCATTGATGGAAAACATTTTCCCCACTATAGTAATACGCAGTTATGAGCGTTTTAAGGTATGTATCTCATATCTGTCTAGTGACAGTGTAGCGAGATTCTTTTGAAACTTGGAGAAAAACACTGTGGACCACCAGATGGGCTATACAGAAAGCTCTGTGCGCGAATGTGGCGGTGTGCATTTATAGGTGACGAGGTGAGTCTGTTTCACGAAGCCAGCCGGGGTTGCCAAGCGGTTCTAGGCCTTACAGTCAGGAACCGCGCGACCGCTACGGTCGCAGGTTCGAATCCTGCCTCGGGCATGGATGTGTGTGATGTCCTTAGGTTAGTTAGGTTTAAGTGGTTCTAAGTTCTAGGGGACTGATGACCTCAGAAGTTAAGTCCCATAGTGCTCAGAGCCATTTGAACCATTTTTTTTGTTTCACAAAAATCAGATCAAATCACCATCTTCTCCATTTTAAGAACGTTTGAAGGAACTAATTATGTTTTCTGTGTACATCATAGACATTGTTTCGAATCGTTGCTACATACTTATGTAATTTTGCTGGTTTGTATGTAATTTGTATGAAGTGGGATGTATATGCCGTAGGAAGCTTCATCAAATGTAGAAAACTTCGGTTTGTGGTACGTCAAAGCCATCTTCAAATGTTATGCTGAAAACGTAGGAGCGATATTTCATTGTTTTTTTGGTGAGATGAGTAAATGTGGTGTGGCGCTGATTTGTTGTACTTTTTCCATTCTGAAGAAATCATTCTAAGCCTAGGTTTACAAGAAAACGTGGATCTAGTTAGGTTCGTGGGGCACATGTGTCCCACATCAACGATTTTCAAAATCGGATAGCTTAAAAAATTTTGCTAATGAAATTTTCTGACTTCCCTTTTTAAATACGTGAAAAATAAATGTTAGCCATGAAAGAACTAAAGCATATTGAGAAGCGGTTATCTCATCACCTGTGAGCTGTGCAACTTCATGCAACAAATATGTTTTTGGTATTTGTAACGAAATTTAGATTCTTTCGATGCTTTCAAAACCTTCCTTCAATTTACGACACTTTCTCAATACCTATCGACAGTTACGACAGTTTTTCGATATTTTTCATACTGTATAGCATACAAGTTGTCTATGCATTTAATTGTTTCACATTTTATTTCCTCATAAATACATTTTTTCAGTATATATAATGCACACAAGGTATTGACCAGATTATAGTTTCTGCTGTTTGTTTTACAACCATCAAACATATATCACTCACATTTTTATGGCAAACTGATTCCATACCAGTTAATGATCACAAATTTGTTAAATTCTGCACATCTACAACACATTTCTAGTAGTGTGAATTACATTTTTATTGCATAAGATACAATGAATGTTTTACGTTTTGTAGTTACAGAAAAGATTTTTACATGTTTTGGTAATCTGTCACATAGTTTTGTTTCTTCATAAAGTACACCTTTGTGGCATGATGTGGTGTTACAGTGAATAACATGTGTGTCCTGCCTGACCTGGTGCTGTAATCATAGGCACTTGTGTTTTGGGAAAAAAGCTTTTGTTTTCTAAGCATATTTCTCTTAACAAGCATCACTAATTTGAATATGTAAATGCAGAGGACGGTTAAATCTTTAGCTCTTTAAAGAAAGATTTTCATGGTTTTCTGCTGCTTCTTTGTTTTGTTGCTCTTCCAGCTGCCTTTTGTATCCTGAAAGTTGTTGTGATCTTGTGTATATTTCCTCAGAAAATGATACTATACTTCAGTATTGAATGTACACTGGCGAGGTATACAGCCCTAACTGCTTCTGCACTAGAATTATTGTAAAAAAATATTACCACATTGATCATTTTTGCTACTATTGAATTAAGGGGATTTGATATGAGAGCTCCATTTAATTTTTTCCTGGATATATATCCCAAGAAATTTAGTTTCAGTGACATCACTAATATTTTGTTTATCCACACATGTTGTTGGATGTGCTACATTATTATCCTAATCTATGTGAAAATTCTTGAGTACTGTTTTCTGTTGATAAAGTGTTAGCCTGTTTCTGGTAAACCATTTGGACACTTTTTTCATAATATCTTTTGCAGATGCAGTGAGGTATTCTTCTTTACTTCTTTATTTCCTTCAATCAATTGACTGCTCACATCTGGAAACAGTACTAGTTCTGAATCCCTAATGTGTAATGTAAAATCATTAACATACACAAAAAGAAATCAACCTAGAAGTGAGTGCTGTTGAGCACCATGACTTAGTCCGCTCAGTTTGAAATTTGTGCCTGGATTTCATTTCCTTACATATATTTAATTTCAGTTACCTGAGAGTGACGTTCCAAATATTGTTCAATCCATTTATTTGGTTCATTTCTTACACTGTTCAAGCTTTCTCTGGCGCTCGGAATATTTAAACACATCAAAAGCCTTTGTTAAATCCAAGAATAAACCTAAGATTTTTCTGTGGTTGTCCACTGTAGTCAAAATAATGGTTTATCAGGTTGAATGTGGCTGTTTCAGTTGGTTGCTGTGGCCTGAAGTCATGTTGACATCCGCAAACAATATTATTCTCGTTGAAGAATGTATTTAGTTGCAAAAGGAATAGTTTTTAATAGATTTCGAAAACCCTTACAGTAGTGATGTAGACCTATAGTTAAATAAACAATTCTGATCACCTTTCTTATATAGGCATATTACTTCTAGCATTTTCCACTGCTTGATAAAGATGGAGTGTGTAGTATAACAATGGAGGGAGGATATGTCTTGTTGCTATTTTTGTATTATAGTCTGCAATATCATCAATACCAGCTGAATAATTACTCTTTGGCGAATTAATGATATTAAGGAGTTCAGTTGGTCCTATTGGACTGGCAAATATTGATACATAATTTATTTCAATGTATGAATATTCTTTCAATGTAGTACTAGGTGAAATAAGAAATTTTTTTCTTCACTAATTTTTCAGCAACAGCTTTATAGTAAAAATTGAAGTTATTTGCTTGATTACAACTGCCTTAGATCATGGACATTGTTTCCATCCTGTGGTATTACAATATCTCTGTGAGTTGTGTTCTTCTGTGTAAGATCCTGCACAACATTCCACATGGACTTATTTTTATCAAATGAGGCCATAATATGTTTGTCAATTTCCTTAATTGTGGCTATATCGATGTAATGCTTGAAAATGTTAAATACATTTACATCTTTTCATTGGTAATAGAAGTATCATATACTTTTCTCCATGACTGCTTCCTGATTAGATTCTCAGAGAGTTCAATATATTTCTAATTCCTTTCATCACTAACGTTTTGCACACTGGTCAAAATGTGATTCACAGTTATGTTTAGTGTAGTCAGTGTAGCCAGCATCAAATCTTCCATGTAACTGAGCGGAGAGAGTGTCACTGGTTTTTGTTACATGTGTTGAAGAGATAACAGAAACAGATTTTAGACTTTTATAATACATAAGAACTTTTCTCTGTGAAGACTATGGCTCAGAATATAAGTATTAAGAACACCACACAATACCACTGTTTTCCCAGTTATGTTGAATTTGCCTAAAGTAAGGTCTAGCTGTTAGAAAGAAACCACTGATTTTGCTGACAGGATTTCCATACATATATTTTTTCAGGCACTGACTCAACAGCATAGGTGTCAAAGTAACTTTCACAATCTAATTTGCATACAGCTGCTACATTTTTATAACATATACAAGTTTCTTTTACATGTACAGAAGTTCCTTTAAGTTTTGATTCAATTAGACAAAAGCAGTTAGCAAGGCTAAAATCTAATACTTGTAAGCATTGTAATTAATCAGTTTGTAATAAATCATGAAACTGGGACATCACTCCATTTACTGCTGACAGTTATGTTTATTTCAAAATCTTTCTTCCTTAATGACAGTACACTTTGTGGTACAATCATTAGTGTGTATTTGCAGTTTAGTTGTGTACCATATTTATTTGTGATACAGTCTGCTTTCCTAAAAAATGTCATTCACTCTTTTTAGAAGCCTTTCCACCTTTCTTTAAGGCACATCTGAACAAAGTCAGATGGAAATGCTTACTAGTATCCTTCTTGTGACTGAAATTTACTAAACAACAGATTTCTTCAACGAAAAACTGATTCCCGCTCTAATTTAAATGAAAGTCATGGCTCATATGTATGGATTTGTCTAGTGTTCTTACATCTATTATGTTGACATACAGAAATTTTTGCATACTTTGTCTATCTCTTTCCTTACACATCGTATGGTTGATTGATAACAGCTGCATTTCTGTTGCCTAATTTCAGTAGCACACTTTCAGGAACTGTGATGAGTTCAGTACCTTTATCTCTGGCAACATCATTTGCACCTTCACAAAATATGGTAGAGTCTTTTGAGCTAAGGTTTACACATGATTTTACCATTGATTTTGTCACTTCTTCAGTAACTGCCCTTAGCTTGACAAAGGCCTGGACAAGTTAATTTGCACATCTTCCATTTTTTCTTATATCTGACATCGATGACTATCGGAAAAAATTAAAACTTTTCATTCCTTTTTGTACACTTCAGAATAATTAACTTATTTTTTAATCATATGTTGTTGTTTACTATGTGAAATTTGTGAAAAATTAACAGTGTGTAGGTTCTGATCTTTATAATTCTTTTTTCGAATCACATGCTTCTGTCTGAGATTGTTTGTAGAATCATTTTTGCCATTATACCTATTTATAGAACTTACATTTCTATTTCCAAGTTTTGTGTAGGTTTACGCTGTGGTTCAGGCTTTGTTTATGTAACTGGTAGCCGATAATTCTGTGAGGTTGGATTGAAGTTCTGGTTGTTGAATTTTACATCTATGATTTTGCAGCTTTCTCCAACAAGGGTACAGTTATTTTAAGTTCATCGGAGACGAAAGTGTTTGAAATAGACTTAAATGTTTACCTCCATGTTGGAAATTTCAAAAAGACGTAAACTCAAACTTTAACCTACCTATGAGGACAATATAATGTACTGAAATTGTAACCTGTATGTTACAGATATGGAAAAGATGTAGTGATAGTAGTAAACGCAATTGTAGCCAAGATTTTAGTCTTGTTATGCTAGTGGAAATGTAGTTGGAACACACTAGTTAAAGTGTAGAAAGCATGCAGTTGATTTGTTATGTAAGTCACACAAAAAACGTATGTGTATAATCACTAAAACCGCCATGCCTCTTTTAACTTGTAAGGTAGGAAGAATATTCTACATGTTTCATGCAAGTCTACATTTGCCTAGATGATATCTCATGATGTCTTATTTCATAAGAGAGTATCTGTGTAAGAGCTTGATTGTTTCCAGAGATACAAAGTATAAGCCTGTTCCCACCTCCAGGGAAAGCTTTCAAACACATGCAGACACAGTTCAGTTGTCAACACCACTGGATGAGATGATCTTATGCTCAAACTGTCGTTTCTGTAGGAAGCTTCCTGATTGGCGAGTGGTGACTGGTGATAGGTAATTGAGAAAAAGAGCATAGGAGGGGTGGGTTAGAGAGAAGTACGGAAAGAGGGAGAAGAGTGGGTAACGATGAGGGAGAGCTGTTCAAGGTTGCATTTAAACCAGAAACAGCATTGAATGCCTACAAATTTCAGTTGACATTTTATCTTGTTATTTAACGCAGGTAATTAGCTTACTTCCTTACAAATACTATATGATAAGTGCTAACCGAATTACTTATCAGTAATATGAAAAACACTGATTACAGTAAATACTAACAAGTAGATGTCTCCACTGGTGCGAACGACTTTTTGAGACTATCTATAGTGTGATATAGTTTAAGACTCCCTGTATCATACAATGTAATCACTGCACCTAGTGTACTCACTTGCAAGTACCAGATGAAAAAAAAATACAGAATTTTGAGTAACACTCAACAGCATTAAAAAATGCAACATACAGTTTGTTTGTGTGGTGAAGTGGACAGGATAACAATTTCGCGTCCAGCTGGTTGGGGGTTCAAATATTGTCTGAGGCACACCTTTTTATATTTTAGTCTTTATCTAAATTACTTTGATCATAATTTTGTTCAGTTAGTCAATTTAAATGTAGTATTTTGATGCCACTCCTTTATCACATAATTTTAATAGAAATATCAACTTCTTGCTTTGCTCTCATTTTTCTTCCTATTATTCTTTCTCCGCTGAGAAGTTTTATTCATGTGTTTTAGTTAATTTTATGTATTTATTTAGATTTAATTTCTATTGTTTTATCACCTTGTTATTTGGAACACATTACTCCATTCATTGTATCTATTTCCCATTTTGCTTGAATTTTGTTTCACTTATAAAACCGTCATTCATTTAAATTTTCATCTGCATTGTTTGGTCCATAGTACAATAGGTATTTTGGTTATGTTTTAACAAAAATACATTTTTCACCCCAATGGACAAATATGCATAGATTACTTCATCTTTTGTTTTTTGATGGATAGATTGGAATTTTCAAATAACTGAACATTACAATCGAAAAATACAATTCATATTCACAAAAATTCCATTTGGAAAGAGAATAACATGAAGAAAAAATGAAACAGAAGAAAAAGTTCATACCGCTATTAAAATGATGGTACGAAGGAATAGAAACAAAAAATTACATGTAAACCATTTAACTGAATAAAAATAATGATCAAAACCATTTTGATAAAGATTTAAAAATAAAGAAGCTTGTGTGTCTTAGGAGATTCGAACCTACATCCTCCTGCATGTGAAGTTGTGGTACCATTTATTACACTGCAAAATCGAATTATGTAAAGCAAATTTTATATCGTTCTTAAGTATCACACAAAATTCCGAATTTTTGTCGTTAATTACTCGCAAACGAGGGCTCGCCAGGGTGAATGGCTGTAGTGTGTGATACCTGGGATCTTAACCTACATCAGCGTATGCATACTTTTCAAAAGTAGATCGCACCGCTGGGGATCTCTCCTTGTAAGCAGTTCTTGAATAAATTTTAATGAGTATCTAAATGTACAGGTGCAGAGTGGTTCGTATCCAGGTCATGGGAGTCTGAAGCCAGTTTTTTTTCTTTCTTTTGTAATGAAAGGGTTTAATTAGAGTTTACTTCGGTAGATTCTTCAGACAGAATACGTATGAGCACGTCCACTTAGTTCTGTGAGATCACCAGCCAGTTAAGATACTAGTTTAAAAACAAAATGCGGCAAATAAGGGAATAGGGGTGATCCCATATCGTTGGTAGCTGAAATGTAGCACTAGAGAGAGGATCCTGTCTGGATTCAACATACCAAGTGACAGCCAGCTGCCAACACGTTATTTGTCTCCATGTTCTTTCTACTGGCTTCCAAGAATGGGTCGACAATGGGCAGTTGTCAGTATGTCGCTTTCCACAGGAACAAACGACTTTGCTGAATTGACGATCTTAATTGGGACGTAGGCCACAATGAATGGTACTTGAACAATTACGGAGAATATTGAAGGGAAATCTTGGAAATAAAAGTAACTATCCGAAATACTCCAGGGTCGGCTACGAGGTATACAACTGCATGCGGAAACGATGTGCGGAACGAGGCTCGGTCCGTCTCGGCCTTGCTCCTTTCTTCTCGGAAGAAGGGCGTAGCAGCGCGACATTTCATTTAGCACTACGATGCGCTTTTTCCGTCGTTATGAGTTTCCTCAATTCGCGGAATTTTGGCGTCATTGCTTTTTACCCTTCACTATTTGCTCGTGCCGTACAGAAAGATCTCAGATTCCTTGGTTGTTAGCTCGAAAAGAGGCACTCTAGCGATATATTGTCGGAAGCCTTTAAAAATGAAAGGGAGAGACAGAAGAGGAAGATAAGAATTCTCAGTATCGCATAACAGACATACATCCATGTAATAACTGGTACCACGAACTTGCTATGGAATGACATTACAACACCATTCAGAAAGACGTTAAGATTTACTTGACCACGAAATAGCAAAAAAATGACGACGATCGACAGACGGGATTCATTTTTCTGTAGATCGAGAAGCACTGTGTGCCAAATTTTCGGGCAAGGAGAATGTGGTGAAATTTGTGATACGAGTTCCGAAGTTACACGCATAATACTCGTACTATTGCGAGTGCAACAGTTTTCGATGGAACTGAACGAGGAATATGCAGGCTTTGTGTGTACTGGAAAGTACGTTGGTTAAGTCAATGAGTATGCCTGGTCGTGAGAAATCTAAAAATCTTCACCAGTCTGCTGCTGCGGTGTGGTTAGATTGTCATAGTGAAAACTCTCACCTCTTTTGCCAGTGTATCGATAAGATAATCGTTGGACAGCACGCCGCAGAAAGCACTGAATTACCGCAGCGATTCAACTGTCTCTACTTAGGACCTTCCGTCTCCAAACTATTTTAGATGGGCAACATTGAGCTGGAATGTTGGCACGGCGGATATCACTGAAACAGATTGTTTTCGGCTATAACGGCTTTTTCATCTCCAGTCCAACCCGAGTGTTAAGACTGCTCAGAATAACCGATTTTGCCGGCCGGTGTGGCCGAGTGGTCCAATGACGCCGCCCCTACATACATCGCACCAGACAGTCAGTTTTTCTGAATGAAATGGCACTTCATGGACAACTTGTGGGTTCTTGTCGCTCCAATAACGATGATTTTGCGTACTGACAAAGCCACTAGAACAAAAACACACCTCGTCTGAAAAGATGGTTTTTGTCATTGAAATCAAGATCAGGTTCCAACGACTGCCACAATGTGTGATCGTTTGACTTCAACTCTTGAGTCAATACAACTTTATAGGGATGCCGGTCCTTATGCTTTCGCAAAAGGCGTCAAGTTGGTGCCTAAATACTGGACGCACCTGGTCCGTTATGGTCCTTACTTTGCGCTTCACGTTGTCTGCTTGGTGGGCTCTAGGCGTGTAGAGCAGGCGCTCTCAAACGTTTCCGTCGCGCGCACTTTGAACCAAAAGTGATTTTCGCCCTCTCCTCCAATCCTGTTGCAGATAGCATGATGTGGAAAAGAAAAGAATGTACATACTCTCATTAAATTCGAATCTTTTTCCTTATTAGTACTGCATACTTTCAAAGAAGAAGAGACACACCGTGGATTACTTCCTTGGGAGATCTTGGTATCACTGCGAATCAGTAACATATCCAAGGGAATGGATCACTTTATTTTAAATCTGTTTCACTACTGCCACTGAACGCCAAAAAGAATTCTACCAGTAGCTAAGTCACTGTGTCTGAAGTGACTCCGGCAACCTGACTGAAATCCCGTGGACAATAACAACTGTGATTAACAGTGTCTTATTATGGTCAGTGTTGCAACGAAGTGCCGATCACGTTGCCAAGTGACTTATTTTCATTAGTGACTGGTTAGCCGCGCGGGATTAGCCGAGCGGTCTAGGGCGCTGCAGTCATGGACTGTGCGACTGGTACCGGCGAAGGTTCGAATCCTCCCTCGGGCATGGTTGTTTGTGTTTGTCCTTAGGATAATTAGGTTAAGTAGTGTGTAAGCTTACTGACTGATGACCTTACCAGTTAAGTCCCATAAGATTTCACACACATTTGAGCAATTGTAAAATGTTAGGTAAGCAGCTGACCCTGCGAGTGATCGGTGACAAGGGCTGTGTTTTCATCACATATTACTCGCGACTTTCTCGGCATTCCTGCTGACGGGATTTACTGGTCAGTTATTGTGGAATAAGTCAGCGTATCAACTGTGGCAGAATTCCCTAACTTGGTTCATGGAAATGAAAATCTGACGCTAGCAATATTTGTTTAGGTAAAGTTTTTTGTGACTGTAGTTAATACAAATATTTCAGCGAATGCCGGTGGCCCCTCTACTACTCTCTGCGCCCATCCAGCGGAGTGCGCCGCCCCCCCCCCCCCCCCCCACCGCCTTGAGGACGGCTCACTCAAACTTGGTCACAGTTCGGCGTATAACCTAAACAGAGAATCGGCGAGGACGATCCATTTCTCTGGTGAACAAATGATGAGGACCCACAAGTGAGCTGCTACTTTGGTAAATAAAATTATGATTTCTAAACGTTCAAGAAGCGTGAGTCGCTGCATGATGAAACTGCAAATTGTACTGAATATTTTCATCCCTGGAAGCACACAAAAAGTATGTAAGAGACTTGTAATTTAAAAAAGAAAGTACTCATAATAAATAATTAAATCAACAAAAGAATATTGTTCTCAGCGACTGTTGCCCCATCGGCATCCTCGGTTGAGCAGGTCTACAGACGGGAAGCTGTAAAGTGCTAGTCTCGACGTCGAGGCGTTAACGGCATTAGTGGCGAGGTGTTAAGCTCGCGACTGCAGCTAACTGGAACTGCAACAGCAGCTAGCTGCAGTGTGCGGGGCTTGGATTGCGCTGGCGGAACGGCGGTTGGCGGCCGAGTGGCGAGCAATGAGGTGGCTGCGTAACGACCCAGAACACTGTTTCTCCCCGGTCCACCTGACGATTTAGACAGGCAGTTGTTGAAATGAAATTACAAACTCCCGTTTTTCCTCTTAGTCACTGGCCTTCGGACCGGTTTGATGCGTCCCCACACAAATTCCTCCTGCGCCAATCCATTCATCTCTGAGTAGCTGTTGCAACCTATGTCCTCGATATTTGCTTGAGGTATTCCAATTTCTGTTTTCCTCTACGGTTTTTTACACTCTCCAGCTCCCTCTAGAACCACAGAGGTTACTCCATGATGTATTAACCCAGTCCCGATATCCTGCCCCTACTTCCTGTGATTTCCGTACATAGCTTTCCTCGCCGATTATCCGGAGAACCTCCTCGTTCCTTACCTTACCAGTATACATAATTTTCAGCATCCTTCTGTAGCACCACATATCAACTGCTTCGTTTCTCTTCATCTCCGGTTTTCCCAACAGCCGATATTTCACTGCTGTAGAATGCTGTGCTCAAAATGTGCATCCTGAGAAATTTCTTCCTAAAATTAAGACATACGTTTGATACTAGTAGACTTCTATTGGTCAGGAATTTCCTTTTTGTCAGTGCAAGTCTGCTTTTTGTATTTCCCTTGCCGTGTCGATCGTGGCCCATTTTGCTGCTTAGGTTGCGAAATTCATTAACTTCGTCTGTTCCGAGATCCCCAATGCTGATGTTATTCTACTTCTCATTACTTTCGTCTTTCCTCGATTTATTCTCAATCCATATTCTGTACGCGTTAGACTGTTTATGCTGTTTAACAGATCCTGTAATTCTTCTTCATTTTCACTGAGGATGGAACAGTACTAGGGTAAAACTACAACCCCGTCTTACACCCTTTTTAATCCGAGCCCTTCCTTGTTGGTCTTCCAGCCTTATTATTCCTTCTTGGTTCTTATACGTATTGTCTATTACCCGTCTTTCCCTGTAGCGTACCCATAAAAAAATGGTTCAAATGGCTCTGAGCACTATGGGACTTAACATCTGAGGTCATAAGTCCCCTAGAACTTACAACTACTTAAACATAACTAACCTAAGGACATCACACACACATCCATGCCCGAGGCAGGATTCGAACCTGCTACCGTAGCAGTCACGCGGTTCCTGACTGCAGTGCCTAGAGCCACGTGGACACCGCGGTTGGCGCTTACCCATATTATCCTCAGAATTTCTAATACCTTGCACCAATTTACATTACCGACCGCTTTTCCAGGTCAACAGATTCTATGAATGCTTCTCGATTTTTCTTCAGCCTTGCTTTCATTATCAAGTGCAACGTACGAACTGCCTCTCTGGTGCCCCAACTTTTTCTAAAACCAAACTGATACTCGTCTAACAAATCCTCAATTTTCTATCAGCTTGGATGCACAATTTTTTAAGCTGTTGGGCAGTGATCGTGGCACTTGTCGGCTCTTGCAGTCTTCAGAATTGTGTGGATGATGTTTTTAGGAAAGTTTGATGCTATATCATCAATTTCACACACTCTACAAACCTACGTTTTTGTTCCACTTTACCCAGTTTCAGAAACTCCGATGATATGTTATCTGTTTCTTCTGTCATATTTCGAGTCTTCCTAACCTCTTTTAAATTATGCCTCTAAAATTAGATCTCCTATCTCTTCCTTATCGACTTCTGTTCCTCCTCCTACCATTTCATCGGGCAAATCGGAACCTTCATATATGCCTTCAGTGTATTAATTCCATCTATTCGCTCTCACAGCTGCGTTTAACATTGGAATTACAATTGCATTCTTAATGTTACTGCCTTCGCTTTTATTTCCCGCGAAGGTTTTTTTCACTTTCTGTATGCTGTGACTCTCCTTCAGCAAATAATTTCTCTTTTGAGTTCTTCTTACTCGTATTTTTCATGTAATCATTTCGCCTTATCTTTCCTGCACTTTTTATTACATTCCTAAGAGACCTGTATTTACGTATTCCCTCAACGATTTTGCTCCCCTCTCTTTCATCGAGCAACTGAAATACACTACTGGCCATTAAAATTGCTACACCAGGAAGATGACGTGCTACAGACGTGAAATTTAACCGACAGGAAGAAGATGCTGTGATATGCAAATGATTAGCTTTTCAGAGCATTGGCCGGCCGCGGTGGTCTAGCGGTTCTAGGCGCTCAGTCCGGAGCCGCGCGACCACTACGGTCGCAGGTTCGAATCCTGCCTCGGGCATGGATGTGTGTGATGTCCTTAGGTTACTTAGGTTTAAGTAGTTCTAAGTTCTAGGGGACTAATGACCACAGATGTTAAGTCCCATAGTGCTCAGAGCCATTTGAACCATTTTTTTTGCACAGCATTCACACAACGTGCTGACAGGAGGAAAGTTTCCAACAGATTTCTCGTACACAAACAGCAGTTGACCGGCGCTGCCTGGTGAAATGTTGTTGTGATATCTCGTGTAAGGAGGAGAAATGCGTACCATGACGTTTCCTACTTTGATAAAGATCGGATAGTAGTCTATCGTGATTTCGGTTTATCGTATCGCGACATTTCTGCTAGCGTTGGTCGAGATCCAATTACTGTTAGCAGAATATGGAATCGGTGGGTTCAGGAGGGTAATACGGAACGCCGTGCTGGATCCCAACGGCCTCGTATCATTAGCAGTCGAGATGACAGGCATCTTATCCGCATGGCTGTAACGGATCGTGCAGCCACGTCTCGATCCCTGAGTCAACAGGTGGGGACGTTTGCAAGACAACAATCACCTGCACGAACAGTTCGACGACGTTTGCAGTAGCATGGAATATCAGCTCGGAAACCAAGGCTGCGGTTACCCTTGACGCTGCATCACAGACAGGAGCGCCTGCGGTGGTGTACTCAACGATGAACCTCGGTGCACGAATGGCAAAACGTCATTTTTTCGGATGAATCCAGGTTCTGTTTACAGCATCATGATGGTCGCATCCGTGTTTGGCGACATCGCGGTGAACGCACAATGTAAGCGTGTTTTCGTCATCGCCATACTGGCGTATCACCCGGCGTGATGGTATGGGGTGCCATTGGTTACACGTCTTGGTCACCTCTTGTTCACATTGACGGCACTTTGAACAGTGGACGTTATATTTCAGATGTATTACGACCCGTGGCTCTACCCTTCATTCTATCCCTGCGAAACACTACATTTCAGCAGGATAATGCACGACCGCATGTTGCAGGTCCTGTACGGGCCTTTCTGGATACAGAAAATGTTGGACTGCTGCCCTGGCCAGCACATTCTCCAGATCTCTCACCAACTGAAAACGTCTGGTCAATGGTGACCGAGCAACTGGATCGTCACAATACGCCAGTCACTACTCTTGATGAACTGTGGTATCGTGTTGAAGCTGCATCGGCAGCTGTACCTGTACACGGCATCGAAGCTCTGTTTGACTCAATGCCCAGGAGTATCAAGGCCGTTATTATGCCAGAGTTGGTTGTTCTGGGTACTGATTTCTCAGGATCTACGCACCCAAATTGCGTAAAAATGTAATCACATGTCAGTTCTAGTATAATATACTTGTCCAATGAATACCCGTTTATCATCTGCATTTCTTCTTGGTGTAGCAATTTTAATGGCCAGTTGTGAATTTCTTCCTTTACCTGTAATTTACTCGCAGTTACCTTCCTTGTAAATATGTTATTCTTTCCAGTTTCGGTGTTTGCCGTTTTAGAGATGTCCATTCCTCCTCAACTGAACTGCTCACTAAACTATTATGGCATTATCTGTAGCGTCAGAGAACTTTAAGCGGATCTTTTGATTCTTTAGCACTTCTGTATCCCACTTCTTTGCGGATTAATTCATTACGTCTAGTCTCTTAAACTTCAGCCTACTGTTCATCACTACTAAGTTGCTACCTGAGTATATATCTACTGCTGGGTAATCCATACAATCCAGTGGTTGATTTCTGAATCTCTTCCTAACGACGACGTAATCTAGGAGGAACGTTCCCGTATCTCCCGCCATGTGCAAGGATACCCCCTCCTTTTGTGATTTTGGAACAGAGACCAAAAGGTGAGGGATCTCTCTTTTTCTGCAGGTGCGTACAGATGCCTGATCAGCGTAGTCAATTATATAGCATCTGAAAGGAGTTTCTTCTAATGAAAGAGATAAATTTTAATTATTTCAGTATATTCTTTAGATGTAAATCATATCAGCGCGCCTGTGTCGGTCTGTGATGCCGCAGTCAATCTATAAGGTCAAGAAAACGTGTTACTTATAGTGTCTGAACAAATTTCGAGAAATAAGGAGAAAAGGAATGATTTCAACGTTCCCGCCAGCTGAAGTCCATTTCCATGCAGAGACAGTATAGTCTGGATCCGACACTTAATGTTTTTCTCCGACGCTTCCAACGGGCAGTCGAGAAGAAGTGAAGTGTGAGTAATTGTCAGCGGATCAGGTTCGACTGGAACAAAATACCTTTGCTGACTCCGTGATCCTAATCGGCACGTCGGTCGCAAGGTACTGTACTTGAATGCAGCAGGAGAACGTTGGAATGAAACATAAGAAGTACATATAAGAATATTGTACACTCCTTACACGTGCTGGGGGACCCGCAGTTAGCTGTAGATCCTCTGCTGAAGCAAAGGAAATCTTCAGTGACGAAGCAGTCATAAAGCACTAGACACATACGCTGACACGACTTTCCCTTCATGGGTAGATTGTGGTAGCGTTAAGACTGAAGCACTAAAGCACAGTTTCATAGAACGTGATGAATGGTAAAATGGAAAAAATTGTTTTTTCGGAAACTGAGTATGTGGGAACCATATTTCCACAAAACAGCTATAGATGTGGTGCTTCTTTAGAGGAGTAATGGGGTAAACGGGCAGCGCTGTATACAATCTATAATCCATAATTCTGTAATAACGTGAGTGATAAAACAGTTTCCAGGATACGTTTACTTATCACAGGCAATGTTGCACTGCTGTTAAATGCTTACAGAAGATTACGTTCGAATATTTTGGTCTTAAATAATCATCAGTTCGACAAATGTTGTCAACATAACATATAAGATTCATTTTTTTCTTTCAAAAGGGGAAGTAAAGCACAGTTGTGGGCTGCATGGAGCATCATGGTGAGACGGATCCGACAGATTTATCTCATATATTTATCTGATCTTGTAAGTCATTGAATTTTACAATATCACTGACTATCTGCTTTTGAAGGTTTTAAGCCTCTCGGAAGGACATGAGTCGTTTTAGTCTCAATATTCACCTTAAGATTTGTGCAACTGTGTCCTTCAAATATCCTTTTCCTATTAATTTATGTGCTGTGCTTCATTGAGACGGTTTTTTCGTAAGTGAAGCCAGTATCTGTTGTATGCTGGAGCAGTTGTACCAATAGTGATAGTTTCTGTCAATAGACAGATTTAGCCTTGGCGTAGGTCAGCCGGATGAACAGGTGTACAGTTAAGTTGTCAGGAGGGATACTGCTCATGTTTGGCTACCCCCTCCCCGCTGAAAAGCCGAAGGGGCCCTGTTGCGTGAGCTTAGAGCCTGCGCGGCTCCGGGGACCATTAAGTGACATCAAAATGACGTGTGCGTGTCCAGCAGAGCACTTAGAATAAACTGAGCGCGAAACTGACACTGACTGGTCTCGTGGGTGAGTGGACCCTCATAAATCGCAGAAAGAGCAGCTACGTATTTCACTCGCGGCAATTTGGTCCATTTGGGGACGTAAGAAAGACGATAATTTCATTGTAGATGCTTGCACCAGGCAGAAACGGAGCAAATAAGCACAAGATACTACTGGAAAGGAAAAGCACGAAAAATTTGCGCAAAACTATACAAGTGGGAATATGTATGTATTATGCTGATAAGCACTAAAATTATAATCATTCTCGCTGCGAGCATTAATGCTGTCTGTAATAATCACTGTTAATTTAGAGATTTTTCATGATAAATAAAAATGTTTTACTCAGGATCACGCTTTCAGGCCTCTAACAAACTATACAGAAGATTTAATCAAGTAAACGATGGGTAACGTCATATGCCGATTTCATATTTTATTAATCATCTTTTAGTGACATTTTCATGATATCTTTAATCAAATCTTTGAATTGCTTCACATATGTCCCTGCAGACATAAAAAACTACCTAATGTACGGCAGTTACTGCAATGCAAAGAAATCACTAGTGCAGATGTCTCAAGTTACTAATAAGCGTAGTGTTGGTCTTTCTTAAGGTTACGTTGGTCGTCATTGCTGCTTTTAAATTTCCTCCTCACTTGTAATGAGTAAGCAACATTAAGTGTCAGCCTACGTACGTCCAATGCTAATATATAACTTCAGTTCAGTTCAGTACCTCCACACATTTACAGTTTACGTACAGTTTCCGATAACCTAACAGAACGAACAGTACCAGAAAAGACGCGTTTTGAAGAGATCTTTAATGTGGTGTCTCACTAAAACTGTGTATTCTCGTAAGACGCAAATATAAACACGGAAATCACTAAATGATTCAAATGGCTCTGAGCACTATGGGATTTAACTTCTTAGGTCATCAGTCCACTAGAACTTAGAACTACTTAAACCTAACCAACCTACAGACATCACACACATCCATGCCCGAGGCAGGATTCGAACCTGCGACCGTAGCGGTAACGCAGTTCCAAACTGAAGCGCTTAGAACCGCACGGCCTCTCCGGCCGGCGGAAATCACTAAATATGGCATGTTAGCTTCTCAAAAAGACGAATACAATGAGATTGTTCGTACCAGAATCTGTTATAAAAGTTCATGTGGACGCAAACGTGTTTTATTTGATGCTGTAACTCGACGTTTTTATACACACAACCATAGTGAACATATCACCTGAGCAGCATTGTTATTGGTCGTAATGTGCCCATAAGTCTTTACTACCAGTCCGTCATTACTTGACGTTTGCTTACAAAAATTCGTAACAGAGGTGTTTGCGATAAATCTTCACATCTCCTTGAACTCCATACTGCAAGTTATAATACAAAAAATCAAGCCAATATGGAGAATGCCGCATCGAGTGTCACGCTGGTTTGGCGTCACTTCGACAGCGGCTGCTAGAAGGGTGGAGGAGTGGGAGGAGCCGCGCAGGATTTAACACTTGCTCTCTCTCCTCGTCCGATACCTCACTCAGCCAATGGGAGTGGGTAGATGCAGGTGTTCCCCAGACACTTAGTAGATTAAGGTGTTGGAACTGATCCTAATGTGTAACATTTAACCATATTTATTTCAGCCTTTTCAGATTTCAGGGGATAATTATATTTGGTTTCGTAGGACTTGTTTATGTGAGAGTTACATACCATATGTGTTGTACACAAAGAAACTTCATTCTCTTATGTAGTTTTTAAGGTGAAATTACTTCCAATGTGTACAGTAAATTCATATAATTGTGAGAAGCAGAGGACTGAAACGTTCTTTCTCGAAAGGTTTTGAGACTGGAAACACCTGGCTTTGTTGGGCTAGGTGTTAGGGCCTACATGGGCAACTGCAGGACTGAAGTTATTCCTTATTTAACTCGCAGTAAACCCCTGTACCTTCTGTGATTGCTGTCTACTGAAGCTTCCAAATTGAAACTGATTTTTCTTTCATAAACAGGTGGGCGTTCATTGTATGATCAAATGGTTCAAATGGCTCTGAGCACTATGGGACTTAACATGTATGGTCATCAGTCCCCTAGAACTTAGAACCACTAAAACCTAACTAACCTAAGGACATCACACAACACCCATTCATCACGAGGCAGAGAAAATCCCTGACCCGGCAGAGAAAATCCCTGACCCCCCGGGAATCGAACCCGGGAACCCGGGCGCGGGAAGCGAGAGCGCTACCGCACGACCACGAGCTGCGGACATTGTATGAACCAAGTGGTGTTCAGCCATATATTGCTTAGAGTACAGGACACTGCAAATCCTTGTTAATCACTGAACAGATTTCGCTTGGCAGAGAAGCTTACATGCTTGCATTGTTTTTCATCATCCTCATCGCCATTCATGTCGCCGAAGTGGCGTCAACTAAAAAGACTTGAACCAGGTGCCAGGGCTACCCGACGGGAGGCCCTAGCCATAGTCTACGACATTTAATTTTCATTCTTTTTCATCGTTTTTGAATGGTGTAATTTAATAGATTTTCATGGTTTGGGGACTTCCCATACTCAGTTCTTTCTTTCATTAGTTGTCCAACAAACAGTCACACGTTCATCGTTTATAGGAGGTTTGTAGACCTCCCTAAATTTCAGATGAATTTTGTTGAGGAAGAGATGGGGTTTCTTTGTACTTTGTACGTTAAGTGACATGCTAGACGACGTGTTGTTCAGAGCACGTTGAAATTCTCTTTTGTTCGTTAGATATATCGAAATTTGCGAAACAAAGTGAGTGCCTATGTGTGGGAATTATATTTATTTTCGTTCACTTTGTGAAATTCAATGAACTTAGCGTTGCTTGCTACCTGCTCGGGACTGAGTTGAGATTTTCTCTGCTGAGGAGGCAGTGAGCATGTTAGTGGGATTGGTGATGGAGAGCTATGCTTATTTTTGCTTCCTGAGGGATGAACGACAATATGATTATGAAATGGGCATCCTTTTGTTATCCCAGCTAGCCCCCATCACTACTGGTCTGGTGCACCGGTAATTTTAACTCTTTTATGGAGTAGGGATAGTTCCATGTAATAAGTTGATAAGTGCATTTTTATCTTCTGAAATTGGTCCATACTCAATTTATTTTATTAATAAATCCTTCAGACCAAATGTTTCAGGGATCATGATTTCTGTGATAGAGTAATTATTAGCAAAATTAAATGTGATATTCTGATTATTTAGTTGAAGAGTCTGAAGAAATTAAGATTATACACTGAATTATCCTAGTGCCATTGTCAGATTAAAGCGATGTATGAATAATTACAATAACAGTTTTATTTATCACGAGAATGGAAACAAAGGTATTTCTTTTACCTACTCTTGACAAGATGGTGGTGGTGGTGGTTGTTGGGATGTTTAAGGGGGACTAAACAGCTAAGGTCATCAGTCCCCCTCTTGACCAGACTTCAGCATTTTAATATGTAGAAGGAGGTGCCTTTCAGTGGTTTTACAGTAAACATTTGTTTATTGGCACAAGATAAATAAGTTATGAGTACTATTTGTGTAGTGCATAGAGGGCAGTGGCAGTTTGTTAGAACCATAAAACCATTAAACATAATGAAGCTATCAAGACGTTCACATGACATTATGGTTTTTGACGGCTCAGTGGACTCTCGTGTTCTGTCTGCATTTTTAAATTCAAGCAGCCTTTCTCCCATAGTATTGATTACATTTGCCGAACTGTAGACAAGGTGAAAGTATTTAAAAGTAATCCTTCTTCAAATATAATATCTTTTTACAATTTTAAGATGGCATTTTTTGTAGAAAGCACTTGATTGTACACATGTACCTAGGCGTAACAGATAAGGTGATCCAACTACATTTTCTACATACAATTTTCCTCTTAAAATCCCAGGAATGGAAATATTGCATTCGTTACAAGAATATTGTTGGAAAATTGTAAAATCAGTAATTGGTCACTATCTTTTGCGAAGATTACGTCCTATACGGTCTTGTGAAAGCGATAAGTTAAAAAGTATCTTCTTCTCTTTGGAAATATAAGAGCATCTTATGTTAAAAAATAACTATCCCAGAAAAATTTAATGTTTAATATTAATGTCTCCAGCCACACAAAAACCGAGAAACATATGACGGTGCAAGTGCTAAAAATGTTATTTTCCTCTGCAAGTATGTACAAGATGTACACCTGCAAACACGAGCGTTCTATTACTGTACAAAATTAAGAAGAAATCGTTCTCTGAAACACGTTGTGAGTGATAAGGCGATGAAAAAAGTTTCTCTTAATGTACATGAAAATATTCCAATGTCAACATTGGCTTGCAGAGCGTAAATACATTTATAAAACATTGCTGAACTCTAAGATGATCCTTACACTGTTTTTGAATAGTTTCCCAATAAAGAAAATGTATTGGTTTCCGTTTACTTACAAGAAGGATATTACTTTGACTACGTCACCTGCAGCATTGCTGTTTCTTCAGTAACGTATACGTCAGAGCAAATGACATAGAGAGCTCAGAGTCATATCTTCTAAACGTTGTGATAGTAGAAATATCAAAAGACATAACCAAAAAGATTTGATTCACTAATTATTTATAACCCATAAAAACTTAGAGAACCTCCACGCACGATGTAGAAGCAAGTACCAAATTAAATCGATACATTGTTAAATAATACAGGAGCCCAGTTGCAGGCCTTCAGTTTCAAATAATTTCATGTTTTGTACCTACAAAACTGTTGCTTCACTGTTGTAAAGTGATTAAAAAAGTGAAGCTATCATCCTAACAATCTCAAAAGAAACTTCTAAGAAATCGAGTTGCTGTCCTTGAGGTTTCGGAGCGGAATGTGAAAAGAGCGCTACAACCAGGCCCTGGAATTCTTGTCCCCAATACAATGGTAGCCGAACAACCGAGGCTGGCTACGGAACACGTCGGCCTTTTCTCAGGAAATTTAACACGTCCATCGTGCAGCTGTTGTGTTCTCTAACGGCGAAGAGAACTCTCTGAGGAAATGGAACACAAGAGTTCTTCTGAAACGCACAGATGGCAACCTTACGATGTCCGTAAGTATTCGTTGTTTAGCCCCTATTTAAATGAGTCGTGCACAGTAATGACGGCCTCGAAAAGTTGTCGATAGAGATATGTAGTGAACAAGTGTGATTTCATCAAATGGCAACACTCTACGAATTAAAAGTTTAAAGGAGCGATAGGCAGGAGTAAGGTTTTGGAGTGGTGAAGGGTTAGATTAGCTAATAAACCAGTCCACAATGCAAACATTACAAAATAAAATTCAATAAGAATTTCTCTTTTAATCCTTGAAAAGCTCAATTAACTTTAAATTCCAGGAAATTAGAACTCCACAACAAAGAGTTCTTCCAGTGACAAAATTTATTAGCGACCAAAGTAAAATTGCAAGACATTGAAAAAGTTAAAAACTAGTTAAAATCTTACACAGCACTCCATTAAAAGAATTACTTTTTCAGGCACTTACAGAGTTAAATTTTACCGATCAGTAAGGTTACACGTTGTCTCAAGAATTATAGTAACAACAGACTTAGGAATCACGAGGAGAATCAGCGGATCAGCGGACATAGCTACAGGCATCAGGCGACGGAACGATTACACGTAGCGGTATTAAGCGACCAGTAAACCATGACGTACAAAACGCTCGTCAGCGATCGGTATACGCCCTAGGGTTTACAAGCGCAATTATTAAGCTATGTGAAAAACATGAAAGAAATATAAACGCAGGCTCAGAACAAATTAATACAATTTAAAAGCAAAGCGTTCAGGTTTCCACACATGAACAAATTTAACTACTTGGACTTTCTCGGCTATCGTGCATACTAAGGAACCGTCTCAAAGCAACCATTTAATTGTAGCAACGGCTCTGACCAATGTCCTATGCAATTAGGTAGTAATTTAACCACAAATCTGCCCGCTCTCAGCACACATTAATTACTCCACAAGTCTCAAGGCAAATTTTATCACAGCCCGGATAACCACACTCTGCTCGATACAGAAGACTCTTCACCCCTCCCCCCCCCCCTCTCTACACCCACGCTCACTCCCGCAAAAAAACCTCACCGTGGCAGACGATAATAGTGCGACAAGGTTGGTAGGTTTCCTCATAAGAATAACAGTTTCCTTAGCTTCCGCAACAAGCAGACAAATCAAGCCGGATTCTCAAGATGTTCATGATCTAGGCGAGAAGTCCCCATCGCACTGCCATATAAAAACAGCTATGGCTCCTAACAAGGTGTGCAAGAGTTCCCATCCGCTATGACCCAGGCAAACGAACCCTCTCGCTGTGACGCGCTTCAGAACTTCATGACAATACGGGCGTGCCACCTCTGTTCGCCACTCAGGTCCGTAGTAAGTGCACTAACAGCGCACCACATCTCACGCGGTCTCGAGGAACGCCGTCGAACCTTTTGTCTCCTCGGCATCCACCCCCTTCCAACGGCTCAAAAAGATTTACTGCCTACTGACTGCACTTCTTTCAGTGAAACCAGGGGTTGGCTCAGTTGCTCTTCTAATTATGTGATTTTTTTCTCCTTCGAGGGGCGGAGGAGGCGGTTGCTTAAGCTAAAAATCTGTGAGATGTGCTGTAGGGTAGCAGCCTACACACGCCGTATAAAATTCACATCAGTCTTTCCATTGTGTGCCAGCCTAGTCCGCTGTAACTAGCTCTGACGTCATATTATGTTGCGTAATACTTTAAAAATCAAGTAAATAACCTGAAACGTTTCTAGCATGTCAGCAGTAATACTAAACCAATATGTGTTGAATATCAGTTCAATCACTTTAACCATTTTCGAAATTTGGACGTTTGTCTATAAAAATCATTGGCGCAACAGAAAAGAGCTATAAACTTAAAAATTTATATTTGGATTTCTTTCGCATAATAATTTTGTTGAAATTCATGATTTTCTGGTTTTTGTCTTAAAAATTAAGGAAGCAAGATAGATTAAGTAGGCGAATAAATAAGGCTAGAATGTTTAAATTTAAGTAGAAGGGAGATCCGTTAAAATCATAAAGATGTGAAAAGTTTCAACTGAATAACTATAAAACTATAGCGATAGCGTATCTCCAAAGAGCAGGTTCAGAGCTTGTCTACTGCGTGTAGTGTAATTAAATTAATTCTCTCACCAAAAATATTTGACTTAGCCACGTCAGACTTTTATTATGATTACTTACCTGTGTGCTGATTGCACAATTAAATTCAGAGCTTCATCGGCCATCAGCAAAGGAAGCGATGATTTATTCAGTAATTAAAAATGGTGCATTACCAGCCCAGCGGCTAGTCGGGAGAGTGGAATTGATCAGGCGTTCCCTTAGCCGTCCGCACCGCGGCTTTGTATATAAGAACGCTGCGCGAGAGAAAGAACGCCCTAATTCTCTCCAGACGCTGAATAACACACCACCTGTGTCGGGAGTCGCGTCGCGTCGGTATCATTGCTACAAACAGCCTCGGATGCCGTAATAAATTACTCGGGATACGCGTAACCATGAAATCGTTTTCGAGTGACGTGTTAATTCTGGGATGACTTTAATGATCTATCTTCAGTTTGCGTATGTCGTATTTTCACGTGCCGTCGCGGGACAGACATTCTACCATTATTTAGCGGGGCGTTTGATGGACATTATCATCAAATTATGGCGAGCATTCACTTAAACAGTTAATTTGAACAGTTATAGTTTCATCAGTGCATTAGACTCTGAACTGCTCTGTTAGTTGGATTGTGTGGATTCTTTTTGGTTTGTTGACTTTCGGAATATAGTGAACATTTTAGAGAGAATCGTTTATTTTATTATGAATCCTAGACAATCTCCTAATTCCTCAGAGTTATAAGCTGTAACTATAAATGAATTTCTCAGATGAAGTGGGTACTAGGAATTCTAATTACAGGCTTCACGATTTGTTAATCACTTTCTGGTTGTCAATATTGTAGTTAGAGAGCCAGTGTTGAGAACGGCAAAAGACTGCATAAATAATAGGAACATTTAACAACAATAATTCCACCCGCCGCCCCACATACGGTTAATCGGCCGGGAAAAGCATCTTTTCTACATTACATTTAAATAACATTATATAATAACAAAATTCCACCCGCCGCCCCACATATGGTGCATCGGCCGGGAAATACATCTTTTCTACATTACATTCTACATTCATTTAACAACAATTATTCCACCCACCGCCCCACATATGGTGCTAATCGGCCGGGAAAGAAACTGAGTAAAAGTGAAAGTGATTTTTAAATATTCGGATTCGGGAGTGAAATGCGACACGCAACTGAGTAATAGAACAGTGACAGTGTTACGTGTGCATGTGGGCGACGCAATTGGATTAACAACACATCTGGATTGACGGAGCTGGCACTGAGTTTAGCGGCGCTGCCGGCATCGCGAGAAGCCAGTTTCGCCTCACCGCAGTTGTCCGCCGGAGCAACAGGAGCCGCGCCTGCAGTTGAGGGCCTCACAGCAGCCATCGAAGTGCCGTCTGCAGTTCAACGCGCCACGTCGCATCAGTTATCCTGGTACGCCGCACCGGCAACGCCGTACGTCGTGCAGAAGGAACTAAGTTAAGTGAAAAGCTGTTAAAAATTTTACTTATCTGCACTAAAAGACTGTCGGCGATGGAACCGCCAGAAGAAACTGAGGTTAAACTTTAATCAGAACCTATGTCTGTTGAGGGAACTATAAATCCAGACAACGGTTCAAGTGTAAATATGCATGAAAATAGTAATGTTGAAGTGAAATATGAAGTATTGTCTCCTAACAGTAGTGTGAAAAGGGGCAATGATTCAATAATAGAGACCCCTGTAGTAAAGCAAAAATCAGAAATTGTTAATTTATTGGATGATAGTTTATCTGATGAGTTAAAAACGAAACAGTCATCAGAAGTGGTAGAGTTTAAAAAGGATAAGTTAGATATGACTGATCAATCAAAAGTTTCATTTAGTTTTGATGATTCTGGTGTTGGAGCTAGTTTTTCGTCACCTGAGTGTGATAAAAAGCCAGCTAGTGAGCATCCCGAAGATACTGGGGCTATTGATTTAAATGTTATATTACAAGCAATAGCTACCAGTGAGGCTAAAATGACAGCTGAATTAAAGTCTGAAATAACTGAGGTCAAAAGCAGTAATGCTGAATTAAAATATGAGATTGTGGCCAGCCAAACTAATTTTAATCAACGATTGGAGGTAATGGACAATACCTTCAAGGCTGGTTGCAATAAGTTGAAAGAGGATCTGGACAGTTTGAATTATAAAATTGATTACAATCATGAGGATATTAAGAAAAAAAGGTTGCTCAACAATTTTCTGAAATGTATAAAACAGTAAAATCCGAAGTTGCTGAGGTTCGCAAAGACTTCCAAATGGAAGATGCGAAGCTGGAGCACAAGTTAACAGAAAAGATCGAGGCGTAATCTGAACTGTGCTCAGATAGGTTTAAAGATGTTAATATAAAAGTAAATATATGTCAAGCAGAAGTAGACGCAATTAAAAATGATACTATTCATATTGTGCAAAGGGTAGATAATGTTGAAATGAGAGTAGAAAATATTAGTACTAACATTGCTAACATTGAGAGTAAAGTAGCTTCAGTAACTTCTGGTAATGGTAGTATGCAACAAATTGTAGCTGCAAACGCCGCTTTTCGGCAGTTCTTGCGGTTCGATCCAGATAAAAATATCCACCCGCTAGATTTCTGGAACGATTTTGAAGATGTGATGCCACCAACTTGGTCTGAACGAGAGAAAATCTCATTTATTAGAAGCCATTTAGCAGGTGACGCCATGCGTTGGTCAGCTGATGTTATGTTGAAGTGTAAAACATCAGCGGAATTTAAAACAGCTTTCATTAATGAGTATTGGTCTAGTAATAAGCAAAATGAAGTGTTGAGAGAATTTTGGAGTGGAAAACTCTTCAATGTAGGCAAGGAATCTATTAAAGAGTTTGCCAGGTCATGGATCTCACGTTTGTCACATTTGGCCGAAAAGCTAAAACCTGAAATCATAATACTAGGTCTTGAAGCCAAACTGCCATGGTATTGCCAAACTAGAATTATATCTGCCCCTAGAGATAATCTGGATCGTTTCATTGAATATTTGGAACGTGTAGAGCGTGTTGCTGCCAATGAGGAGCAAGCACGTAATAACAGAAATGCTAATAACACTAGTAGTAATTTTAAGAACGAGCAGAATGGCAATGTAAACATCAGAACAGTAGTTGTTCGCCATCCTAAGAGGGGTAGGAATTGGAGAAATAATTATCAGAACCAACAATGGCATCCAAATGATAGTAATTTTTTTCAAACAAAATTATGCAGGTAAACAACAGTGCGGAAAGCAATGCTGTGCCAGTTAACTATAATGGAAACTAAGGAAACAATAGTAGGCCGAGGCAGGAAAACTAGTTCCCGTCTATGAGGACACTGGCGCTCACCAGGCGGTTACTTTTCCTAAGCCAGTAATTATAGTAATTGGTAAGACAGATCAGAATACTCAAACTGAACATGTGGATGAAGGTTCGGTAGCATCTAAGGATACAGCAGAAGTATTAGATCACTCACAGTATTTGATATATACCGTGTTAGAGACGCTTTCTAAGTGGGAAGAGAAAGAGAAGGCGCAGCAGTGTAACGATAGAGAAGAGCTACAAAATACTGAATTGTCAGGTGAAGAAGCAGAAGAAAGTCATGCTTATATTTACGATGAGGATGATGTGCTCTTATCTAAAGGGCCTGTGCAGGATGTTGATACTGTACTAATAGATTTAGGACAGGAGGTAAGTGAGAATGTAGAGGATAGCCTGTTGGGGGTCAATGAACCCAGTAGCTGTGACCAGTTGTCACTTGAGAAGGAACCCGACGATAATAATGAAAGTGGTTTAGCTGTAACTAGTGTTATGCCCGGTCTGGAGGCGCAGAATCGCTCAGACTACAGTAATTTGGGTCATGTTCAGCAAACTAAGTGTAATGAAGTCGTGCGGTGTTTCGATTTGAAATTAATAGATCGACTGGAAAAGGCAGCTGAAAATGTAATTCAGGAAACCCCTACACACTTTGACCTAAATGTAATGAAGACAGATGTCGATCACTTTAGTTGGAGACAAATCCTAAAGAAACTATTGGATGAGTTTGAGGAACCACCAGTACAAACTAGAATAAGCCACCCTGTAATAATAGTGAATATGTTGGGTAGCAATGTACGTTGTCTCCTAGACAGTGGAAGTGAGGTGAGTGCGATATCTCAGTCCTTCTTTGATGCATTACCTAGTAGAGACAAGCTTACCGTAATGAGGGTATCAGGACTAAGAATAATTGGTGCTACTGGCAAGGTGTCAAAAACGGTAAAGCAAGAAGCTTTGCTGCCCTTTAACATTAATGGTAATTTAATTGATCATACATGCTTAATTGTAAACAATCTCAGTATTGAGGTTTTAATTGGCATAGATTTCTTGTCGAAATATCAGAGTGTTGTTGCCTTTGAAAGAAGCCAGTTAAAAATGGTCTTGCCGATTACCGGAGTAATTACGGTACCTTTTATTGATAAACATGTAGTAACTAATGATGAAACTTGGGAGCTGCCTATACGAGTTCTGAAAAATAGGAGATATTGGGAAGAAGGTGTCAATCTTAGTAAAAGTAAGCTAAACACAGAAGAAGAAGAAGCAATTATTTTGGGCAAAATAGAAGCTAAATAGCAGGAAATCTATAAAATTTCAGTTAATCAGAAGGAACAACTGAGACAGGTTTTGAAAAGGCATAATATGGTATTTTCAAATCGACCTGGCGTGGTCAAAGGTTATGAATGAATTCTGTAGGGAGGAGGTTGTTCTGTAACCTCTACACAGTGTGGGAGCTGTGCAGTCCCAGCTGTATGAGATCTTCTTTCCCATTTCATATTTCACTCACTCTTCATCTATTCTATCCACCTAAAATTTCGACTTCTTCTTTCCAACACATTAAATTTTCCGTTATAGTTATCAATCCAGTAATAAACTAATGAATTCTGTAGGGAGGAGGTTGTTCTGTAACCTCTACACAGTGTGGCAGCTGTGCAGTCCCAGCTGTGTGAGATCTTCTTTCCTTTTCATGTCTCACTCAATCTTCATCTTTCCTATCCACCAAAGTTTCGACTCCTTCTTTGCAATACAAAAATTTTCCGTCATGGCTATCAAGCCATGAGTTCTGTAACCATTCTGTCCACCGATTAGTGAAAAAAAAACCTAATGTGACAAACCTAACAGTGACCTAAACAACAGAGAAGTATGATGCAATTAAGATACAAATGTATTTGAGTAACAAGTATGTGTAGAACTCTGGTAAGTACAAAGTGTTGTTTTATTGAAAATGGTCCACCAACAGTAATTTAAAAAGATATACAAGTTCGTTTATAAGCAGGATCTGAAGTGGCAATGAGACCTAGTGTATTCATTAGAGCTAACTAATTAATAGTAAAAGAGATTGCTTAGTGTTATGAAAAATATGCAGATAAGTTGTAAGAAAGAAATCTTGTGTAGCAAGGAATGGCAGTGTAATAGAATAGAACAGTGTTTGTGGTTGAGTCGTGAAGGACATGTCTCTGAAGTATTTATAAGGTTGGAGCTGACCATTATTTTGGTGTTGGGTGTGCGGTGACACACCTACAGGTATTGAGGTTATGAGTTGGAGGCGTGAATGCGACCATTGGTACCCTTATGTTAGATGAGACAGAGCAGCTCATGGTGTGCTATAGGTTTAAGTAATTTAGCATTACGCTCATCCATAATTACTTAATGCACTTTAGTGGTAGGTCGAGAGAGACTACCTGTGGTTTCAGCGTCCGATCGAGTGGAAATGGATTGCCACGTGAGCAAACTGATCAGCTGCAATACACTATAGATATGAAATAAATATGCTATCCTATGCTTTAAATGTTAACAGAGTGAATGTTAAATAAGTACATGCACTAGCAACATACACTCCTGGAAATTGAAATAAGAACACCGTGAATTCATTGTCCCAGGAAGGGGAAACTTTATTGACACATTCCTGGGGTCAGATACATCACATGATCACACTGACAGAACCACAGGCACATAGACACAGGCAACAGAGCATGCACAATGTCGGCACTAGTACAGTGTATATCCACCTTTCGCAGCAATGCAGGCTGCTATTCTCCCATGGAGACGATCGTAGAGATGCTGAATGTAGTCCTGTGGAACGGCTTGCCATGCCATTTCCACCTGGCGCCTCAATTGGACCAGCGTTCGTGCTGGACGTGCAGACCGCGTGAGACGACGCTTCATCCAGTCTCAAACATGCTCAATGGGGGACAGATCCGGAGATCTTGCTGGCCAGGGTAGTTGACTTACACCTTCTAGAGCACGTTGGGTGGCACGGGATACATGCGGACGTGCATTGTCCTGTTGGAACAGCAAGTTCCCTTGCCGGTCTAGGAATGGTAGAACGATGGGTTCGATGACGGTTTGGATGTACCGTGCACTATTCAGTGTCCCCTCGACGATCACCAGTGGTGTACGGCCAGTGTAGGAGATCGCTCCCCACACCATGATGCCGGGTGTTGGCCCTGTGTGCCTCGGTCGTATGCAGTCCTGATTGTGGCGCTCACCTGCACGGCGCGAAACACGCATACGAACATCATTGGCACCAAGGCAGAAGCGACTCTCATCGCTGAAGACGACACGTCTCCATTCGTCCCTCCATTCACGCCTGTCGCGACACCACTGGAGGCGGGCTGCACGATGTTGGGACGTGCGCGGAAGACGACCTAACGGTGTGCGGGACCGTAGCCCAGCTTCATGGAGACGGTTGCGAATGGTCCTCGCCGATACCCCAGGAGCAACAGTGTCCCTAATTTGCTGGGAAGTGGCGGTGCGGTCCCCTACGGCACTGCGTAGGATCCTACGGTCTTGGCGTGCATCCGTGCGTCGCTGCGGTCCGGTCCCAGGTCGACGGGCACGTGCACCTTCCGCCGACCACTGGCGACAACATCGATGTACTGTGGAGACCTCACGCCCCACGTGTTGAGCAATTCGGCGGTACGTCCACCCGGCCTCCCGCATGCCCACTATAC
The DNA here is from genome assembly GCF_021461385.2 of Schistocerca piceifrons. Lineage (NCBI taxonomy): Eukaryota > Metazoa > Arthropoda > Insecta > Orthoptera > Acrididae > Schistocerca > Schistocerca piceifrons. The sequence goes on along the minus strand of NC_060140.1, from coordinate 769,253,617 downwards.
GCCCTCGCTCAAAGTCCGTCAACTGCACATACGGTTCACGTCCACGCTGCCGCGGCATGCTACCAGTGTTAAAGACTGCGATGGAGCTCCGTATGCCACGGCAAACTGGCTGACACTGACGGCGGCGGTGCACAAGTGCTGCGCAGCTAGCGCCATTCGACGGCCAACACCGCGGTTCCTGGTGTGTCCGCTGTGCCGTGCGTGTGATCATTGCTTGTACAGCCCTCTCGCAGTGTCCGGAGCAAGTATGATGGGTCTGACACACCGGTGTCAATGTGTTCTTTTTTCCATTTCCAGGAGTGTAATTAAGTATCGTAATTGCAGACGTGAAACATTATTTATAGCTCAGCATAAATACACTTCGATGAAGTAAATAGATAATTGCAGATGTGGAACTGACACAGCAGCAGAGTACCAATAAATGGCTTTAGTAGTCAACTAAACGTTTTGTGTTTTGAACACTCAGAACTATACTATTACCACAAGTTACTCACATGTACAAAGAAGCTGAGAAGACAACTACTAATCAAATATACTCATACTATCTCTAAGAATTAGGTAATCGAAGATGAGTCAGCTAAGTAAATAAAATACAAATGTATCAGGAATGTACCGAACATTGGTTCAGTGTTCCGGCCCAGAAATAATAAATTGAGATTAAATAGAATTTATGATTGTATGCCATGAGCATAAAGTTTCTCTAGTACGTCACTAACGGCGTTTTGAGCCATTTGTTTACCGATTTTATGACAGTTAAGTAACCGCGGGAGTAAAATTGAAAAAGTTCTGTTAACTTTGTTCCAGCAACATATTGAAAGATAAAATGTGTATATCCCCATTTCATTGTGACCCACCCTTAAATATTAAGTGAACAGAGTCTGAGGCACTCTTTTTGTTTGTTCTACAGGATAAACCAGATAGCTGCGTGAAAGCGTGGAGTGACTTGGACACAACTCACAGTGGCCCCTCCCCTTTCCCCATGTAATTTAGAGTGAACATGAAGAACGCACACCATAGCAACTTCCCCTCCTCTACCCTTGTGAATGGAAGTGCAGATAGACAGCCAAAGAGGCTACAACCATGTGTGTAAAAATGAAATTGTCATGATCTGTGAAATTTTCATTCAGGTTTAGAAAAGATTGCTAAGATATAATTATCTGTTTATGTATCATGAATAGCTGTGTTATTTTCTTTGAATTTGTGTATGTAAAAATGTATTTAATGAATTTAAGATTTTCATAATTTTACATATTTTATGTGTTTGTCTGTCTAAGGCAATATGTATGCCAAAGGGTTTCATTGATTTTGCTTAAATTGTGAGTGATAATGTTGCTTAAGAGGCAGTGAACATGCCAGCATTTAATAATTGAAGTAGGTAATCAGTTTCCTTTTTAATATTTCTATATGTTTACATATAAATTTTAATTTTTCATAGGGAGTTAAGCTGTACTCTTGCTTCCCTTTTGTAATAAATTTTTTTTCTTTCCCATGTACATCCAAAAAAAATTTAAGTAGAGGGTGATGTAGGGAAGCAGCCTACTCACGCCGTGTAAAATTCACATCAGTCTTTCCATTGTGTGCCAGCCTAGTCCGCTGTAACTAGCTCTGACGTCATAAATGTTGCGCAATACTTTAAAAATCAAGTAAATAACCTGAAACGTTTCTAGCATGTCAGCAGTAATACTAAATCAATCTGTGTTCAATATCAGTTCAATAACTTTAACCATTTTCGAAATTTGGACTTTTTCTGTAAAAATCATTGGCGCAACAGAAAAGAGCTAGAAACTTAAAAATTTATATTTGGATTCCTTTTGCATTGTAATTTAGTAGAAACAGTATTCTGGACCTCACAAATTAAAATTTTAGTTGAAATTCATGATTTTCTGGTTTTTGTTTTAAAAATTAAGGAAACAAGATAGATGAAGTAGGCGAATAAATAAGGCTAGCATGTTTAAATTGAAGTAGAAGGGAGATCCGCTCTAATCATAAAGATGTGAAAAGTTTCAACTGAATAACTATAAAACTATAGCGATTAAATACTTACCTGTGTGCTGATTGCACATTTAAATTGAGAGCTTCATCGGCCACCAGCAAAGGAAGCGATGATTTATTCAATAACTTAAAGTGGTGCATTACTAGCCCAGCGGCTAGTCGGGAGAGCGACTTTATATATAAGAACGCTGCGCGAGAGAAAGAAGGCCCTAGTTCTCTCCAGACGCTGAATAGCACACCACCTGTGTCGGGAGTCGCGTCGCGTCGGTATCATTGCTATAAACAGCCTCGGATGCCATAATAAGTTACTCGGGATACGCGTAACCATGAAATCGTTTTCGAGTGACGTGTTAATTCTGGGATGACTTTAATGATCTGTCTTCAGTTTGCGTATGTCGTATTTTCACGTGCTGTCGCGGGACAGACATTCTACCATTATTTAGCGGGGCGTTTGATGGACATTATCATCAAATTATGGCGAGCATTTACTTAAACAGTTAATTTGAACAGTTATTGTTTCATCAGCGCATTAGACTCTGAACTGCTCTGTTAGTTGGATTGTGTGGATTCTTTTTGGTCCGTTGACTTTCAGAATATAGTGAACATTTTAGAGAGTATCGTTTTTTTTTTTTATTATGAATCCCAAACAATCTCCTAATTCCTCAGAGCTATAAGCTGTGGCTATAAATGATTTTCTCAGTTGAAGTGGGCACTAGGGATTCTAATTACAGGCCTCACGTTTTTTAATCACTTTCTGGTTGTCAATATTGTAGTTAGAGAGCCAGTGTTGAGAACGGCAAAAGACTGCATAAATAATAGGAACATATAACAACGATGATTCCACCCGTCGCCCAACATATGGTTAATCTGCCGGGAAATGTATCTTTTCTACATTACATTTAAATAACATTATGTTGTTGTTGTTGTGGTCTTCAGTCCTGAGGCTGGTTTGATGCAGCTCTCCATGCTACTCCATCCTGTGCAAGCTTCTTCATCTCCCAGTACCTACTACAACCTACATCCTTCTGAATCTGCTTAGTGTATTCATCTCTTGGTCTCCCTCTACGATTTTTACCCTCCACGCTGCCCTCCAATACTAAATTGGTGATCCCTTGATGCCTCAGAACATGTCCTACCAACCGATCCCTCCTTCTGGTCAAGTTGTGCCACAAACTTCTCTTCTCCCCAATCCTATTCAATACTTCCTCATTAGTTATATGATCTACCCATCTAATCTTCAGCATTCTTCTGTAGCACCACATTTTGAAAGCTTCTAATCTCTTCTTGTCCAAACTATTTATCATCACTTATTTCACTTCCATACATGGCTACACTCCATACAAATACTTTGAGAAATGACTTCCAGACACTGAAATCTATACTCGATGTTAACAAATTTCTCTTCTTCAGAAACGCTTTCCTTGCCACTGCCAGTCTACATTTTATATCCTCTCTACTTCGACCATCATCAGTTATTTTGCTCCCCAAATAGCAAAACTCCTTTACTGCTTTAAGTGTCTCATTTCCTAATCTAATTCCCTCAGCATCACCCGACTTAATTCGACTACATTCCATTATCCTCGTTTTGATTTTGTTGATGTTCATCTTATATCCTTCTTTCAAGACACTGTGCATTCCGTTCAACTGCTCTTCCAAGTCCTTTGCTGTCTCTGACAGAGTTACAATGTCATCGGCGAACCTCAAAGTTTTTATTTCTTCTCCATGGATTTTAATACCTACTCCGAATTTTTCTTTTGTTTCCTTTACTACTTGCTCAATATACAGATTGAATAACATCGGGGAGAAGCTACAATCCTGTCTTACTCACTTCCCAACCACTGCTTCCCTTTCATGTCCCTCGACTCTTATAACTGCCATCTGGTTTCTGTACAAATTGTAAATAGCCTTTCGCTCCCTGTATTTTACCCCTGGCACCTAATGTGTATCCACAGGACAGGACGCCTGTGATTAAGCAAGTGTGATGATGATCTCCGTGCTAACAAAAGATTTCCGGTTAGTTCCCCATTCTAATCTCCTGGAGGAGACTGTGAAGGAAGAGGTAATCTTGAGAAAAAGATTGAATAACCAACGAGCAAACTAAAACAGTACTACAGCTGTATATGCCGGTGTCACGTCCCCTGCTTTTCGGACCGTATCAACCTGTGCCAGAGCTTCAGGAGAATGGTTACGAAATTTATGACGTTGCTCATTAGCGAAACGGAATGAAAATTGCCTTTCTCTCCAGTTAATTGTAATACTCGTGTGCCGGATAAAGTCAAAACAAAAAATGACAGAAGCACGTAATTGACGGGCTAATTTCGCCTTAAACCTCCAAGTGAAATCCTGGATCCCCAGCTTAATGGTGGATTTCTCAAACACGTACAGTATAGCAGAGCTGGCCATCCTACACTTAACCACTCCAGAACTTATTGTCGGTGGCACAGTGCTTGCCACACGTGATACTGCCTTTCACTAATTAGTGATAATGAGCTTCACATGTCAAGTAGGACATTAACCGGTTCTTCGTTCTCAATAACGCAAGTAGTGGTACAGGAGTACTATGAGAAGCCACTATCCTATGACATACTACAGGTCAGCTTCCCCCTGTTTCTAGCCTACCAGTCAAGTTTCTCCATGTCGTTTTGCTGGACGGCTGGACCATTTCGTTTAAAATTCTCAGTATTTAAAATTATATACTCCCACACGTGTACGGTATCCTAATGTGGCCTTGTCCGCTTTTCTTAGTCGCCTTCGAATCCTGTCTCTGCCTTTTGCTCCATATCTGCTTAACGGGCAGCGTCCACCTCCCGTAATACACCTTGTATATGCGCGACACAGACTGCAACTTGTCCTTTCGAGAATATTGTTGATAACCTCTAATATGGTAATGACGCGAGGATTCTGAAGTGGTACACGCTTGAGTCCACACTCTTCAGAAAAATGTCAGAAATTTATATCACCCGAACAGTTCGCATCAGCACACGCTGCTTAAACTGATCGCATTTAAGGGGAGTTAGAAAGGAATTTTTTTTTCTCATTTTCGTATTTTTATCTCATTACAAAATTTGCAATTTTCGGAATAAAATATATCACTTACAAATGTACATGGGAAGTATCTTATTTTTCATCTATAATCAACACCAGTTGAAACTGTTAAAATTTTTGCGTGCATTACTTCAAGATCTAATAGAATCAGTAATTTTTTGTATAGAACGGTGTGGATTGCTGTATTATAAAGGTCATGTCCAGAAGAGGATGGGCACCAGGTTCAGGAAGTTGAAACAAGGTTTGAGAGACAAGATACTTTCTGATGGTAAAACCATAAGGTACAGGCTGAAAGACAAAATGATTGATGAACTAAGACAGTATTATGGCATGGCCATTAGAAATAAAACTGAGGATTTGTTGAAAATGAAGCCAGCGTCACGGGCTACCTTCTTCCACAAACTGTCAACTGATGAAAAATCAGTACACCACCTTTGCCCTCCTGAACCCGATTCATGGTGCAGTTACCACAAGGCCCAGTACCCAAACAGTTCATACAGCCGTAAACATTCCATCCCAGCAGCAGTCATGGATATCATAAAAGCTATTTACAAAGAGCTGGAAAATCCCGAATTACTGAAGGAGTGTCTGCATGGTCAGACTCAAAATCCTAATGAGTCGTTCAGTAATCTTATATGGACTCGATTAGCAAAAAATGTTTTTGTAGGAATGAAGACACTAAAGTGGTCAGTGATGCTGTTATTGCTTTTAATGATGGCAACATTGGTAGGGTGAAAGTTTTACAGCATATGGGGATTAATCCTGTAGCAAACTGCATCAGAGAACTTGAACAGATGGACAAGGTTTGCGTTGATAAACCAGAGTATGCAGCACAGTTGGCCACTGAGGAGTCCAGATAGAAAGAAAGAAGAAAAAACTTGGAAAAAGAGCGAGAGGATGATCTACAGTGTGGTTCAGGATGTTTCTGAGTGACTAAAACTAAAAAAAAGCATTAAGCGTATATTAAGTGAGTTTCAGTCTTTTGAGACTTTAGAAGCCGTTCCTGAAAATTTACATTTCCTGTTGCATTTTTTCCTAAATTTTAGAAACCACTTCGAGTAAAGTATTCAAATTTTCAGGGAGTAATAACATGCACATCCTGAGCCTACTGAACTAAAAGAACAAGATAATGTTACGTATAATTAAAATTATTTAGGATAACGTACATAAAAGTACACAAAATTTTAACCGTGTAATGAAAAAAATTGAATTTCCGAAAGCAGTGGCTGAAATGTAATTATTGTAGTTCAGTAGACTCAGATCATACAGTTTAATGTCTGTAAAGTTTCATGTCAATGGCTACAGTGGTTCTTGAAATACAGGGAAGTCCAGTCACTAAATTTAACATTGTCGGGATAGGGCGTTCCACCTCCCCTTAATTATTAAGTTAGCGTTGGCAGGATCAAACTGTCTGCAAACTCCAACACAATAAATACTATAAAGTGAAAATAGTTTAAAAGTGAAAGCAAACAAACCAGGCAACTTAACGATATGGTTTCAAAGGTAATTTAAAAGCGACAATAATTAAGACACAACAATGGTCAAGATATTTAAGAGCTTCCCATAAAATAATATTAAATGTGTTGAAAAGCTAAATATTTTAAGCGCTCAGTACTAATAACAATCATAATTTCATTCAGATGGTGATATGAACATATTGATTTTCAGCACAGGTCCCAATCACTGCGACAGCAGATCTAAACAGGTACAGTAAAACAATTAATTATTACGGCTTTAAGATAGGAAAAAAACGCAATAGTACAAAGTACAACATAGTAAAAGAATTACCTGTATTTTAAGACAAGGTGTTAGTCTTGCACCATTAGCACAATTTAATAGCTTACATGAGTTTATCAACTCTATCTTCCAGTACTTAGTTGAATACACGGACCCTTTGGACGAACTGCACACACTGAAACCGAATGTTAGCTCATGTGGTTCGACACGAAGTTTTGTACATGACGACACTGAAAATTTGTGCCAGACTGAGACTCGAACCCAGTTTTCCGCTTTTCGCAAACGGTCGACATACCACTAGGCTATCCGAGCATGACTCACTGCCATACCCAGACTTTCATACGTCGTCAACCATGTGTCTACCACCTGCACTCGCACTTTCAATGCATATATTCCCGTACAGCGGAGACAGTTTTACTGAAACTCAGTTGCCCGATGTCGGCGGATAAATGCGATATTGCAGTGCCTGTGTGGTTCAGAAGTAGCATGTAATGTTCCTTGGGAACAGCATGCATGACCTAAGGAACAGGCACTGCGACGATTACAGCTGTTATGAAATACATGAAATGCATTCACAGCTGCAAATATGAACAACCATCAGCTACTTAATGGAATGCCGGCACTGAAAATTTGTGCGGGACTGGTCCTCGAACCGGGATTTCCCTCTCACAAAGAATGGTCTCATTACCATTATGCTATCCGATTACGAGCCACAGCCAGATCCAAACTTCAACATGTCGTCTACAATACTTTTCCGAAAGAGTTGGATGGTACTTGTGAACAACACAGACACAGCAATATCGTATCACGTTCTGTTCCTGTGAGGGTCCGCAGCCCCTAAATACCTCATAAAAGAAAACATGGTATGTTGTAGGTTGTAATGCAAACGTTCTTTATTTTCATCATGCTCATAGATTATTTCGACCTGAAGCTATTTTCAACCACGTGGATGATGTCACTTGTGACTTTCTGTAATTGCGAGATTCTTACGGCAAGATACCCTCCAGGAGGTACAATATTTACAAGCAGATTTTAGGAACACATAAAAGTTATTGCTGGCACTCTCTTTGAAATCATAACTAAAAGGAACACATAAATCTGTCACCTCAACGACCATTACAGAAACGGGGATGTAAATGATGGAGCCTCTGAGTTCTCTCACAGGCACTATCCAGACTGATTCAAGCAAGTAGTATGTCACTCGCTTTTGACACAACAAAGCCTCGTTAAGATGTAGTACAGCAGGCGGGAGTTCGCCACGACCTTCCACGGTATGACGATAACGACTGCCGCAACAGTCTCGCTGTGAATTACCTTCATGGCAGAATTAATCCTTGGATTCACGGCACGGAAATGTTCCGAACCAGCAGTGGAAAAGCCACGACGGAACCGACGACGTTACTTGTGACTAACCCATCACATCGTCACCACCAAACAGGAAAAAACAGCAAGTTTCCCAAGTTGACACTTATCATTGTCTCGGGAAATCTTGACGTCCTTTGCAATCTGCTGATCGCGTGCCCACTTTACTGCTCAAGCCACTCTTTCCATAGTTATGCGGAACTCGTGTTCGAGCATGTATCTGAATACAGGTTTTGAGGAAGTAAGTCTACTACGACAAAGAGCTGTGGTCTTTTGAGGGTTGGCAACACTGACTGGTGGAAGAGAATCCTCTGACCAGAGCAAGCAACATGGTAGTAGGGAAACTCACGCTGTTGTGTCCAGATGCGTGAAGGAATAATAACACCCCAATTTTCGAGAACGAAAACAGTTTATGAATGTGTTTAATTGGAGCAGGGAGTTTAATAGAGGAAGAACAAATTTTCATGACCAGCAGATGAGTGGAAGACCTTCCATTTCGACTGTTGAGTTGGTGCAAAAAATTTGGGGAAACTTGTGAAGAAAGCCAGTTGACAGTGGATGAAATTTCTTCATTGTCTCTGTACTCTCCAGAGACCTATTGTACAACACGCTCACAGAATTTCAGGGATACCAGAAACTGTGCGCTAGACGGATCCCAAAACAGCTGACAACGCAGCACATGAAAAATGTGGTCACAAGCTCCCTCGAGATTTTGAGCGACTGGACTTGGATGTTGAGGATCTTCTGAGATCTTTTGTGACGGTGGATGAGACGTAGGTGCTTTATTACACGCCAGAGACAAAAAAAAAGTTCGTTAAAGTAGCGTCACACCAATTTTACACGTGTCTAAAGATTCAAGACTACTCATGGCCTCAGTGTTTTGGGATCGAAAAGGCAACCTTTTGGTCGAATTTCTGCCTCAGGCGGAGACTATCAGCGCACAGCGACATTGTGAGACCGACCTAAAAAAAAATTACGAGAAGCATTTGCAACAGGGGAAAGGGTATGCTGAGGAGGGGAGTGTGCTTGTGGTGCGACAACGCCTGTCACCCAGCCTTAGCCAACAAGGTGCTCTAGGACTCATTTTCGGTGGGTGTTTTGAACCAACAACCGTATTCCCCTGACTTGGCGCCTTCAAATTATCATCTTTTCACCTCCCTCAAAACACACAAGCGTGGACGATTAAGTATAGAAAGAGAAAGGAGCTGACGGGAGAGTTCTTCGAGAAGAGCATAACGAGGCTTGTGCCACAGCTCATCACAAGCACAGCACGGTATAAAACGCCATGTTACGAATCCTCCCATGAACGCCCCGTGCTTCACGAGTGCATGGGTGGCCGCGTAAAATCGGAAACAAAGGATAAGTATACAAGTAACTAACGAATAAGACATCGGGCCACATAATCGGAACCTTTTGACGAGAAATAAACTGCTGCCCTATCCATAATTCACAAATCAAACTTATTTCGATGTATCTGCAAATTCAGCGGCAAATTAAAGCATCTAAATAATTACAAAATGGAAAGAAACCTTACAATAGTATCTCCCTACATAGAGAGGAACCGAGAGGAAGTTTGTTCAGTATGACGGTAGTTAATAAGATTCAAATTTAAATGGAGCGTCTCCTTTTTTTTTTTTTTTAGGGTCGCAAGAACATAGAGAAGCCGGTCGTTCCAACAGCCGAAGCTGCGCCAGGTTAGGAAACCTCTAGGACAGTTTTATAGCCCAGCTGGCGACAGCTAGCCATTTGACCATACAGAAAGTTGGCATCAGAACTATTTTTTTGTTTCAGTCGTGAGCACACTAGTATGAGGTGCCGACCAGCTAACAAAACCTCTGAGCACCACCGGTCTAGGACACTCTGCTACGTCTTCTTGCGAAGTCCACCAGCTGCCGTCTCGACCGTGAGCGCGTCTTGTCTACAGGTACGCTCCGCCACGCTGCGGTAAAATTTAACGGTTCGTTAGTTGGGGCACAGGCTGGTAATGATGCTCGGATTCGATCGCCGTTCCGGTCGTTAGGAGCGGTATTTGGCGACACTACGGGGGAGAAGCAGAACCTACTGTTCAGCGAAGTCTACCGCCACGCTTTCGTTCCCGAACCTAGTTCCGCGAATCAGTATTCTCTCTCCGCAGTGAACTCAGTTAGTCTTGTGTAGTTGTAGGTGAATGCTACTTCTATTTGTCGTTCTGTGAATGTTTTTGTGTCAATGGAAGCTGCCCGAGGCACTGCAGTCATGGACTGTACAGCTGGTCTTGGCGGAGGTTCGAGTCCTTCCTCGGGCATGGGTGTGTGTGTTTGTCCTTAGGATAATTTAGGTTAAGTAGTGTGTAAGCTTCGTGACTGATGGCCTTAGCAGTTAAGTCCCATAAGATAAAAAAAAAACGACGGCGTATTAATATTTATCTCACCTCCTAACTGGCGCATGTTCTTTCCGTTCAGGCTGCCTGTGATACGAAAGCTGTGGCAGTCAGTATAGGTGCGATGGCCCAACGGGACGGCGACATGTGGAAAAAAAGTCAACAAGTGCATCGACAATATCCTGGGATTTCTTTCCAAATACACATTTTCTTCAAAAAAATATAAAAATTTCTGAACATGTTATACCCAAACCTTGCTCTTGTGTACTGTTCTCATGTTCTGTGTAGCTGGTACTTACAGGACTGCGCAAATAATTCTCTGCCCACGGTTTTTTGAACAATTGTTACAGGACGTGCAAAAGAATTTTTTTTTCTTCTTTCATATATGGTCATTAATATGGATTGAACTGGGAATATCCAAAATGTGTACCAACAGCGATTTGTAATTTTTTATTGATAGTACTGGGATCTTTACAGCATACTACCTCTGTCTATAATGTCTTACACGTGTCTTTTTTATTCGTTTCAGTATACTGTGGATGTAAAATTAGTTTATATCGGAGCCTGTTGTTTGTTAAACCTGCGTAACTTCATACGAAGGTACAACTTAAACTAATGTATACACTGAATTTTCAAAACCAACAGTAATACGATATTCCCAGTGTTGAGATGCTTGTATGGGCACGTTTCGAAAGCCAATAAATTAAAAAAAAATGGCTTACTCCTGTTTGTGGAGTGCCATAGAAACTCTAGATACCCAAAGTCAAGGCACCGTCGCTAGCTCACCGCAATATCAATACGAACGTATCAACCTCTCCTTCACTGTGCGCGTGATATTCCTCACATATCGCGTTAAGGGCTCCCGTGGTGGTTGTTACCACGAGAAGGGCCTTTGCACTAATTCCTGCAGTGTCCGCAGAGGTTCAGCTCCTTAAAGAAATACTCCAGAAATTCACTAACCCTGTACTGCACCACTCTAGCCGTATTAACACAATTCATTAAGTGCCCTTTTCGCTTTGGATGTGGCAAGCTATAAAGCTATTACCGCCTGAAGTCACAATTCTCACCCTGCTCTTGTAACTCAACGATAACACAACATATATTGAATCTATGCAGAAGTATTGAACGGCAATTTGCTTCTCTCTTGTAACAACCCATGTAAAGGATTATGAAATTAGTAAAAATATCACTGCGATCTCAGTGCATTATGACGCCTTGGCTATCAGCGACTTCTGTAGCGGACTGACTACCATATTTAACATCCTTTCCAGTACTTTACGAAAATTTCACTTCTAATTTCTCCTCTACATTTGGAGCAAAGCTCCTTCAATACTTCCCGAGCCGGCCGGAGTGGACGAGCGGTTAAAGGCGCTACAGTCTGGAACCGCACGACCGCTACGGTCGCAGGTTCGAATCCTGCCTCGGGCATGGATGTGTGTGATGTCCTTAGGTTAGTTAGGTTTAAGTAGTTCTAAGTTCTAGGGGACTTATGACCACAGCAGTTGAGTCCCATAGTGCTCAGAGCCATTTGAACCATTTGAACTTCCCGAGAGAGACGAGGCTTGTTACCTGTCTACCTGTCTGCTCGCTCCTTTAGATGCAACGCAGATCACGCGACCTATTCAGATAATGCGTTATTCGGGACTTCAAACGCCTTGCTTTTACACGGGAGGTTTCCTGTATGACAACATCCGCACTTGGTCAGTTGCACTCCCAAGGGGCTCCCACCGCCTAATTCTAAGTTCACATAGGAGTTTTTTCTTCCTAACGTCGCTGACTCCAGGTACCTCTCTGTAATTCATCCTTAAATAAACAGATCTCGAGCAGCATATATGTTCCAAATACACTAAAGAGAATAGTCTACTAATAACAATAGCCCGCATAATCAAAAACGACCCCACATAATCAAAAACGACCACATTTTGGCCATTGTGTACCAGAGCGTAGGGAGAATAGAAGGGTAGGTGCTAACAGCAAATTGTACTGTATCTGTAGTTTGTTGTAGCTTTTGGGAAATAAAACAGCCAAGCTCTGATATGAAGCACTGAAGCTCAAATCGCTGCTTTTAGCGATATGTTGTGGCCACATGTAGTAAGCATTGCTTCACGCAGTGGAGAATGGCAAAACAGAGGCACGCTGGTGACCGAGACGTTGCCAAGTAGGCAGCCACAGATAGCGTTGCTGACAGCAGCAGTCTACCAACAGACTGACGCAAGGACACACACAGACCAACCGCCGAGCGAAGCCTGGAGAGTGCTGAGTAAGGGGAAGTGAGGCCAGCTCGCTAAGTTACGTTGCAATATGCTGCGGGAGTAATAACAAAAAACTACCACCGAAGATAAAAACGTCCTCCTGCCGGATATAAATAGTGGAGCGCGGGCAGCAACAGGGAGAAGCCATTAGGAAGCAGTTCGGAACTGAGGACGGACATGGTCCGTGTCCGAATGTTCACTCATCGTAGGTGACGATTCTGGAACTCTGTTCCAGCTCGCAGGAGTCATCCGTTCGCCGCCAGATGTCAACTTCAGCTCTGGAGGTCGACCCGAGTTCGATCGGCACCATTGCTGACTAACTACAGCGAGATATTCCAGCAGGACCGGCCGCAGCGCGGTCTTGGTCACAGGCGCCGCCGGGGACTGACGCCCGGACTTCATGGCAACCTGGGCCCAAGGCGCATGGTCCGTCCATGACGGGACCTCGCGGACATCGCGACTGATGGCTTCCCAGCCGCCGGTGCAGCAGGCGTCAGCAGCTGACCTCACGGCGACGCGGCTCCGTGGGCGTGCCCGTACTGGGGCGCCGAGCGGCGACGAGTTCATCTCAACCACAGGGCATCCTGGCTTCAGCAGAGCACTGGTGGCCTGAGGCTTCCGAGAGCGATCAGCGGTGCGCGTTGCGCGCATTGTCGGAGAATCTACACAGCAGCAGCCAGGCAGAGGGATCCGCAGGGCTGGGCAGCGACGACGAGGGAGAAATTGTAAATGAAGTTCAATAAATAATTGTAAAACTCCACGCCGTCTCAGTCTCTGGCGCAGCCACTGTGTCTGCTGCTAACAAGTGGTGCAGAAGTCGTAACAGATAGTTGGCTGAAGTTGGAGAGAAGCTCAACCAAAATATTTACAAAGGAACTAACGGAGTTCGGAAAGGATTAAATGCTGTTGGAGGTGGCTCAGATGATTTAGTTGTTGAACAGTTCAAATGAAAGTAGAGACTTATTTCAAATCGGCACCCCACTCATACAATTATAGTTGGTAGTGCCTTTAGTCTACAGGTTGGTGAAAATAAATGTTTTAGCCCGGTGACAGGCATAAGACATTGTCTAAAATCGTACTAAATGCTCTCTCTGAAAATTATTTTGAACAGTTATTTCAGTAGCCTATTCAGTGTGTGAATGGTTAGGAAAACACACTTGATCTCTCATCATCAATAATCCTGAGATATCCGACAGAATATCTGAAGTGTTTCTGTTCGTATGTGAAGTGCACCAGAGGCAAGGCATAACGCGGAGCTTCAATGAGCGATACAAGTGGCATTATAACCAATGACAGTACCACTGCCAGTAAAGCAGAGTTACTAAGTACTGTTTTCCGAAACTTGTTCGCTAAAGAAGAAGAGGTAAACATGAGTAATTTAGAACTAGATATCATTGACGTACTGAAGAAACTTAAATCACTTATTAAAGGCAAATCTTCTGGTCCAGGCTGTGTACTAATCAGGTTTCTTTCAGAGCATTCTGACACGACAGCTCCCCCTTAGCAATCACATACAACAACTCATTCGATCAAAAATCCGTACCTAAGGACTGGGACGCTGCTCAGCTCACACCAATACTCAGTGCAGGAAATAGGAGGAACATGATGAATTGGAGACCCATATTGCTGAAAGCGACTTGCAGTAAGACTTTGGATCATATACTGTGTTCGAACAGTACGAATTACCTTGTAGAAAATGATCTGTTGTCGCGTAGTCACCACAGGTTAAGAAAATATCATTCATGTCATCTCCACTAATGTGTGCTGTCAGTACTAGTGGTATAGCGGCTCTAGAAAAGGTACTTGGTCTGCATTTGTAATACCACGTGACTGAGGTTACTCGGCGTAGTGATATCAATCAATGGTGTCATGCATGTAATCATCAACGATCCTGAACTGACGATTTCATCCGTGATATCGTCACCCTTATCAGAGGAAAGCCATGCCCCTCCCCATCTACAGCCAAACATAGTGCAGCGTTAAAAATCCAACTTAGTGGAAATAGCCACGTTGCCTTAGTGGGAAATTTAACAAACCCTCCCCTTCCCAATATCCAGCCAATCACACAGTGCAGTATTCCTTAACTCCAGCCAATCATAGTGTGGTATTAAAAACCCAGGAGGGCGGAAATAGCACAACTGTATTAATGATAAATATAAAACCTTTCCCTCCATATATGGGAACAGACACTAATTGTGTGCTTTACACCCCTCTCCCTTTTTTCAGAGACTTACAGTACCGAAATGGTATCGGTAGTTTTGACATGCACACCAAGTAGTGTCACCTCCTTCTCCTTCTCTCCAGAAGATCGTAGTTCAGTATGAAAAATCCGATGTAGCGGAAATAGCGCAAACCAGTTAATCGATTTTCCGTAAACACACTGTGAGGGTTATGGTACTCCTTCTCCCCTTTTTCCAACCAATCAGAACCTATTATTTAAATGACATGTAAAAATGGCATTGCATATATAGTAGAAGTTACGTAATCTCCACTAGAAATCAAAAGATATCAATTATTACTTTCTTGGAAGTCAAATATATTCACTATTTACCTTGAAATTCGAAGATGCTCAAAGTTAAAGGCTTATTATTTTCTTGGAAGTCAAACATATGCGTTATTACCAGCACAAAAATTATTTAAAATTATGTTATTTATGTTCAGACCAATGGTATGTATTATAACTGCTCATCTCCTTCTTCTGTTTACAGCGCAGCGTTAACAATCCTTGATGATGGAAACAGACCAGTTGTTTGCTTTGTACCCCATACCTCCTTCTTGGAAACGAATACTGGTAAATGCTAATCGCTAAATGGTGAACGCTAAATGGTAAATACTAGGTGGTAAACATAAATGCTTCACATTAACCACTAAATATGAAACGTCCCCTTGGAAAAGTTATGAATGACAGTGCTGGTAAACCTCTTACGTTATTTGATACAGAAACATCTGAGTAAAACTGAACGTATTCAGACATTTCTCTCTTTACTTATTCTGATCATCACTAAACTGACACACAATATTTTTAGCGCAACGCAATCTGACTTTCAATAATCCCTACAAAAGAATGGCCCTGGCTAACAATAACCTATACCTGCTATGAATCACTTACCTCACAAAAATCTTCGTTACTCGAACTACTGCAATACAGCGAGCGCCAATACTGCCAGCTAAATAAAAGATTCTAACTACTGAAGGCACTAACTACTGATAGGCATACTTAGCAAATGAAAGATTTTGATACAGAACAAACAATGTATTTACCGTAATAGTGTTCAAAAGTCATTATATATATCAGTTCACGACATCCAGTCCTACAAATTTACTCTTTCTGATGGACACACGTCCAGATCATCCGCTCTCAAAACTTCGCCAACTCTCTCCCCACATCCACCACTGCCGGCGGATCACCTCCAACTGCGCAACGCCACGTGCTGTTCACATCCAAATGCCCAACTCTACAATAGCAAATCTTCCAACAATGCAAACCAGCCACAGACTGCACACAGCACAGTCGATGATTTTCATACAGAGCACTACATGGCGTTACCAACATAAAAACCTAAACAGCTTACTTACAAATGGTAAATACTAAACGCCTACGAGTGAACGCTAAATGCTAAATGCTATCCACTTAACAATAAACACTAAATACCTAAAGGTAAACGCTGAGTGGTAAACAATAAGCTGCAAATACTTCAATGATAAACACTAAATGTTAAATGGTAAACGGTCAACGCTAAACGTCTGACAGTAAACACTAAATGTTAAATGCCTAACACATCATACTAAATGATAAAATGGTAAATGGTAAATGTAAAATGGTGAGTGCAAAATGGCAAATGCTAAAAGCTAAATGCTTAATGGTAAATGATGAACAGTAAACATTAAATATTGTACTCAAAACCTTAACCGTTAAATCCCTATCGGTAAACGCTAAATTTGAAATGGTAAAGTCCCATTGCCTGACACGTCATGTCTGTTGACCACTGATGATTATTGATCACTGATGATCGGTGACTACTGGCAATCAAACTGTATCATGCTCATCATAATAATACAAGGGAAATCAGACCTCGTTCGGAAATATTTAAGCGCTCATTTTTCCCATGCGGTGTTCGAGAATGTAACGGTAAATGAATACAAAATTGTTAAGGCTTTCGTAGGCACTTGTTGATAAACTGCCTGTCGGCTTCTGTCTTAGATTATTGGGCCGACGCTTGTCTGAAGGTTTTCCTGACTTTTCGCCAGCCACTAGTGCTGGCGAAACTTCAGAAGAATCTTCAGACCAACGTCGGCAGAAGAACGCGAGACAGAAGGAAGAGAAATAGTCTGAAGCACGGATTATAGAATACATTGTAGGTATCACGAGATGTACGCGTTTTTCAAGCGGTGGCACCGAAGTGAGAGTGAACCCAACCAGCGCTCAGTAGCCTTCAATTGCTGTAATGCTTTGTGTTGTAATAGCGTTCATGAGTGGAAACGAAGTTGATTACATCTACGTCAGTATTTATTACCGACTGGCGATTTACTACAGAGTTACACCATAAGATATCAGAGTAAAGGAAAGATTGTTTAGAGAAAGTTTTTAAGTGAAAAATAACGGTGTGCTGTGCGATCTCCCGTTGTACTAACCACAAGAGACAAACAAGTAAGTTACGAATCAAGTTTCGTACATTCTCTAAAAGCAATGAGACATAACGAAAATAGATAAATGCTTGTAAATGTGTTGATTCGTTTTCAGTTGAAAACGCTCTTGTGTGCTGTATGCATTTAGCTGATTCGGGTTATGAAAGGCATTTGAAAAGTGGTGTGTTGAATATTCCTTAGAAACGCAGGTTGAAGACTGGTGCTGATCCAATTCTAAATCTACCTTCCTGCGGTGCTGATTTAGGGCATAGTAATGACCCTAAAAATGGGAAACATATTTGGGCATAAAAACGAACCTACCGTAAGGAAGCAGAAGACATTTTAGAGGTAAATATTTTACCAACTAATGAAGAAATTTTTGCTAAAGAAAACATTAATCGTGAAACATACACTCCTGAGAATACGACAGTGCGTGCTACAGCCAACAATTAAAAATTATGAGAACAGGAATACGCCCCGAGGAAGAGAGCACAGATTTACAGGATTGTCTCTCTCGATGTAGCGGTAAGTTATTGAAATCAAAAGATGTTCGAAAAGTGATTCAAGGCTTTTTTCTGACTGTCAACAAGAATTGGTTATGATAGGACCGTGTTAAACTGATCGTCTGGAGATACTGCAAGGACTGCCGGGCTCATAATGCGATATCTTTTGTCATGACTTTGCTGTAATGTGTTTCGTGCTGATACGCACTTTCATCAGAATAAAAGGTATCAACAAGGTAAAAAAATGAAGAGGTTGCAAGTGAACCGAGAATGAACAAAGACAAAAACTGAAATAATTAAAAAAGCTGTAACATAAATTTCCATTTAAAGAGTTTAAAATGGCTTTATAGGGGATTTCTCCGTACTACAGGTCTATGTGGTTTAAGCCTTTGTGAGCCTCTTCCTGCAGAATGAAAGCAGTTCTCTCCGAAATGGCGAAAGAGGTTGTGATTCAGAGGCTTTACACTAGCATTTCACCGAATATTGGAAAAAAATAGTCTAATTAAGGCTCAGTAATGATAATAATAATACGCTGAAACCAATGACTACATACACATCTGTATATAAGTTAAACAGGTGTGTACTGTGTGCCTGTAAGCTTCAGTGCAGTGCGGCATGGCATGAGGTTCCACAGGGACGTCACAGCCTACAGACCGCCTGCACGTGAACCCTATAGTGTATTCTAGTATCAGTGGTCTAAAGCATGAACGCTCTGTCACACTTACGTGATTTAGATAAAATGGTCTATTCTAACAACTTTTACTGAAACCAAAAACCCATAATAATTCCCAGGCTCGTAAAACAATTTATGTTTATTTACCAAAACAAAATTAAATTTAACTGCCCAGGCACAACAGCCACTATAACAAAAACAGCAACAACAAGAAGGCAAAGATTTATCCCCCTATTTTTAAAATATTTTCAAAAATTGAATTTAAATTGTTACATTAACAAACGCGGTGATTACCATCGTCATCTGGTTTACATAAATGAAAGTCTTCTCCAGATTTCTCCTGAACTGCTATCTTTTGCCTCAGAACCCCTGTTGACATGCATTGCAGACGGACTCTGCTACATCCCCACACCTGGTAAGACTTCAAAGTTACAAAAGAAGTGAAATAGTCCATCTGTTTCAGTAGTGATTAAGGCCAGCCGCCACTTACAGCATTTGGAGTAGTCCACTCACCGAAAGTCGTTTGTGTTACCGCACCGGCTAAGATGATAAATTAAATATTTATCTCACTGAAAAACTGATTCCAGCTGTCTTTAAATATTTTCAGCGTATGTGGGGTCTATGGATACGTATAAAACAATCACGACAATTATTGACCATCTAACGTGGCAGATTTTGTACTCCAACGTAAGAAAATTGGTGGGTCAATGCCAGATCTGTAGAATGACAAAGCCTAATTTAAGTACCCTTCAAGGATTCTTAGATTCCAGCCGATAAGAGATGTTTATGGGTTACCGTTTTGATGAATATCAGGAGCCTGCTCTTCCTACAAAAGACGGAAATAATAGATCTTTGTTGTGATTAAAGAATTTTTGCCGTGGGAATTTAAGAAATTATGCTTTAATAATGTAGTATCTCACGTTACGACGACAATTACGTGCAGCCATTCTTTCCAGGATAGTCAACCGTAATTTGTAGGTCGCTCTGTTATATTTCGCGCTCAATCTCATGTCATGTGGGACCATTCTACCAGCTGGATTAACTTTATCGTTACATCTCCTTCTACCTACATACACCTCAAGCCACAGTATGGAGCATGGCAGAGATGACCTTGTACAGCTGCTACCCCTTAACTTTCCCGTTGCACTAGCAAATAGAGTGAGGGAGAAACGACTGTCTATATTCCTCCGTACAGGTCTAATTTCTTATCTTCGTGGTCTTTATGCGAAATGTACGTTCGAGGCAGTACAATCGTTAGGCAGCCAGCTTCAAATGCTGGTTCTCTAAATTTTCTCAACTGTGTCACGCGAAAAGAACGTGGTGTTCTCTCTATGGATCCAAATTTGAGTTCACGAAGCGTCTCGGCAACACTCACGTCATATTCCAATCTGTCGGTAACAAATCTAGAAGCATACTTTTGTATTGCTTCAATGTCCTCCTTTAATCCGACGTGCGGGGATCCGAAACATTCAAGGAGTACTCAAGAGTGGCTGACATTAGTGTTCTGTGCGCTGTCTCCTTTACAGCTGAACCACATTTTTCCAAAATTCGTGCACTGCAGCGGACTCGACCATTCGCCTTCCGTACTACCGTTCTTTTGTGCTCGTTCCATTTCATATTGCTTTGGAACGTGTAAGTGAGTGTGTCAGAACTCTCCATTACATTGAAAACAATATATTGTTTAAAATTGGAAATAAATAAGCTCTCACATATCAATAGTAACAATCTGAGGGTGAAACATGGGAGCGCGATTCTAAGCATTGTTGTGAGACGAGGTCTGTCTGCGAGAGTGGCAGTAGTAGTGTCGGTCAAGAGCTCATAGGCAGAAGACGTGTCATACTGCCCTTACGTCGGTCACGGCAGATCTTACCACACTCAAGGCCTCATTTCATTTATACAGCCAGGAGAGATTTAGGTAGCTTAACTACGGTTGAAGAGGGAATTCAATGCAAAATTCGCATGCATAGCGTAAAGCGCAATTGCAGAGTAAGGCTCGTGATTGTTAGTCCAAGTTTGCAATAATCCCATGTTTTGCTTGTCAGTTAGAAAAGCCTCCTTATCCTCCAAATAATAATAATTATTGTCCACATGTAATTAATAAATATGCTATGGTTATTAAATGTTAATGTAACATTGAAACTGAAATAATTTGTTAATCTAGCACTCAGCCATTATTGATATCTATTTCATTGTCATTGTCTATTATTGGTCATGATGATTTCTGAAGTTTTAAATAGAATTAGTTTTTTGAAATCGCTTCTCACAAGTTATTTAGCAGTTAACATGACCCAAGCAAACTCCTTTTTATTGAATTCATTCTTAGTAACAATAAGCCTTAGCCACTGCTGCTGCATGCTGCTGTGAATTGCTGTAAAGCTCATGGAAAATGGCAGTCATCTAAAAATGTGAATGCAAAACTTATTGTCAAAACAGAGACACTGACACACCACAAAGTGTCATGTACTCTAGTTCAATAAATTTCGTTGCACAAGCTAGATTCTGTATCACTTGTAAATTCATATTCAAATATGCAGTCAGATAGCTTATACAAATGTTAGTTTTAAGTTTTTCATGTAACGATCTGTTGAGGGCTTAAATGACAGTGAAACTGACACTCATATAACACGCACACAGTGTTATGCAGATTAGATTCCGTTTACTGACAGCTCAGGTTGCTTATCGAGTCCATTTTCACAGACGAATATAGGCAATATTTGTTTTAGGAACGTTTGCTACAAACGTTTGTTACAAACGTAACGCCCAGATCGACGTAATAGCGTGAAGCAGCATAACACAAATGTTGCATTCAATATTGCAGGTCATGGAATCCAAAAGACAACCAGTAAGTTAACGTTCCCGTATCTTATTAATTAACCTACGTGCAATCTATGATCGTTAAAGACCTCCTTCCCGAAGATATTCCTCCTAATGTCATTAAAGAAAATTGGCAAGTTGCAAAGAACAATATTGATCTCGTGCACCAGAGGGAGGCTGTATAAAATGACTTTTATCTTAATAATATGAATATTTATATATGTGTTTGGAGATAGAGAGGGAGGGAGTGAGAGAGAGAGAGAGAGAGAGAGAGAGAGAGAGAGAGAGAGAGAGAGATTGATTTTTGATTGGGATTTTTACTTTAAGTCGTACCCGGTACCTGAATTTTGGTTGCTGCCTCCTTGAATGATCAGCTTCTGCACCAGTTGGTAACGTATTATGATTTGAAGGAAGGTATTGTTCCTTAAGGTTTAAAATACGACTCTGTTAGTTACTTGGCCGTATTGCGGATAGCTTTGAGTCCAAGTTTTCGTAGCTTTTCATACATAAGGGACCACTGTTGTAAGTAAATAAGATCAAACAGTAGTCTGCTTTTCGTGAGAAAAGAAGATTGCTTGGCACACCAACTTCCTTCAAACTACACGTCCTGCTACATCAAAATTGGTCAGTGGAGTTCAGCACCATACTATTGTACAAGAACATAATCCAATTACTGTAATTAAGAATTTGTGAGAGGTTGCTACTTATTGAATTAAAACTATAGAGAATGCATTTCTTTTCCTGTATTTTAGTGAACATTGTACACTTACAATTCTGTCAATTGATAAACAGCGACGACAGAAGTTCACCTCCTTTTCCAAAAACAAGATGTTTCTACTCTTCACTTCCAGAAGTTTTGTATACATAGATGTTTGACAACGCTTACACAAACTTTACTCGGTTTTATCACTAAAATGTCAATTTTCATTAAATGTAACAATACGGTCTGAGCGACGGCCTAGCAACACGTCTTCTTTCCACAAGATACAGATTAACAGTCCTCTTTTTTATATATAAATCAATTGTCTTTTTTATTTAATCCATGCTCAAAGATTCTCAAGTACTATCTTTGCGGTGATTGCGCGCTAAATATTTTCTTGCTGTCCAGCTGCACTTCACTTCACTTCAAGTACTTTTTGAATCACATTTACATTTACAGTATTTACATACGTTACTGAGCTTCTCAGAATAAAAGCAGGCACAAATTAGTTAAAAAAAGGGCAGTGAGGCTCACATAACATTACAGCGGCATGGTATGACCGGGGGAGACGCCCTATCTCATTAATGGCTGATGACATTGTCTTTTTGAACTTTGCAAAGATAGTCAGATTTCAGACAAGATGCTCCCCTTCTAACTTGGTCAGTATAATGTCATCGGGGTTATATCCCCGTTCAGCTTTCTCGTGCTCGATAGAGCCACCAAGGAAAAAGTTTGATAGATAGCAGTCAGCTTAATGCTGTTCCAGGTAATGGGGATGCTGAACTACGTTACATAATGTACCTTAATTAATTTTGGCCTACCTATCCACGTTCCCTTTGAACAGGGGTGAGAAGAGGGAAACTGGGCCGTGAGAGCGGCAGCAGCTATACGCGCCTCTCATTAAACTCCTCTGTACCTCATGTCATAGCGAGGGTTTCGCCGGTATCGCACTAGAGGCAGTGTAGCAACTCGTCAATTAGATTTAACTGCACGCTCGCTCTACACTGGGAATTATTTCGCTTGTTGTTCCTGATGGTAACTAGGTGTGTTCACCAAGGGTGGAAGTTGCGATCATTATATTATGCATGGCTATCCGTAACTGTGAAAGGCGTGTCTACAACATTCGAATAAGTACTGCTTTCCATTACCTTCGTAATCGAGAAATTGCGTCGTCAGAATCAACAGTTTTCTTATCATTGGTGCTTCGGGTTGTGTCGTTTGATTTTTAAGCTGTAAGCTGTATTACAGGAACTATATTTAATACGTAATCGGCGTACTAGTGTGTTTAATTTTGATTGTATATAATTGACGAAATTATAATGAATATATGGTAAATGCTGGGTAATAGCCAAGGGAACTTTATTGAAATTTATCAATAGCAATGACGAAATGGTAGTAGCTGTGCCGTTGTTTATCTTTGCGTAAGTAGAGTCTCTGTCGCGTTGCGAGCAGAGAGGACGCAGGCCAGCTTGAGTGATGAAAGAGTGCGGAAGTGTTTGTTGGGCGCTCCCGCCGACGCGGTGTGCTGTCGTGCGCGCACCAATGTAGGCGCGCCTCGTTATTTAATCAGCGAATACTGAGAGCACTGTAGGAGTGGACAGGCGGAAGAAGCTGTAGTTACAACTACTGCCTGTAACATAATTATCCGCGGCTTTGGAGATGACTCGGGGTTCTCATCTAACAGCAGCAGCAGCAACAACGGCCGCTCAACATTGTCGTCGGCCGTCCGCACAGGTTCAACATCGTAAGACTGTTGACTGTCAAGTGATAGATATAATGATGTAGAGGCTTTACCCAGTTGATTTCTTTCACAAAGTTTGAATAATTTGAATAATAACTTGCTATAGTTAAAACTTATAGGGCACCTTTATTGTCATTGACCTCAGACAGTATTACCAAGCAGGGACCCTTTTCCTTTCCATACAATCACGAGTGTCGTAAGAACAAGAACCTAATTAACTACGTACCGCAAGTTTCAGTCTAAATTTTCTGCCTCAATAACTGTTCATTCTTGCATTGCATGAACGAGGCAACTTAAAAAGTAAAATGTTACTGGCAAAACTAATAACTAAAGATAAAGCACAAGTGAAGGGTGCGCAATTTTATTTATTCTGTATTTAGCTTAGCGAGTGACTTCTGCTAGCTTGGCATGTATTTCATTGGTGTTATTTTAAAAGTAAAACTAATTGCTCATTCGCTTAAAGTAAATTCAGTTCAGTCTTTCAATAATCAAAAGTAAATTGCTTGCCTTTTTTCTAAATTTTGCATTACGTTATACTGAGGTCACTGGAAGTTATTTTTTACTTAATTAAGTCCAAGTTAAGCCAGTAATGTCATATAACGGTACTTTCAAAGTTTAGTATTTCAGAATAAGTAACTGCAAACCAATTCTTTCTGATTAATTTATTTTCTCGTGAACTGTTGTGCTGTGGAAAAGCGTGGCAACCTTCTGTTGTCACGCCAGTGATTATTTGCTTAAATTTCTTTGCAACTGCCTTTCTCAAGATTCTGGAGATTCATTGCCCTAGCTGGCTGGCGACCGTTTAATTATCCCTTTTTTAGCTAATCAGTGTTTCCTTTGTGTTATCAGTGATTTTTGTAGTAAATATTTCGTTGTACCCTTTTTTCTTCCTGTACGGTTCGTGAGCGATAGCACTAATTCCACCCATTTCAAAATTATCATCGGTATTTAGCGTAACTTTAGAACGGATTCTTCCTACAGAAGACTCTGTTGCACAGTTTCTTCCAACTAACCGGCTTTAATTTCCTTCGGTAACGATTGCCTTATTCACAGTAAAAATTCATTAGCCATATGCGATCACGGTCAGTTAAGAGTATTTCGCAATCCAGTAGACCGATTAGGAAGGAGGAGGTTACAAATGGTAGTTATTTCCTGAAAACCCCTGTTCTTTGAATGAGGCATTGTTACAGAAATCTAATTTGGGTTCTTGCTGATAATTCTGTTTAGCCTTGATTCGTGACATATGCACCTCAGTCTTCAGTGTAGGTAAGCACTGCAAGCTACCGGGACAAGTCCGAGCTATTCCTAAGCTTGTAACCTCCCCACAAAAATAGTAATTAAATGGATTTTTAAATATTGTAACCTCTGAACAAAATTGGCTCCCATTTATTATCTCCGTGCAGAAATGCATTCACATTCAATGTACCCACAAAATTCTTTTCTCATTTAATGTTAAGTTCGAAACAGAAAAATTCCGAAACCACAAAATAATAAAAAAATTCAGTAACGTGGTAGATTTTATGACGACAGCAGCGCTGCGCCTCGGCCCTGTATTCTGAATAAAAAAAGCAAAAATTCTTACCTCCATAAAAACTGCGAATATATCTGCTCTTACATAAAAAATTTTCGGCACAGCTCCGTGCAATGCTGGCCTATGCTTTGTCATTCATGAAAGGAAAGATAATCCATTGAATAAAATCTATAAATTGAAATGAATGCTTTCTTTTTCAAAAAAAATTACTTTATATTATAAAATTATTATTATGGAATTTTTTTAAAGAAATTGGATGACAGTTAACATACATTTCTAGATATGGGCAAGGCTGCTTCTTTACCTTCTACATTAATACTGATCCTCCAGAGTCGCGACCAGAGCAGACTGCCGACACGCGCAGACACGCGCCGACTACTGAAGACTCACGCAGACTACTGCAGACTACTGCCGACTACTGTCGACTCACGCAGACTACTCAAGACTACCACTGACTAATGTCGACTAGCGGCAAGCAACAACTAACTACATACTGCTCTCTGGTCAGAGTCTCTCCTAAGTCTTGCCTGTTGCAGGCAGCGCATACATCGCATACCTCTTACGTAGCCCTCTACCGGTGGGGGACGGGGGGGGGGGGGGGGGTGGCAAAAATTTGGCAGCGATGGTGAGCCAATTGGACTTGCCACGAGCAACAAAATTTTCCTAATTAACTAAGTTTACAATCACAGAATATATACATATATATAAGTGCAGAACATGAAATAAAATATAGTGCACATGCACTGAGTACAGAACATATAAAGCAATGACAAAATGTATACGCAATGAGTACAAATCATAATAACAAATGACATAAAGTGCACACACACTGTAGTTCAGAACATATCAGGAAATCACAAAATGTATAGGCAATGAGTACAAATCATATTAACAAATGATATAACTGCAAACGCACTGTAGCTTTTTTTTAAACTATTTTACAACGACTAGGATAGGAAAAGGAAGGATTGCATCATGGTTGTAGCACATTAGGTTGCACGCAGCTGCACTGAAAGTCCATATCTTTCTACAGAAGCACAACACCAAGTAAGACAATCTGAAGTTCTTTTCCCAGAAGTATTAATCAGTGCAGCCAAGACACTGAAATGTCGTAGTAATATTCCATGTTATCATTTTGGTAGTACATTAGGTACACCAAACAGTGGGACCATAATAACATCTCCATCGCTCAAGGTGGTGGACAGCATGTCGTGTCAGCACCACGTTCTTGTAAGGTGCACCAACGTAGAATTAGTGCAAAAACCAAATATAGTGCTCCATGAGCATGAGGATAGACGGGACAAACGGATATTGTAGTAATTTCTGGTAATTAGGTCAGAAGGTGAAGGACATTAAGTCTTATGCCAGACATCATTGATAATTACACTAGTCTATCAGCTAATTTGAATAATTCGTGGCACTCATCGCCCAGTTACTGAACATTTCTGTACCATGTATGAAGTATTACAGAATAATGTTCATAAGTTATCTATTTACAGAGAACATTGGCACTCACTGATCAGTTACAAACCATCAGAAGTCATCATTCAAAACAGGAGCTAATGAGTGTAGCATCAAGCTACTGGTATTCTTATATATAGCATGAACGTGACATAATACAAAAATATAAGAAACAGTGGCATTCGTTGGCCGGCAAGTATTGAATATTACAAAACATTTTTCATCATTCAAGTGACATATTACATATTTAAAAATAATTATTGGCACTCATTGGCCAGTTACAAAACATCAGAAGTCATCAGTCAAAACAGGAGTTAATGAGTGTAGAGCATGCACGCAATATTACAAAATATCATTCACTATTACTCAGAACTCATCATTAAAGTGACATCTGACATATTTAAAAATGTAACACTCTTTAACTATTACTCAAGTCTGTGGTTGGAAAAAATCATTCAGTATTACTCATAACTCTTTTAAATTGGTATCATTATTTGGGACTGGTAATACATTTTTTTTTGTGCCAGCAATGCATTGCGTTGGGATCGATAATTAATTGTTGGGGCTTAACAATATTTGAATTTGACTTATTGCTGTAAATGAAGATGTGTAACGTCATTCGTCATGAGTCAGGTGTAGCAAGGTTATGAAACAAATAGAGTATATGTGATCACATTCATGAATGACACAGGTTTATTGACCAACTGCTTATAGCACATTAATTTCGTGAATAATTTCTCCTGCAAAATATACAAAATGGATTATTAAGCTGAAAGAAGAACCGCATATTATGCTGAAAAGTAGTGAACTTCGAATTAACAGGTAATGAAATGTGTAAAAACTATATATGTTCTCTAGCTGTCCTTTCCAAAACCTTCAGTCATCATACCATGCGACATAAGACATACTGTCAAAACGAACTGCAACAAATACTTAAATAACTACATAGCATAAATACATAAATTTCAACATTATCCTCATCTGCAAAGAAAAACTTCTTTATCATTACTATCATCACCTGCAAAAAAAACTTCATTATCCATATCAACATAACTCCATTAATATCATCACCTGTAAAGAAAAACTTCCATATTAGCATATTCTTCATGACTATTCATCATCATTCAATATCATCTGCAAAAAAGTCACTTCATTATTCATTATACAACAATTCATAGTATATAGTTCCTTATTTCTAGCATATTTCATCGCTAAAACTAAGATGTGTAGTTACGTCTGACAGCCTGCATCAATCGCCTCGTATTCTGAAAGAAAAAATTAGTTAAGACTACTATCATACGATGTACATAGTATGTTCTTGATAATACTTGTTAATTCTGATCCATTTACTCTTCGTGACGAGGTATTGCATCTTCTTTCGTTCATTTCGAAGGTGAAATTCCCATAATTTATTTCTTTTAGACGTTATTTCTTTCTGAAAATGATAAACAATGATTAATGTCTTGCATTTAAATCATATACCCATTAAATAAAGACTGGTTTATAGTGATATAATTAAGCATACAGCATAGAATGACAGAAAACGTAATATGTCAAAAACATAGACAGTGTGCAGGTGCAAAAATGTACACAGAGTATCACAATGTAGCAGCAACAAAAATGTAAAATAGTCACGATGTTGAGCTATCATAAGGCATAATGTCAAAGTCAACTGGTGTTTGTTATATCTTAAATATTTCATAGTGCATACAAACAAAACAGTAAAACACTCATACATACATGAAAAATGGAAAATGTGCACGGTCTGATGTATAGCGATAAGAAGAGCGACCAGCTAACCTTACCTTGCCGAACACTTGCCAAGAAAAAATACGATAATCATCAGTAAGTAATCACATAAATATAATTGCATAGGTGGTCATAAAATGTGTAAGTTCATGTGGAAAAATGTACACGGTCTGATGTGTAACGACAAGAAAAGCGACCTACTAACTTTACCTTGCCGGGCACTTGCCAAGAAAAAATACGATAATCATCAGTAAGTAGTCACATAAATATAATTGCATAAGTGGTCATAATATGTGTAAGTTCATATGGAAAAATGTGCACGGTCTGATGTGTAACGACAAGAAAAGCTACCCGCTAACCTTACCCTGCCGGGCACTTGCTAAGAAAAAATACAATACTCATAAGTAAGTGTTCATGTGAATATAATTGCATAAGTGGTCATAAAAAAATCAGGAAATGGCATTACAGTGTGATAAATCATAAAGTATGTTCATTCAATAAAGGGTTTGATGTTGGAGATATGGTGATTGCCTTTGGTTTTTCTGGTTCTCAGAGTTTCGACGTGTAACACATTGGCGTGAGGAATGCTGCGAATTCGATATGGACCTGCATATAGAAGCTCAAATTTACTACATCTACTTTTTCCTCTATTAGATAAATAATGTGTGCGTACTAATATCTTCCGTCCAATGTGAAAGTCACGGCGTGAACAAACCTGTTTTTGCCGTCTTCTCCGGCGCTCTGCGGCATGTTTGATGTTGTTCAGCGCAATGTCAATTATTTCATGGTGTCGTAGTCGACGAGATGTAGGAAAGGTTACTAATTCTTTAATTTTGTTAGGTGGTTCAACATTTTTCAGTATAACAGACGGAGATAGCATAGTAGATTCATTTGGTATGGAATTAATTACATCCTGGAATGAGAGTATGTGTGTGTTTTTTATGTGTTTTTTATGGCAGTATATTCTACGCAGTTTACCAATTTCTTTCATTAATCGTTCACAAGGGTTCGAAGAAGCATGGTACCTGGATATATAGATCAGAGAAATGTTTCCAGCTCGTAAAATACGTGTCCATATAGTAGATCGAAACTGTGATCCACTGTCGGAAATTACTTTCAATACATGCCTTCCATGAAATAGAAAATGTTTTACAAATGCTTTCGAAACAGTTTTAGCAGTAGCTTTGCATAATGGAGTGAAAGTAACAAATTTTGAAGTGAGTTCAACAGCGACAAAGATGTAGAAAAACCTCTATTAGTTCTGGGAATCGGACCAAAAATGTCTACAGCGGCCATGTGTCTCAGTTTACAATGGGATGTAACGGAGGAATATGTGAAGTCGTATCTGACTTAGCTTTCTGGCAGATTTCACATGACGCTAAAACTCGTCGAATACGTTTCTCCATGTTAGTAAAATAACAGTTCTGTCTCAGTATAAGAAAACATTTTCTGGCTCCGTAACGTGCGTAACTTAAATGAGTATACCAGATTAATTTGTTAACAAGTTCGTCAGGAATGCATAATAACCAATTGTTGCTGTCAGGGTGAGAGCGGCGAAACAGAATGTTATTGCGTACAGTGTAATGGTTTCTAATGGTAACATTACTCCTATCTTGCCAAAGGTGTTTAATTTCTTTCCGTACGTTGTCTTTACTCTGCTCTTGTGCTATGTCTCGTAATGACGACGAAATGAAATTTTCAAATGCAGCTTGTTGAATGAACATGACGCTGAAATTTGCTTTGCAGAAGTTGGTTGCGATATCTTTGCTGTGCCTGCATGTCTATTACCTAATTCTTGTGCAACAGATCTAATTTCTTCACTACTGTTACTAGCACAAGCCTTAATTTCGTCACGTAATTGTTATGTAGTATCATGACGTTGCACGGTAACAGCTGTAATCTGTTCACTAAGTTGTTTGTTCTGTTCGTTTAGGTTGTCGTGTTTTTCATTCGACAGTTTGGAACTGTTGTTTGATTTTTCATACCACTGTTTGAGCATTTCACTAAGCTGTTTGAAATGGTTGTCTATTATTTCATTCAACTGTTTGGAATTGTTGTCAAGTTTTCATTAAGTGGTTTATTCGATTCATTAAGGTTATCTTGTTTTTCATTTACCAATAATGCCACAACTCGATCCGTGCCAAAATTACCTACTCTATACTCCGTGCTGTGTGATGGTGTATCTGCTTTTGTCGCGTTTTGTGTAACCAGTTGGTCATTCTCTGATTCTTGAAAAGCTTCGCCACTTGGATGTGCACTGTTATTCACTACACCGGAATCAAATAAATCTGACGTAATCTGATTACATTGTTCATTTTCGGTAGAAAAATTTATCTGTTCGTTACGTAAATTTTGCAAACCGGGTGTGTCAAACTGGGCAGCGTTCATTGTAACAGAACGTGCCGCGTCATCAATTGTCGTTAAATTAACAGAGGACACAATTGAATTTGTTTGTTTCTCATTAGCATTGGAATCATTACTAGTGATCGGTACGCACTGATTGTATTTGAAGGATTGTCATCGTATTTTTCATTGAGTTGTTTGCACGATTCATTAAGTTGTTTAATATGGTTGTCGTGTTTTTCATTCAACTGTTTGGAAGTTTCATTAAGGTTGTCTTGTTTTTCATTAATTTGTTTGAAATTGTTGTTTAGTTTTTTATTCCACTGTCCGAGAATTTCATTACGTTGTTTGTACGATTCACGAATTCGTTTGAGTTTTTCATCAAGTTGTTTGTACTCATTGTCTATTTTTTTATTGAATTGTTGTAATAATGCCCTAACTTTATCCCAGCCAAAATCATCGGCTCTATTCTCTGTACTGCATAATGGTATCTGCATTTGTCACGTTTTCTGTAACCATTTGGTTATTCTGTGATTCACAAAAAGGTTTGCCCATCGGATGTGCACTATTGGTCGCTACCTCAGAATCAAATAAATCTGTCGTACTTTGAGTACATTGTTCATTTTCGTTAGAAAAATTTATCTGTTCACGATTCAAATTTTGCAAATCGGACGTGTCGAACTGGGCAGCGTTCATTGTAACAGAACGTCCCGCGTCATCAATAGTCGTTAAATTAACAGAGGACACAATTGAATTTGTTTGCTCATCATTAGCATTAAAATCATTACTAGTGGTCGGTGCACACTGATTGTCTACAATTAGGGGATTATCATCATTACACTGAGTGTCGCAAGTATTATCGGTCAAATTATTAGAGTCGGCTATTTCGCTCATTGCACATCGCGATGTACTGTTAACAGTTTTTCGCGGCATTTTTCACAAATCAAAATTAAGCACAAATGAAACAAGGACAATGCAAAAATGCAACAAACACAATTACAACAAAGAGCAACAAATTGCCGATGATCTGTGAAACAAAGAGTGACAAATTAGGAAATGCGTTGCGTCAGATGTAAACTACGTTTAATTAAATAAGAGCAGATAAATGACTACTACTCAGAAGAGTCACAAAGAAATACGATCCTGGCCGGATGTCGCCAAATGTAACCTCCCTACAAAAATAATAATTTAATGAATTTTTAAATATTGTAACCTCTGAACAAAATTGGCTCCCATTTATTATCTCCGTGCAGAAATGCATTCACATTCAATGTACCCACAAAATTCTTTTCTCATTTAATGTTAAGTTCGAAACGGAAAAATTCCGAAACCAGAAAATAATAAAAAAATTCAGTAACCTGGTAGATTTTATGACGGCAGCAGCGCTGCGCCTCGGCCCTGTATTCTGAATAAAAAAAGCAAAAATTCTTACCTCCATAAAAACTGCGAATATATCTGCTCTTACATAAAAAGTTTTCGGCACAGCTCCGTGCAATGCTGGCCTATGCTTTGTCATTCATGAAAGGAAAGATAATCCATTGAATAAAATCTTTAAACTGAAATGAATGCTTTCTTTTTTTTTAAAAAAAAAATTACTTTATATTATAAAATTATTATTATGGAATTTTTTTAATGAAATTGGATGACAGTTAACATACATTTCTAGATATGGGCAAGGCTGCTTCTTTACCTTCTACATTAATACTGATCCTCCAGAGTCGCGACCAGAGCAGACTGCCGACACGCGCAGACACGCGCCGACTACTGAAGACTCACGCAGACTACTGCAGACTACTGCCGACTACTGTCGACTCACGCAGACTACTCAAGACTACCACTGACTAATGTCGACTAGCGGCAAGCAACAACTAACTACATACTGCTCTCTGGTCAGAGACTCTCCTAAATCTTGCCTGTTGCAGACAGCGCATACATCGCATACCTCTTACAAGCTCATCTGTAAAAAGTAATACTTTGTCAAACTGTAACTCCTCTACCATATAGTGCAATCTGAGCTGGCTATAAGAACAAATTAATCATTGAAACTTCCTGGCAGTTTAAAACTGTGTGCCCGACCGAGACTCGAACTCGGGACCTTTGCCTTTCGCGGGCAAGTGCTCTACCACTTGCCCGCGAAAGGCAAGGGTCCCGAGTTCGAGTCTCGGTCGGGCGCACAGTTTTAATCTGCAAGGAAGTTTCATATCAGCGCACACTCCGCTGCTGAGTGAAAATCTCATTCTGAAAATAATCATTTTTAAATATGTGTTCCTTTTTTAAAGGTTCATATGCGAAAACTGTCATGGAAGAGCAATCTTTTTGAATTATTTGTTCGCTTTAAACACGCATGCGTTCAAGTGCCACATTTTTTTTTAATTGAACGGTACTGAGTCTAAGGACAAGAAATTACATTGTTCACAGATAAGACCGGAAATGGCCTTATGAAATCCTCGGCACGTGATCTGTAATTTGTTTCTGTAACTGCCATCTTGTCGCTGCGCTCTTTTTTCAACCTGTTTTTGGTTCAGAGCACGTACCCCGAGCTGAACAAACGCATCAAGCGATGTCTGGATTAAGGTCAACCTGGTCATGTTGGGTCCAAGCTCATTATTAACCAATTGTACTCGTTTTCAGTTTTTGAATTGTGATTTAATATTTTTAGTGTTTTTCTTGTTTACGTATGAATTGAGTATATTTTCAACTCATCTACTGAATACCGGAAATCAGTTGTGAAAATTGTAAGTTCTGTTAATACTGACTCTCTCATTGTTCATGGGATTACGGAGAATTTAAAATATTCCCTATATGCTTCAAAGAATAACTTGCAATATAATTCTGTCTGTGAGATCCATTAATACGTAATTCACTGTCTTCCTTATATCGCCTGTTTTGGAAGAAGATAAAATAATTCTGAGTTAATCTAAATCTCTAATTCTCAGGAAATCAATCCTTCATTATTGTCAGCATTGTTTGAACGACGCTGAGAAGAATAAATGTTATAAATATATTTCTTCTCCCTGGGTATGTTGAGCTGAGTAGTTTACGATTCCAATATCCATGCCGTCATATTAATTTACTGTTATTCTTTAATTCTCCTTCTCGAATCCGCAGTAAAGAGTTTGAGTAATCTACACGTATGTTGTCTTTTTTGCCCTCTTATATTTCATACTGCGTTCACTGTGTCCGCCTATTTGAGAGACAGATACAGAGTATTTGGATTCGTTTTAAATCAGCTCTCTGTCTTTAGTCCGGTAAGCAATTGTGTTGTTCCACCTCGTAGAAAGCGGAACGGCGCTAACCTTCCTCACTTTTGCCCTCGAGATCACTGATTCCGAGTAGTTAGTAAGAAAACACGAGCAGCAAGTAAGAACTACCAGTGCTATCCCGTGTAAACAATTCTAGATACCTTGCAGTACTCAAGACTAAACCAAGCGCTTCTTGCCCAGCACGAACTTATCTATGAAAATACTATTGCTTCTTACTATACCATAAAAAATAATGGGAATTACTTACAATGACCGAGCGAGGTGGCGCAGTGGTTAGCACACTGGACTCGCATTCGGGAGGACGACGGTTCAATCCCGTCTCCAGCCATCCTGATTTAGGTTTTCCGTGATTTCCCTAAATCGTTTCAGGCAAATGCCGGGATGGTTCCTTTGAAAGGGCACGGCCGATTTCCTTCCCAGTCCTTCCCTAATCCGAGCTTGCGCTCCGTCTCTAGTGACCTCGTTGTCGACGGGACGTTAAACACTAACTACCACCACCACCACTTACAATGATTTGGCGGCTACCAAAACTCCATTGTTCTGTGACTCAGTGAACACAGTGCACGAGATATACACGACAGTTAATCTACATCTACATCTACATCTACATCCATACTCCGCAAGCCACCTGACGGTGTGTGGCGGAGGGTACCCTGAGTACCTCTATCGGCTCTCCCTTCTATTCCAGTCTCGTATTGTTCGTGGAAAGAAGGATTGTCGGTATGCTTCTGTGTGGGCTCTAATCTCTCTGATTTTATCCTCATGGTCTCTTCGCGAGATATACGTAGGAGGGAGCAATATACTGCTTGACTCTTCGGTGAAGGTATGTTCTCGAAACTTTAACAAAAGCCCGTACCGAGCTACTGAGCGTCTCTCCTGCAGAGTCTTCCACTGGAGTTTATCTATCATCTCCGTAACGCTTTCGCGATTACTAAATGATCCTGTAACGAAGCGCGCTGCTCTCCGTTAGATCTTCTCTATCTCTTCTATCAACCCTATCTGGTACGGATCCCACACTGTTGAGCAGTATTCAAACAGTGGGCGAAGAAGTGTACTGTAACCTACTTCCTAACACTATCTTCATCAGCAAATTTGTCACCATAGTTCAATAAGACACATAACACCTCGTAATTTTCCATAACAAAACATGATCATAACCCTTATACATCATTATAATGTTATCATTTCTTAATAAAATCTAAATACTTTAAAATAAACCTCACTAGTGGAACTCAGTTATCTTCTCACACCGAGATACTAGTCCAGCATATTGCGCTGCATCAGCTCTTCGTAGCCACTGACTTACTTCCTGTGTCACAGTCACTTTTCAGCTACCATCTTCTGCCGTTAATTAATCAATGATACTTCATATTTCCCTCATACAGGATAAATACTCTCATAATGCCATGGGGAGATTTTGTTGGTGGATTTTCTGCTATCGTCCGCACTGAATTTTGAGGGACGTGGAGCGGTTTCATTGGCGTCGCCACAGCTAATGGCTCGTCTCTCACCAGTGTGATATCCCAATAATCTGACGCTTTTGATCAGTATCACCAGACGAAAAGATCGAAAACCGTAGAAATTTGATAATGTTGCATCACTTGGTTCACATACTCCGTTGTTACAACTGTATTAATGTTTACATCAATTTTATTATAATAAATATTATTCACTGAATGTCACTCCGGTGTTCGTCACCGTAGCTAAAAAAACGATCTTCATTAAATAATGATTATCCTATTTCATAAAACACACTTTAACTATTCAGAGAACTCACTGAACTTCATACGGATATACCATACGCACTAACAGAGACTACGAAATTCCTACTTCCCTACAGGGGTTTCTGTAAGAGCGTGAAAAAATTTAACAGGACATAGGGGACGCTCCCCTGAACAATTTGAGGCGGGGAACCTGGGGTCGGAGATGCCAGCTTAAAGAGATAATAGGAATAAAGTTACATTACTGTGCACATAATTTTTATATTTTTAATTACAGTTAACTGCAAATGCCATCATTGACACAATGAACGTACCATTCGTACTGTGTCTTACAAAATCTCAATGCAAGCATGACATCAGCCAACAAAATTCTGGCGCATCCTGACAAATACCCCTGGTGTATTTCGAATCGCCGGCCGGAGTGGCCGAGCGGTTCTAGGCGCTACAGTCTGGAACCGCGCGACCGCTGCGGTCGCAGGTTCGAATCCTGCCTCGGGCATGGGTGTGTGTGATGTCCTTAGGTTAGTTAGGTTTAAGTAGTTCTACGTTCTAGGGAACTGATGACCTTAGAAGTTAAGTCCCATAGTGCTCAGAGCCATTTTTTTTTGTATTTCGAATCACATCACAGGCAGCTACAATTCTGGCAACTAATTCCATCTCCATATCCACTGGGGTCTAATACACAAGTGACTTTAGACAACCACATAGGAAATAATCAAGGGGATTGAGGTCAGGTGACCTCACAGGCCACAGAATAGGTCCTCCCCTTCCAGTCTAGCGACCAGGGAATACAGCCCTGACATGGTTGAGGACATCCACACTGTCTTGTTGTACCAACACTCTCTCACGAACAGCTAAGGGTATGTTCTCCAATAACTCAGGTAGAACTCTTAGCACGAGACTCGAGTAAAGGTGGTCATTCAGACGGCCAGGTAGACTTCCTAAAAATCAGGCTGTCGTTGTTTCCTTGGAAGAAATATAGAATGTAAATGTAAATAAACAGCACAGTACGTGTAAACTTGTACGCATGTTAATTGTAAATAAGCTAAAAAACAGAAATGCTAGACAAAGCGGTAGAAAAGTTTCCTTCCACACCTCTTTACGGTAGCTTCTCCGACCCCTGGTTCTCTACCTGAAATTGTTCAGTGGAGCATTCTCTACGTCTTGTTACATTTTTTCACGCTCTTACGCACATACCCTGTACATACAACAAACCATGCTTGTATTTGTCATTATTTACATTAACCTAAATCTTCTCAGTACCCGTGGTTTTCATCGGCTTAGCAACTTGTTTTATCTGCAGTGGCTGGCGTAACGCTGTTTTTAATAATACACCCAGCAAACTATAGCGTGCGATTCTACGCGTGGGGTTGCGAGCATGGGTGTGTATAGAAATTTATCCATGAGGGGATAGGTTTTTATGTATCTGATTCGGTGAGTTTGAGAACGCATAGTGCAGTAAAAACTGAATTTGATACCACCGAAAGGTATCAACTAGATGTCTTTTGGTACATAATTTCATACTGAAGTGGTAAACATATTTCATTAGTTTAAGATAATTATATATTTTTGTTTTATTAATATAAATATGAGTGCTACTGTTTTGATTCAACGCTCTCTTGTTACATCTTATTTATGATTAAATCCGCAATATTCAACCAGGTAACCACAAAAAAAATTGGTTCGTGTACAAA
Source organism: Schistocerca piceifrons (assembly GCF_021461385.2). NCBI lineage: Eukaryota > Metazoa > Arthropoda > Insecta > Orthoptera > Acrididae > Schistocerca > Schistocerca piceifrons. The sequence goes on along the minus strand of NC_060140.1, from coordinate 769,216,051 downwards.
TAACGTTATTTTTCACTGAAAATTGAAAGTCTTAGGCAGAAAAAAGTCCTAACGATCAAGAAAATCTTGTTGGACAGCAACAAATATAATCATGGGAATATTTCAAATGATTACTCCCAAAAGCGAAGCTACAGTATTAAACTTTAAAATTTGTAGAAATTCCCAGTATGTTCAGCAATGATAAATCCGCAATTTAGTAGAAATGTGCGAAAGTAAGATCTATACGCTCAGAATCTAGGAGGGGAGTGGGGCAAGTGTGAAAGTCTTGCCTTCCTCTCCTCCACCCCCCCCCCCCCCACCCTACACTTTGCAGACACCTCTGGTGATAAGCCCAGGTAATTGCATTGCGTGCACAAAACTGCTTCAAAAAGTGGTTCAAATGGCTCTGAGCACTATGGGACTTAACTTCTGAGGTCATCAGTCCCCTAGACTTAGAACTACTTATACCTAACTAACCTAAGGACATCACACACATCCATACCCGAGGCGGGATTTGAACCTGCGACCGTGGCAGCAGCGCGGTTCCGAACTGAAGCGCCTAGAACCGCTCGGCGACAACGGCTGGCACAAAACTGCTGTCACAGATTCCCTTTCAGGTACGAAGACAGGGCGTCCCTAAAATAATGGGAAAAGAATGGCAAAAAGATGACTAACCCAACGATACAAGACCCCTACGTGTGGTATAAGAGAGGCACTTGCTCCTACGTACAGTCACTACTGTCGGACAAATTGAATAACCATTGCAGTTTCCATCAGCGGTCTGTCTCCATCTATGCCATCTCAATTCTGACAGCAGAATATAGAAGACGCATGTGTAGTGACCGACACAGATTGGTGTGACCCATTCTTTGGGTTACTCAGGAGGCGTCTGGGTCTCCCCCGTAGGCGTACCGAGTTCTTGATTGGCGAAAGAGGCAGGAGTCCTTCGTGGGTAACTGTAGCAAGACTGTCGGTGTAAATGAAAATTCTTCAGTGTTCCAATAAGCTTGAAAATTTGCAGGTGCGCATCGCTGTCCTAAGCACAGCCATTGTGTCCTTGCATCGGTACAACAGGCGTGGCGAAAGAGGAGTTCTTAATACGGATGACAAGTACTACCACATACCTCAGTCCTGTCGGTACTTCCTGACGGCTGGTCATTGCCAGAGAACTGGATCGCTGATAGCACGGCGGAAAGGTGCGTTCGCGGTCTGTAACCTGCATCCTTAATATCGTACTGGTCTCCTGTCTGGGCCTCTAACATTACATTTGGATCACCGCCGAACGTAAGTTCTTCAAATCCGCTTAAATGTTTCTTCTCCTGAACCACCAGTCAGACCCGATACATCAGTTGGGAACAAAAGAGCCGGAAGCCAGTATCCTACCCAGGTTTTCTGATACGCCTCAACATCCATATCCAACCTTCCACGTACATCCGTACATTATCCATCCTCTCCTGCTAGAGCGGGCATCAAGTCCCTGTTAACCATGAAATCCGTCCAAAGATGTATCGTTTCATCCAGTCCTGGTCAATAATACTCAGCCACTTTCTTTCGTTTCCTTCCCTACTCCATCCCTCCCCTTAATAACTGTTAATGGCCTCCTGTGAATCCACAGGGTCTCTTGTGGTCATCATTCCATCTCTATAATGGATATGATCATTTCCTTGTACCACCAGCGTCACCAATGTACCATTGCAGCAGTACTACTTAATCGTACATTGAACAATCTAAAAAGTTTTAGGATCAAAAATTCTATTCATCAGTATTCTAAAAGACAGGAATTGCTTTCCTATTTCCATGTTCCATTAAAATTTTGTCAAAATGTAAAAACTTTCACTGATGTTCACATTTGTCTCCTGATAGAACCCCCTCCTCTACTCCCCCCCCCCCCTCCCAATCCGCCCCTCTGTGGGAAATTGAAATAGGAATTTCTTAGCTCTAATGGAATCGTGCCGTGATAGGTATCCTTTCCTTTCGCACTATAGAGACAGGTGCCTCAGGTTGTCAGCTCCGCTAGTTGTGGCAGTGGAACCAGCGGCGGATCCGCCACCTGAGGGATGGTCACGTGTTGCGGCACGGGATGTAAGGGCACTCCTGTTAGTCAATGGCCTGAGTAAGTTACGATCAGGCAGTGAGGTGCGACGAAGAGCAACGTGTTTGGGGCCGGTGCGCCGCGAGTCTTGTTGAGTAGCTAGCGCATCTAAGCGCGACTCAGTGCGCATGATGTGCCGCATATTGCCGTTTGGGCAGCGCACATCGTCCGATGGAAAACTTGTTCTGTCGTGGCTGTTGAAGCGTTATTTGTGCTTCGACTTTGGATGTCGGGAGGAGCCCTGTGTCAGCTGTGGTGTCGTGTGTGGTACCTGTCAGTCCAGTTCCGATCGTAGATCGAAACCACTACGTGTGGACAATGACCTGTTGTTTGCTGATGGACAGACGAAGGGTGAAGCTGCCCGCTTACTAGCTGTCAGGGGCTGCTGCTGATTCCGACGACGATCTCAGAAATTGTCTTTCTTCCATTTAAGGGGGGTAGGACGTCAAACGGGCCGACTAGGAGCAGGAGAGTCAGCACAGGACATTTTAATTTCTACTCTCTATACTTTCACAAATAAATTCATAAAAATTTGTCACCATGACCAGGAAGGAATTGAGGACTCACGCTTATCACAGTGGAAGTTCAAAAACATAGCAAAATATCTTTTTTTTACAGGTTAAATTTCACATTTTTCGCTTATTACTAGCTGCATTTGTTGCTATAGGTACACTTTTCTTCCTAAGTAAGACAGATTCTTCGATGAATTTTTTCATAGCATACAAACAGTAGTTACAGGTGTATGAAACTCTAGAATTTTCCAAATCTATTAAAAAACTGTGGAAAAATTAAAATAATAAACTATAAAACTTGAGTTAATAAACTATAAAATTTGAGTTCTTTCTAAACATGAAGTTCAAAATGTAACAGTTAATTCATTTTTTCATAAAGAAAATAAAGAGTTTCATACACCCGTAACTAATGCTGTGAAAAAGTCATCGAAGAATCTCTCTTACTTAGGAAGAAAAGTGTACCTATAGCAACAAATGCAGCCAGTAGTAAGTGAAAAAATGATGAGTTTTCACATGTAAAAAAATGTGTTTTGTTACGTTTTTGAGCTTCCACTGCTATGAGTATGAATCCCGAAACCTTCCTGGTCATGCTGTTAAAGTTTTATGAATTTATTTGTAAAAGTATAGACAGTGGAAATTAAAATGTCCTGTGGTCCCTCTTCTGCTCCAAGTCGGCCCGTTTGACGTCCTACCCCCCCTTAAAAAAGTTCATCTGAACAAATCACAAACTTCATGAATCTCATCTCAGTCGTAGTCAAGTACAACTATTTCGAATTTAATGGACATTTGTACCAGCAATCCGACGGTCTCGCTATGGAAAATCCATTAGCTGGTATCCTCGCTATTATTATCGTCAACTCCCTAGAAGAAAAATTTTTAAATTGTTTTCCAGCTGCGTCACTAGGCATTCTTTCTTATTCCAGATACATTGACGATATTCTAATCATTTAAAAAGGATCCGCTGAGGTGTTGATCGTATCTTTAACCTATTCGACGATCTTCATGAGAAAATTTCTTTCACTATCGAATTTGAAAATGAGGCCCGTCAACTAAACTTCCTTGACTTGTCGGTTTCCATAGGAACAAATCAAATTCCTTTCAATATTTTACGTAAAGTAACATATACCGAAAGATCGTTCCTGCATCTTCTACTCATCCACAATCGCCTAAAAAAGCCTTCTTTCATTCTGCTGTTCACCGAGCCATTTGCATCCCACTTTCTAAAGAAAAAATCAACGACGACATCAATTTACTTAAAACAATAGCAGTTAACCACGAGTATAAACCTAACATGGTAGATGAAGTCCTTAAAAAGAAGACTACTAAAAGAATTACTACGCTAGGCGCTTGTGTTATCGAGTCTAACTCGAAAAAATATTTCTCCGTTTCGTGGGGCCTACCTCTTATCAGATTCAGCGTATTCTTCGAAAGAAAGGCAATTGCAACGTTGCTCTTACTACTAATAACAATTTTAAAAAAAGTTAATTCATAATTTACATTCTATTCGTTCCCCTTTAGAAAATTCTGGTGTCTACAAAATCGTTTGCAATACTTGCTCCTCTTACTATATAGGATAAAATGGACGTGCTTCGCTAGCAAATATAAATAACACTTGCTAAGAAAAAATGGCACTACCCTCCAAAATTAGTCTTTTTCTGATCATCTTCTAATTACAGGTCATTTACCTAAAACCATCTGCGATAGTAACATTTTTCACACCGAAAAGAAAGGGGGCGTAGACTAGATATTCTAGAAGAATTAGAGATTGTCAAACATCTTGCTCGAAAGGATAGCCTCATCCTTAACGAACAGCTACAGCTACGTAACATAAAATTTTTCAACGGTATAAAGCCGTTACTCAATATCTGACTTCGGGTCTCCTTGTTCATGTTGCCGATATGTTCTTTTCCATCTAAGGTAGTCCTATGTTTTCTAATCATCAAATGTTTCTTGGCTGTATTTCACGTCAATATTACTTTCTGCAAGTTGTCATTGAGACCTATCTATATTTTCATAATGATGTTTTCATGTTTTATCTCACTGTTATAAGCTTCGATGTAGACAAAATGTTATGTTGTACGCTACTATCAAACAAACATTGCTTTCCATTTTATACCAAATACTGTTCATTTATAATCATTTCTACCTATATTTCGATGTGAAGTAGCCTAATTGTATCTACGGCTACTAGATGGCGCGCTCGTTGCAATTCCATGTTCACCTGGCCGCATTTGTTACCGCGGACACCTCAGTCCGTTTGCAACCTGTAACAGCGTAAGTAACGGGCAGCCCTTATTGGATCGCCATCACAATTTTTATCTTAAATATCTTTGTGACTAATGCGCTTTTGGCATATTTATTATTTTAAAAATGACACATCAGTAGTACCAGTCTTTCACAATGATTCTATACTTATACTCTGTATCATGCGTTTTTAGTCATAATTCTGTGACCATGTTATAGACCATTCTTTGATTTAAATTCTGAGGAAGACACTCCTAGCAGTGTTGAAATCCGGTTAATTCGTTAAAAATAGTGACCCAGGGCTGTTTTCTTTCTATTGTAACTATTTGCGATCTCTGAACGTGCAGCCATGTACAAAATTCCTGCCGCCAGTTGTTTGCTGTAAATTGTAGTAATTAATCCGGCGGTCAGTTAGAGTTTGATTCATCAGATCTTTTATTTAATTCTGCCACCAGTTGCTTGCGATAAGTCACAACAGTAATCTTGTTAGCGGCTGCTATTTTATAATTTTGTTACTCAATTTACGTAAGCAGTTGCGTTTCTTGAATTAAAATGCATCTGGCTAGCTGCGTTACTTAATATGGCAATTTTTAAATTGCTGTATTGAGTTTTTGGTGAATAATGCTCTGAGTATTGGGGGCATGTGTTACGCTTTTGAGAGTTATTTTTGTTTAAATAAAGTGATCTAATGAACCCTTAACTACTCTACTGAAATGCTCATACACTAATACTCTAGTGGGATCTCGGAGTACCCAAATAAGAAAAACGAAACTGTAATTTAAGGAAATTTTATTTTGAATTGCACTTTTATCAGTGAATATTATAAACATTTTTACATATTTGAAATATGATTACAAACAATTTTGGCACACTGAAAATCTGTGGTTGGGGCAAACATGTTTTGAGCATTTTTCACACACTATTTTGGTTTTCTTGTCCACATTTCTTGCGCACATGTAGCATCTTGCTTTCCTCATGGGTTCTGGCTCTGAAGATGTTGAGGTAAGAGGAGTACCACCAAGTTTAACAACAACGTCTCTCAGTTCACGAGAAAGGGGTCGGACATCTCGACATTGTATATGGGGCTTTACTAAATCCATTCCAAGCTTTTGTAGCAATTCTCTTCTTTTTAAATCATTTGTTTCATCAAGTTGTTTGGTGCACCGAAGCAAGACAGCAGCATTGACTCCTACTATGTTTAGAATGGCATAAAATACAGACGTTGGCCATCTGCGTGTTCGCCGTGATAACGAATAGTTGGCGCACATTTGGTCCAGTGCGTCCACTCCTCCTTTTGTGGCATTGTAATCAATGATAATTTCAGGTTTTTTCTGTTGAGTACTAATTTTCTGATCGTGATGCATAGATGAAAGGAACACAACAGCTCGACCTTTCCGAGGAACATAAGAAGAAATTGTCCTTCCTTCGTTATGCCCAAATAATGCAGATTCTACTGGGCGCTTTCTGTTTGGTTTGAATTCTTCTGGTATCTGCTGTTTCTATTGCTTTTGAGTGCCTAAGACAGTCAACTTTTTGGCTTCTAGTTGATCACAGAGTTCAAGTGACATGAACCAACTGTCTACTTTCACATGTCTATTGCTTCCCTCAATTGGTGTTATTAATTTCAAAACATCCTGTGTTGGGATTGATAATGTATATTTATTTGTCCCTTTCCCTGTGTAAACAAATGCATAACATAAATAGAATTTTCGTGAGTCACAAAGGCACATAACTTTGAGGCCGTATTTGGCTGGCTTCTTGGGCATATACATGCGAAATTTGCACCTACCACGAAAGGGTCACGTACGCTCCTTTAGTGTAATACTTTTGACATCTGTCTATAAAGAGTTCCCACACATCTCTAATAGCTGCAAGTCTGTCATCAGCCTTCGTAGCATCTCTTGTAGCAGCACAATCGAATCGCAAACAAGACAAAATGAATAAAAATCTCTGAACGCTCATAGTGGCTCGAAACACATCATGACCAGTTCCATCATTAGCAAAAAGTCCAACAACATTTTCGTGATTGGATTTCGTTACTCCAGATAAATAAAGCAGACCCAGAAATGCTCTCAGTTCTATTATATCTAGCGGCTTTATGAACGCTGGCTTAGGAGCTCTGTATTTGTTTGACATGTCATGTATCTTGACATTTGTATTGGTGAGTATTAGTTGCAATAAATCCTCACTCATGAACAGTTCCCAAGCAGATAATATGTCAGTTGAATCAATCGTTTTTGCTTCACGTTTACCACCTGGAAGATGACTAACTATATTGTGAGCACGGGTACGAGTTGTAGGAGGAGCTTCTTTTGACCACTTGTAACACTGCATTTTTCCAAAAAAATATTTGTCAGCGGAAGATCTAATACACGCCTCTTCATCTGATTCTTCACAACTACTTTCTGATGTAGCTTCAGAGGTGGAATCATGATCATTTAGTATAAATTCATCCTCATCTGCTGTGGTTTCCTCATCAGATTGCAAAAACGCGGGATCATTCACTATTCATTCCAGCTCATCATCTGTTAATGACTTCGATGATGCCATTCTGAAAAATAATGCATTCATACTCACATAAACTTAACAATTAACCTTGTCATGGAAAGTGTGCTGTTTTCGAAGTTCTCTAAGATTTCAGTCGCGTAAAACACTAATTGAGATAGTCAAAAACAACTTACGTTAATACTCTGGTGGGGTATTCTGAGACCTCTTTTTCTTTATCTCACACAATAATACTGGAAACACCGCATTCAACACTCCGCGTTAAAAGGCAGCACTTCACTGAGGATTACCAAGAACACAGGTGCCATCTGTTGTTCCGTTCACGTACTATGTATTGTATTCTATCGTCTGGGGTTCTCCGGGACACCACTAGAGCAGTTAAGAGTTAAATTTGAATAAAATAATTCTGCTTCAGCATATTACACTTAATACCATCTCCCTATCGCTTTCAAGAAGATAGCCGAAAAGTGTACCAGGAAAAGAAACTGAGTTTCTGCGGATGCACGCCCCAAATCTAATGGATCAGTCAACGCAATACGAAAACGTGGAGATGCACTTGCAGATGGCTAACTTCGTTTCCCGCATGCGTCATTATAACAATAAACACATATCAGATTAGATCCTCGAATTATAGTCCAAAAGAGAGGCGCAGCGCGAGGACTTCCGTCAGTCTCGTAATGAATCCCCGAGCGCGTTCTTGCGGAGCGACAGCCGCCGCGCCGTGAAGACGCGGCAACTTGCAGCGCCGGGCCGGCCGAGGCTAACCAAGTTAGCTCCAGCCAGGGAGCAGGGCGGAGAGCGCTTTGTTTGGCCGGAAACGCGAGCCGCCCGCAGGCCGCAGACCGGGCCGTGGAATTGCGTTCCTCCGCGCTGGCCGGCGGCGGCAGCGGCGGCGGCGGCGGCGGGGTGCGGCGTGCACGCCGCTCTAATTGGGGAAAATGCCGCGGCCCCAGCTCGGCTAATGGAACGACCGTTTAATTCAGCGCCGAGTAGCAATTCCTGTGCGTGCGCGGTTTCGTCTATCTGAGAAAATGACGCCCTGCTCAGATGGAAGCCTGTATTTTTATCTGGCTCCCTGTCTCAACGATAGCAGCCATTTTCTCAGTGACTCGAATTTAAAACGAAACGCGTAGTTGATTAAATTTTATAGTAAAACCCATTTCAGTTGTCCTAACACATAAGCAGTTAGAGAGTGTTTCATTCCATGGAACGGCAGACATGACAAATGAAAACAACACTCTTTTACATAAACAACCAAACGAGACATATGTCAAGGGAGATGGAAAAGGTTACTGACCATATTCAGTTATCCCTGTGCATACTACACCACATTTCAACACAACGCTAATGATGGTAATGGCTCAAATATTTGCTAGGACTAAAAGCTGCAATGTCACGGAAGTGACAGAAGTCTCAAGTCAGGCGTTGTACCTTACGGAAAAGTTTACTGTTGAAATTGCAGAATCACATATTCCGTGAAGGAATGCAACTAGACTTATAAAACTACTGTACACTTCTGTAGACTATCATAAATAAGCGTAGACTACAGTAATTTTCTTAGTACCTTTGCTCAATTAACATCACACCTGCGTTACCTGCACGTAAGGTGTGTTGCATACCTATTGGGCGTTACCTCGTATCTATCACTTTGTTTGCATATACGGTCAGTGTCTTACTAGACTGCCCTATAAATCAGGAGTGATAAACAATGTGGAAACCAAATGAGGATATATAAAGGGCCACGTAACATATGAAATATTTTTATTCTACATAGTTGTCCTAAAGTCTGTTACTTAAAAATAAAAAAAGTACTTACAGCAAAATAGAAAATGTTTATGTTAAATAAAGATTTTGTTCGGTAATCATTGGTTTGGAACATGAAAGGAAGGATGCCATAGTAAAAATTTAAAAAAACAAGTAAAAATAAAATAAATAATAGTTCAGGGTTATCGCATAACGAAAGCTTCCGTTATTCATAAGGAACTTTCGCACTTACTCAAAATAACAGGGAACTCTTGCCCTTGATCAAGAACATCCTACTGAGTAAAAAACAACGACAGTTATATAGTTTTTTTTATATTTGTCCATGTCAGCTGTACTTACATTAAAAGTAATCGTTTTGGTTACACAAAAACGCAGAAGTTGCGTAATCAACTAATTTTTATTACCTATAAAACACAATTTATATTTTGCAAGAATATAAAATACACATCGGATTAACACTAAACGATATGCACTCCTAATTATGTGAAAAAGAAAAAAATGGTTCAAATGGCTCTGAGCACTATGGGACTTAACATCGGATGTTATCAGGCCCCTAGAACTTCGAACTACTTAAACCTAACCAACCCAAGGACATCACACACATCCATGACCGAGGCAGGATTCGAACCTGCGACCGTAGCAGTCACGCGGCTCCGGACTGAAGGGCCTAGAACCGCTCGGCCACACGCGGCCGGCTGTGGAAAACAAACAAACAAACGAAACACAAACAGAAATCGTCGTTCCTAGTTCCTGTCTAATACATTCACATATGCTTCTTTATCTACCAATGCTTCCAATACTACCGGTAATCCTACCACTTATTACGTCATTTATGTTCTGTACCAAAACAACTGCACCATAATTTTTGTAGAGCACAACTCTAAATACAACATATTATTTATCTCAACACATACACATCTCGCGAAACGACAACGATCAAAAAATTAGAGACATTTGAGCCGATATAGGGGCTTTTCGATCGACAGTAAGACTCGTAACTTACCTGATGACTACCGTGGCTTGTATATTGGAATGTTTAAGTCCAATATCAAAGTGGCCTTTGTGGTACTTTACCTTCCATCTCTGTAAAACGATATCGCTGTTACTCAAATATATATATTTTTTATCGAACGTAACATTAGACCAGGTATCTTCTTCTTTCCTAAAGTAGCACTCTTGTGATTTTTAATCTTCCTCTCACATCCCATATGCATGTTTAGTACGGGGCCTACGCAGTTAATGTCTGATTTAATCTCGTAGCTACAACTGGCGAAATTGGAGGTGCTCATAAATGCCGACAACAAATATTTTCACGTAGCACTCCCAATTAGACTAAATTCTAACAATTCATTTGCTAGTGCTTGAAATGAACATAAAGACAATAAGCTGTGTTAGAGCCAGACTGAGAATAAAGTCATCCAGTGGATTAAACTTCTGGAATTCCTCAAATCATAACCTTGTCATGCATCGATAAGCACGAGACATCTCTTCTAGCCATTGTTTCAGTAAATTATGAGAACATATTAATTATGAATTATTACATCGACTTGAACCATGTTGCGAATAAGAATGGTCATAAGTACTCAAATCTCTTCCTGATAACTTAAGAAATTCTGAAAGAAAAAAAAATGATATTCGCAGTTAATATGCTGTTTCATATTCACGCGAAACATATACGAGAACGTACATAGCAGCTACAGTAGTGCACTTGAGACGCATCGAAATGCTTCCATGCTGTGGTCCAAGTAGCGCACTAAATCTTACATATTCACCGAATACTCTACAGAAGAATTTGCATAGTATGTGCACCAGTTAACTTGAGACACATTAAAATCTGTCTCAATAAAGCATGATAGTACTTTGCATCAATTCATTACTATGTAACTTACCCATGAGCCACCGCATCCCGTCTCTGGCAATCAATAATGAGAGAGATTTGCCACGTCTGTTTGTTTGTTTGCTATTTCTCGGTGTCATGCGCCGAGGAGCATGTTCTGGAGCAGCAGGCATCGCGAAGTCTGTCAGCCTTTCCTTACCTCGAAGCTGTGTACCGAATACGTCACGCAGATGGACGCTGTGGACTTACCAGTAGCGGGTGTAAGCTGTTAGCTTGCCATTTTCTCGCTGTTGTGTGTGTCTGGAGTACGTTGCCTGGGAGACATTAGCATGGTACTGAGCTGAGGATGCTACAGGTCGACCATCTGTGCGAGCTACATTGTTGTGTCAGTCATAAGACTTAGTTTTTCTATTTCTTTACCTGTCTTCTATGTCACGTTCGTGTTGTTCATGGAGTTGTGTTGGTGTTGCTTACGGCGCATGAGTTAGTATTTTGTTAAACAGTGTACATCAGTTCGTTGCTCTGTCGTATATCTGAGGGTCCGTTGTAACATGTTAAGTTCGTTTCTCGTTCATTCCTGTCTGTTGAAAATAGTGCTACTGTGGGCTGACAAGTATTTATGCCTATAATAATGTTCGTAACGAAGTGCTGTGTTGAAACATAAAGATTTTAATGTCTCTCAATTAACTGGTGTACACGCTACGTATGTTCTTCCGTATAGTTTTCGGTGAATCTGTAAGGTTGTGCCAGTTGTGCCAAAGTATGTAAGCATTTAGATGTGTCTCAAGTGAACTACTGTGGACACTATATACGTTTTTGTGCAAGTTTTGCATGAATATGTAACAGCACATTAACTGTGAACATAATTTTTTTTTACTTTCATTATTTCTTAAGTTATCAGAAAGAGATTAGAGTACTTAGTACCATTCTTATTCAGAATATGGTTCCCGTTGATGTAACAATTCTTAATTAATATGTTCTCATAATTTATTGAAACAGTAGCTGTAAGAATTGTCAGTGCTTATCGATGCACGACAAAGTGCAGGATTAAGGAATTACAGATGTTTAATCCACTGGATGACTTTATTCTCAGTCTGGCTGTAGAACTACGTATTGTCTTTACGTTCATTTTAAGTACTAGCAACTGAAGAATTAAGTCTAATTGGGAATGCTACGTGAAAATATTTGTTGTTGGCATTCATGACCACCACCAATTTCGCCAGTTGTAGCTACGAGATTAACTCAGAAGTTAATCGTGTATCCCCTGTACTTAAAATGAATATGCGAGGTGAGGGGCAGATTAAAAATCACAAGAGTGCTACTTTAGGGAAGGAGAAGATTCCTGGTCTAATGTTATTTTCGATTAAAAAAAAAAAAAGATTTGAACGAGTTGTGTTATCTACTGAGGTAAAAAATTTATGGTATAAGGTGCACAAGCAACTGATTATGATAATAGTATTCTCCTCAGATATGTTACAGTATAGGGACTGTCTCTATTTGGTTAATAAATGATGATCATGAATATACGCAATGCTCTTAGACTACGCACACACATCTCTGTTAATAACTTCACTTTAAAGAATTTGCTGAAACTTGTGCTCTAATATTTTGAGTTTTAATAATGGTCATGAGCACTCAGTTTATCATTTTTCTTGTATCATTGTGCTTTGATAGTATGAATGTGCCTGAGACATATTGGTTGTTTTAATATAATATGCAAGAGTATTACAACCATACATTTTGACAACAGTTATAGCATTAAAGATTATTGTCTTACAGCCAACATAATAAATAAATTTCGAGATTTAACTGTTTTGATCATCCTATGTGAATTCGCACTTGCAGTGAAGTATAAATTTAAGTCTTTGGTGTATTAACAAACAATGAAGTTAAATTTGTACAGTAACCAGCACCTTACCTTACACTCCATTGCTCCCATGCTTTCTGCCTTTTCTACCCAGCTATACTACGGATCATAGAAGATGGCACGAAGATGAGTGCCATTGTTCACGGAGGTCTTGATCTCGTAAGGAACAGAGCGAGCCGAGTTTCACAAGATCTCTGTTAACAGAATCCATGTCGATATTTATAGAGGACATTTTCGTTCTCCAAGAACGTCATAAAGCGTGAGCAAAAAAACCTTCTCCATAGTTCTGCAACGAATGATTGAAAGGATGCTCTGTATTACGGTCTTCCGTGGTAGAGGGGTTTCGGAAGGCTGGATGGAGTATCTCGGGATTCTCCCTGTTGTCTTCCGTTGCGGGGCCAATACGGTCACTGAGCGTCTGACATTACGTAAGACCAAAACTTTGTAGGATTTTTAGCAAAGTTATTCGACAAAATGTTACATTGAAATTGAGTGAATTGTTTTGTATGCTGTTTCCTCGCTCGTTGTGGACTCATTCAGCTTTTGTTTGTTTACCAGGTTTGACTACATTTAAATCGGAAGTGAAGCAATATTTGCTTTCACAACAACATTCTAAAATGGCAGTTTAATCACGGTGTGTCCTTTCCATCCTACGCAACCTTGTTCTGCACATACTTGTCTAAGGCACATTGTGCAATACACGGTGCTTATAATTAAATAACGATAGTAAGACGATCGATAGTAGGAGAATATAATTTCGTGGAAAAGCGTACGTACAGATATCCAGAAGAGAAATGACGAATAAACCATTGAAAGAAACAGATTCTAATTTCCACACGAGAGGGTAACGTTAGTTAAATGCTTACCATGTATACGTTACAGTTTAGAAATGTTGCTCAGTGTGAGGACCATGTGCATACACGACTGCCTCTAGCCGCACAACGGATATCATTTCACAACTGTTTGCAGCACTTTTGGAACGATGGACCTTGGAAATTTCAGCTGTCGTCACAGAGCCTGAAGAGCGCACGTTGGGTCCAGCATTCTCATCCTTGGAAACAGTAACGTTCTCAACAATTTATGGCACAACTGGTCGTCAGTCCCTCCCTGGACCAATTCCCAAATCGCCACTTAATGCGAATTAACCATGTTCGAAACTTCGATAGTTAATTTCACCCAAATCATTTAATATTCAAGTTTCTCTTTGTTCTGGTAGGTCAGGTATCTTTCATTTAAAACTGCACAACACTTCAAAGTGATGATATGCATTATCACCATGTAAACATCTGTCGTTCAGCTTCTCGAAGACAGAAATCCGCTCCTTGTTCACGAAGCCTTTTTATTAACACTTTGCGAATAGCCTCATCACACGAAAATCTATGTTCTGTCAAATTTCGTTTATGTTAGTCGTAAATATTGGCCATGGTCGTCTGCGGTTGATGTCGACTGCCTTACATCTCAATCAGCAGCACTCAGGTCCGTGCGGCTGTGGTCTTATTGTTGGCATTACTTCACTGCCGCTGGACTCGACGCTGCATTTGGTCTGCATCCCGATAGAATTTCACAGTGAATCTATGTGCAATTTACTCGTTATTCCGCACTAATCGTACTGGCGTTCGTATTTTAACGTGAGTTTCTAAATGCTTTCACCCCCATACTCTGATGCACCCGTTATCCGCACTACCACAGAACTGTGTCTGCAGGGAACACAGAAGGTGTACTGTTTTATGGCAGTGAGGCACTCATATTGCACAAAGGTCTTAGCGTGAGAGGGCGTATGCTTATACCGAGGCAAAAAAAGTTTAGGGGTTGACCGTTACGCCGGCCGGAGTGGCCGAGCGGTTCTAGGCGCTACAGTCTGGAACCGCGCGACCGCTACGGTGGCAGGTTCGAATCCTGCCTCGGGCGTGGATGTCTGTGATGTCCTTAGGATAGTTACGTTCTAGTAGTTCTAAGTTCTAGGGGACTGAAGACCTCAGATGTTAAGTCAAATAGCGCTCAGAGCCATTTGAACCATAAATATGGTTGACAGTTACAAAAAGAATCTCCTGTGGTGAGGCCTCAGCGCAAACTCAGGCATCAGAATCGAGCACAAGTAGAACCACTTTTCGATGCATGGGGAATACTATAGGGAAAACTGCACCAGATTTCGAAACCATTCGGAGGTCATCAGATCTCACCTACACCAAACAGGTCAACATCAAATACCGAACATGCTTTAACCTTATCAATACAAGGAACACTTTCAATACAGGAGAAACTATAAAAAATACGATGCAAGCCAAGGAAAGTAGCTGTTAAACGATCGAATTACTAAGAAGTCTCTCTTTCCGAGAGCGATTTTGATGTGAAGGTTAATAACGTCTCTGTGGAGGAACTCTGAAGTCTCATGCACACGAAATCAGGTGTTAAAAGTCGCAAACTGATTTCCATTAATGAAATGCCATGTCCCATCCATAAATCGAATGCACGTAGTGTCAGATAGCATAGGGAAAACTATTGCCTCCAAGAAATGAAAATACGGCGTCAAGCTGGCTTCGAAGTTTCACGCTTCACCCCTTATAGGTTACCATCTTGGCACCGAGGAGGGAAATCGAGTTCTTATTAATGTAAAGATGACCCGAGACGATGCCCACAGCCGTTGAAATTCCGGTTGCACAGTGATGCTGTTAGTGTTTTCCGTCTTGGAATTTCGAGTTCCCTCAGCGACGTCTACGTACTTCCGTCACTTGTTTTTTTCAGGGGAGACGTATTACAGCTTATCACTCAGCTCCCAACCCCTTTTTTGCTGGTCGGTGCTTGCAGTGCCCATGACCCCATTTGGCTATCTGATTCTGTGCAAGGGGCAGGCTCCTGGGAGGTATTCTGAACCACCTTAACTTTGTTCTCCTAACGAAGGCGAACCCATATTTCGTTCATATCGACACATACGTTGTCACACCTGGATACCTGTTTCTGTAGTGCACAGATTGACCACAGTACAGTGTGGTCCATCATCCCAGATACATACACTAACGACCCTTTCCAGCGCCCAACAAGCTTGCAGATCCCCGAAGAATGCAGGCGTGAGACGAGGCTTACTAAAACTGACTGGAAACTCAAGCGCTTGTTGCCGACCTTTGACAGACAACAATTTCACAGTACAAAAGAACGAACAGCAATCTCTCCAACATGCCCTAAACGTTTTTTCCTCCCGCAAAAAAAAGCAGTCCCCTGGTAGACAGAGTTAATTCTCTTAACCAGTTGAGGCCCTAATGTCTCGTCTGGGATAAAATTCATCGTGTTGCAGGCCAATAGCTGGACTGACTGTTGTTAACGATTTTGTTGTGGATTCTGTCGATTTCTCCGACAGCTACCTACTTCGGTAGCGACCTGCGGATCTGTGGAGATGTCTTCCACTTCACTTAACAGTGATTGCTGCAAAGGACATGGAGCATGTCCTTCCATCACCATGTTCCGACGTTATAGGTGTAAGCGACGATTACATTCACCATACGCCTCCTGAGGCATGCGTGTTCTCCTTCATTTTTAGAATCGTACCTGGAAGGACGACATCCTATCTACATAGTGGCGACAAGCCACCGTAATCCATGTACGAGATGAGTGAGAAAAGTAACGGGACATATTTTTTTATATACCATAGTTTTTATGTTTTCAAACAACAATGTTGTCCACTTTGAAGTACTTCCTTTCGCCAGCTACAGACCGGCATAGCCGTTTTTCCCAATCTTGGTAGCAGCGCTGAAAGGCTTAAACTGGTAGTGCGTTTAACGAGTCAGTCACATTCTTTTGAATGTTCTCCAGAGTCCCAAATTGACGTCCTTTTAAGACTTTTTCAATTTCGGGAAAAGCAAAAAGTTACAACGATTCAGATGAGGTGAGTGAGGGCCTGTGGAACAACAGTAAAATTACGTCATGGAAGTGGCGGTGTGACATGGGGCATTGTCATGATGCAGCACCCACTTGTCTGCAATGTGTGGTCTCACTCGATTCGCTCTTTTTCCGTCGTTTCACAGACATCTTAATAAAACACTCGGTTGACAGTTCGTCTGGAGGACCAAATTCTTTGTGTACGAAATCACCACTGCCAAGTAATAAAATCAACATTTTAATCTTTAATTTGCTCATTCGAGTTGTTGTTTTTTTTTTTTTTTTTTTTTTTTTTTTTTTTTGCTGAGGAGATGTCTCAGAGTCCCACTACTCACTGTTCCACTTCGTCTCAGTTTCGTACACAAAATTTCCAGGATTCGTCGTCTGTGAGTATACAACTGAACCAGTGATGATCATTAGAAATCTTCTGAAGAAGAGCTATAAACACATTTCTTCAATTGTCCTGCTGAGTCGTTAGATCTTTCGCTATCATTTTGGCACAAAACTTCTGCATGGGCAAATATTCGGTTAAAATATCATATACAATGAAACTGTTAACAAGTCACCCATCATCCTCATGTCAAACGTCGGTATGATCTCACAAGACCAAGCACACGTTCGACGGTTTCGTCGCTTTTAGTTGGTGAAGGTTCACCTCAGCGAGGTCAATCTCCAACGTATGCTTGGACTCCCAAAAATGTTTTGTGCCGGCAAGAAATTGTGCTGTTTATAAGGAATGTTCCCAATCACCTGTTTCAATTTTTCAAGCATCACACTGGTGGATTCTTCAAGTTCAAAACAAAACTTGATTGCACAGCGTTGCTCTAAAAGACACTACTTCATTGATGGCGCTCTAAAAAGTTACATCATGGCCGTACAGAACTCAAGGTCAGACTAAGCATCTGGAAGCGATGAAACGCGGGTCTACAGTAGGAGAACAACACCACATTGCCAGATCGCTCGCACTGTTGCCAATGTCATTACCTTTGTCACACACTTCGTATCTAAGGCAGATAAAAAGCAAACTCGTATGAAATGGTTGGTAGGGTAACACTGAGAGGCAAGACCAGCCATATAATTAAAATTATTTTTCTTATTCTTCCCACATACTGGCACCACTCCTTCGAGAAGTCTGAGAGTTGTGTGTTTAAGTGTATCACGTAAGTGGCGTTAAATGTAATTGGTAGTGTCATGTTTGTGTCGGATGATGATAAGAGAAGCGAGAGGTTGAAACGCGGTGCCAGTGGAAAATCACCACAGGGGACGTCGTGCTTAATGTCCCTATCCGACAGATGGATCTCCATCAACAGTCCCCTCACTTTGTAAGACGTTGGATAGACGTTTGGAATTTAATCCAGGATATTTCCGAAAATACTAATGATCACGGTCTTTACATCATCACCTCTCCTCTCCTTTGTCGTAGAGGCAAAAGGAAAGCAGCCAATAGCACGTCGCGTACAGAAGTGTGCCTTCTTGTCGGAGAAAAGTACACGAAGGAAAAACCCTCCAATTAAGTGACATTAAGAGATGCGAACATTTTGAAACATTTGCTTGCGTACTTAGTTGTGTCAGAGAAGCACATTCGAACAGCGATGTGAGTATTTACAGCTCTTACAGTTATTTTGAATAGATCCTGCAAGAAATTTTCATTTAACATGAATAGAAAATGTAGTTGATATTTCTGTTCCCATCACTTTTCTCTGATAGTCGGTGGATGGTTAGACCAATGCATTATGGGTGGCTCCCATCTGTGTTTAATGTCTTTCGATCGTAGAACTTCAATCAAATGTTTCACACAGGGCAAATATAAAAAATATAATCGAACTTCGTTTCTAACAAAGATGGGTTCTTTCTCTAATGCGAAAATGATTAAGAAAGGAGTGGACATGAAGCACAAATCGTTTGGTCACTGAAGAGTACGGCTACAGTCCTATTGAATTCAGACTCCTGTGACAAAATTTATACTTCTGACTTATAGTATCATGATTAATATCTTGTAAAAAAGGTCTTAAAATGTATCTACTAAATAAAACTGTTACACAAAAGAGATTGGTAATTATTCGCTAAGCGGACTACAGCTCAAAAAATTATATTACACTTCCAAACAAAAAACAACAGGCAAGATAATGAGACTCCACGAGAATTATAGCGTTTTCTTATTAAAATAGTGAATGAAAAAGCGTTTAAACAGCAACTTACTATGCAAAAAGAAATATCTGGTTTACGAATATTTTTAATTATTTGTGTATGAGAAGTAAAAATCTGTTACATTTATTATCTTGAATTAAAAACTGATAAATGAAATGTACGTATGGTATTGATGGTCAGGAGTCCCCACCTAGGAAAGTTCATGATGATGACCACAACACGACACCCAGTCCCCGAACAGAGAAAATCTTCCACCTGGCTGGGAATCGAACCAGAGCCCACTATATGGCAGTCAGCCACGCTGATCACTTTTTTAACTTCTTTTATTAAATGGTTATTCAACTTGCACTTTAAGTGAGATTTCAACTGATTGTGTCGTTCCTGTAACAAACTCTGTAACTCAAGCACCTCTTCGTGAAAGTCCTGAAAAACGTAGCACAGGAAGTCCTTGACCCAGTCTCGTGTGGGATAAAATTCGTCGTGTTGCAGGCCAGTAGCTGAACTGACTGTTGTTAACGATTTTATTGTGGATTCTGTCGATTTCTCCGACAGCCACCTACTTCGGTTGCGACCTGCGGATCTGTGGAGATGTCTTCCACTTCACTTAACAGTGAATGCTGCAAAGGACCTGGAGCATGTCCTTCCATCACCATGTTCCGACGTTATAGGTGTAAGCGACGATTACATTCACCGTACGCCTCCTGATGCATGCGTTTTCTCCTTCATATTTAGAATCGTGCCTGGAAGGACGACACCCTTCCTACGTAGTGGCGAGAAGCCGCCGTAATCCATGTACGAGATGAGAGAAGTAACGGGACAGGTTTTTTTATATACCATAGTTTTTATGTTTTCAAACAACAATGTTGCCCACTTTCAAATACTTCCTTTCGGCAGCTACAGACTGGCATAGTCGTTTTTCCCAATCTTAGTAGCAGCACCGAAAGGCTTAAACTGGTAGGGCCTTTAACGATTCGGTCACTTTCTTTTAAATATTCTCCAGAGTCCCAAACTCACGTCCTTTTAAGCCCTTTTAATTTCGGGGAAAGGAAAACGTTACAAAGATTCAGATCAGGGGAATGAGGCCTGTGGAACAACTGTAAAATTACGTCATGGAAGTGGCGGTGTGACATGGGGCGTTGTCATGATGCATCCCCACTTTTCTGCAATGTCTGGTCTCACTCAATTAGCACTTTTCCCGTCCTTTCACAGACAACTTAATAAAACACTCGGTTGACAGTTTGTCTGGAGGGCCAATTACTTTGTGTACGACATCGCCACTGCCAAGTAATCAAATCAACATTTTCTTCATCTTTAATTTGCTTATTCTAGTTTTTTTTCTTCTGACGAGATGTCTCAGAGTGCCACTCCTCCTTATTCCGTTTCGTCTCAGTATCGTACACAAAATTTCCAGGATTCATCGTCTTTGATCATACAAGTGAACCATTGGTAGTCATTATAAATCCTCCGAAGAAGAGCAATGGACAGGTTTCTCCAATTGTCGAGCTCAGTTCTTAGATCTTTCGGCACTATTTTGGCATGAACCTTCTGCATAGGAAAATATTCAATGAAAATCTCATACACAGTGAAACTGTTAACAAGTCGCCCATCATCCTCATTGTCAAACGTCGGTGTGATCTCACAAGAGCATGCATACGTTCGACGTTTTCGTCAGTTTTAGTGGTTGGAGGTTCACCTCAGCGAGGTCCATCTCCAACGTATTCTTGGACTCCAACAAATGTTCTGTGCCAACGAAAAATTTGTGATCTTTGTAAGGAATGTTTCCCATACGCCTGTTTCAATTTTTCAAGCGTCACAGTGGTGGATTCCTCAAGTTCAAAACAAAACTTGATTGCACAGCGTTGCTCTAAAAGACACCACTTCATTGATGGCGCCCTAAAAAAACCACATCATGGCCATATGGAACTCAAGGTCAGTCTAAGCATCTGGAAGGGATGAACACACGGGGCTACAGTAGCAGAACAACACAACAATGCCAGATCGCTCGCACTGTTGCCAATGTCATTACCTTTGTCACACACTTCGTATCTAAGGCAGATAAAAAGCAAAGTCGTATGAAATGGTTGGTTGGGTGACACTGAGAGGCAAGATCAGCCATATAATTAAAATTATTTTTCCTATTCTTCCCACATACTGGCACCACTCCTTCGAGAAGTCTGAGAGTTGTGTGTTTAAGTGTATCACGTAAGTGGCGTTAAATGTAATTGGTAGTGTCATGTTTGTGTCGGATGATGATAAGAGAAGCGAGAGGTTGAAACGCGGTGACAGTGGAAAATCACCACAGGGGACGTCGTGCTTAATGTACCTATCCGACAGATGGATCTCCATCAACAGTCCCCTCACTTTGTAAGACGTTGGATAGACGTTTGGAATTTAATCCAGGATATTTCCGAAAATACTAATGATCACGGTCTTTACATCATCACCTCTCCTCTCCTTTGTCGTAGAGGCAAAAGGAAAGCAGCCAATAGCACGTCGCGTACAGAAGTGTGCCTTCTTGTCGGAGAAAAGTACACGAAGGAAAAACCCTCCAATTAAGTGACATTAAGAGATGAGAACATTTTGAAACATTCGCTTGCGTACTTAGTTGTGTCAGAGAAGCACATTCGAACAGCGACGTGAGTATTTACAGCTCTTAGAGATATTCTGAATAGATCCTGCAAGAAATTTTCATTTAACATGAATAAAAATATAGTTGATATTTCTATTCCCATCGCTTTACTTTGATAGTCGGTGGATGGTTAGACCAATGCATTATGGGTGGCTCCCACCTGTGTTTAATGTCTTTCGATCGTAGAACTTCAATTAAATGTTTCACACAGGGCAAATATAAAAAATATAATCGAACTTCGTTTCTAACAAAGATGGGTTCTTTCTCTAATGCGAAAATGATTAAGAAAGGAGCGGACATGAAGCACAAATCGTTTAGTCACTGAAGAGTATGGCTACAGTCCTATTGAATTCAGACTCCTGTGACAAAATTTATACTTCTGATTTATTAGTATCATGATTAATATCTTGTAAAGAAGGTCTTAAAATGTATCTACTAAATATAACTGTTACACGAATGAAATCGGTAATTATTCCCTAAGCAGACTACAACTCAGAAAATTATATTACGCTTCCACACAAAAAAACAACAGGCAATAAAGTGAGTCTCCACGAGAATTATAGCGTTTTCGTATTAAAAAAGTGAATGAAAAAGCGTTTAAACAGCAACTTACTATGCAAAAAGAAATATCTGGTTTACGAATATTTTTAATTATTTGTGTATGAGAACTAAAAATCTGTTTATTTCCTTGAATTAAAAATTGAAAAATGAAATGATCTTATGGTACCGATGGCCGGGAGTCCCCACCTAGGGAAGTTCGGCCGCCGAGTTGCAAGTCTTTTCAGGTGACGCCACACTGGACGATTAGCGTGCGGTGATGATGAAATGATGAGGACCACAACACAACAGCCAGTCCCTGAACAGAGAAAATCTTCCACCCGACCGGGAATCGAACCAGAGCCCACTGCATGGCAGTCAGTCACGCTGATCACTTTGTTTTACTTTTTTTGTTAAATGATTATACAGCATGCAGCTTAAATGAGACATCAACTGTTTCTGTCGTTCCTGTATCAAAGTCCATAAGTCAAGCACCTCTTCGAGACCGTCCTGAAAAACGTAGCACAGAAAGTCCTTGACCCAGTTAATAGCATCTGTCTTTGATTGGAGATTGGAGACCTAAACAGGGCAAAGAAGCCTTCCGGGGTCGATTGTGCGGGGTAGCACTCGGAGACAGAAGACAAGCATCTTCCGAATTACAAGCCACACATCGCCGGAAGGTCTATATTCCAGGCGATGTTCATCTGTATCTATCGCACACCACTCAGCGAAGGAGGTGAACAGTTATAGAGTAATATTATAGTTTCCAGGAGGTTGCGTACCCAAGTAATGCCCACGCCCGACGTTGCTAACATCGTTAATCTGACAAGAGACGGTGTAGTTTTCCCTACTTTTTACACAGGGCGATGCTGATCTTTCTACCGTTTCAGTTTTAGTATAAGAATCACCAAAGCGACTACATATTCAAAAAGGCAAGGCCGTCACACTCCCATCACTTGTATGTCTGCAGAGTGAGGGAACGAATGGCGTGTAGAAGGCTAGTATGGAGAATGCTAACAAACGCTCAATGTGACTTTCTTAGTCATCTCTCTGCAGTCAAGCATCTAGTCACCCTGTCGACCTACTTCATGGACTATATCAGAAATATATCAACTGAAGTGCAACACACGTGAAGGAAGCTAAACAGATCAAACGAGGAGGTCATTTGACACCAGATACAAAGAAAATGTAACAGCATGGGGGATAGAATAAAACATTCAACGTTCTCAGAACAATTAAACCAACATCAACAAAAAACCACCACCAAAAGATACAGATCTGGAATCATAAAGATAAACAATAACAAAAAAACACCTCCTCCCCTTACAAGTAAACTACCACATTCAGAAAGCCATAACAGAAAAGAAACAACTCATAAATGATCAGACCAACCTGGCAAACCACACACTTAATGTAACACTAAAAACACATACTAACCACAGGCTCCATTTACTGCTACACTCTCTCAGTCGCTTCCCAGTTTCTTTCCTATGGGAACCATATCGCCCCCCCCCCCCCTCCAAGAGTAAAATAATGCAATTTGCAAACATCCTTGCCCCTGCCCCCCCAACCCTTCCTAACCACCCCTCCCCAACAACTACCACATATCGGCGTAACAAACAAGTCATTATCACTGATTTACACGAACTCTCTCTCTATGTCACACATACACACACACAGACACACACACACGCACACACACACACACATACATACACACAACATACATCCTCTGCCCTCCCCCCTAAACCCGGTATCTTTGTCCCTCTCTCTCCTCCTCCTCCTCCTCCTCCTACTCTTCCTCCTCCCTCCCTCCCTGCCTCCACATCCATCCTATACAAAAAAAAGCGCACACACATACGCGAATTCCATTATAAAAAAATTTATTTTCTGTGAATACTGCAAACACAGCATAAGAAAAAGTGCATAAAGGCAAAAGCTACCAAGTGCATATGTGTAAGCAAGTTTCTGTCGAAATCAGCCTCTGCTAAGAATGAGGGAGGAAGCAACGGATTGGTGAATATGTAAACAATAGGCAGAAATGCCGTAAGTAAACTGCACACCAGCTTTATAAATAAAATGCTGTTTTCAATATAAAACAACCAAAAATATACAAATACATGTATCCAATTTGAAGAATGGCAGCAGAAGAATCTTTCGAAATAAAAACAAAACGCGTCTGGTGTAAAATTCTCTTTAATTAATTGCATTAAGCTTAATACAGAAAACCAATAATAAGTGACTTTAACAGCTGCAGTGGAAGATGGCCGTGCAGACAAAAATATCACTTCTTGGCTGATTCTCTGCGTAAATGCCAGACTAGCTGTATTTCTTGATTTCGAAAAGGTATATGATAGTTACCGGAGCTCGGGTATCCTCCATACATGGCACAGGCGTGACTTCCGAGGCGTCTCCTCAAATTCATTAAAAAAGTATTAATTGATCAGATTGTTCGTGTGAGCGTCGGAGCTGCATTATTGTACCTTTCTATTCTTTCAAACAAGGTGCCCCAAAGAACCGTGCTGAACGTAACCTTATGTCTTATAGCAGTCATCCCCAACACTCATAATCTCCCGCCAGCCGTTTCATGCTCTCTCTAAATGGCCGGTTTCTAGTCTGCTGCCGCTCTCGGCGGATCTGGCAACTCGAGTTGGGAATTCGGAGCTGGCGTGGAGCCCAGACAACAGTTCTCACATTTCCACAGCCGGTATGAATTTCTGGAGGCAAAAGCAGTTGATACAACGTTTTTAAATGACGGTCTCACTGCTGTTCCGTTCGCCAAAACCACGATCATGAGTAACAACGAACGGATGCATTATATAAAAGGTGGGATTATTCTTACAAAAGTAATACAATTGAAGATGAAAAGACAAATGCGAAATGAAAACATTAAACAAACAATTAACTTCTCCTTTACTAGCATACCGAGTAGCATTACGCCATGAACGACAAGGCTGAACATCAATATCATAAAACATTGACCTCAAATATTCGGTAACATGCCGCAACAAAACATCTTCAGTAAACTCTATCACGGCATCAAGATATCAGAGTGTGGAATGTTTGGGATGCGTCATTCATACTGACCCAACAGGTTTCTTTTTTGTTGTCATGTCGTTTATTAAAACAAAGGGTACAGCTCTACAGTTCAGAGGATGTACCACCACTTTATTACATACTATTATATACAGTCACATCACCAACTGAAAGAACCAGAGGTTGTACGGAGTTTCAGGGAGAGCATAAGGGAACCATTGACAGGAATGGGGGAAAGAAATACAGTAGAAGAAGAATGGGTGGCTTTGAGGAATGAAATAGTGAAGGCTGCAGAGGATCAAGTAGGTAAAAACACGAGGGCTAGTAGAAATCCTGAAGAGATACTGAATTTATTGATGAAAGGAGAAAAAACAAAAATGCAGTAACTGAAGCGGGCAAAAAGGAATACAAACGTCTCAAAAATGAGATCGACAGCAAGTGCAAAATGGCTAAGCAGGGATGGCTAGAGGACAAATGTAAGGATGTACAGGCTTATCTCACGAGGGGTAAGATAGATACTGCCTACAGGAAAATTAAAGAGACCTTTGGAAAAAAGAAAACCACTTGCATGAATATCAAGAGCTCAGATGGAAACCCAGTTCTAAGCAAAGAAGGGAAAGCAGAAAGGTGGAAGGAGTATATAGAGGGTCTGTACAGGGGCGACGTTCTTGAGGACAATACTATGGAAATGGAAGAGGATGTAGATGAAGGTGAAATGGGAGATATGATACTGCGTGAAGAGTTTGACAGATCACTAAAGACCTAAGTCGAAACAAGGCCCTGGCAGTAGACAACATTCCATTAGAACTACTGACAGCCTTTGGAGAGCCAGGTCTAACAAAACTCTACCATCTGGTGAGCAAGATGCATGAGACAGACGAAATTCCCTCAGACTTCAAGAAGAATACAGTAATTCCAATCCCAAAAAAAGCAGGTGTTGACAGATGTGAAAATTACCGAACTATCAGTTTAATAAGCCACAGCTGCAAAATACTAACGCGAATTCTTTACAGACGAATGGAAAAACTGGTAGAAGCTGACCTCGGGGAAGATCAGTTTGGATTCCGTAGAAATGTTGAAACACGTGAGGCAATACTGACCCTACAACTTATCTTAGAAGATAGATTAATGAAAGGCAAACCTACATTTCCAGCGTTTGTAGACTTTGGGAAAGCTTTTGACAGTGTTGACTGGAATACTCTCTTTCAAATTCTGAAGGTGACAGGGGTAAAATACAGGGAGTGAAAGGCTATTTACAATTTGTACAGAAAGCAGATGGCAGTTATAAGAGTCGAGGGACGTGAAATGGTAGCAGTGGTTGGGAAGGAAGTGAGACAGGGTTGTAGCATCTCCCCGATGCTATTCAATCTGTATATTGAGCAAGCAGTAAAAGTAACAAAAAAAAGTTCGGAGTAGGTATTAAAATCCATGGAGAAGAAATAAAAGCTTTGAGTTTCGTCGATGACATGGTAATTCAGTCAGTCACAGCAAAGGACTCGGAAGAGCAGTTGAACGGAATGGACAGTGTCTTGAAAGGAGGGTATAAGATGAACATCAACAAAAGCAAAACGAGGATAATTGAATGTAGTGGAATTAAGTCGGGTGATGCTGGGGGAATTAGATTAGGAAATGAGACACTTAAAGTAGTAAAGGAGTATTGCTATTTGGGGAGCAAAGTAGCTGATGATGGTCGAAGTAGAGAAGATATAAAATGTAGACTGGCAATGGCGTTTCTGAAGAAGAGAAATTTGTTAACATAGAGTATTGATTTAAGTGTCAGGAAGTCGTTTCTGAAGTATTTGTATGGAGTGTAGCCATGTATGGAAGTGAAACATGGACGATAAATAGTTTAGACAAGTAGAGAATAGAAGCTTTCGAAATGTGGTGCTACAGAAGAATGCTGAAGATTAGATGGGTAGATCACATAACTAATGAGGAGATATTCAATAGAATTGGGGAGAAGAGGAGTTTGTGGCACACCTTGACTAGAAGAAGGGATCGGTTGGTACGACATGTTCTGAGGCATCAAGGGATCACCAATTTAGTAATTGAGGCATCGTGGAGGGTAAAAATCGTAGAGGGAGACCAAGAGATGAATACACTAAGCAGATTCAGAGGGATGTAGGCTGCAGTAGGTACTGGGATATGAAGAAGCTTGCACAGGATAGAGTAGCATGGAGAGCTGCATCAAACCAGTCTCAGGACTGAAGACCACAACAACAACATCACCAACTATTTTACATTTCATATCAACACTTTTATCACGCACAAAGACACAAATATTATCATCATGAGAGTCGACTGTAACGTCTTTGGAGCAGATATCTCCTCGTGATGTTCTCGGTTATCGGCCGTTCATGGTAACCATGTGTTGGTGAAACATCAACTAATTTTTTTATTGATAAACCATTGTGTGTTAGGTGCTGCAGGTCTTGTAAACTCTCTCGTAATGATAATATTTGTGTCTTTGTGCGTGGTAAGGGTGTTGACATGAAATGTAAAATAGTTGGTGATATGACTGTATAAAATAGTATATAATAAAACGGTGGTACATCCTCTGAACTGTAGACGTAGAGCTGCACCCTTTGTTTTAATAAACGATATGACAGCTGCACATAGTTTCACTTCTGTAATTCTTTGTTTGAACTGCTCCCTACAGCTTGAATGAGTTCCCCTCATCCACCTCATCACGAGGGGCTTAATGTTTAAAGATACTGCAGTTCTAAGTCCCCTACATAATTCGACTTCTTTTCTTTTATGGTCTTCATGTCTTTTGCTATTTACACATCCATAATGTTAGGCCTATACCTTTGATATTTTAATTCCTGTATTTCCACTTATATAATTTACTATTTTTCCCATTTTACAGTTTTACACGTCCGTTGGTCTATACTTCTAGTATTTTAAAACAAGGGTTTCTCCATAGTTGACTTTTTGCAATTTTAATAAAAGCCCCCCTCTCATTAAAGCCACTAACTCACTCTTCCCACCCTCTTTCCCCGCTCTCAGTCCTCTTGGCACCATGTTATAGTTATATTATTTTATGCCGTTTACGCTTTCCACACCTGTTGTTCTACCCTATTAATATTTTATCTAGAATATGTACATAATTGTACTTCCTCTATAATTTTAGCAATATCCGTCTTGTTACACTTATGACAATCCCACCACTCTCTCCATGCTTCCATTTCCCTTCCCCAGTCACCATACACTCCGTTTCTTTTCTCGCTCCTCCATTTTTCTCCTTTCCCCCTTCCCTAATCTCCTACTATCGTCAGATACCTATTTAAAAGAGTGACCGCAGTTGCAAAAAGCATTAGTCTGAAATGAGGTTATGAACAGACAAGACGGTTGCCGACGCAACTTTTTAGATAAATTGTGCATTTACGCATTATTCTTTTTCTACTTCTGGTACAATATTAGAAAAATATTTAGTTTTACTTTGTCTTACATCCGAAGAAGATACAGAATGATCAAAACATTTCACATAAATAAAAATGTGCATTTGAGACTGAATAGTGAGAGAGAATTATTTTAACTAAATTGGTGTGCTTTGATCGCTCTCTGAACGTCATGTGTGTTCTCATGGAGAGAAAACTGGAAGTCACGCGCAGGCATCGGCTCTATACAGCGTTGCCAGAGCCCTTCTGCTCGACATGCTACTGGCAGCCATGTGAAAGAAGACAACTGTGTAACCGTATTCGACAGATCTTCACCATCTCACTCCGCGCCACGCCACTCTGGCACTCGTAGAGGGCACAGCTGTGGTATTCTATATAACTCTGGCATGAACAGTGGAATCTCTCCATAGAAACAAGCTCTGACAGTTTGAACTGCTCCCTACAGCTTGAATGAGTTCCCCTCATCCACCTCATCACGAGGGGCTTATTTTAACAACACTGCATACTGGGAATTGTCTTTTCTGAAATTAGCAAACGAGGAGCTGGGAGTGGTAAGGTGCCAGGTCACAAAAAAGCTAACACTACATCCTAATTTATTTTAAAAAGTACTCCAAATTGTTATTTTGTCTTTCTGTAACAAGTGAAATGTGATAAACTCAAATTAACGCAAGCAAAGTAACTAGACAGGTTTAGAATTAGAAATTGAAAAATTTAACTAGAGATTTCAAATCATAATGGTGCGTAGAGTTTCACGCCGTCCCGGTGATTACCTTTCAGCTCAACTTAAATAAAGTACATTATAAACTGAAATATTGCTAGAACAGAGAGAAAAATGTTTCAGTTAACAAATGCTCAATAATAATAATTCCAACGTCAATAAAAATTTTGTTATTGGATGGAACAAACAATGAGTCACTGTAAAAACACTGTGAAATATGTGTGCAACCATAAAGAGTATATAAATATAATAACATATATAACATATAACAACAACATACACCTGGCTTCCACAACAAGCTGTAAAATTAGTCTTGAGTACCAAAATGAATCACAAAGCCAGCACAAATAATACTGATAAACTGAAGACTCGGCCCTTACCCGATAGTCAGAAATAACTGTAGCATAGACACACAAAACCTTTAGCAGTGTACATAGCCTGATTTTAAATTCAGATTACTGAGAGTGGTTCCACAGAAGAATCTATAGCTAAAATTTGGACACCTACGTGTCTTCAACTAAGACAGTAGACAATATAACTTAATTTGCATTTATTCTCACTCCACAAATAAAGTCAAGTAATATCTATAAATTATCAACAGGTCTCAAAGTCAACAGAGAGATGTAACTGCGGCATGAAGAGTTTTAAAAATGTGTGTTGGACCAACCAGTAAACTCTTTACACAGAACTGCTGTTAACTCAAATCTAAAGCACGTAGTATAAATAATCCTAGGCACAGGGGGTACTTCCAAATAGCAGCTCGTACAATTGTGCATATTAGGACCTCCAACAAACAAATGTGTTAAATGCTCAGCAATTCCACTTTACCAACGATTCCTGTTGATACCAAATAGCAGAAGAAGTACCAAATCCATGTTGACAGCGGCCATTTCCCACGTAACACACAGCACTTGTCCTTTGATGGACATCATCCAGTTATCTGTCGTCAATGACAAAGTGCCAGCTCATGCGGACCCACTGGCGAGCCGCGAAGCATGCAGTTGCTTAGCTCCTGGCAAAAAGGCTATATTTCGCTTCTGATTACGATCAAAAACAGCGCGACGATCATTTTCAGCCATCGTCATCGGTTAAGTGGTGACTCTGCACTACATTACACTCACTATAACGAACTACCAATGATGCTACAGTTTGTGTCAGTTTTTTGATCACCTATAATCTAATGGGTGTCAACTTAGCTGCCAGAAATTTGGGTTAATTATAGTGTCCAGTTCCACAAGTCGGCTTTGAGCAATCACATCATACCTAAGGCAAAGATGCTACAAAGAGTCAGTCTTTGAAAGTAGTTGATCATATTGGTAAACAGTCGAACGTAGCTTACGATAAAATTACAATCATAGTTCACGTGATTAAGTACTTAGGCACCAATTATGTTTAAAGAATTGAAGGTAACGAAAACAAATAAGAACAGGAAAACAACAATATAAATGTTATAAAAAAGTTGTCATCGTAATTAACGCGACCAAGAAAAGTACAACTAACCTTAAATCGATTACAATATACCTGTAGCTCGTGGTGAAGCCCAACAGTTATAAAATAGCGTTAAATACTGACTAACGGGACTACCGTAGGAAAGTGTGGGTTTCAGGCAGGGGAAACTAAAGTGTAACACACAACAACGGGAAAATGAAATTAAAAATAACATATGTGAAACATAAAAAGAACAGTAGCATGAAAAGTTGAGAAACCGACACAAAAATTCTAAAAGAGAACCAGTACACAGCTGACGAAATTTCCCAAAAAGTAATCGAATCCAACGATTTCGTGTTTCATTATTTAGTTCGTTTATGCAGGAGCCGTCTGCACTGGTATGTAATATGATTTCTGCACTTGTAATTGTTCTGTGAACTATCGCGAAAAAGCAACTAATATTGGAGCCGTTAAATAGAATTAATTTCTAGTAATCGGATCCAATATTTATTACTTTTTGTAAATTTTCGATGCTTAGCATTGTATTTTTACTTTAGTATTTACTTGTCGGTTTTTCCACATTTCATGATACTGTTTCATACACGTGCGTTGTCGTGTCACGTTTTCTTTTCTCCCTCCCTCCCCCCCCCCCCCCCCCCCATAATGCCCACGTTTCCACGGTAATACCGTTAAATTCAATAATTATTACCATAAATTAACCCAATTTTATAATATTAAGACTTCATCACGAGCTATACTGTTTGTGCGTTTCTTACTCGCTTACAGTATGGTAATAATTTATTTTGCACATACATGTTTCTCTTCCCTTTTGTTGTAACTTATTTCCTTCATTTTCATTTCGTTTTTATACATTTCGTGGCTAACTAGATAATCATGGGAACTGTGATTTTAATTTTATCGTATGCTACATTCCTTCGTTTACGAGTACCATCCGCTGCTTTCGAAGATTTCCTTAATGTAACCTCCTTACCATGGTCCTTGCCTTTGTTATGACGTCACTCATCAAAGCAGACGAGTGGAATCGGACACTAGAATATATACAGAGGTTTTAACAGATACAGCACAGATTACGCAAAACAATCTACTCTATAAAAACTGGGTTGTTTTGGAAATCAGCTTACGCAAACAGAAGTAGTTTATTTTTGTATTTACCCACACATGTTTCGAGACCAATGTGTCGTTTTCTATGGGTCAAATTTTTGTTTCTTAAAATTACATCACTAATTGAACTGTATTATTATACATCGGTTTTAGTGCTCGTTTTATTCGTTTTTCTTGACAGCATGTCATCTGCAAAATTTTTCCTCCTCTTTCGTGTCCCTGGTTGGTGTCTCAATCAATTACTATTTAGTGCATTGTTATCACTCAGTTTTTCACAAATTTCCGCTCACTACTTTACCTCACATGCACTTACACAAAACGTGGCGAAATACGATCTGTGCAGACGCGTCCAACAACATTCTCGGTATGTATACATTTATTTTTAAAGCGTTTCTCTTTCTTGATTTCTCCACAAAACTTTCACCTTCACTGTCCCTCTCCAACATGGAGCAATAGTCGGCCATCATACTTTCATTCTTTCTATCTTCAGTGGTACCTCTTCTCCATAACTTTGATGTTCTTCATAGTTTTTACAGTAATATCCCCGATTTTCGGAGATGTAGTCAATATGTGAGTGCAGGAAGTGGATTCCTACATGTAAGAATCTACCCCATAGAAATGTTTAAACATGGTTTTGACCATGTTCTCGAAAATTGGAGATTCCTTAATTCCCTAGGAAGTTTCTAGGAACAGTAGTGAAGGTAATTCATGCACTTTTTCTCTAACGTTCATCCTGTTCTGAAACTCGTGGTTCTTCTAAAATTCTCAGGGCAAACATGAATTCACTTTTCATTTTTTTTTAACTAATGAAGAGGAAATTCACGGAAAGGTAGTTAAGATCGGATCCACCTTGAGGAAGAGCACTTAGAAACTGCTACATCAAATCCAGGAGAATAGCAAGGTAGGATAGAGGGTGTGACACTGTGATAGGGTTTCTGTTGGCTGGTTGGTTTATTTGGGGGACGGGACCAAACAGCGAGGTCATCAGTCCCATCGGATTAGAGAAGGATGGGGAAGGAAGTCGCCGTGCCCTTTTCAAAGGAACCATCCCGGCATTTGCCCGAAGTGATTTAGGGAAATCACGGAAAACGTAAATCAAGATGGGCGGATGAGGGTTTGAACCGTCGCCCGCCCGAGCGCGAGTACAGTGTGTTAACCACTGCACCACCTCGTCCGGTATAGGGTCTTGTCGTGAGCTTCTATGGCAAACCAACGCCGGCAACGACAGTTAAGTTATACATGCCGACGTCGCAAGCTGACGATGAAGAAATACGGAAAGTATATGAAGATATTGAACGGGAAATCGGTATGTAAGGGAGACGAAAATCTAATGCACACAGAGGACTGGAACGCGGTTGATGGGTAAGGATTAGAAGAAATTATTAAAGGATAATATGGGCATGACATAAGAATGAGAGAGGAGGAAAACGAACTGAATTCTGTAATAAACTTCAGATGGTAATAGCGAATAATCTCTCCAAGAATCTTGCACAAAATGCAAAGGCTCGGAAAGATTTTCGAGAATGTTTTAATTTCAATAATGGAAATGTGACGTAAAGTCATACAGGAGGCTGGCGACCATTTTGAAGGAATGGCTTTACTGCTCATATGACGCGTTTCTGAATTGATTCATCAGACATTCAGGAGCGATTACTGAACGTAGTTACAGCGTTTCAAACTGTATGTGAAACAAATATTCTCAGACTCGCTCTTGCGTATCCGATGACGGATAGATTGCAAAACATATCATATGAGCAATAAATGAATTCCTTGCCTGATGCTTGACTTTAACCATTGGGACCATTGCGACACAGTTAGCCTGAATGCTAAAGCAATGATACTTTGATTTCAAGTTTGACGTCGGATAAAAAATGATAAAAGAAATATTGTTGTGTAATATTATTATAAATTAATAATCTTCGGATTTTTTTCCTTTACTGTACTGTGAAACCTTACTTGCCAAATTTCATCATTTTAGATCAACAGCACGTACCCTACAGATTAAGTGAGTGTGCGAGTATCAAAATACGTGACATAAATGGCTGTACCTTTGGACTGCAGTGACTTAGAAGCTGGCATTTATTATATCGTCAAGGGACCATAAGCCTTAGTATTTCAACCTGAACGTCTACACGTTTATCAGAAAAGGGGGTTTAACAGACGGACGAACAGACAGACGGATGAGAAACGGCAAAATGTTTGGTATTTGCAGTTTTCGGACGTTTTATTTGGCTGTACTGTGATCCCTTTCTTTTTGCCAAATTTCATGATTCTAGGCCAACGGAAATTATCCTGTTACTTTAAATCCGTCTTGATTGCAATTTTTTTTTATTATTCATATGACCGGTTTCGGTTCATTCAGAACCATCTTCAGATCTGATATTTAAGTTACAAGAGTAACCCGTCCAATTCAGCAACTTTCACATGCTACGTCACATGTTTTTATGTGACGTAGCATGTGAAAGTTGCTGAATTGGACGGGTTACTCCTGTAACTTAAAAATCAGATCTGAAGATGGTTCTGAATGAACCGAAACCGGTCATATGAATAATAAAAAAATAAAAAAAAATTGCAATCAAGACGGATTTAAAGTAACATTATAAAATCACTGATTGCTGTTATCACATAAGACATTATGTCTGTTTTTGCAAAGGAAATTATCCTGTTGGTCTTTATGAATCTGCGAGTTGTAAAATATGTGACATAAATGACCATGTCTTTTGACTGTGTTGATTTAGGACCTTCAACTTTTTACATCCCCAAGGGACCGTAGGTTTTACTTCGTGGCATGAATTGCGACTTGATACGTCTATCCGTTCCTAAGAAAATGAAGTGTTAAGAGACGGACGAACAGACAGAGTGTCAGATAAGAAATGGCAAACAAATTTACTTTTCATGTGATTTAATTACAAATTCACAATCTTAGGATTTTTTCCTTTAGTTGCGCAGAGAATCCTTTCTTTTTGACTTATTCCACGACGCTAGACCAACAGGAAGTAACCTACAAGTTTGGATGAATGAGTTTGCGAGTCTGAAAATATGTTACATAAATTGCCATTACTTTTGACTGCATTGACTTAGAAGCCTGAATTTCTTACACCGCCAAGGAACAGTAGGCCTTAGTATGTGCCATCAACTTGATACGTAGCCATTCATGAGAAAAGGTGTATAACAGTCGGACAGGCAGATGGACAACAAAACGATCCTATGTTGTTTCCGGTTTCACCGACTGAGGTACAGAACCCTTAACATCAAAACAACCTTCAGTGAAATTAAAAGCAAACTGGGTAACATAAAGAGTGCATTGGTAGTTTGTTAAACGCAAAGAAGGGAGGGGATAGGTGGAAAGAATACACTGAAGGCCTCTATGAGTGCGAGAAATTTCCAAAAAATAGATAGAAGAAGAAATTGAAGACCATAACGAAGACATGGGAAATCAACTGATAGAACTGGGAAAAGCTCTATAAGACCTGAGATGAAATAAGGAAGAAAGAATAGTTAACATTCCATCGGAATGTCTAAATTCATTGGGGAAAATGGTAACCAAACGATAATTGTTGCTGGTGGGTAGAATCTATAATACCGACGACATACCATCACACTTTCAAAAAAATATCATCTACACAGCCCCGTGAGGTAGCCGAGCGGTCTGAGGCGCCTTGCCACGGTTTGCACGGCGCCCTCTGTCGGAGGTTCGAGTCCTCCCTCTGGCATGGGTGTTTTTGTTGTCGTTAGTTTAAGTTAGATTAAGTAGTGTGTAAGCCTAGGGACCGATGACCTGAGCAGTTTGATCCCATAGGAACTCACCACAAATTTCAATTTCACCTACACAATTCCGAAGATCTCAACTGCATGTAAGTGCATAAACTAACGCACAGTCAGCTTAACAGCTCACGCAAGCAGCCTGCTGACGAGAATAGCATACATAAGAACGGAAATGAAAATTATGTTTCAGTTACATGACGATCTGTTTTGCTTCATGAAAGGTAAAGGCACCAGAAATACAGTTCTGACAGTGATTCTGATAACGCAAGGTAGATCGAAGAAAAATGCAGACACGCTCATACGATCTGCCGACCTATAAAACTGTCTGACAATGTAAAATGTTGCAAGAAAAGCAGGAGTAAGGTTCGGGGAGAGACGGGTGGCATACAGTATGTATAAGAACCAAGAGGGAACAATAAGATTGGATGACAAAGAAAGCTGTCCTAGGATTAAAAAAAAGGTGTAGGACAGAAATGAAGTCTTTCGCCACTGCTGCCAAATCTAAACACTAATTAAGCACTGACAGAAATAAAAGCGAGTGGGTTTAAAATTGAGAGTGAAAGGATAGCATCGGTAAGATTCGCCTATGAGTTTGATGTTCTCAGTGAAAGTGAGAAATCACAGGCTCTGTTAAATAGAATCAACAGTCTAATGAGTACGAGAATATGGATTAAGACCAAATAGTAAAAAGACAAATGTAATAAGAAATAACAGAACCGAGAATGACAACAATTTGGTGGAAAGGAAGTAGACGAAGTTAAGGAATTCTGCTACTTAGGTAGCAAAACATACTACGACGGATGGGGCAAGGAGGACATAAAAAGCAGACAAGCACTGGCAAAAGGGCATTCTGCTCCAAGAGAAGTCTGCTTATATCAAACATAGGCAAGTATCTGAGAAAGGAATTTTTGAGAAAGTACATTTGGAACCCGGCATCATATGATAGTGAATCATGGACAGTGTGAAAACAGCAACTGAAGTGAATCAAAGAGTCTGAGACTTTGTTCTACTGAAGAAATCTGAAATCAAAGTGAATGATAAGGAATAATGAGGATCTCTGCAGAAGAGAGACGGAGAAGAAAGGGACGTACGGAAAACATAGACAAGGAGAAGGAACTGATTGATAGGAAACGTGTTTATGCATCAGGGAATAACCTCCATGGTACTAAAGCAGCGGTTCTTAACCTGGGGGTAATAACCACCATGAGGGGTAAAACGTAATCTTCTGGTTGATAAAAACAAATATGTTTAATTGTGTTTCGGCCACGAAAATAAATTATCTCTAAAATACCATTGCTATTATCCTATTTCGTAAGACGGTAACTCCGATAAGTAGATGACAAATAGCTACTTTCCTTTTTTGAGATACTAGCATTAACATGACACAATGTGTTGGAAGTTATAACAACATATCAGCAATGTCCTCATTTTTGTGCCTCGATAAAACTATTTTTTAGAGCAGATGTAATAGCCTGAGTATAAATGTGCAAAATGCGACGACGAAAAGACACAGGTATATTAAACGTACATCCAAAACGCATGAAGTCTGGGATAATCAGTTTAAAACATAGTTAATCGTTGTAAAGCAATACCCGGCTTTTGTCTTACTTTCTTCTATTGTTATCTCTCTCTTTGCCTGTCAAGACGCATGTATCAATGTAAGTTTCGATAAGTGAGAATAATCACTCATCACTTTTGTTCGAACATTGTGTAATATTGCCGCGCGGAGTGGCCGCACGGTTTAGGGCGCTATGCCACGGATTGCGCGGCTCCTCCCGCCGGAGGTTCGAGTTCTCCCTCGGGCATGGGTGTGTGTGTTGTTCTTGGCATATAGTTAGCTTAAGTAGTGTGTAAGTCTAGGGGTCGATGACCTCAGCAATTTGGTCACTAAGGAATTCACACACATTTGAATATTTTTGTGTCATATTCTTTTATTTTGCACCACAAATAGTCTTGGTATGTTATTGACAGGTTTTACGGTAGACGTGCTAGTGAGACTGAAGGTGTGAAGACGAATAATCGGCTTGGACGATGATTGTTTACCCACCATTGCAGCCATCTCACTGAGATCACTGCGAATTGTAGTAATTACCCAGGACCTGCGTCCTATTTAAATTTAAGATGTCCGGTTTGCTGTTGGAAACAGTATTGGTGCATTTAAGATATGCGAAGCTGACACGGTCGCTAAAGTAAGAAATCAAGCCAGTTATTGCCGAAACATACAATACTTCGCGCTAACTGAAGCTTTTTGTTCGTCCACAGTTTAACTCTCCAACAGAGTTAAACTGGCGACCGATCGTATGACTACCAAGATAAATAATTATTATGCTATGTATGTAATTTTATTTCGAAACATATGTGTTTTATGATTGTCTGTTTCGTTTTTCGTGTATGCCAATGACACGTAAGTGCGATGTTATCTGATCTGTGAGTTTTGGACGAAAAAGATAACGCACTTCATTTAAAATCAAGAAAAAGGCATGAAAGAAGGAGAAATTATAACTTATAAATTTTTCTGAACACATCATTGTTAATGGCTACAACATAAGGAAGGGTGCATTCATTGCTCATACAACCATTGTACTAGACCCGGATTTCGTAGCTATAAAATGTCCGATTTAAGGGCATAAGGAATGAGTTTTTCGACGAAAAATTTGGGTAAATGCATTTTCGAAAAATTTAGACTCTCCCGTTTAATACCATGTATAAAATATTTGGATGACGTGAATAGAACTGTTTTAAATAATTTTTTAAAATAATTTTGACACACGATGTTCAGGACATTGTATATGAGACGCGAAATATACCTGATATAGACAGCCTTGCCAGAGATATAACTGAGCACAAGAGAGTTAGCTTTTCTGTCGGCTACACTGCTAGACAGTTGACAATAGATTCTACACCATTTGTATTGCTTCCTTTGTGAGTACATCCATGTCATTGTTGTGAAAGTCGTATGTGGAGAAGTCATCAAGTTTTCTTTCCTTCAACATGCCAAGACCTAGTCTGAAGGTGTTTAGAAAGCGTGTACATTGGCGCAAGAAAGTAAAGTGTACTAAAAATTCGTCTGATTCATCTTCATCAGTATCTGATATCCCAGTAGCGACTAACCTCAACAGTGGTAGTGATACATTGAGTGATGCTGCTGCCACTACACCGGAAAGTGCTTCAAGAAGAAAACTAGCTGGAATTGAAGAAGAATACAAGAAACTAAATGCTGGGACTACAGAATGTGTGCTGCAAACAATGTGGAAAATGTGATGTTTCATTGAAAACAAACTTACATGTTGGACTTGCTTGCGAATTAGAGTTGATGTGCAGTTATTGCAAACACAGTGTTACTTTCTTCAATTCCTCACATGTTACTGCAGATACAGGTAAACTATACGATACAAACATTAGACTGGTTTATGGATTATGGTGTATAGGAAAGGGCAGGGCTGCAGGTGTCATGTTGTGTGGTGTGATGAACCTCCCTCCTCCACCTTCAAAATTTAACAAACACGTAATTGCAATAGGCTCTGCTGTAGAAGATGTGGCGCAGGAAAACATGAAAGATGCTGTTGAGGAATCAGTTGTTGAAAATAATAATAGCAGAGACTTGTCCATAGCTTTTGATGGAAGCTGGCAGAAGAAAGGCCACACATCTCTGAATGGTGTAGTAACAGCTACAAGTGTGGACACTGGTGAGGTAGTTGACGTGGCAATACATTCCAAACATTGCAGATGCAAGGAGAAAATGAAAACTAAACATGAAGAGGAGTGCATGGCTAATTACTATGGGTCAAGTGGTGGTATGGAAGTTGCTGGTATAAGAAGTATTTATCAACTCTTAGTAAAATGGTACAACGTTAGATACATAAATTATCTTGGAGATGGTGACTCAAAGGCTTTCAAAGAAATTGAGGAACTGAGACCCTATGGCAACGATGTGAAAATTTCCAAACTGGAGTGTGTTGACCATGTTCAGAAGAGGACGGGATCAAGACTTCAACGGCTCAAGGCTAGCATGAAAGGCAAGAAATTGAGCGATGGAAAAACTTTAGATGGGAAAAATAGACTGACAGATGCTACAATAGATCATATTCAGAAGTGCTATGGTCTAGCAATAAGACAGAATACAGCAGATGCAGAATTAATGAGAAGAGCAATCTGGGCTCTGTTTTTTCAAACAGCTTCAAACAATGAGAATCCCCAACATGGGCTATGTCCAAAAGGAGACGATAGTTGGTGCAAGTACAACAGAGCCAAGGTAACTAAGAAACAATACAATCACCCTCATCACCTGCCACCTGCCATAATGGATGAAATAAAACCAATATTCCGAGACCTCGCAGATATTAGTCTACTAAAGAAATGTCTTCATGGCCGGACTCAAAATCCAAATGAGTGTGTGAACCATGTGATATGGAATAGACTACCTAAAACTGTGTTTGTGGGTATAAACACACTTCACTTTGGCGTTTATGATGCTGTTTCATCATTCAATCAGGGCAATATGACAAAGAGCAAAGTTCTGCAGAAGTTGGGGCTGTGTGTAGGACTACGAACTGCCGCAGCTATGCTTTGTTTGGACAAGGAACGGCTCAGGTCTTCAGATAATGCCATAAAAGTATATTCAAAGATGGCTAGACAGCATAGCAGAGCCTTGAAGAGGAAGCTGTTGGACGATTCTGATGATACAAGCTATGGAGCAGGCTTGTACTGAAGTAAAAACTTTGAAGCTAATTTCCCGTAACTTTAGTTTTTTCGTGTATAAGGTACATTTTCTCAGAGCCTATTTATAGTAGAAAGATGAAATTTTCTGTAGTTGTTCCTTAAGACCTTCTAATATATCTGAATTAAAAGATACGTGGAATTATTTTGTATTAATGGATGTAAATTTTAAAATACTTGTTAAAATGTATAACTTTTTTTAACATTTACAAAAAGTAAAATATCTGAAAAACTATACATTATTTTTTCAAAATTAATAATTCAGTATAAAAGCAGAACATGTCTCTGCGTTCTGTGAAAAAATCAACAGTATCGTCCAAATAACAAATGAGAAAATGTTCCTAACTTTTAGCTCAATTTA
The DNA here is from genome assembly GCF_021461385.2 of Schistocerca piceifrons. Classification (NCBI taxonomy): domain Eukaryota; kingdom Metazoa; phylum Arthropoda; class Insecta; order Orthoptera; family Acrididae; genus Schistocerca; species Schistocerca piceifrons. The sequence continues at coordinate 769,175,520 of NC_060140.1, read as the reverse complement.
ACATTGTAAGCATATGGCGTTCCGTATACTCTTAAGGCTAATAGACTGAAAGAGTTAATCATTTAAAATATTGAGTTATTGTGTAATTGTTCTGCGTATTGTAAAGAAGGCCACTACATTGCGTATAATCATAATTAGATAAGGGCAGCTCGCAGCAGTGACTAACATTCGTTTCACGCAGATGAAATATATGATGTTGAGATATGTGCAAAAACCATCTGTAAACTGTTTACAACTGCATTACAAAGTGATAAATTCGTCAAACTGTATTGCACGGTAGTATAGTAATAAACTTCAGCAAATTAGAATTTGGCTTCTTCGCGTACAGAAGCTAAGTCTAACCAGATGTCATAAGGCGAATTCTCCACTGAACATTTAAATCACATGATAGTTGCGATGAGTAAAGACAGTCACCATCTATTTTTGGATCTGTTGCTAAGTATGTTGCTACAGATCCACAGTGGAAACTAATACTAGAAAATTAGAGACAATGGCTAATGATATGACTACTATGAAACAAAATTTGAATGGGACGGAAAATAGTATGTCCAGAATGAGAAACAGTGTATCAACTTTTAAAGAACGGAAGAGTAGAAGGATGCAAAACAATGATGAGATCATACCAAAACAAAACCATATAACTGACGACCTTAATAGCGCAATTGAGGAGCAAGAAAATTTAATTAACGAATATAATGACTTAACCAGTCAGGACCAACACGTTTCTTAACCGAATGAAGAGAAATTTGAACAGTTCACCGAAACATGGACAGAACAATACACTTCTATACAAATGATCAGTTCCGACTTAGATCAAACGCAAAATAGTAACAAGAACTGCCCAAATGGCAAGAAAATTTCCAAACTCGAGTTAATGATGAGACAGGAAACACAGAGAAAGAATTAAACGCGCTAAAGAAACAGGTTGGGAATGACAAATCCCAGGCACCTCAGGTAGCTGGAACTTGTGGTGTTTATCATAGTTCAGTACCCGATAAAAATACTTACGTTGGCTAAATGCATTCTAGTAACCTGTCGCCACAGAACCGTACAAGCAGGAATACGGGGGCAGAGCCATCTTTTTTTGTTACTCTGCTAGACAGAAGACTACTCAAACTGACATTGCTTGGAACTTTCAACGCCGTAATGAGTAATAATAACGACAATCACAAAACGTACATTAGATGCAGTGCGAAGTATTTCTCGCAGCTGCATCTAAAGTCCTGTCGACGCGCTACGTCACAAGACGGAATTCGGTAACGCGAGCGATGGCTCGGAAGTTGCGATGCACTCGATGGACAGAGCGCGGCCCGTCTTGTATCACCATACAAAAATTGACGGAAACCCAAACGATTACCGTCCTCACGATCGTTATACAATACATTTGTTATATCCTAGCCAGTAATGCCACCCGAGCCCGCTGCCAAAAGGTTGGCAGCATCAAAGTCCGGACGCCGTCCGCATAAGCAGCGCCAGCGAGACAGCAAATCGCCGCAAGTCTGCGCGCGCCACCGCTGGCTTCTGGGTTCTTAAGCGCTGGAGTCGCGAGCGCTAGGACAGTTCTGTATTCGCCGCTCAGTTGTATACTCGCCACCGAATTGTGTACTTGCTAGTCAGTTGTGTGTTCATCGCAGCAGAGTTGTTGTTTGTCGTCAGCCGACGCTGACCTAGCCGCTCCGACTCGAACTAGACAGATTTCTGTAGACACGGAGTTTATTACTGTGTTTCTGTATCTTCGTTAATAAAGATAAGTACCGACTTTCATTTAATCAGAGTGTTTGGGTTTTCATCTTTCTGTTCACTGTTCCAGCGGACCGGTCGGCCCGCTATTAAAAGTGTGGCGGTGACTTCGTAAGCCGTTTCTACAGCGAATTGGTTGTCGCTACGAACGCCGCCACAAAAACATTGAACATAACATGTTACACATGCTGTGCCACAAACAACGAACTACTAATATAGGTCACGGCAGTTTACATCTTCCAACAGAGTTTCGCTGATACGAAACTTCGTGGCAGATTAAATTTGTGTGCCGGACAGAGATTCGAACTCGGGCAAGTGCTGTGAGGAGGGGTCGTGAATGGCGCTTGGGTGGCTTAGGTGGAGCACTTGCCCGCGAAAGGTAAAGGACCCGAGTTCGAGTCTCGGTTCGGGACACAGTTTTAATCACCGAGGTAGTTTTATATCAGCGCATACTCCGCTGCAGAGTCAAAACTACGTTCTGAAAACGTCACCCAGGCTGTGGCAAGCCAGGTCTCCGCAATATCCTTTCCTCCGGGAGTACTAGTTCTGCATGTTTCGCAGGAGAGCTTCTGTGAAGTTTAGAAGGCAGGAGACGAGGTACTGACGGAAGTAAAGCTGTGAGGAGAAGTCGACAGTCGAGCGTGGGTAGCTCAGGTGGTAGATCACTTGCCCGCAAAAGTCCCAAGTTTGAGTCTCGGTCGGGTACACAGTTTTAATCTGCCAGCAGGTTTCAGTTTAAATCTTAATTACTTAATTCCAGTCATATCCCACTACCAAAATATTGGAGGACATTATTCGCACAGACACCTTACGAAGTATTTCATACGATACAGAAGCAAAAAGTGGACAACGGGCTCCGAAATTACAATTTTTTTACATGAGGTCGTATTTTTCCTTGTTCAGTCACGCACAACTGATCGCTTTCAAATTGTGGCTGAACTAAGTCAAAATAAAAGTGAACCGGTATTGTTCCACTCTTATGACATGAATAACGTCTTAGGTTTTCTCTCAGGTGCTTTACCTATATGCTACTAAATGAATGTTAATACTGTTTTGTAAGTAACTGAAATACACTCATCCTGCCAACGGCCTTGTCAACGATGGCGGACGAGCGGACAGATGCATTCCTGGCTAAGGGAAGTTTACTAGTATGAAATATAGGTCTTATTTTAAGGAAGAAATTTCTGAGAATGTAATTCTGGAGCAGAGTATTGCACGACAGTGAGACATGGACTGTGGGAAAACCGGAACAGAAGAGAATAGAAGCATTTGAGATGTGGTGCTACAAAAGAATGTTGAAAATTAGGTGGGATGATAAGGTAACGAATGAAGAGGTTCTCCACAGGATCGACGAGGAAAGGAATATGTGGAAAACACTGATAAGAAGAAGGGATAGGACGATGGGACATGTGTTAAGACATCTCGGAATAACCTCCGTGGTACTAGATGGAGCTGCAAAAAATAAAGACCGTAGGTTGCAAGTGCTATTCTGAAATGAAAAGCTTTACACAGGAGAAGAATTCGTGGCAGATCAAATGAAACCAGTCAGAAGGCTGATGAGTTAAAAAAAAGGGTTGCTATGAAATGAGTATGTAGTAAAATAGATACTGTCTCATGTAGAACAGGTAAGGTTACCTATCTACATTACCGAAAACTCTAGCATACTAGTAATCTCAGTAATTTGAATCAATAAGTAAACTAAGTTTAACTGTGTCAACTGATAAAATAAAATGAATACTCTAGTCTCACGTCCTGATCATAACACTTCAGGTATTGTTCATTTATAGGCTTTTTCGAATATACTCTATTTCTGCACTATAGATCCAAGCCATCTTCTCACCACATAATGATAAAAACGTAGAACCAAGTCACTGGTAGTAATTTAATTAATGGAATGCGGTCTTGAAATGACATGTACCAGTGTGACTTCTTGTAATGACATGTACCAGCGTGACTTCAAACACTTTGTTACAGGAAATGTTCAAAATGTCCTCCGTTAGCGAGGATACATGCATCCACCCTCCGTCGCATGGAATCCCTGATGCGGTGATGCAGCCTTGGAGAATGTATTGTATCACAGCCGTCCACAATACGAGCACGAAGAGTCTCTACATTTGGTACCGGGGTTGCGTAGACAAGAGCTTTCAAACGCCCCCATAAATGAAAGTCAAGAGGGTTGAGGTCAGGAGAGCGTCGAGGCCATGGAATTGGTCCGCCTCTACCAATCCATCGGTCACCGAGTCTGTTGTTGAGAAGCGTACGAACACTTCGACTGAAACGTGCAGGAGCTCCATCGTGCATGAACCACATGTTGTGTCGTACTTGTAAAGGCACATGTTCTAGCAGCACAGGTAGAGTATTCCGTATGAAATCATGATAACGTGCTCCATTGAGCGTAGGTGGAAGAACATGGGGCCCAATCAAGACATCACCAACAATGCCTGTCCAAACGTTCACAGAAAATCTGAGTTGATGACGTGATTGCACAATTGCGTGCGGATTCTCGTCAGGGCACAAATGTTGATTGTGAAAATTTACAATTTGGTCACGTTGGAATGAAGCCTCATCCGTAAAGAGATCATTTGCACTGAAATGAGGATTGACACATTGTTGGATGAACCATTCGCAGAAGTGTATCCGTGGAGGCCAATCAACTGCTGATAGAGTCTGCACACGCTGTACATGGTACGGAAACAACTGGTTCTCCCGTAGCACTTTCCATACAGTGACGTGGTCAACGTTACCTTGTACAGCAGCAACTTCTCTGACACTGACATTAGGGTTATCGTCAACTGCACGGAGAATTGCCTCGTCCATTGCAGGTGTCCTCGTCGTTCTAGGTCTTCCCCAGTCGCGAGTCATAAGCTGGAATGTTCCGTGCTTCCTAAGACGCCGATCAACTGCCTGGAACGTCTTCCTATCGGGACACCTTCGTTCTGGAAATCTGTCTCGATACAAACGTACCGTGCCACGGCTATTGCCCCATGCTAATCCATACATCCAATGGGCATCTGCCAACTCCGCATTTGTAAACATTGCACTCACTGCAAAACCACGTTCGTGATGAACACTAACCTGTTGATGCTACGTACTGATGTTCTTGATGCTAGTACTGTAGAGCAATGAGTCGCATGTCAACACAAGCACCTAAGTCAACATTACCTTCCTTCAATTGGGCCAACTGGCGGTGAATCAAGGAATTACAGTACATACTGACGAAACTAAAATGAGCTCTAAGATGGAAATTAAGCGTTTCCGGACACATGTCCACGTAACATCTTTTCTTTATACTTGGAAGGAGAGACAGCATTGGTCGTATTTTTTTGTTTTATTAACCGCAAAATCGATTTTCGGTCACTTAGTGACCATCTTCAGTGCTGCAATATACAATTTAAATTGGTAGGCACTGGTGTCAAAAAGCTTAGCGCTCTAAGCTTGTTGACACCAGTGCCTACCAATTTAAATTGTATATTGCAGCACTGAAGATGGTCACTAAGTGACCGAAAATCGATTTTGCGGTTAATAAAACAAAAAATTACGACCAATGCTGTCTCTCCTTCCAAGTATACCCATTATCTGGTCATGGTGCACAGGACACTCCATGGAGTCGCCAATCAATCTTTTCTTTATTTATATGTGAGGAATGTTTCCTGATTGGCCGTACCTTTTTGTATCACCCTATATATATATATATATATATATATATATATATATATATATATATATACTTACTTACTTATCGCGAATGGACCCAGAAGGATCACGCAAAGCTTTCTGACGTCGTTTCTTCCATACTTCTTTCATTCGTTCTCCATGTTTTCTTTTTCTTTCTTCTGTCCATTTTGTTCCTGGTCTCTTTAGTGCTTCCTTCTCCGACAATACAATCCACTTTTCCACCTTATTTCTAAAAGTTTTTCTATCTTTGACATCTTTAAGTTCAATATTTGCTTTTTGTAAATCTAATTTTACTTGGCTAATCCATGGTGTTGTTGATTTGACTTTTTCTATGTAAGTGAGAATTCTGTTGGTGAGTCGTGTGGGGGGAAGTCTAGTGACATGTCCATAAAATTTTAATCTTCGCCTTCTTATGTCTGCTGCCAGGTTTGATATAGTTTCTGTGGTTCTTCTTGATTGTATCCGGTATCCTTCTTCTGTTAATTTTGGACCTAAAATCTTTCTCATAAGTTTGCGTTCTTCTTTTAGTATTTTTTCTAAATCACATTTTGTGTGGAGTGTGAGCGTTTCACTAGCATATAGTGCTGCTGGCTTAATTACTGCGCAGTAGTGTCTGATTTTTGTGTTCGAGGAGATGCATTTTTTATTGTATATTTCATGTGTCATACCATATGCTCTCTTCATTTTCTGTTGTCTGATCTTCTGTGCAACTTTCTCTCCTCCGGTTGGCTCCAAAATTTCACCTAGGTATTTAAAATGTTTTACTCTATTTATTTTTCCATATTTTGTGTTCAAACTGTGTATATGGAATTTCGTACAGAAAAATTCTGTCTTTTGAAACGAAATTTGTAAACCTACTTTATCCGCGCATTCCTTAAGGATCTCTGTTTGGTGGCGATTTCTTCATCATCTGCAAGTATGGCCAAGTCGTCCGCGAATGCTAAACAAGATATCTCCACGTTGTCTTTGGTTCTACCAAGATGGATTGGTTTCCAGTAGGATTGATTTTTTAATTCTTTTTCCCATTCCTTAATGACTTTATCCAGGACTATATTAAACAGAAGTGGAGATAGCCCGTCACCTTGACGTACTCCAGTTTTTATGAGAAAAGGTTCAGAGATTTCTCCCCTGAATTTAACTTTAGATACAGTGTCTGTCAGTGATTCTTTGATAAGCCTTAGTGTTTTGGAGTCAAGTCCAAGTTCCTCTAAAATGTTAAACAAAGATTGCCGGTCAATTGAGTCATAGGCTTTCTTAAAATCTACAAATGTACAAATTATGGGGGCATTTCTAATTGCTTTATGTTTTAATATTGTCTTTAAATTAAATATTTGTTCTATGCATGAGCGACCGGGGCGGAAGCCTGCTTGATAATCACCAATTTGGCGTTCCAGCTGCTCTTGTGTTCTTTTCAGCAGGCATGTTGAGAGAATTTTGTAGGTGACTTGTAAAAGTGAGATTCCCCTGTAGTTATTGACATTTGTTCTGTCTCCTTTTTTATGTAACGGGTGAATAAGGGCACATTTCCAATCCTCTGGTAATTTTTCTGTTTCCCATATTTTTGTTATTATTTTTGTGAGGTCTTGCAACGTCTTTGGTCCTAGGTTTTTTAATAGCTCTGCAACAATGCCATCTTCGCCAGATGTTCTATTATTTTTTAAGTTTTAAATGTGACATTTGATTTCTTCCTGTGTTGGTGGTAACGAATCCGGTTGAGCGTTGGCACTGATTTCTTTGGGAAACCTTAAACTAGGTTCTGGGCAATTTAGTAGGTTAGAAAAATATTGAGCCAATACTTGACAGTTTTCCTGGTTTGTTAGGGCTAATTTACCATCTGGTTTTCTGAAACACAAATTTTGAGGGATATATCCTCGTATTTTATCTGCGAAAGTTCTGTAGAAGTCTCTTATATTATAGTTTTGGAAATTTTCTTCTATGGCATCCAGTTGTGCCTTTGTGTACTTCCTTTTTGCTTGCCTAATAGATTTTGAAACCTGTTTTCTAACCTCGTTAAATAAATGTAGACTTTCTTGTGATTTTTTACTGTTATATTCTTGAAATGCCTTTTTTCTCCTTTCCAATGCATTTTCACAGTCTGAATCCCACCAAGGGTGTTTGAATATCTTTTTCAAGGGAATAGTTTCCTTAGCTATTCGCGTGATTTTAGAATGAAATTCTTCCCATGTGTTTGCCTTTTCCTTCTCCCATTCTTCTTTTACTTTAGATTCTTTAATCTTCTTGGTGTCATATTTCTGTATTTCTGTTTTCTTCTGATGACTTCTTCGTGCTGTAAACTTGATTTTAATTCTAGTTAGGTAATGGTCTGAATCAATGTTTGCTCCTCTGCGTACTTGGACGTCGTAAATTTCTTTTTGTACTGGGTATGAAATCGCCACATGATCTATTTGAAACTCGCCAATTTGTTGTATAGGAGATCTCCATGTCTTTTGTTTTCTTGGACATTTTCTTAGAGATGTTGACATTATCTTCAGGTTATTCTGCTTACATAGTTCGACGAGCCTTGTACCATTTTTATTGGTAAATTTATGTGCAGGATATTTGCCTACGGTTATTTGGTGGATTTTCTCTCTACCAATTTGGGCATTAAAATCGCCGAGTAGAACTTTTGTATCATCTTTTGGAATCTTAGCCATTATATTCTCCAAATTTTCCCAGAACTTTTCTGTTTCCATGGGGTTTTTCTTGTTGTCTCCGTTTGTGGGAGCATGAACATTAACCATTGTGTATGTTTTGTTGGCACATTGTAAGCGCATCGTCATTATCCTATTATTTACGGGAGTAACTTCCTTGATGGAGCTGAGCACGCTCTTGTGTATGATAAACGCCATCCCGAGATGGGGGGCTCCTCTTCCGTTTCGTTTATCCGTCTTGCTCTTAAAGATGCGATAGTTGCCATAATCTGATGTTTCTTCATCTGTAAAACGTGTCTCCTGTAAAGCTAGTATTACTATCTTTTGCTTTTCAAGTTCTCTTGTAAGGTTTAGAAGTTTTCCTGGTTGGATTAATGTACTTATGTTAAAGGTTCCAATGCATGTAGGTGTTTTAAGTGGAAGTTTGCCAGAGAGCTCCGACTTTCTCTGATGTAATCGTGTAAGTCCAGGTTCCCCAGAATCCGAATTCCTGGTTGCCGTCTGTTGATGGGTGGATTGGTTACCACCTGGGGTAATGTTGTTATTACTTGCACGAGTCATACTTGCTTGTAATCAAGTTGGTCCAGTGTTTCCACTGGGTGTTTAGAACCAGGGATTGTTAGTTCCTGGCGCATTATGACCAGCTGCACATTGTGTGAACAGACGCTGACCAGGATGCCGATGGTTCCCACTTCAGACGCGTCCTGGATTTGGGTGTTGACAGTGCTTATTGTAATGGCGGCACTTACTCGCCATGACACAGCAACGTCTTCGGGTTCTGTGGTTTTTGAATGAGTGTGACCCTTGCCAAAAGTCACCCTCCCACACCCTCGTGATGCTGCCGCCTCGGTCCGGGACTGCTTATTTGGGTTTCCCCTTATTCGCAGCTGTCCACCATATCTGATGGATCGTTCGCTATCCGCCACCTGCGACCCGCCCTGTACCTGAGGCTCGGCTAGGGTATATATATATATATATATATATATATATATATATATATATATATATATATATAACATGATTATATATATAATTTTCGATTATTCCCTTTTAAGAGAGCCACTGAACTTGAGTAGTCATGATTTCTCCTTCTTTTTTCGTTCCTTCCAAGTGTAAGTATATCCTATATATAATATGGAAGTATCTACCTTGTGTTAACAAATATAAGCTGTAAAAGTATTTTCTATTTTCAGTGAACACTGACAGGAATCCATTTGTGTTGGTAATGTAATCATGAGTATGAGGAAATTTCAGTCACTACAATTCAATTCTAGAAGTGAACTGTGCTTTATCTAGAGGATATACTTTTAGTATCAAACATCATGAGTTAAAATCGATCATTTGCAAATCATAACATGATGCTGATGTAATATGAATAGACTGACTGAATTATCTTACCTTCAGTCATATATGTAGAATATGTAAAAAGGGATATGTCAGTTGGTGTTAATAAGTGAGAAAAAAATGTGATGCTTGGTGTATCAGAAATATGTCTCTGACTGAGATGTTAAGATAAGTGGAGAGTTTTGATCACTGGACTATCTCACACTTCCATGAGCTATGAAAATACTAACATATGCAACTGTAGTTAGTAAGTAATTAATGACCCACTAGAATAGTTATTAGACTTTCACCTAATGTGTAAGTGGAAGTATTAAAGTTATAGTTTTACAATGCTGAGAGGAAATAATTAGATGCAATGAATTTATGGTGGGGTTTACTACTTATCTGGATAGTCAAATGACTGAATGGGAGGTACATCGAAATTCCATTGCTTCCTTTCACGAGGCTGATTTTTGCACATATTTTTGGTTGTAATGATTTCGTTCGTGTACTGGCAATTTTCACTTTTCAATTGATGAATAATTGATCTATCTTCTGAGAGGAATTGTAGCAATATTAATACTCCGATCACTCCGATAAACTCCCTACAAAGTAAAAGAAAGTTCCAAATGTGTAAAATATAACGTAAGATAAAAGCATCAGATGAATTCTCGGCAGGCAAGGAAGAAAAAAAAATCTGTTTGGTTCGGTCTCGACAACGAATTGTGTTATGTGGATCTAAGACCGCTTCTGATGCATAAAAAGTTAAAAGGGGACAGGTGGTGGTACGAAGTAGCTGTGTCGCACTTTGAATAAGCTACGTGAATATACAGGTACATTTCACGTACCAGTGGTTGGACGTTGCCGAAGCGAGCAGTCACTCTAGAAGTCTTTACTTCAGGCAGTGGATAATGCCAAATACTGAAAACTGCTCGCGATACACAAGTCTTGAATTTTCACTATATCAACGATGGCTGTTCGCACCAGTCAGTGTGGCGCAATTCAAACAATCGGTTGCCCGGTGTGATGACGTAAGACACAATTATTATTGGTGATCTGATTCATATGCCGTATATTCCTAACGTTCAGTGGATAATTCCTTACAAATAAATGCTGGTTCAAGGAACAACGATCATTACCGGATAAGGAGAAAACAAATTAACTGTACCCTAAAATTAACTTTTCTAATCGCACACGCAACTGCTCTAATACGAGTCTGTCTGTTTTTTCAAGTAATCCATCGAACGTGGACGTCGTCATAACCTCCTAGAATCCTGTCCTGAACGGTCCCCCGGTATCGTATCCATTACTTCCGAAAAACTCTTCATGGATTTTCCTGTCTTTCGATGATGAGTCCTCAAACAGCACCATCGCGTCTGCAGTCCTACAAACCAGCTCCGTCGTCTGCTGTCATAATATTTCTGCAACTAAAAAATATAATATAATCTATTCAATTATGCACCTTATGTGGTAGGAGAAAACGTAGAGAAGGTTTCAAGTTAGCATAAAAAATTAATTTAAAAATACAAATTTAGTTTCGGTCATCTGGTATCATGTCGATTGGTTTTATTACTCCCCAAATCTTTGCTGAGGAAGAGAAAATTTAATTTTTTCTCATTTACTGTTACAGGTGGCAAACGTACGGACAAATTTGAGTAAAATTATGAACGAAGGTCACTTGGTTGTTGGGAAAACGTTAACCGCTCTGTGATCATTTTGTGGGTGAACTCAGGTCATCATTGACATTTTCGATAAATATCTTCGAATTAATTCCCTTTTTAACTATGTATAATTGGCGGTCATCGGTCATTTACAGCGAAGTAAAACAGATGACACGTAACTGACACTGGAAAGTTAATAACTAACACTGGATGAAGGCTGATACTGTATATCTCCCCTGTGACTTAATGGTCCCTGCACATGACGCGTTGTTGACAGGACGTCAAGTATGTGTGAAACCACCGCACGGGAGAAATTTAGGACGCTACAATTTGTAGGTGAAATATCGAGTTCAGCGTTGTTAAAGGGTTTCCTAAAGATCTAAAATGTCTATGATAGTCGCCTCCTATCTGCCTACGGCTAGCTTCAGTTCGTCTATTACTTCTGTTAAAACGAATGTTGTGCTACAATGTTTCTTGAATAATAACTTGCAAGAATACGAATTGGATATAACCGGTGATTTGACAGTGTGTGCCTTACATAGTGACTTCACAAGTCGCTATCTCCAGAGCTCAGGAACATGTCTGCTCTTACGAAGTAGCTCAATTATCTGATATACTGGGCTATACTGGATCAATAATAACACTGAATATGATGTCATCGCATACAGTAGATTCTGATGTGCAACACATTCTGGATTTGCTTGACGGTATTGCGAATAACATGCAGAACTTTCGTGATCACCGTCGTTTACTCCCGCCAATTAATCAAGTGTTTGTATTTTCGAAATAGGGTAAAATATTTTACTCCTATGAAAACTGTTTCATCTGTGCTAAAAACAGTGCACTGTGAAATGTTTCAGCAGGCTTAAGGGGCAGAAGGATGCAAGGAGAGATTATCACTTATAGATCAAATGTTCAAATGTGTGTGAAATCTTATGGGACTTAAGTGCTAAGGTCATCAGTCCCTAAGCTTACACACTACTTAACCAAAATTATCCTAAGGACAATCACACACACCCATGCCCGAGGGAGGACTCGAACCTCCGTCGGGACCAGCCACACAGTCCTTGACTGCAGAGCCTGAGACCGCTCCGCTTATCCCGCGCGGCACTTGTGGATCATCGAACTGGCCTAAATACAGCACAGACTTTCATAATCGAAAAAAAATTATATTTATTTCTGCTTTTAACCAGAAATTAAACTTTTTGAGAAAATCAGCGCAAATGTTATTGTACCATCGATGTTCTAATTATTATAACCACTGGTTACTAATAAGTACAATGGCGAATAGCGAATGCAACAGTTATTTAAAAATCACCTACAGATTGTAATATTAAACATACCGTTTTCACAATATTAATAAGCATAACAATAATTTAAGGATAAGGATTTTATTAATTTTTGATTAAAAAATCGTGAATTTATTTCATTCACAATATTTATTCCATTTATTGTTATAATACATCCAATTTAAAATATCATAATCAATCTAAACAGCATTAGTCAATAATACCAAATTAATTTTAGCTCGCACAGTCGGCACATAGCATGTTTACAGGTGGATGCTGTGAAAGGAGCAGAAACTCAGACTTTTCTACATCAACTACAGCTTTAGTGTCACTCAACTGACATTAGTGTTTCTTCCAGATAAAGCTAATACGTCAGGTAACTCTACCGAAGTGGTGACTATTCTGTGAATAGCTAAATTTAAGTAAGATAAATGTGTAAGGCGGGGTCACTATGAGTCTAGAAACCTGGAAAATGACGCCTCCATAAATCGCTCACCGGACGCTCTCGGCAGTGGGTTATAGTTAATACGACTTTTTGGAAACTTCCACGTAGATTTTCTTAAAAACCCTGGACTGCCGAGCAAAAAGCTGTAATACTTGCCGATTTATTTAAACAATAAAAGTCTGCACCTAATTTCAGTCAATACAATGATCACAGTTTTCAGGTTCTAATTCTTAGCAATGTGTTCCATTGTAAATATTATAACCATCAAAGATAAATAAATTGATATGACCACGCACAGCTTCTACGTACAGTATGAAAAAATATTGCACTAATATCATCACCCTAGCCTAGCAAATCTGTGTCATATAAGCAGATACCTCGAATGATACGTAACCACCTACATACCAGCTGTTATTACTTACATTCGATTCCACCTTATTCTTCAGCAGTGAACAATTCAGAGTTATGGCTCACGCAACACAGAACAAAGTCTTGCTTTTGAGACTATCAGACACTGCATCTGATGGCCTCACTAAAACGTAGCGAACTTTTGACCGCAACATTCCATCGAAATACCACAGACCCTCTCACCGCCGCAGCACGTGACAAACACAGTATTGTTTGCTGCGTAAGAGAAGTCGTAAACACCTTCCAGAAGCTTTCACACCTATGTGTCTACATTCTTGGCCAACGTAGTATTCTTTGTTTTGTTTACAGCCGTACTATAGAAATAGCTGTTCAACTACGTTCAGGCTCGAAAAGGTGAACCACTTGTCACACCTGTTGTGCTTGAGTGAAGAGACAGCGTGGGTAGGGCTGACCAGAAATTCCTTCGCCCATGTAACGACTAGTATTAAGTTGGACCCTGTGTGGCTCGCATTCACATTAAGTGCAGTAACCGACGTATAGCATTGTCCCGGATGTATCAGACAGTGCGAATAATAACGTGTATCAATGTTTGCGCCAGACGCGCGATGTATACGCAAGCGCTAAATACCTGGACGAAACAGCCTCGTAAGTGTGAGGCAGCGTAAGCTTCAGACAAAGTGCTCATAAACTTTTCATAGTAATTGTCATGGCTACAAAACAATAACCTGGGAGTCTCCCTGCAACTTTTGCTCTTCTTAAGTGACGATGGAGTCCTTGAAAAGCGGAGAACCTCTAATCCAATGGGAACTCGTCGTACGTTTGAAAGGTGAGCTGGGTCAGTGGTGATATAAATGCGTGCCATTCAGTCACGCTACTTTTGCATATGCAGATACTTTACACATTTGCATGTTAACTCAATAAACGGTAAGTCAGATAAAAAAATGTAAACGTCGGATTAAACATAGGTTGGCATGTATGAGGTGGGGCGTGAAGTTCCATCCACAGGAATTTTACAAACTAACAGTATGTGTGATAAATTAAATGTAGTTACATGGGATGAAGGAAACTGCGATCTGAACACTTGCCAAGCAACTCACAAATAGTGTCACTCATACCGAAATTAATTCCGCTCGATTATTTTGCAACACAAGTCGTACCAATTTAACGAGAATTGCTTTCCTTATTGTAAGAGTGTGTGACGAGCTACGAACGCGAAACTGAACTATATAGGGTGGTCCATTGATAGTGACCGGGCCAAATATCTCACGAAATAATCATCAAACGAAAAAACTACAAAGAACGAAACTCGTCTAGCTTGAAGGGGGAAACCAGATGGTGCTATGGTTGGCCCGCTAGATGGCGCTGCCATAGGTCAAAGGGATATCAAATGCGTTTTTTTTAAATAGCAGCCCCCATTTTTTATTGCACACTCGTGTAGTACGTAAAGAAATATGAATGTTTTTGTTGGACCACTTTCTTCCCTGCGTGATAGATGGCGCTGTAATAGTCACAAACCTATAAGTACGTGGTATCACGTAACATTCGGCCAGTGCGGACGGTATTTGCTTCGTGATACATTACACGTGTTAAAATAGACCGTTTACCAATTGCGGAATAGGTCGATTCGTGTTGATGTATGGCTATTGTCATCAAAATGCCCAACTGGCGTGTGCTATGTAGGCTACTCGGTATCCTGGACGACATCATCCAAGTGTCCGGACCGTTCGCCGGATAGTTACGTTATTTAAGGAAACAGGAAGTGTTCAGCCACGTGTGAAACGTCAACCACTACCTGCAACATATGATGATGCCCAAGTAGGTGGTTTATCTGCTGTCGCGGCTAATGTGCACTCCAGTAGCAGACAAATTGCGCGAGAATGGGGTATCTCAAAAACGGCGGTGTTGAGAATGCTACATCAACATGGACTGCACCCATACCATATTTGTGTGCACCAGGAATTGCATGGCGACGACTCTGAACGTCGTGTACAGCTGTGCCACTGGGCACAAGAGAATTTACGGGACGATGACAGATTTTTTGCACGCGTTCTATTTAGCGACCAAGTGTCATTCACCAACAGCGGCAACGTAAACCGGCATAATATGCACGATTGGGCAACGGAAAATCCACGATGGCTGCGACAAGTGGAACATTAGCGACCTTAGTGGGTTAATGTATGATGCGGCATTATGGGAGGAAGGTAATTGGCCCCCATTCTATCGATGGCAATCTAAATGGTGCAATATATGCTGACTTCCTACGTAATGTTCTACCGATGTTACTAGAAGAAGTTTCACTGCATGACAGAATGGCGATGTACTTCCAACATGATGGCTGTCCGGCACATAGCTCACGTGCGGTTGAAGCGGTATTGAATAGCATATTTCATGACAGGTGGATTGGTCGTCGAAGCACCATACCATGGCCCGCATGTTCACCGGATCTGACGTCCCCGGATTTCTTTCTGTGTGGAAAGTTGACGGATATTTGCTATCGTGATCCACCGACAACGCCTGACAACATGTGTCAGCGCATTGTCAATGCATGTGCGAACATTACGGAAGGCGAACTATTCGCTGTTGAGATGATGTCGTTACACGTATTGCCAAATGCATTGAGGTTGACGGACATCATTTTGAGCATTTATTGCATTAATGTGGTATTTACTGGTAATCACGCTGTAACAGCATGCGTTCTCAGAAATGATAAGTTCAAAAAGGTACATATGTCACATTGGAACAACCGAAATAAAATGTTCAAAGGTACCTACGTTCTGTCTTTTAATTGAAAAAAACTGCCTGTTACCAACTGTTCGTCTAAAATTGTGAGCCATGTGTTTGTGACTATTACAGTGCCATCTATCAAAAGCGAAAAAAGTGTTCCAACTAAAACATTCATATTTCTGTACGTACTACACGAATATGTAATAAAAAATACGGGTTACTATTTAAGAAAACGCAGTTGATATTTGTTGGACCTATGGCAGAGCCATCTAACGGGCCAACCATAGCGCCATCTGGTTTCCCCCTTCAAGCTAGACAAGTTTCGTTCTTTGCAGTTTTTTCGTTTTACGCTTATTTCGTGAGATACTTGGACCGGTCACGATCAATGGACCACCCTATATATATATATATATATATATATATATATATATATATATATATATATATTTGTGAACCATATTTAACAATCGCTTAATTGAAAGAACATCCACTGAAATATATTGGACATACAGGCGGTGGACAAAAACATGGAAACTCCAAAAAGACAAAGCATTACAATGTCTTACACACCCCAAGGTAAGAAGAAAGAAAGAGAGGAAACGTACATGACGAAGGGATTATCCGTATGGGACGGAAGTCCATGGATGTGATGTACATGTGCAGACAAGCAAATGATTACAATTAAAACTAAATGGGTGACTCATTTAGGAGAAACAGCTTCACAAATTGAGCAAGTCAGTAACGCGTATGCATCACAGGAGAGCCGTTGGCATTGAAAACAAATTCCAGCAGTCTCGGAATAGGTAAAGGAGGCTCCTGCATTGTTTCCTAAGAAAATCTTATACCAGTATTCCCGAAAACTACTGACAACTGATGGCTCTAACGGGTAGCGATCACGAACTTCTGTCCAAATTAGACAACAAAGGCTCAAAAATATTCTAATCTGGTGACTGTAGTAGCGAGGAGAGTTGCGACAATCCATCCTTTTGCTCACAAACCAGATCTGGACGATGCGAGGTATGTGGACAGGAGGCTTGCCATCTCGGAATACAGCATCATCATTGGGGAACAAACGCCATACCGTGGAATTGACCCGATCAACCAAAATGGTCACATAATGCTTGACAGTAATGTGGTCTTACAGAATAACTATGATACCCGTGGAACATCGCGGTCTCTCTCCGGAAATCATTTCCGAACGCACTACACGTTTCACCTATGATATGTTAACTATGCCTATGTTGGAAACAGTCTGAAACAAGACTCATTCCCCCAAATTACTTTCTTCCATTGCTCGCAGTCGAGGTTTTATGGCTTCGGCACCACTGTTTCCTGTTAGGGTTATTTGCATCACTTATCTGTGATTCTGGAATTCCAAACGCCCTGAAGTTCCCATCTTTTGATGCTGCCAGGGTTCACGAGTGCGACATTCATTTCTGCAGTGGCTTTTGCAGCTCTTACATTCAGTCGTAATTCTGTTCAAAACTTCTGTCACAATCACTCGAGACATACTTTCGTCAGCGTTGCGACTTGGCGGATAATGTTTTTCCGCTTTCCTTGTGTGTGGTATACACCTTCAGTATGGTGTTTCTTCTAACATTAAACACTTCGAAACTTCCTGCCAGATTAAAACTGTTTATATGCCAACTAGCTCCGCATATGACGAAAAGATTGATGAAATGTATGATGAGATAAAAGAAATTATTCAGGTAGTGAAGGGAGACGAAAATGGAATAGTTATGGGTGACTGGAATTCGACAGTAGGAAAAGTAAGAGAAGGAAACGTAGTAGGTGAACATGGATTCGGGCTAAGAAATGAAAGAGGAAGCTGCCTGGTAGAATTTTGCACAGAACATAACTTAATCATAGCTAACACTTGGTTCAATAATCATGATATAAGGTTGTATACATGGAAGAGGCCTGGACATATTGGAAGGTTTCTGATAGATTGTATAAGAGTAAGGCAGAGATTTAGAAACCAGGTTTTAAATTGTAAGACATTACCAGGGGCAAATGTGGACTCTGATCACAATCTATTGGTTATGAACTGTAGATTAAAACTGAAGAAACTGCAAAAAGGTGGGAATTTAAGGAGATGGGACCTGTTTAAACTGACAGAACCAGAGGTGGTATAGAGTTTCAGGAAGACCATTAAGGAACGATTGACAAGAACGGGTGCAAGAGATGCAGTAGAAGAAGAGTGGCTAGTTTTGAGAGATGAAATAGTGAAGGCAGCAGAGGAACAAGTAGGCAAAAAGACAAGGGCTATTAGAAATCCTCTGGTAACAGAAGATACATTGAATTTAATTGATGAAAGGACAAAATATAAAAATGCAGTAAATGAATCAGGCAGAAAGGAATACAAACGTCTAGAAAATGAGAGCGACAGAAAGTGCAAAACGACTAGGCAGGAATGGCTAGAGGACAATGTAAGGATGTAGAGGCATATATCACTAGCAGTATCATAGATACTGCGTGCAGGAAAATTAAAGAGACCTTTGGAGAAAAGAAAACCACTTGTATGAATATCAAGAGCTCAGATGGAAACCCAGTTCAAAGCAAGGAAGGGAAAGCAGAAAGGTGGAAGAAGTATATAGTGGGTCTATACAAGGGCGATGTACTTAAGGACAATATTATGGAAATGGAAGAGGACGTAGATGAAGATGAAATGGGAGATATAATACTGCGTGATGAGTTTCACAGAGCACTGAAAGACCTAAGTCGAAACAAGGCACTGGGAGGAGACAACTTTCCATTAGAACTACTGATAGCCTTGGGAGAGCCAGCCCTGACACAACTCAAGATGTAAGAGACATTCGAAATACCTCCAGACTTCAAGAAGAATATAAAAATTCCAATTCCAAAGAAAGCTGGTGTTGACAGATGTGAAAATTACCGAACTATCAGTTTAGTAAGTCACGGCTGCAAAATACTAACACGAATTCTTTACCAACGAATGGAAAAACTGGTAGAAGCCGACCTCGGGGAGGATCAGTTAGGAGCATCCCTCTTAGACTCGTTGCAAATGAGGCTGTCACTTACTCTCTTGTAGATCAATACAAATTGCAAAGTGAGTTAGACAAGATATCTGTATGGTGGGACAGTGGCAATTGACTCTAAATAATAAAAAGAGTGAAGTTATTCGCACGAGTACTAAAAGGAGTCCGCTAAATTTCGGTTACATGATAAATCACACAAATCTAAAAGCTGTAAATTCAACTAAATACTTACAGATTAGATCTACGAATAACTTAAATTGGAACGATCCCATAGGTAGTGTTGTGGGGACGGTGAACCAGAGTCTCTGATTTATTGGTAGAACACCTAGAAGACGCAGAAGGTCTACTAAAGAGACGATGTTTCTTGAATAAAAACTTGTAAGAATACGAATTAGATATAACTGGTGATTTGACAGTGTGTGCCTTACATAGTGACTTCACAAGTCGCTATCTCCAGAGCTCAGGAACATGTCTGCTCTTACGAAGTAGCTCAAGTATCTGGAGTACTGCTGTGCGGTATGGGATGTGTATCAAGTAGGATTGACCGGGGCCACCGAAAAAGCCCAAACAAAGGTAGTTCGTTTTGTATTAAAGCGACATGGAGTCGTGAGTGCCACGGATTTGAAACGCAGATTGGGATGGTAATCAGTGAAACAAAGGCGTTTTCATTGCGGCAGACTCTCCTGATGAAATTTTTGTTGTCTCGGCTACTGCGGAAGTCAGCACCGACACAAACAAGGAAGGAGATAAGCTGCAATGGCTGGTGGCTGGAATCCATAATGAACTGAACATAACACTTGAAAATTAAGTGAACTCTGTATTCATAAAAAGAAAAGAAACATATCTTTACTTCAGTGTCTGTTACTTCTCTTAGAAAGCAGGCTAAGTATCGTCTTCCTATTTCTCAGTACTGATGCTCTCGAAGTCTGCGATCGAACTGGGCGCAAGCTGCGATGGGCGGCTGGTTAAACCAGCGTTGACAGGGGGCGCTGAACTCTGTCTTACTGGAGGCGTGGCGCTGCCCGCTCTTTCCATTGGCACGTGGGTGAGCTGGGTCAGCTGGTTTCTGAGCAGTCAATGCTTTTCGATTGCACAGTTTCAACCATCAGACTTCTCCACATAATGTGAAACTGTTTCTTGGCGTCCACCTACACAGGGAGAAATGCTCATCATAATAAAAGAAGAATAATCAGAGCCCGAACGGAAAGATGTAATTGTTCGTTTTTCGTGCACGCTCCTCGAGAGTGCACTGATGAGGAATAGCTTAAAGGTGGTTTCATGAACACTCTGCCACGCACTTACTTGTGAACTGCAGAGTAATCATGTAGATGTAGATATTGATGTAGACTAGGTGCTGCTCCCTTCTGGGAAATTATTGCAGTCGGGCGACGCTGGTACCTCTCGAGGCCTCTACTCAAAGACACGTCCGTTGTGGTGTATCAAGAAACTGGACTTGTCTGAAGACGTGGACCTCGACGGCACGCATGTTTCTATTGCCGCGTCGAGGGAGAAACAATTATGATCAAAGCGCTGACAGTTGTCGATGCTTCATACGTCGTTGCGCTGTCCGTGTAGGTACCTAAGCAACACCGAAAACGAGCCCACTTTCTAACTCGAGATGCGTGTCATGCAATTACGATCCTGCACGAGCGAGCGAAAATATGTCCGTCATCGCAGGCGCCAGTCGAACGGTGCCACTGAGATCCCGCATGGCGTTAGGTAAGCTCCTGTTTAAACATTAGCTCCTCATACCGGTCGTGGGATCGAGACGAACGGGAGCAGCAATGTCTCCGCAACATCGTTTCTTTCAAGAGTGCTAGTTCTGCAAGGTTCGCAGGAGAGCTTCTGTAAAGTTTGGAATGTAGGAGACGAGGTACTGGCAGAAGTAAAGCTGTGATGATGGGGCGTGAGTCGTGCTTCGGTAGCTCAGCTGGTAGAGCACTTGCCCGCGAAAGGCAAAGGTCCCGAGTTCGAGTCTCGGCCTAGCACACAGTTTCAATCAGCCAGGAAGTTTCATATCAGCGCACACTCCGCTGCAGAGTGAAAATCTCATTTTGGAAACATACCCCAGGCTGTGGCTAAGCCATGTCTCCACAGTATCCTTTCTTTCAGGAGTGCTAGTTCTGCAAGGTTCGCAGAAGAGCTTCTGTAAAGTTTGGAAGGTAGGAGACGAGGTACCGGCAGAAGTAAAGATGTGACGACGAGGCGTCAGTCGTGCTTGGGTAGTTCAGCTGGTAGAGTGCTTGAAGGCAAAGGTCCCGAGTTCGAGTCTCGGTCCGGCACACAGTTTTGATCTGCCAGGAAGTTTCATATCAGCGCACACTTCACTGCAGAGTGAAAATCTCATTCATGTTTCAGAACAATTTCACAATGTGTACGATGTATAAGAAAACACAGTATGTTACTCCAGCCATTCTTGAAATGGAGAAGAAGGTGAATCCATCTGATTTTCGTGTAAGAAATGCACTGTGCCCTCTATTAACACACGCTGCCCCATTTCATAGCTCGCATCCTTCTGTATATCCATCCCATGGTCCCCAGTAAATTTTTTCAAGTTGCGAAGGCACCTCGTCACACGTTAGCACTAGACAGATATTGGAGATTTAGGCGTCGCAATACTTAAAACTGCATATTGCTTTAGTGGGACGTATATATCCCATCAACCACGATAGGATTAACTAAGTGCGAATAACTCCCAAGTAATTTTAGTATCCCATCTGAAACTAATACAGTATCATTACCACAGACAATCACTGATTCTACCCAACTTCTGCTCTTGTGATCGAATCCAACACCACAAAAATAGAGAGAGAACTGTTTTTCCATTGATCAGTCTAGTGACTGGTTTGATGCCGACCGCCACAAATTCCTCGCATTTTCTACCCTCTTTATCCCAGAGCAGCACTTGCACCTTACTTCCTCTTTCACTCCTTGGATGTTTTCAAATCTCTGTCTTCCCCTAAGCCTGTTACCCTCTACAGCTCCCTCTAGTACCATGAAAGTTATTCGCTGATGTCTCAACAGTATTTCTACAATCATGTCTCTTCCCTTTGTCAGTGATTTCCATTTGTTCATTCCTCAGTCGATTCTACCGATAACGTCCTCATTCCTTAACATATCAATCCATCCGCTTTTCAACATTCTTCTGTAGCAACACATCCCAAATGCTTTGATAATCAGTGCTTCAGTTTTCGCAGTGTCTATGGTTCACTGTCATAGAACGACGTCTTCCTGAAGCCAACGTTTGATACCAGTAGACTTATCATAGAGAGGAAAACTCACTTTGCCTGTGCTAGTCTGCTGTTTATGTCTTCCTTGCTCATCCGTCATAGATAATTTTGCTTCCAAGATAGTACAGTTCAATGATTTCTACTTCGTCATCAAAAATTTTTATTTTCGTTCTGCTTTGTTTTAGGGTGCCAAAACAACTAAGGTTAAAAGCGTCCAAGTCATAAGATTAGAAGACCTATAACTAAATGAACTTAAAAGACCAGTCGACGGAAGGAAAGATATTTGACTTCCCCTTGGAGAAATGTCCACAAAATACACCGTAGGTTGCATGTCCTTCTCCATATCGTTACGACGGATTAAAAGTATACCCCGATCGACAGCCGGCGCGTCGTTCACTAAAGGTACGTTGTCCAAGACGCGAACACACTAGCGACTGCGACGGGTCGGTACGTGACGTCAGAAGTTGCCTGCTGGTGCATGCGCAGTTCGAGTTTGGGATGCGACGCGCGACTGTTGCGGCAGCTGCCACGGCTCTGCACCAGTGAGCAGTGTTGCGACGGAAGTCGGACGACACAAAGACGTACGGCTGCCAGAAAGATGTCGAGCCAGTCAAGGAAAACTGAAATGTGCCACTCACAGGATGTGATGCTCTGTGAGCTGGTCTCGCAACATCCCTGCCTTTACCATTTGAAGAACCCTAAATATAGGGACACTTTGTTCAGAGACAGAATTTGGGAAGAAATTAGTGCACAGTTCAAACTGGCAGGTGAGTGAAATATATATTATTTTCCCATTAATGCAAACTTTTCAGTCCTGTTATGAAAATCAGTATAATCCATGCAGATGTAGAATTAGAATGATAAAAATGAACTTGCAGGTCACTTTTCGCATCACTCTTTTTTTGTGACGATAAAAATTGAAAACGGCAAGTACATTATAAAATGAACAATCTAAAGTACAACGAGAAAGTTACATTTTACAATACCTTTACTTTGAAAGTAAACGGTAGATTGGTGTCTTGATATTAAACTAATTTGAACGTTATTTCGCTCCGTTGAAAAACGTAAATTTTTGACATTTGTTGGATTTGTTAGGACGTCTACTTCTACTTGAGTATCCTCGTCCAGGTTCAGAAGAAAATACTAGAGGTGAGTAATTTATCCTCCTCCCAAGAATGAGAAGAAAATATATTGAAGGCAGCATGTCTTTACTTTTAAGAAACCTACATTTCGTGGCATTTTAAATGAAATTGTCAAGAGCATATGGAGAAATATTAGTAACTCATACCGGAGACATATATGACATAAAATGGTTTCATTAGGTCCAAATGTGTCAGCGAAACAAAACAAATGCATTCTCTATCGTGTGATGACCACATGATTCACGTTGCGCGTCGACAGAACTGGCGGCTAGTCGCGACGCTCCCGGAGATATGAGGCCAAATCTTGGAAACGGAGATTGATAACATTCTGATCTCACCTTTAAAAATAATTTCGATATGTTAGCTTCTTTTCATCGGCAACGATTTATGACCTAACGTGAACCATACGAAATGTAGCTAGCGACCACAATTTTCACTGTACACAATTCAAATTTTATGCAGTAGGTTACTTGTAAATTAAGTATCGGAATAGCTGTGATGAATATCGGAAAAAATAGATATCTCATTATCAAGCTGTGATGTGAAACTGTAAGCTACGCAAACATCAATTTTTTGTGCCTTTTACTTTCCTCACAATCGGTAGAGAAGTAATATACAGCGAAAAAAACACGCAAAACCGGAAGATACTTTTCAATTTTTTAAAGTAAAAGGAGAATCTGTATCGAAAAACTAACTCTGGGAGCCGATGTAACTTTGTTCCATTAACATACAGTATATTTTACAGCAAGAAATTCGGAATTCTTATTTTTCTTATGTATTTGAATCCGCAGCCGCCGACCAGAGCTTGGGAAACAGTGACGACTCCTGTCGTGTTGCGGCCCGTGTCGCCGTCTGCCAGGGTGGGAAAAAGAGGAGGGGGCAGCGTCGCAGTCGCAGCCAATTGTCGCGTCTTGCACAACGTAACTTAAAACGGCCGATAACTCAGGCGGCAAATGTACACCGGAACGTAAGCGGTTAAAAAAAGAGTATTCGATCAGGAATTGGAGACCCATCAAAGGTTGGTAACAATGACCACAAAGTTGTTCACCATACAGCAAGTGATGATCGCTAAAATGACAGTGCCAATACGCAAAATGAAGAGGTCGGCCAGGCCGTTGGGAGAGTTTTAACTGCCCAGAGCTTCTTCCCGTTAAGGAAAGAGCAGTACTGATGCCAAAATGACACCATCGGCCTGCAGACGGCAACATGGAGACCATCCGAAGGTATGGAAGAGCTTGGAGGCCAGTGTAGGAAGACTGCAGCTCTCTCATTCTGAATTTTAATCGCACCCTAGAACCTTTCATTTATTTCCATCATTGATACTTCGATCTCCCCATGAACCATGGACCTTGCCATTCGTGGGGAGGCATGCGTGCCTCAGCGATACAGATATCCGTACCGTAGGTGCAACCACAACGGAGGGGTATATGTTGAGAGGCTGGACAAACGTGCGGTTCCTGAAGAGAGGCAGCAGTCTTTTCAGTAGCTGCAGGGGCAATGGCTTCTTGTGGTGGTACTGCGAACGGCGGAAAGCAAGGGGAAACAACAGCTGTAACTTTTCCCAAGGGCATGCAGCTTTACTGTATGATTAAATGATGATGGTGTCCTCCTGGATAAAATATTCCAGAGGTAAAATAGTCGCCCATTCGGATCTCCGGGTGAGGGCTACTCAGGAGGACGTCGTTGTCACGAGAAAGAAAACTGACGTTATACGGATCGGAGCTTGAAATGTCAGATTCATTAATCGGGCGGGTAGGTTAGAAAAATTAAAAAGGGAAATGGATAGATTAAAGTTAGATCTAATGGGAATTACTCAAGTTCGGTGGCAGGAGGAAGAAGACTTCTCGCCGGGTGAATATAGGGCTATAAATACAAAATCAAATAGGTGTAATGTAGGAACAGGTTTAATAATGAATAAAAATATTAATCTGGGTAAGCTACTACAAACAGCATAGTGAACGCATTATTGTGGCCAAGATAGATACAAAGGCCACGCCTACCACAGTAAGTTTATATAAATTTTCGTGGGCAAGTGCTCCACAAACTGAGATACCCAAGCGCGACTCACGCGCCGCCCTCACAGCTTTACTTCTGCCAGTACCTCGTCTCCTTCTTCAAAACTTTACAGAAGTTCTCCCGTGAACCTTGCAGAACTAGCACTCCTGAAAGAAAGGATATTGCGGAGACATGGCTTAACAACAGCCTGGGAGATGATTCCAGAATGGGATTTTCACTGTGCAGCGGAGTGTGCGCTGATATGAAACTTCCTGGCAGATCAATACAGTGTGCCGGATCGAGACTCGAACTCGGGACCTTTGCCTTTCGCAGGCAAGTGCTCTACCAACTGAGCTACCCAAGCACGACTGTTCTGAAACATTGTTATACACCTCAGTAATTCCGCTGGTTTGTACATAACTACCTTGTAGTGGGGCATATATACCCACAAAAATTAATACAGTGTAGAAAATGTTAGTGTGCGCTGCGTCAAAGGTATCTTCAAATGTTAAGGCGGAAACATGTCTGCTCATTGTCAGGAGAGTAAATATGTTTTCTAACTGATTTGTTATATTTACTATCCTGTTGAAATCATTATAAAATTAACAATTTAACTCTGAAAATCCTAAGTTCACATGAGAACATGGATCTAGTTAGGTTTTTGAGATACGTGCATCCCACTTCACCGATTTTCAAAATCGGTCAGCTTCAAAATTTTTTTGGTAGGAAAGTGTCTTTTTTTATCCAAAAGGAAGACAGTTTCTCAACTTCTCTGTTTCCATTATATGCAAAATAAATTTTGAACATGAAAGGGTTAAGTTCCTGGTTTTGTGGCGATCTTACCACGGAAGTCAGACTTGGTGAATGCAAGAAGATTTTTCTTAAGCTGTCAAGCATAGCAAAAAGAAAAATAATTTAGACACTGACAAGAACCCAGTGATAGACCAAGAAATGTGACGAATTTTGCGTCCTTTTGACTTGTCAATCCTTAGGCAGTTGCTAGCCTCTGGTGACAGTCGAACAGTCTCTGGGAGCATGCCGTCCACGCAGTGTTTTGCATTCCGGGGAGCCTTTTTCACGGTCAGCGCTTCCTCTGTAGCTCGGACGCAGCAGCGGCAGCTGTGAGGGGTGGAGGGACGCTTTTAAAGCGCCGGGCCGCCCCACGGCGCTCCGGCGGCCTACCTGGGCGCCTGGGCGCCGCCTAACGAGATAATGTATGCGTCGCCGGCCTCATCTCGCGCTCGCGTCTGGCGCCCGCCGGCTCTCCAGCCAATATCCGCCAGCCTGCCGGCTCCGGCTGGATAAATAAAGAGAGTGCGCCTGCGCCGGCGCCAGCCAATCATGAGGCGCCGCACGTAGTCACACGGCGCCGCCGAGAAAATATACCTGCCGGCGGTGTCTCGCGGTGGCTCGCCGGGATATGAGGGAGCCGGAACGAAGCGGAGAGGCAAAAATTCCGGCTTACCTGCTCCTGTTACAGGCTGGAGAGGCTGCACGCGCTCCTCCATGTTCAATCCCGCGCGAGTGTCTTGCCTCTGCTCTGTGTCACACGATTGCATGTGAAACTCTGATGGTCTGAGAAGAATTCTGTGCTCCTCGCTCAGCAGACTCGTAGTAACGCACTACTTCAATAATGGCTTAAAATGAAATTTCACTGTGACCTTAAAGTGCGAGGGCCGTTCAATAAGTACACTACTGGCCATTAAGATTGCTACACCACGAAAATGACGTGCTACAGACGCGAAATTTAACCGACAGGAAGAAGATGCTGTGATATTCAAATGATTAGCTTTTCAGAGCATTCACACAGGGTTGGCGCCGGTGGCGACACCTACAACGTGCTGACATGAGGAAAGTTTCCAACCGACTTCTCATACACAAATACAGTTGACCGGCGTCGGCTGGTCAATCGTTGTTGTGATGCCTCGTGTAAGGAGGAGAAACGCGTACCATCACATTTCCGACTTTGATAAAGGTCGGATTGTAGCCTATCGCGATTGCGGTTTATCGTATCGCGACATTGCTGCTCGCGTTGGCCCAAATGCAATGACTGTTAGCAGAATATGGAATCGGTGGGTTCAGGTGGGTAATACGGAACTCCGTGCTGGATCCCAAAGGCCTCGTATCACTAGCAGTCGAGATGACAGGCATCTTATCCGCATGGCCGTAACGGATCGTGCAGCCACATCTCGATCCCTGAGTCAACAGATGGAGACGTTTGCAAGACAACAATCATCTGAACGAACAGTTCGACGACGTTCGCAGCAGCATGGACTATCAGCTCGGATACCATGGCATCGGTTACCCTTGACGCTGCATGACAGACAGGAGCGCCTGCGATGGTGTACTCAACGACGAACCTGGGTGCACGAATGGCAAAACGTCATTTTTTCTGATGAATCCAGGTTCTGTTTACAGCATCATGATGGTCGCATCCGTGTTTGGCGACATCGCGATGAACCCACATTGGAAGCGTGTATTCGTCATCGCCATACTGACGTGTCACCCGGCGTGATGCTATGGGGTGCCATTGGTTACACGTCTCGGTTACCTCTTGTTCGCATTGACGGCGATTTGAACAGTGGACGTTACAGTGCCTCTACCCTTCATTCGATCCCAGCGAAACCCTACATTTCAGCAGGATAATGCACGACCGCATGTTGCAGGTCCTGTACGGGCCTATCTGAATACAGAAAATGTTCGACTGCCGCCCCGGCCAGCTCATTCTCCAGATCTCTCACCAACTGAAAACGTCTGGTTAATGGTGGCCGAGCAACTGGCTCGTCACAATACGCCAGTCACTACTCTTGATGAACTGTGGTATCGCGTTGAAGTTGTGTGGGCACCTGTACCTGTACACGCCAACCAAACTCTGTTTTACTCAATGCCCAGATGTATCAAGGCCGTTACTACGGCCAGAGGTGGTTGTTCTGGGTACTGATTTATCAGGATCTATGCATCCAAATAGCGTGGAAATGTAATCACATGTCAGTTCGAGTATAATATATTTGTCCAATGAATACCCGTTTATCATCTGCATTTCCTCTTGGTGTAGCAATTTTAATGTCCAGTAGTGTAATATAATACATTTTTTGGTCGACCAATAGGTTGAAAAATGCAGAATTTGTTGTGGGACATCGCGGACTATTCCCGCCTCGGTACCTATAATGTCATTAAATTCCGTTAATTGGTGGGGTTATATGTAGACTTCAAAATGGCTCCTGTAACGGAGGTGCCTTCAAAGCAGAGGGCGGTCATTGAGTTTATTTTGGCGAGAAATCTGAGTATCACAGATATTGACAGGCGCTTGCACAACGTCTACGAAGATCTGGTAGCGAACAAATAGACTGTGAACCGTTGGACAAGATGCCTGTCATCAACAAGGCTGCCCAAACCAGTCCAACCTCCTGCGTGCAGGCCGGCTGCACACAGCTGCGACTCGTATATTGTTGGTACGATAGGACACTCTCATTCGAATTGATCGAAGGATGATAATCAAATACCTCGCTGCACAGCAAGACGTCTCTGTTAGTAGTGTTGACATGTTCGTCCACCAGATGGGGTACTCAAAGATGTGTGCCACCTCATTTCCTCGCAAAGTAACAGAAGACCACAAAATGCAACGAAGGATCACCTGTGCGGAATTCCTTGCGTGTTACGAGAGTTATGGTGACAGCTTTTTTGTCCAACATCACTTAGAATCGGAAACAGAACGGCAATCCATAGAGTAGCGCCACTACCTCTCCTCCGAAGAAAAAATTTAAAGCCGCGCCCTCAGCCAATAGTCATGGCGCTGGTCTTCTGGGACTCTGAGGGGAGCTATTCTGTTTGATGTCGACCCTCATGGCGGAACGGTCAACTTTAGAATGTAGTTTACTACAGTCAGAGACCTGAAGAAACTTCAGCGTATTCGTCCATATCCATGACAATGCATGGCCTCACACATGTCTTCGCATCTGGGAGAAGTTCAGAAACTTTCATTGCACCGATCTTCCTCATCCAGTCTACAACGTGGATCTCGCTCCTTCGTCAACCTGTTTGGTCCAATGCGGGAAGGAGCAGGTGGTGATTATTGAGTTGCCAGGACATGGGATCCTACATCGATCTATAATCCACCCCTCGGTAGCTGAGTGGTCAGCGCGACAGAATGTCAATGCTAAGGGTCGCCGGCGCGGTAGCTCAGCGTGTTCTGTCAGAGGGCCGATTGTCCTCTGTATATATAAAAACAAAAAAATTAAACAAAACTGAGTACAAGAATCGACGATCAACTTGAAAGGATGACATGTGACGTCCGTCCAGACCAAACGAACCTAACAATACCGAACAAAAATAAAAAAAATAAAATAAAAGGAAAAGAAAAAAAGAGCCCAGGTTCGATTCCCGGCGGGGAGGGAGTTTTTTCCGCTCAGGGACTGGGTGTTGTGTTGTCCTAACCATCATTAATTCATCCCCATCGAAGCACAAGTTGCCGAAGTGGCGTCAAATCGAAAGACCGCAAGCTACCTACCCGACGGGAGGCCCTATTCATACGACTTTTATTTTTATCGATCTGTAGAATTGTATCAAGCAGGCATAGAAGCCCTGCCAGTAAGGTGGCGTAAGGCGGTCGCTTTGAACGAAGATTACGTTGTGAAATAGCGTCTTTTCACCCATAAGAGTAGCGAATAATATGGTCCACTGGGATACTGAAGAAAATCAAGCTACTTTCGGGAGAAATGTCTTACATTACTTATTGAATGCCTCTCTTATAACATGAAGTTTGTTCATGTTCCACTACCTGACAAAAAAGAATTGTAGCAACCAGAAGAACAGTCGGAACAAAACGTATCTTCATACATGTTCATACCATCAATAGGTATGTAAATTATTAGACTGCAATTATCTGTAACAGGTGGAAAAGCCACCAGAGTGTATTAGCGTTATTTGGGTTTAATTTCCTTATGAGGCATGGTAGAGTATTTAAGGGCGGAAACAGCGTCAGATATTGAGTGATCACTGCGAAGGATGAGAAGGATGCGAACACGCCGTAATACTGGGGTGACACAGAAGCATCAACACCGGCCTGGCACACAGTGTTAATGTGCAAGGAAGTTTCAAATAATCGCATCTTCCTCTGCAGATTAGAACTCCATTCTGCAGCACCTGACAACGTTTTAAAGGGTCACCATTTGGCTGGCTGGTCGATTCGTGCAATATACAGATTAAAGGGGCAATGAAATGTGACAGTGCCCCTATGTTGGACGGTATGGGAATGCGAGAGCAGGAGCACTCATCGTCAAGGTTCTCGCTGATCACGTCTGACCGATAAAATGGAGGATCGACTGTCCATGAAGCGCAACGTAAAGCC
Source organism: Schistocerca piceifrons (assembly GCF_021461385.2). Lineage (NCBI taxonomy): Eukaryota > Metazoa > Arthropoda > Insecta > Orthoptera > Acrididae > Schistocerca > Schistocerca piceifrons. Next base: position 769,144,930 of record NC_060140.1, on the reverse strand, counting down.
TGCCATCCAAGAAAATTAATAGAGTTCTTGCAACATTCTTTGCCCTCCCACACTTTTTGCAGGAGACGAGCAGTATCCGAAGGTGGGAACTACTGCCTCATACACAGGTTGTCATTAACGCGGCGAGATAAAGGGCTGGAACGCAGTGGTGCCTTCACCGGGGAGCATGAGCTGTTGATGAGTGGCTGTGTTCAGCAATGAATCACGGTTGTGCGCTACACCGAATTATCAACATCAAGGAGGATGGCGGAGAGGCACTGTGGTTTTATCTCTGGTGCCGTGTAGAAAGCCAGTTCATGGCTGGTAGTGACTGAGGTAACTCTCGTGCTGCAGTGGCACCTCATGGACATATTGCGTCCTCATATGTTACATCTCATGCTACAGTACCGTGGTGCCATTTTTCAGCAGGACATTTCTCCTCCACATACGCCATGTCTCTCTATGAAATGTCTGTATAATGCAGATCTTTCCCCGATAGAGCATGTGTGGTGGCAGCTTGGACCTCAGTTCCATCCTTGTGTCAGTATCCAGGATCCCAAAGACCAGTTACAAGAGACTTTGACCAGGTTGTCGAGAGCATACAACGGCTTTATAACGACCTTCCAACCAAATCAGTGCATGCATTCAAGCTACAGGGGATGAGACGTCATACAGATAAGTGGGCCCATGATGCCTAGTTCCTCATCAAATTGACTCGATATTGCTATCACTTAAATAACCACAAACCATCGCAACCGGAGAAGTCCTTTTTCTTCATCAGGTTACCTCCCATGAGGAAACTGGGTGCACTCAGCAACTGTTATGTAATTTATGAATGATAGAGCGCGGCAATCAGTCGTCAGGCGTACTTTTTTTTATTGTTTTGCATATTTTATTACGCAAATCCAGATTTCGGATAGTATCTAGCCATTATCAAAGTACTATTTTTTAAACTCATTGCATGTTACTTCCTTGTTGTTCGAGCGTAAGTTACAGTTCTTTGAATATCGAGTCTAAAAATCGTGCACTGATAATGGCTAGGCACTAGCCGAAATCTGCATTTGCGAAATAAAACCTGAAAAAAGGGCGTCTGATTGCTGTGCTTTATCATTCATGAAGTTCTTTTTCTGTGAGATAATTTACATAATATTTTTTTCATTTTCTTATGAGACCAAACTGCTCAGGTCATCGGGCCCTAAGCTTACACACTACTAACTTAAACTAACTTACGCTAAGGACAACACACACACACATCCCCGAAGGTGGACTCGAACCGCCGACAGGGGGAGCCACGCGGACCGTGACAAGACACTTCGACCGCACGATTGCTCCGCGTGTCTTCAGTGACTAAAGTTTTATTTATATATATTTTGAGGTGTTCTGCGAGGAGTAGCCATCAAATTTTCATTATCACCTAAAAAAACAAAGTTGCGTGATCATTTTCTTTTGCTTACAGATGCTTGTCCACATTGAATACAACGCACCACACTACTGTTCGATGCCGCTAGAGGAGTCGAACAAAGTTGGGCAGCCCACTGGAATGGCCACAGGTTTATGTGACTCAAGGGACATCGTCAAAGAAATTTTGTAACACATGAATTAGCAGTCTTTAGAATACAAACGCGAATTATTCCGCGGAAGTCCACTTACATTCAAAAACCGGTATTAAATGAAGAGTGCGGAAATAACACTCAGTTAACTTCTCATTACTCCCATAGGGCCCTTTCGGACAACATTAGACTAACTGCAGTACGTATAGTAGCATGTAAGCAGTCATTCATCCTGCGCTCCATTACAAACGACTGGATCCGGCCGCTTGTGGCACCATGTTAAGTATGCTGTGGCATTCTATTACAGTGTTTTGCGGAGTAAGTAGACTGTCTGAAAAACCTTCCAAAACTAAGAGGCAATTAATGTATAGTAAAGACATTTCCGGAATACATTTGTCAATGTAACATATTCAAGCAATTAAACAGCAACATCGGAGGTTAATGAAAGCGCGAGACAACCTATTGAAAACTTTAAATGTTGGTACATAAATAACTGGTATAACCGCCAGAATGTTGAATGGCAGAATACAGGCGTGCATGCATTGTGTCGTACGGTGCCTGATGTCAGTTTGTCGCATGGAGTTCCATGTCTATTACACCTGGTCTGTCAATACAGGGATGATTAATGCTGCTTGTGGATGACGGTGAAGTTGTCATCGGATGTCCCTACATGCTCCATTCGTGACAGATCTGTGATCAAGCAGGTGAAGGCAACAGGTCGACACTCTGTAGAGCACATTGGGTTACAACAGCTGTATGGTGTGAGCGTTATCATGTTGGAAAACACTTCTTGAAGTGCTGTTCATGACTGGCAGCACGACAATTCGTAACACCAGAATGAAGTACAAGGTGCTTCGGTTAACTAAGAGAGTGCTCCCGTTATCATAAGAAATCACTCCTCATAAAATATCTGCAAGTGTAGTAGTAGTATGTCTATGTCGCAGTCAGGTTGGTTAAGGGGGCTCACTTGGCCTCCGTCAAACCAGCATATGACCGTCCCTGGGACCGAGGAAGAACCGGCTTTCACCAGAAAACACAACAGACCTTCATTCTGCTCTGCAATGAGCTCTCGCTGACACTACTGAAGTCGCAGATAGCGAGTCAGTGGAACGCATGCTACAGTGCGTCTGGCTCGTAGCTGTCCTTGAAGTAACCGATTTGTAACAGTTCGTTTTGCCGCTGTTGTGCCAGCTGCAGCTCGAAATGCTGCTGCATACACAGTACGATGCAGCAGAGCCATAAGCCGAACACGATTGTCATCCTTCTCGGTGCTGCCAAGAGGCCATCCAGAGCCAGGTCTTCTTGAGATCGTACATTCTCTTGTTTACTGCCGCCAGAAATCATGTACTGTGGCTACATTACTGTCAAGTCTTTCTGCAGTACGCAGAACGAACATCCAGCTTCTCGTAGCTGTCTTACATAGCCTGTTGTTACATCAAACCTGATATGCGTCTTCATACTGGCGTTACTAGCATCACTCTTACACGACTGGGTAATTTGAATAGACATTATTTTTCAGCTCGTCCACCAACATCCGCTCATAATTCTTTCTGGATGTTGGTATAATTTTCAGTGTATGCAGAAGTACCACGAAGCGCCAGAGAAACTGGTATAGACATGCGTATTCAAATACAGAGATATGTAAACGGGCAGAATACGCCGCTGCGGTCGGCAACGCCTACATCAGACAAGTGTCTGAAGGTGGAGATATAGTCGTCGAACGAGCGATGGGACACATCGTCTCCGAAGTGGTGATGATGTTGGGATTTTCTCGTACGACCGAGTGTAAAGTGAATTTTTAGAATCCGGTAAAACATCAAATCCCCGACATCGATGCGGCCGGAAAAAGATTCTGCAAGAATCGTTCAACGCGACAGAAATGAAACCCTTCCACATATTGCTTTAGATTTCAATGCTGGCCCATTAACTGGCGTCAGCGTGCGAACCCTTCAACAAAACATCGTCGAAATGGGCTTTCGGAGCCGAAGGCCCACCCGTGAACCCTCGATGGCTGCACGAAACAAAGCTTCACGCCTCACCTTGGCCCGTCAACACCGACATTGGACTGTTGATGACTGGAAACACGTTGCCTCGTCGGACGAGTCTCGTTTAAGATGGTATCGAGCGGATGGATGTGTACGGGTATGGAAACAACCTCATAAATCCTGCATGTCAGCAGCGGCCTGTTCAAACTGGTGGAGGCTTTGTAATGTTGTAGGGGTGTGCAGTTGAAGTGATATGTGACCCCTGGGTACGACTCTCACAGGTGACACCTACGTAAGCATCCTATCTGATCACCTGTATCCTTTCATGTCCACTGTGTAGTCCAACGGACTTGGGGAATTCCGGCAGGACTATACGACACTCCACACGTCCATAATTGTTGGCAACCAAACTCCCCAGACATGAACATTATTGAGCATATCTCGGACGCCTTGGAACGTGCTGCTCACAAGAGCTCACCATCCTCTCGCACTATTACGGCTTTATGGACAGCACTGCAGGATTCATGGCGACAGTTCCTCCAGTACTACTTCAGACATTTTTCTAGTCCATGCCACGTTCTGCTGCTGCACTTCTGCATGCTCGCGTGTGCCCTACACGATGTTAGGCAGGTGTAACAGTTTCTTTGGCTCTTTAGTGTTGATATTAACTGATAAATTGGAGTTGTTTATTTATCAAGAGATAAAACTTCAGATCACACTAGTGAACGTTAACTAAGAGTAAAATTCCATACTGAGGTCGTGGAAGTGTATGGCAGCAAGCAATTCATCACCATATGACGCTGTGGTCCGTGGTGCAGACACTTCGAGTTTGGTAAAATAGAGCCAGCCGGAGTGGCCGAGCGGTTCTAGGCGCTACAGTCTGGAACTGCGCGATCGCTACGGTCGCAGATTCGAATCCTGCCTGGGGCATGGATGTGTGTGATGTCCTTAGGTTAGTTAGGTTTAAGTAGTTCTAAGTTCTAGGGGACTGAAGACCTCAGAAGTTAAGTCCCATAGTGCTCAGAGCCATTTGAACCACTTGAACCATTTGGTAAAATATATTCGTATAACGAACATCTCTCTGTGACGTATCAGGAATCCCATGAGAAATCGAGAGGTCCTTGCTCGACAACCGGCTTATTAGAATCAAGACGATAGAGGAAAATATAGAAATCAGCAATTGAAGTGTCTTGCACGACATTTTGAAAATGACAAATGATTCTATGGCTGGTCACACCGTATCAGAAAGGCAGCCGAATAGAGGGAGCAGCGGAAACATTGCGGAGACTTCATGTTGATTCAGAAGACTTGGATAGAGGCGTAAAGAGCGCGGACGAGCGCTGGGTGTGTGAGTATGGCCAAGAGAAAATGAAAACAGTGGAACCACAGCGTCGCAACTGTCAAAAAATGTACAGTCCAAACCATCAGGAAACGTGATGATTCTGAATGAATTATCGGAAGGCCGTTGTGTGGTTCGAACAGGGTATATTCTTAAGAGGAAAAACTTCACAGGAACATACTACAGATATCTTCTGACGATGTTGCGGGAGGTTTTCAACAGGAAACATCGCTGGAAGCTCCAGAAGGGTGTGCATTTGCTCGGCGACAAGGTTCTTCTGCACAGGACACGGTCAGATCTGCTGCTACTTCTCTGGAGTATCATATTTCTCTGACCACTCCCCAGTCCTCCCCACCCGCCTCGTAGTTTCCTGACATGGCACTTACCCTTTTCAGCACATCACCCTTAGTCCGGAAAAAAATGTTTCATCGGAGGGTGAGTATACAGAGGAGCACTAACACAATTGCCAGTATCCTTGGTCGCTGGTTGAGTTTTCCGAGTTGAAAGTTGCATCACTATTACCACCCTCATAGTGACACTTGCAAAACCCATTTTTGAAATTAATTTGTGAATTTGTGTCGTAATGGATTTAGTAAATCATGCTACCCAGCTTGATAACCTGTGTAGTGTTTCTTTAAATAAAAGAGGAAAATTAGATGCATCAACTTAAGGTATGTAATTACAATGCAATTGTTTGTCTTCTTCTGCTTGGACTATAGTTGAACTTACTGTAGCTGTGCATTACAATGTTCACTAATAACTTATTCTGTAATTTTTTAAATCAGTCACTAAGATTAAAAAGAAACTAAGATTCACGTACTATTATTATAGGCCATTTCGCTGAGTCACTTTTGTGAATTAATGAGTAACAGAATATTTGCTGGTAGACTTTCCTTGGTACGCAGTATGTGGCTGATGGTCAGCTTAGTGAGACTTGAAGAAAAGCACACAGCCGGAGGACAGACTAGGCTTAGGTGTATGACTAATCTTAACAACAAAAAACTGCGTGGCCCTTGGTATGTTCGCGACCAAAGTTTTGAATGACATTCTGTCGAAAACTAAAATGCTTCAAACAAATATTCCACTTGTCTCGCTCTGGGCATACTTTATAATCCACTATCTCCTCTGCTGTAACGCAAAATTCGGTCTGCGCGTGTTTTTACAGCTGATTAGCCAGAGGTAAGCTTCGGATCGCTAATCGATTTACGGGAAAGCGAATTTCATTGGTTGTATACAACACACTATTTTATCATACTGAAGGACATAATCTCAAAAATGTTCCACCACATAGTACATTAATCAAACTATTCTATTCAGAGACTTCGACAGCAGATTTTAAAAGTCCAGATGACTAATTTACTTTTAATGAACTGCTTCAGATCTGTATAATGACGGGTAGAAGTTACCAAACGACCAGGCAACTCCATTACAAATATGCTGTCATTCCACAAAAAAATGGTTCAAATGGCTCTGAGCACTATGGGACTTAACATCTATGGTAAATAGCATTTATAGAGTATAACAAAACATCATTCATAACTCATCTCATTACAGTAATTATTGGCATCATGTAATCTCATTACAGTAATTATTGGTATAGCATTTATGCATAAGTCATCTCATTACAGTAATCAGTGGTATTCACTGGCCAGTTACTAAACATGTAGCAAGTATTGAGTATTACAAAACACTATTCATAATTCATCTCATTGCAGTAATTTTTGGCATTTATTTATAGAGTATAACAAAATATTATTAAGAACTCATTTCATTGCAGTAATTATTGGCACTCATTGGCCAGTTACAAACTATTCATATAGTTTTACAGAACATTATTCAGTGTTATTCACAAGTCATCATTCAAAACAGTAGGTATTGAGTGTAGCATCGAGCTACTGGTGTTTATATATGATATCATGTAAGTGACATAAGACATATTTAAAATGTAAGATATTGGAACTAGTATTCAAGGTGTTCAGTTCAATAACACATAGAAACAATGGAATCAATACATCAGAGAAATTTGCATTATATTTAGGACTAGAAATCTATCTTACACTGGTAGTATTATTTAGTCGTATACTGGTAATAGTTGGGACTGGTAATAAAATTTTTTGTGTTAACAATACATTCCGTTGGGGCATGAAAATATTTGCTTTTGACTTATTGCTGGAAATAAGGATTAATAACGTCATTTGTCATGAGTCAACTGTAGCAACGTTATGAAACAAGTACAGTATATGTGATCACATTCATAAATGATAGACACAACTGGGTAAGAAAATGCAAGTATTAGAACAGGTTTAATAACTAACTGCTTATAGCATTTTAATGTCATAAAAAGCTTCTCCTGAAAAAAATACAAAATGGATTATTGAGCTGAAAGAAGAAATGTATTCATATTATGCTGAAAAGTAGTAAACTTCGAATTAACAGGTAATGAAACGTATACTTAAGATGTATGTACTCTAGCTGTCTTTCCCAAAACATTCAGTCATTATACTATGCGACATAAGACATACTGTCAAAAGGAATTGCCACAAATACTTAAATAACTACATAGCATCTCTTAACTAATAGTAAATATATAAACTTCATTATTATCATCATCTGCAAAGAAAAACTTCATTATTCATATTACCATAACTTCGTCATTATCATCATCTGCAAAGAAAAACTTCATTATTCATATTACCATATTCTTCATGTATTATCATCTGCAAAAAATAGACACTTCTTTATTCATATTCATATTACCATTCTCCTCATACAACTATTCATTATCATTCATTATTTCATATAGTATAGAGTTTCTTACTTCTAGCATATTTCATAACTAAAATTAGCATGTGTAGTTCTGTCTGACAGCCTGCAATAATCGCTTCGTATTCTGAAAAAAAAAATAATTAGCCAAGACTGCTATCTTACAGTGTTTATAGTATATTCTTGTTAATGCTTGTTAATTCTGGTCCATATACTCTTCATGACAAGGTATTCCATTTTCTTTCTTTCAGTCCAATTGCGAAATTTCCCTTTCATAGTAAACCACTGTGGCTGTATAATTTATTTCTCTTACACGGTATTGCTTTCTGAAAACGATGAATGTGGAATAATATATTGCATTTAAATCATATACTCATTAAATAAAAACTTGTTTCTAGTGATATAACTAAGCATACAGCATAGCATGACAGAAAACGTAATAGTTCAAAACCATAGGCAATTTTCAAGCACAAAAAATGTACACGCAGTATCATAATGTAGTAGCAAAAAATGTAGTATAGCCAAGATATTGAGATATCATAAGGAAAAATGTCAAAATCAACTCGTGTTTCTTACATCTTAAAGATTTCATAGTGCATACAGAGAAAAATTCTACTTTCGATAGGGAAACAATCATACACGCACAAAAAATGGAAAATGTGCACGGTCTGATATATAACGACAAGAAAAGCGACCTGCTAACCTTACCTTGCCGGGCACTTGCCAGGAAAAAGTATGATAATCATCAGTAAGTGTTCATATAAATATCTGCAAATGGCATTACAGTGCGACAAATCATAAAGTATGTTCACTCAATAAAGGGTTTAGTATTGGATATATGGTGATTGCCCTTGATTTTTCTGGTTCTCAAAGTTTCGACGTGTGCTACATTAGGGTGAGGAATGCTACGAATTCTATATGGACCTGCGTATAAAACTCAAATTTACTGCATCTACTTTTTCCTCTGTTGGATAAATAATGTGTGCGTACTAATATCGTCTGTCCTATGTGAAAGTCACGGCGTACACAAACCTGTTTTTGCTGTCTTCTCCGGCGCTCTGTGGCACGTTTGATATTGTTGAGTGCAATGTCGATTATTTCATGGTGGCGTAGTCGACGAGATGTAGGAAAAGATACTAATTCTTTAATTTTGTTGGGTGGTTCAACATTTTACAATATATCAGTCGGGGATAACTTAGTAGATTCATTTGGTATGGAGTTAATTACATCCTGGAATGAGAGTATGTGTGTATCCCAATCAATATGTTTTTTATGGCAGTATATTCTACATAGTTTACCAATTTCTTTCATTAGTCGTTCAGAAGACTTCGAAGAAGCGTGATACCTGGATATATAAATCAGAGAAATGTTTCTAGCTCCTAACATACGTGTCCGTATCGCAGATCGAAATTGTGGTCCATTGTCGGAAATTACTTTCAATACATTACCTACATGAAATAAAAAATGTTTTACAAATGCGTTCGAAATAGATATAGCAGTAGCTTTGCGTAACGGAGTGAAGGTAACAAATTTCGAAGTGAGTTCAACAGCGGCAAAGATGTAGCAAAAACCTCTATTTGTTCTGGGAATCGGACCAAAAATGTCTACAGCGGCCATATGTCTCAATTTAACGGCTACAATGGGATGTAACAGAGGAATATGTGAAGTCGTGTCTGATTTACCTTTCTGGCAGATTTTACATGACGCTAAAACTCGTCGAATACGTTTCTCCATGTTGGCAAAATAACAGTTCTGTCTCAGTATAAGAAAACATTTTCTGACTCCGCAATGTGCGTAACTTAAATGAGTATACCAAATTAATTTGTTAACAAGTTCGTCAGGAATGCATAATAACCAATTGTTGCTGTCAGGGTGAGAGCGGCGAAACAGAATGTTATTGCGTACAGTGTAATATTTTCTAATGGTAACATTATTCCTATCTTGCCAAAGGTGTTTAATTTCTTTCCATACGTTGTCTTTGCTCTGCTCCTGTGCTATGTCTCGTAATGATGATGAAATGAAATTTTCTAATGCAACTTGTTGAATGTACATGACGCTAAAATTTGCTTGGCGGAAGTTGGTTGCAATGTCTTGGCTGATTGTTGCTGAGAGAACGGAATAGTGCGTCTGCTACAATATTTTGTGTACCAGGAATGTGAACAATTGTAAAATTAAATTCCTGTAAATAAAGTTTCCATCTGCTTAACCTGTCGTGTGTAAATTTTGCGGAAAGTAAAAACTGTATATCTCTATGATCTGTGTAAACGGTCGTACGTCTTCCATAAAGAAAATGCCTAAATCTGGTAAATGCCCATACAACACATAATGTTTCAAGTTCTGTAACAGAATAATTACGTTCAGCAGGTGACAGAATGCGACTTGCAAAGGCGATGTTTTTAATTACTGTATTACCGTCTTCTTCAATTTCCTGAAAAATGTGTACGCCTAAAGCTGTTTTAGAACTGTCGGTGGCAATGGAAAAATTTCTGGTAGGATCAGGGTGTGATAAAAGTGGTGCGTTCAACAAAGCTTGTTTTAGATAGACAAATTTAGACTATGCTTGGCTATCCCACGACCAAATAGCGTTTTTACCCGTCAACTGGCATAATATAGGGGTGTCTAAAGCAGAGTAATCAATAAATTTAAGGAAAAAGTTAATTAAACCCAAAAAGCTGCGTAGTTGTTTCTTCGTCGTAGGAACAGTAATGTCACGTAAAGTTTGAAGTTTTTCCGGGTCAGGCGCAATGCCTTCTGCTGAAATTACATGTCCAAGAAAATTTATGGACGTTTTGCGATGTGTGATTTGCTAAGATTAACCGTGAGTCCTTGTGCATGAAAAGTTTGCAACAGTTGTGCAAGAATCAGATTGTGTTCAGACCAGTTAGCTTCTGCGATAAGGACGTCGTCTACATACGTTGTGATTCTGTCTTTAAGTTCTGTCGGAAGTATAGCATTTAAACCGCGAATAAATGGTCCTGAAGAAATTGTTAAACCGAACGGCAATTTGCAAAATTGATAACAATCACCAAAACAGAAAAATGCTGTGTACATTCTGCAGTTTGGATGGAGCTGAATTTGCCAAAATCCCGATTTCAAAACTAATGTGGAATAAACAGCAGTACCATGAAATTTCTGTAGAAGTTCTTCTAGTGTCTGTGGGCGATCTATTTCATTAATAATAATGTCGTTGATGTGACGCGAATCAAGTACGAGGCGAAGTGAGCCATCCTTTTTCTTAACAATATGAAGCGGGTTTACGAACGGACTAACTGCCGGTTCAATAATTCCTTGGTCTAGCATAGCTTGTAATTCTTTCTTAACTTGTTCTCTGTAGATATACGGAATAGGATAATGTTTGGCTTTAAATGTGTCATGCTGTTTAACTTGAAATTCATACATAAAACCAGACATAGTACCAGGGATGTTGTCAAAAACTCGAGCTTGCTGTAAAAGAATTTTGCGTAGTTGCGTACGTTCGTCGTCTGTATTTGCGCTGCTTTGTTCTACTTTATCAGAAATCATTTGCATAACGTCATAGTCGGCTTCGTCTGGAGTATTATAGTTGTGTACGTACGTATCTGTGAACAGTGTGGAATGACAGTCTATGTTACGTGATGCAGAAATGACCTCTGAACGATTAATTATTTGTTCTTCTGCAGATAAAGAGTGCTGAAATCCTAATGCCAGTTGTACATTTTCATCCGTTAACATTAAATAGGAATTTTGAAAGTCAATAATTGCGTCGTGTTGTACCAGAAAATTCGTACCTAAAATAACGTCTGTTGTCAATAAGGGAACAATCCAAAAATTTGAGCGGAACGTATGACCTGCAATACAAAATGATAAGTGTGTCTGTAACTTTACATCTACTCCTTTACCAGATACTGCTCCTTTTACTTTAGTTTTGCCTAATGGTAACGTAGGATAAATAATCTCTTTGTTGCATTAGTTGAAAGTTTCTTCATTTATGACTGACATAGGTGATCCAGAATCGATTACTGCTGAAAATTTGGATGATCCAATCTTTACTTCAATGACAGGGTGGGAAATGGTTTTTTGAATAACTGGTTTTTCATGCAAAAGTGTGTCTCGGATGTCGTCAAAAGTAATAACATTTTCGTGAACAAGATTCTCTGTGCCAAAAGTATTGCTTGCGTTGCTGGAAGATGCAACCTGTACTGTATCTCGTCAAATTCTTTCTGACGTGCTGTTATTTGCGGGAGGATGCTGTGGCATTTCGACTATTTGTACTGTTCTGTTATTTCGTCCTGACGTATTAGGTTCGGGATGATACCTACTGTCTGGTTCATTCATGATAATCTGTTGTTGTGGTTGATTCTGCTGCTGGTAATACCGACTGTTACGCTGAAAACTGTGCTCATTACTTTTACGTCAGTCATAATAATCATTGCTAAAAGGCGCGTTGCGATAGGAATTGAAATGGTGTGTTTTCTGTACATAGTGATTTCCTTGTTGCTGTGCATTACTATTTGGTGAAGCCGACGCTCTACGTGTAGGCGGCGAAACATTAAAGCTTGGTTGACCTTGCAGACTACATTGTTGGTTAGGTATGCTAACCGGCTGGTTTTGTTGCTGTTGTGGGGAAAAACCTCTATTGTTACCAAAATGTGTTTCCTGTTGCTGATAATTTTGACGATACTGATAATTAAAATTTTGTCTGTTACTAAAGTTCTGGTGGTTGTCGTTCCTGCAGTGTCTATTACCTTTGCTATTGAAATAGCGTGTTTACTGTATGTTGGTTGGCCTTGGTTATGATGTGAAAAATTTTTGTTTATGAAAGTATAATCTGATTGCTGAACTTCCAAAAGCTGTAACAGACCTCTAAGTGCCGAAATATTTTCTTTCTGCTGTCCCGTTAAAAGTGCTACTCTTAACGATCGTGGCAATTTAGAAATTCATAATTGGATAAGTGCTGATTCACTGTATGGCTCACTTAAGTATTGGTTATGTTGTACCATGTGTTCAAAAAATTGTGTGACAGTGGAAAAATTTGAGTTCTCATAATTCGGTAAGCTAATTAAATGATCCTTGATTCCGCGCTGTGTCGTCTTCGACCAATACGCTGACAGAAAAGCATTCTGAAATTCTTCTACCGAATAGCATTGTCTCGCGATCGGTCTCATACGAGTTGCCGGTTCGCCTTTCAAAAAACTGCAAATAAATTCAAGTTTGTGTGTTACGGGCCACGTTGGTGGCAAAGCAAAGCTAAATTGTTGTATCCAATCCAAGGGGTGAATCTGTGTTCTGTCATTTTTAAATACCTTAAATTTTCTCACGGATAGAAAGTGCTTGTAATCAAAATTGAATGTGTGAACTGGTTCAGGATTGTATGATAATCCGTTTGTCTGTGTCTGCCCGGAATCCAAGTCACGTACTCTGTAGATTACCTAAGTTACACTGGCTGTGTGAGTGCGACAAATGTTCGGAATGTGGCGTACGCTGCGTCGTGTTAGAGATTGAAACATTTCTCATTTCTGTCACTTCTAGCTGTAAAGATGACAATTTTCTAAGTAATGTATTACTGGACGAAACTATCTCACTGATTGTTTGCTGTAAGTTTTGGATTCGGGTGTTTGATTGAACGAAATTGGTGACGTATCGTCTGATTTGGTGCCATTGTTATTTTCGAAAACATCAATACACCTGGCCAATTCATCGATTTTTTCAGTCAGTGCTTTTACCTGTTCGTCATTTTTAGTGTCACAAACATTAATTTGGTTTTTGATTTTACGGGTGGTTTTGTTCAATTTCTTAACGTCTGCTTTAATGGCATCGGGATCCTTGATTAATTGCAATTGTTCAAGTCTGCTGGTCACTGTCTGAAAGTCTACTGTGTGTGTGTGTCTGTTTTTGTTTTAAGATCAGGGATTTCATCATGCAATTCGGTGTTCAACTGTTTGATTTCGCCTGATACTGTAGCAATGTTGTTGTCTACGTATGTTTTTGCTTTCGTAAACAACTTTCGCTTATCTTCTTGTCTCTGTGCAGTAATTGTTTCCATGAGTTGTTTCTGTACTTTATTCTGTTCCTGTATAAATTTACGGTAACGCGTTTCACTGTTTTGTGGGTAGTGATTAAAACGTTCGTCAATTTGGCTGTTGTGTTGGTCAAATTTCGTGTCTACTTCCGCATCCAGTGTCCGTGAAAGTTCTGATGACATTAATTTAAACTCGTCGCGTAGCTGTGTTGCGTTTTCAGAACATTGTTTAGCGACTGCACTAATTTCATCTCTAACTAATTTCGTTGTGACTGCATGTGTATTACTTAATTCTTGTGCAACAGATCTAATTTCTTCACTACTGTTCCTAGCACAAGCCTTAATTTCCTCACGTAATTGTTCTTTAGTATCATGACATTGCACGGCAACGGCTGTAATCTGTTGAGTAAGCTGTTCAATAGAGGTGTCAAGTTTTTCATTAATTTGTCTGAACGACCTGTCGTGGTTTTCATTCAACTGTTTGAAATTTTCATTAAGTTGTTTGTTCGATTCATTAAGGTTGTCGTGTTTTTCAATCAACTGTTTGAAAGTTTCATGAAGTTGTTGAGATTTTCATTAAGTTGTTGTTTGAAATTTTCATTAAGTTGTAGCAATAATGCCATAACATGATCCATGCCAAAATTAGCAACTCTATTTTCTGTGATGTGTGATGTTGTATCAGCAAGCGTCACGTTTTGTGTAACCATTTGGTCCTTGTCTGATTCATGAAAAGGTTTGCTAATTGGATGACCACTGTTGGTCACTACATCGGATCAAACAAATCTGACGTATTTTGACTACATTGTTCATCTTCGCTAGAAACATTTATGCGCTCACTATGTAAATTTTGCAAATCAGGTGTGTCAAACTGGGCAGCGTTCATTGTATGGGAACGTGCCGCGTCATCAATTGTTAAATTTACTGTGGACATAATTGAATTTGTTTGCCCATCATTAGGATTTAAATCAATACTAGTGATTGGCAGGCACTGATTGTCTGTAATTAGAGGATTATCACTATTACACTGAGTGTCGCTAGTATTATCGGTCAAATTATTCGAGTCGGCTTTTTCACTCATTGCACATCGCGATGTACTGTAAGCAGTTTTTCGCGGCATTTTCACAAATCGAAGTTAAGCACAAAATCAAACAAAGACAAAGAAAAAATGGAACAAATACAATATCAACAAAGAGCAATAAATTGTCGATGACCTATGAAAGAAGGAGTGACAAATTAGTAAATGCGTTGCACCAGATGCAAGCTACATTTAGCGTTAGGTAAATAAGAGCAGATATATGACTGACTACTACTCAGAAATTTACAAAGAAATACGATCCTGGCCGGTTATCGCCAAGTGTAACCTCCCAACAGAAAAATTCCGAAACCTCCCAACAGTAAAAAATATAATTATATCGTTCACATTCAGTATAACCTACCAACAGAAAAATTGCGTAACCTATCAATAATAAAATGTGACTAATCTCTCAGCAGAATTGCGGCTCATTTATAACCATTCAATAATTGACTGTGAATTTAAACTGGTACAGTGCTGCGTCATGGCCCTGAAAGATCATTCTGAATAAATTGAAATTCATACCTCAATAAGCTCGTCGGATAACGCATATATATCTCCTCCTATAAGAAATATTTCTGGCACAGCCCAGTGCAATGCTGACCGATATATTTATCATGTATAAAAAGTAACAACTGATTTTTCTTTGCAATAATCGGGATGACCATGGATTGGAGAAATTAGTAAATTCTTTAAATTGAAATGAATGATTGTCAATAGTTACTTTTTTATGAGAAAGATTATTATTAAGAGACTTTTTTTAAACATTTACATGGGACGTGATATAACAATACTACATATGCGTGAGGCTGCTTTTACCTTATACTACAACGTTCAGGCTCCGCCATCGCTCCACACGACCGGCCCAGCCAACTTCACACAAACGACTGCTCGCTAGCAACTACTTACTTCAACTGTTACACAGTTCCTACTGCTGACAACACTGCTCTCTAGTCTGGGGTTCTCTTATAGCTTACATATCGCAGGTAGCGCGTGAGCAATCCATCGACATTACATCTGCTCGAGTGCGCTAGCAACAAATTCCTTATTCATGGACCTCTTACAAGCTGGCACAGGAGTCCAGGACAGGAGCTGGCAATGATGGGTAATACATGTGTCCACCAACACCACTACAGATCGGTGACTAAAGGCTCTGATACTTCAGCGTCATATGGACGAGAGGGCCTATCTGGCAGGCCAACATCACCATATATCACGTCAGAATTCACAGCACCTGACACAACGCTCCTCTGTTAGAACAAAGTGGACAGTGACCAGAGAGGAACAGAGCACTCATGGGGCGGCGCGTAAACCAATCACACATGTAGTACAGTCACGCCTTCCTTGCATTGGACTGCCGCAAGGCAAGGGAGTATGGATCAGAGTGCGGCCAACCTACAAGAACAGAGGTCATAGGTCTACGCTGATGCAATGTCCTCCAGCAGCTTTGAGTCTGCCACTTAAAAAAAAAAAAAACAATGTGTCATATATTATGGGAAGGTCATCAGTCCCTAAGCTTACACACTACTTAACCTAAATTATCCTAAGGACAAACACACCCACCCATGCCCGAGGGAGGCCTCGAACCTCCACCGGGACCAGCTGCACAGTCCGTGACTGAAGCGCCTGAGACCGCTCGGCTAACCCCGCGCGGCTGAGTCTGCCACTGATGACAATGGATTCCACTACTGCCTTCATAGCAACCGATTGTTGCTGAGACCACGACTGTGAGATGAATGTACCACAATAAGTTACATAACAACGAATCTTGTTATATTGTCTCCAAACGACGCCCTACAGGTCCTCAGGCCACATATCCTGGCAAAACAATAGTTTACAGTATGGGAGTGGGTGACTCCTACAGTATTGTTTCACACAGTTCCCAAATTCTGACCAAGCTTATATCCCATAAGTGAAGCATGCGATATCGGTGAGGGGCGTCCATAATGGTTTAGGTAGGCACATCGTGGTATCCCATGGGCCCTGTGGTTACAACGTCGCATTAATGCCAAGGATTATGTGCTAATTTTGGCTGATCAGGCCCATTCCATGGTACAATGTTTGTTCCCCAATGACTAGCCGGCCGGGGTGGCCGAGCGGTTCTAGGCGTCACAGTCTGGAACCGTGCGACCTCTATGGTCGCAGGTTCGAATCCTGCCTCGCGCATGGATGTGTGTGATGTCCTTAGGTTAGTTAGGTTTAAGTAGATCTAAGTTCTAGGGGGCTGATGACCCCAGAAGTTAAGTCCCATAGTGCTCAGAGCCATTTGAACCATTTGAACCCAATGACGATGCTGCATACGACGTGAGAGGGCCACTGTTTTCACAGCTCGCTTCGTCCAGGACTGGTTTGTGAGCACGAAGATGAATTACCGCATTTCGCTTGGTCACCACAATGTCAGTACTGCACAACCTCAAATGGTTCAAATGGCTCTGAGCACTATGAGACTTAACATTTACAGTCATCAGTCCCCTAGAACTTAGAACTACTTAAACCTAACTAACCTAAGGACATCACACAACACCCAGTCATCACGAGGCATAGAAAATCTCTGACCCCGCTGGGAATCGAACCCGGGAACCCGGGCGTTGGAAATGAGAACGCTAGCGCACAACCACGAGCTGCGAACTGTCATTCCACAAACAAATTTACTTTTCTGATGTCAGTATCTGCACTATCTGCGCATTCCGTGTCGTGTGATATAGTAAATCTTGAAAATATCCTTCAATGGGCTCCCCTTTCCTGCATTACTACCCCATGTAGAAAAGCGATGTGACCCAGTCTCCCTGTCTGTGACATAGCCTGCGAGACGTCTTTGACTTTCACCACCCTCTCACCTTGTATCGTCAATTCACTGACTTTTAAATGGCAAACAACCACACTGAACAAAATATTATTCTATAAAAAAGTATTATAAGTCTGTCAGAACATATATTTTGTTGGTTAGTTTCGAACTGACCTTCTGAGGCTGTGCTTATCTTAATGATCTTATCTTAATGAACTCAGTAGGTCAGGTTCGACAATGAACCAGTGAGTTAGAAACTAGTTGCCAAAGTATATGAAGTGTAACTGTGACAGCTCTTCATGAAATAAATGGGCTGCCGGTCACACATCACCAAAATGTTTAAGTTGCGTAAAATATTATTCACCTCCATCAAAGAGCACACTGGTCGCTTTGACGTGCTGTATAATTTGCACCAGTTGGTCTCTTGACCCTCCGCTTGTGATGTACGTTGTTGCAGAGAAGTGAGACGAGTCCACGTGGCGACGTGGAAGATTGAAAAAGAAACTACTGTGTTTGGATGCGTTCGTGGCTACACCGCTTTTGAAGTGGCCGTATATGTTGATGTATTGACGCAGACAGTCCAACATGTCATCAGGGTATGCTCTACCACTCACAGCCATGTACCACGACGTAAGGAGAGTGCTCCTCAAAAGATACTGTGCTAAGTCAGTTGATTTAGAGCGCCACGCTGGGTGCCAAAACTGTGGTAACTTGTGTACATTTGGAGCCAGAATGTGTTGAATTCGAAAGGGATGATGCAGATGGATAAAATATAATCTTCTAGTGAGCTGGGCACCTGGTCTGATCGTTGTCCATCAAACCAAAGTTTACTTCAAGAGGGGACTTGAATTGATTGTCTGACTAAGAGGTATACACGTAAAGTTAGCGCGAAAACTCATTTATGAAATCAGTTAAGGATAATAAGAACATCGTCAATGAAAGATCTCAGTTCTCTTTGCTTGTACAGACACAGCACGGGGGTTTCATCGAAGGAATGGTGTTATTAACAATGTCTTGAATCATATTTAATAATAAATGAAAAGCACCAGTTTGCTTTTGTTCTACAATATTATTTTTATTGCTAACCGGTTTTCGGCTTACAAGGCCATCTTCAGGCATTTACTGAGTATTATCACCAAAGAAGTTAAATGTTATCAGACAATGCTGGAAGAGAAGTAGAAACATACAGTGAGTAACATCTTTGCAATGAAATAGTAAAAACTGAACAGTACATAAATAACAATGGAGTTGACAGGAAAACCTTTAGCACAATATAAGAATAACATGCCTACATAACGGTATCTATTGATAAACAAAACTATTGAAATAAGATAAACTTAGCACTAGGCAAGGCTGCATCAAGAGGTATGAAACATGGAGAGTGATACACAACCAATTAAAAAAGAAGAGACAGTTGTCAATGTAAATACAGAATACACGAAGAACTTAAGCTATATCAATACGATAAACAGAAATTAATAAATGCAGGAAAATTGAGGTGTTTGAGGGAACCTACAGTTTGAGAGTGTGGTGGTACTGCATTTTAACATTAACTTTATAATCAAAGCAGTGGCTGTATACCAGTTTACATTAAATAAATGAGCAAAGTAAAATATGAGCAGTATTTGATGAGACAACTACAAGGGGAGTTAAACATGGACAGTAATACAAGTACAAGTTAAAAGCAAACCCTTAACTATTGAAACTACAGCATATGTGGAATACAAAGACAACTGCAACAAATAATCATATTTCTCCAGCGGTGGCAAGTGAATTCCGGTAACGGACAGGGTCTGAAGCGGCAACTTCCACTTGCGTCTCTTTTAACGGGCTGAGCGGCGTAGAGTGTTGAGCGATTAGCGGCGACAATCCTCCTCTCTGTTGTGTCGGTCCGGAGGATTAGTGCAGCTATCTCCTGTCGGTCACTCCATAGTCCGCACTTCCACCACAGGTAGCTTGCTGTAAGAGACTCATTCTCTGTCTAAGATACGTGCGGTAATATTATACAGGCGTACTCAAAACATCAGAGTCAAAACTCGAATCGTCGTTGGGAATCAATCTGCAGAAGCAGTTTCACTCGAGGAATAGAAGACTGGCTTCAGAAAAAGTAAGAGCATAACCGACTTGAAAGCTTGTGACGTGAGCATTGGACTATAAACGAAATCCAGCAATCACTGGAAAGTGATGACTATAGTGACATTAAGCCTTTTGTAATACAGCAAGGAATAAGATCTGCAGCAAGGACAGGTGCAAAGCAAACCATATCAGATCTTAATCTAAAGCTCCAAAGCTCCAAAGTGAGTCAGAGAACAGAGTGTGGGCTCTATCACAGCTATAAGCAGCAAGTGATATCAGAGCCATCAGTGAAATGAGACCATAAACTGGAACCTCCAGAAGTTAAGACGACCAGCCCCACATGTTAAAGAGCCCAACATGAACCTAAGCTCACCAGAAGAAGACGAAGAAGTTCCGAAGTCCCTTTTTCGCTCGTCGCCTCTCGTCTCTGTGCCTCCAGAGTGCTGAAATCATATCTCTCGTCTTTTCGTCGGCTGGTGAAACATTAATGTCAGCTTTTACAATATTCCTTCTTGACCGTCCTCCTCCTCTCATTTCCGAGAACCAGGATAGTGAATTTACGTTACTGTGCGCTTTAGCAGGGATTACTCACATGGTCCCGCGCCCGGGTTCCCGGGTTCGATTCCCGGCGGGGTCAGGGGTTTTCTCTGCCTCGTGATGACTGGGTGTTGTGTGATGTCCTTAGGTTAGTTAGGTTTAAGTAGTTCTAAGTTCTAGGGGACTGATGACCATAGATGTTAAGTCCCATAGTGCTCAGAGCCATTTGAACCATTTTTGAACTCATATGGTCCATTGAACCGCCAACGTAACGTATTTATAAACAAGTGACTATTTCTCCAGTGTGTTTTTATTGAAATGAATGTTCGTCTCACATATGTTCCACGTCAGCTCATTTTCAGTATACATGCTGTGTAGCAGAAGCATAATTATGTTGCTGCATAGGGTTGTCTTCCTAATAGTGCTCGTGATATGGAACGAGTATGAGGATTTAACATACAGCAATATCTTCAGATAGAAGAAAGATGCAAATATATATTTGTCGTCTTCTGTACCGCGTAACATCCCAGAATTTCGCTTGGGTGGTTTAGCAGAAAGTAAAACTTAAATGTAACTGGACAAAGCCGGCCTGTGTGACCGAGCGGTTCTAGGCGCTTCAGTCCGGAAGCGCGCTGCTACTACGGTCTCACGTTCGAATTCTGCCTCGGGCATGGATGTGTGTCTTGTCCTTAGGTTAGTTAGGTTTAAGTAGTTCTAAGTCTTGGGGACTGATGACCTCAGATGTTAAGTCCCATAGTGCTTAGAACCATTTAACTGGACGAAAATTTCTACTCTGAATGAGGACCCACGTCCCTTACTTGTAATCAGGAAAAATAGAAAGTTGGATAAGGCGAACAAATTATCAATCTTCTGTTAACTTTCATGCAAACCGCCACAATCTTATCTCTTCTTGAAACCGCTTCATCCCAGAAAGGTACGTACAGTACTTACACCGGGTATGCTCAGTTAATTGTCGTGTACATCGTAATTTCTGTCTTCCTAAACCGTATTCTGCCTCTATAGCTCACTTTAGTACCGTGAAAGTTTCTTAGAGCAGTCTTGACACATGTCTTCCTATCCCTTCTCTAAGTTAGTATTCGCATCAAGTTTCTTTTCTGACTTATACTCCAGAGTAACTCTTCATTTCTTATCAGTTCACTTAATTTTCAGCATTCTCGTCTCACTACTTTTCAAAAACTTTCAACACTTAAATATTTTTCAATGTCCCCGTTTATCAATGATCCACTTGCATATATTGCCATACATCAGACGTACAGAAAATTCTCACACTAAGTTTTATGTTTGTTATTAGTTGACTCCTTCTAGAGAAGAATGCTCTGTTTGCATTTACTTATCTGCTTGCTACATCTTCCTTGCTTCGTCCGTCAAGCCATATCTTGTTCCCTTGATAGCAGAGTTCATTCTAGTGATCGCTAATTTTTATTGTAAGTTTGTGGCATGTCTCATTCCTGCTGCTGCTAAGTACTTTCGGCTTTCTTTGATTTACTCTCTTCGTAATCTATGCTCAGCAGACTCTTCATTCCACTCAACATATAATTCTTCCACAATTTCATAGAAGGTAGCAGTGTCTCCATTGGTACACATGAGTAATATTATTTCAGTCTGAGTTTTAAAAGCATCTGTAAAATATACATTTATGTACTCCATTTCTTCTTTGGCACACACATTGAATACTAGAGGAGAAAGGCTATAACCTCGCTTTTCACCCTTTTCAATCCGAGCACTCTTTCCTGGTCTTCAGTTTTCTTGTTCCCTCTCGACTCGTATACATATTATATTGTAAGTAAATTAAATGGGTACGAAAATATGGAATGGCCCCATAATTGGCACCAAAAATACTGTCAAAAATAAAACTGGTATATTGTATAACGAGAACCATGTACTACTCAGTGAATGATCCTCTAGGAAAGTGGGGGGAATGAAACATTTTATTTTACCGTTTGATGGCACTGGCTCTGCTGCACGAAGGCTTATGCGATTAGAAAGGTATCATTGTCGTTAAATGACGTGCGACAGCTTCTATCTCTACGTATCCGCAGCTTTGTGGTCAATTGTCAGGGCAGCTTAACTCACGTCCTGTCAATGTTTCCTCCTTAATCATCCTCCGGCCAGCGCTGTGTATTCTCCTCGCCACGTCCTAAAGCTCAAGCATAATTTTTTATCTACAGTAATTAGACAGCAGAGGTAGCGGCCAGTTTATATTTGGAGGTGTGGGTCGATTAGCATTTACACAGTCTATTGAATGTTCAAGGACAAAAACACTAACGAAAGAAAACCAATCCAACAGAGAATCTACACATAGAATATTACAGAATGATAATAGCCGCTGGAATGATCACAGGAATCAGATTAAAAATCTGAAAACTGAATATAAAACAGACGTGTCTCGAGACAGCAAAGGCACAATGCTCTACGTGAAAAGGCGTGGAATTAAATTTCTGAATACTACTGCTCACGATGTTTTGTTCGTCTTTTCCAACCCTTGTCCTTCATGGTCCCATGTTTCTCACCATCTTGTTCTGGTACTTGTAGATTTAATTTGCTAAGTTCCCCAACTAAACTGCAATGCTGCGTAACTCAACCCTGTCGATCTGGGTCACAGGGTGTCAACCTTTCCGATCCCACATAGAAAATTCTTTAGAAGGCAACCATCTCAAGTGTATACAAACTCAGGCCAGAGTCCGACGGATGTCTACACCGTCTTGAGTTGTGGCATCTGCCACCGGCCAGACAGAGGCTAACACGCCAGCTTCTTGCTAAAGGTCTGTGAATGTGTACAGCCGTACTCTATAATCCTGATTCGCCAAGAATGCTCCGTCTGAATATTCGTTTACAACGGAACGGCCTGTTGGGCCCCAATCAACCGTCTCAAATAATTTTAAAACTGGGGCAACCACGGCTCAACAACCACAATGCCGCAGTGTAACAATTGGCGTCGCTGGGCAATCTATGATAGAGCACTTGTAAGTACTCTCTTTTGGTATGAACTTTTAAGTTGCATTATTTTGTTAAGTATATATAAGCCTATTCTTGTGGGGCGTATGTGATCCACTTCAGCTTCCTAGCTTAATGCGTAATATTTTCTTCCATTTTTATGTCTAGTTATAGCATTTTAGGGTATCTCAGGTAACTGCATTAATTTTGAAAACTATTTTGTACTGATATTTGCAACAGAATATGCAACTCAAAAGTTGCGAAACCTGTTGTGTGGGTTTATAAATGACCTGAACAAATACAATTACAACGAGCCATTGGCCATTTCATTCAGTTTCATTTTGATAGTTTCAGCACCTTTATTTAAAAAAATTGTTCATCATATGAAGTGTAAAACAATCACGTACATGTTAGTGTCTCAGGTCCTTAGGTACTGTCCTTAGGAACTTGTTGGCGTCCCTCAGTTCACAGTCCTGAAACAGGAGATCCCTTTCAGAGTTACATTAAATGTTAGTAAACCGCTTCTCTCCACTTTCTTTGGCTTTATGAAGTCTCAAAAAAGTAAGGTATGGTTTAACTGGAACCCTTTCATTCTGAGCCACGAAATATTATAGTAACCGTGATTTCTGTCTACATCTACACCCCTCAGTAGAATAAATACGGAAAATGGAGCATCCGTTGAATGAATAATCTTGCTTCCATTATCAAGCACAATGTAAAAACTACATCTCTTAGTCTCTCTGAAAGTCATACAATCGTCATCCAACACATCCTCAACATCATTTTCTCATCGTCCATCTGTTATAATTGTCATCAACTTGGTTGCCTAATCTGTCTAGCTGGCCTTGTGATAATCGTTACATTTATCTGTTTTAGCTATATGCTGGTCATCAGGTGAATACAGTGCTCTAAAGACGAAATCCAGCGGAGGTAATGCAAGAGTAGGTTTAATAATTAACCAGAAAATAGGGATTCGGGTAAAATGTCACGAACAGCATAATGAACGCATTACCATAGCCAAGATGGACACGAAACCCACGAATGTATATGCCAACAAGCTTCGTAGATGACTAAGGGGTTGGAGTAATGTATGATGAGATACAGGAAATTAGTCAGATAGTTAAGGGAGACGAAAATTTGATTGTGATGGGGGACCAGAATTTGACAGTAGGAAAAGGCAGAGAAGGAAAAAATACTAGGTGAATATGGACTGGAGGAAAGGAATAAAAGAGCAAGCCACCAGGTAGAATTTTATAAAGAGTATAGTTTAACGACCGCTAACTCTCAGTTTAAGAGTCATGGAATAAGGTTGTGTATGTGTAACAGAACTGGAGATTCAGGAAGGTTTCAGATTGATTATATAATGACAAGACAGAGTTTTTGGCACCAGATTTTAAATTATGACATTTAATGGTACAGATATAGATTCCGACCACAATTTGTTGGTTATGAACTTTAGATTCAAACTGAACATATTGGAGAAAGGTAGTTGGATAAGCTGAAAGAAGCAGAGGTTGTTGACTGTTTCAGAGGGAGCTTTCGGCAACGGCTGACTATAACAGTGGAAAGGAGTACAGTAGAAAACGAATGGGTAGCTTTGAGGGATGAAATAATGAAAGCAGCAGAGGATCGAGAAGATAAAAAGACGACGCCTCGCAGAAATCCTTGGATAACACAGGTGATATTGAATATAAATGATGAAAGAAGGAAGTATGAAAATGCAGCAAATGAAGAAGGTGAAAGGTAATAGAAATGTCCCAAAAATGGATTTATACGAAATGAAAATGGCTAAGAACGACCAACCTAGGGATGTAGATTCGTATGTCATTAGGGGAAAGATACATACCACCTACAGGAAACTTTAAGAGGCTTTTGGAGAAAAAAGAAGCAGCTCTACGAATATCAAGAACTCATATGGGAAACTAGTCTTAAGCAAACAAGGGAAAGCCGAAAGGTGGAAGGAGTATATAGAGGATCTATACGAATTTTAAGGCTTAGAACTGAAAGACGAGGTAGATGAAGATGAGAGTAGAGTATGAGAAAGCACTGAAAGGCATAAGTCGAAACAAGGCCCCGGAGGTTGACGACATTCCGGCAGAACTACTGAGTCTTCGGAGAGCCAGCTACGACAAAAATTCTTGCGTAAGATGTGTAAGATGTATAAGACAGGCGAAACAGCCACAGACTTCAAGGTAAATAATTCCAATTTCAAAGAAAGTAGTTGTTGGCAGGTGTTTTTAGTACCCATCAGTTTAATAAATCATGGGTGCAAAATACTAACACGAATTCTTTAAGGAAGGAAAGAAACACAGGTTGAATCCGGCCTCGGTGAAGAGGAGAAACGTAGGGACACGCAAGGCTATTCATACCCTACGACTTATCTTAGAAGATAAATTAAGGAATGGAAAAATTATACTAAGAGTCGGTGGGCATGAAAAGGAAGCAATGGTTGAGACATGAGCGAGACGGATTTGTAGCCTATCTCCGATGGTACTCAGTCTGTACATTGAGCAAGCAGTAAAGTAAACCAAGGAAAAAATTTAAGTAGGAATTAAAATTCAGAAACACGAAATAAAAACTTTGAGGTTTGTCGATGACGTTGTAGTTCAATCAGAGACAGTAAAGGGGACTTGGAAGACAAGTCGTACGGAATGGACAGTGTCTTGAAAGGTGGATATAAGATGAACATCAACAAAAGTAAAACAATGCTAATGGAATGCAGTCAAATTAAATCATGTGATGCTGAGAGAGTCAGATTAAGAACTGAACCACGTAACCTAGTAGATTATTTTTACCATTTGTGCAACAAAATAACGTGATGGTCAAAGTATCAAGGATAGGAAATGTAGACTGGCAATTACAAGAACAGCGTATCTGAATAAGAGAAATTTGTTTACATCAAATTTAGATTTAAGTGTTAGGAAGCCTTTTCTGAGGGTGTGAAGTGTAGCCTTGTATGGAAATGAAACATGGAAGATAAAGAGAGACAAGAAGAGAATAGAATCTTTTGAAATGTGGTGCTACAGAAAAATACTGAAGATTACACGGGTGGGTGAAGTAATTAATGTGCAGGTACTGCATAGGAATGGAAAGAAATTATATTTTTGGCCAACCTGACTAGAATAGGGATTGGTTGATAGGAGGGCGCGTTCTGAGAAGTCACTAATTATAACTTCTGTATTAGAGAGAAATGTGAAGGGTAAAAACAGTAGAGCGAGAGCAAGAGATGAATACAGTAAGCACATTCAGAAGGATATAGGTTGCAGTAGTTTCTCGAAGATTAAATAGTCGGCGCGGGATACAGCAGCGTGGAGTTACATCAAACCACTTTCTCATGGATTTTAAAAATAATTCTTTCTTAAATTGTGTCTCATTTCTGCCTTGATCGATCTCAAGTCTTCCAAGCCCTGACAAACTGTGCTTCAAATCGACACTGAGGCCTTTCTCTACTACGGTAGCAGACAGTTCACACCCTTTGTAGAGATCCTCATTCAACTTTTTCCCAATCTGTCCTGATCTCATTTTCCGCAAATAATTTAGTTTATTCTGTAGGCTGAGTTTATGGTTACCAAGACCACTGCCTTTCGATTTCTTCATATTCTTCCTGCAAATGTTAAACTTCAGCATTCTTGCGTTTATCATTGGTTTCATTTGTAACATATTTCTGCTTTCCTTATTTTAATTCATACATAATCAGTTATAGTTTTTCTTTTGTTACTTGTAACTTATTCATAGTTACCTAAGTGACCTGATAGTTCGATTGCTGTGACTCCCTACCTGTTGTTGTTGTTGTTGTTGTTGTTGTTGTGGTCTTCAGTCCTGAAACTGGTTTGATGCAGCTCTCCATGCTGCTCTATCCTGTGCAAGCTTCTTCATCTCCCAGTACCTACTGCAGCCTACATCCTTCTGAATCTGCTTAGTGTATTCATCTCTTGCTCTCCCTCTACGATTTTTACCCTACACGCTGCCCTCCAGTATCAAATTGTTGCCTCAGAACATGTCCTGCCAACTGATCCTTCTTCTAGTCAAGTTGTGCCACAAACTTCTCTTCTCCCCAATCCTATTCAACGCCTCCTCATCAGTTATGTGATCTACCCATCTAATCTTCAGCATTCTTCTGTAGCACCACACTTCAAAAGCTTCTATTCTCTTCTTGTCCAAACTAGTTATCGTCCATGTTTCAATTCCATACATGGCTACACACCATACAAATACTTTCAGAAACGACTTCCTGACACTTAAGTCTATATTCAACGTTAACAAATTTCTCTTCTTCAGAAACGATTTCCTTCCCATTGCCAGTCTACATTTTATATCCTCTCTACTTCGACCATCATCAATTATTTTACTTCCTAAATAGCAAAACTCCTTTACTACTTTAAGTGTCTCATTTCCTAATCTAATTCCCTCAGCATCACCCGATTTAATTTGACTACATTCCATTATCCTCGTTTTGCTTTTGTTGATGGTCATATTATATCCTCCTTTGAAGACACTGTCCATTCCGTTCAACTGCTCTTCCAAGACCTTTGCTGTCTCTGACAGAATTACAATGTCATCGGCGAACTTCAAAGTTTTTTCTGCTTCTCCATAAATTTTAATACCTACTCCGAATTTTTCTTTTGCTTCCTTTACTGCTTGCTCAATATACAGATTGAATAACATCGGGGAGAGGCTACAACCCTGTCTCTCTCCCTTTCCAATCACTGCTTCCCTTTCATGCCCCTCGACCCTTATAACTGCCATCTGGTTTCTGTACAAATTGTAAATAGCCTTTCGCTGCCTGTATTTTACCCCTGCCACCTTCAGGATTTGAAAGAGAGTATTCCAGTTAACATTGTCAAAAGCTTTCTCTAAGTCTACAAATGCTAGAAACGTAGGTTTGCCTTTCCTTAACCTTTCTTCTAAGATAAGTCGTAAGGTTAGTATTGCCTCACGTGTTCCAACATTTCTGCGGAATCCAAACTGATCTTCCCCGAGGTCCGCTTCTACCAGTTTTCCATTCGTCTGTAAAGAATTCGCGTTAGTATTTTGCAGCTGTGACTTATTAAACTGATAGTTCGGTAATTTTCACATCTGTCAACACCTGCTTTCTTTGGGATTGAAATTATTATATTCTTTTTGAAGTCTGAGGGTATTTCGCCTGTCTCATACATCATGCTCACCAGATGGTAGAGTTTTGTTATAACTGGCTCTCCCAAGGCCTTCAGTAGTTCTAATGGAATGTTGTCTACTCCCGGTGCCTTGTTTCGACTCAGGTCTTTCAGTGCTCTGTCAAACTCTTCACGCAGTATCTTATCTCCCATTTCGTCTTCATCTACCTCCTCTTCCATTTCCATAATATTGTCCTCAAGCACATCGCCCTTGTATAAACCCTCTATATACTCCTTCCACCTTTCTGCCTTATCTTCTTTGCTTAGAACTGGGTTTCCATCTGAGTTCTTGATATTCATACAAGTGGTTCTCTTCTATCCAAAGGTCTCTTTAATTTTCCTGTAGGCAGTATCTATCTTACCCCCAGTGAGACAAGCCTCTACATCCTTACATTTGTCCTCTAGCCATCCCTGCTTAGCCATTTTGCATTTGCTGTCGATATCATTTTTGAGACGTTTGTATTCCTTTTTGCCTGCTTCATTTACTGCATTTTTATATTTTCTCCTTTCATCAATTAAATTCATAATTTCTTCTGTTACCCAAGGATTTCTATTAGCCCTTGTCTTTTTACCTACTTGATCGTCTGCTGCCTTCACTACTTCATCCCTCAGAGCTACCCATTCTTCTTCTACTGTATTTCTTTCCCCCATCCCTGTCAATTGTTCCCTTACGCTCTCCCTGAAACTCTCTACAACCTCTGGTTCTTTCAGTTTATCCAGGTCCCAACTCCTTAAATTCCCACCTTTTTGCAGTTTCTTCAGTTTCAATCTGCAGTTCATAACCAATAGATTGTGGTCAGAATCCACATCTGCCCCTGGAAATGTCTTACAATTTAAAACCTGGTTCCTAAATCTCTGTCTTACCATTATATAATCTATCTGATACCTTTTAGTATCGACAGGATTCTTCCAGGTATACAACCTTCTTTTATGATTCTTGAACCAAGTCTTAGCTATGATTAAGTCATACTCTGTGCAAAATTCTACAAGGCGGCTTCCTCTTTCATTTCTTCCCCCCCAATCCATATTCTCCTACTATGTTTCCTTCTTTCCCTTTTCCTACTGACGAATTCCAATCACCGATGACTACTAAATTTTCGTCTCCCTTCACTACCTGAATAATTTCTTTTATCTCGTCATACATTTCATCTATTTCTTCATCATCTGCAGAGCTAGTTGGCCTATAAACTTGTACTACTGTAGTAGGCATGGGCTTTGTGTCTATCTTGGCCACAATAATGCGTTCACTATGCTGTTTGTAGTAGCTAACCCGCACTCCTATTTTTTTATTCATTATTAAACCTACTCCTGCATTACCCCTATTTGATTTTGTATTTATAACCCTGTATTCACCTGACCAAAAGTCTTGTTCCTCCTGCCACCGAACTTCACTAATTCCCACTATATCTAACTTTAATCTATCCATTTCCCTTTTTAAATTTTCTAACCTACCTGCCCGATTAAGGGATCTGACATTCCACGCTCCGATCCGTAGAACGCCAGTTTTCTTTCTCCTGATAACGACGTCCTCTTGAGTAGTCCCCGCTCGGAGATCCGAATGGGGGACTATTTTACCTCCGGAATATTTTACCCAAGAGGACGCCATCATCATTTAATCATACAGTAAAGCTGCATGCCCTCGGGAAAAATTACGGCTGTAGTTTCCCCTTGCTTTCAGCCGTTCGCAGTACCAGCACAGCAAGGCCGTTTTGGTTATTGTTACAGGGCCAGATCAGTCCATCATCCAGACTGTTGCCCCTGCAACTACTGAAAAGGCTGCTGCCCCTCTTCAGGAACCACATGTTTGTCTGACCTCTCAACAGATACCCCTCCATCTGTATCGCTGAGGCACGCAAGCCTCCCCACCAACGGCAAGGTCCATGGTTCATGGGGGGATAACCCATCAAAAGCTTTTAGGGTGCAAAAGCGTGATAAGAATCATTTGTGGTGTAAGTTGAAGAACGTCATGTAGAAACCTGTTCAAGGAACTTGGTATTCTAACCACTGCTTCCCAGTATATTTATTTCTTAATGAAATTTCTTGAGAGTAACATATCTCTACCTGCAACCAATAGCTCAATACATAGTATCAGTAATAGGAATAAGAACAATCTACATAAAGACCTAAAATCATTTACCTTGGTCCAAAAAGGGACCCAATACTCAGTAACACAAATTCTCAATAAATTGCCGGCAACCATTAAAAACTTGGTTTCATTTAAAGCACGGTTTAAACAGAGTCTGAAAGATTCTTTGATACCAACTCCTTCTACTCTATAGATGAATATGTTAACAGAGACTGTTAAGCCAGCTTAAGTAAAATGTCTGTTAGATTTCAGTTTTGACAGCACTTGGCCACAACAGTCAAGGTTAGGTATTTTGTGTATGATAAATTTATTAATAGTGCATAATAATGTTTCATTCTGACAGCGTCTTAATCCTATAGATATTAGCTGTTCCAGTTTACCGCATTGTAATCATCTATTTCGACAATATCCTCACAAATGATCAGGGTAGTAAGTATTATATTCAAATGTTTTATGTTTTTATGTTGTACTTTCTGACACGTTCCACACCCAGGAGAATTATTTCATTTTTTGGGTCTATGGTACGAAAACTGAATCTAATCTAATATAATATATTTTAATGTAGTCCGACCTCCTTTTTCCTAAGGACCAAAGGCAGCTCGAAATGTATTCGCAGTTGCGAACAGGAACAACCATCAGCTGTATAATGGAATGACGACAGTGAAAATCTGTGCTGGACCAGAACACGAAACCACATTTCCCCTCTTACACGAGCGAACTCCTTAGTCGCTTTCGCTATCTGTGTACGACTCACGGAAATGTGGGTCTGGTCTTAAGTCGTGCACAGGTAGCCAAAAGTTAAGGCGACTGCTCGCTTGTAACGGGAAATCCGTGTTCGAGTCCCGCCTGGCACAAATTTTCTTTATCCTTGTAACAGTCGATGGTTGTTCGAATTCGTAACTCCGATTACATTTCATGTATTTCACAACGGCTACAATCGCTGCAGTGGTTGTTCCTTCGGACATCACAAGCACTGCAATATTGCACCACAGATGAGGCTCAATGGCACTCTGAAAAGTCAGGAATTTCATCTGACACCGCCTTCTCCACTTACTCGCGGTTTACCCACCGTTCAGCCGTCGACACTATATAAGCGCTGGCTAATTCCTTGATGATCCGCGTGTTGATACGGTGTCTACCATGGACCATTTTCTCTGTCTTGTTCAGTGAAGATTCGAAATCATCCGAAAACTGACGCGAAACGGCAATGACTCGCCGATGTTCTTCTTCGGTCAGGCCTGAGTATGTTCGTAGTTCGACAGTATGTTCAAATGTGTGTGAACTCTTATGGGACTTAACTGCTAAGGTCATCACTCCATAAGCTTACACTCTACTCAACCTAAATTATCCTAATGACAAACACACACACCCATGCCCGAGGGAGGACTCGAACCTCCGCCGGGACCAGCCGCACAGCCCATGACTGCAGCGCCTGAGACCACTCGGCTAATCCCGCGCGGCCAGTTAGACAGTAGCTTCTGTCCCTGAATTGTCTGTAGTGGGTTGGAAACTGGTCGCGTGTTTGCTGTAGTTGGTCCTTTAACTGTTATGCAACTAAGGGGGCAGAATCACGATGTTATGCAACTCACACCCGAGCGTGGTTATATCGAATCTGCACAAGGTGTGTGTAACGTAGTCTTGTAACGGCCCTGATATAAATCCTATATGTATTGATTGGCCCCTCTTATAATTTATTGATTAAATTAATTGATCAAAGTTCCCCTCCAAAAATGTTAGGAAGGGATTCAGGTGAGTGTGACTGTTTAACAGATAAACGCCGTCCTAAAAATATTGCAATTACATTTATTTTATTTCAATGGAACAAAAAATGATTATGAATTTGTAGAAGGAATAATCAGGAATCTGAACGTAAACCAAATATATGAATCATCTGATATAGGTCTTGGCAAGAATCATGTACAAACGATACTGCATGGAATGTAGTGTGCTTCTGTACAGTGAAAAGGCGGAGAAACGAGAAGAGATAAGATCTATAATAACGATAGGCAAGTGGGTAATCGGATGTAGCAGCACGATATCACCTAAGAAAGCAAAGTGGTTCCACGGATGCCAACCCTGAGAAAGCTCAGTTAGAATTTAGGACAAGTGAAAAATCAACATAAATCGTACAGGCCGGGGCTGCGTTTGTATATCACCGATCGTATGGCGCAAGGCGGCGAGCTAATGACGGCTGCTACTAGTGGTTGGTTCCGCTTCACGGAGGTGGGCTTTGCCTTGGAGATCAATCGAAGTGTGAGCGCGAAAAAACTTTAAGTGTTTGTCTGGGTGGCGAGACAAAAGAAACTGCAAATGAAGTTATTCTGTAGCAAGGGCGGCAAAGTAGACGACCGACTCCTCTGGCGGCCAGGGACCAACAACAGCTCAAACTATCTTCCGTCTGGCGCCCAGAGGGTGACTGCTCGCAGAACTCGGTAGGTCGTCGGCCTTACAACAAATTCGCCTAGATTCCATTACCGTACTACTTCAACCTAGGCGTCAGTGCCATTCCTTCCTGGCAATTCCTGACGGTGCCTGCAAACGTGTGCTGACATAACAGTCGAGCAGCCTGTTGCTGTAGCGTACGGGAATGTATTATCTTCGATTGGCAGTAAAAAGATACAAAATAACTTAAGCAGAATTTGTTTTTCGTATGATGAATGGCAGCTTGCTCTAAACCTATGAAAATGTAATTTAATGCATGTGAGTTTGAAAAACAATCCCGTAATGTCAGAATACAGTATTAGTGGTGTGATGCTTCACAAAATCACGTTGATTAGATATCTAGGCGTAACGCTGCAGCAAGATATGTAACGAGCGTGCTTTCTGAATTAATCCATACAGTCATCTCGCTGCACTCACAAGGGAACCTTCACATCGCACCCCCTTCAGATTTAGTTATAAGTTGGCACAGAGGATAGGCCTTGAAAAACTGAATACAGATCAATCGAGAAAACAGGAAGAAGTTGTGTGTAAGTATGAAAAAAATAAACAAAATATACAAACTGAGTAGTCCACTTGCAGATGTCAAGTGCCATAGTGCTCAGAGCCATTTGAACCATTTTTTTGGGATCCCATCAGGACCTGGTGAATTATTTATTTTCAACCCATTCAGCTGCTTCATAACCACAGGGATGCCTATCACTATGACCTCCATACGAGAATCTGTACGAGATTCAAACGGTGGTATGTTTGTACGATCCTCCTGCGTGAAATATTTCTCAAATGCTAAATTTAAAATATCAGCTTTCGTTTTGCTGTCTTTCGTTGCCAGGCCAGACTGATCAGTGAGTGACTGGATGGAAGCCTTCGACCCGCTTACCGATTTTACGTAAGACCAGAATTTCCTTGGGTTTTCAGCAAGATCTTTTGCTAGTATGACGGTGGTAGTGGTTGAATGTTTCGCGCATCGTTCTTTCTACAGCAGCACGAATCTCTACTAACTTTTGCCTGTCCTCATTCTCCCGATCTTTCTTGTACCGCGAGTGCAACTGTCTTTGCTTCCTGAGCATTCTCCGAATTGCGCTGTTAAACCACGGTGGGTCTTTTCCGTCCGTAACCCACTTTTTCGGCACATACTTGTCCCATGCGTGATTTACAATGTGCTTAAAATTTGCCCATAATTCTTCCACGTCCATCGTACTGGAAGTAAATGAAGTCGATTCATTACTAAGTGAGATGCTAACGACTGCTTATCTGCTCTTTCTAGTAAGAATACTCTCCTAGCCTTCTTGACCGACTTCTTAACTTTCGTAACCATAGTCGTAATGACAACATCATGATCACTAATCCCTGTCTCAACACTGACACAGTCGATGAGGTCTGGCTTGTTCGTGGCTACCAGATCTAAAATATTTCCATTACACGTTGGCTGTCGATTTAGTAGTTTTCGGATAATGTGTCCAAAAGTAATTCACACGACGGCTTGTCTGTACCACCTGTAATGAATCCATAGACATCCCAGTCTATACTAGATAGGTTGAAGTCGCCTCCGATTAATATAGCATAATCAGGGTACTTCTGCGATACAGAATGTAGACTCCCTTTGAATGATTCTAGAACTGTCACGGTGGAATCTGGTGTCCGGTAATTTTTTTTTTGGTCATCAGTCTACTGACTGGTTTGATGCGGCCCGCCACGAATTCCTTTCCTGTGCTAACCTCTTCATCTCAGAGTAGCACTTGCAACCTACATCCTCAATTATTTGCTTGACGTATTCCAATCTCTGTCTTCCTCTACAGTTTTTGCCCTCTACAGCTCCCTCTAGTACCATGGAAATCATTCCCTCATGTCTTAGGACATGTCCTATCATCCTGTCCCTTCTCCTTATCAGTGTTTTCCACATATTCCTTTCCTCTCCGATTCTGCGTAGAACCTCCTCATTCCTTACCTTATCAGCCCGCCTAATTTAACATTCGTCTATAGCACCACATCTCAAATGCTTCGATTCTCTTCTGTTCCGGTTTTCCCACAGTCGATGTTTCACTACCATACAATACTGTACTCCAGACGTACATCCTCAGAAATTTCTTCCTCAAATTGAGGCCGGTATTTGATATTAGTAGACTTCTCTTGGCCAGAAATGTCTTTTTTGCCATAGCGAGTCTGCTTTTGATGTCCTCCTTACTCCGTCCGTCAATGGTTATTTTACTGCCTAGGTAGCAGAATTCCTTAATTTCATTGACTTCGTGACCATCAATCCTGATGTTAAGTTTCTCGCTGTTCTCATTTCTACTACTTCTCATTACCTTCGTCTTTCTCCGATTTACTCTCAAACCATACTGTGTTCTCATTAGACTGTTCATTCCGTTCAGCAGATCATTTAATTCTTCTTCACTTTCGCTCAGGATGGCAATGTCATCAGCGGATCGTATCATTGATATCCTTTCGCCTTGTATTTTAATTCCACTCGTGAACTTTTCTTTTATTTCCATCATTGCTTTCTCGATGTACAGATTGAAGAGTAGCGGCGAAAGGCTACAGCCTTGTCTTACACCCTTCTTTATACGAGCACTTCGTTCTTGATCGTCCACTCTTATTATTCCCTCTTGGTTGTTGTACAAATTGTATATGACCCGTCTCTCCCAATAGCTTACATCTACTTTTTTCAGAATCTCGAACAGCTTGCACCATTTTATATTGTCGAACGCTTTTTCCAGGTCGACAAAGCCTATGAAAGTGTCTTGATTTTTCTTTAGCCTTGCTTCCATTATTAGCCGTAACGTCAGAATTGCCTCTCTCGTCCCTTTACTTTTCCTGAAGCCCAACTGATCGTCACCTAGCGCATTCTCAATTTTCTTTTCCATTTTTCTGTATGTTATTCTTGTAAGCAGCTTCGATGCGTGAACCGTTAAGCTGATTGTGCGATAATTCTCGCACTTGTCAGCTCTTGCCGTCTTCGGAATTGTGTGGATGATGCTTTTCCGAAAGTCAGATGGTATATCGCCAGACTCATATATTCTACACACCAACGTGAATAGTCGTTTTGTTGCCACTTCCCCCAATGATTTTAGATATTCTGATGGAATGTTATCTATCCCTTCTGCCTTATTTGACCGTAAGTCCTCCAAAATTCTTTTAAATTCCGGTTCTAGTACTGGATCCCCTATCTCTTCTCAATCGACTCCTGTTTCTTCTTCTATCACATCGGACAAATCTTCACCCTGATAGAGGCTTTCAATGTATTCTTTCCACCTATCTGCTCTCTCCTCTGCATTTAACAGTGGAATTCCCGTTGCACTCTTAATGTTAC
Organism: Schistocerca piceifrons; assembly: GCF_021461385.2. NCBI lineage: Eukaryota > Metazoa > Arthropoda > Insecta > Orthoptera > Acrididae > Schistocerca > Schistocerca piceifrons. The sequence continues at coordinate 769,108,903 of NC_060140.1, read as the reverse complement.
CACCGTTGCTTTTTTTAGTGTCACCAAAGGTTGTTTTGACTTTCCTGTATGCTGAGTCTGTCCTTCCGAAAATCATATCTTTTTAGATGTCTTCACATTTTTCCTGCAGCCATTTCTTCCTAGCTTTCCTGCACTTCCCATTTATCTCATTCCGCAGCGACTTGTATTTCTGTATTCCTGATTTTCCCGGAACATGTTTGTACTACCTCCTTTCATCCATCAACTGAAGTACACTCCTGGAAATGGAAAAAAGAACACATTGACACCGGTGTGTCAGACCCACCATACTTGCTCCGGACACTGCGAGAAGGCTGTACAAGCAATGATCACACACGGCACAGCGGACACACCAGGAACCGCGGTGTTGGCCGTCGAATGGCGCTAGCTGCGCAGCATTTGTGCACCGCCGCCGTCAGTGTCAGCCAGTTTGCCGTGGCATACGGAGCTCCATCGCAGTCTTTAACACTGGTAGCATGCCGCGACAGCGTGGACGTGAACCGTATGTGCAGTTGACGGACTTTGAGCGAGGGCGTATAGTGGGCATGCGGGAGGCCGGGTGGACGTACCGCCGAATTGCTCAACACGTGGGGCGTGAGGTCTCCACAGTACATCGATGTTGTCGCCAGTGGTCGGCGGAAGGTGCACGTGCCCGTCGACCTGGGACCGGACCGAAGCGACGCACGGATGCACGCCAAGACCGTAGGATCCTACGCAGTGCCGTAGGGGACAGCACCGCCACTTCCCAGCATATTAGGGACACTGTTGCTCCTGGGGTATCGGCGAGGACCATTCGCAACCGTCTCCATGAAGCTGGGCTACGGTCGCGCACACCGTTAGGCCGTCTTCCGCTCACGCCCCAACATCGTGCAGCCCGCCTCCAGTGGTGTCGCGACAGGCGTGAATGGAGGGACGAATGGAGACGTGTCGTCTTCAGCGATGAGAGTCGCTTCTGCCTTGGTGCCAATGATGGTCGTATGCGTGTTTGGCGCCGTGCAGGTGAGCGCCACAATCAGGACTGCATACGACCGAGGCACACAGGGCCAACACCCGGCATCATTGTGTGGGGAGCGATCTCCTACACTGGCCGTACACCACTGGTGATCGTCGAGGGGACACTGAATAGTGCATCCAAACCGTCATCGAACTCATCGTTCTACCATTCCTAGACCGGCAAGGAAACTTGCTGTTCCAACAGGACAATGCACGTCCGCATGTATCCCGTGCCACCCAACGTGCTCTAGAAGGTGTAAGTCAACTACCCTGGCCAGCAAGATCTCCGGATCTGTCCCCCATTGAGCATGTTTGGGACTGGATGAAGCGTCGTCTCACGCGGTCTGCACGTCCAGCACGAACGCTGGTCCAACTGAGGCGCCAGGTGGAAATGGCATGGCAAGCCGTTCCACAGGACTACATCCAGCATCTCTACGATCGTCTCCATGGGAGAATAGCAGCCTGCATTGCTGCGAAAGGTGGATATACACTGTACTAGTGCCGACATTGTGCATGCTCTGTTGCCTGTGTCTATGTACCTGTGGTTCTGTCAGTGTGATCATGTGATGTATCTGACCCCAGGAATGTGTCAATAAAGTTTCCCCTTCCTGGGACAATGAATTCACGGTGTTCTTATTTCAATTTCCAGGAGTGTATTTCTTCAGTTACCCATGATTTCTTCGCAGCTACCTTCTTTGTACCTATGTTTTCCTTCCCAACTTCTGTGATGGCCCTTTTTAGAGATGTCCATTCCTCTTCAACTCTACTGCCTACTGCGCTATTCCTTATTGCTGTATCTATAGCGTTAGAGAACTTCAAACGTATCTCGTCATTCCTTAGTACTTCCGTATCCCACTTGTTTGCGTATTGATTCTTCCTAAATAATGTCTTGAACTTCAGCCTACTCTTCATCACTACTGTATTGTGATCTGAGTCTATATCTGCTCCTGGGTACGCCTTACAACCCAGTATCTGATTTCGGAATCTCTGTCTGACCATGATGTAATCTAATTGGAATCTTCCCGTATCTCCCGGCCTTTTCCAAGTATACGTCCTTCTCTTGTGATTCTTGAACAGGGTATTCGCTATTACTAGCTGAAACTTGTTATTCAATTAGTCTTTCTCCTCTTTCATTCCTTGTCCCAAGCCCATATTCTCCTGTAACCTCTTCTTCTACTCCTTCCCCTACAACAGCCTTCCAGTCGCCCATGACTATTAGATTTTCGTCCCCCTTTACATACTGCATTACCATTTCAATATCCTCATACACTTTCTCTATCTGTTCAGCTTGCGACGTCGGCATGTATACCTGAACTATCGTTGTCGGTGTTGGTCTGCTGTCGATTCTGATTAGCACAACCCGGTCACTGAACTCTTCACAGTAACACACCCTCTGCCCTACCTTCCTATTCAAAACGAATCCTACACCTGTTGTACCATTTCCGGTAATAAAACCCGACAATTAACTTTGTTTCCCCTAGCCCTGTTAAACGTGTCCAGATAAATTCACAATCACACTCTACTTCGACCTTAGTAGACACAATATTTTTGTCTACTGCAATGAAGACACCACCTCCTACGGTGTCTAATCTGTCTTTCCGATACACGGTCCAGCCCTCACTAAATATTTCAGAACTTCCTATCTCCGGGTTCAGCCTTGTCTCAGTCCCGAGAATAATTTGCGCGCCACGCACTTCCTGGTGGGCAGTAAATTCAGGAAATATGTTCCGAACACTCTGAAAATTTACTGCTAATATCTTGGTAGCTGAAGTGTCTTTACACTGAGCACGTCCTGATTCCCCTGCCTGCACGTCAACTGATGAGTGTTCATAAGGACACCTCGCACTACTGCCTAGCCTAAAAAACCCCCATATGCACGCCACAAGTACTCTGCTACCTGAGTAGCCGCTTCCTTTGTGTAGTGCACCCCTGACCTATCTAGGGGCGTCCTACAATTCCCCACCCAATAGCGCAAGTCTAGAAATCTGCAGCCAAGACCGTCACAGAGTCGACGATGCCTCTGGTTGAGACCCTCCACTCGGCTCCAAACCAAAGTACCCCGATCCACTCTGGGAACGATGCTGCAAATAGAGAGCTCTGTTTGCATCCTCCGTGCGAGGCCAGCGGTCTTCACCAAATCCGCCAACCGCCCGTATGAACTGCGGATCGCCTCAGAACCCAAGCGACAGGTATCATTGGTGCCGACGTGAGCAACTACTTGCAGACGACTGCACCCCGTACGCTCGATAGCCGCAGGCGAGGCCGCTTCCACATCTGGAATGAGCCCCCCCGACAGACAAACCGAGTGCACGTTGGAGTTCTTTCCAGCCCTGTGCGCTATTTCCCAAAGGGGCTCCATCACCCGCCTAACGTTGGAGCTCCCAATAATCAGCAAGCCTTTTCACCCATGTGCCTGCTCGGGCCTTCTGAAGGAGCGGCCTGTTGTGCCACCATTCATAGACGGCATTCCAGGCGGTGTTTTCCATCAGGGCAATGCTCGCTGCCATACCGCTACTGTAGCCCAATATGCTTTGCAGTGTGTCGACATGCTACTTTGGCCTGCTCGATCAACGCATCTGTCTCCAATGGAGCACTTATGGAACATCAATGGACGACAACTCCAACTTTATTCACAACCGGCATTAACCGTTCCTAAACTGACCGACAAAATTCGACAGACATGGGACTCTATCCCACAAGCTGACATTCGGCACCTGTATAACACAATGTATGCATGTCTTCATTCTTACATTTAACATTCTGGCGGCTACACCGCTTAATAATGTACCAACAATTCACATTTGCAAGCCGCGCGGTCAGGGGCGCCTTGTCTCGATCCGCGCGGCTCCCCCCGTTGGAGGTTCGAGTCGTCCCTCGGGCTTGGGCGTGTGTGTTAGCGTAAGTTAGTGTAAATAGTGTGTAAGCTTCGGGACCGATGACCTCAGCTGTTTGGTCCTAAAGAACTTGCCACAAATTACCAATTGTTTCCACATTCGCAATGGCGTATCCCACGCCTACATTAACCTGTGATGCGATATTACTCACTTAATTATGTTACCTGGAAAAATTTATTCCTGATATTTCGTTACTCTACATTAATTACTTTTTAGTATTAATTTTTTTCCGTGGGTGTATATGAGTTGTGGGACCTAGATTTCCAGATAAACTGGGCCACCCCTGTTTAGTTTGGACATTTAATTGCTTATTTATTGGGCAACTTTGCTTCTTCATTTGACATGATGTGATGGGGAGCAAACTGTTCACTATACAGATCGCCAGGTTGAGAGAACTTAGCATGTGTGGAGCATGTCAAATGCTCAACTGTCATGTCACAACAGCCGTATAGAGGTGAACACCTGTTTTCTTTTAGGCTGTTACTTTCATTATCTTTATCAAGCATTTGGGTGTGAGTGGTCATACGGCTACTGTTTGTACGTGTGTTCAACAAATGGTAGACGCATGACCGCTTACACGCTAATGCTTGGTAACGACTATGAGCTTAAAATTGGCCGACAGGAAATAAAAGTATTTCATACAACTACAGGTTCAGTAGAAACGTGCTTTCACTTCCATTTTGCGAACTGAACACACTAAATGAATCAAAGGTGGTAATTTACTGCTACGGTCGCAGGTTCGAATCCTGCCTCGGGCATGGATGTGTTTGACGTCCTTAGGTTAGTTAGGTTTAAGTGGTTCTGAGTTCTAGGGGACTGATGACCACAGCTGTTAAGTCCCATAGTGCTCGGAGCCATTTTTTTAGTAATTTACTGGAAAGTTTATTGGATGTACCATAGACGCAGACACAAAGGAGACAATACACATGGAAATAGTGTGGTTAGTACTACTCGAATACTGTGCAGTTCTTAGAAACTCGCAGCGTGTTGACTTCAAGAAAGAGATTAGCAATAAAGACATGTAATGGCATATTGCTTAAGAAAATGTTAAGTAGAAGCAAAGTGACTTTCATTCCATTAAAATTGAGGGTCATCGGTTCATACGACCGGTTTACCTCGTCTTTGTAGTATACGTCACTGAAGAAAACAGTAACACATAAATTGTTGCAACTGGTGTGAAATTTTTTTCAATTTGCTTGCTGGAAGCATTGCTCAGGGTATCATACGGAGAAATATATAAAACTAGAGACATCCAGGGAATAAAAAGGTAATACCTAAGACCAATATGATCCTCGCGGATTGTTTACTAGCATGTACAGTGACTTTCTGTGGTAGCTTCGTACATTCAAGTGTAAAGACTTCGATGATTAAATAGTTATCAGCTCTAAGTATGAACATGGTACTGACCAGCTACTTATATTTTCGTAGTTTGTTGCAGGCCAGTATCGGACATACGCCTGTTGTGATAGCGTCTTACTGAAGAAAAAGTAACGGAACCTCTCTGGAGACAGACTTGAAGCTGGTACTTGTAGCAGGACAGGAGCAACTTAGGCTACTCGAACACTTTATAACGAGTCATTTCTCAGCTGCCACACACAAAAACACACACACTAAATACATGACTCTGCAAAATTTGAAGCTGTTGCCCTCAAACTCACAGCTCGATCACCCTGAAGGTCAAACCTTACTTTGCCAGTCACATTAATGATGTAACATGCCTGTTGCTGAAATAGAGTTTTGGGCGATGAAATGGAGATGCATACTCCTTTATTCTTTGTTAAAATAGGTCAGAAAGTATATTTGGAGCACGGCACGGCTTCGTGTGGTAGTGTGGACTGTGGGGAAACTGGAATCGAAGAGAATAGAAGCATTTAAGAGGTGGTGCTACAGAAGAATGTTGGAAATTATGTAGTGTGATAACGTATAAGGAGGATTTCCGCACAGTCGGCGAGGAGAGGAATATATGCAATACACTGACAAGAAAAAGGGACCGAATGGTAGGACATCCGTCAAGACATCATGAATAAATTCCTTGGTACTACAAGAGCTGTAGAGTGTAAAAACTATAGGGAAAGACAGAGACTGGAATAGTTTCTGGAAATAATTGAGGACGAAGGTTGTAAGTGCTTCTCCGAGATGAAAAGGTTGGCCCAAGAGAGGTGGTTCGAATGGCTTTGAGCACTATGAAACTTAGCATCTGAGGTCATCATTTCCCTAGACTTACAACTACTTAAACCTAACTAACCTAAGGACAGCACACACATCCATGCCCGAGGCAGGATTCGAACCTGCGACCGTAGCAGCAGTGCTGTCCACGACTGAAGCACATAGAACTTCTCGGCCACAGCGGCCGACCCCAGGAGAGAAATTTGTGTCGGGGTGCATGAAACCGTACAGAAGGTTACTGCTTCTTAGAACAAACCGAAAATAACATTCATTAGTGAAACGATTCGATGACCCTCGCCTTCGAAAACTGCTGTGTTCATTAAGCAACATATGTTATTCTAAAAGATTTTTTACAGAAAGGTGCAGAGCTATCCCCAGTAACATGTGGTTAGTGTTTACCAATACGGCGCGAAACAAGCTGAGATGGTTAGAGACGATTACTATGCTTGTGTACGTGCTTCCAGAAGAAAAGGAAACGAGATTTCAATGCAGTGTCTCAATCAGGATTATGTGTCTACCTCCATACAAAAAATGTGAAGTGCGTACATATGGTACGTCCCTTTATATCACTTATTTGAGTGTCTCCCCGTTGCATTCGTGTACGGAGCTCGGGAAGAGTAAATGCTTAAACGTCTCCGTGCTCCTTTAATTAGTCCAGTCTTTCCAGATCCCTACGGGGGCGATACCTAAAGGGTTGTAATGTATTAACATATTTCTCTCTTGTTGCTGATTCTTGAAACTTATTCAGTAGGCGTTGGTGGTATAGTTCCCATCATCAGACGTCTGCCATTTCATGGTTTACACGATATCGACGACGCTCTCCCGTGGATGAAAAAAGCCTGTGAGATTTCGTACCGTCCTTCTTAACAAACGTTTAAAGTCCTCATGTTTGATACGATTTTTACACAGTTAAGAAATGTTGCAGGGTGGATCGCACGAGTGATTTTTTTCGTTTTGTTACATAAGCAGGTAAACATTTGTGAACATTTATAGAGAGCTGCCAATCTTTTCAGCACTTAGACATGTTATGAAGATCTGTCAGAATATTTGTGCAGTTTTTTTCAGACAATAATTTATAGTACATAACTGCATGATCAACGCAGAATTTAAGGTTATTATTACTGCTGTCCTCAAGGTCATTACCCTTGCAACGAGAAAGGTACTAGTTCCAAGACGCTTCCCTGCTGCCTGCTTGAAGTTACTTCTACATTTGTAGAGCATGCTACGTTTCGCCTACTAATAAATCCTCAGTTTAGCTCCAAATTGCGTTTTTGTACCTTGTATGATCATACTTTCCACATAAAGTACTGGTGTGATACTAAGGCATACGCTTTAATTATGTTTAATAACAGCAGTCGAAGGTGAAAGATATTGTCGGCGCGTTTGAAAATCTGTGAAATCGTCTTTCTTCGAGCGCCTAGAATGAAATTATTTGGAAAATTGAACTTCGTTGTTTTTATACAACTTGGTCTGTGCAACAAATGAAATAGGATAGGATAAGATAGGAATGAAGTAATTGTTGATTAAGAGGTACTTCAAGTGGTTCTAAAAACACGGTGCTGTTATCGCCTGAGTGAAAATAACATTTGCTATTACTTAGCTCCATTTTCGCATGATATTGCCTAAAAAAATCCATTCGTGGGAGATAGTTAATTGTTAGTTTTTCTACCACTAGGAATGTACAAGCAATTGTGGTTCCAGCGAAAGTTATTTGAATATATGGTTGGAAGTTAAGGCCTTTGGACTTATTTCCTATCACTGTTAAAATATGGCACCTCTGCACAGATAAAGCAAGTAGGTTTAGTTTCCTTTTTAATTCAGTGAAATAGCTGTACGAAACAAGACTTATAGGTGCTCCTGTGTCTAATATGGCATGTATGTCTATTGTTCCTATTTTGGCATTAACCGCCGCCTGTACTCCATCGTTTATTCCTTTTAGATAATTTGCCTTATCTGTATCTAGGTCATCTCGCATATCGATTTCTTTTTGGTGCCTTAAGGAATAATTATTTATTAGCGCCACGCCCCCTATTGTCGGTCGGCGGCAGAGATCTAGGCCGACCGATCGCCGTTTACCGTCTGGGGAGGCGGGGTTCTGCCTCTCCCGTCAGTCACTTTTACAATGTTTACAACGTGATCTGTACGTAATTTTGGGAGGTGTTTTACTGATTTTGATTTATGCCGCTCACTTAGCCGTTGTTTTCGTAATTGTTATTTATGCATGGATGTTCATTCCCGTCCCGGTACTCCTCTTGTCTACTATCGCCGGTACTGTGCCAATTATTCCAATCATTAGGGTAATTTCTTGAAGGTGAGCTACGGTAACCTGAATTATAACTTAGATTATTGCTCTCCTGGAAACCGCTACTTTGACGCTATCCGAATCCTCCACTGCTGCTACATATCTGCGGCGGCGCGTATGGATGCAAACCGCACTGCGCGTTGTTGTACTGATTTCTGCTATTGCTGGAGTTGTTGTCGTTGTTATTATCGTTTCCATCATTATGAAATCCTTCATTTCTCGATTGTCCCGACTGTTTTCTGTTACACTCATTTGTGTTTTGACCACTCAAATAAATGAGGTCAGTCGAATCCATGACCGTGAGAAAGTATTCAAGTTTATAAGTTAGCAAAGTTACCAGTTTCTCATGAATTTTATTCGGCAAACGACTCTGTAATATTCTCAAAGCTCGATATGTGATATCGGATTGCTTCAATGTCTCGTCTTGTTCAAGGCACACTCCGCCTTGTTTTACATTAAATAGCTGTGAGTCAAAAACTTCCATTCGCAGTCTTTCCTCAATTCCTTGAGACAGTATTTCTCTAGAAATGCCTCATCAGATCCTTCATAGTTCCAAAATAATCTGCCTCTTCGGCTGCCTACAACCACACAAGACCTTGTATGAAACCAACAACGAAATTAAAATTATGTATTTCGGACCACTGTTGAGTTAAAACATTTCTAAAAGCTCTCACAAAGACACTGTGGTGCGTTTCCTTGGATTCTTGTGAGAAGACTGGGAATTATCTGTTTTCTTAGACCTTCGTCTATTATGACTGAGAATACACTTCGACGAAACAATCTTCGTGTGAATACTGCCTGGCACTGTTTTTTATTACTTGCGGAAGGCGGTTCGTTCGAACTATCTCTTTCATTGGTACGTTCGGAAGAAAGTCTTACTTCTATTGTTGTCACATCACTAATTTTATGTTATGTTTCGTTTATGATCTCTTCAACCGCGTCAACATAAATTATTTATAACGTACGCACTTACCAGCTCGGGTAGAATCGCTGTCAAAGGCGCCGGCCTATGCTCTCTTGGTTAATCCGACTCGGTTTTCGAAAAGGTTTGTCCTAAAGTCAGAAATCCTACGCCTTGTGTAAGTTTTTGTGCATCATCTGGTAAATTTTTGCAAGCAGACTTCATTTCAGATAGTTGTGTTTGAATTGTTGATACCACATGAACTTAACTTTCATGTGCGCTTTGTAAACTACAACGCTCCGTTGGAAGTTGCACAACTTGACGTCCACTTTGAGCGTGATCTTCACTCATATTAGAAAGTTTTTGTCTAACTATTTGCACATATTAGCAAATTTAGTATCTGATTCATTGGTTGCATCTGCCAACTGTGTGTCCAAATTACTACACAAACTTCCGAAGTCGTTCGAAAGTGTCTTGATTTTTTTCGTCTGAGGTACTGAGACTTCAATCTAAATTGCCGAGACCATTAGACACGTTTGTGATTTTTGTGCTCAGTATTCATTTGTATTAATTTCTTTAAGTATTGTTCTATGGTTGATACCTGCGATGATTGCCTAATGTACGTATAGCCTCAGTTTGTGTGTGTTCCGTTCACTTAGTACCGTGATTGGAAAATTTCCTAAGTCTGTTGCACTGTTACTATCCAAATGATTTTGAAAAGAGACATTTCCTATTGAGGATTGTGACACTGCTGGTAGCCATGTGACATCATTTGGTCTAACATTCTGTCCATTCAGTGCAGTTGAATTCAGTTGTATATTGTTCTCGGTTGTGACACTGCCGTCGTGTTATTATACACTGTCATTTCCATTATCTAATGAACTAGAGTCAGATTCAGTATTTTCGCGATCACTACTATTAGTAATAATGTTCTCGATTCCAATCTTACTGACAATAAAAGGTACACACTGAAACTGAGTTATTGAAATATAACAGAAACTCAGTAGTTGTGGAAAATTTCGCTAATGATTTATGTCCGCGACAAGATGGCTTCTCGTTACTGCCACTGTTACATACATGAAAATCGTTTACTACTGCAATGAAACATCGACTCTACCGTAAATATTGTTGCTTGTAAAAGGGTTTTAAGCAGGTCAAGAATCATGATCTTGTGCCCAGATTGTCACTGCATGCTATGATCAATGGAATATTCTTGATCCTACCTTCGGCTGACGTACTGATGTTCACTTTCCGTAAAGTTCAGTTATTTGTCTCTGTATAAAATTTCTTTCAGTTTCCATAACTTTATTCCATTTTTACTGGTAACATTCTCCTTATCACTTTGTATCCTCATTGGCGAATACGTGGAACAATGACAGAATACGATTAGTTTTTCAACAATCACAATTACATTACTTTTTAGTTACGATCCGGAGACTGAGGGATCTGGTCTCTGTTCCGTCGCAGTATATTTTATGCAAGTTTTTGTGCTACTAATCGTTGCGTACTGAATAAGAGATTTTGAATTGGAAATGTTTTCTGACTTTCAAATGGAAGTTAATGAAATGCTTTTACGGCTGGCTCCCGAACAGACACCATCAAACATATCTGAAATAAACTTTCTAGTAAGGCAAATAGTAAATGTTCGTAGTTGTTTTGTCTTCTCAGTGGGAAACTTTACCTCTTCTTACTGCTGCGATGGTCGAATAGGATACAGCCGCCCCCGTAGTTACTAATTGGTGACCGTGTCACCTAATGAAAGAAACTCATATTTAGATTCGGTGAGATGAACTGTTTATCAATTAAATAGACAGGCACAGTAATTTACGTTATGTATATTACCCAAAAATCCGATATTATTAACAAAACTGTTACAATAAGAAGGGCGATAAAATGTTTGAATCCTCTCTTCTTACCGACTAAGGAGAAGTGACAGTTACATCTCCTCATCTAACAGCTTCCCTGCTGCAGCGCATCGCAAACTTTTTATCTTAATACACCTCTTTGGAAACATCTATCAAGTGCATTTACAAGATCTCATCCAGTGCCTTCTTCCTTGCAAGCTACCGTGCGGGTTTACGATTCTTGGTTTACAACATCGACAGTTTTTGATCATGTCTGTATCGATGTATTCCTTGCTGTTCTTTTTTTATTTTTTTAGACATCGTTGTACGCCAATACCAACAATTTTTAAACATATACAACGAACTTCTTAGTTAGATTGTGGAATAAATTAATACAAGAACATTGGTTACTCCGTACTGTCTGACGTTCACAAAATGCAAATAATTTTTGTAATACCAGAACATGATATATCATAACCGCCATGCATGAAGCGCAATCTGGAAGTCATTTTTCTTTAACAGTTAAGGGTTTAGTCAGAGCAGTTTAATTAGGTTGCACTTAAGATGTCATGACATGAAGGCTGACGAAGCTTAGACAGAAAATTCTCCTTTTTTGTTATTCATAAAACGTTGTATGTATTTTTGGGTAAATTTTAAATTACGTTTGCTTATTACGGTGCAGTTACTATTTTGGATGTTATCACATATTTATCATTAATACCCATTTTATTTACCTAACCTAACATAATCCAACCTAACCTAATATAATCTAACCTGACTGGTTTCTTGCGACCCGCTACGAATTCATCTTGCGCACCGTCTCTTCATCTCAGATTAGCACTTGCAACCTATGTCCTCAGTTATTTGCTGGATGTATTCTGATCACCGTGTTTTTCCACAATTTTTGCTCTCTACAGCTCCCTCTAATACCATGGAAGTCATTGCCTGATGTCTTAACAGATGTCCTGTCAGCCTGTTCTTACCCATTGTCAGTGTTTTCTACATATTCCTTTCCTTTCCGATTCTGCGCAGAACCTCCTCATTCCTTACCTTGTCAACCCACCTAATTTTAAACATGCGCCTGAGGCAGTACATCTCAAATGGTTCCCTGCACTTCCTATTTATTTCATTCCTCAGCGACTTGTATTTATGTATTCCTGAATTTCCCCGAATATTTCTGTGCTTCCTTCTTTCGTCGTTTAACTGAACTATTTCTTGTGTACATATGGTTTCTTCGCAGTTACCTTCTTTGTACCTATGTTTTTCTTTCCAACTTCTGTCATTGCCCTTTTTAGAGATGTCCATTCCTCATTAACTGTGCTGCCTACTGAGCTGTTCCTTATTGCAGTATCTATAGGCTGAGAGAACTTCAAGCGCTTCTCGTCATTCCTTAGTACTTGAGTATCCCACATCATTGCTTGTTGATTCTTCCAGACTAGTCTCTTAAACTTCAGTCTACACTTCATCAATACTACATTGTGATCTGCGTCTATATCTGCTCCTGGGTAAGCCTTAGGATCCAGTATCTGATTCTGAATATTTGTCTGGCCATGGTGTAATCTAACATAAATCTTTCCGTATCACCTGGCCTTTTCCAAGGATACCACCTCCTCCATGGTGGCTACAAGTGAGGTATGAAGTGTTTGCGGAAGCTTGTACCACTCCCCCACCAGAGCGTGTTACAACTGCCGGATGATCATTGGTTCACGTGGAAGTGCTGCAGTACGCCTCCCAACGCGTTCCACGCGCGTTCGATGGAATTTAAGTCGGGGGAACGACTAGGCAAGTCCATTCGCCGGATATCTTTCCTCTTCTTGAACTCCTGCGCCTCTGCTGTTCGATGCGATCACGTATTATCGTCCATAAAGAAGTATGTGCGGAATTCACCACTGAAAAGAAGCACGCGCGCAATGGGTAGCGTGTCACAATGACATTGATCAGAGAGTGTACCGTGTTCAAAGCCCGTCCAGTTAGCCGTGCGGACTAACGCACTGCTATCTGGGCGGGAAGGCGTGCCGAGTTCTGGTGTGCCCACCAGCTTGTGGTTGGTTTTTAAGGCGATTTTGCAAATGTCTCGGCGAATGCGGGCTGGCTCCCCTTATTTCGCCATAGTTTCACTATGTCAGTGATTGCTGCGCAAACACTGTATTCACATACGTGTACACCATAAACCAAGCAAACATTGGGTTGGTTCAAATGGCCCTGAGCACTATGGGACAACTTCTGAGGTCATCAGTCCCCTAGAACTTAGAACAACTTAAACCTAACTAACCTAAGGACATCACACACATCCATGCCCGTGGCAGGATTCGAACCTGCGACCGTAGCGGTCTCGCGGTTCCAGACTGTAGCGCCTAGAGCCGCTCGGCCACTCTGGCCGGCCAAACATTGGGGTTACACTCATCTGGTGTGGTGTGAGACATTCCCGCAGGGGTGGGGGGTCCACTCCATGGGGAAGGGGGGGAAGGGGGTGAACTGCACAATAAACCTGGGTTCGGTGTGGGGTTGCGGTGGGGTGAGTGGACTGTTGTAGCCTGCTGTGAGGTTGTGAACCACTAAGGGCTACAACGGGTACGAAACATCTCCGTCGTTTATAGGTCTCCAGATCCATACAATGCAATACAGTGTTATTGTTGTTGTGGTCTTCAGTCCAGGGTCTGGTTTGATGCAGCTTTCCATGCTGCTCTATCCTGTGCAAGCTTCTTCATCTCCCAGTACCTACTGCAACCTACATCTGTCTGAATCTGCTTAGTGTATTCATCTCTTGGTCTCCGTCTACGATTTTTACCCTTTTTTTGTTTTGTTTTTTTTTTGTTTTGGTTTTAGGGCGCAAAGATTTTTACCCTGCACGCTGCCCTCCATCACTAAACTGGTTATCCCTTGATGCCTCAGAACATGTCCTACCAACCGATTCCTTCTTCTAGTCATGTTGTGCCACAAACTCCTCTTCACCCTGTAAGTAGGCTGTTTATGTTTTCTCAGGCTGTTTATGTTTTCTCTATGTAAGTAGGCTGTTTATGTTTTCTTATTGGCAACGTTACGTAGCGCTCAATATGAAAATCACTGGCTGTGCTGTGTGCAGTCTGTGGCTAGTTTGCATTGTTGTCTGCCATTGTAGTGTTGGGCAGCGGCAGCTGGATGTGAACAGCGCGTAGCGTTGCGCAGTTGGAGGTGAGCCGCCAGCAGTGGTGGATGTGGGGAGAGAGATGGCGGAGATTTGTAATTTGTCATGAACTGATATATATATTATGACTTGTGATGATATTAAGGTAAATACATTGTTTGTTCTCTATTAATATCTTTCATTTGCTAACTATCGCTATCAGTAGTTAGTACCTTCAGTAGTTTGAATCTTTTATTTAGCTGGCAGTAGTGGCGCTCGCTGTATTGCAGTAGCTTGAGCAGCGAAGATTTTTGTGAGGTAAGTGATTTGTGAAAGGTATAGGTTAATGTTAGTCAGGGCCCATTCTTTTGTACGAATTATTGAAAGTCAGATTGCGTTGCGCTAACAAAATATTGTGTGTCAGGTTAAGCACAGCCATATATAAAATGTTCAAAGGGGAAGTTTCATATGGCGACCCTGCCAGGCTGAGGTATGTTTACGATTAATAGGCCGAGGCTACTATATGAGTTATTTGATTATGCTTCATATTTATAATGACGAAATATTGACGAGTGTCGATGGATACGTATATGTGTAATAAGGTAAGGAATAATGAGTAGTGTTTAGGGACTCTGATTTATGAAAAGGATGTTGGAAACCAAGAAACGTACTTTAAGAGTTATGAAATGTGTGTGTATATTCGTGAATGTATTACAATGCAGACGAAAATTTTTTTTGGACACTGTTATATCAATAGCATTTTGTTTCTACAGATTTGTAACGCAAATTCTTGACCTGTGAAATATTTTTATGTGAGACTGTCACTTTAGCGGAAACTGCTGTCGTAAATATTTCCGTAAGAAAGTTAACGGACCACCTACACATAATGCGTCGTGGGCACCCAGCTGTGTCAGACGCCTGGAGAAAAAGCCATTAGCGCGTGCCTTTCAGAGCACAGGAAAACACCTGGAGAACAAGCCATTAGGGTGTGCCTTTCATCGCTAATGCGACACCCTCGTTACTTGAAAACATATGATTACTCGCACTTTGTGCTAATTGCTGAAATGCTTATGAATTGATGGGAAATATTCGTACATCTGCACACCTGATTATGACAAGTGTCTTTCTATGAGAGTTGAGAGCTACTGACTTAAGAAATGCCACATAGCTATTGAATGATGTTTTTATGCTTTGGTTTGCGTAATTGCTTATTTCATTTGATATCTGGTTTCCAGCTGTGTTGCAGCATTGCTTTTATAAAATGAAATGCATTTGCTAATGTGAACACTTTCTGTCAACAGATCTATTAAATAATTATTTTATGATCCACAATCTTTAAAAAAGGAGCACTTGGACAGGAAAGAACAATAAGAAGGAACTAGTAACTGCATTCATAATTTTCTTTTCAAGTACTTGGTAATTTCTTTTGTAGAATAAATTGTGATGCATCACTCTAATGTTAAGATGTGACATAGGTATTAGACATGGCCATTTTAGTGTAATATTTTTTCTGCTTGCGCTATGTCATGTTTAGGTATAAGTTGCTGCTGTTTGCCAGGCATAGTGTTATTGAATTTGACTTTTGCTCATTTATGCTGCTAGCTTTGCCAATTTGCATTTTTTTGCATTGCTGTTTGTGTTGATTTGTTATGTGATGCTGCATTGCCTCGTCCCTTAGTTTAGCATCTGAGCTCAGTAGATTTAAGTTAGCTTAAGTGGGGGTAGACTATATAAGAGAATGAGTTGCGATGAATTGGAAGAAATGCATTGAGAATTAATACGAAAAAAGTACATAAAACAGGTTTAGGTAGGATTTTCTTGGAAATAAATGTTGAGGTAAGAAATGTGTGAACATATAAATACAGAAAGCATGCTTAGATAGAATTTTTTTTGGTGGAAACAGAGGATGAAATAAGAGGAAAGATATATGAAGTTTTGGGTTGGACTGCAGTACCAAATGTTACACTGAAAACGAACCCTGTCCTTTCCTATTGGTGTTATCCCACTATGTGTTTGTGTACCCTTGAGTATTTGTTTTCTTCCTGTCTCTGTGTACTGTTTCATAGAATTTTTTTTCTCTTCTAATACTAAGCTATATTCACTATGAGGAGGAATACTGTTATCCTCGAATATAATTTGCGTTAATAATATGTTATTTACTTTGTAAAGATGTTAGATATTATTAATTCTGTTCTGTTTAATGTTCATGTGTGAAGTCGATGTTTCAATAATTATTCTGATCTTTTATGTACGTATTTATGACATAATTCCTGTAACACTGATGTATATGTTATTTCGATTCTTTTGTAAAATTTGTTACTACAAATGTTATCTGTATTGTTATGTTTTTAATGATGTATTTTGTACCTTTGTAATTGTATTCTTATGTTATAAAATTGTAATTGTCACCAGTTCATGACATTATTAACTTGTTAGTTACATTTCACTGCACACGTTTCTGTTGGTCATAGTATATGGATAATATGTGAGAAGTTGGGACTGTGAGTGTTTGCACGTGTGTTAATAACTCAGCAAGGGACTGGATAACAGCATTGCTGGATCTAAGGACAATTCCAGAAACTTTGTGAGTGCACTAGTGGTGGTTTATGGACTTGCTATATTCTCCGCAAGACTCTTCGATGGTGAATGTGCACCTGCACAATCGCAACAGATGGCTGCTGGCCATTTCTACAAGGACTGCAGTGGGTCTGCACCTCTGGTGGCCCACCAATACCACAATCTCTACCAGGACTACAGTGGGTCTGCTCTGTGATGACCTACCTACCAATATTCTTCCAAACTACGACTGACTCTGCTGTAGGTTTGCTCTGTTGTGGCCCATTACCTGCATGCATGTCGAGAGTCAGCACTGTCTTTCCATTGGAAGGACAACACTACTTCTTCAAGACTGCATGGAAATCCACTACTTCTGTGTGCATTTTCTTTTACTGCTCAGACTTTGAGAAAAACACTGCTATTCTCCTGTTATGTACGATTAGGACTGTCTTTATGGACTGTGAGACAATTTTAGCTTTTGACCAAGATTGTATCAATAAGTGTGTGCATTTGATTTCTTTGTTATTGTAATTATGAAAAGAAAAATTTTTGTCAAATCTGTATTGGCCAGTGCCCAACACCATTTGTAAAAATTTTTTGTGGGGAGCATGGGGGCTATGTAAGTAGGCTGTTTATGTTTTCTCAGGCTGTTTATGTTTTCTCTATGTAAGTAGGCTGTTTATGTTTTCTTATTGGCAACGTTACGTAGCGCTCAATATGAAAATCACTGGCTGTGCTGTGTGCAGTCTGTGGCTAGTTTGCATTGTTGTCTGCCATTGTAGTGTTGGGCAGCGGCAGCTGGATGTGAACAGCGCGTAGCGTTGCGCAGTTGGAGGTGAGCCGCCAGCAGTGGTGGATGTGGGGAGAGAGATGGCGGAGATTTGTAATTTGTCATGAACTGATATATATATTATGACTTGTGATGATATTAAGGTAAATACATTGTTTGTTCTCTATTAATATCTTTCATTTGCTAACTATCGCTATCAGTAGTTAGTGCCTTCAGTAGTTTGAATCTTTTATTTAGCTGGCAGTAGTGGCGCTCGCTGTATTGCAGTAGCTTGAGCAGCGAAGATTTTTGTGAGGTAAGTGATTTGTGAAAGGTATAGGTTAATGTTAGTCAGGGCCCATTCTTTTGTACGAATTATTGAAAGTCAGATTGCGTTGCGCTAACAAAATATTGTGTGTCAGGTTAAGCACAGCCATATATAAAATGTTCAAAGGGGAAGTTTCAACCCCAATTCTATTCAACACCTCATCATTAGTTATGTGATCTACCCATCTAATCTTCAACATTCTTCTGTAGCACCACATTTCGAAAGCTTCTATTCGCTTCTTGTCCAAACTATTTATCTTCCACGTTTCACTTCCGTACATGGCTCACTCCATACAAATACTTTCAGAAACGTTTTAAATCTATTCTCGATGTTAACAAATTTTTCTTCTTCAGAAACGCGTTTCCTGCCATTGCCAGTCTACATTTTATATCCTCTCTACTTCGATCATCATCAGTTATTTTTCTCCCCAAATAGCAAAACCCATTTACTACTTTAAGTGTCTCATTTCCTAATCTATTTCCCTCAGCATCACCTGATTTAATTCGAGTACATTCCATTACCGTCCTTTTGCTTTTGTTGGTGTTAAGCTTATATCCTCCTTTCATGACACTGTCCATTACGTTCAGTTGCTCTACTAGGCCGTTTGCTGTCTCTGACATAATTACAATGTCATCGGCGAACCTCAAACTTTTTATTTCTTCTCCATGGATTTTAATTCCTACCCCGAATTTTTCTTTTGTTTCCTTTACTGCTTGCTCAGTATACAGATTGAATAACGTCGGGGATAGGCTACAACCCTGTCTCACTCCCTTGCCATCCACTGCTTCCCTTTCGAGCCACTCGACTCTTATAACTGCCATCTGGTTTCTGTAAAAATTGTAAATAGCTTTTCGCTCCCTGTATTTTACCCCTGCCACCTTCAGAATTTGAAAGAGAGTAGTCCAGTCAACATTGTCAAAAGCTTTCTCTAATCCTACAAATGCTAGAAACGTAGGTTTGCTTTTCCTTAATCTATCTTCTAAGATAAGTCGTAGGGTCAGTATTGCCTCACGTGTTCCAACATTTCTACGAAATCCTAACTGATCTTCTCCGAGGTCGGCTTCTACCAGCTTTTCTATTCGTCTGTAAAAAATTCGCGTTAGTATTTTGCAGCCGTGACTTATTAATCACATCTGTCAACACCTGCTTTCTTTGGGACTGGAATTATTACATTCTTCTTGAAGTTTCCGGGTATTTCGCCTGTCTCATACATCTTGCTCACCAGATGGTAGAGTTTTATCAGGGCTAACTCTCCCGAGGCTTTCGGTAGTTCTAATGTAACGTTGTCTACTCCCGGGACCATGTCTCGACTTAGGTCTTTCAGTGCTCTGTCAAACTTTTCACGCAGTATCATATCTCCCATTTCATCTTCATCTACATCCTCTTCCATTCCCATAATATTGTCCTCAAGTACATCATCCTTGTTTAGACCCTCTGTATACCCCTTAAACCTTTCTGCTTTCCCTTCATTGCTTAGAACTGGGTTTCCATCTGAGCTCTTGATATTCATTCAAGTGGTTCTCCTTTCTCGAATGGTCTCTTCAATTTTTCTGGAAGCAGTATCTATCTTACCCCTAGTGATATATGCCTCTACATCCTTACATTTGTCTTCTAGCCATCCTTGCTTAGCCATTTTGTACTTCATGTCGATCTCATTTTTGAGACGTATATATTCGTTTTTGACTGCTTCATTCAATGCATTTTTATATTTTCTCCTTTCATCAATTGAATTCAATATATCTCCTGTTACCCAAGGATTTCCATTAGCAGTCGCCTTTTTACCGTGTTCAAATATCTGGAGATCAGTACGCCCATGGAATATTATGCTGTCCCAGACCATAGCATCTGGACTACCAAAACGGTCATGTTCGACAATGTTCCTGGGTGAATTACGTGTTAGGACTTCTCGCCGTACACGTTTACGTCCGGAATCACTTCTCAGACTAAATCTGTTTTCATCCGAGAAGAATTCGCGACTTTACTCCTTGTTGATCCAGTACCTGTGCTCTCAGCATCACCCCAAACGTTACCATCGATATGCGGATGTCAAAGGAACACAATGTACCGATTGTCGCTCAAAGAGCCCAAAGGCATATAGTTGCCGCGCCACTGTGGCGTGTGGCACTGCTTGGCTGACAGTCTGTTAAATGTGGTTGCAGTAATGCCAGTTGTTCGATCTGCCTCCCATTTTGCCTGTTACACAACGTAGCGGTCGTATGCTGCAGCAGTTAACAGCGGCCAACCACCTCCGGGGAGCAGTGCTTGTTGTCTGGAACTCTGCCTAAGCACGTGAAAAATACTGTGAAAAATCCTTGATTCCTACTTTACATTCGTCACAATTCATCCTTACATTTTTACCAATGATTCATCCCCGTGTGAAGTCTTGCAGATGTCGTCTCCAGACCAAGAAGTGCACCGTAACTGCTCGCTAATCGACGCACACTGTCTTTCCGCGTTCCTTCAACTGCGGCACTACAGTCACTCTGACCTCACGCCATATGACTTCTAGTTGCCTATGCACCATTGGGAGACTACTGGCAACAGATTCCTGCTCTTTAATTCGTTTCAACTGATTAATGTGTTACTTTATCTAGATCGTTCTGAAGCTTTACGTAACAGTGTTAGTTTTCGAGTGTGCTCGAGAAGCGCAAGATAGATCCTCAGGGCTGTTATATCAGATACAGGGCTAATGAATGGAATGTAATTTCTGCTGAAATGAAAAAGAAATCGACAGGTCTTAGTGCAGCTGCTAAAGCCAAATTATGAAGGAACAGAAGTAACGTTAACAGCCTTTATGTATTGCAGGCACCAGCAGGTATTCCATTTGGATCCTTTCCAGCGCCGGAGAGGTTATCCCGTGAGTCATCAGAGAAGAAACAACAGCTTAAACTTTTGGTAAACGAATTTCACGAAGAGAACTGGAGCGGCGAAATCGAATAGACTGGGCCAGTCAAAGTTGGCTGCTGTTTGTAACTACAAACTTTGTCCGCTAAGCCTCGCTTTAACTGTTTCGCAGTGGTTCTGGGCTTTCGTTTAGTTTCCATATAATTCTACGCTGAATTCCGTATTGCTAAATTATTCCCTGTATTGCACAACACGACTGTCTCCCACAGTTTTTGTGACCTCGTTACACGAATATGAGCTTGTAATATATTTAATTAGAATGACTGCGATGCTGTTAGATTTATTAACTTCAGGACAGAACTATAAAACCATGACAATCTTACCCATCATAAAACTGAATGGCAGCTCTCTTTCAGTCGCAAGCAGTTCGTTAAAGAAGTACAATGAATTCAGAGCTATGACGACTCATCTTCGAGAACTTTATTTCCATGATTTCTAGGTAGTTTCAATGGTGCCAATAGAAATTTTCACTAACGGCTATGGGATAGGTACAAACTGCTGCGGAAACGACGGAATGAAAGCCATAATATTTTGTGTACTAACGTTACTTGTGCAATACAGGAGCCTACGAATAAATGCTTCTACGAAGTAATAAACTGTTGTATTGTGTATGTAACTGCTAACGTTGTGGGGTACGCAAACCCAACTAACTTGTTGACGTACGTTATGAAGCGCAGGCAAGAAACACTAGCGCGGTCTTCCGATGTAAATGTTTGTGTTTACAATTTCAAGTGTACTCAGTTACGAAATTAACAGCCATGATTTTCGTGTGTAAACAAGTAAACTGTTGGAAGTTGCGGCAACGCGGACAATAGGTATACGGCCAATTATGGGGGTTGTTGTTGTTGTTGTTTTTGTGGTCTTCAGTCCTGAGACTGGTTTGATGCAGCTCTCCATGCTACTCTATCCTGTGCAAGCTTCTTCATCTCCCAGTACCTACTGCAGCTTACATCCTTCTGAATCTGCTTAGTATATTCATCTCTTGGTCTCCCTCTACGATTTTTACCCTCCACGCTGCCCTCCAGTACCAAATTGGTGATCCCTTGATGCCTCAGAAGATGTCCTACCAACCGATCCCTTCTTCTAGTCAAGTTGTGCCACAAACTCCTCCCCAATTCTATTCAACACCTCATCATTAGTTATGTGATCTACCCATCTAATCTTCAACATTCTTCTGTAGCACCACATTTCGAAAGCTTCTATTCGCTTCTTGTCCAAACTATTTATCTTCCATATTTCACTTCCGTACATGGCTACACTCCGTACAAATACTTTCAGAAACGACTTCCTGACACTTAAATCAATTATGAGGGTAGGAAACATTTTTCTAACACCAGGTTTTGAGGACTATTCGATCCGGCGAGGAGTGTCGGGCAGCACCATATTGCAAGGTCTGAGAGAAAGATTACTTTGACTTTTGTTTCGATCGTAGTCAAAAGGCGTCGCTGCATGGATTTGTCGATGTACAAGGAATGCTCAATAGATGCAGTTGTAAAACTCTACCGTTGTGAATCATAGTCAATATACACTGAAGAAAAAAAGGATCACGAAAGACTATGTTAAGTGGCACATTGTCCATACTGAGGGCTTACAGTGTCGCTGTCGCAGATCTCATGGCGATCAGGAGGACTGTCTGTGCACCCTCTGACTCTCAACTGTGATGAAAGATGAACAGCGTTTGGGACATTCATTCTGGGGTACATCCATGCCCCACCAGCAATTACGTACTGTTGTTGAACAGTTTCAGCCATGTGATTGACGTCACTGCGTAGGCTTGTGAGAAGCTGGTTCGCTGCAGATGTTGGACTTACTGCACCGTTGATGTATCGCTGCTTTCAACAGTGGTCTGTTACGAGGAACAGGTTTTCGAAGTTGCTTAGTACAGACGTATGTCACGATCGACGCACTGTGGCGAGCAACGTTGCTAGACCGATCGTAATCCAAGGACGAAGGACGGGCACGCCTCGTACCTGGTGCAGCATTATGGGTCATCGGGAACCGCCTGCTTGAAACAGGATTAAGATCACGTGTACCTCAGGACAGGCTACCAGTGACACGACGACACCGCCAAGCATGGCTACGCTGGTGTCGTGGTAAGAGTTTACTGGACAGTGCAACGGCGCTCTGTCGTGTTCAGTGATGAGAGTAGATTCTGTGTGTATGCAAGTGATGGACGTACACGTGCATGGCGTACACCTATGGACCTGCCGACTCAAGGTACATTCGCTCGCGACACTCAGGTTCCCGTCCTGGGCTTCATGGTTCTTTTGGGGTGCGGGAGGGGTGCATCACTGACAGCTTGGCCGCTACATTGAAAGTCTGTTACAACCGTGCTACTGCCATTTCCTCGACAGCAAGGTGGTGTGTTTTTTCAGCAGGATAATGGACGTCCACATACGGCTGCTACAGCGCAACATGATCTTCGCGGTGTATATCAATTGTCCTGGTTATTAAGATCACCGGACCTTTTCCATATTGATTATACAGGGTGTTACAAAAGGGTACGGCCAAACTTTCAGGAAACATTCCTCACACACAAATAAACAAAAGATGTTATGTGGACATGTGTCCGGAAACGCTTAATTTCCATGTTAGAGCTCATTTTAGTTTCGTCAGTATGTACTGTACTTCCTCGATTCACCGCCAGTTGACCCAATTGAAGGAAGGTAATGTTGTCTTCGGTGCTTGTGTTGACATGCGACTCATTGCTCTACACTACTAGCATCAAGCACATCAGTACGTAACATCAACAGGTTAGTGTTCATCACGAACGTGGTTTTGCAGTCAGTGCAATGTTTACAAATGCGGAGTTGGCAGATGCCCATTTGATGTATGGATTAGCACGGGGCAATAGCCGTGGCGCGGTACGTTTGTACCGAGACAGATTTCCGAAACGAAGGTGTCCCGACAGGAAGACGTTCGAAGCAATTGATCGGCGTCTTAGGGAGCACGGAACATTCCAGCCTATGACTCGCGACTGGGGAAGACCTAGAACGACGAGGACACTTGCAATGGACGAGGCAATTCTTCGTGCAGTTGACGATAACCCTAATGTCAGCGTCAGAGAAGTTGCTGCTGTACAAGGTAACGTTGACCACGTCACTGTATGGAGAATGCTCGGGAGAACCAGTTGTTTCTGTACCATGTACAGCGTGTGCAGGCACTATCAGCAGCTGATTGGCCTCCACGAGTACACTTCTGCGAATGGTTCATCCAACAATGTATCAATCTTCATTTCAGGGCAAATGTTCTGTTGCTTTGTGTTTCCATTCCATTCCATTAATGTGATTTGAAGAGAAGTAATAAAATGAGCTCTAACATGGAAAGTAAGCGTTTCCGGACACATGTCCACATAACATATTTTCTTTCTTTGTGTGTGAGGAATGTTTCCTGAAAGTTTGGCCGTACCTTTCTGTAACACCCTGTATGTGAGACATGAAGGAGGGGGAATTTCTCTTGGACTACAAGGAACATGGCCGCATTGCAACAAAAGGAGCAAGATGCTTGAGGCAATCTGTCGCTGGATGACATTCGACACCTTTATGACCGTTTGCATGGGAAAACATATGACTGCTTTCCCGCATAAGAGGGTATACAGAGTATTCACGCAACTGTTTGGACACGCCTTACTGTGATAATGTATTTCAACTGCTCTGAATCTGGTATCATATGTACTCCTACAATAATTTTCTGGTGCTGGATTTTATCCCGGCAGTGTCAATTTTCAATTACTGTGTGAGCGGACGATGCCGGCCCCGTTTTGTCCTCTTAATTCTGTTTACGTGCAGTGTGTTTCGAACACACAAACTCCACAGGTTGCTGGAAGGTGTGTCACTTGATCGTCGTATATGAATATGATTGCTACTTCGTGAATCGCCATTTCACACTGGGCATCCTGGTCATGAGCAAGTGTTCCTAAAAGAAATTCATGCAGTCTGTGACATTGTTCGAGTAATAAAGGATTGGTCGAACAACTACTTCTGGCCTTGTATGCTGCTGTCATGCTTGCGAGAATTGGGGGACATCAGATTAAACTTATTTTGCAAGTTCATGTGATAAACGAAAACATTAAAATATTTTGGCCACTTGGATTCATACATTCTCCTTTCCGCTTATAGCTTTAGAGTCAATAGTTTCCGAACCATCTCAGATAAATTTAATCTTATCTGCCAAGTTTGTGC
Source organism: Schistocerca piceifrons (assembly GCF_021461385.2). Taxonomy (NCBI): domain Eukaryota; kingdom Metazoa; phylum Arthropoda; class Insecta; order Orthoptera; family Acrididae; genus Schistocerca; species Schistocerca piceifrons. Next base: position 769,083,965 of record NC_060140.1, on the reverse strand, counting down.
CATCATTGTGTAAACACACAATACATAAAATGTGTATGTGTATTACGAATAATTTCCTGACCACCAACAAACAAATAATTCACACTGTGTACGCTGTAACGGTTTATTATTATGACATTTTTCAGGTCAGGAATCATTAAGAAATTAACATTTTCGAAATAAACCAATAAAGCTTTGCATCACCCCGGTTCCCTGGTCTACTAAAGATAGACGTTGACTGTGGATATTGTATCACAGACACAGTCCCTTTCACAGTTCAGAGACTTCACTAAACCCACTCAAATATGTAAACTACCATGCACGAGCAGCGGCTATTAGGCGGAGGCGATGAGATGCATCGTTCAGGCCTCCCAAGGGCTACTACTGCAGAGGATGACCGCTACCTATGGCTTATGGCTCGGACGAACCCCGACAGCGACGCCACCATGTTGAATAATTCTTTTCGTGCAGCCACAGGACGTCGTGTTACGACTCAAACTGTGCGCAACAAGCTGCATGATGGGCACCTTCACTCCCGACGTTCACGGCGAGGTCCATCTTCGCAACCACGACACCGTGCAACGCGGTATAGATGAGGTCAACAAAATGCCGAATGGACCATTCAGTATTGGCATCACATTCTTGTCACCGATGAGTGCCACTTATGCCTTCAACCAGACGATCGTCAGAGACGTTTTTGGAGGCAACCCGGTCAGGCTGGACGACTTAGACACACTTTCCAGCAAGTTCAGCAAGGTGGAGGTTCCCTGATGTTTTGGGGTGGCATTATGTGGGGCCAACGTGCGCCGCTGGTGATCATGGCAGGCGCCGTAACGGCTGTACGATACATTAATGTTATCCTCCGACGGTTAGTGCGACCATATTGGCAGCATACTGGCGAGACATTCGTCTTCATGGACGACAATTCGCGTGCCCATCATGCACATGTTGTGAATGACTTCCTTCAGGATAACGGCATCGCTCGACAAGAGTGGTCAGCATGTTCAACAGACATTAATCTGAGGGGTTTCCACCGAATCGCCGTTGAGGAGTGGGACAATCTGGACCAACAGTGCCTTGATGAACTTGTGGACAGTGTGCCACAACGAATACAGGCATGCATCAGTGCAAGAGGACGTGCTACTTGGTATTAGAGGTACCGGTGTGTACAGCAACCTGCACCACAACTTCTGAAAATCTCGCTGTATGGTGGCACAACATGCAATGTGTGGATTTCATGAGCAGTAAAAAGGGCGTAAATGATGTTTGTGTTGATCTCTATTCCAATTTTATGTACGGGTTCAGGAACTCTCGGAACCGATGTGATGCAAAACTTTTTTTGATGAGTATAATATATTTATGCTATTTAATTACACAATATGTATGGTCGTCCACATTACTTGCACATCGACGCACAGGGATGTCAAGGATAATGAATATGAGGATCTGTGGGTATTTCGTAACATGTAGTCTCTCGGCAAAGTCAATTTGGCCCCTAAAAGCTGCACGACGTGTTACAGTAAAAGACACTTGCCATCTTAAAGATGTGCCGGGATTAATAAACATGGTGGATTTTAGTACATAATGTCCGCGATTACTTTTCTTAGCGCAACTGGAGGCAACTTGCTTACCTCACGTATTCTACACATGTCTCGTAGCCGATGTGCCGATTGATTTCTTCTCCGCTGGCCGCACGCTTTGATGTGCAAGAAGTAAACAGTGCAGAAGGAAATGGCAAATGGACAGGATTTCTGTCTATCGAAATAAAGTTGCGAAACGTACGGATGTCACTTTATTTTATTTCTATTCATGAAAACAAAAACCAAGGATCTATTCTGAGAGCCGGTGTACCATCCTTAATGTTGCCAATGATTCCGGAATCTTAGTAAATTTATAGCAAGGCAACAGCCACAACAAAATAATTAAGTTGAGCTCAGAGTTCACGTGGGATTACACATAAACGTCGTCCGTAACAACTTCCAAGGACCTGATTCGTTTTTACTCTAAATCGCACTCGTCACATTAAAGTATATGTTGCCTAACCGGAAACGGATCATAGACTCCTAATAAACATTTCTCGAGGCTGACTGATAATTTAACTGAAATTGAACACTATAAAATATCCACTCGCAATGTGCACGTTTCTGTCAGCCTGAATACCAGTAGGAGACTGTCTCATAAGCTACTTTTACAGTTGGGCTCCTGCTCGCTCAAGGCGGCCTGTGGTTAGCTCGTCGTTTTGCACTAATGGCTTAATTGAAATCCGTCTTTAGGCTTTCACTAGTGGATTGAAAGTTATTAAAATTTTTACTAACAAGCTATTAATTCAAGTAACGGCAGAAGCAAGGCTAGAAAAGTGTATTAATACCGAAACAAAAAATGATGAAATTGTGGTCCTTCATGCCAAACCCCTTAGGTGAATCCCTGCTGTCTGTATTTGTTCCAGCATGACACGACCTCCTTTCAGCGCACCGTTCTTACGCTCTGAAACAATCGTCGCGTGGCGCAATGTGTATTTTTCTTGTCACCTTACAGCGAAATGAATCTTCCTGTACTGAATGTTAAAACATAGCAATACAAACGTAAAGAAATCTTGCGGAAATGTGGTATAAGGGCCACAGATACGTTCACATGTTTCATAATTAACGCTTCAGTGCGAAACTGATGTGAAACATCTGATCCTCAGATCTGTATACTGAGAGTAGTTCGGTGGTTGTATGAGTAAACGGTGGAATACAAATTCAAAACATCTGGTTGCATTCATGATAAGTGATGCTTTGTCATACGTTGTTACTTACTCCTCTGGGAGTAATTTGTTCAGTTTGCATCATAGTCAGGCTTCACATTAATCCGGCAGTCCCTGAAGACAGACGTAGCAGACATTACAGGACAAAACAAACTACAGAATTCTGTTACTCAGACGAATTTGAGCTCATGGTGGGTGAAATGTAGTCCGTGGTTCAGGTCATTATGCTACGCAGTTTTATTATGATGAACTGTAGGGAGAATAATGTCAATGCCAATGACAATCCTGTCAACACCACCTAGATTGTTTTACATCAACCTTTAATGTGTAGAACAAGACTGTGGTCGGTGGAATGGTATCCTATGTAATTAATGTTGCAACGAATTATTAATTTTGTTGTGGAATGGTATCCTATGTAATTAATGTTGCAACGAATTATTAATTGTGTTGTTAGTCCCTAATAACTTAAGAGACGTCTTTAACGTGTTTATTTTGCTTTCGTTTCATTATGTGCTGAAGCCGCACTGTTACGGAACAGCAACCTATCAATAATTACCTTTGAACAGTGTAACCTCCCGACAAAAATTTAAAGACAGAAATAATAAATGAATAGGAGCCAAACGTAACCTCCATAGCAATTAAATTTAATGACAATGGGAACAAAAATGTGAAATTCGCAATCTGACTCTGGTGTAAGCTCCCACTAAAATAATGAAAGTCCATTCAGTGATAATGATTATTCAATTAAACCGAAATATCGGTCTTTGGCCCTGTGCAAAAAAATCAAAATTAAATTCTTACCTCATTGCAACACCTAGTCAAATTTCTGCTCTTGTTGTTGCGCACCGCTTGGAGGAACTGCATTGCAAAAAATAATATTCCCTTTTTTTTTGTTATCTAATTGAAAACTGAAACTTTTGTTTAGGGGAAGTGGAACGAAATAGTTACTTCAATTAAATGAAAATTTTATGTAAAAATTGCTTTTGAAATCAAAGTTATTATTGGGGGCACTTGTTGAAAATTAGTTACAATAATTAAACTTTACATTATCCGGTGATTATCTTAATTAACAGTATACCTCATTCAGCATCTTGACCAGTGTTGTCGCCAGACCACATCACGCAACCCCACTGGGCTGCTACCACTGATCGACCGCTCTGCATGACGACTACTAGCGTACTGCACGCCACTGAACAGAGCTACTACTCGCGACGACTACTGACAGAGTACTGCTCTCAACTAGACAGGGCTACAGACTCGCAACGACAGACCGACAGACTGAGAACCGCTCGCAACACTCGCGCGGTCAAGCGCATACACTCTGGTCACAGACGCTGCAATGCCTCGCCATCGCTGCTGCGTTACATACGTGTTTCATAACCCTCCACTGGGGGGGGCAAAAATTTGGCAGCGATGGTGAGTCATTTGGACTTGCCAATCGCGGCAAAATTTTTTTTAAATTAATAAACTTCTACAATTTACAGAATGTTTAGATGTAGTACATAAAGTAAATGTTGTGCACACGCACTAAGTACAAAATATATCAGACAAAGACAAAAATGTGAGTACAAAACATAGTAGCAAATCAGAAAAATGTATATACAAATTATTTGACAGATAACAAAGTGCACAGGCACTGAAAAAAAAAATTCTTTAGCATATTCAGAACAAATAAACAGACTGGCAAAATATTATGTTGACAAGTGACATGAGTGCACATGCACTGCAGTTGAGAACATATCAGTAAATGATGAAATGTATATACAATTAGTAACAAATGACATAAGTGTATACGCATTGAAGTATTGAATATACAGAATAGTACAAATCATATTGAAAAATGAGAAAAGTGCACATGCACTGAAGTTCAGTAGAAAACATATTAACGCCTAACATAAGTGCACATGCACTGTAGTTCAGAACATATCATTAAAACAAAAATGTATATACAATATAAAAGACAAGAGTGTACATATACTGTACTTCAGAACAAATCGAAAAATGTCTTTAGCATTTTCGCAATAAATAATCATAATGGCAAAAAATCATGTCCAAAGTGCACACGCACTGAAGAAATGTCTTTAGCATTTTCACAACAAATAAACATAATGGCAAAAAAAAAATCATGTCCAAAGTGCACACGCACTGAAGAAATGTCTTTAGCATTTTCACAACAAATAAACATAATGGCAAAACATCATGTCGACCAGTGCCATAAGTGTACTCGCACTGGAGTTCAGCGAATCGAAAAAAAAATTGTATAGCCATGAACATAAATGATGTTACCAAAAAACGATTTTCACTATGTGACAAGAATCAGGATAGGAAAGGGAAGGATTGCATCATGGTTGTAGCACTTTAGATTGCACACAGCTGTTCTGAAAGTCCATATCTTTCCACAGAAGTACAACACCAAGTGACACAACTTGAAGTTCTTTTCCCATCAGAATTAATCAGCGTAGCCAAGACACTGAATTGTCGTAATAATATTCCATGTTCTCATTTTGGCAGTACATTAGGTACACCAAACAGTGGGACCATAATAATGTCTTCATCGCTCACGGTGGTGGACGGCATGTCGTGTCAACACCACGCTCTTGCAAGGCACACCAACGTAGAATTAGTGCAAAACCAAAGATAGTGCTCCATGATCACTGGGATAAACAGGACAAAAGGACATTGCAGTAATTCAGGGTAGTTAGCTCATGAGGTGAAGGACATCAAGTCACATAATATTGACAATTACAGACTTAATTAGTAGTTTGTGGCATTCATAGCCCAGTTATTGAACATTTCTGTACCAAGTATGTAGTATTACAGAAAAATGTTCATTAATTGTTTTACACAGAATCAGTACCCTTCTTTTACTAGTTACAAAGTATAGCATGGTTAATTAATCATTTGTCATTCCAATAGTATTAATCATTAGCCTTTTCCTAATTACAAAGCATTATTAAACAGTAATTAAGATTTATTAGCCTTCTAATTACAAAGCATAGCATAATTTGTCATTTCAATATACTAAGAATCATATTCTTTTCCGGTTACAAAGTATAGCATAGTTAATTAATTATGTGTCAGTTAATTAATCATTTGTCATTTCAATAGTAATAATCATTAGCCTTTTCTAAATTACAGTTAATTAATCATTTGTCATTTTAATAGTAATAATCATTAGCTTTTTCCTAATTACAGTTAATTAATCATTTGTCATTCCAATCTAGTAAGAATCATTAGCCTTCTCCTAATTACAAAGCATTATGAAACAATCGCATTCATTTCAATAGTAATAATCACTAGCCTTCTCCTAATTACAAAGCATTATGAAACAATCGCATTCTTTTCCAGTTACAAAGTAACAACATTAAAACAAGAGCTAATTAATGGCATAATTAATAACAATTCATCGAGTGACATTAATTATTGGCACTCAGTGGCCAGCAAGTATTGAATAGAATAAAACATTGTTCATCATTCAGTATTATTCAGATCATTATGAAGTCATTATTAAAAATCAGTTAATTACAGTCATAGCATTAATAATCATGGGCATTTTAAGTAGTCTCATTACAATAAACCGTGGTAGTTATTAGCTAGTGACAAAGCATTATTTTATATATATACTTTTTTTTGTCTCATTAAGAAGTCATTACTGAAGTGACATACTATTCAGAGTTGATCAGTATTATTCAGAATTTTCTCAAACTGGTATCACTATTTGGGACTGGTAATACATTTTTTTTTTTTTTTTTTTGTTAGCAATGCATTGCGTTGGGATCGATAATTAATTGCTGAGGCATAACACTATTTTCATTTGACCTATTGCTGCAAATGAGGATAGGTAACGTCATTCGTCATGAGTCAGCTGTAGCAAGGTTATGTAACAAGGCAGTACATGTGATCTCATTCATAAATGATAAACACAAATGGGTAAAAAAAAAAATAAAAATGCAAGTACTAGAACAGGTATAACAAGTAACAGGTTTAGAAGGTCTCATGAAAAACTTCTCCTGAAAAAAAAAAATACAAAATGGATTATTGATCTGAAAGAAGAAACGCACACTATGCCGAAAAGTAGTGAACTTCGAATTAACAGGTAGTGAAATGTGTATAAAAATGTGTTCCATAGCTGTCCTTTCCAAAACTTTCCGTCATCCTACTAAGCAATGTAACACCTGCTGTCAAAACAAACTGCAACAAATACTTAAATAACTACATAGTCTAAATATAACTTCAACATTATCCTCATCTGTAAAGAAAACTTCATTATCCATATCATCATAACTTCACTATTATCATCACCTGTAAAGAAAAACTTCATTATTCATAATCCCATTTCCTTCATCATTATTCATCAGTATTCATTATCATCTGCAAAAAAATCACTTCATTACTCATTATACAACTATTCCTTATCTCTAGCATATTTCATCACTAAAAACTAAGATGTGTAGTTCTCTCTGACAGCCTGCATCAATCACCTTGTATTCTGAAAGAAAAAATTAGTTAAGACTGCTATTCTACGATGAGTATAATATATTCTTGTTAATGCTTGTTAATCCTGATCCATTTACTCTTCCTCATAAAATTATCGCATCCTCTTTCGTTTATTCCGTAGGTGAAATTCCCATTTCTGTTGAATTTATTTCTTACATACATCATTTCTTTCTGAAATTGATAAACAGAGATTAATGTCTTGCATTTAAATCATATACCCACTAAATAATGACTGGTTTATGGTGACACAATTAACCATACAGCATAACATGACAGAAAACGTAATATGTCAAAGACATTGACAGTGTTCAGATGCAAAAATGTACACAGAATAATACAATGCAGCAGCAAAAAATGTAAAACAGTCACGATGTTGAGATGTCATAAGGCAAAAAAAATGTCAAAGTCACTGGTGTGTTATATCTTAACTATTTCACAGTGCATATAAACAAAACTGGAATACAATCGTACATTAAAAAAAAGTGGAAAATGTGCACAGTCTGATGTGTAACGACAAGAAAAGCGACCTGCTAACCTTACCTTGCCGGGCACTTGCCAAGAAAAATACGATAATCATCAGTAATTAGTCAGGTGAATATAATTGCATTAGTAAATGGCATCATAGTGTGTTGAATCATAAAGTGTCTTCACTCAATAAACGGTTTAATGTTTGAGATATGATGATTGCCTTTCGATTTTCTAGTTCTCAAAGTTTCGACGTGTACAACATTGGGGTGAGGGATGCTGCGAATCCGATATGGACCTGCGTATAGAAGTTCAAATTTACTGCACTTACATTTTAATTTACTGGATAAATAGTGTGTACGTACTAATATCTTCTGTCCAACGTGAAAGTCGCGGCGTGTACAAACCTGTTTTTGCTGTCTTCCCCGGCGCTCTGCGGCACGTTTGATGTTGTTCAGCGCAATGTTAATTATTTCGTGGTGTCGTAGGCGACGACTTTTGGGGAATTTTACTAATTCTTTAATTTTGTTTGGTGGTTCAACGTTTTTCAGTATAACAGACGGAGATAGCATAGTGGATTCATTTGGTATGGAATTAATTACATCTTGGAATGAGAGTATGTGTGTATCCCAATCAATATGTCTTTTGTGGCAGTATATTCGGCACAGCTTACCAATTTCTTTCATTAATCTTTCACAGGGGTTCGAAGAAGCGTGGTACTTGGATATATAGATCGGAGAAATGTTTCTGGCTCGTAACATGCGTGTCCATACGGTACTACGAAATTGAGATCCATTGTCAGAAATTACTCTCATCACATGCCCTACATGAGATAGAAAATGTTTTACAAATGCTTTCGAAACAGTTTTAGCAAGCAGTAGCTTTGCGTAATGGAGTGAAAGTAACAAATTTTGAAGTGAGCTCAACAGCGACAAAGATGTAGCAAAAACCTCTGCTAGTTCTCGGAATCGGACCAAAAATATCTACAGCGGCCATGTGTCTTAATTTAACAGGTATAATGGGATATAAAGGAGGAATATGTGAAGTGGTGTCTGATTTAGCTTTCTGGCAAATTTTACAAGACGCTAAAACTCGTCGTATACGTTTCTCCATGTTGGTAAAATAACAGTTCTGTCTCAGTATAAGAAAACATTTTCGTGCTCCGTAATGTGCGTAACTTAGATGAGTGTACCAGATAAATTTGTTAACCAGTTCGTCAGGAATGCATAATAACCAATTGTTGCTATCAGGATGAGAGCGGCGAAACAGAATGTCATTGCGTACAGTGTAGTGGTTTCTAATCGTAACATTATTCTTATCTAGCCAAAGGTGTTTAATTTCTTCCCACACATTGTCTTTATTTTGTTCTTGTGCTATGTCCTGTAATGACGATGAAATAAAATTTTCAAATGCAACTTGCTGAATGTACATGACACTGAAATTTGTTTTGCAGAAGTTGGTTGCTACGTCTTGCTGATTGTTGCCGAGAGAACGCGATAGTGCATCTGCTATAACATTTTGTGTGCCGGGAATGTGAACAATCGTAAAATTAAATTCCTGTAAATATAGTTTCCATCTACTTAACCTGTCGTGAGTGAATTTAGCCGAAAGTAAAAATTGTATCGCTCTGTGGTCTGTGTAAACGGTGGTATGTCTGCCATAAAGAAAATGCCTAAATCTCGTAAAAGCCCATACGACACATAATGTTTCAAGTTCTGTAACAGAATAATTTCGTTCAGCAGGTGACAAAATGCGACTTGCAAATGCGATGTATTTAACTGCTGTTGAACCATCTTCTTCAATTTCCTGGAAAATGTGTACGCCTAAAGCGGTGTTGGAACTGTCGGTAGCAATGGAAAAATTTCTGGTAAGATCTGGGTGCGATAAAAGTGGAGCATTCAACAACGCATGTTTCAAATAACATTCTCGTGAATAAAATTCTGCGTGTCAAAAGTAATGTTTACGTTACTGTAATATGCAATCTGTGCTGTATCTGGTTAAAATCTATCGTACGTGTTATTATTTACGGGAGAATGTTGTAGCATATCCACTATATGAACTGTTCTGTTATTTCTTATGGACGTGTTACGCTATGGATGACACCTATTGTCTGTTTCATTCATGATTATTCGTTGTTGCTGATGTTGTTGCTGCTCATAACATCGACTGTTATTAAATGTATGCTGAAAATTGTGCTCGTTATTTTTACGTCTGTCATGATAGTAACTTCTATACGGCGCATTGCGATGCGAGTTGAAATAGTGTGTTGTCTGTACGTAGTTATTTCTTTGCTGCCATGCGTCACTATTTGTTGGAGCTGGGACTATACGTGCACGCGGCGAAACATTAAAGTTTGCTTGACCTTGTAGACTGCATTGTTGGTTACGTATGCTAAGCGGTTGACTTTCATGCTGTTGCGGTGAAAAACGTCTATTGTTACAAAAAAAATGCGTTTGCTGTTAATTTTACACATACTGATGATTACGATTTTATCCGTTATTAAAATTCTCGTGATTCTGGAGTGCCTACTGAAAATTGTCACATTCGGTGAAAGTTTGTCACATCGGGTTTTCATTACTCGTTTCTTAATACTAGGTAGAGCAATAGTTAAAGAGCAGTTTGGATAGATATAAAGGATAGTAGAAGAGAAGGCAGCAGTGCAGAAAACTAAAGATGAAACAGCACTACTACAGCTCGGGGCCCTATGCTCGCTACGGCACATATTCATTAAAGCGTAATGAATCCCCTGAGGTCTATTACGCACTGCAAATAAATTTTAGCTTTTGCGTTGCAAGCAATAGCGGTAAAATTCCAAAAGTAAATAGTTGTATCCATGTTAATTCTAGTTTCTGCATTATAGGCAATGCTGTTGTAAATACAAAAATAAATTGTCGCATCTGGTTCAAAGCTAGCTTCTGCATTACAGGCAATAGCGGTGAAAGTACAAAAACAAATTGTCGTATATAGCTCAAAGCGTGTACCTGTGTTCTGTCATTATTAACTTCCTTACATTTTCTTACAAATGCAAATTGCTTATAATCAACCTTCTCGTCACTGAATTTGATAACACGTTCAGGTTTGTGTGTGAATCTGTTCGTCTGTGTAGTTACGGATTTCAAGTTGCGTAGCTTTTCATATTTTAAGTCGCGTGGCTTTTCGGATTTTAAGTCGCGTAGTTGCTGTAAATTGCTCACATTATACGCGCTGCGTAAATCTGACAAATGTTCGCAAAGTGGCGGGTTCTGTGACGTATTGGTGACTGGAATAGTTTTCAACTCTGTTACTGTAACACTTTCGTCAATTTGGTTGATCTGTCGTGCAAATTTCTCGTCAACTTCCGTATTCGGAGTGTGTGAAACTTCCACTGACTCTAAATTAACCTCGTCGCGAATCCGTACTGCGTTTTTAGGGCATTGTTCGATGACTGCATTAATTTCGTGTACCTGTGTTACGTTTGCTGAACATTGTTCAGTGACTGCATTAACTTCGTCTTTATGTAATTCTGTTGTGCTTACACGTGTACTATTTAATTCTTGTGCAACAGTGCCAACTTTTTCATTACTGTTATTAGCACAAGTCTTAGTATTCACACGTAATTGTCCTCTGTTATCATAATTTTGCGCGGCAATGGCTTTAATCTGTTCCTCAAGCTGTTCATTCCGTTCACTAAGTTGTTTGATTTTTTTATTAATGTTGTCTTGTTCTTCATTCGATTGTTTATACCTTTCAATAATTAATTTATGTTGTTGGTGATCATTTTTCTGTATTTCAGTCATTAGTTGTAATATTGTCAAAATTTGATCCAATGTAACATCCTCTACTCTATTATCTGCGCTGTTTGATAGCGTACCTACAATTGTCACGTTTTGTGCGACCATTTGGTCATTCTGTAATTTACAGAAAGGTTTATCAGTCGGATGTACACTGTCAGACACTATTTCGGAATTAAATAAATCCGTCCTACTTTGTGCATCCTGTTCATTTTCATTAGACAAATTTGTCTGTACGTTACTTGAATTTTCCAAATCGGGTGTGTTAAGCTCGGCAGCGCTCATCACTATAGAGCGTTCTGCGTCATCAATTGTCGTCAAATTAACAGACGAGACAATTGAGTTCGTTTGCTCATTATCAGGATAAAAGTCATCACTAGTGGTTGGAATGCATTGATTGTCAGTGAACGCAGGATTGTCATCATGACACTGCGTGTCATAATTACTATCGGTTAAGTTGCTTAAGCCGGTAATTTCGTTCACAATACCTCGCGATACACTATTCACAGTCTTTCGCGGCATTTTTACAATAGTCACAAATATTCAAAAAACAAATAAGCACAAATGCAAAAAGGCAACAAACAAATACAACAGAGCAACGAATTGCCGTTGACCTGTAGAAAGAAAGTCACAAGATTAGTAAAAGCGTAGCGCCAAATCCTAATTATATCTAAGCAAATAAGAGCAGATATCTGACTGTTTTTTAGAAGACTCTCAACGAAATACGATCCTGGACTGGGTGTCGCCAAGTGTAACCTCCCCACCGTAATTTAAAAGAAAAAAAAACAATACTTAATACAAATGGGAGCCGAGTGTAACCTCCCCACAATGAAATCTACTGACAATGACAATTAAACAAAGATTAGCAATCTGACTCAAATATAAGTTCTTCACGAAGATTTAAAGTCCATTCAGTGATAAGAAAATTCAATTAAACCGAAATATCGGTCTTTGGCCCTGTGCAAAAATATCAAAATTAAATTCTTACCTCATTGCAACACCTAGTCAAATTTCTGCTCTTGTTGTTGCGCACCGCTTGGAGGAACTGCATTGCAAAAAATAATATTCCCTTTTTTTTTTGTTATCTAATTGAAAACTGGAACTTTTGTTTAGGGGAAGTGGAACGAAATAGTTACTTCAATTAAATGAAAATTTTATGTAAAAATTGCTTTTGAAATCAAAGTTATTATTGGGGGCACTTGTTGAAAATTAGTTACAATAATTAAACTTTACATTATCCGGTGATTATCTTAATTAACAGTATACCTCATTCAGCATCTTGACCAGTGTTGTCGCCAGACCACATCACGCAACCCCACTGGGCTGCTACCACTGATCGACCGCTCTGCATGACGACTACTAGTGTACTGCACGCCACTGAACAGAGCTACTACTCGCGACGACTACTGACAGAGTACTGCTCTCAACTAGACAGGGCTACAGACTCGCAACGACAGACCGACAGACTGAGAACCGCTCGCAACACTCGCGCGGTCAAGCGCATACTCTCTGGTCACAGACGCTGCAATGCCTCGCCATCGCTGCTGCGTTACATACGTGTTTCAACAGATCGACAGCGTGGCGTCGTTAGAGTGGTCTCTCTGAATGACTTCGCCACTACTCTTCAGCAGTGATTCTCCAGCAAAAGCTAGAGGTACACTTTGGTTTGTAAGTGAAGCTTCTTACGTTATTACACTAGTCAGTACTGCTTTACGACTATACTGCAATTCGACTACCTTTACTTTACGCTTGTAAAGGGTGTGTTATATTCCAACGATATCCTAATTCATCAGATTCGGTTGCCTCTTGGCGTACGACAGTACCTATCGAACAGATTAACTGATTTTGATGTTACACATAGAGGTACCATTACTAGTTATGTCTTACTGCCAACTCAGAGTGAGATGTTGTATTTCAAAAGAAAGGGACGTGGTAAAATTCTAGAAAACTAAATTACAGATCATTTATATTTAGAACCAAATGTGCCTGTAATGTTTGTTTGATCTGTAGGAAGTATATTTTATATGTGTTTCTATGATAGCAGGTCGGACGACTACCAAGCATCCACCCCCCCCCCCCCTTCCTCAACTAAGCCGCCCATCCTGACCTTGAACTACTAGGTCTACAACCCGCAATAGAGGCCTACCATCGCGGCCTCTACGGAACTACAAAAGAAAAACTGAACTAATCTCCGTCCGAGTGGCCCATGAAGGCCCAATGCTACTGACCGGCCGCCGTGTCATCCTCAGCCCACAGGCGTCACTGGATGCGGAAAAGGAGGGGCATGTGGTCAGCACACCGCTCTCCCTGCCGTACGTCAGTTTTCGACACCGGAGGCGGTACATCTCAATCAAGTAGCTGCTCAGTTAGCCTCGTAGGGCTGAGTGCACCCCGTTTGCCAACAGCGCTCGGCAGACTGGATGGTCACCCATCCAAGTGCTAGCCCAGCCCGACAAAGATTAATATCCGTAGTCTGACGGGGACCGCTATCACTACTGCGGCAGAGCCGTGGCCCTCTATAGTTCTGCATCATATTCAACGAAAAGTTTTAATTACATAATCTGCAGTTAATGGATACATATTTTTATATGATATCAGAGTTCATTGCTCTCTCTTTTAAGAGCATATTATGGGGTTAGTGTACATTACACCTCATTTTATACATTTTATTAAATGACAGTTTGTCTTAAATTGTACTGGACATAAAATATTGATACAATAGAAACAGATTTCATCAAAATGTTTTGAGAAATTTTTTTGAAAATTGTATCATAGCTCATCTCTTTCTCAATGTAGAAGGGGATTTTTCTAGGGCAAAGAATGGATTTGATTTTAATTTCATGGTGTTGTACAACAGCGAAGAGAACAGAATAAAAAGCGTCGGAGGCGTTACTTTCCGGCATGCCCTCGTATTTGAATTTTGTTAAGAAAATGAGTTCATATGAGTACAGCGGGAAAATGCTGCTGTCAGCGTACAAAAATGAGAATACGCTGACAGAGAAGTGGGAACTAGCTGCCTCTGTCCTTATTCCGCCTTCCTCGCCGAACATTTTAGTATGCGAACATATACACTCTTTTTTGTGCTGAAAGAGATTAGCAGAGGTACAGTGACGATGGAAGAGAAAGAGAGAAGAACCAGTGCTGATGAGGGAGAGGGGGGAGGGAAGAAAGTGTCAGTGGAAGAGAGAAGAGCCAGTGCTGATGAGGGGGGAGGGGAGAAGGTGGCAGTGAAAGAGAAAGAGAGATGAATGAAGACATTAGCAGTGGGAGCCAAAGAGATGTTAGATACTGATGGTCAGTGAGATCCAGTGGAAGTGAAAGGGAAAGAGAGATGGGTGGAGAAACAAGCAGTGGGAGCAAAAGAAACAGGGGAGATTGGAAGGTACAGATGAGTGGAGATGTACATAGGCTTGGGGGTCTGGACCCTCCCAGACTGGCGCAAGTTAACATGTCTGTATTGGGGGAGGAGAAGTTGGAGCGAAATTTTAAGCTCTTACTTACTGGGGAAAAGTAAGTTGCACCTCCATAATTTTTGAGCTGCGATACTGCATAATATACAAATATGTTCGCATGCCAAAATGTTTGGTGAGGAAGGCGGAATGAGGATTGAGGCAGTTGGTTCCTGACTCTTCCGTCTGAGTCTTTTAAAGAGGAACGAATTCGCCATTTCTGATCTCTGAAAAGACCATTTTCCCGCAACTTCTCTTGTTTTCCCTGTTACAGCAGGGTGTGCTACTTACGTGCAACGAATTCTGTACGACAGTAAGGCTTGACAGTTTATTAATGTACTTCCACACATTAATACACATTGAAAAATATAAACAAAAAATAAGTGTGCATAATATAAGGTCAACAAAAAATCATTTGGTCTTAATTTTGTCTGGATACTTTCCTCATATATTGCAGTTCACAGAGAACGCCAGGAGTGTGATGAGTATCTCAACACAGTAAATATATTATTAGAAATATTTTACCGAATTTTCGGTCTTCCCAGTTCTATATAAGTTTTGGCTGTCATTTTAAATTCCTTTCTGCTATGTTAAAACCCTTTACCTCATTTTTCGTCATTGTTGTACAACTTTTGGCGTATTTTGAAACGTCCCCTTAGAAAAATTATACATGACTGTGCTTAAACTGACACACAATATTTTTTAGAGCAACGCAATCTGACTTTCAATAATCCCTACAAGAGAATGGCCTTGACTAAATTAACCTATACCTTTCACAAATCACTTACCTCACAAAAATCTTCGTTTCTCGAACTACTGCAATACAGCGAGCGCCAATACTGCCAGCTAAATAAAAGATTCTAACTACTGAAGTCACTAACTACTGATAGGCATAGTTAGCAAATGAAAGATTTGGATAAAGAACAAACAATGTATTTACCTTAATAGTGTTCAAAAGTCATAATATATATATCAGTTTATGACATCCAGTCTTACAAATTTACTCTCTCTGATGGACACATGTTCAGATCATCCGCTCTCAAAACTCCGCCATCTCACTCCCCATATCCACCACTGCTGGCGGCTCACCTCCAACTGCGCAACGCTATGTGCTGTTAACAGCCAACTGTCCAACGCTACAATAGCAAATTGCAACTATGCAAACCAGCCACACACTGCACACAGCACAGTCAGTGATTTTCATACAGAGCGCTACATGGCGTTACCAACATAAAAACCTAAATAGCCTACTTACAATTTGTATAGGCGTAAGATGCACATTATAGAGACATGACGAGTCTAAGTTTTACTGATGGAAGGGCGTTGATTGAAATCAAGGTTTGGTGACCTCCGAACCATTGCGACGGCAGTAGAACCTTTGGCACGTTTTCACTCCGTTCGTTGAAACTATTTATGCCTCAGGTTGATATTACGTTCATATGTTACTGGCATAAGTACGGTAACATTAAGCCTATGAATTTCTGTGACGGATAACGGTATTCAAAAAATCGTAATGGTTGTCCGACATCATTATCTTAAGACCATATGGTAAAAATTTCGACGGCTTGCCATGAATAGAGGTCAAAGACGTAGGCATTTCCACAACTGGAACTTTTAGTACCTAAAAATCTTGTTTTTTTGTGTGTATCTTGACAACGGAAACAATTTTCGAAAGCGGGAAAATATGGTTTTTAGATTAATGCCTAAGGAATGTACAGTTAAAATTTGATACGTTTTCTATGGTTAGTTATTGTGATAATTGTGGCCCATAGTGAAAAGACAGCTAAAAACCGGTTTACCGTTTTCTGCATAATTACGGTAACTCTGAATCTCTGAATGTCCGTAACGGATCATGATAGCGAAAAACGTTTCGACGTTTCCAGAGAATATCACCTTAGGAACGCATAGTAACAATGTTAACAATCTGTCATGGATAGAAATTATAGAAGTGGCCATCCTCACATTTTGTACTTTTCGTAGTCAACAATCAAGGTTTTTCTGGTTTTTCTGAGAAACTGTGTATGGGGAAACGCTGCTGTTACAAGTCGCCAAAGTTCCACACAAAAGAACTGACCGATCTTATCGATTTGCCTGGATTGGAGGAAGTGCGTAACATTTAAATTTTGACCCTGTGATGTAGGATACTTACGGTATGCCCGTTATTTGATAGGTATACAATTGGTCGCTATCAAATACACTTGAGACCTTCTCTCTGTGATCAATAAAATGGTTCAAATGGCTCTAAGCACTATGGGACTTAACATCTGAGGTCATCAGTTCCATAGACTTAGAACTACTTATACCTAACTAACCTAAAGACATCACACACATCCATGCCCGAAGCAGGATTCGAACCAGCGACCGTAGCAGCAACGCGTTTCCCGACTGAAGCGCCTAGAAGTGCTCAGCCACACCGGCCGGCATTGTGATCAATAAAACCGGGAGATATGACCTCGTAGAAAATTATGGTTTCGTGGGCGGCTTCATAGAAGATATAAATAATTGAGTGACCAGTTCCTACAGTATTACAGGTGTTTACACACAGGTGTTAAAACTATTAAAATATGAAACTGAATGGGTAGTCCAACAACCCGCTGTATCTGTATTTAATTGAGTCGATTAAGAAATTCACACAGCCGTTCCGCAGTTTTTAGGTTGCATCTTTTGGTGTATATGACAGTATGTCATGCTATATAGGGAGTTATTACAGAATGCTGCACAGCAGCAAATAACGTAGTGGAAACGTACTGTCATATCGTTGGCTTGGTTGCGGAGTATCTTTGTGGGTAGCGCGTTCGCAAAGTCGAGCATGGGACACGGAACTATTGGGTTGTCGGTAGCTCTGCATGTAAGAAGCATTGTTGCCGCAAGTGGTATTACAGTAAAGTTATGGAATATGGAAGTGATTCAGTGGAAAGTACGTAATGATGTAATTAAAAGTGAGCTGTGCCGCCAATAACGTGTTTGTATATCCTCTCGTTGCGTGTCGCACCGTTCATAAACCATTCACGCCCTGTTCGGTCTCCCAGAATGAACAAATATGAATCAGTAATACTATTTACCACAAAAGAGAGCATTTAAGTGCCAGTGTCTTGTAGCGAGCGTGAGAACGTGCGTTCGGTCATCGCGTTCCGCATCATCAACAATGAACCGCGCCGCGACGGTTAGCGCACGCTCGTACAACTGAGAACTGTGACTGTAAATTTAATTTTGTGAACAGTGTTAAAATATATTATTAGTGTCAAGGAGGACTGGTACCAAATACCTATGTATGCATGACGAGCGTAAGAACTCCCGTGCGATCATTCGGCTTCTGCATCATCAACAATCACCCGCGTCGTGTCGGTTACGCGTATGCTCGTCTGAGTGATATTGTGGACTGGTAATCATTCATTAATTGGGATAAACACTTATGAATTAGAATGTAAACAGTGCAACCTGCGATTTTATTTTATCGTTTCAGAATATAGTTGTTCATACCAGACGTAGAACAGTGTTGTGTTTTAACGTCGAGTAGCTCCCCTAAACCCACTTGCATATTTCGATAGATAATTTCAAGCAAACCAGCAGCAGCGTGGAGCAGAACAATACGACTGCCGCGGGATTATCAGGTACATGGTGTGGACAAGGCGCATGGTCGAAACGACAACCAGTTGAAGGGTTCTCCCACCCATTTGTTTCCCCGGCGTGTTACATAGCGACGTGTATTCAGGACCAGCAACTTCGGATGAGAAGCGCCGTATAAGTTATTAGGAGAGTGAACTATTTTTGTATAAACAGTGACTGTTAATTTGGATACTTGAGTGACGTCACGCGAGCTGTCGGATGTGTACGCCAAAGAACTAGTGACACAGTGTATATACTCGTCCGATCCGTGACAGTGCAAAGAACTAGTGCTACGAAGTAAACATACTCCACGGTGGTGCGCTTTTGATGACGCTAGCGCCACCTAGGTGTAAATTTGAGCACTTATTTGGCAGCCATTACGGTAGACGACGCTAGTGTCACCTACGGGCAAATATGAAAACTTTTTGGCAGGCAATATCGTATACGACGTGAGCGGTGTCTAGGAGTGACGCTGTAACCATTACCATGCATTGCAGAGAAGGTGTAGTGCTGACAGCGGCACGGCGCTACGGAGCAGCTGCCACTGCGAGGCCGCCAGACATAGAAGAGTAAGTCGCGCTTCACAACGTTACCTCACGAAACTGAACCAACGAGAGAAATTAACTGGCTGTGCAGATTACGTTCTATAGTTACGCGATTACAAACAGTGACAGCTAAAATCCTTTTGTATAATCAAAAGTACGAGACAATAATTACTTGCCGATCATTTAGTAAAGTAAATGTCACAGCCAGATCATGTTTACTTAGTGGTCTAATTTTTAACAACAGTTAATACGACAGTAGAACTATATTTACCTTAGCTTATATTTCATTCTCTTTTTTTTACGTGTTCTTGTATGTTATGTGTGCTTCTGAGCACGAATTACAGCACTGAATGCATACAGCGTTGTAGTTTGGTTGTGGTTATTGCCATCCATTCTGTGCTACGAGTGTTGTTGTGATTTGTTTATTGCTCCATTGAGTAACTTTTCTGTGGTTCAATATGGAAAATAATGAAGTTGGAGCAACTGCAATAGGCAGGGAGGTGAAAGCAGACTCTTTGGGTGAAAGTAATCAGGTGGAGACGAAAACAGAAGCAAAGAGTAGTGAAGTGTCAGATTCCGGTATAGGGGACAGTAGTCTATCAACAGAGACGGGAAGTCCTAATGCAGTGTCGTCACCAATCATGGAGACGCCTAGATGGGATGAGTGTAAACTTAGGCCTGACCTGTCTATCGTTGACATGCTCAAAACTTTATTACACGACAACCAGAAATTATTATTGCAAGATAACAAACAAGTAAGAGAAGATATTAAGCGATCAGTAGAGCATATAAACGAACGACTCAGTAAAAAGATCGACTAGACTAATGAGGCTGTAAGGAAATTGGCTGAGTCAAGTCATCAGAGGATATATGAACCTACCATTCAGTTTGAGGAGAATGTTGCAGGCAATACTAAACGTTTTGAAAAGGTAGAGTCAGATGTCAAAGAAGTGAAGGAAGAGCTTACTAAAAAGGTTGAGGCTTACGATGAGCATTTTGAACAACTGCGTGAGCAAGTGAAACACTGTAAACACAGGATATCAGCTGTTGCGCTTAACTGGGGTGCTTATGCATGGCGAGTAGAAGAGGTGTACAGTGAGGTAGGCAGGACTAGGGAACAGATCGGTCAGCAGGTGAGGAGTGAAGAGAAATCACTATTACGTGATGGAAGCATTGCTAGATGTAGCTTAATTGGTATACAAAATGATGAGTTCTTCCTCGGCATAGGTAATTTTAAGAACTCCGAACCAAATGGGAGATGGCATCCCAAAGATTTCTTTGATCAATTTAAGGGTGGTGTTACCTGAACTATGGGATGAGCAAAGAAACGTACGCTTCGATGCAGCAAGATTGGAAGGTGAAGCTGGCACCTGGGGCATGAGAATAGGACATAAGTGTACAACCTTTGCTGGATCTGAAAAGGAATTTTTGCATCAATACTGGTCACGATGGAAGCAAAATGAAATACATAACAGACTGTACCAAGGTAGAAGGTTTGAGAGAGGGCGTGACCAGAAACTAAAGAAATTTTTTCAAGATTATTATGAGAGGAACTTGTATTTAGATGAACCGATGACGACAGAAGCAATAGTGTCCCTGATCATAAGTAAACTACCGACAGGAGTTCAGTATAAGTTGCTAGCCATCCCTAGAGATGACGTAGAGGCAATGAAGTCAGCCTTACGACTATTAGACATGTTGTATGATTCACGAGGAACAGGAGGAGGAGAAGGTGATAGTAGAGTATCAGCGAATAACAAATCCAATACAGATACCCATTTAAAACTTAACAATAGACATGATGGACGATATTGGAATAATTATGGCAGGAGACATGGCGGTAGTTTCCATGGCCATGGTGGTCACAGAGGACATCGTGGAGCTATGGACATGGGAATCAGGGCACTATGCATCAGATGACCAGGTGCGAAACTAAAACCATAGCCCGGACAGGCAGCGTAGGGAAGGAACACTGGGAAACTAGAGGAGGTTCCTGATATAGCCTGATCAGGAACGGAGGATGAAGGGCCCATAATTAGGTCTATTCGTAAGCTGGATAATGTGACAGAGATTTTGGAAGACCTATTGCAAGAAGTTGGTGAAGGCCGTGAGGAAGCTATACAGTCTGTAATTTAAGTAGAAATATTTGGTACTCGTATTGATGTTTTTGTGGATTCTGGTAGCCAGGTCAGTGCAGTATGACAGAAGCTCTATACGAAGTGGTTGGAACAAGGAAGGAGGATACCCAGTTTTCCATTACATGGAATATGTATCACAGGTGCCGTTGGTGCGAAGAGCAAGGTTATTAAGGAACAGATATTAGTCATAATGAAGCCTGATGATGAAGATTATGATGTGTCGGCACTTTTCGTGCCTGGGTTGGCGTTACCCATAATCTTAGGGGTCGACTGGCTAAGAGAACAAAAGGCTCAACTGAACTTTGGTAAAGGATGTCTGGAAGTGCAGAAGAAAGGAATGGAAGTTGTTATTGCCTTTAAAGAGAGGATCAATGTCAAAGAAGTAGTCGGAACGACTAAGACATACTGTGATATCGATCTGCAACTAACAACACAAGGTGCTGTGAAAGGAGATACAGGAGCTCTGAGCAAGAAGCTGTGGAGATGAGAAGACAAGATCAGCATGGAAGACACTGAACTGTTGTCTAACGGAAAGCCCAGTTATTAGACCATCAAGACCGTGAGATCACAGAAGTATTAGTGAGGGTCCTGCGAAGGTACAGGCAGATTTTTTTCAAGTGAACCTGGTATAATCAAGACAGCTAAGTGTAAATTACAAGTGAAGGAGCATGAACCAATTTTTGTTAGGCCTTATGCGATATCTCAATCGAAACGTGAAGCAGTGGAAGAAGAGCTCCGGAGAATGTTGCGAATGGGAATAATAGAAAGGTGAACTAGCCAATATAACAATGTGTTGTAAGTTGTGGAAAAGAGGAATGGCGATGTCAGAGTAGTATTGGACGCACGTCCAGTGAATAAAATTATTATTCCAGAAAGAGCTAGACCTGAGAATTCGGAAGAGTTACTCCAAAAGTTTCATGGGGCAAGAGTATTGTAACGCCGGAAATGCATATACTCCTATTTCCATCTATTGTACTATTATTTTTTTTCCTTGTTTTGTTACCTCAAGATATGACATTTCTGTCTCTTTATATATTGTAATTGTTTTACTGTTTGTATATATATATATTTATGCACTCATGTCGATGTATAATTGGTTTGTTTCGTAAATATTATTTGTATTTTTACGCTGGGTCTTGCCTAGGGAAAACTGCTATCGAACGATTACGTCGATAGGTCGTGTGACGAATCAAAGTGTGTAGGATCTTTGGTAGTGTTAACTCTGCCGCGTGGAGCGCGGGCGGAACAGTGAGAGTCTGGCGGGAGTAGCGAGTGGAGCAGCTGTTGTGTGACGCTCCCGCGAGTTGCCGCGCTTTCGGGGTTTGGCAGCATGTAATTGCGCTCGACTCGCGATGATAGTTTCTGACATGGTGTCGCGGACGGGAAGCATTAGCTGGCGCACATCAAGAGCCCGTTTCGCCTGGTGACCGTGTCGAGAAGAAGGCGCGCCAACATCCAGCTCCTGCAACAGCGACGGCCGACAATGAGTGACTGTCGCCACCTCCTCGATCGACGGCTTCAAACCTTCAATCAACCAACAAGGAAGACTAAAAGCACGTAAAGTTTCAGAACTGTATGGCAGACCTCAGCTTTTCAAATTGTTCCATTTGCCTCGCAAAATTACAGCAACTTAGCATGAACCTTTGTTGCTCATTGTCCCAATTGCATTGCCAAGCAGGGTCCCTTCCTTTTCCGAAATGAACCCGAGTGTCGTTGAAATTCAAACGCCAGCATTAAAATAATATAATTAGATTTCACTGCTTTAATTTCAAAGTTCAGTAGCTGGCTACAATATTTAGGTTACACGAGCACAAATTTAGAGTGCGAGTTTTGTTAGCATATTTTAGCTTACCTGTGACTGCAGCTCAGCTTGGTACGTACTAAATTTTACTATTGTTAATAGTTCAGAATCATTTAATTCAAGTTCAAAGTTAAATCTCTTGTTTCTAAATTGCGTAGAGTCAAGTTGCTTTTGAAATGATTGTTGAGGTAGTCCAAGACTAACCGTATTTTACTGGATTTCGATGTGTTTCAGAAAGAAAGCTCACTATTAACTTCAGTCACTAAATTAATTTTCGATTTTCCGGTTTTATTAATTCTTTTGCTAAATTAAGTCAGAGTGTAGCGAAATTTATTACTTCTGACAAACTTTCAGTTTTCACACTACACGTGTCAACCTTCAGTTGCCACACTTCTAGTGCTAATTATATGTGTAATAACCTTTCTTTTTCAGTTACTATAGTAATTGTCCTTAGGACTGGCGACCGTGATTTCCCCCAAATCTCAAATATCTAATTACCGCTAGTTAATTGTTAACGTAACGGCCGCACATTTACTTTCTTTATTATCTTTACCCCTTTTCAAAATTGATTTCCACCAGTTTCATTTGCATTTTTCCTTTCATTTAGATGTAACCCTTTCCTCCCTCTTTACCGATAGATTAACTTCGGTGACGATTGCTTTTCCCAAATTTCCATTAGGTACACGCGGTTTAATTTCTCACTGTCATTAAGGTCGATAAGTGAGGGGGGAGGTTACACGTGGCGACCGTGACAGGACAATCTTCAAATTTGAGGTTGTTCTGGACACGAATTTTGCATTATACAAATCTCGTAACAAAGTACTGGTTACGAAATGGTCGATACGTCAGCGAGAATATTAGTGTGAGGAATCCTAATTAGATTTGAGATTTGGCATTTATATTGAAAATTATTAAAATGAGTGAAGGCAACAATTACCAAAATTTGGTAGGCTTGGATAAGGAACAATCGGTCGAACAGTGGGGAACGCGCACCGCGGTACCCATTGTTCAGGGACAGGCGGCTAGCATGAAAGACGCGACCGGCGAAACGCAACAAAGAGCAGAAATGGAATTCCAAACTTTAGAAAATGTTTCGGAATCAGAAGTGAAAATCAAATCTGAATCCCTTGATGACGAATACGGGGGGGCAATTAAAGAGGAAGCCGCTACGGAAGTAAAACCGGTAGTTTCCGGGAATTTAACTGATTTATTGAACGTTTTGATTAACGAAATCAAGAGTCAATCGGTCAAGCAAGAAGCTCAGTCTGAAAAATTTGAACGGATGCTAGACAATCAGAACAAAGCTATTAACGTTGTTAACAACAATGTTGGAGTTGTTAACACAAAAGTTGATAAAATCAAAGAAGATATTGTTGTAATTAATACCGAAATCGGTAATCTTAAACAGGAAATGATAGGCGTTCAGGCGGAAATTGCGAGCATAAATACTCGTTTTAATTCTGAAATTAGCAGAATCGAGAAAAGTGTAGGAGAATCAGTTGCTCCGATCATCGAGAATAAGGTGACGGAACAAATTCAATTAGTGAAAAAAGAGGATCAAAAGAAGGTGGAAACTTTAAAGGCTTTAGTATCCGAAGTAGATACCAAAGTGACGAAGCAGGCTAATACCTGCGAAGAGAAAAAGAGGGAAGTGGAAACGCTTGCGACAACCACTTGCCAAGTGATTACGAGGGTGTCGGAATTAGAAAGGAAACTTGACGAAAAACAGCTATGTGCCAATCTGTGCACATAGTTCGGAGTTGTTGACGAAAGAGGAGCGGTTCGACCCCTTGAAAAAAGGCGGTATACACCCGACGGATTTCATTAAAAATTGTGAAAGAGTTTTACCCAGATCATGGACTGATGAGAGAAAAATTAATGCGATTATTGATGTGTTGGCTGGTGATGCCAAGCGTTGGGGCTTAAACCTCAACATTACGAACCTGACTTTTGACGAATTTAAAAATTTGTTTCTGGCTGAATACTGGTCAGAGCAAAAACAGCAAAGTGTCTGGCGCGAATTTGTCGTATCGAGGCCTTTCGATGCGAATTCGCGCGGTTCGATGAAGGAGTTTTGTGAGGGCTGGATCCGCAAGTTGGAATATTTGCGTGACCGCCGCTCGGAATCCGAAATAGTCTGGGAACTCTACAAGAAGCTTCCAGATGATACAAAACGATACGTAGGAAGCAATTACAGGACAATCAATGATTTCCTGGGAAGAGTGGAGGACGAGGACAATTGGCGCAATAATCGCGACAGTGGCAGAGGCCGTGGTAACAACAACGGGTACCACAGCAACCACAACAACGATAACCACGGGAATAATGCATACCGCATCCATGGCAGCAATAACAATAATGGTTCGGACCGTAATAACAATCGGTACAATGCAAATAATAACAGGAATGACGGAAACCAGTATCATACTAACGTGATACGGGCTTCACAGAATAGTAATAACGCCAGAGGGTGTGATCAGCCGACTCAGCAGCATCCGGGGAGCGTATCTGCTGGGACGAGACAGGGAAACCATTAGCCGCGCCGGTGAGGGGCCGACCGGGCGTGGAGAAATTTTGGCGGCCCAATAACAGAAAAAAACCCAGGTGTCGTCGTTATGAAAATTCCGTATGGAATAATCAAAGGCGGGAGAGTGTGCCAGTGTTGGGAGAAAGGAGTGCGCCCACAAGCAGCAGATCAGCTGTAGACACGGCAGTAGGAAGTACATTCACTGTCAGTGAGAACAATTTAAGTAGTGTTCCGGAAATCGATTATAAAGTGGCAGCTGTAATACCCACAGCGGAACTGGAGATTGAGTTTAAGAATGATTCGCAAGTGTTGAAAGAAGATCAGATGTCGGATAAAACGTCCGTCATCGAGCGAGGAGATGCAGAGAGGGATGAGGTCTGGTTAAGGCAGTTCGGTCGCTTATACGACGAACTAAGAGATTATAGGGGCCTGTACGGGAGAAGCATTTATGGAGAGCGCGGGCAGAATTTGCCGCGTCTCGTCCCACAGGAAGATAGTATTTGTGAAGTGATGGAAAGTTCTGGCCCTAACCGGCAGACTTTACCAGAAATAGTTGATGTTAATGGGGAGCACGAGCAAGATTCGTCGTGTTTCGTCCCGCAGGAGTTAGATGTTGAAGTAGTAACGGAAAGTTCTGGCCCTAACCGGCAGACTTTACCGAAAGTTATAGTGATAGAAGTAGCCGACCCATCCGACGCAAACCTCCAGTTTAAACGTTGCGAGAGTATTAAGGAGAAAGATTACGAAAATTTTAGTGATAGCCGGACACGATTGGTAGAAAACCACGTAGATTACAGTGTGTATGAGGTTAGAGCTGACGTTATACGGTCAGACGATAGCAGTGTGGGTTGCGCAGATCCAGAGGAAGTAATTTCAGATGCTACTGGGCACATTTCTCCAGGTAGATTGGCAGATGAGATCAATCTGACTAAAGAGGAATCAACGAAGGTGACAATTAGTGAATTGATAGCAAAGCAACACTCACTAGTTGACGAGTTACAGGAAAAGGTTTCGGTATTGGAGGCGAAGCTAGAGACTAAGCCTCAGGACAAACGTGTTGAAATTAAAACTGTATGTGAACAGAGGCTGAAAAAGCCGCCAGATAAGCCGGATTTAGGATCAAAGCCGGATGGTTTTTTCTGGAATGACCTGGATATAGACGAGGATTTACTGTGGGAAAATAAAGAAACAGTCGAGGACAAGTGTAGACAGATAGTAGTGTCTGTTAATATGCACGACCTACAACTAAACGTGTTGATTGACACCGGTGCAGAATTGAGTGCTGTATCTGGGAAAATATTTGAGCTACTGAAAGACAGACCTGGCATCATAGTTATGCCAGTAACAGGAGTGAAAATTATCGGTGCTACTGGGAAGGCCAGTAAACCGGTCACAAAACAGATTTTTGTCAACTTCGAGATATGTGGGGCACGATTTGAACAAGAGTTTGTCGTCGTGCCAGACTTAACTACGGAAGTAATTATCGGGTTAGATTGGCTGTTAAAGTACCGTGCAGTGATTAACTGCGAAAGCAAAACGTTGACATGTACGTCCCAAGATAAAACAATAGTAGTTAGTTTTGACGAGGCAGGAGACGGTGTGCATAGGCAATACCAGCCTATACACATTGTTAACTGGCCGAATGGTATTGACGTAGGTATGAATTTGAACTACTGTAATGTGAGGAATCTCGGCATTGACAATAGTGTAGAAAGTGAATTGGAAAGTATTGTAGACGGTGTGTCAAACGTAACACACGAACAAAGACGAGGCCTGTATGAAGTAATAATGAGGAATAAGAGTGTGTTTTCAGACAAACCGGGTCTTGTGGAAGGATATAAATGCAAGTTGCATGTAATTCCGCACGAACCATTCTTCGTGAGACCGTATGCTATACCGCTGTCCAAAAAGGAAGCAGTGCAACGGGAGATAGATAAGATGATCGAATGGGGAGTGATTGAAAGAAGTACAAGTCCATACAATAACGGTTTGGTCATTGTAGCAAAACGGGATGGTAGTGTGCGTATTGTGATTGACGCACGCACGTTGAATAGGGTCGTTCAACGTGAAACAGACAGACCAGAGAGTATGGAGGAGATTTTGCAACGTTTTCATGACGTTAAGTTCATGACTAGCCTCGATCTGACAGCTAGTTACTGGCAAATAGAACTCGAAGAAGAATCTAGGCCATACACCGCCTTCTTGTTTGCGGGCAGGTGTTATCAGTATATAGTACTGCCGTTTGGACTTAATATATCTGTGTCCGTGTTCAACAGGGCCCTAGATAAGGTGCTAGGACCGGCTTTGAGTTCAAGATTAACTGTATATGTTGACGACCTATTGTTGGCCAATGCCACTTGGCATGACCATTGTGACCTGTTAGATGAAGTTTTTAGAGCATTGCGCCGTGGCGGAATGACTCTAAAGCTAAAGAAATGCGAATTTGTGAAGCAGGAACTGAAATTTTTAGGGCATGTAATTACCACTGCTGGTATTACGAAAGACCCAGAGAAACTAGAGGCAATAAAGAATTGTCCTCCACCCAAGTCTAGGAAACAGTTAAAAAGTTTTCTAGGGATCACAGGATTTTACCGTAAATTTGTAAAAGGACAAGTGTTTAATGATGAAAATTTGAATAACCTCTTACGCAAAAATGTTCCGTTTGTGTGGACTGACGGGTGTCAGACCGCTTTCGAGAGATTAAAAGACGAGTTGTTAAGATCTAACATACTATTTCATCCTGATTTATCGCTACCCTTCCATCTGGGAACGGATTCGTCGAATTACGGGGTGGGGGTAGAACTGTTCCAAGAAGTTGGTAAAGGAGAGGATAAGGAACACCGGACGATAGCGTTCGCGAGTCGAACTTTATCAAAAAGTGAGCGAAACTACACGATTTCTGAGAAAGAGTGTCTCGCTATCGTGTGGGGATTCAAGAAGTTCAAGGGTTACCTATGGGACCGTAAGGTGATTATTCATACGGACCATAAGGCGCTCACTTATCTGAAGGATTGTAAACTACTTCACGAAAGACTGACTAGGTGGTCGCTGTATTTACAGCAATTTAACTATGACATCTGTTACGTAAAAGGGACCGACAATTGCGTAGCGGATGCGCTGTCGCGGTTGCCCGAGTCTAATCAAGGTCTATTGAAAGATGAGGCAGATGGAGTGGTCAAATTGTACTATTTTAAAGAAGTTGAGGGACGTAAATTAATAATGAACATTTGTAAGAATCTACGTCGTCATCAGAACGAGGATGGTTGTTTAAATATGGTGAAAACCCGATATGATGAAAAGAGTCCAGAAGGAGAGAAATTAAGGAAGTATTACAAGATATACGATCATATCTTGTACATACGTAAGGGTGAAGATAGTAATATTTGGCGGGTATGCTGGCCCAGCAAATACGTCACGGAAATAATAGACTACTACCATTTGGCGTATGGTCACTGTGGACCAAAGAAATGTACGGAAAAGCTGAGTGAAGTAGTGCATTTCAACAACATGTTAAAACGAGTTACTGACAGAGTGAAAACTTGCGATTTATGTCAGAAGGTGAAGGTTACCAACTGTACGAGTCGTGGTCCTATGCAAAGTATAAGGCCTAACGACACCTTTGAGTTACTGTGCGTGGACTTGTACGGACCTTTGCCCAAGTCATCAGGAAACTTTGCTTACATTTTAGTAGTGCTAGAAGCTTTTTCCAAGTTCATCAAACTATACCCGATTAGGAAAGCTACAGCCAAAGCAGTCTATAGCAAGCTTGTGAACGATTATTTTGTTCATATTGGTAAGCCCAAGGCGATTCTATCAGACAATGGGGCACAATTTACTTCTAAGTTGTGGAATGAAGGCTTGGAAAGTAATGGGGTCGAGGTGATCCATATTTCAGCTTATTGTCCGGCTGGGAATCCCGCTGAGAGGTATATGCGCGAGCTAGGCCGACTGTGCCGTACCTATTGCCATCACAACCATAGGGCATGGGGCAAATATGTAGCAGTATTTGAGAGAATTATGAACACCTTGAGACATGAATCGACGGGATTTTCTCCAGAGGAAATCCTGTTGGATGACAGAAGTAAAAGTTTAGTGGAAGAGATAATCAAATTCCCTCCACGGATTGACATTAGTATTGGTGTGAAAAAAGATCGTTTGCGAGAAGTAATGAAGCTTAAAGCCGATGCTCGCATACGTCGTCATGACGCTAAAGCGCGTTTTGCTAAGTTTGCGATCGGAGACTTAGTACTTGTAAAAGCTCATGAGAAATCGAGCGAGATAGACAATGAAATCTCTAAATTTAAGTTTGTTTATAATGGACCATATAAAGTCATTGGTATACCTCACACAAATGCTTGTTGCTTAGAGTATCCAAGCTCTGGAAAGCTATTAGGTATACGAAATATAATAGATTTGAAATTGTACCAACCTAGGATCGATTAATACCACACAATGGGTAATTTGTACAATATGTAAATATAGAGTGTAAGATTTAAGGTTTGCTAGATTGCCATGCTTTTGACTGACCAAGAGGACATTAAAGAAGTTGTAATTAATAAGTAATTAATTTTGACTAAATGATTTAAGAGAGAGTGATTATTTATCAATTGAAAAATCCAAGCTGCTAATTTAAGTTTTCAGCTGAGTCACAGTAGATTAAGCAACGTAAATATGATTTTGTAACTAGCTGTAAGATTTCATGAATATGTGTTTTACTAGTCATTGCCGATGTACTTAGACGCTGTTTTAAGTTTCAGGCTAGTACATGCGTGTGATGATGGACAGTGTTGAGTTATCCACTGTGATAGTATTAAGGGACTCCTTGAGATTACTCGGGAGTGAGTTTTTCCTAAAGAATTCAGTGAAACGGACGTTCTGGAAACGCCGTCACAAGGGCGAGTGAGATCAAGCGTGCCGCACACGCGGGCGCAACAATACTGGCGAGGCGAGCCGCTGTCGGCTCTTGTGCCGCTGTTGGCTCTTGTGCCGCTGTCGGCATTCTTTGTACTTGCGAGTACGAAAGGCGGAATAGTTTTTCTTCCCGGACAGCTGATGTGAAAGAATTCTGCTGTCAATATTTATGTTTTTTTCGATCTACTGAATATTATTTTCTTGTTTAGCGTTAAGTGGAATCTCATGACGAGATATTAATTATGAAAAGGTTATGTAAAAATGTGTATTCTATGTAATTAATTATTAATTTGCGTATTTTGATCTACCTGTTTTTATGACCATGTACTCTGATTAATTTTGCAAATAGTATTCCATTTCTCATAGTGTTACGAATTTTAATGATTTTGGAATAGCTAAACCATTTTCTATATCTTCTATGAATTTTAATATGTTGTCAACCTGTTTTATTTTGTGCAAGATGACAGAGTGGAATAAGATTAGGAGTGTCCCCACTCAATTATTATGGTCTAAAAATTGATTTATGATTAATTAGACGAATGCTAAATTTTGTTGATGTTTTGAGCATATGCATTTCCGCTGTTTCTTTTTTGGGACATTTTCTGAGTCTGTTTACGTTACACGAACATCCTCAGACAATGTGGGGCACGTGTAACGCCGGAAATGCATATACTCCTATTTCCATCTATTGTACTATTATTTTTTTTTCCTTGTTTTGTTACCTCAAGATATGACATTTCTGTCTCTTTATATATTGTAATTGTTTTACTGTTTGTATATATATATATTTATGCACTCATGTCGATGTATAATTGGTTTGTTTCGTAAATATTATTTGTATTTTTACGCTGGGTCTTGCCTAGGGAAAACTGCTATCGAACGATTACGTCGATAGGTCGTGTGACGAATCAAAGTGTGTAGGATCTTTGGTAGTGTTAACTCTGCCGCGTGGAGCGCGGGCGGAACAGTGAGAGTCTGGCGGGAGTAGCGAGTGGAGCAGCTGTTGTGTGACGCTCCCGCGAGTTGCCGCGCTTTCGGGGTTTGGCAGCATGTAATTGCGCTCGACTCGCGATGATAGTTTCTGACATGGTGTCGCGGACGGGAAGCATTAGCTGGCGCACATCAAGAGCCCGTTTCGCCTGGTGACCGTGTCGAGAAGAAGGCGCGCCAACATCCAGCTCCTGCAACAGCGACGGCCGACAATGAGTGACTGTCGCCACCTCCTCGATCGACGGCTTCAAACCTTCAATCAACCAACAAGGAAGACTAAAAGCACGTAAAGTTTCAGAACTGTATGGCAGACCTCAGCTTTTCAAATTGTTCCATTTGCCTCGCAAAATTACAGCAACTTAGCATGAACCTTTGTTGCTCATTGTCCCAATTGCATTGCCAAGCAGGGTCCCTTCCTTTTCCGAAATGAACCCGAGTGTCGTTGAAATTCAAACGCCAGCATTAAAATAATATAATTAGATTTCACTGCTTTAATTTCAAAGTTCAGTAGCTGGCTAAGATATTTAGGTTACACGAGCACAAATTTAGAGTGCGAGTTTTGTTAGCATATTTTAGCTTACCTGTGACTGCAGCTCAGCTTGGTACGTACTAAATTTTACTATTGTTAATAGTTCAGAATCATTTAATTCAAGTTCAAAGTTAAATCTCTTGTTTCTAAATTGCGTAGAGTCAAGTTGCTTTTGAAATGATTGTTGAGGTAGTCCAAGACTAACCGTATTTTACTGGATTTCGATGTGTTTCAGAAAGAAAGCTCACTATTAACTTCAGTCACTAAATTAATTTTCGATTTTCCGGTTTTATTAATTCTTTTGCTAAATTAAGTCAGAGTGTAGCGAAATTTATTACTTCTGACAAACTTTCAGTTTTCACACTACACGTGTCAACCTTCAGTTGCCACGCTTCTAGTGCTAATTATATGTGTAATAACCTTTCTTTTTCAGTTACTATAGTAATTGTCCTTAGGACTGGCGACCGTGATTTCCCCCAAATCTCAAATATCTAATTACCGCTAGTTAATTGTTAACGTAACGGCCGCACATTTACTTTCTTTATTATCTTTACCCCTTTTCAAAATTGATTTCCACCAGTTTCATTTGCATTTTTCCTTTCATTTAGATGTAACCCTTTCCTCCCTCTTTACCGATAGATTAACTTCGGTGACGATTGCTTTTCCCAAATTTCCATTAGGTACACGCGGTTTAATTTCTCACTGTCATTAAGGTCGATAAGTGAGGGGGGAGGTTACAGTATTCAGTAGTATTGATATGAGATCAGTGTAGTGGCAGGTCCCTCTACATGGAGGAAGAAGCTACCAGTATCATGTACTACCATTTAGCCTTAATATTTCCACATCTGCCTTTTTTAGAGCATTGGATAAGGGACTGGGCGAGCAGTTGAGTAATAAGGTTACTGTGCACGTTGATGATATCTTGATAGCAACTGCAATCTGGGAAGAGCATATTAAAACATTTGAAGAAGTACTCATGGCCTTTGAGAAAGCAAGAGTGACAGCGAATTCGGGGAAATAGGATTTTGGAAGGAGTGAGGCTAAGTTTCTTGGCCACATCGTTAATGCACAGGGGATCAAACCGGATGACGTCAAACTACAAGCGGTCAAGGATTTTCCTGCACCATGCTGTAAGAAGCAATTAAGAGGTTTCCTTGGTTTATGTGGATGGTATAGGAAGTTTATAAGTGGTCAGTCACTTAGTAACCCACATTTGTTGAATCTGCTGAAGAACAACGTGTTATGGGATTGGACAGATGAATGCCAAGGTGCTTTTGAGGAAATAAAGCAACAGCTGTGTGATTGTAAGCTGCTCCTGCACCCAAACTTGAGTAAGGAATTTTATTTGGCTTGTGACAGCTCAGACTATTCATTAGAAGTGCACTTATACCAACTGGATGAAATGGACTCGGATAATGTTAAAACAATCCCATTTGCAAGCAGGGCTCTGACTAAATGGGAACGGCAATATACAGTCACAGATTGAGAGAGGCCCTTGCTGTCCTGTGGGGTTTCACAAAATGGTTCAAAAGGCTCTGAGCACTATGCGACTTAACGTCTGAGGTCATCAGTCGCCTAGAACTTAGAACTAATTAAACCTAACTAACCCAAGGACATCACACACATCCATGCCCGAGGCAGGATTCGAACCTGCGACCGTAGCGGTCGCTCGGTTCCAGACTGCAGCGCTGAGAATCGCATGGCCACTCCGGCCGGCCAGGGTTTCACAAAATTCAGATATTGCCTAGTAGGCAGAACCACCAAAGTAGGCACAGACCATAAGGCATTGACCTTTCTACTTGATGGCAAATTATACCACAGATGTCTCACCAGGTGGGCGCTTGCCTTACAATAATATCAGTTTAGTGTTGTCTACCGACCTGGGAACCAAAACATCATACCTGATGCACTTTCGAGGATGCCACCTGGTGTTGATAATATAAATGTTAATGGACCACAAGGCCAGGAATTAAGCATTACTTTGATCAAGGGTGTTCAATACGAGTAATTTGTTACCAAATTACTTAAAAATATCCTACGTGAGCAAAATGAAGATCCTGCATTGAAGAGTTTGAAGGTGAGATACAGGTGTGCTGGAGAAGATGAATTGAGAAAATATTATTTAATTCATTACAACATTCTGTACCGTTGTCTGGATGAATCGTTGCAGGACTGGAAATTATGCATTCCGAAACATGCTATTGAGAAGCTGGTGTGGTACATGCATTTCACCATGATGCCCACTTTGGCGCAACCAAATGTCTAGAAAAACTAAGGAAGGAGTGTATATTCTTTGGCATGAGCAGAAAGATTATGAAGATATTACAGACCTGTGATGTGTGCCAGAAGACTAAGACAACTACTGTTACCCATCAGGGACCTATGCACCCCATAATTACTGATGGAATCAAAGACATTGTGGCCGTTGATTTGCTTGGTTCACTGCCTAAGTCCCGCAGCAATTTCACGCAGCTCATGGCGGTGGTAGAAGTGTGTTTCAAAATATATGAAGTTCTACCCCCTAAGGAAAGCAACTGGAAAGGCAATATGAGCGTGAATGGAAAATGACTATTTTACGGAGGTGTGCAAACCAAGGCAAGTGCTATCTGACAATGGCCCACAATTGATATCAAAGGAGTGGAAGGAGATGTTGCGGAGGAATGGTGTAGAACAAGTTCTGATAGCCAGATATAGACCAGCCTCAAATCCAGCTGAGAGAGTCATGAAGGAGGTAAACCACATGTGCAGGACATATTGTATTCGGAAACATAGCAAATGGAAAAAGTATATAACAGATTTTGAAGGTGTAATCAGTAGCCTACCTCATGCCGTGACAGGTTTTTCACCATGTGAAATCCTGCTGAACCAACCTCCTGAAAGTATATTCTCCAATATCTTGAATGATTCTTCCACTGTGGATCAATCGTGGGACAGAAAAATTGAATTGCTCATGGAACATTTACGTGATGAAGCTTAACAGCAGAAAGAAAGACATGATAAGCTCATGTGACCAATTAATTATAAAGTCGGTGACCTTGCGTTAATCGAAACCCACACACGTTCTAGCAAGCTGAACGAAGAAATTAAGAAATTCCATCATAAATACCAAGGACCGTATCGTATTACTGATACCAAATGTCCTAATACTGTTTAACTGGTCGTGTGAAGTCAGGTAGATACGAGGGCAAACATCATGTGGAAAACATGAGCAAGATTAATGACTGATTGTTCGATGTGACATGTGGAAAGTATACACATGTCATCTGCTATTGTCCTTAAGTACAGTCATTAATTTCTGATTTTTATGAGGACGCTCTAATCGAGTGAGATTTAACTAGGATGTGTTCCCATCACAAGCAATATCATTTTTTTTTCTTTTCACTTTCAATCTGTTAAATCTAGATTATATGTATTACATTTCTTCTTGCACACAGTGATATGGTTTGAGTGATTACTAATGTCTAGTGTATATAGGTGGTGCTATCCAAAAGTTTTTCATTTAAAAGTTTCTTACTATTCCTGCTTAATGATTGCTATTATTTCTTCTACCATTCACTTAGTAACAAAATTTAACTTAGTTGACATCCATATATTTTTCATCTTATTAGCCTATGTTTTTTTTTATAGTATGTCATGTAGAACATCGTAATGTCTACTGTAGTAGTAACAGACAAAGGGTAAGTTGAATAAGCATTACTAGGACAACACTGACAGCGTCATTCTGTTTCATGTACGCCAATGGACGGATTACCGCGAGGCGACAGCTGACTACTATACTGCACATCTGCCGGTCTGCGCAGCATCGACGCTACAGTCACTCCCCACCCCTTTCAGTGCAAAGAACTTTTTTTTTTTTTGGCTGGATTTTGACAGGCTAGTGCTGATGAAGGTTCTCTAGATTTTGCCTAATAGTGTCACCAGTGATATTGTCTACTTGGAGTAGCAGTGAACGCATGTTTTTCTACTATTTTTTTTAACTCCTTCTTTCAGGCACCTGCATATCATATCTAACCTATAGTATTTAGTAAACTTTTCTTTTTCAGTGACTTAATATTCTTGTGTATTATTGTATGAAATCTTTGTTTACCCACTGTATTGTAACTGTTTTGCTATACAGGTTGCACTGTGGGTAGGGGTCTTTAATTATGTAAAATTTTGCGTATTTGACATTTGTTCTTTATGTTTCCATGATAGTGAATAACTCACGTCTAGTCCACAATGTGGCAGTGGGTCTATACCTGTGGGATGGGGCAGTATACACCCTCCCCCCTTCCCCTCACACCATTTCTTTAACCCCCTGAAGTAGGGAATTATCTAGATTCAATATTATCTTCGACATTTCGAAAACTTATGTAAGCATATTGTCATATCGCTGGCTTGGTTGCGGAGTATCTTTGGGGGCAGCGCGTTTGCAGAGTCGAGCATGCGACGCGGAACTGTTAGTTGTGTTGTAGGTTGTACTGCATGTAAGAAGCATTTTTCTTATGGAAGTTCAAGCGTTGCTGCAAGTGCTATTACAGTAAAGTGATGGAATATGGAAGTGATTCAAAGGAAAGTGCGTAATGATCTAATTAAAAGTGAGCTGTGCCGCCAATAACGTGTTTGTATATCTTCTCGTTGCGTGTCGCACCGTTCATCAATCATCCGTGCCCTGTTCGGTCTCCCAGAATGAACAAATATGAATCAGCAATACTATTTACCACGAAAGAGAGCATTTAAGTGCCAGTGTCTTGTAGCGAGCGTGAGAACGTGCGTTCGGTTATCGCGTTCCGCATCATCAACAATCAACCGCGCCGCGGCGGTTGCTCGCACGCTCGTACAATTGAGAACTGTGAACTGTAAAATTTAACTTTGTGAACAGTGTTGAAATTAATTACTAGCGTCAGGGAGGACTGATACCAAATACCTCTGTATGCGTCACAAGCGTAAGAACTTTCGTGCGAACATTCGGCTTCTGCTTCATCAACAATCACCCGCGTCGTGTCGGTTACGCCTACGCTCGTCTGAGTGATATTGTGGACTGGTAATCATCCATTAATTTGGATAAACACTTATGAATTAGAATGTAAAAAGTGTAACCTGCGATTTTCTTTTATCGTCTCAGAATATAGTTGATCATACCAGACGTAGAACAGTGTTGTGTTTTAACGTTGAGTGGCTCCCTTAAACCCACTTGCATATTTCGATAGATAATTTCAAGCAAACCAGCAGCAGTGTGGAGCAGAACAATACGACCGCCGCGGGATTATCAGGTACATGGTGTGGACAAGGCGCATGGTCGAAACAACAACCAGTTGAAGGGTTCCCCACCCGGTTGTACCCCAGGGCGTCTTACACTAGGCAGGTCAAGTTATCAGCCTTCCTCAACTGACAAACAACCGTTCGCCCACAGCGGCCGGCCGGGGCTTCTTTCTTGAAGCCATTAAAAAGTTTTCACTAATTTCGTGATGTACCTCACCCATTCGTTCCCTTTCAGGCACCCATACGCTAAGAAGTAGACGCTCTTAAATCGTGAATCTGACTGTAAACCTCAATTATAATACAAATGTTTTCAACAGTACCATCTTGCTAACAAACGAGTACACTGTCACATGCCGCAACACTCACCGGATCACAAACTAAACAACACGATCACAGATTGTATGCTACCAGAAGACAGACCTAATACAATCTGGTAACATTATTTTCAAGTGGGGATGCATTTCCAGACACATGTAACCGTGGAACTATATATTAAGTTACATGAATACTTTCCGATCGTTACTTTTCACCCACCCTGTGTAGCGGAAATCGTAACTGAGTTGTTGTACGTTATGTGTGCACATGTTTTGGTCTACCGGTCAGTAAGACGGCTATGTACCGACAGTGTGAATCACGTAGTCATTCCTGGCGTTTCGAATTGTTTTGGTGAGCAGCCTACGATATTATAGCTATTAACAAACATTTGGGATATTTTCAGCACCTGTAAACCAACGGACTGACAAATTCAATAAATTTTCAGAACACAGTACAAGCCATATCTAAATACGAAAAGATAGAGATTTCATACACTTCGGCCCAACAGCTCCCTAGCTGTTGTGGCAAGGAATATTATTATTAAATATAGCTCTGCCAGTGAAGAACTGTCAAACAAACAGATGATCGAAAAGTAAGACTACGGATATGCCCGGCGTAGTTGACGGTCGAACTTAGCGACTAGACGATGCCTGACAACACAGTGTGACCGTTGAGCTCTGCCCGCTGTGTTTACTCCAGTCTCGAGCACTGCAGCAGGTGCCGATGTCTTCGCGGTCTGGACTGCTAGTATGCGTACCAACGCGTCGGCGTTCTGATTCAGGAACTTCAAATGGCACAGGCAGTAAAGGGCACTACAACACCGTCGTCAGCATTATGAGAGGGTAACTGTAATGGTTTCGGAAGAGTGTGGCTACTCTTTTTCCCATTGATTGGACTTACACTGTAGAGGAAAAGGAACTTGTGTAGACATGTGTATTCAAATACAAGGATATGTAAACAGGCAGAACACGGCGCTGCGGTCGGCAACGCCTATGTAAGGCAACAAGTGTCTGGCGCAGTCGTCAGATACGTTACCACTTGTACAATGACAGGTAATCAAGATTTAAATGTGTTTCAACGTGGTGTTATCGTCGGCGCTCGAAAGATGGGACACAGCATCTCCGAGGTATCAAAGAAGTGGGGATTTTCCCGTACGACCATTTCACGAGTGTAACGTGAATACCAGTAATCCGGTAAAACTTTTAATCTGTGACATCGTTGCGGCCGGAAATACACCTGCAGGAACGGGACCAAATACAACTGAAGAGAATCGTTCAACGTGACTGAAGTGTAACCCTTCAGCAAATTGCTGCAGATTTCTATGCTGGGCCATCAAAAAGTGTCAGCGTGTGAACCATTCAATGAAACATCATCGATATAGGCTTTTGGAGCCGAAGGCCAACTCGTGTGCCCTTGATGACTGCACGACACAAAGCTTTACGCCTCCCCTATACCCATCAGCACCGACATTGGACTGTTGATGACTGAAAACATGTTGCCTGGTCGGAGGAGTCTCGCTTCAAATTGTATCGTTCGGATGGCCGAGTACGGGTATGGAGACAATCGCATTAAACCATGGGCTCTGCATGTCAGCAGGGGACTGTTCGAGCTGGTGGAGGCTCTGTAAGGGTGTGGGGCTTGTGCAGCTGGAGTGATACGGGAACCCTGATACGTCTAGAAACGACTCTGAGATATGTCACGTACTTAAGCATCCTGTCTCATCATCTGCATCCACTCATGTCCATTGTGTAATTCGACGGACTTTGGCATTTCCAGTAGGACAATGCAATACGGCACACGGCCAGAATTCCTACAGGGTGGCTCCAAAAACACTGTTCTGAGTTTAAACACTTCCGCTGGCCAAAAAAAGAACCCCAGGCATGAACATTATTCAGCATATCTCGGCTGCCTTCCAATTTTCCCCCTCGTACTCTTACGGATTTATGGACCGCCCCGCGTGATTCATCTCTGGTTTCCCTACAGCACTACTTCGGGCATTAGTGGAATCCATGCCACGTCGTGTGACGGCACTTCTCGTGCTCGCGGGGGCGCCGCACGATATTAAGCAGGTGTATCAGATTCTTTGGTTCTTCAGTGTAATAGGAGTAGGAGATACGTTCTACCGACGGTAGTTGTCATATGGCGCCATTGCGCAGAATAATGCCCAACCTCTCGTGATGAGCGATGTTACATTATATTACAGTCAACTCAAAATTTCTTATGCTTCCATTAATCTCTAATGATGAACACCTTGGTGTAACATTGAGTCGTAGTGTTTTACATATTGTATTTAATATACGCCAAGTTTGTCCCGTATCACACACCAAATCACAAAGAAGAGAGTCGCAATCGAAGCTCTATGTTTTCCATAAAGTTTTGCAATGTTTGTATTTTACAGTGTCTGTGCAGTACACGGTGATTAATTTTAAACTGTAGCTACTTTGCCAGTGTAGGCGGAAAACAATTAACGGTATGGATACCCAACTTTGCAGAAATTATGTTCAGACTCAGCGCATAAGCATTTGCGTTTTCTGTAGTGTTATTGTCATGACCTGCCGTTATGCGCCAGTACTGGCGAGCGACGTAGGAGGATCTCGGACCCTAAGGACCATGGACATACGGCGTGAAAGACACATGTTACTGTGATCTGCTTCGCCTACGTCTGCTCTTTGCTCTACAGGAGAGGATGCTTTGAAGTCAACTGTTCTGATGCACGACGGAGCTCATCTCACACTGCTCGTGAGGTCACTTGGTTGCTCCGTAACATACTTGGAGAAATCCAATCATTCGTCGATTGCTCCAGGCTGCGTGGGAACTAAGATCACCCGATTTGAATACGTATGATTTCTGGCCGTAGGTTTACCTGAAGGAGAGGGTTTACCAACGGGACACTAACACACGTTGGTGGTTGAAGCTGAGCGTTACACGTTTCGGGCAACCGTAGAGCAATCTACACTGCGATTCCAGGCTGTCGTGGATGCAGATGGTTGTCACACTGGACAACGTCTGTAACCTGGAACGTAAACATGGTAAGTAACCGACAAATAATATCCTCTCATGCATTAGTTAATATGTGTTTCTTTCAACGATCTGTATCTCTTCCACCATACAAATCTTTCCACCAAGTTTCATTGTCGTGCGACATCCGTTTTTCATAGGAGCCCTCTCTACTAGTGGAAAATTAATTATAACCACCGTGTATTATGCAATGTCTTTCCCACATACATTCATATTTGAAGGATATTGCTTGGTACTATGCAGACATTGTAAAATACAGACAATGCGCGATTCTTATACATTCTTAGGTAAGCCGCGACAGTAATAGTAGAATCTATCCCTGTGTGGAAATCACAGAAAGTGTGGGAGTACATTAGTGAACACGATGACGTATGCGATTTTGATCCTCCGAGTGGCATGCAAGGATAGCCGAATTGGTAAGCTGGAAAGGCGGGTTCGAGTCTGGGCCGGCTGAGATTTTCATGTGTCACTAGTAAATTGTCAGATTATCAGCAGATTTAACACACCTATCTACGTACTTGGTGTGCCAGGGGATGGCCTGAGGATGATACTGTGTACCGAAACCGGTAGAAACTAAGTAAAAATAAATAAATGTTGACTAAAGATTAAATCATAAACTTTTTCAGGTGTCTCATAGTTTTCGTATTTTGCGAATACGTAACTTCTGTGGGGTCTACTGTATATCATAATTCTTCACTTACTGATAGTATTATTTTCCAATGGTCTGGAAGTCGGCTTTATAGCGTGAGAACAAAAGGTAATAAAATGTGTAAATCAAAGTTGATGACTGTGATAAGTTTCGTATCTATCTATAACATTCTGTAACCCGCCGCTGAGTGGTGTAGAAATTCTATATACGGCTCAAAATACCATAGTAAATAAAATTCTCCTCTAGGTAAGTCTATCGCGCAGGCCGAGGTTGGCGAGCGGTTCTAGGCGCTAGAGTCTGGAACCGCGCTACCGCTACGGTCGCAGGTTTGAATCCTGCCTCGGGCATGGATGTGTGTGATGTCCTTAGGTCAGTTAGGTTTAAGTAGTTCTAAGTCCTAGGGGACTGATGACTTCAGAAGTTAGGTACCATAGTGCTCAGAGCCATTTGAACCACTTTTTAAGTCTATCGCTTCCACAAACCATGACATTCTACTTAAAATTGTTTAGGTCTGACTTGGCAACATGTAACGAAAAGTATAGCATATGATAAAAAATCTACCTTTATGGAAAGAAGCAATACACGACCTTGCATTAATACGGTCAAGGATGTCATCTGCATTGGCCAGACACAGCTGTCCCTCCTCGTATATAGCTCGATGTGAATAATCATCACCAATTCTCGTTAAAC
Organism: Schistocerca piceifrons; assembly: GCF_021461385.2. Taxonomy (NCBI): domain Eukaryota; kingdom Metazoa; phylum Arthropoda; class Insecta; order Orthoptera; family Acrididae; genus Schistocerca; species Schistocerca piceifrons. The sequence goes on along the minus strand of NC_060140.1, from coordinate 769,042,099 downwards.
TGAAGTCTCTATTCTCTCTGAAGTTAAACTGGCAAAATTACGTTAAAAAATGAATTCAGTTTCATTAACGTATACTTAACCACTTACAAGTCTAGCGAAAGGAACTCGCATAATACCAGATCTATGCCGTGGGGGACCATGGCTTTTGGATATTATGGCTTGTGCTCTTCTCAAAGGGTAATCAGCCGTTACATGAAAAGATGTACTCTTGGAATGTCTACTTTAAAGTGTTAGAGTAACTTTCGTTTATTGTTACTCACAGAGAACGTCTACCGCTGAAGCTTTCCATTCAGTGCAGTCAGCAATTTCCGCATTAAACGAGAGTCTATTCTTCCATCATACACTGACACAAGCAAAGCAGTCATCAATCACTGAAAAACTCCTCTTAGTATCAAATATTGTATGAAAGTGAATCATGAACTGTGGGATAATAGGAAACGGAGCTAATCGAAGCGTTCAAATGTGGGGTAACAAAAGGCTGCTCCAAAGTAAATGGACTGGTGGGATAAGAAATGACCAACAGAATCGGTGAAGGAAGAAATATGTGGAAATCGCTGTCTAGGGTGACTTAAGTCATCAAGAAATAACTTCGGTGGTACTAGATGTGAACGCAGGTGGCAACACCCGTGACGGTAGGCAGAGAATGGAATGCATCCAACAAACAATGGAAGATGTAGCCGGAAGAGATGATGGTGATGTATGCACTAGGGCGCTACACATAAATAGCTTGAATTAAATACAGACGAATGTGGTAAAAATCTATTAAAATGATAATAAATTTGAAAACCAGGTTGTATCGACACACAAGAACTGACAAGATAACAGTGTTACGGTGAGCTTGATAAAAAAGACCATCGATACTAATGACACTGCAGAATAAGTAGATGAAACTAAGGGTATAATACTAGCACAGACATCGATGAAAGAGTGACTGATGACTATGGTTGGATGATTACTTAGAAATAGTCTGTGTCTGAGTCACGCCGCGATAAATTAGAACGTAACACCCAATATTTTGAGAAGAAGTCCGGACATCACACAAAACTATAAAATACGGAAGACAGTCGCCTCAGGATTAGTTAAAATAGAGAGCAGGGCCTGTGGGGGACCCATATCTGCCGTCACGTCATCGTATTTACTAAATTTAATTAAAGTATGTCGAATTGATAGCTGTGTTTCTCATGCGTGTCACGCTGGGGATCCTCGGGACATAAGAGAAAGCCATGTGTCAATGGCTAATTTCCCAAGCTAGTTCTTCAGCTCATCCTGGTCTAAAAGAGGTAAGACAAGGTTGCATTGAAGATTTTATTTAAAGCTGCTTAATATTCTTCACTTCCATGTACTGTTCCTCTCACCAGCAAATAATCTTTTGAATTTTTCAATTCAATAAACTTTACCAACACCCGTACTATTTAAGATATTTTATTTTATTCTGAAAGCAACAAGTTTCGGCTATTCATTTTGCCATCTTCAGGTCCCATAAGCTTTTTTCTAATCAACGAACTTATTGTATAGCGCCATATAACTGAATATCGTGAATTCCAATCGTTACGCAGCTACTTCATACGAAAGTGTGACAGCAGCCTTTGGAAAAGTTTATATAATTGTAAAGTACGTACCAGCCGATGTCCCGTGCCCGTAATGGACCAACAGAGATTGAATGTTCTTATGGGTCAGATATGTGGTAACAGTCTGCTGAGGGACTGAACAGTGAACAAATATGGAAGGGAGCAAGCCGCCTTGCTAGCTGCATCAGCGCTAATATTTCCCCAAATCCCTATGTGCCCTGAAACCTAGCTGCCTTTCCAAGAGAAGAAAAGTGTTTAGCACTTCTTACACTATCCTAGCTGCAGGGTACGTTTGAGAAAGAGCAAGAAGAACACTTCCAGTATCGTAGCAGATGAGGAATTTATCACCATGCAGACGTCTCATCTGCTCCAGTGCCCTGAGGAAAGCAAACAGTTCCCCAATAAATTGAGAAAAGACCTGGGAGCCCTATCCTCTGTTCTTGGTCTAAGAGCTGTTGCAGGACGATTTGATTCACGGATCCAGTTATATGGCTCCTTCCGTGTATAGCGATTTTACGACTATGACGAGTGGGGCTGGAAGATTGCATCAATGTAATGCTGAAACTGGTAGCACATAGAAGTTTATAAAATAAAATAAATTTCTACAATGCATACGGCTATTGGTAAATTATTGCATCAAGAAGTTCTTAGGTTTACTCTCATTTCATTTTCTATACTTTTTCTATACTTATTAGAAAATTAATTACACTCAACAGATATTGGTAACTCTTCTTCTCGTTCATTGAGGATGGCAATGTCATCACTTAACCTTATCAGTGATATGCTTTCACCCTGATTTTTAACCCACTCTTCAACCTTCTATTTATTTCCGTCATTGCTTCTCACCGAAGATTATTCCCCCCACCACGCACGCACAGATGAATAGTTAAGCGTTTACAGATGGTGCAGCACTCTGCTCACATACTCAGCCACGCGCGTACTGCCTCTACGTCAACATAAGGAAGTAACGATCAATGACACAGTTATGTTTCACGTGGACGTTCTACGTAAATTAGAGTAAATAAGAACGTGATAGAGTGTCAAAAAGAGGCAACCGTGTTCTGCTGTGCCCATTGCCATACGGTATGTGAAGTTGCTGATTTTGTTGGTGTTTTGCGGTGAACTGTTCAACATGTTTACAAGCAGTGATGTAACACACGTGGCCACGAAACACGACATCAGGATTCTTGTCGAAAAAAGACCCTGAGTTACGGGGAGTGGACACGTGTTTTACGGATTGTACATAAAAATCGCTTCCAGATCCGACAGAAATTGCTACAGGCAGCCAATGAATGTCCATTCCAACCTCTTAGCGAGAGAAGCATGCACTGAACGTTTGGTGTCGGTCACTTCGCAAGTGGCCATTGCTCACAAGGGTACATCAAGCTACTCATCTTCAATGGGCTAAAAATCTTCGAACAATGTCGGTAGACGATTGGAGGAGCGTACACCGAAGGCCAAATGAAATATTTCATTGGGATGTGTGCAAGGTCAGATTAAAGCCAGATGTGGGTCTATGGTGCTTTAAGGGTCTTTTCATTATCACGAATTGAGCCTGCTCACTGAAATGACCACTGATATGAACCAGCAAGTTTATTTAAACAATCTGAATAATCAGGTGTTGCTTTCAAGTCAACATCTACATCATGAGTAATCTATTTATATCCCTATTTTTCAAGACGACAACATGAAGTTAATCGGGTTGGAAGAAAGTGTGGATGGTTTTCTGAACAGTCCCCCGTCCTATTACAGCTCGATTTTCCTGCATCATCATCTGACTTGAACTGTATAGAAGAACGCGACGTCAAGACCCCCACAGTTTGGTGGAACTGGGCGTCAAATTTTCAGCGAGTGGCTTAACTTGCATACGATGTTCCTGCACAACCTTGTGGGCTCCGAATTCAGGCTGCTAACAAATCCTCGGGATGACTGGGTGTTGTGGTTCAAATGGTTCAAATGGCTCTGAGCACTATGGGACTTAACATCTGTGGTCATCAGTCCCCTAGAACTTAGAACTACTTAAACCTAACTGACCTAAGGACATCACACACATCCATGCCCGAGGCAGGATTCGAACCTGCGACCGTAGCAGTCGCGCGGTTCCGGACTGCCGCCTAGAACCGCTAGACCACCGCGGCCGGCTCTGGGTGTTGTGTGGTGTCCTTAGGTTAGTTAGGTTTAAGTAGTTCTAAGTTCTAGGGGACTGATGACCATAGATGTTCAGTCCCATAGTGCTCAGAGCCATTTGAACCATTTTTTTGCTGACAAATCCAAGGAATGAACTGTACGGCAATAAATGATGCACGTAATGAGTTCTCTTGGGGTGATTTAATTTTTAGTCCAGTTTCCTTATAGATAGGATACCCAGGGGCGAAACACTGCAATCCTGTCTTACACTAGTCACAATCGAAGCTCATCGTTCTTGGTCTTCCATTGTTGTTGTTCCTTCTTGGTTCTTGTACATATTGTGTAGTACCCGTCGTTCCCTATAGCGTACTCCTGTTTTCTTCAGAATTTCGATCTTGCGCCATTTTACAATCTCTGACGCTTTTCCAAGGTGAACAAGCCCTTTAAAGTTGAAATTCTCTCTGTCTTCCTTCCATTATCAAGCGAAAGGTCTGGACTACCGCGCTCGTGCACTCGAAAAAGCCAAATTTTTTGTCATACAACAGTTCCTCAATTCTCTTTTCAGTAGTTTTGTTATTTACTCTTCCCGGCAACTTGGATGCATGACCTGTGAAGCAGATTGTCTGATATTTCTCGTAGCATCATCTCTTGCCATCTTCAGACTTATGTGGATGATATTGTTACTAAAGTGTGATGGTATGTCGTCAGTCTCTACGTTCTACACATCAACGCGAGCAGTCGTTTTGTTGCCACTTCTCCCAATGAGTTTAGAAATTTCGATGGAATGTTATTTATCCGATCTCCTTATCTTAGCTCTTTTAAAACTCTCTTAAAGGCCGACGCCAGCTGCTGTAGCTTAGTGGTTCTAGGGGCTTCAGTCCGGAACCGCGCCGCTCCTACGGTCGCATGTTCGAATCCTGCCTCGGCCATGGATGTGCGTGATGTCATTAGGTTAGGTTTAAGTAGTTCTAAGTCTAGGGGACTGATGACCTCAGATGTTAAGTCCCATAAGTGCTTAGAGCCATTTTTAAAGTCTGACATTAATGCTGGATCCCTTATCTCTTACATATGCACTCCAATAACTTCTTCCCTCACGTCATCAGACAATTCCTCAGCACATACAGCCCTCTGACGTACGCTTTCAATCCATCCCTTCTTTCGTCTGCGTTTAACAGTGTAGTTGCCACTGCTGTATTACTGTTTCCGCCCTTGCTTTCAATTAACATTATCCGTCAATTCTGCGCTACTTGTTGAGTAAATCTTTCAGAACTATGACCGCACTAAGTTGTAATTTTCCACTGTAACATTAACAAAAACCCAATTCTTACCTTACCGATAAAATAAAAAATTACAGTTGCCATTTCTGTATCAGTGCATACAAATACTAGTTCAAGGTGTAGCTCAGAGATTTGTGCTGCCTCAGAAAGCTGTGCTATCGTAATGAAAGTTAACATCTGTAGCTGATGACTGATCTACTCTTTTGCAACTAATAAGGATAACAATCGAGTTTTTGTTAATATGATCGTCCAAGATAACATTGTAGTACGCTCATTGTCCTAAGCGATTTACTCCTTAAATGGCATACTGTTTTAAGAAACAGGCTCTGTTGAGTAATTCACGTTGCGTTCCACGTCTCGGTTTGTTGCCTCTGTATAGCATCACGCGGAAACTGGGCAGACGCTGTTCTTGTTTCAATTTCGTCATAAAATTTGAAAGCCTTTCTCGGTGCTTTAACTGTGACAATGTCCTTAACAACTACGGTCCCGTTTTTCATTCAAGAGACGAAATCACGCCTGTGATTTGTAGAAAATTGGCGCCACCATTTACTGACTAACTTGTTACACGGAACAGAAAAAAACTCATTTTAGAGTTGCGACACAAATTTAATTTCGCTCCGCCTCGGAACGAGACACTTCTAATGTAAGAAGTCGTTCGCTCGAATATTCCGTTGTCAGAAGTAACGTTAACGGCGCTTGTTCGCAAAGTCATTCTTTCGGAGCCGCACGCCGTGCCTGTTTCACGGGCAATCGTTGGATGTTAAAAAATGTGGAGTTTTAATTCCCTTTTCATGCTTCATCTTGTGTCCAATCTACGTTGCCGGGTGGTGAACTGGTGCCCGTCCTCTAAAGAAAATAAAAGCATGTGAAACGCGTCTGCATGCTTCACAGAAGGTAGTATTAGATATTTATTCAAATAATTTGTTTGGTCAATACTTGTAATCTTTTTTGGGGCAGTGATGAGATGCACCTAATATTTTCTTTTAAAGAAAACAATTACAATGATACAGAATAAGCTAATTTACACAGCAAAATTGAAAACTGCTGCCATAGTTAAAATTTATGCTAGTTAACAACATTTATAAAGAACCGAAAACGTAAAATCGTGGCTCCGACAGATTTCAACTTCAGACTTACCGTTTTCCATGATCCTCCAACACTGGTGTGTGCTACCTCTCATGAAATAGATCACGAGACATTTTTCGTTGATTTCTGTCTTATGAAGAAGATTTTTGATTCTCGTTTGATATCAATTTTCCTCTTCTTGTATTACAACCGAAGCATACCTATTATAAAATCCTCTTATGCTTTCTTGGCTTCTCGCTTTCGTATTCAACATCTAGAAATATTATAAATCTGGAATATGCTGCTTGAGATTTTATTTGAGATGACTGCTGCACATTGGAGTTTATTTTCACTGTTGTGTCAAACGAACTGATAACTTTTAAAGAGCATGATATTCTTCTAAATGTTTCCCGCAGAAACTCATCTATTGAATTTAGATTTCTAAAATCTAAGCCTGAGGCATATTTAAATAATAATAATAATAATAGTCTTGAAAAGCTGCAGTTTGATTCCTTTGTTTGAGTTTTGCTGATATTCCATTTATGTCCAAACGAAGGTTTGTATTGTGGTAGTGAAGCCATATTAACCTGTTTCTTCTATGACACATCTTTCGACTGATTAATCGTTGTTCTCCATCTTTCCCTTTCTTGTGTTAAAGTTTTGATATCATCGCAACTGCCGCTCGCAATATCCTCTATAATTTACTTTGTATAATCTGCTCTTTGACTGCCAGTACTAGTTTTCCTCTCGTTTGGTCCTTCCAGCAGTAAGCCAACTACAGCTGGACGCAGCCCCTTCTTCTTGTCTTCCCCAAACTTCTTCCCCCACCTACTTTTTGGTATTTCTTCGTTTCCTACTTTTTCTGTTAAATTAAGTTCTAACATTCTTCGATAGAAATTTATAGTTTATCTTCTTCTTCAGATTTCCATTACCTTGTTTCCCTTCCATACACTTCTGTTATCAAGACGTACACTTGCAAGAAACTCCTTCCTCACTGCCATATCGCCGTATAATGCTATTTGTACCTTCATGGAAGTAACCTTTCTTTTCCTGTTCTTGTTTACTTTTGCTTTCTTTTTGGCTTCAGTCATCCTGCACAATCCTGCTCCCTGGACGGAGAATTTTGTTGTTTGATCCACCGCTAAATCATTCCTAATTTTTATGTTAATCAAGATGCTTTCCTCCTTCCTACCGTTCCTTACTACTTTCGTCTTTGCCTTAATTATCCTTAAGCCATATCCTCGATAAGTATAGAGTCCGTTTCCTTCAACAGTTTTTTAAACACTTGTGTTACAAAAATTTAAAAAAAAGTGTTGAAGAAATTTGACCTTTACAGAAGAGAACCAATGTTATCTCCACTTTTGTTCTACTTCCGAAATTTCCTCTTTCCTCATTGCTTCCTCGACGTATGAGTGGAATAAGTGTCATGATAGATTGCAACCCTGCCTTTCACACTTTTTAACATGATCCTGTATATCTCTATGTATATTTAGTACTACAATTTAAATCCTAAAGTTGCTGGCAATGCACTTGTTTTCGCACCTCAGCCACAATAATCAATGGATTTTGAGCACTTAATTTAGCCTTGCAATGTCGATGGCATTCTATTCAGTCAAATGTTTGTAACACCTAGTTTTTGTTCAGTTTTCGTTCCATTAAGAAGGAGATTATCAAAACTGCTTCTCTGATACGTTTTTTCCCCTTGAACACAAAAAAATCTTCGTCCAGTACATCTTTAATTTATAAATGCCTTGGTAATCCAAAATATGATAACCTGTATAACAGCGTGTTGGTTCAGCTTTGGAACGTAATATAGCAGCGTTTCTGCATGGTATGCGTTGGACAAGTCCTTGGTAAGCTTCCTGAGATACATGTCTGCAGATGTCTACAGACATGGCACAAAATTCCTATAAATTCATGGCTGATTGTTAGTTGTCGCGTTGCTGGCACCATATAGCATCCCAAATGCTTTCCACTTGGTAGAGGTTAGGGATATTTTGTGGCAAAGACATGAACATGATTTAACTATCATGCTCTACAAGTCACAGTACCACTATTCACGCCTTGCGAGACGGACAGTTATTCGACCAGAACATGCCATCGCCGTCGGGGAACACACGAAACATGAAGAGATTCAGGAGTTCGATAATAATGTTCAAATACTCCACAGCTGCCATGATGCCTTCGATTACTACCACAGGTCCCGTGTTTTGAAGCACAGATAAACGTCGCCCATAATATAATACTGCTAGCAGTGGTCTGTGACCGTGACGCGGTGCACGTTCCGAACAGCTGTTCGCCTACACGACGGAATATCCGGACACGACCTTCGAACTCGCCGAACAAGAAATCTGAGTCACCGTGCGACGTGATTCCGTTGATCCGCGATCCTATCCTGACGATACCGTGCCTGTGTCGTAGGATCAGCATGGGAACACGTAGGGATCTTCTGTTTGCGGATCCCGTGTTCAACACTGTGCGATGAACGGCTTTCTCCGAAACACTTGTGCCTGCTCCAGCACTGTTCTCTTTCGTCAGATCTGCCGCAGATCACCGCCTATCCTACATTACGGAGCGTGTATGTTTCCGACCTCCATGTTCAGTGATAAGGAGTTGATGTCCAACACACAGTCATACCTTGTTTCACCGTGCTTCAACCACTATGCGTAGATGCTCACGGCAATAACAGGCAAACTGTGGTGTGCGTACTGTAAGACCTTCAGATTATTTGACTTGTCGCTCTAACGAAGTAAGCGAGTGTCAGCAATATGCCTCGTGGTCTTATCGTAGCGTGTTTATCTTCTGCTGTTAGGTCAGACAATAGAAATGCCACTTGCACCCTTAGAGTAGCAGACTGACGGTGACCAACTTTAAACAGAACTTGATTAATTTTCACACACATTAATTAAAATAATAAGAAGCATAAAAATTACTTAACTTGGTTCTGGATGCTATTTACAATTGACAATCTGAAGTTCCTTTGGTATTGATACGTTAATCTTATTCTCACATATACTCTGATACTTGACAAAAGTGTCTATACACATCTCTTCATGGCTATGTACAGGAATATCGTAATCTTATTAGGAGCAGACTGAAACTTGACTATAGACTGGTACAGACAAATGCAGACTGGTACAGACTGGTGCAGACAAATGCAGACTGGTACAGACTCATGCAGACAAAGGAGACTGACTAATCAGAGGTCTGTACACTCGTTATAATACCTCGTGTGTTCATGTATCAATGCGCGAGTGTGATCTGCAAGGAGAAAAGGTTCTACGTTAGCAACAATCTCATTGGCTGCATTACATATTAATACGCGGATCGGCAGAAGCAGAATTTGGTCTGTCTCTATGGCAGCGCCATCTCGTAGCACGAAGACGGACGAGCGCTGCGCCAGCGCTGTTGTGCTTAGCGGGGCGCGCTCTAGTGGGAAAGTTGTGTATGCGCTGACTACGTGGAACTATGTACAGAACACAAACAGTGACTAGTTTTGCTGCTACCGAATGCTCGTTCCCAGGAATCAGGTCTGAACAAACTGCTTGTTGTTATAGTCACTTACGTCAGTGGATATGTTTATTTGCAGCGCATATCGTAGCTAGAATTATTCTCCATTTGTTTCTGCTCCACTTAAATAGTTTCCTTATTTAGTCAAATGCACGAAAGGCTGCCATGAAGCACTTACTTCTGCGATATGCAGTTGTCATAACGATTTAACTCATCGGTGTATATCGTTCTGTAACATACTCTAGTGGGAGGTTTAATAGAATCTGTTGTCAGATAGATATTCGAATGGTTCTGACATTCATCTGCATATGTCTTGTTCGTAATGAGTGCACTTTTAGATAAGTTTTCAGTTTCATTGATTTTTACACAAACTCCAACTAGATTGTACTTCTATACACACCTCCATGTGGAAGTAATGTTCATTCTGGTTGCACATCCAGCTTGTAACAGAGAAAAATGCTCTTGTGGATCTGTTAGGACGGACAACGATCGTCTTGAGCTTATCTGGTAGAGGAATGCCACAAACATGTTATTTTACACCACGAATGGGCAACCGGTGATCCGCTGGCCGGATCCGTCCAGTGATCGGTTTTAGTACGGATCGCAGAAGAAATTCACTGTAGAAAGCGATAGGCACTCACATAGTACACCGCTCGAGACGCATCTTCAGATATTCGCCGTTCTATTGTTCGTACTATTCGAGTTTTACTTCTGTGCTATACAAACCATAGATGCTAAGTTCAAGCTATTTAGAGTTTCAGACTCTTTAAAATGAACTAAGAACTGATGGCTTAATTTATTTAGTGCTGCAGTACCTGTGCAATCTGTCACAAAATTTATTTTTGGGCAAATATTTAGAAAATGATTGCTAACAGCGCTTACGGAAACTAAGAATGTAAATTTCACAGTCCAGTGAGCTGCCTATGGCCAGAACTCCTAATTTCTTGTCGAGTGGTGTTACCTGTCATATTGGCGTATTTGTATTTAATGCATCAAATATTAATAATGTAAAATAATGACTTAGTTTAACATAAGATAAGACACAAAGGAATTACAGACATTGACTCGGAGCCAGCACTAATTGAAATCAACGTTGAAAGTTGACAACTTGTACCGGACCAGGATTAGAACCCAAAGTCTGCTGCTTAATAGGCAGATGCCCTGACCACTGAGCCATCTGGACGCAATTGTAACTACTCAACTTATCCACACAATACTAACGTAGAGCTCCTTACCCTTTACCCTCATAACCAAGGCTTTCCGTCGATTCCCATAAGACTTCAAGCTTATTGTGCATCGGTACTGAAGGGATCATTGGCCATCTCGCTTCAGCGAGACAGAGAGAGAGAGAGAGAGAGAGAGAGAGAGAGAATATATATATATATATATATATATATATATATATATATATATATATACAGGGTGTTACAAAAAGGTACGGCCAAACTTTCAGGAAACATTCCTCACACACAAAGAAAGAAAATATGTTACGTGGACGTGTGTCCAGAAACGCTTACTTCCCATGTTAGAGCTCATTTTATTACTTCTCTTCAAATCACATTAATCATAGAATGGAAACACACAGCAACAGAACGTACCAGCGTGGCTTCAAACACTTGGTTACAGGAAATGTTCAAAATGTCCTCCGTTAGCGAGGATACATGCATCCACCCTCCGTCGCATGGAATCCCTGATGTGCTGATGCAGCCCTGGAGAATGGCGTATTGTATCACAGCCGTCCACAATACGAGCACGAAGAGTCTCTACATTTGGTACCGGGGTTGCGTTGACAAGAGCTTTCAAACGCCCCCATAAATGAAAGTCAAGAGGGTTGAGGTCAGGAGAGCGTCGAGGCCATGGAATTGGTCCGCCTCTACCAATCCATCGGTCACCGAATCTGTTGTTGAGAAGCGTACGAACACTTCGACTGAAACGTGCAGGAGCTCCATCGTGCATGAACCACATGTTGTGTCGTACTTGTAAAGGCACATGTTCTAGCAGCACAGGTAGAGTATCCCGTATGAAATCATGATAACGTGCTCCACTGAGCGTAGGTGGAAGAACATGGGGCCCAATCAAGACATCACCAACAATGCCTGCCCAAACGTTCACAGAAAATCTGTGTTGATGAAGTGATTGCACAATTGCGTGCGGATTCTCGTCAGCTCACACATGTTGATTGTGAAGATTTACAATTTGATCACGTTGGAATGAGGAAGTAGAGTACATACTGACGAGACCAAAATCAGCTCTAACATGGAAACTAAGCGTTTCCGGACACTTGTCCACATAACATCTTTTCTTTATTTGTGAGTGATGAATGTTTCCTGAAAGTTTGGCCGTACCTTTATATATATATATATATATATATATATATATATATATATAAAACTTCTTTCTCTCTTCTGTTTTTCTCTTTTTCTATTATCAACATTAGTAAATAATTCATGCCAGTTGCGGACATATTAGAACACCGCAATTTAGAAAATGAAGCTAATTTAAAATTTATTACCTGCAAGCTGTTGCTTTTATAAGCGTCTATTTTTCCCTGTTTACATTTCAGGGTGCCTGACAACTCATCTTCGGATCTTTACTTTTATTTACCAGTTGTAAACATTGTTCCTTTACTAACACCGCTACAGAATGCTGCAAAGGAAATTTTTAAAATAACTACAGTAAAATATCGTAAGTGAAAGCACAATGTGAACGACACATAAATGAAGCTAACATGTGAGGCGTAAAGACATAGTGAATGTTCTCTCAAGAATTCCTGTTTTGAAGATCAATTTGTTGGGGTGGCGTGTCGGGAAGTGGGTGTCATTCATAAATATTAACGTCACGGGCAATACAGTTTTCACTTACGAACGTTCAAGATAAACGGAACGACCGAGGAACGAATTTTAAGGAACGGTCTTTCATAGTTCACTCCGGTCGCGGCTTTCTACTTACAGTTCCCGGGAACGGGAAACGGCCAGCCTTACGTCAGTGGCGCGACGGCCGGTCTCGTTCCAGCCTCGGTCCCGTTCCCGTCTGTCGCGGTCTCGCTCGGGCAGACACGTCCTTTTTCGCGTGGCCACTCGTCGCACTTCCATTGCCGACTGCTCATGGTTTAGTTCAGTATCGAGTTGTTCGTTTGTTCATTGCTCACGCCTCTTCTAGATCTGTTTCAAACCTTTTTTGAACCCTGAATTTCTGGGTTTTTTCTTATTCTATTCAGCGTCCATGACCGGTTATTAAAATGTATTTTATAATTACGTAAATCACGTGGTATGTAATGCAAACATCTTTTCAGGCAACAAAACGGCATATCAGCTTATTTCCCTATTTCGATAAACTGCAGAAGAAATACTTTACAAAAAGTAAACCTTTTTTTTTTTGTTATTACACATGCAAAGGAAGTCGGCACGGCACACACTAGTGGCCATTTTGTCTTTTTTTTATCCAAGGTAAAAGAGCATGTTCATTGTTATGGAAGGCAGACCGACTTAACAACCAAATGAAGCCCACTCTCCATAATCGAGTGTCTGGTGTCACATTTTGTAAAGAGAAGGCGATAACTTCTACTCTACTATTTTAGTGGTACAGGGTGGCGCACGAAAAATCGGCCCCGAGTACTAGACTGCTCATTGTCGCCCACCAATCGTCATCTATTGTTTCGAAGTTGTTTTTTGCACTAGCTTATTTGGTATTTCTTCACTGCCTAATTATTACATGTTCATCTATTCTGCTCGTAGCGGTCAACAAATCGTGCGTAACTGGCGAGCAGTCTGTATTCGGGGCCGGTTTTTCGTGCGCCACCTTATATTATTTCATTGCGATCAGACATATAAAGCTACAGTTGGCTAAACGAGAAGTTTTGCAGAATCACGAAAAGTGCTAGTGTGTCAAAATTCTGTTATGAATAAAAACTATGTACTCCACGGGGAAGGCAAGTACTCCCTCTCGGCGCCTTCCATCTTCAGTCACCTATGCCACTAATTTTCAGTTTGTAACGTTCTCTGGCAGCACGCATCCAAAGTAAAAGTTAAAAGAACATTTCGATGTATAATGCTTACTGTAACAAATAATTTATATTTATCGATGATCGACGCCATTTGTAGCTGGGATTGTAAACGGTGTGTAAAGATTTTAATGATTTCTGTAATAATCACAGAATACGTGTATCTGTTAAGTTCAATCTCAGCGGTTTCCCAATCAAATTAAACGCAAAAAGCAAAGAAAGTTTATAACCAGACGGTAAATTCCAGCATAATTAAAACAGAGAGAATCGCAGTAAACTGTCGCCCGGAACGTGGTGCTCGAATATGCAGTGGCCACAATAACTGAGAAATAGTTTGGGAAACGTTGCGATTGAACTTCGTTGTACATAGATTAATCACTTTCAAATGTGTTCTATGTGTTATACAATCCATACTCTGTGGTAATCTGTGTAAACGATCTTTTACATGACAAAACTCAACATCGAGAGAGAGGCTGAAGACAAGATCACATACCATTAAGAAATATTACCTACCACAGTACCAGTGGGCAGCTGCACCCCAAGATAAATCAACGAAAGATAAGACTACGGTGTAGTTGTCCTGTTGGTAGTGGAGTAGCTCCATTGCAGTGTTCTCAATCATTAATGGTGTGCTTGTGGTTTGTGAATAGTGAATACAACAGGACCAAGGCAGAATAATTAGTTACCTTTGTGTGTAGTGTGTTTACAAGGAATGGCCATATTTTGTTTGTGTTTAGGCACTTCAGATCTGAGTGACAGAATATTTAAGTTAATTTTTGCCTGACTATGGTTAAGTTGCGTTGCCAAAGGAACATCAGTGTGGATTAGGAACAGCAATCAGTAAGCAGTGATGTTGAAGTAGTAGTTGGGGCTCTGAGTAGTACTAGCAATTTATTCAAGGATATACAATGTGAGAATCTGCGGGCAGAGGCTCTAGGAACGGTGCCACTGCCTACCAGTGCTCCAGTAGGAAGTAAAGAAACTGTGCCCCCACGCAAACAGGACACGAACCAGAGATTGGTAAGGTGTCAGGGGGCAGTCGGTACAAGCAATGTTAGAACGCATGCTTAATTTTTAGGTTAGGTTTGTCCAACAACAGACAGAGCGTGACACTAAGCAGGCAGAACGTGGTCGGAAACAACAAGAGAGAGACCTGCAACTAATGCAGTCACTAGAAGTTATACAGAGCGAGACTGCTAGCTAAAAGCAGAATTATGAAGCAATCCCGAAAGCCGTACAAGAACTGAGCGAAAAAGTTAATAACCTACAGGTGGCCAACACCAGAATAGTTGATATAGGTGTACCGGCCAACCGAATGGAGAAACCAGAAATAGGCACGACACAAGTCATAGAACAAAAACTGTGTGAACAAGCCTATAAAACTGAAAAGGAATTTAATACGTGGTTAGAGACGAAAGATACTGACATCGACAAAAAAATTGATGAAAAGGTACTAGCAGCAGTAGAAGGAAAAGACTTAGGGTCGAATAAAGAAATGCAGAACCTTAAACGAATACAGCACAATGATATTCCTCAATGGCAGTGGAATAATAGCAGAAATATGGACGAACTCCAGAAAGAACTGTCACAGAGTGACAGACGCAACATGCGAAGGTCGGTGACTCCGACAAGTACGGAAACGTACGGAAATGCACTAACGTTTGCCAGGTCCAACAATAACGAGGATTTAAATACTGAAGCGAAAAGTTATGACTGCGAGATGGAGCAGGTACCGGGCGCTGTTGGGCCACCCTCTCCCCAAGAGGAGTGGCGGGTTCAGCGGCGTTCGCGGCGCACGAGGCGGAGGGTAAATGTGGAGGTTGGCCGTGTGGCATCGCCCGCTCTGCCTGTGAGTGGACATGTGGTGCTCCTTCAGCAAGGTCCGAGCAGGCACACGGGGGTAGGGGTTTATTAGTTATTGGGAGCTCCAACGTTAGGCGGGTGATGGAGCCCCTTAGGGAAATAGCGGAAAGGTCGGGGAAGAAGGCCAGTGTTCACTCTGTCTGCTTGCCGGGGGGTCTCATCCGAGATGTGGAGGAGGCCCTGCCGGCGGCGATAGACAGCACTGGGTGCACCCGACTGCAAATTGTTGCTCATGTCGGCACCAATGACTCCTGCCGTCTGGGTTCAGAGGTCATCCTCAGTTCGTACAGGCGGTTGGCGGAATTGGTGAAGGCGGAAAGCCTCGCTCGCAGGGTGGAATCAGAGCTAACTATTTGTAGTATCGTTCCCAGAACCGATCGCGATCCTCTGGTTTGGAGCCGAGTGGAAGGCTAAACCAGAGGCTCAGACGATTCTGCGGAAACCTGGGGTGCAAATTTCTCGACCTCCGCTATCGGCTGGAGAAATGTAGGGTCCCCCTGAATAGGTCAGGAGTGCACTGCACGCCGGAAGCGGCTACAAGGGTAGCGGAGTACGTGTGGAGTGCACATGGGGGTTTTTTAGGTTAGAGAATTCCCTCCCTAGGCCCGACAAGACGCCTCCTGAGACGCGGCAAGGTAGGAGTAGGCAAAATGCAAAAGGGAATAACAATATTAATGTGCTAATAGTAAACTGCAGGAGCGTCTATAAAAAGGTCCCAGAACTGTTCTCATTAATAAACGGTCACAATGCCCATGTAGTATTAGGGACAGAAAGTTGGCTGAAACCAGGCATAAACAGTAATGAAATCCTAAACTCAGATTGGAATATATACCGCAGAGACAGGCTGGACAGCGAAGGGGGAGGCGTGTTTATAGCGATAAGAAGTGCAATAGTATTGAAGGAAATTGACGGAGATCCAAAATGTGAAATGATTTGGGTGAAGGTCACGGCTAAAGCAGGCTCAGACATGGTAATTGGATGTCTCTATAGGCTCCCTGGCTCAGCAGCTGTTGTGGCTGATCACCTGAAGGATAATTTGGAAAATATTTCGAGTAGATTTCTCCACCATGTTATAGCTCTGGGTGGAGATTTTAATTTGCTGGATATAGACTGGGAGACTGAAACGTTCATAACGGGTGGCAGGGACAAAGAATCCTGTGAAATTTTTTTAAGTGCGTTATCTGAAACCTACCTTGAGCAGTTAAACAGAGAACCGACTCGTGGCGATAACATATTAGACCTTCTGGTGACAAACGGACTCGAACTATTTGAAAGAGTTAACTCAGAACAGGGAATCAGCAATCATAAAGCGGTTACGGCATCGAAGATTTCAGTCGTAAATAGAAGTATTAAAAAAGGTAGGAAGATTTTTCTGTTTAGCAAAAGTGACAAAAAGCAGATTACAGGGTACCTGACGGCTCAACACAAAAGTTTTGTCTTAAGTACAGATAGTGTTGGGGATCAGTGGACAAAGTTCAAAAACATCGTACAATATGCGTTAGATGAGTATGTGCCAAGCAAGATCGTAAGAGATGGAAAACAGCCACCGTGGTACAACAACCGAGTTAGAAAACTGCTGCGGAAGCAAAGGGAACATCACAGCAAACATAAACATAGCCAAAGCCTTGCAGACAAACAAAAATTACGCGAAGTGAAATGTAGTGTGAGGAGGGCTATGCGAGAGGCGTTCAATGAATTCGAAAGTGAAGTTCTATGTACTGACTTGGCAGAAAATCCTAAGAAATTTTGGTCTTATGCCAAAGCGGTAGGTGGATCAAAACAAAATATCCAGACACTCTGTGACCAAAATGATACTGAAACAGAGGATGACAGACTAAAGGCCGAAATACTAAATGTCTTTTTCCAAAGCTGTTTCACAGAGAAAGACTGCACTGTACTTCCTTCTCTAGATTGTCGCACAGATGACAAAAAGGTAGATACCGAAATAGAAGACAGAGGGATAGAGAAACAATTAAAATCGCTCAAAAGAGGAAAAGCCGCTGGACCTGTTGGGATACCAGTTCGATTTTACACACAGTACGCGAAGGAACTTGCCCCCCTTCTTGCAGCGGTGTACCGTAGGTCTCTAGAAGAGCGTAGCGTTCCAAAGTATTTCAAAAGAGCACAGGTCATCCCCGTTTTCAAGAAGGGACGTCGAACAGATGTGCAGAACTATAGACCTATATCTCTAACGTCGATCAGTTGTAGAATTTTGGAACACGTATTATGTTCGAGCATAATTACTTTTCTGGAGACAAGAAATCTACTCTGTAGGAATCAGCATGGGTTTCGAAAAATACGGTCATGTGAAACCCAGCTCGCGCTATTCGTCCACGAGACTCAGAGGGCCATAGACATGGGTTCACAGGTAGATGCCGTGTTTCTTGACTTCCGCAAGGTGTTCAATACAGTTCCCCACAGACGTTTAATGAACAAAGTAAGAGCATATAGACTATCAGACCAATTGTGTGATTGGATTGAGGAGTTCCTAGATAACAGAACGCAGCATGTCATTCTCAATGGAGAGAAGTCTTCCGAAGTAAGAGTGATTTCAGGTGTGCCGCAGGGGAGTGTCGTAGGACCGTTGCTATTCACAATATACAAAAATGACCTGGTGGATGACATCGGAAGTTCACTGAGGCTTTTTGCAGATAAAGCTGTGGTATGTCGTGAGTTTGTAACAATGGAAAATTGTACTGAAATGGAGCAGGATCTGCAGCGAATTGTCGCATGGTGCAGGGAATGGCAATTGAATCTCAATGTAGACAAGTGTAATGTGCTGCGAATACATAGAAAGAAAGATCCTTTATCATTTTGCTACAATATAGCAGGTCAGCAACTGGAAGCAGTTAATTCCATAAATTATCTGGGAGTAGGCATTAAGAGTGATTTAAAATGGAATAACTATATAAAATTAATAGTCGGTAAAGCAGATGCCAGACTACGGATCGGAGCGTGGAGTGTCAGATCCCTTAATCGAGCAGGTAGGTTAGAAAATTTAAAAAGGGAAATGGATAGGTTAAAGTTAGATATAGTGGGAATTAGTGAAGTTCGGTGGCAGGAGGAACAAGACTTTTGGTCAGGTGATTACAGGTTTATAAATACAAAATCAAATAGGGGTAATGCAGGAGTAGGTTTAATAATGAATAAAAAAATACTAACGCGAATTCTTTACAGACGAATGGAAAAACTGGTAGAAGCCTACCTTGGGGAAGATCAGTTTGGATTCCGTAGAAATGTTGGAACACGTGAGGCAATAGTGACCTTACGACTTATCTTAGAAGAAAGATTAAGAAAAGGCAAACCTACATTTCTAGCATTTGTAGACTTAGAGAAAGCTTTTGACAATGTTAACTGGAATACTCTCTTTCAAATTCTGCAGGTGACAGGGGTAAAATACAGAGAGCGAAAGGCTATTTACAATTTGTACAGAAACCAGATGTCAGTTATAAGAGTCGATGGGCATGAAAGGGAAGCAGTGGTTGCGAAAGGAGTGAGACAGGGTTGTAGCCTCTCCCCGATGTCATTCAATCTGTATATTGAGCAAGCAGTAAAGGAAACAAAAGAAAAATTCGGAGTAGGTATTAAAATTCATGGAGAAGAAGTAAAAACATTGAGGTTCGCCGATGACATTGTAATTCTGTCAGAGACAGCAAAGGACTTGGAAGAGCAGTTGAACGGAATGAACAGTGTCTTCAAAGGAGGATATAATATGAACATCAACAAAAGCAAAACGAGGATAATGGAATGTAGTCAAGTTAAGACACTTAAAGTAGTAAAGGAGTTTTGCTATTTGGGGAGAAAAATAACTGATGATGGTCGAAGTAGAGAGGATATAAAATGTAGACTGGCAATGGCAGGGAAAGCGTTTCTCAAGAAGAGAAATTTGTTAACATTGAGTATAGATTTAAGTGTCAGGAAGTCGTTTCTGAAAGTATGGAGTGTAGCCATGTATGGAAGTGAAATATGAACGATAACTAGTTTGGACAAGAAGAGAATAGAAGCTTTCGAAATGTGGTGCCACAGAAGAATGCTGAAGATAAGGTGGGTAGATCACGTAACTAATGAGGAGCTATTGAATAGGATTGGGGAGAAGAGAAGTTCGTGGCACAACTTGACTAGAAGAAGGGATCGGTTGGTAGGACATGTTTTGAGGCATCAAGGGATCACAAATTTAGCATTGGAGGGCAGCGTGGAGGGTAAAAATCGTAGAGGGAGACCAAGAGATGAATACACTAAGCAGATTCAGAAGGATGTAGGTTGCAGTAGGTACTGGGAGCTGAAGAAGCTTGCACAGGATAGAGTAGCATGGAGAGCTGCATCAAACCAGTCTCAGGACTGAAGACCACAACAACAACAACCCTGTGTATGAAGCTATGCTCAAAAAATACAGTACGTGATGTCATAAATACAAGGGGATGCCGCATTGTGGGCGACAGAAGCAGCTGACAACTGCAAAACCTACGAACAAATTGAGAAAGCATTTTTGGCTAAATACTGGTCAGCATGCATACAAGAGCGATTGCGTAAGGAAGTTTTCAATCTAGAGCCATATTCCCCACGCCTAGGAAATTTAAGGAAATATTTCGAAAAATATATAAATAAAACCCGCTACTGGGATGAACAAATTTCAGTAAGAGATCTAATAAGACTCTTAAAGTCGCACTTACCAATCCATGTAAAAAAGGAAAACTCATATATGTGCCAGAAAATGACGTGGAGCATTTTTTGTCTGTTCTTGACTCCATTGATCTTATTCAAGAAGACATAAAGGCAGCATCCGAAAAGGCGAGAAATTACGGATCCGGATACAAAAACGACCGAAATAACAATACGCCGAACACTAATTGTGGAAACGGTGGAGGAAATAATAAACGGCAAGAATTTGTGCAGAACGGTAATAACGGGAGGAACCGAAACGGTTATGGTCCACCGTTCAATAACGATAGGAAACGGAGGTTCGATGACCGGTACAAAAACTAAGTGCGGCCGAGATACGCTCTCCATCGTCGGCCGAGGAATGGAGCGAGAGCAATTGGGTACAATACGACATACCTGAAATCTATACGCTAAGGTACAATGACGGAATACAGATGGGACGGGAGCTGTTGACTGAAGCACACCCATGCTTAAGAGAACATAATGAAAATGTACAGGCGATACTAGAGGTCAAAATCAAAGACATTGAAGCGAAGGCTATAGTGGATACAGGTGCCACTGTCAGCGTTATGAGCTTGGAGTTATTCAAGGTGCTGGGCAGAGAAAGGAATATGCCGACTTTTCCCGTGAATAATTGTAGAATCACTGGAGCCATTAGTGCGCAGGGACAGATAATCAAACACCAAGTGAGGGCGGAAATGTATATAGGAAGCGAAGCCATAGCGTGCTCGTTCTTAATACTAAAGGGTTTGAAGGTAGCTTGCATCTTGAGTGTAGATTTCTTGAGAGAAAGGGACGCAATTATCGACCTTTCTCTCGGAAAATTAAGTTTAATGAATTCAGGTAGAAGAGTGGAATTGCTGATGCTGAAATCTGAGGAGGTACTTGTGCCCAGCCGTAGTGACATTAATGTCAAATGTGGGAAACAATGGATACTACATCTAGATAATCACTCATTAGGAAGGGATCTCTATTACCCGGATGTACAAAGTGGTCAATTCAGTGCAAATGGAAATGCACTTATGGATAAAGTGACACAATCAGAGAATTTAAAGTTAGCTCAGCAACGAAATTTACTACAGTAGTTATCGGACTACACTGAAGTGTTTTCTGACCGACCTGAAATCGTAAAATGGTATCACTACAATATCGACGTGAAACCACATGAAACATACTGTCATGCGTCGTATTCCATGACTTGGTCCAAAACAGAGGTAGTAGAAAAAAAAAAACAGCAAGTGGCAGTTATGATATACTGGACCTTTTAAAATAATCAGAGTGCCACATGAGTGTAGTTACTTATTAACAGATCCTCAGTCGGGGCTGTACCCTCGAAAGGATGTAAAATTATTCGTACAATGAATGACCAGTAGTAATATGTAATGTGTGTAGGGAATATACTAGAGTGTAGAAATATTTAGCTATAAGGATATGTTTGTGTTTCCCTTTTTATATTATTATTTGTGTTTTTCTTCTTTGAATGATGATAAAATTGATATGCTCTAAATGAGTGCACAAAGCTAAGCTGATGTCAAGGTGCAATAATCTGTTGTTAAATAATTTATGTGATGGATAACATTTAATATGTGTAAAAAGCTAAAGCATTTGTTTGAACAGTTTTTCTATTATGTGTGTGTAGATGTAAGATATAAGATTTTCATTGAACCCAGAATGATATCAGTGTTAAGAAACCCTGAGACAACTACGTTTTGAAGTTATATTATGAAAGGCAATAATGCAACCAGCAGTGATCAGAGTACACCACTGGAGACAAATTCAATTTCAGTAAACCCAATTGAGGTAACATAAAGTTACGAATAATTAAAGCTCCAATTGGAGCATGTGTGAATTTCACACGTAAGGATAGGTAGCCAAAACTTATGAAACCAACCTTCCCCTACAGAAACTACACTGTAGTCATGTAGGAACCCGTAAATGAAATGTGATGATATATATGTATATATAAATTTATTGAACAATACTCCTGAATCCGGCTGGGATTCACAAGTAAAGTCTGCTTAGGGATAAAATGGGTGATAACCGGGAAAACTGAGAAAGGAAAAATACTGGAAATGTAACCATGTATGCAAATGTCACACACCGTAAACGAATAACTAAATTACAATTGTACTGTTACAAAGATGGCATAATGGACATTGTAACCAAATAACTATGAGAACGAACGAAGTATTGTGTAGCAGAGACAGATAATGACTGTTAAGACTACAGCAATACGTCGCGAGACTATTAATGCAAACAAAAGAAAACTGTGTCATTGCAATGTTCATAGGAAAATAAATAATCCACAAGACACAAACAGTGATCCGAAAAGGGACGGTGAAACAAATTAGTGTCTAACAGTAACATTTACAGTGTCTGTGAACCGAAAAAAAGGTCTTTGTATGTCAAGGGACGCTGTGGAAGCGCATTGACTGCGAAGATATATTTATAGTGTGATTTAAACTTGCTTGTGACGGACGACAGAGTCGTGACATGGTGTAGGGATGTTGTGTGCCCAGTAAAACATGTCATCATACCCAAACGACATTCTGCAAACCAGATCAGTGAAGGACTACTGAGTAATAACTACCGCTAACCGCTAACGCGACGCGCCGAGAGCCGTGCAACAATTACTTCACGTGGCTTGACGAATATGTCATTGTTGATGTGTAATTAAACATTTGCCAAAACTATCCAAATAAAATATCACGAGAAACATTTGTATGAACACGATTTATGCAAAATACACTTCACATTTGCTGTGTTTAAATTCTAAAAACATTGACTGCATATAATATACGTAAATGATTTGTCAGAATGAACCCAGTAAAATCATGTGTTGTGATGAAACTTTGACGATAAAGTGTCGTATGAATAACGTTTACCAACTGATGCGATAGGTCAAAAGATATGCAAAACTGAAGTAATATCGTGACATAGTATGTACGAGAGAGACGTTTACGCAACGAACTATAATATCAATGTATGTGGCAGTGTTATTATGTGACATTTGATTATAGACTGTTAATGTACATAATAGTGCTTAATGGAAAAATGGACAAATCCAATTACGAACCAGATGGGATGGCTGGGCTCCGGCACATTTTTACGCAGGTTTCCTGTTTGCACCTTGCCCGAACGGGGGAGCCGTAAAAGCTCATATAACCCTGGGCTAAGAAATGTTCATCCCATAAGTGAAGTGTTCATAAACCAAGGGACAACGGTAGTACGAACGTTAATGGCAGCATTGTGTCAAACGTGTATAAAAAAAAGAAAAAAGAAAAAAAAGTGAAAAACTGTTCGCCAAATGCTGCCAGGGGGCAATGTAACGTTCTCTGGCAGCACGCATCCGAAGTGAAAGTTAAAAGAACATTTCGATGTATAATTCTTACTGCAACAAATAATTTATATGTATTTCTGTTAATTCAATTTCAAAAGGACACTTAATTTTGTGAGGAAAAATAATATAATTACAAATTTTGCTATTATAAATGATTATTCAAAGAGTGTTTAATACTATCTGTGGCAGAAGATATGAAAACTGCCACGGAAGAAACGATATGTAATGACAAAGACTGTAGAAGAATTAGTTAAGATATAAATAGGGAATATATTGTAATAGAATCGCTTGTCTTCTGCACGGACTGAATGGGAGAAGAAACCGTGACGTTGCATTAGGTTCTTACGTAGTCTATCTACATTTGTCATAAGTCGATGATCGACGACATTTGTGGCTGGGATTGTGAAAGGTGTGTAAAGATTTTGATTGTTTCTGTAAAAATATATTTATCTAGTAAAATCTGTTTCTAACAATTACTGCAAAGTTCGCACCGGACATTACTCACTAGATTTAAGAAATTTCAGCATTTTATTGGATATCGCTGGCGGTGCGGAGCTGCGCCGCGAGCGAGCAGTCTGCAGCAGCGGCAGATTTAAATATACGATCGCTATAACTACGACATCCTAAAAAGGGTACAGGTAGAGGTGAACGAAATAATAACGTGTTTCTTTTCACAGTATTCCAGACACAGAATAAAAGGAGATAGTAGATTTTATCTTGTGCATTCACAGGTGGATACAAGCTGCAGCTTTTGTAAATTTTCATTCAAAAAAGTGATAAATTCTGAACATATCGTAAAGTGTATTTAAAACTGGATAATTTTCATGAGAGCTTAGCAATATAAAAAAGAAAACATTTTCATATAGTAAAGATAGTCTTATGCTTCAAAGCTAGTCGGGGTACATCCAGTAAACAAAAATCCACTGCAACGTGAAAATGTTTGCTAAGTTCGTTGGACAATAATATTTTCATTCTTGCACAAACAGCTTGAATCATTAATTTGGGAATATTCAAAGAATTCATTTTTATTAATCTGCAAGAGAATATTTCATACGTAAAGTAATAACCACAGATGAGAAATTTATTGCAACCTTTCATTTCTCATGTCCATCCATGTATAAGTTAAGTTCAATCTCAACGATTTCCCAATAAAATTAAACTGAAAAAGCAAAGGAAGTTTAAAACCAGACGGTCAACTCCCGAATAATTAAACCAGACAGAATCGCATTAAAGGTTTTTCATAAGTACCATATACCAAGCACAAACGAACGGTGAACGAGTAAAAATGAACGGTCCTCAGAAAAGAGCGATCGCCAGTGAACTAGTTCCCAAGGATGAACGAGTCTGTCCATCTTTAATGTGAACCATGCCCGCGGGTTTCCGAGGGATGCCCATGCCTACGTAACTGATGGATGTTATTCAGTGCGAGTAGAAAATCTACATACGGTCTTTAAATTCACTGACGTGCGGATGATGCAACTTTTTACGACTATGAAGTTGGTGTGGTTGTTCTTGCGATTTGTAGTCCGAATACGCGTTTGAAGCAGCTCTCCTTGGGAGCCAATTATCACTGCACATCTTCTACTACCTAATGTGAATTGCTTATTGTACTCAATACTTGTCCTCCCTCTACAATTTTTACCGTCCAAGCTTGCCTGCGCTACGAAATGAACGCTTCCTTGACGACTCAGCATGTTTGATATCAACCTACTTCTTTTAGTTGACTTTCTTTTTTTGAGTCATCGGTCTTCTGCGTTGTTTGATACGGCGCGCCGTGAATTCCTCCAATGTGCCATCGTCTTCATCTGAGAGCAGCACTTGCAACCTACATCGGCCTCAATTATTTGCTGGATGTATTCCAACCTCTGTCTTCATCTACAGTTTATGTCCTCTAGAGCTACCTGTAGTACCATGGAAGTTATTCCCTCATGTCTTAACAGATGTCCTATCATCGTGTCCCGTCTCCTTGTCAATGTTTTCCACAAGTTCCTTTCCTCTCCGATTCTGCGCAAAACATCCTCATTCCTTACCTTATCAGCCCATCTAATTTTCAACATTCGTCTGTAGTATCACATCTCAAACGCTTCAATACTCTTCTGTTCCGGTTTTGCCTCAGTCCATGTGTCATTACCATACACTGCTGGGCTCCAAACGTACATTCTAAGAAATTTATTGCTCAAACAAAGGCCTTTGTTTGATACTTGTAGATTTCCTTGACTGGGAATGGCCTTTTTGTCAGTGCTGGCCTGCTTTCTATGTCAACCTTGCTCTGCCCGTCATGGGTTACTTTGCTGCCTAGGGAGCAAAATTCATTAATTTCATCTAGTTGTTTATCACCAGTTATGGGGTTAAATTACTCTCTGTTCTCATTTCTGCTAGTTCTCATTACTTTCGTCTTTCTGCGACTTACTCGCAATCTATATTCTGTACCCATTAGCCTGTTCATTCCGTTCAACAGATCCTGTAATTCTTCTTCACTTTCACTGATGATATTAATATAATCAGCAAATTTTTTCGCTGATTCCTTTCACCTTGTATTTTAATTCTACTCTTTAATCTTCCTTTAATTTCCGTCATTGCTTCTTTGATGTATAGATCTACCAGTAGGGGAGAATGGTCACAATCTTGTCTTACACCCTTTTTAATGCGAGCACTTCTTTTCGTGACTTCCACTTATTTTTCCCATTTTAGTTAACTTATGGCATAAATTTCTCTTCTCCCCAATTCATTTTGGTATCTTTCCATTATTATTTGATTTCTTCACCACATCTTCAACATTATTTTGTAACACCATGTTTCAAAAGCTTTTTTCTTCGTTGTAGTGTTTTGCATCCACTTCTGTATAACACTCCAGGCTATCACCTACAAAAAGAACTTCATAACACTGAAATTCATACTGTGTGTTAACAAATTTCTTCTCAGGATTGATTTTCTTTACTGTTGCCTGTCTACTTTTTACATCCTCTCTACTTCTTCCGATCAATAAGACTGATTTCCAAATTTGATTTCTTAGACGTCATCTTATTTAATTCCGCTGCGTGTAATAACCCTTCTCTTACTTGTCTACGAATTAATCTTATATTCCGGTGACATTATTGTGGTCTGTGATAGAATTACAATGTCATCGCAAACACAATTTTTTTTCAAACCAATGCATAATGCGAATGCTAACTTATAGTATATTCATCAAATGGTTGCAATCCAAGGTCGTGCTGATGGCACTATGGGAAATACAAAACAAAAAAGACAAAATGCAACAATAAACATAACCTGCCAGATCAGAAACTGCGATGTAACATTCAAAGAAGTCATTTGCGTCAAAACGCTGTTACAAACCCAACACTACATGTCATGCATCTTACGAAAACACAAGACACATAATTAAATTGAATCTGTACATATACAGCACACAGTAATTCTGTGCTCAGAGGTGATCAATTCGAATCAATGCGAAGAAATAGAGTAAACTGATTCAGGAGAATCAACAACTGAATCACGTATGTTCACTAACAGTACCGTCGAACATAATGGAATATAAAGATATCATCATCATGAATTACACACGAGGAATACATATATAGTGTAAGTGTCTTTACGTACACATACAAAATTTAAATAATCATTACGCCACTTTTATTTCATGTGCAAAGCGTGACAAGCAAAATGAACAGCATAAGTTTTAAGTGCTACAGAGACAGCCTATGTAGTGAACAATGAGAATTGCTAGTTGGCAGTTGCACAGTTCACTGGGACCTCCAGCAAAATCTTACGGATCTTAAGAAATTATTTTACAAAAACAAGAACGGACATATGTCTTCACATCCCAACATACAGACAATAAAACAGTGACATGAGCAGTCAGATACAGAATTTATTAGTAAACCGGAGTAAGAACTGGAATCTCATGTGTTTTAATAGAACCTAGTGAATCAACCAAAAACCGGCAGAAATAATTAATTGCCGTGATCTTGAGAAATTAAAGCAAGTAGGAAGTAATGCTAGTCAGGAGCCTACAGGAAATGATATAACATCTTAACAACAAAACTCCGCCGCTATCTAAATCTACATCAGTGTATTCAAAAGCCAATCAATGATTGTGTGAAAATGATAAAAATCGTCTTACTCACATATGGCATTTTTAATGAGATATTAACAAATAGGAGGCATCAACGAGGTTAAAATAAACAAAATAACTTTTAGATGTGAAACAGTCCGAAAAGTCAACCGTAATCACTAATCATACAGGACTTTTATATAATGCATCGAGCCGGGTGGCTCGCCGGCGATACATCGATTCGCACGTTTGTGCTATCTTCCGCTGACCGTTAAGTCTGGCTGGCAGAGTAGCCTGATGACCGTTTTCGCCCTGCTTGGAGGCGTGGCTCCGAGTCGCGGACAGTTAGAATCGAACGCTGGTTATCACCAGACGTCTCCTGCCGGCTACGACGTGTGGGTTTCCTCCTTCAGAAGTTGGCAGCGCGTAAAACGTGAGTCGTGACCGAATCGCCACTGATAATCTGTGGGGGATCAGTGGGACCTGCCCGCGTCTTTGCTGGGAAGCAGCTAGTGCTTTCCACCTGATCGCACTTTTTACTTCGACAGTTGCTAAGGGCTAGTTTTTTTTCTCA
Source organism: Schistocerca piceifrons (assembly GCF_021461385.2). Taxonomy (NCBI): domain Eukaryota; kingdom Metazoa; phylum Arthropoda; class Insecta; order Orthoptera; family Acrididae; genus Schistocerca; species Schistocerca piceifrons. The sequence goes on along the minus strand of NC_060140.1, from coordinate 769,014,062 downwards.
AGTGACCGTGATGACAGCTTGATGTTGCATGTAAAACGTATGTCCAATACATTGTCTCACGTTGTAAGCACTTTGTGTTTGGAATCTCTAATCTGACCATGAGCCGCAGTTGGCTGTCTTGTTCCGAATTTAATCCGACTTGATGTGGAAAACTACTCTGCCTGTCGTCACTGTATTAATTAGTTGAATAAATTGCCGCTGACTGGCCTTGTTAATGCGTGGCTATTGTGACGTCCCATCTCCCGTTTTTGTTGTCTATTTTGACGTTGAGCCGCTACTGCTACAGCTCGGTCGGTGTAAAGTAGACATGACGCGCAGTGATGGTTGTTCCCGTCGGATAACGTGGAACAACACCTGAAAATCTCTAAAGAAAATTGTTCCTCGCGTAATGTATGCAAGTCCGTTTGCGAGTCCGCACAGTCTTCTCAGCGATGCAAACTGCTGATTTTAATAGTCTGTTATGGTTTTATGATGATTTGCTATGTCCAGTTAGTTAGTTATTGTAGTATTGAGTGAATCATTCATCACCGGCGTCGTTTCACACCACTGAAGTGAGGAAAAATTCATTAGCGGTTCAGTATCGGTAGTTGCTGTTACGTTGCTAGGCTGAATTGTTCACTACGGCACGACGCAAATCCAGAGGTAATCTATAATGCTATCTTGCTTTCATGCGTCATGTATTATTTCCGCAAAACACTCCTTTCAATGTTCAATGTTCATCAAGTCACTCTTTCATTTAAAATCCTCACAGTTAATTAATTTTGATTGTCAACTATCACACAGTGGAACTAATGATAGAGCCGACCCGAAACGTCCCCTTGGAAAAAATTACACTTGACTGTGCTTAAACTGACACACAATATTTTTTGGCGCAACGCAATCTGACTTTTAACAGTCCCTACAAAAGAATGGCCCCGACTAACATTAACCTATACCTTTCACAAATCACTTACCTCACAAAAATCTTCGTTACTCGAACTACTGCAAAACAGGGAGCGCCACTACTGCCAGCTAAATAAAAGATTCAAACTACTGAAGGCACTAACTACTGATAGGCATAGTTAGCAAATGAAAGATTTTGATAGAGAACAAACAATATATTTACCTTACTAGTGTTCAAAAGTCATAATATATATAGCAGTTCATAACATCCAGTCTTACAAATTTCAAAACTCCGCCATTTCTCTCCCCACATCCACCACTGCTGGCGGCTCACCTACAACTGCGCAACGCTACGCGCTGTTCACATCCAGCTGCCGCTGCCCAACACTACAATGGCAGACAACAATGCAAACTAGCCACAGACTGCACACAGCACAGCCAGCGATTTTCCTACAGAGCACTATGTAACGTTGCCAATAAGAAAACATAAACAGCCTACTTACATAGCCCCCATGCACCCCACAAAAAAATTTTGAAATTGTTTTGGGCAGTGGCCAGTATTGATTTGATAAAATTTTTCATAATTATAATAACAAAGATATCAAATGCACACACTTATTGACACAATGTTGGTCAAAAGCTAGAATTTTCTCACAGTCCATCATAAAGACAGTCCTGATCATTCATCACATTAAAATTGCAGTGTTTTTCTCAAAGTCTGAGCAGTAAAAGAAAATGCATACGGAAGTAGTGGATTTCCATGCAGTCTTGAAGAAGTAGTGTTGTCCTTCCAACGGAAAGACAGTGCTGACTCTCGATATGCAGACAAGTAATGGGTCACAACAGAGCAAACCCACAGCAGAGTCATTCGAAGTTTTGAAGAATATTGGTAGGCAGGTCATCACAGAGTAGACCCACTGTAGTCCTGGTAGAGATTACGTTATTGGTGGGCCACCAGAGGCGCAGACCCACTGTAGTCCTGGTAGAGACTGTGGTATTGGTGGGCCACCAGTGGTGCAGACCCACTGCAGTCCTTGTAGAAATAATGGTATTGGTGGGTCATCAAAGATGCAGACCCACTGTAGTCCTTGTAGAGATGGTCAGCAGCCATCTGTTGGACTGTTCAGGTGCACAATCGCCATTGAAGAGTTTTGCGGATAATATAGCAAGCCCATAACCACCACTTGTGCACTCACAAAGTTTTTGGAACTGTCCTTAGAACCAGCAATGCTGTTATCCAGTCCCTTGCTGAATTATTAACACATGTGCAAACACTAACAGTCCCTACTTCTCACATATTGTCCATATACTATGACCAACAGAAACGTGTGGAGTGAAATGGAATTTACAAGTTAATAATATGATGAACTGGTGTCAATTACAATTTTATAACATAATAATACAATTACAAAGGTACAAAATACATCATTAAAGAACATAATAATACAGATAACATTTATAGTAATAGGGGCTTTACATAAGAATAGAAATAAACATATATATCAGTGTTACAGGAATTATGACATAAGTAAATACATAAAAGATCAGAATAATTATTGAAACATCAACTTCACACATGAGTATTAAAACAGAACAGAATTAATAATGTCTAACATCTTTACAAAGTAAATAACATATTATTAATGCAAATTATATTTGAGGATAACGGTATTCCTCATCATAGTTCATGTAGCTGAGTATTAGAAAAATTCTACAACATAAGTCTTATCAGATAAACATATAAAGACAGGAAGAACATAAATACACAAGGGTACATAAACACATAGCGGAATAATACAAAAGGAAAGACAGGGTTCGTTTTCAGTGTGACATTTGGTATTGCAGTCCAACCCAAAACTTCGTTCTGTAGATCTTTTGTCTTATTTCAACATTTGTTTCCACCAAAAAAATCCTATCCAAACATGCTTTCTATATTTATATGTTCACATATTTCTTACCTCATTATTTATTTTCCATTTTCTTACCTCATCATTTATTTCCAAGAAAATCCTACCTAAACCTGTAGTCCCTAAACCATACTTTTTTGTTCATATCCTCGTTCAAAATACTGTTTTCGTCAAACCATTTTCTTATAGCTTCTCAACGCATTTCTTCCAATTCATCACAACTCATTCTCTTATATAGCTTACCCCATCTTAAGCTAACTTAAATCTACTGAGCTCAGATATATATACTAAGGGATGAGGCAATGCATCAGTACAAAACAATTAACACAAACAGCAATTACAAAAAAATGGAAATTGGCAAAGCAAGCTACAGTAAATCTAAATTACCAAGCAAATGCAACATTACAACTAATATGAGCCAATGTGCAGCAACAAGAATAATAAATCAGTAGTAAAATTAGCTTAACAGAGTAATACAAAGTGAAATTTAGTAGCACTATGCCTGGCAAATAGCAGCAGCAAATGCAATAACTTATATCTAAACATGACAAAGCTCAAGCAGAAAAAATAGTACACTAAAACGGCGATGTTTAATACCTATGTCACATCTTAATACTAGAGTGATGCATCACAATTTATTCTACAAAAGAAATTACAAAGTACTTGAAAACAAAATTATGTATACAGTTTTTCTTATTAATCCCTTCTTATTGTTCTTTCCCTTCCAAGTGCTCCTTTTTCGATGAACGTGGTTAATAAAATCATTATTTAATAGATCTGTTGACAGAAAGTTTTCACATTAGCAAATGCATTTAATTTTATTTTATAAAACCAATGCTGCAACACAGCTGGAAAACAGATATCAAATGAAATAAGCAAGTATGTACAAAGCATAAAAATATCATTCAATAGTCATGTGGCAATTCATAAGTTAGTAGAAATTCTCTCAATTCTCGTGGAAAGACGCTTGTCATAATCAATAATCAGGTGTGCAGATGTAAGTATCTTTCCAAGTAATGAGCGTGTCGTATTTGCGATGCTTTCTACAAAGGAATGTCAATAGCGAGGATATTGGCCTCCTTTTTTTCACCTAATGGCTTTCTTTTGTCAGATGATTACCTCTCAGCTGGGCGCCCAAAACGCATTACGTCAAGGTCACTTACCTTTCTTACTGAAATATTTGTGACAGCAGTTTCCGCTACAGTGACAGTCTCATATAAAAATATTTTCACAGGTTGAGAATTAGCGTCACAAATGTGTAGAAAATAAAATCCTATAAATATAACAGTGTCCAAAAAATTTTTGACAGCATTGTAATACATTCACACATGTACACACATTTCATAATTCTTAAAGTACGATTCTTGGTTTCCAACATCCTTTTCCACAAATCAGAGTCCCTAACCACTACTCATTATTCCTTACCTTATTATACATATACATATTCGTCAGCACTTCTTCAATATTTCATCATAAGAAATACGTAGCATAATCAAATTCCTCATATACGGTAGCATCATCTTATTGATCATAAACATATCTCAACAGCATAATACACATCATCGTGTAATAATATCATAACATCTCAGTCAATTCTCAAAATCGTCGTAGCTTCCTCCAGTAATTTCAAAACCTAAAAAAAATCTATGCACATTTAAATAGTGTCATCTGCCTCAAATGTACTTCAAAAATCATGATCCCGTACCAAATATATCATTCAAAGCTCTCATAGTATCACAATGGTTCCGAAAAAATACGAATAGTTCACAAAGTACAGACAAAATGCTATTTCATAAGTGTGAAGTTATCCATCTGTGTAATTACGTAAACATGTGTCACTGATGTAGTAAAAAAATGTTTGTTTCTCTCGGTTAAATGATCAGATAGCAGTTTAATTCTGTGTCACAGAAATATGGTACCGATGTGTAAAGCTGTATAAGCAAATACCATATTAGCTAGGGCTCCTTGTGCTTGCTACACACATGGTGCACAAAGTAAGCGTGTACCCCCCTGAGGATAAATGTAATTATACCCTCAGGTGTTACAGATTACAGCAATGGATGAAATGTATCACAGAAAACTTTCTTTGTAATTCAAAAATCTTGAAAAATAAATGGTTTAATTACAAAATTAATCACTCAGATGCGTGTCCTGTAGTGCTAAAGGTGCCTCTTGCTGTAAAATAATTCTGTGGAACTGTCGTAGTTATCGTCCTCTGTAAGCAAAGTTCTGCTGAAGTCAATGTACTTGCCTCATCATAAACGAAAGTGAAATGCTTTGCGTATAGATATCGTAGTTATTACGTACCTTACCGCGATCAAGAAAGTACTATAATGTAAGGTATTGTTGTGCTATGAGAAAGGCTGTCTCATTGTAGTTATACTACAAAAGTTACTACGAAAACATGTTTTACTTTCCAGAATAATACTGAAAAACTGTGAGATATAAAACAGATACAGCGCAAAAGCAATAATATAAATTGTGTCACTCATTAGCAGTGTCGTGATATAATTGTGTAGCTGTCAAATAAACTAACCACTGTGTCATCTGATATCTCTCAGAAAGTACTTTAAATCCAGAATGTATTTTCAAATAAACCAAAATGTTGCATTAAAATCTCATTAGCAGTACCGGTACATGTTCTTATGGTCGTTACATAACCGTGCCACTAACAAGCAAGAATGTACACACACAATAACACTGTGTCGTCTGTTCACTATAACAATGCATTCGTAATTGCTATCTAAATAAGTTCTCTTGGTTCTTGACTGCATATTTAACTTCAAACATTGTTGCATGGTAACAGTTTCTAAGTGGTGGTGGTGGTTAGTGTTTAACGTCCCGTCGATAACGAGGTCATTAGAGACGGAGCGCAAGCTCGGGTTAGGGAAGGATTGGGAAGGAAATCGGCCGTGCCCTTTCAAAGGAACCATCCCGGCATTTGCCTGAAACGATTTACGAAAATCACGGAAAACCTAAATCAGGATGGCCGGAGACGGGATTGAACCGTCGTCCTCCCGAATGCGAGTCCAGTGTGCTAACCACTGCGCCACCTCGCTCGGTAGTTTCTAAGTCTGACAAAGCATACTAGTAACGTGAAGTAAAAAATTTTATAGCAAAAACTAAGTTAAAAAAATAGATTATCTCTCAATAAGCGGTTTTACATGTGAAGTGTGGTGCAATCCTTTGCTCTTCATAGTACTCAGAGGTTCAACTTCAATGAAATTATCATGCGATATACGTCGGTAAGGAATTCTAAATTTTTTTTTCAAGCGTCTATGTTATTTTTCGCTGAGCCAGCCGGCGCACGTGGCTGCCTGCGGCGCGAGTCATTGTCTGACTCTTTGTTGGCTCGCGTCGTTATTGGGACTAGGAGACCTAACTTCCACAAATTCACATTGTCGAGAGGGCCCTGCCCTATCTGAACCCCGCCAGTTCTGATGCAATTCAGGTCTGTCGTTACAATTACATCGTCTGTCGTCATGTCGGTAGATCCTGTAGTTTCTTTCTTTTCAGTTAAGTGGTGGAGAATATCTCCCTGAATTATCACTGCACGGTGGACCGTTGCGTCTGAAGTTATTCTGTCTCCCGTGATAATACTAGTTTTGGTTGTCAAATTGTCTGTTTCTATGATTGTCTCTGTCATATTCATTACTACGGAAATGCGATCTTTCTCTGTAACTATTACTCTGCCAACGGTTGTCATACGGGTGGTGTCTGTTTTGGTCACGATTTGTGTTGTGAGAATAGCCTTGTCGTGTCCAGTTATTATTTCTTTCATCGCGAAATTGCGACGGATGTGACCTGTAATTGTTGTGTTCCTGTTTTCGCGTTCCACGATTGTAAGTGTCAATTTCTAATTCTTGTAAGAGTCCCTGAAAAGCTTCAATGTCGTCTTTGCAACGTCCTGCCAAAATAATATGTCGTAAATGTTCAGGTAATTTGATTAAGCAAATGCGGATGAGTTCTGAGGGGCTGTATGGGTTTGAGAGGTACTGAATCTTGTGCAACATGTCTTCAAAATATTTCGCAAGAGTGGAAAATTCAGATTGTTCGAAATGTTTCATCATTATGATGCTATGTTTTACTTGGTCTTGTGTAGCTTGAGACCAATATGTTGAGAAGATGGCATGGTAAAATTCTCCTTCACTGTGACAATCGTGAATGACCGATCACATTCTTACAGCTGGTTCATTCTCTAAATAGCCTCACATAAATTCTAATCTGTGCTCTAATGACCAGTTGGAAGGAAAACAATGAGAGAATTGATGGAGCCACGCTTGTGGATGAATGTCGTTGCCAGAATTCTTAAATGTTTTAAATTTACGTGTAGTAATGAACAGCTTATAGTCAAAATCATCATGTCGGCGAGTCGCATATCGGTTATTGTTACATCGTTTCGGCGGTTCCATTTCAAAATTCGGTGCACCTTGCCAATTTCCTTCATAATTTCCGAAATGCACTGTGTTTTTATTTTGTGGCTGTTCCGTATTTCTATGTCCCTCTTCCCGTATTGGGGCGCGAGTGTTCTCTGAAATACGTAATTCTTGTATTACCTGTGTCAGCTGATCTTGTACTTCCCGGATTTCTCTTTGGTGTTGCGTATTAATGTGATTCTGATTTTGTTTGAATTTCCTAATTTGTTCGCACTCTTCTGTGTCAATAAAGACTACCGGTGTTGTGTCATTCAGATTATCATCTACCTTCGTAGATAAATTATTTAGCTGATCCGAAAGTTCAACTACTTTCTCTGATAATGAACTAATTTCCTCCATGTGTCTTTCTGAACGAATTTTCAGAGTATCTACTGTGTCCTTTAAGTTTTCCTGAGTTTTTGCAAGTTGCGTATCCAAATCGGTATATGCAACTGAGTCAATTTTAGCTTGCAAGGTCTCATGATTTTCATGAACAATAGTTTGCAGTTCTTTTATGGCTGCTTCGTACTTCTGTAATGCATTTTCATGACTCGAAAAAATAGGTTGGAAATGCTCAGAAATATGTGTTTTTACGTCATTACAGACTTTTTGACATTTCGATTTGATTTTATGTAACTCAGTAGTTAAATCTTCACGTGTTTGTTCAAGTGTGGTGTGAAGATTTTGTTCCATTGTGTCTAACTGTTGCTGTGTTTGTCTCTGGTGTTGTTCCATTGTGTCTAACTTTTGAAGATTTTGTCCCATTTGTTTCTGATTTTGTTCAAGCGTTGTGTCTAACTCTTGTAGCCTTTGTGCCATTTGTTGCACTAACTGTAATAACAATGCACTGGTGTCTGAAACATGTTCCTCAGTGCTTTTCGGCAGTGAAGTTGCACCAGCAACATTCACATTTTGACAAGCAGAAAATGTGTCTTGACTTATTTGAGAAAATGGTGAGGACCCAAAACCTGAATCTACAGTATTTGCAAGATTGTGTCCTGTCATTTCGGATTCCTGAGGCGAACTGTTGCTGACCGATCGATCGATAATGCTTCCCTGTTCACTAATTGTTTCACTGTCTACACCATTGTTTGCCGCCCGCTCCATTTCCCTATGCACAATTACCAAATTACTACTTTGAACATTAGTTAATTCATTACTCGGTGGCGCTAACACACTGCTTTCGTCTTCACTGTCATTTCTCAGTTTACTTTGGAGCCTAGTATTACTTTTTCCACACGCCATTATTGTCACAATAACAGAGAAAAACACAATTGGAAGAGTAAAATAAGAAAACACATTAACATAGCACTGAAAATAATATCTAGTTAATTGCAAGCGCAGCTGCGAAATACTTGGTGCAAATCTACATGCATGCCACAACAACAATGAAAGACTGCAACTACAAAGTAGATTCTCTCTACAATTACGCGCTAGCAATAAACAATAGCTACACTAATTACACAAACTACAAGAAAAAAATCAGAAGATTCCAGTGAGGTATCCTCGGCTAAGGGTTGACATATGAAATGTCCCCTTAGAGAAATTATACATGACTGTGCTTAAACTGACACATAATATTTTATTAGCTCAACGCAATCTGACTTTCAATAATACCTACAAAAGAATGGCCCTGACTATTACTTTGGACTTAACTTTCGTCATACTGATTGGCTGTTATTACTAATTAAAATAGTTCAGATGGATCTGAGCACTATGGGACTTAACATCTGAGGTCATCAGTCCCCTAGAACTTAGAACTACTTACACCTAACCAACCTAAGGACATCACACACATCCATCCCCGAGGCCGGATTCCAACCTGCGACCGTAGCGGTCGCGCGGTTCCAGACTGAAGCGCCTAGAACCGCTCGGCCACTGCGGCCGGCGCAGCTAATTAAAATAACCTTCCTTTCTTTCTTTCTAGCTTTATATCATGACATAGTAATGATTGAAATTGGAGTTCATCAAAACTTTAAAGTGTTCACTGTTCCCTACTTTAAATATCATGACATTCTTATTTGGGTTATCGGTTTTCTTGGGGTGTTACACTATCTTTCGGACGAATGTTTCTGGCAGTTCTAAAAGAGTCAGGGTAGGTAATACCAGTGAGGTATGTTTAGCATTTAAAGTTTACTTCATACAACAAAAAGAATGGTTACTGTTCATGCAAATTTAAATGTGTGCCATACATGATGCATTCTTACAAGAGCACTGGCTCTTTAACTTTATAGTGCTGTTTCTTAAGCGACAACAGTGAATTTACGTGTTTTAATTGAACGTTTCCTATAAATTTTCAAATGGGATGTTGGGTTGTATACACGCGTTGGCTTGCAGGTAGGTCTGAAGTCGTTCCTGTGTTGTTACACCGGCCTGACCGGTCTATTTATTCGCTCTGTTACGCCACTGCGCTGCGTTTGCGTACTCGTGTCAATACACCTGTTGGTTATCTGAGTGACTAGTTGCAGCGTGGCTCCGCTCTCTCCCGCTTGTGTCCGCTCCCGCCCTGTTTTTTCTTAGGCACCCACCAAAGCCTCGAAAATGTGTTGTCTTATTACGTACTTTTCTAACTGAATTTGAGCCATTCTGTTGCCGCTTGCTTATGGCTCAGCTTAGTCTGTTATAGACGTTTCTTCTAGGAATTCTACCGCCAGATTTTTTTTGTAATTCAATAGTAGTAATGGAGCCTTGGTGGCTAGTTTCGCCTTTTCACTATCGACAGCTTCTAGCTGGCCTCTCAAAGTTGTGCGTATCACACCCTGGTGCGGTTATCGCTGTCCTGGCTAGGCTTCAAAAGTGACCGCTAGAGCGGCGGCGGGGAGAAGCTTTGGAACACTTTTTTTTTTTTTTTTTTTTTTTTTTTCACTTGCCGCCCTGATTTTACGACCCACCACCTAAGTGCTTAAGGTGGGTCTATTTTGACCACTTGGCCGCTACGACCGGTGTGCGGACTCTGATGTAGTTGATGAAACTCACACCAGTTCCCGCATCCGGTCGCACCGTTGCCCGTGTCCCGCCACGTGGAGGCGGGTCTGTGCTTTTTTTTTTTTTTTTTTCTTTTTTCTTTACTTTGGCAGCTTTCCCAAAACCGATTTAACAAAAATTTTACAAAAATTAATGTTGAATTGGAAGAAGGAAATACAAGGAATAGTTTAGTCTGAAGAGGAGAAAAGACGATAGGAAAGGAAGAGATGATAGTCCCACCACCGTAGGGGACTGAGGATGAGCGTCTTGGGATTTATCTTCAAGCCTCTGATCCTCAGTCCCCTAACCTTAGCCTAGGAAGTTCTATTCTATTCTAGTTGTGGCGTTTGATATCTCTATTTATGTTCTATCTGGTTACTTGTATACAGGTTTAGAGTGCCGTGGTAGCTGATGGCAATTGCGACGGTGCGCCGACACTGTTTATGTCTAATTTTATACATTAATCTATTGTCAGTTTTAGGTCTACTTATGTAAGTCTATTGCATGTCAGTTGTTTTATATTGAGACTTAGTTTAGTTCTTCCACACTATGGTGTCTGTCTGGGTGCTGCATATAGGTTTATTGTCTGTGTGGTCTTCTGTTCCTGTATTCTTTGTGGCATTCGTCAGAAATTTTGTCTGTTAGTGCGTTCAGTATGTCCCAAAGTTCAGGTGTTCTGATCGCGTCGTATATGTGTTCCTCTGTCTGTAAGTGTTGTATCCCAGGTGTGTTCCTGTGCTGTCTGTATTTCCCGCAGAATAGGATTGTGTGTTCGGGGGTTCCCATACCTCCACATGTACACGTTGATGTGTCTCTAAGACTCACGCGATTTAAGTGCGTGGGATAAGGTCCGTGGCCAGTCAAGAAATGCACCATGCCGCGGCTAGGATCGGCATGTTTCATTCTTAATCTTTCCGTTATGTTCGGAAAAAATGTATAGACTCTCCGTCCCTTATCACTTGTGCCCCATTCCTGTTGCCATGTGTCGATTTTCCATTTTTTGAGGTCCCGCTTATTGTTCAGCGGGGAACCAGTCAATATGTTGACCTGGTCTAGTCTACCCATCTTTAACCAGTACAGAGCGGCCCGATATGGAACAGGGCAATGAAGGTGTTTAGGTATAGTCATTGCGCAGTGTGGAGCCAGGGCCAGTGACAGTTCTTGGAACAAGGGACACGCGCCGCGGAGCGGCACGATGTTTTCTCAGGTTCGCCCTTCACTCTTCTTTGCTAAGACTAGGTACGACACAAAGGTCTGGTTCACCTATGCCGTGTGTATCTGGTTGTTCAGCTCTGTCCACGCATTTTCCGCTCCTCAAGTTGTTTAAGCATATTCGTGTCATGCACGTCTTCGTTATCTGACTCTGTGATTTTGCGACAAATCTATTGCTCTGTATGTTTTTTGGAGTGAGTTGCGTTAATTGGCTGGCCAGGATTCTCTCTAAAAGTTTACCATGGCTAATGTTGTGCCCAGCTTTCACACATGATCATATCAGGGGCCTATGAGGCATCAATTTTTTTTTTTAAATCCTGCGTTTGTCTTAAAATTGTTTTATACGACAGAACAAACTTTTTCTCAATTTTAATATTTGTTTTCGCTACGTTTCAGAAGCTCGTGTACTCTGTGGTGTTACTATTATCCAGACCTTTAAGTTTTGTGTGTTATGACCTGCAGCTAATAGTAAGACTTTAGCGGGATTTTACTTGTGCTCCTTCCTGGAAGAATTTACAGTTCACTTTCTATTTTACACCTCACATTTTTAACGAGACTTATTTCCTAGAGCGTATGACCTTATTGGGATGGTAATGAAAGGGCAGTCGTGGTTAAACAATAACTTGCAATGATGGTGTAATTCAGTGAGACATTTATGTTCGGTGTTTGTTGAGATCACCAGACAAGTTGCTGGGAGAGCATTCCTTGTCGTCGGTTTCTTTCCGCGTGTGCCTGGCTAGCTTGCGACTGTGTGGACGACTCTCGAGCATTTCCTACTCCGGCTTGCTAGTTGTTTGCAGTCGTGTGTCCTGACTGTCTGCGCTCAAGTTGAGTACTTTATGGTGTCTGACTAGCACCATAAATGAAATTTAACTGTCAGTCTAAAGGCCTTTATCTAATTAAATGGCTTTGTACAATGAATTTTCCCTTTAATGTTATTGTTCTGTTTAATACATATCGTAACTTTACTCTAAAACCTATTTAAAATTCTGTGGTGTAAAAGCTTTGGGTAAGCGATAAAGGCGAACTGCTATGTCTTGTTAACTAGTTAATATGTTTTGGGGGTTCAGCTCCTTTGGAGAAATCTATCTAAAACTCAGTTAAAAATTTTTTCTTACTGGCCAATTTATTTATTTCTTAATCTGAATTTTTTGAAGGCCAATATTTTTAAAGTTTTATCTTCTTCCAGCTAGTCTAAAGCCATTATTATTGTAATTCAGTGACTGTTCAAATGGTTCAAATGGCTCTGAGCACTACGGGACTTAACTTCTCAGGTCATTAGTCACCTAGAACTTAGAACTAACTAACTAACTAACTAACCTAAGGACATCACACACATCCATGCTCGAGGCAGGATTCGAACCTGCGACCGTAGCGGTCGCACAGTTCGAGACTGTAGCGCCTAGAACCGCTCGGCCACCCTGGCCGGCTTCAGTGACTGTGTTGTTCAACATTCTGAGTACTTTCAAGTGTTTAAATTTAACATAGCAAATCAACTTGGAATTTTCCTACCTGTTTTCTTAAAGTGTACTTGTTACGTTTTAAGAAATTAAATGTTTGTTGTCAAAAGGATAAATGATGTTATTTAAAGGGAAATTACTCTTTCCATGTCGTTTCCCTGATCCTGGTAATTCCCGATTTCAGTTAGTGAAGCCTGAAGTGGCAACTTAATGTCTTAATCCCACTGTGAGTAGATAATATACACTCACATTGAATATTTGAATAATTAAGTTATTCATTGCTGATCCGTGTCGGCTCGATTTCCGAGCTGTTATATCCTTGCTTACTGGCGCAAACCGTTTCCCTGTCACGTCACCGGATGGCGCTTCTGTCTTCTTGCACTTGGCTCTTTCATTAGGAGATGGAGGCAGCTTGTTGACGGGCACTGGGGCAGTGAGAGAGGAGGAACGTGTGACGGACTGTGGGGCTGCCATTAAGGGGCCTGATAGGCGGTTGTTCGTCCAAGTGGGAGGCTGCTTGTACAGAGCCGTGTTAGCGTGGAGTGTTGGGCTCTGCGCTGTTGCGCCCGATTGACTATCCGGATTTCGGGCTGACCGTCAGCTGATGTGGAGGTCGTGATCAAGTCGATTTCATGTGGCAACCCTCCGCCCTACTTATTTTTGTGTAAGGTACTTCTGTTTATGGATTTTAGCACATGTGCTCTAGTGCTGGACTTGCTCCCGTTAGGCTGGGTTGCCGGCTGTTCTCCATTACCCTGTACTGAAGCTATTAAATTCGCCCCCTTCTCCGTGTGAACTCCCTTTATGGATTATATATCTGAGTGTATTTAAAATGTGTTTTGCTTTTTATTTAAATCTGTTCAACATTTCGGAGATCCTTGTCATTATTGCTTGGTTGTGAAATTAATTTCGTTTTAATACGTTCTAGGGCGTCACATATATTATTGACCACTGACGTCGAACGTCGAGCCTGACCTTTAAGGCGGCAGGTTCTCGTTTGCCCGACTTGTGGATGAATTGCAACATCGGGCATGGTTGTGATAAGCAAAGGACAGCGGGCCGATGAATGTTGGCTCGTTTCCTGTGCTCACGCTGGAATGTCTTAGAGAGACCTAGCACTTCTCTTAAAAGAAGGAATTTATTGTTTACTGTTGTAGAATTTTGGAACACATATTATGTTCGAGTATAATGACTTTTCTGGAGACTAGAAATCTACTCTGTAGGAATCAGCATGGGTTTCTAAAAAGTTGATCGTATGAAACCTAGCCCGCGCTATTCGTCCACGAGACTCAGAGGGCCATAGACACTGGTTCCCAGGTAGATACCGTGTTTCTTGACTTCCGCAAGGCGTTCGATACAGTTCCCCATAGTCGTTTAATGAACAAAGTAAGAGCATATGGACTACCAGACCAATTGTGTGCTTGGATTGAAGAGTTCCTAGGTAACAGAACGCAGCATGTCATTCTCAATGGTCAGAAGTCTTCCGAAGTAAGAGTGATTTCAGGAGTGCCGCAGGGGAGTGTCGGAGGAACGTTGCTATTCACAATATATATAAATGACCTTGTGGATAACATCGGAGGTTCACTGAGGCTTTTTGCGGATGATGCTGTAGTATATCGAGAGGTTGTAACAATGGAAAATTTTACTGAAATGCAGGAGGATCTGCAACGTATTGATGCATGGTGCAGGGAATGACAATTGAATCTCAATGTAGACAAGTGTAATGTGCCGCGAATACATAGAAAGAAAGATCCTTTATCATTTTGCTACAATATAGCAGGTCAGCAACTGGAAGCAGTTAATTCCATAAATTATCTGGGAGTAGGCATTAAGAGTGATTTAAAATGGAATAACTATTTAAAATTAATAGTCGGTAAAGCAGATGCCAGACTGAGATTCATTGGAAGAATCTTAAGGAAATGCAATCCGAAAACAAAGGAATTAGGTTACAGTACGCTTGTCCGCCCACTGCTCAGTAGTGTGGGATCCGTACCAGATAAGTTTGATAGACGAGATAGAGAAGATCCAACAGAGAGCAGCGCGCTTCGTTATAGGATCATTTAGTAATCGCGAAGCGTTACGGAGATAATAGATAAACTCCAGTGGAAGACTCTGCAGGAGAGACGCTCAGTAGCTCGGTACGGGCTTTTGTTGAAGTTTCGAGAACATACCTTTACCGAGGAATCAACCAGTATATTGCTCCCTCCTGCGTATATCTCGCGAAGAGACCATGAGGATAAAATCAGAGAGATTAGAGCCCACAGAGACGCATACCGCAATCTTTCTTTCCACGAACAATACGAGACTGGAATAGAAGGGAGAACCGATAGAAGTACTCAAAGTACCCTCCGCCATACACCGTCAGGTGGCTTGCGGAGTATGGATGTAGATGTAGACGTAGATGAATATATAATTCCTACTGTGATCTCGTGCTTAGGTATTAGAGCTCATGCATTTTTTGTGGCTTCTTATGATTAAGCACTCCGTTTTCAGGCCACAAATGGCCCATCTGGACCATCCGACCGGCGTGTCATCCTCATCTGAGGATGCGGATAGGAGGGGCGTGTGGTTAGCACACCGCTGTCCCGGTCGTTATGATGGTTTTCTTTGACCGGAGTCTCTACTACTCGGTCGAGTAGCTCCTCAAGTGGGATCACAAAGGTGAATGCACCCCCAAAAATGGCAACAGCGCATGGCAACCCGGATGGTCACCCACCCAAGTGTCGGCCACACTCAACAGCGCTTAACTTCGGTGATCTGACGGGAACCTGTGTATCCACTGCGGCAAGGTCGTTGACCTCCTTATATTTTCATAAATAAATTTGCTTTAGGGGTTTTGTTGGCTGTTTATGAAATTAATTGTTATGTTTGGTCATACTCTTAAGCAACAAACTGGTTAGTCAATTTCGTTTTAATTACGCAGTTATTGAAAGACTTAGATTTTGGTCAATGTCTGGGGTGGGGTTTGTGATTTGAGTTCATGTGTGGGGTCTTGAGAATTTACTTATTTTTGATGCTCAGTCTTGCATGAATTATATCTCCGTTTGTTTGTCTTCGCGTTCCCGAGTTGTTCGTAGCCTCTTATCCACTTCTCGCCGATTCACCGGGCTGTGTACGTGTATGCTGCGTGGTGTTCGGGCTCCTGTCTTCCGGTAGCCGCGGAGGTGGTGCGGCCTCCTCGTTTGCTACGGAATCTCTCTACTCTTAATCTGTGTGGCATTTGGACTTAAATTTAAATCAAAGTAATAGCTACCGTAAGCCATCCTAGTTAATCGGACGGTCCCAGAACCAGGTAGTCAATCACGTGCAACAACGTAGAGCCAAACACTCCACACCAGGATGGTCCTGTACAAGTAGCCACCCACTTGGACGAGAAGCTGCCGATCAGGTTCTGTAATGACATGTTCACCTTTCGTCACACGCTCCTTCTCTTTCTCCCACTGAACTCTCAGGGTACGACACACTTTAATGGTCAGGAGGAAGGTGCAGGCTGAGTCTATGGAAAGACATTTGTTGCTTCACTATAGTTGATCATCCTTTGTTTAAAAAGATACACTTAAAAGGTCAATAACATACATATACTGCCCCGGAAAATCGTAAGAACAGAAGTTTTACGTTCTACATAAGCTAAGGCTTAGATCCATTGAGACACGATCGTAGTTTGCCTTTGAGACTGTTGGCTTCTATTGTTCAAGTTTGCTAATCGTTGTATTATTTCTGTATTTCCTCCTCGGATAAATATTGGAGTGGTTGCATTTAATTGACTTGCAGGAGCAAAACTATTTTTAAATTGATCCTTTATAACTTGGTAATGGGTGTGAGGAAATTAGTATCTCTTTGGCTCTGCTGGTACTTGCATTTAATCATTTTATTATTCTGTCGGGACATTAGCGTATGTTTCTCTCAGCTGGCTAGGTGCATTCAGTTCTTTGTATATTTGACTCGTGGTCTAGGGGTAGCGTCTTTGACTCATAATCAAAACGTCTTCGGTCCAGGGTTCGATCCCCGCCTCTGCCTAAATTTTGATAAATAATCAGCATTGGCGTCCGAAGACTTCCGGCATAAGAAGTCAGCCTCATTCTGCCAACGGCCTTGTCGAAGAGGGCGGAGGAGCGGGCACTCTCTTGTCCTAGGGGTGGGAAATTGCCCCTAAAGGCGGAAGAATCAGCAATTATCAACGACATGAGGATGCAGAAGCAATGGAAACCACTGCATTAAAGACACGTAACGTGTATCCTCAGGACATGTGGCCTGTAATTGAGGAAGTCATGATGATCTCTCCATTGGCAAAAGATTCCGGAATAGTCCCCCATTCGGATCTCCGGGAGGGGACTGCCAAGGTGGAGGTTACCATGAGAAAAAGATTGAAGAATCAACGAAAGGATAACGTTCTACGAGTCGGGGCGTGGAATGTCAGAAGCTTGAACGTGGTAGGGAAACTAGAATATCTGAAAAGGGAAGTGCAAAGGCTCAATCTAGATATAGTAGGGGTCAGTGAAGTGAAGTGGAAGGATGACAAGGATTTCAGGTCAGATGAGTATCGGGTAATATCAACAGCAGCTGAAAATGGTATAACAGGTGTGGGATTCGTTATGAAATTGAAGGTAGGGCAGAGGGTGTGTTACTGTGAACAGTTCAGTGACCGGGTTGTTCTAATCAGAATCGACAGCAGACCAACACCGACAACGATAGTTCAGGTATACATGCCAACGTCGCAAGCTGAAGATGAACAGATAGAGAAAGTGTATGAGGATATTGAAAGGGTAATGCAGTATGTAAAGGGGGGACGAAAATCTAATAGTCATGGGCGACTGGAAGGCAGTTGTAGGGGAAGGAGTAGAAGAAAAGGTTACAGGAGAATATGGGCTTGGGACAAGGAATGAAAGACGAGAAAGACTAATTGAGTTGTGTAACAAGTTTCAGCTAGTAATAGCGAATACCCTGTTCAAGAATCACAAGAGGAGGAGGTATACTTGGAAAAGGCCGGGAGATAAGGGAAGATTTCAATTAGATTACATCATGGTCAGACAGAGATTCCGAAATCAGATACTGGATTGTAAGGCGTACCCAGGAGCAGATATAGACTCAGATCACAACATAGTAGTGATGAAGAGTAGGCTGAAGTTCAAGACATTAGTCAGGAGGAATCAATACGCAAAGAAGTGGGATACGGAAGTACTAAGGAATGACGAGATACGTTTGAAGTTCTCTAACGCTATAGATACAGCAATAAGGAATAGCGCAGTAGGCAGTACAGTTGAAGAGGAATGGACATCTCTAAAAAGGGCCATCACAGAAGTTGGGAACGAAAAAATTGGTACAAAGAAGGTAGCTGCGAAGAAACCATGGGTAACAGAAGAAATACTTCAGTTGATTGATGAAAGGAGGAAGTACAAACATGTTCCGTGAAAATCAGGAATACAGAAGTACAAGTTGCTGAGGAATGAGATAAATGGGAAGTGCAGGGAAGCTAGGAAGAAATGGCTGCAGGAAAAATGTGAAGACATCTAAAAAGATATGATTTTCGGAAGGACAGACTCAGCATACAGGAAAGTCAAAACAACCTTTGGTGACACTAAAAAAAGCAACGGTGGTAACATTAAGAGTGCAACGGGAATTCCACTGTTAAATGCAGAGGAGAGAGCAGATAGGTGGAAAGAATACATTGAAAGCCTCTATCAGGGTGAAGATTTGTCTGATGTGATAGAAGAAGAAACAGGAGTCGATTTAGAAGAGATAGGGGATCCAGTACTAGAACCGGAATTTAAAAGAATTTTGGAGGACTTACGGTCAAATAATTCAGAAGCGATAGATAACATTCCATCAGAATATCTAAAATCATTGGGGGAAGTGGCAACAAAACGACTATTCACGTTGGTGTGTAGAATATATGAGTCTGGCGACATACCATCTGACTTTCGGAAAAGAATCATCCACACAATTCCGAAGACGGCAAGAGCTGACAAGTGCAAGAATTATCGCACAATCAGCTTAACAGCTCATGCATCGAAGCTGCTTAGAAGAATAATATACAGAAGAATGGAAAAGAAAATTGAGAATGCACTAGGTGACGATCAGTTTGGCTTTAGGAAAAGAAAAGGGACGAGAGAGGCAATTCTGACGTTACGGCTAATAATGGAAGCAAGGCTAAAGAAAAATCAAGACACTTTCATAGGATTTGTCGACCTGGAAAAAGCGTTCGACAATATAAAATGGTGCAAGCTGTTCGAGATTCTGAAAAAAGTAGGGGTAAGCTATAGGGAGAGACGGGTCATATACAATATGTACAACAACCAAGAGGGAATAATAAGAGTGGAGGATCAAGAACGAAGTGCTCGTATTAAGAAGGGTGTAAGACAAGGCTGTAGCCTTTCGCCCCTACTCTTCAATCTGTACATCGAGGAAGCAATGATGGAAATAAAAGAAAGGTTCAGGAGTGGAATTAAAATACAAGGTGAAAGGATATCAATGATACGTTTCGCTGATGACATTGCTATCCTGAGTGAAAGTGAAGAAGAATTAAATGATCTGCTGAACGGAATGAATAGTCTAATGAGTACACAGTATGGTTTGAGAGTAAATCGGAGAAAGACGAAGGTAATGAGAAGTAGTAGAAATGAGAACAGCGAGAAACTTAACATCAGGATTGATGGTCACGAAGTCAATGAAGTTAAGGAATTCTGCTACCTAGGCAGTAAAATAACCAACGACGGACGTAGCAAGGAGGACATCAAAAGCAGACTCGCTATGGCAAAAAAGGCATTTCTGGCCAAGAGAAGTCTACTAATATCAAATACCGGCCTTAATTTAAGAAATTTCTGAGGATGTACGTCTGGAGTACAGCATTGTATGGTAGTGAAACATGGACTGTGGGAAAACCGGAACAGAAGAGAATCGAAGCATTTGAGATGTGGTGCTATAGACGAATGTTGAAAATTAGGTAGACTGATAAGGTAAGGAATGAGGAGGTTCTACGCAGAATCGGAGAGGAAAGGAATATGTGGAAAACACTGATAAGGAGAAGGGACAGGATGATAGGACATCTGCTAAGACATGAGGGAATGACTTCCATGGTACTAGAGGGAGCTGTAGAGGGCAAAAACTGTAGAGGAAGACAGAGATTGGAATACGTCAAGCAAATAATAGAGAGCGTAAGTTGCAAGTGCTACTCTGAGATGAAGAAGTTAGCACAGGAAAGGAATTCGTGGCGGGCCGCATCAAACCAGTCAGAAGACTGATGACCAAAAAAAAAAAAAAAAAAAAAAAAAATTGTTTTTAAAATTTGAGAGAACATTTTGAAACTCAATTATTTGTACAGGGAGGGCATTCATTATTTCAGCTCCTTTGGTTAAGTACATTCTCAGCATGAGTACGGTTGCCAGTAAATTTTCTTTGCAATTTGAATTTAATATTGTCTATGAGACAAAATTTTGGCGTAAAAGTACCTGTGTTTACATTCCCTGTGGAGTGATACTGAGAGGTGGCATACCAGTCCCTCACTTTAATTACACTGTCAGTCAGATTAACGTTCATAATTTAGGTCATGATTCCTGTCTTCCCCAATACTACATTTGATATTTGTAGCTTACGACATTTTTACATGAGGAAAATGTCGGCTGAATGTTCATACAACTGCATGTGTAATCTATGGAGAACCTGTTCCCGGGGGCCATATTGGAGGTTACAGAGAACAGAAAGAGGGAGGTGGACTGGAGGACTCAAATTCTGTGTGCAGCGACCAGGCTGTGTGAGTGATTTTGGGAATCAGTCCCCGATGGATCTTGTCTACAGAGGGACTTCTGGCTGTAGCACTTTCCTGCGTACGCTTAGGGAGGGCGTCGGTTAGCAAAACATTTTATCTGGGACAGGCAGCAGTTGATCGAGAACGTGGCCAATTGGCGGAAAGTGGGCTGATGCAGCCATTTAAGAGAAACTGCTGTAAACTGATCCTCTGTGAAAACCGTGGGAAGGTCATAAATCCCTTTGCGTTCTCTTTTTAGAAGCAGTGACGATACGGGCAGAGTGCCTGGTGCATCTGCTTAGTGGAGGCAAGACTGTAACTCCCCTTATGCCAAGAAGTCGCCAAGTTCTTTTATCGAGCAGCTTAACAGCTCTCCTTCAGAAACTGGAAATGGTCAGCCTGGAATGACTAGATCTCTCTGTAAATGAGGGACTGTGGTACCATCTAGGTAGATTTTTTTTTCCAAAATCATGACCATGCATACCGTGAGAATGACGCCTCCCCAATAGAAAATCTTCTTTTTTCAGACGAGAGAGATTTGGAGCTGCTGATTGGCTCCTTTCAGGATATGCGGTGTGGAGGTTTGTTCCTCCAGCGTGGCAATCCAAGTGCTGTGTCTGGATTGGCTACCAGACCAACAGAACCGTGAAGATGGGACATTCAATGCGTAGAGGATGCTTCAATTGATTTTTGCAATGTGGGAGCGCTTTCGTTTTTCCTAATTCGGCTCCTGTCTCGAGTCTTGGAGGAAAGTGGTTGTTATTGTTTGCCTTCTTCATCTTCTGGTTCTCCCTTGGTGGAGAACTTTGTCTAGTGGGTGAGACTTGCGGTCTGTATCTTGTGGTGGACTAAGAATCAGTGGCAGTTTCCAACTGTACCAACAATGGAACTACATATCATCTCCGACATATCATATGCCATGAGGGTAAACTTATTTGTGCTGAGTCGGCCATCTGACGTCTGGCAATTCCAGCACACACCATAGTGTCTGTGTTTCTGATTGGTTTGGTCAGACCAGCAAACGTGTGCACCTCATAGTGAAAACTTATGGGATTCCAGGAATCTGAAAGGGAAGTTCCCCGCTTTCTGATAATAAAAACACCAGAACGCATATTCTGAAAATTTTCGTTGACGCATCAAACCATTACAGCTGTCGCAACACGCAGCTCCTCACCCACAGCGTACCGTTCCCTGCTACCGCCTGAATGAAGGTGAAAGGGTAAAATGCTGCTGCACTGGCGTATGTTAGTTGAATGACATTCACAGCTCCCTGTTCTCCCGTTAACTATAATTTGTGGTATACTTGGTCATAGTTGATAACATTTGAACAGAGTTTCGCCTTACAGGGGATTCATGTAAACAAAATCAGATTGCATTGAAAAAGGTATTAATTCAGGTTAGAATTTGTATAGATTTCACGCCAAAATTGCTTTTCCAATGGATCACCACCCCCTGTCTGATTTGTGTTTGTCATTTTTTATGTAAGATTTATCAGCTCATTGTAGCTATAAAAGGATTAATAAAACTTATCATTATTTTGTAAATTTAAACATTCGCTAAACTGTTCACTGTTTTTGTTTTATTGTGGTGGTAAGTGGGTACACCAGACATTTAAGGTTCACCCTTATTAAATTAATTAATCTGATTATTAATCTGAGTTCTGAAAGTGACTGTAGGTATAGACTACAAAAGTCCCATGAGTAAAAATGGTTCAAAAGGCTCTGAGCACTATGGGACTTGCATCTGAGGTCATCAGTCCCCTAGACTTTGAATTACTTAAATCTAACTAATCTAAGGACACCACTCACATCCATGCCTGAAGCAGGATTCGAACCTGCGACCGTAGCAGCAG
The DNA here is from genome assembly GCF_021461385.2 of Schistocerca piceifrons. Taxonomy (NCBI): domain Eukaryota; kingdom Metazoa; phylum Arthropoda; class Insecta; order Orthoptera; family Acrididae; genus Schistocerca; species Schistocerca piceifrons. Next base: position 768,991,629 of record NC_060140.1, on the reverse strand, counting down.
CGCGGTTCCGGACTGAAACGCCTAGAACCGCTCGTCCATAACGGCTGCCTACCATGAGTAAATCTACTAATTTCGTATATAAAAATCAAGGCTGTAGCTCACGATTTGAAGTTTTGAGAGATGATACTACTTTTCTTTGTATAAAGATAATAACAGTTGGTATCACTCACACGTATATGTATATTAAAAGCAAATGACGTCATGCAGTATCAGTTGTTGAAATTCTCTCTGACTGTTATATGAAATTTATTATTTATTGTAAGCATTACTACCAGTTAAACAGAGTGATTTTTAATCGAGCTCTGAACTTAAATAAAGTGTGTAACTATGGATACTGATGCCCCTGTATGTTTCTGGGTTCCCCATTCACGCGACAGACACTAGCGCAGCACCGTGCGTCGTTTTAGCTCTGATAGACGCAGCAGTGGCTTCATTGGTAAGCTTCATATAACGTATGTTGTTGAAAAAATTGATGCACGGTCATAAACACATTAAACAGGTCAGAAGTCCATCAACAAAGGAGGTTGATTACAAAACACTCGTTCGATCTATACTTGAGTATTTCTCATCAGTGTGGGATCCTTACCAGTTCGGGTTGACAGAGGAGGTAGAGAAGATCCAAACAGGAGCTGCGCGTTTCGTCACAGGGTTACCTGGTAAGCGTGATAGCGTTACAGAGATGTTTAACAAACTCAAGTGGCAGACTCTGCAAGAGAGGCGCACTGAATCGCGGTGTAGCTTGCTGTCCAGGTTTAGAGAGGGTGCGTTTCTGGATGAGGTATCGAATATATTGCTTCTCCCTACTTATACCTCCTGAGGGGAACACGAATGTAAAATTAGAGAGATTCGAGCGCGCACGCAGGCTTTCCGGCAGTCCTTCCTGCGAACCATACGTGACTGGAACAGGAAAGGGAGGTAATGACAATGGTACGTAAAGTGCCCTCCGCCACACACCTTTGGGTGGCTTGCGGAGTATAAATGTAGATGTAGATGTAGAATTTTACAGATACATGACCACTGATAAATGATATTAATCAAAATGCTAGAGTGCAAAGAACTGCCTTGAGGACAACGCGACACGTTGAAGCTCAATAATAAGTAGTCCAGAGACAGATTTCATAATTGCAGTTTCTAGCAGTATTAATTATCGTCTAACACCGCACTTAGCTTAGTGGTTAGCGCATCTGACTGCCATGCAATGGACCTGGGTTGGATTCCCGGCCGGTTCGAAGATTTTCTCCGCTCGGGGACTGGGTGCTGTGCTGTCCTCATTTTCATTTCATCATCAGCGACACGCAAGTTGTACATTGTGGTGTCACCTGAAATAACTTGCAGCTCGGCGGGTCGAAATTCCCCGATGGCGACTTTTAGCCATCAATGCCATACAATGATTTCGAAAGACAAGGTCTGAAACACACAGAAAGTGATTCTTCAAGCGCTGCATATAATAAAGGCTCAAACCACACTGTTGTGCCTTAGTTAAATTGAAACGGACAGAGGAAGAAGGAAAGAAAAAGGAAAAGAGGAGGAGGGTTTGGGCAGGAGGAGGGAGGGGGAGGGGATAAATTAACTATTGTACTGACTAAAATAGGGGGAGAGAGGTGGATGGGGGCTTTGGGAGTGGGTATAGGGCAATGTGACTGATAATTAAGATCGAATATCTTAGAATTGTATGAGACAAATGATAGAAATGAGTAAGTCAAATATACTTAGTTACTAAATATTCTAAACGTATTTATTACAGTTTAAGACAACAGGAGAAGTGATCCTTCTTGCACATGTATTTTGGCTCTACTGAGTCGGTTTATTGTCTTTATTCAAACTGATCAGAGCCTGCTTCTCATACTCTTATTGTGTACTGAATCTTTATTGTTTCAATTTAATTACTTGTCTTGTGCTTTCATAAGAAATATAACATGCGGTATCGGATTTGTAACAGCATTCTGACACTATGTGATCAAAAGTGTCCGGAGACCTCCAAAAAGTGACATTTCTCGTGTTAGGTGCATTGTACTGCCGCCTACTGCCAGGTACTCCATTTCAGCGACTTCATTAGTCATTAGACATCGTGAGACAGCAGAACGGCAGTCCGCAGCACTCACGGACTTGGAACGTGGTCAGGTGATTTGGTGTCACTTGTCATACGTCTTATGTGAGATTTCCACACACCTAAACATCCCTAAGTCCACTGTTTCCGATGTGATAGTGAAGTGGAAAAGTGAAGGGACATGTACAGCACAAAAGCGTACAGGCCGACCTCGTCTATTGACTGACTGAGACAGCCGACAGTTGAAGAAGGTCGTGACGTGTAACAGGCAGATATCTATCCAGACCATCACACAGGAATTCCGAACTGCATTAGGACCCACTGCAAGTAGTAGACAGTTACGCGAGAGGTGAGAAAACTCATGACTTCATGGTCGAGAGGCTGCTCATAAGACGCACATCACGCCCATAAATGCCAAACGACGCCTCGCATGGTGTAAGGAGCGTAAACATTGGAGGATTTAACAGTGGAAAAGAGTTGTGAGGAGTGACGAATCACGGTACACAATGTGGCGACCCGATGGCAGGGTGTGGGTATGGCGAATGCGCGGTGATCGTCATCTGCCAGCGTTTGTAGTGCCAACAGTAAAATTCGCAGGATGTTTGTTATGCTGTGGTCGTGTTTTTCATGGAGGGGGCTTGCACCCATTGTTGTTTTGCGAGGCCTATCACAGCGCAAACCTACATTGATGTTTTAAGCACGTTCTTGCTTCCCACTGCTGAAGAGCAATTTGGTGATGATGATTGCATCCTTCAACACGATCGAACACCTGTTCATAATGCACGGCCTGTGGTGGAGTGGTTACACGACAGTAACATCCCAGTAATTGGCTAACCTGCACAGAGTCCTGACCTGAATCCCACAGAAGACCTCTGGGAAGTTTTGGAGCGCCGACTTCTTGCCAGGCCTCACCGACCGATATCGATACCTCTCATTAATGCAGCACTCCGTGAAGAATGGGCTGCCATTCCCCAAGAAACCTTCCAACATCTGACTGAACATATGCCTGCGAGAGTGGAAGCTGCTATCAAGGCTAAGGGCGGGCCAACAGATAGATGGCGCTAAGAACTTGTAACTCATTTTTAGCCTAGTGTTCGGATAGTTTTGGTCACATATTGTATTTGTCTTCTTGCGAATGCCACATCCCAATTGTCGACCTTACAGTTCATATTTGGGAATGCATTTTGTTTCATAGAGTACCACAGCTCCAGGGCCAGATCGGATCCACAGTCAGATAATTAAACATCTCTCGTCTGACTAAAAGCGACATCTCCCAGTGATCTTCAACCGCATCTGGTACGATGGCATCTTTCCATCGCACTGCTTGGACAGCACCTCATACCAACGATCTAACTCCTGCAAAAACCCGCTTGATGTGGACAGCTATCGGCCCATCAGCCTCACCAACATTCTTTGTAAGCTGCTGGAACATATGGCGTGTTGGCGTTTGGGTTGGGTACTGGAATCACGTGGTCTACTGGCTCGGTGCCAGGGCGGTTTCCACCTGGGTCGCTCTACCACTTATAATCTTGTGACCATCCGAACAACCTTTTCCCGACGCCAACACCTTGTTGACGTCTTTTTGATTTACGAAAAGCGTATGACACCATCTGGTGACATCCTATCCTTGCCACATTATAAGGGTGGGGACTCCGAGGCCCACTTCCAATTTTTATCCAAAATTTCCTGTCGCTTCGTATTTTCCGTGTCCGCGTTGGTGCCTCCTATAGTTCCCCCCCCCCCCCCCCCCCCATATCCAGGAAAATGGGGTCTAGCAACAGCTGTAGGGCCGTATGTTTCACCCGCTCTGTATACAGACGACTTCTGCATTTTGTACTGCTCCAACAGTACTGGTGTTGCAGAGTGGCGCCTACAAGGAGCCATCCACAAGCGCAGTCATGGGCTCTAGTCCACGGCTTTCAGTTTTCGGCCAGAATGTCGTATGTTATGCATTTGTGTGGGTGTCGTAACGTTCATCCGGAACCAGAACTTTATCCTACTGATTATCCTCTAATAGTAATGGAGACATGTAGATTTTTGGGACTGGTTTTCGGCGTCAGATTGTCTTGGTTTCCTCGCCTTCGTCAGCTTAAGTGGAAGTGCTGGCAGCACCTCAATGCCCCCCACTGCCTGAGCAACACCAACTGGGGTGCAGAGCGCACAACGCTTCTGCAGCTCTACAAAGCCCTTGTTCAATCCCGCCTTGACTATGAGAGCCTGGTTTATGGTTTGGTGGCGCCCTCGGAGTTGCGTTTACTCGACCTAGTGCGCCATCGTGGCGTTCGACTAGCGATGGGGGCTTTTGGGGGGAGTCCGGAGACCAGCGTCCTGGCGGAGGCTCGAGTCCCTCTAAAGCAGGCCAGGCGTGAGCAACTGCTCGCCACTTGCGTTGCACACGTTCGTAGTTCTTCTGCACATCCTAGCTACCTTCTCCTTTTCCCACCCACAGCGGTTCATCTCCCTCGTCGGCGGCCCAGTTCAGAGCTTACAACTGCATTTCGCGTCCGATCCCTTCTATCTGAACTGTAGTCTTTGCCTTTACCACCTATACTCGAGGTCCATTCGCCTACACCTCCATTGTGTACACCTAGGCCGCGGCTTTGCATGGACCTTTCACATGGCCCAAAGGACTAAGTTCACCACCAGGCTCTCCGCTGCCACTTCCTATCGATTCTTGACGTGTACCGATGCCATGAAGTGGTTTACACCGACGGCTGTATTGCTGATGGTCACGTCGGCTTTGCGTATGTCCATGGAGGACATATCGAACAGCATTGTTTGTCCGATGGTTGTAGTGTTTTCACTGCACAGCTGGTGGCTGTATCTCGTGCTCTTAAGCACATCCGTTCATGCCATGGCGAGCCGTTTCTTCTGTGTACTGTCTCCTTGAGCAGCGTACAAGCTATCGTCCAGTGCTACCCTCGTCATCCTTTGGTAGCTACCATCCAGGAGTCCATCTATGCTCTGGAATGGTCCGGTCGTTCATTGGTGTTTGTGTGGAGCCCAGGACACGTCGGAATCCCAGGCAACAAACGTGCTGACAGGCTGGTCAAACAGGCTACACGGAAACCGCTTATGGAGATCGGCATTCCAATAACACCTGCGTTCGTTTTTACGCCGCTAGGTTTTTCGGCTTTGGGAGACAGAAAGTGTAGTCTCAGTATGAACAATAAACTGCGTGCCATTAAGGAGACTACGAATGTGTGGCAGTCCTCCATGCGGGCCTCTTGCAGGGACTCTGTGGTTCTCTGCCGGCTCTGCATTGGCCACGCTTGGGGGACCCACGGCTACCTCCTGCACCGTGAAGACCCGCCTCAGTGTCGATGCGGCGCCCGGTTGACAGTGGCCCATATTCTGATGCACTGTCCCACTTTGACTGCTCTGCGACGAAACCTTCGGTTACCGGACTCGTTGCCGCTAATTTTATCTGACAACGCCTCGTCGGCTGATTTAGTTTCGCTTTATATTCGTAAGGGTGGGTTTTATCATTTGATCTAAGTTTTAGCACATGCCCTTTGTCCCTCTGATCCCGGCGGAGGTTCGAGTCCTCCCTCGGGCATGGGTGTGTGTGTGTTTGTCCTTAGGATAATTTAGGTTAAGTAGTGTGTAAGCTTAGGGACTGATGACCTTAGCAGTTAAGCCCCATAATATTTCACACACATTTGAACATTTTCTCCCTCTGTGTCCTCCACCCTAGTGCTTTTGGATGGAGGTTCTAATATGTTGCAGAGTGGCTGGCTTCTCCCTTTTATTCTCATGGTCAGTCAGCCGTGGTAATCTGATTTGTCGTCTTAATCTCTTCTACCTGTTTCTTGCGTTTCTGTGGTTTTCTTCTCCGCTATTGTTCATTTAATTGTTCTTGTGGCTTTTCCTTTCTCTCCGTTTTGTGTTGTCAGTCTCACTTGCTTTATTCTCGAACTTGTGGCATTGTTTTATTCGGAACAAGGGACCGATGACCTAGCAGTGTCTGGTCCCTTTCCCCCTCTTTTAAACCACAGAGTACCGTGAGCGTAGTATTGGACTGAAACTGATTGGTGAATAAAATTGTAATAGAAGTAAAAATTCGTGTTATGCATTGCGTAAATCGTATGTCCTGATAGCCGCCTGCAAGTAATGATAAATCATTATTGATAAGTCATTATTAAATATTTTATTCTTTCTGCATGAATTTTAATTGCTTCTTTGTTTCGTTCGCCTGCCTGCTCCATATATAGATGCAAGAACTGGTAACGGTATGGTATTACGAGAAAATCTCCTCGAAAGCCACAGGATGACGAGCCACACAAGACATGACCGAGCCTTAAGTCCGTCTCACACGGAGCGAGGTTCGCCCCAAGTTTGCGAGATGGCGTGCATGCCTCCCGTCTTGCAGGGAAAGGAGCCGGGCGGCTATCTTCCGTGCCGAAACTCTCCCACGGCGCAAGATCGGCAGCTAGTTGTGATCGGCTGCATGTTGTATCGAACAAAGATGGCTGATTCAGGTACAGATGTTCGGAGCAAACTGGCGTTACTAGCTGTTTTGGTGCTAAACAATGCGGAATTGCATACTAATGAGAGAAGAAGAAAGAAAGAATGGAGGAAAAACTGGATTAAGAGGCGAAACGCTGGAAAAGGTGTGCTCTCCATGCTTCATAAAGAGTTGAGGTTAGTTGGCATAACACCTACTTTTGTTTGGAAAGTATCACCATTTCATTACTGTTTGACTTTATAAATATACCAATAATGACTGTTATATACGACTTAATTTTATAGGATAGAAGATCGTACAACCTTTGCAAATTTTATACGAATGAATGTATATGGTCGAACAAGACACACGCCACTTACAACTCTTTCGATTGCTTCTGTACGCAAGTGTTTATTGTAATAGTTTGCACTTTTCACGACGTACAGACACTGCTCTTCCCTATAAGTACATATCAATGCTTCAATCGCTTCCTTGGACCACTGCGGTGCCATTATTTAATAATTATAAGAACTTCCTACCGCACCTCACAACAGCAGAAAAGCGACTATCAACAAAGGCTTCCCGCCCAAGCTTTGCGCGTCTGACGTCACAAACGAAACATCTCATGATTAGGCAACGCAGGTAGCACGCAGGGAACCTTACAAGAAAAAAGCACCGGACCTATCGTGGAAATCTTACAAGGTTCCCAGCAAGGTAGCCCTCTAGCAGACGACGGAGCCTGCAAGGTAGCCGTCACGCGAGCTAGCAAGGAAACTTACAGCGAATCTTGCTCCGTGTGAGACGGGCTTTAGAAAGATATTCTCTGGACACAGTGAGGGTTGCCGGTGCGCCAAGGCGCAATTCTGCCCGAACAGAGCTGTCGTCGGAGCGCGCCGTGTTCGACAGGTCAGTGGCTGGAGCCGTCGACGACTGGTGAGGTCAGAGCAGGCCCGGGCAGGAGTCGCGGCGGGTGCGCAGCGCCTGGAGACAGCGGGCGGCCGACCGGCCCTGTGAGCGCGCCCTGGAACTAATTCGGCGGCCGCCGGCGACCGGCCGTGTTTGTACGGCACAGTCGCACCGAGCGCCAGACGGCAAACAAGCGAGTAACGAGCCAAGTTCCCGCCGGCGGCCGGCGACACAGTTCGGAGCATCCCACCAGCGCTCGCACACTGAGCGCGCTGCGTGCAGACAGAGGGAACTTTGTGGCGAAAGTGGTCCGTGTGGAGCGCTTTGCAAAGACTGGCCGCTGCCCGCTGCCCGCTGCCGTCGGAGATTGCTGTGGAAGCCCCGCACGTGAAGGCACGAGCAGCGGAGCTTCTGGTGGCGCGTCTGTGTGAGTCATAGGTCCCCCCGCTCTACCGCTCTACATCTACATCTACATAATACTCCGCAAGCCACATCAAGGTGTGTTGCAGAGCGTACTTCTGGTACCATTAACTAATCCCCCCATCCTTGTTCCACTCGCGAATGGAACGTGGAAAGATTGCTTGTTACTAAGACCCTGTACTAACTGCAATGCCTCGAATTTTGTGGTCGTTGGCATTTCGCGAGATGTGGGAGAAAGTACACTACTGGCCATTAAAATTGCTACACCATGAAGATGACGTGCTACGGGCGTGAAATTTAACCGACAGGAAGAAGATGCTGTGATATACAAATGATTAGCTTTTCAGACCATTCATACAAGGTTGGCGCCGGTGGCGACAGCTACAATATGCTGACCGATTTCTCATACACAAACAGCAGTTGATCGGCGTTGCCTGGTGAAACGTTGATGTGATGCCTCGTGTAAGGGGGGGGGGGGGGGGGGGAATGCGTACCATCACGTTTGCGACTTTGATAAAGATCGGATTGTAGCCTATCGCGATTGCGGTTTATCGTATCGCGACATTGCTGTTCTCGTTAGTCGAGAACCAATGACTGTTAGCAGAATTTGGAATCGGTGGGTTCAGTAGGGTAATACGGAACGCCGTGCTGAATCCCAACGGCCTTGTATCTCTAGCAGTCGAGATGACAGACGTCTTATCCGCATGGCTGTAACGGATCGTGCAGCCACGTCCCGATCCCTGACTCAACACATCGGGACGTTTGTAAGACAACAACCATCCCCACGAACAGTTCGACGACGTTTGCAGCAGCATGGACTATCTGCTCGGAGACCATGGCTGCGGTTACCCTTGACGCTGCATCACAGACAGGAGCGCCTGCGATGGTGTACTCAACGACGAACCTGGGTGCACGAATGGCAAAACGTCATTTTTTCGGATGAATCCAGGTTCTGTTTAGCCGGCCGGAATGGCCGTGCGGTTCTAGGCGCTACAGTCTGGAGCCGAGCGACTGCTGCGGTCGAAGGTTCGAATCCTGCCTCGGGCATGGATGTGTGTGATGTCCTTAGGTTAGTTAGGTTTAATTTGTTCTAAGTTCCAGGCGACTGATGATCTCAGAAGTTATGTCGCATAGTGCTCAGAGCCATTTGAACCATTTTTTGAACCTAGGTTCTGTTTACAGCATCATGATGGTCGCATCCGTGTTTGGCGACATCGCGGTGAACGCATATAGGAAGCGTGCATTCGTCATCACCATACTGGCGTATCACCCGGCGTGATGGTATGGGGTGCCATTGGTTACACGTCTCGGTCACCTCTTGTTCGCATTGACGGCACTTTGAACAGTGGACGTTACATTTCAGATGTGTTACGACCCGTGGGCCTACCCTTCATTCGATCCCTGCGAAACCCTACATTTCTGAAGGATAATGCACGACCGCATGTTGCAGGTCCTGTACGGGTCTTTCTGGATACAGAAAATGTTCGATTGCTCCCCTGGCCAGCACATTCTCCACATCTCTCACCAATTGAAAACGTCTAGTCAATGTTGGCCGAGCAACTGGCTCGTCACAATGCGCCAGTCATTACTCTTGATGAACTGTGGTATCATGGTGAAGCTGCATGGGCAGCTGTACCTGTACAGGCCATCCAAGCTGTTTGAAAAGTCCCCAGGCGTATCAAGGCCGTTATTACGGTGACAGCTGGTTGTTCTGGGTACTGATTTCTCAGAATCTATATACCGAAATTGGGTGAAAATGTAATCAAATGTCAGTTCTAGTATAATATATTAGGCCAATGACTACCCGTTTATCAACTGCATTTCTTTTTGGTGTAGCAGTTTTAACGGACAGTAGGGTAATATCTTGTCCTTCTCTTCCTGGAAATTGTTATCTCGAAATTAAACAGTAAACTTCTCCGTGATCTCTTGTTAAAATCTGCTACCGGAGTTATTTGCACATTTCCGTAACGCTCTCGCGCCGATTAGACGATCACTTGAGAAAACGCTCTGCGCTTCCTTGGATCTTTTCTATCTCTTCAATTAGCCCTACCTGGCTAGGACGGCTTCTTCTTCTTCTTCTTTCGTTTTGGCAATCTTAGGACCACGTTAATTCGCTTCAGCTTCGCTTCTGCTGATCTTTCTCCTCTCCCAACATTCTTTCATTCTCATACTTTGCAACGTTCTTCTTTCTTCTGTCCAAAATGACTTTCTTCTGGGTCTCGTTCTGTCCTCGAAAGCTTTGAAGCCACGAATTTCTTATGTAAAAACCACCCTGTTTTACATCTCTCGTTCCTGTATTCTCATTTCTTCCAAATCTCTTTGTATCTCTTGGGTCCATCGTACTTTGGTTTTCTTGTTTATCAGAAATTGTGTGATTCGCCATGTTAACCTCCCTTTGTTCATTCTGAGCATGAGTCTGTAGAACGTGCTTCTTCTTTTCCTGGTGACGTCAGAAATTTTTTCTATCTTGGTATACAGTTCCTCGTTGGCTCTGTTTCTAAATCGACCATCTTCTGTTCTTCGAGGTCTTAATATTCTCCTGAGAATATATCGTTCTATCACTTCTAGCCTCTTGATCACTCCGGTTCTTGCTAACTTGAGATTTTCTGCTGCAAATAGAGCTTCGGGGCGGCTCACTCTTTTGTAATGTTTCAATTTTGCATTTATAGAAATATTCTTCTTATTGTAGATGTTAACAGTTTATATGTTAAGTTCATTTCGTTTATTCGTGCTCCCATTGCTTCTTTTTCTGTCAGCCCACTTTCTATCCATTCTACAAGGTATTCGAATACCTCCACCTTCTGAATTTTTCCTCTAGGAGCTGTCCTAATGTTTGTCATATTTTGTGTCTTTTCGACAGAGATCTGTAGTCCTGCTTTAACTGCCTGTCTCTGCAGTTCTGTGGTTTGGTTAATTGCCTTTTCTAGTAATTCGGACAAGATCACAATATCATCTTCGAATGCTAGACAATCTATCCTACTCCTTTATTCTTACACCCAAGTCGTATTCCACCCAATCCTTTCATTCCTTGTCGCCAGTCTCTGATCACCTTATCGAGGACACAATTATAGAGCTAATGGGAGAGTCCGTCTCCCTGTCTCACCTCGGTTTTAATCTTAAAGGCCTCCGACAGCTTTCCTCTGAACTTGACCTTGGATGTTGTGTTGCCTAGGGTCTGTTTAATTAGTTCACTGAATTTTCTATCGAAACTCCCCAAAAAATTTGAAACAGTGTATGTCTGTCTACAGAATCATAGGCTTTCTTGAAGTCTATGAATGTAAGCACGAACTTTTTGCTCCTCGGTTTTGGATAAGGGATTATCAGTTTTAGAATCAGGATCTGTTCTGCGCATGATCTCTCCTTTCTGAAGCCTCTTTGGTACTCATCAATTTGTTGATTTAGTTGTTCTTCCACTCCATTTAGCAGTGCTCTTGAGGATACCTTGTAGTTCACAGGCATTAAAGAAATTCCCTTGTAGTTCCCAGGTTCCGTCTTATCGAATTTCTTGCGTATAGGATGTATTATCACGGATGTATAGAATGTATTAGTTAGGTTATTAAACCACGGCGCCTGTTTCCCATCCCTTGAGGTCCTCCTTGGAACATTCTTGTCTAAGACATACTAAACACTGCTTTTCAATGCTTTAATCGTATCCAGTGAATAATAAGCAAACAGTGAGTTAATTAAATGGCAGCTTTTACAACGAAGTCAACGTAATGAAGAAGATATAGCACTGTTAAGTCAACTCATTGTGGCTGAAAACTCGAAACATGTGTTTGCATAAAGGGTGGAGAGCAGATCAGATACATCCAGCTTCTTGGCTGTTGCTTGGCATTACATTAATCTTCTTTTCCATTTCAGAAATATGAAAGGGACCGAGCGAATTGGCGCAGTGGTTAGCACTTTGGACTCGCATTCGGGAGGACGACAGCTCAATCCCGGGTCCGGCCATCCTGATGTTGGTTTTCCGTGATTTCCCTAAATCGCTCTCTATCCCCAGACAACCCAACCCCCCACCTCCTCCCATATAAAAGGGGAAAAACTTATCTTGTAAACTGTGACTCCTTTCAAGAGAAGACTAAAGCCTCACGTGGCATCGTAAGTGTAGCTTCCTTCTCAGCATATATCCCAGTAGTCTTCTTTCTGTTCAACATCGAACCAGCAACTTTCACATTGTAAAGTGTATAGACTTGCCTTATTCCCCTCTATTTCTGTTGTTTCCTTACATCTCATCTATTAATCTTTCTGCTGCATCCCACGCGGCCATGGCTTCATGCAGTACAGCAGTGCATTCGGGTTGCGTGTGAAGAAGGCGCTATGTTGAGATGCGACTTACGTGTGTACCCATGGCATCGTTCAGGTCTATAGAGGCGACACCTTTGGTTCCCAACTTTCCATTTCCTTTCACGTCGGTGGACACAGAGGGTGCTTAGCAGTCTTCGACAAAGTTTTATCTATATAAATGTATTTATAAACAGAAAAATGTTCACTACTAACCGATCAGTCCTTATATTGGTAGACAACTTGATTCTGTCATTGAGGTAGGTCGCACATTTTGTGACGTTTGAACCAGCACGTTAGAATGGCTATAAAGGCGCGTGAAACAAATATATAGTGCTTTACAGTTTAATGGCGCAAATTGCTTTCAGAACTGTGGCGTATGCAGTGGGAATGCCGTGAGTCCGCGCTTAAACATGCGAATTTGTGTATTCGCGAGTCCGCTTCTACCCGACAGCAGACTCAGGTGACACGTGGGCGGAAAATACTCACGAATCTTGTCCATGTGAACACAGAAAAGGGGAGTTCGGAAATGACGACACAGAACACGCTGCCGAGCTTAGAGTAAGTATATAGATCTCATTTCTGATCTCTAACTGAGATTCGTCATCTTCTTCCTTCTTTCCTTGTTATGACCAATTAAAGACCACCTTTGATCTTGTTACCTTGGGCTGACAGCTCCTTTTTCTTCTTATTATCTTTCCAAAATCCCTGCATGAATTCACTGTGATCTTCGTTGCGTTCCTCCGTCCAGTGTTATTTCTTTTTTCTTCGTGAGTATGTTATCTTCAACGAAGGATCCAAAGGGTATGCTTTTTCTGGTGGTCTCTTCCGTGGCTTTCTTGTCTAGCTTAACTTAGCCTAACCAAGTGATTTTTACCTTTTTTGAATTTATTATATTAAGTAGTTTCTCTCCTTAATCTAGTGTTATCTATTTTGCAGATGTCATCATAGAACTTCAAGGACGTTCTACGTATGGCGTCAGTGAACTTGTGTATTGCTTTGTGAAGGTCTGCGGTTTCTGAATGAATCCCTATCCCATTTATATTAGTGGTACCACAAGTTTTTCTTTTACTTTTTAACTCCTTCTTACCAGTTTCATCAATTTCTGAATGGCCTCCTAGAGATGTAGTTTTTGAGGCATGTAGTATTTAGAGAAAAACGTCCGTAATGCTGAAGCTATGCATACGGGACATCACTCTTTACTATACTAATTCCATGTTTACTGTACGCTTTCTATAGTGTGGTGGCTCTTCCTAAATAGGCTTTACTGTCTAGTCCAGATGATATTATGATTCCTCCCATACATTTAAAAGAAGACATATAGGAAAATTTCCCATCTTTTTACAAAGGATCTCGCGACATTTTTATGTAAATTTTTCATCAAATGGGATTTCTCATGTGATGTTTGGAGGCCTGTATTAGACCATGAGAAGAAGATAGGCATTTTGATTTTCTATTCCGAAGTGCCAATGTTTATTGCCACAGTTTCTTTCAGTCATTCTCTGATGACTTTGCCTAACGAAATGTTATACAAGAGCGGGAAGAGGCCATCTCCTTGTCGAACTACTCAAAAGGATCTCATATTTCACGAAGAAACTTCACTAGAGGCGTTGTGTCTGGGAATGATCGGAATATACGTTCTCTAGTCTTTCTGTCTACGTTGAACTCCTCTAAAGTTTCCAAAACGGTTTCTTAAATTGCACCAAGGTGACACACTTGCTGGTACTTCGACGCATCCTTAATATTGTCTTCAGACATCAATTCCGCTCAGCACGCAACCTGCCTTTCCTAAATCCTGCTTGATATTCAGCAGTCAAATGACCTGTTTTCTGTTCAACTCTGTTCAAGGGAGCTTTAGATAGACTCGTGTATATAAATTGTGATTATTATTATTAAATGACGTTCATATACCGTACAAAACATAATGTAATTCACTAAGGAAGCGTTGTTACTTACAAGAGACAATATGAAGGCAGTAAACTAGTCACGTGATACAAATGCATAAATAAATACAGTCAAAAGAGCCTGATAAGGTCAGATCAAGGTAAGAGAATCGAGCAGAGTTCCTTGACAGTTGTAGGCCGAAAATTCACTGTTGCAAGGCTACTGGCATTTAACGATTGCCATTCAACGAAAATCGCGTGGAAGTGTGTACATTTAAACAGACTTGCCCCGGTTAATTCCTGTTCTGCTAAAGACTGCAGCTGGTAATTAAATTATCTGAAGATAAGTGTTTAAACTGAACAGTAATAACTAAGCAAACGATACAGTCCTGTATGTGGCTGGCTATTGGATGTGAAGCCTTAGTGATATGTAGTGGCTAAAGCTTGACTATTATATCAACTACTCTAAAGGTACTGCACTGGTTAACGCTTGACTACCATTAGTTTGTTAGACAATATACTGCATTGTGCGAACAGCTCTGTAGTAAAATAGTAGACATGCGGTGCAGTAATACGCAATGTTAGTAATACTGACATCTACAGACAACATGTTGCTGTTTTTGATAATTTACAGAAACCATGAATGAACTCTCATGCTAACAACTGTAGTAGATCAGTAAATGGGTACTACGGCCATGGCATAAATTGTAAAGTGTATGTCCCAAGCCGCTGACCGGACTACAGGTATGACAGCAAGTAGCCAGCAGGAGGGTGAGGTGTGTGGGACCCCTCAGCCCGGTCGCCTATTAGCTCCAAGTAAAATCACCGGTATTGATTTTGACAGCGGGCTGAGCATACTCGGGGAGACCGACACGAGGAAAAGTCCTCGCCCCTGTTCGGGACTGGACTGAACCCAGGGCCCCATGGCCGGAGACTCGTGCTCTACCCGCGTGACCGTCATGGCCAAAAGTCAATTTGGAAGAGAAAAATATCCGGATATGTGGGAGTAGGATTCTCGCAACCGAAGGTTCCATGCAAACGTAATTACGTCTATAGGTAGTTCGTCCATCCTGGAAATGGGGTTTTGCCTCTCAGTATCGTCACTGCCAAGATATCAAAATGGCAACATCTTTTGACTGCATTGACATAGAAGCTTCACTTTTTACACCGCCGTGGACCTTACACTATAGTACGTGTGCCTATTGATTCCTGAGAAAAATGGATCTTAACGCACGGACAGACAATAGGGTTACATGACAAAAAATACTTTCTTCGTGTGATGTAACAAAAATTAACAGTTTTGGGATTTTTTCCCTTGCTTGTACGGAAAAACTGTTATTATTGCCAAATTTCATAACTTTAAGTCAACTGGAAGTAACCTGCAGGTTTTGATGAACGTGTTTGCGAGTATCAAAATATGTCACAGAAGTACCCTTATATGTTCCTGGCATGGTCAGTCTGGGGCGATCTGCAATGCATGGTAACTGAATAAAACTTCACAAGCCAAGACCGCTAGAAACCATTTTATCTGATGACCGTTTTCGATAGAGCTATGCTGTCTCAAGATTCGATGGTGACAGCATAGCTGTATCGAAACCAGTCATCCAATAAAGTGCTTTTCTTTAGTGATCTTGGCTTGTGAAGTTTTATTCAGTTACAATGTATTGACTGCATTGAGTTAAAATGGTTCAAATGGCTCTGAGACCTAAGGGAATTAACATCTGAGGTCATCAGTCTCCGGGAACTTCAAACTACTTAAACCTAACTAACCTAAGGACATCACTCACATCCATTCCCGCGGCAGGATTCGAACCTGCGACCGTAGCAGTCCCGCAGTTCCGGACTGAAGCGCCTAGAACCGCATGGCCACCGCTGCCGGCTTGTGTTAAAAGCTCAAATAATTTGCACCACCCAGCTCCGGTACACTCTAGTATGTGACATAAATTTCAGATTCGAACATCTGTCCGTAGCTGAGAAGACAGACAATCGGATGCAAGTGAGAATTTTTTATTTGATATTAAAAATTAACAATTTACCGTTTTTTCCCTTACCTTTACCGTGGAACATTACTTTCATGAATCTATGTTGACGAGAAGTATCCCACGTTTTGCTGAGTGATTTTTCGAGACTCAAAGTATGTGACATAAGTGGCCATACCTTTGGATTACTATGATAAAGAACCTTAAATTTCTTACATTACCAAGGTATAATAGACCTTAGTATGTGACATAAATTTCAACTTGATACGTCTACCCATCCATGAAAAAAGGGGTTCTTAACAGTCGGACAGATCGACTGACGGACGACAAAGTTCCCTTTTTGCAGATTGAGATACGGAACCGTAAAAAGAAGCTAAATTTTAAATTCGTTAATTCTAACGTAAGAATTGAAGTAGACCACAACGACAGCATAACACAGCACCAGTTTAGTCCGGATAAACCGCACTGCTAGGATCATCCAAACAGTTTCGGTTTCCAGACAAATTTCCGCGCACTCGTCGCTGATAGGCTAACGTTCTATGGCTGTACTTCCATAATAGCTTGTTTTACACGTATGTTGATCTGGAAAATCATGCCATGTTCCCTAATTTTCTAAGATTTCAAGGTGATTTTCTCTATCTTGTTTAAAAAGCACCTGGCTGTTGTAGGTCTTCAAAGAAGACTAATTACGTTTTTTATTCTGGGTTGAATTTCAACAAGAATAAATAATGAGGTTAATTATAACTGCTAAGAATTCGCTTAATACCAGTTCCGGTGTCTAAATCGAGAAAAGAATATGACCTTGTTAATCGTATACTGGGTAAATGTCCATCCAGATCTGTTTCTTATATGTATATTAAATTTCTGATAAATCGAAATGCATGTACGGATCCAAATCAAATAGGACTCACGGGAGAAAAACTGCATATTCTCTCAAAGGCGTCACACGCAACAAATTTGTTCGCCATTACAAATTAATGTTGGTCTCTGTAGATACACTCGCTTCTTGGTGTGAGATAGCCGTAATCGCGCTAATTCTTCAGAGCGGATTCCTACTATGTTTATGACATATTTACAAATTACAAATGGTTCAAATGGCTCTGAGCACTATGGGACTTAACTGCTGAGGTCATCAGTCCCCTAGAACGTAGAACTACTTAAACCTAACTAACCTAAGGATATCACACACATCCATGCCCGAGGCAGGATTCGAACCTGCGACCGTAGCCGTCGCGCAGTTCCAGACTGAAGCGCCTAGAACCGCTCGGCCACACCGTCCGGCTACAAATTACACCATTTGGTTTAGGTCACATATGCGGGTTACGATTAATGGATATTCTGTACCTCAGAATTTGAGAATGAAATATGAATAACTTAAATAAGACATCCACCTGATAGCGTACGTACGATTAAGAAAAGGCATCTGATAACTTGCCAGATCGATCTGCGAAGATAGGGTCTACAGGATGTCTTGTTCGCTTTCCTCAGGTTTAAAGTGAAGCTGGATACAAAGCGGACAGTTATATACTTTTTACATTACAATAAAGAGTTCTGTCTTTGCTGTTTCTTTCGACTATTAGTGAAAAAGATACATCTGTGATTCAAGGGTTAAAATAATAAATTTTTTCGAATGTACATACAAAAATAAATTTCGGATTGGAAAGACAGTCACTAGTTCACTTTTATATTCTCCCGACAGACATTTTCCAGTTTTGTAACGTCACTATCTAATAAGTAAGAAGTGATGAATGATAGAGGCGCGACGTTAATTTTGCATTTGTTCCGCGGCAGATGAGGGTAGCTGCTCCGTGATCTGCGTCTGAATGCATCCCGATCGTGTACAGCGTCGCCCAGAGTTCCTGGCGAACTGTTTCGCTGTTTGGCTCTCAATAGAACGCTGATGAGGCAGTAGCTTCGCAGCCAAACTCAGAGGGTGCGTGTATTTGAACATTTTAGATGAACGACTAACAACGTGATTTACGAAGGAAATACGAGAGTTACTGGAAGCCGAGGGCAGTTGTGTACGTTTCGGCTCCACAAAACAAGTATGAATAGAGGAATCAGAGCGTTAACTCGCATACAGTGATAATTGAAAACCAACAAAGCTTAAAAGCATATAATTAACTTACGACACCGAAAATTTCATAAGCAACATAACGAAAACTGCTACGTTCGATTTAATTTACTTTTCTTACTAAGTAGAAAAAGGAGAAACATACGTGACACACTCATCTTTAAAAAAATATCAAAAGATAGACCTGCATAAAGATTCAATCAACTGTTACACAGCTCGAAAACCTCAAAATAACAAGAAATTCGAAGAAATAAATGAGCAGTCAATGTTTATTTTAGGAGTCACTAAGAGGTAGAGCTTCATAAAGCAGGATATTGTTCCCCCGCTCTCATACACATGTTTCATTACTGAGGTGTAACCTTACTTGCTAAATCGCAGTCGATTTATAAAAGCGGTATGACATGGAAGACGAATCTCTTCAGCTAAACGTTGCTGGTAATCAAGACAATTAGTTGTATGCAGGTTCTTTCGAATAAGCTGGTCCATATGCTTGGTAAGGTCAGATACTACCAACGAGTTCTTCAGTGTTCTGCAACGAAACCATCAATATTGTTCCCTTTTTTTTATACGTAAAAACATGAAAAGGGTTTGCATCGCGTAAAGCGTAAGGGCGTAAGTAATGGCGTGAGGATGAGTACTACCCTGGAGATCGTAAGCTATATTTCCCTATTATCTGTTTTTAAAATGGCAAACCCTAAAGAACTAACTTAAGTGATGTTTCTACGAATATTCTACAATCACCTACATACAGGGTGTTAGTGATTTTGCTAGAGATATTGTGATCAGTATCTGTACCTTAACATGTCCCAACTTCAGTGTATAAATGGTCTTTTCTCTGCGTGTAAGAGTCCTCCCGTAACATTTCACTAAATTTAATGCCTGACGTTTCGCCGCGCGGGATTAGCCGAGTTGTCTTGGGCGCTGCAGTCATGGACTGTGCGGCTGGTCCCGGCGGAGGTTCGAGTCCTCCCTCGGGCATGAGTGTGTGTGTTTGTCCTTAGGATAATTTAGGTTAAGTAGTGTGTAAGCTTAGGGACTGATGACCTTAGCAGTTAAGTCCCATAAGATTTTACACACATTTGAACATTTTTGCCTGACGTTTCCTGCTCCATCGTAGCCGCACCGTGAAGTGCACTACGGCCGTCAGTCGGAACTATACTTTTGCTTCGACTCATCCACACGCCGACATCTGACCTGCTATCAGGGAAGAAAGCCTTTAATGGCTTGCTTGTGCCACATGCGCTAACCAGCTTAAAATCATACTCCTAGCAACAGCTATAATTATTAGACTGCAAACGAAATAAAGAGTGATGCAATGTAGTTCATTACGCCGTAGTGAGTCATCACTAGAAACATCGGCACTTACACCCCTAACACCCTCTACATTGCTCGTCGGAATTGAGAAGATCAGATCACATTAATTACAGTGCATACAGAAGCATTTAAGCAATCATTCTTTGCGTGCTCTATAGGTGAATGGAACGGGAAGAAGCCCTAATAGCTTGTACAATGAGAAGTACCTCCTGTGATGCAATTCACAGTTATCTGCAGAGTATGGATACAGATGCAGAGGTAGAAACTGTCGCCCGTCCTATATGGAACCACAGCTACTTTTGTATACCCTATACTGAATGTATCCTGGTAATGTGACACTGAGAGGAATACTTAATTTGACAAAATTATGCGACCAAGATTTACGGAACACTCACCATTGTAAAATCTAATTAAGTTCACCATCGCGTTTTTCTTCTGTATGAAAAGGTTTATCTTGGGAGCTATTACGGAGATTTTGGTACGGTTTTCACTAAATGACTGATTGACGAGGAATGTTTATGTATACTGTATAGTGTATAATTAGAGTAATGATGTGGGTGTAATATATGTACTATTATCTGTTCCATATTCAATACAAAATTTGTCTTCATCGCACATTTATGAGATAATGACCGGTTTCAATCGCTCCTGCACTCCTCTTAATGCCTAAAATACACAGAAAAAATATTGTTCGTACTTACAATACATACTGCATAAAAATTAATAAATGACAAAAACATAAAACGGAAATATCGTTACATCGAATAACTCTTTGTATGTAATTAAAATTCGTACTGAATCATTAAAACTACTGGAATCATTATAATGCTTCTCTTCAAAGCAGAGAAAAGGCACATCAGCTATAGGCTTTAACGGTGTGAACTAGTCCACGATTAAATTTATCGTACTTAAATTAACAAAATAGGCTTGAAAAACAAATCTGGCAGTTTATCAGGGGATAGTAAAAGAATTCCGCAATTGATAGTACTAAAGTTTCGGGAGAGTATAAGAGACGACAAAACTTGTTCTAATGAGCAAGCGGCCATTTGATAACGAAAAAGTGCGCATCATTAAATTACCCTTTAAAGCGTCGAACAGAAATTGTTCAAATGGCTCTGAGCACTATGCGACTTAACTTCTAAGGTCATCAGTCGCCTAGAACTTAGAACTTGTAACCTCCCCACCGTAATTTTAAAAGAAATGAAATGACAATATTATATAGAAATGGGAGCCGAGTGTAACCTCCCCACAATGATTTAAAAGAAAATGAATGACAATATTATTTGGAAATCCTAATGGACATTGCTCTAAGCGTAACCTGCCCACAATGAAATGTACTGACAATGGCAACAAAAATGTGAAATTCGCAATCTGACTCAAATATAAATTTTTCACAAAATTTAAAGTCCGTTCAGTGACAAGAAAATTCAATTAAACCGAAATATCGGTCTTTGGCCCTGTGCAAAACAATCAGAATTAAAATCTTACCTCAGAATAAATGGATGTCACATTTCTGCTCTTGTTGTTGCGCACCGCTTGGAGGAACTGCATTGCAAATAATAATATTCTCTTTTTTTGTGATTCTAGTGAAATTTTTCTTCAAAAGAAGTGGAATGAAATGGGAAGTGCAACGAAATCTTTAGTTCAATAAAAAATTAAAATTTTGAAAAAAATGCTTTTGAAATAAAAATTATTATTGGGGGACTTGTTGGAGAATAATTACAATAAATAAAATTTTTCATTATCTAATGATTATATTAATTAACAGTATACCTTATTCACCATCTTGACCAGTGTTGCCGACCGCTTACATCACACAACCGTACTGGGCTGCTACTACTGACCGACCGCTCTGCATGACGACTATTAGCGTACAGCACGCGACGACTACTGACAGAGTACTGCTCTCAACTAGACAGAGCTACAGACTCGCAACGACTACTGCCTCGCAACGACTGCAGACAGACTGAGAACCGCTCGCAACACTCGCGCGGTCAAGCGCAAACTCTCTGGTCACAGATGCTACAATGCCTCGCCATCGCTGCTGCGTTACATACGTGTTTCATAACCCTCCACTGGGGGGGCAAAAATTTGGCAGCGATGGTGAGTCATTTGGACTTGCCAATCGCGGCAAAATTTTTAATTAACTAATAAACTTCTACAATTTACAGAATAATTAGATGTAGTACATAAAGTAAATGTTGTGCACACGCACTAAGTACAAGATATATCAGACAAAGACAAAATGTGAGTACAAAACATAGTAACAAATCAGAAAAGTATATACAAATTATTTGACAGATAACAAAGTGCACAGGCACTGAAAAAATTCTTTAGCATATTCAGAACAAATGAACAGACTGGCAAAAAATATTATGTTGAAAAGTGACATGAGTGCACATGCACTGCAATTGAGAACATGTCAGCAAATGATGAAATGTATATACAATTAGTAACAAATGACAGAAGTGCATACGCATTGAAGTATTGAATATACAGAATAGTACAAATCATATTGAAAAATGAGAAAAGTGCACAGGCACTGAAGTTCAATAGGAAACATATTAACACCTAACATAAGTGCACATGCACTGTAGTTCAGAACATATCATTACAATAAAAATGTATATACAATGTAAAAGACAAGAGTGTACATATACTGTACTTCAGAACAAATTGAAAAAATAAATGTCTTTAGCATTTTGACGATAAATAAACATAATGGCAAAAAATCATGTCGACCAGTGCCACAAGTGTACTCGCACTGGAATTCAACAAATCGAAAAATGTATAACCTATGAACATAAATGATGTTACCAAAAATTTTTTTTTTTTTTTTTATGTGACAAGAATCAGGATAGGAAAGGGAAGGATTGCATCATGGTTGTAGCACTTTAGATTGCACACAGCTGCTCTGAAAGTCCATATCTTTCCACAGAAGTACAACACCAAGTGACACAACTTGAAGTTCTTTTCCCATCAGAATTTATCAGTGTAGCCAAGACACTGAACTGTCGTAGTAATGTTCCATGTTTTCATTTTGGCAGTACATTAGGTACACCAAACAGTGGGACCATAATAACGTCTTCATTGCTCACGGTGGTGGACAGCATGTCGTGTCAACACCACGCTCTTACAAGGCACACCAACGTAGAATTAGTGCAAAACCAAAGATAGTGCTCCATGATCACTAGGATAAACAGGACAAATGGACATTGCAGTAATTCAGGGTAGTCAGCTTATGAGGTGAAGGACATCAAGTCACATAATTTTGACAATTACAGTCTTAATTAGCAGTTTATGGCATTCATAGCCCAGTTATTGAACATTTCTGTACCAAGTATGTAGTATTACAGAAAAATGTTCATTAATTGTTTTACATAGAATCAGTACCCTTCTTTTACTAGTTACAAAGTATAGTACGGTTAATTAATCATTTGTCATTCCAATAATAATCATTAGCCTTTTCCTAATTACAGTTAATTAATCATTTGTCATTCCAACAATAATCATTAGCCTTTTCCTAATTACAGTTAATTAATCATTTGTCGTTAATTAATCATTTGTCTAATTACAGTTAATTAATCATTTGTCGTTAATTAATCATTTGTCATTCCAATAGTAAGAATTATTAGTCTTCTCCTAATTACAAAGCATTATTAAACAGTACCATAGTTAATTAATTATGTGTCATTCCAATCTATTAAGAATCACTAGCTGGCATCATGGGTAATCGTATTACAATAAACAGTGGCGGTCCTTGGCCAGTTACAAAGTATATTTAGTATGACAGAATAATGTTCATCAGAAGTCTTAGTTGATAAGGAGAGTCAATTATTGGCCTAGCATTAACATAATACATTGAGTGATACAAATTATTGGCACTCATTGGCCATTAATCAAAACATGAAAACTCAACATGGAAAAAAAAGGGCTAATTAATGGAATAATTAATAACAATTCTTCAAGTGACATTAATTATTGGCACTCAGTGGCCAGCAAGTATTGAATAGAATCATCATTCAGTATTATTCAGATTATTACGAAGTCATTATTAAAAATCAGTTAATTACAGTCATAGCATTAATAATCATAGGCATTATAAGTAGTCTCATTACAATAAACAGTGTTTCTCATTCAGTAGTATTCAGATCATTACAAAGTCATTATTAAAATCAGTTAATTAGTCATAGCATTAGTCATCATAGGCATTATAAGTAGTCTCATTACAATAAACAGTGTTTCTCCTTCAGTAGTATTCAGATCATTACAAAGTCATTATTAAAATCGGTTAAGTAGTCATAGCATTAGTAATCATAGGCATTATAAGTAGTCTCATTACAATAAATAGTGGCAGTTATTAACTAGTGACAAAGCATTATTTTAAATATATACTTTTTTTTTGTCTCATTAAGAAGTCATTACTCAAGTGACATACTATTCAGAGCTAATCAGCATTATTCAGAATTTTCTCAAACTGGTATCACTACTTGGGACTGGTAATACATTTTTTTTTTGTTAGCAATGCATTGTGTTGGGATCGATAATTAATTGCTGAGACATAACACTATTTGCTTTTGACCTATTGCTGCAAATGAGGATAGGTAACGTCATTCGTCATGAGTCAGCTGTAGCAAGATTATGTAACAAGGCAGTATATGTGATCACATTCATAAATGATAAACACAAATGGGTAAAAAAAATAAAATGCAAGTACTAGAACAGGTATAATAACTAACAGGTTTAGTAAGTATCATGAAAAGCTTCTCCTGGAAAAAATACAAAAACGGATTATTGACCTGAAAGAAGAAACGCACACTATGCTGAAAAGTAGTGAACTTCGAATTAACAGGTAGTGAAATGTGTATAAAATGTGTTCCATAGCTGTCCTTTCCAAAACTTTCTGTCATCCTACTATGCAATGTAACACCTGCTGTCAAAACAAACTGCAACAAAAACTTAAATAACTACGTAGCATAAATACATAACTTCAACATTATCCTCATCTGCAAAGAAAACTTCATTATCCATATCATCATAACTTCACTATCATCATCACCTGTAAAGAAAAACTTCATTATTCATAATACCATATCCTTCATCATTATTCGTCAGCATTCATTATCATCTGCAAAAATCACTTAATTACTCATTACATAACTATTCCTTATCTCTGCCATATTTCATCACTAAAACTAAGATGTGTAGTTCAGTCTGACAGCCTGCATCAATCACCTTGTATTCTGAAAGAAAAAATTAGTTAAGACTGCTATTCTGTGATGAGTATAGTATATTCTTGTTAATGTTTGTTAATCCTGATCCATTTACTCTTCCTCATAAAGCTATTGCATCTTCTTTCGTTTATTCCGCAGGTGAAATTCCCATTTATGTTAAATTTACTTCTTAGACGCATCATTTCTTTCTGAAATTGATGAACAAAGATTAATGTCTTGCATTTAAATCCTATACCCACTAAATAATGACTGGTTTATGGTGACATACTTAAGCATACAGCCTAACATGACAGAAAACGTAATGTGTCAAAGACATTGACAGTGTTCAGATGCAAAAATGTACACAGAATAATACAATGCAGCAGCAAAAAATGTAAAACAGTCACGATCTTGAGATGTCATAAAGCAAAAAATGTCAAAGTCAACTGGTGTGTGTTATATCCTAACTATTTCACAGTGCATACTAACAAAACTGGAATACAATCGTACATAAAAAGACAAATGTGACGTTCGTTGTGTTCAGCTCGTATGTAGTGTAGTTAATAGAGGCGAGAATTAAAGCCTTTAATGAAAAAAAAATGTAATGAAATTAACATGTCATTAGCTAACATTGCATAATTAGTCATAAAATACGTAAGTGTGTCTGAAAAAATATGCACGGTCTGATGTGTAACGAAAAGAAGAGCGACCTGCTAACCTTACCTTGCCGGGCACTTGCCAAGAAAAAAAATACGATAATCATCAGTAATTAGTCAGGTGAATATAATTGCATTAGTAAATGGCATCATAGTGTGTTGAATCATAAAGTGTCTTCATTCAATAAACGGTTTAATGTTTGAGATATGGTGATTGCCTTTCGATTTTCTGGTTCTCAAAGTTTCGACGTGTACAACATTGGGGTGAGGGATGCTGCGAATCCGATATGGACCTGCGTATAGAAGTTCAAATTTACTGCACTTACCTTTTAATTTACTGGATAAATAGTGTGTACGTATTAATATCTTCTGTCCAACGTGAAGGTCGGGGGGTGTACAAACCTGTTTTTGCTGTCTCCTCCGGCGCTCTGCGGCACGTTTGATGTTGTTCAGCGCAATGTCAATTATTTCGTGGTGTCGTAATCGACGAGATGTAGGAAATGTTATTAATTCTTTAATTTTGTTAGGTGGTTCAGCATTTTTCAGTATAACAGACGGAGATAGCATAGTGGATTCATTTGGAATGGAATTAATTACATCTTGGAATGAGAATATGTGTGTGTCCCAATCAATATGTCTTTTGTGGCAGTATATTCGGCACAGTTTACCAAATTCTTTCATTAATCTTTCACAAGGGTTCGAAGAAGCGTGGTACTTGGATATATAGATCGGAGAAATGTTTCTGGCTCGTAACATGCGTGTCCATACGGTACTACGAAATTGAGATCCATTGTCAGAAATTACTTTCATTACATGCCCTACATGAGATAGAAAATGTTTTACAAATGCTTTCGAAACAGTTTTAGCAGTAGCTTTGCGTAATGGAGTGAAAGTAACAAATTTTGAAGTAAGCTCAACAGCGACAAATATGTAGCAAAAACCTCTGTTAGTTCTGGGAATCGGACCAAAAATATCTACTGCGGCCATGTGTCTTAACTTAACAGGTATAATGGGATATAATGGAGGAATATGTGAAGTGGTGTCTGATTTAGCTTTCTGGCAAATTTTACAAGACGCTAAAACTCGTCGTATACGTTTCTCCATGTTGGTAAAATAACAGTTCTGTCTCAGTATAAGAAAACATTTTCGTGCTCCGTAATGTGCGTAGCTTAAATGAGTGTACCAAATTAATTTGTTAACCAGTTCGTCAGGAATGCATAATAACCAATTGTTGCTGTCAGGATGAGAGCGGCGAAACAGAATGTCATTGTGTACAGTGTAGTGGTTCCTAATCGTAACATTATTCTTATCTAGGCAAAGGTGTTTAATTTCTTTCCACACGTTGTCTTTATTTTGCTCCTTTGCTATGTCCTTTAATGACGATGAAATAAAATTTTCAAATGCTACTTGCTGAATGTACATGACACTGAAATTTGTTTTGCAGAAGTTGGTTGCTACGTCTTGCTGATTGTCGCCGAGAGAACGCGATAGTGCGTCTGCTATAACATTTTGCGTGCCGGGAATGTGAACTATTGTAAAATTAAATTCCTGTAAATACAGTTTCCATCTGCTTAATCTGTCGTGAGTGAATTTGGCCGAAAGTAAAAATTGTATCGCTCTGTGGTCTGTGTACACTTTGGTATGTCTGCCATAAAGAAAGTGCCGAAATCTCGTAAAAGCCCATACAACACATAATGTTTCAAGTTCTGTAACAGAATAATTTCGCTCAGCAGGTGACAAAATGCGGCTTGCAAATGCGATGTTTTTAATTACTGTAGAGCCATCTTCTTCTATTTCCTGCAAAATATGTACGCCTAAAGCGGTATTGGAACTGTCAGTGGCAATGGAAAAATTTCTAGTAAGATCTGGATGCGATAACAGTGGAGCATTCAACAAAGCATGTTTCAAATAACATTCTCGTGAACAAAATTCTGAGTGTCAAAAGTAATGTTTGCGTTACTGTAATATGCAATCTGTGCTGCATCCGGTTAAAATCTATCGTACGTGTTATTATTTACGGGAGAATGTTGTGGCATATCCACTATATGAACTGTTCTGTTATTTCTTACTGACGTGTTACGCTATCGATGACACCTATTGTCTGTTTCATTCATGATTATTTGTTGTTGCTGATGTTGTTGCTACTGAAGAGATCGACTTGTATTAAATGTACGCTGAAAATTGTGCTCATCATTTTTACGTCTGTCAAGATAGTAATTTCTATACGGCGTATTGCGATGCGAGTTGAAATAGTGTGTTGTCTGTACGTGGTTATTTCTTTGCTGCCATGCGTTACTATTTGTTGGAGCTGGGACTATACGTGCACGCGGCGAAACATTAAAGTTTGGTTGACCTTGTAGACTGCATTGTTGGTTAGGTATGCTAAGCGGCTCACTTTCATGCTGTAGTGGTGAAAAGGTCTATTGTTACCAAAAAATGCGTTTGCTGTTAATTTTACACATACTGATGATTACGATTTTATCTGTTATTTAAATTCTCGTGATTCTGGAGTGCCTAATGAAAGTTGTCACATTCGGTAAAAGTTTGTCACATCGGGTTTTCATTACTCGTTTCTTAATATTACAAAGAGCAATAGTTAAAGAGCAGTTTTGATAGATATAAAGGATAGTAGAAGAAAAGGCAGCAGTGCAGAAAACTAAAGATGAAACAGCACTACTACAGCTCGGGGCCCTATGCTCGCTACGGCACATATTCATTAAAGCGTAATGAATCCCCTGAGGTCTATTACGCACTGCAAATAAATTTTAGCTTTTGCGTTGCAAGCAATAGCGGTAAAATTCCAAAACCAAATTGTTGTAACCATGTTAATTGAAGTTTCCTCATTACAGGCAATGCTGTTGAAAGTACAATAGCAAATTGTCTTATCGGGTTCAAAGCTAGTTTTTGCATTACAGGCAATAGCGGTGAAAGTACAAAGATGAATTGTCGTATACAGCTCAAAGCGTATACCGGTGTTCTGTCATTATTAAATTCCTTAGATTTTCTTACAAATGCAAATTGCTCGAAATCTACGTTGTCGTCACTCAGTTTGATAACATGTTCAGGTTTGTGTGTGAATCTGTTCGTCTGTGTAATTATGGATTTCAAGTTGCGTAGCTTTTCTGATTTTAAGTCGCGTGTCTTTTCGGATTTTAATTCGCGTAGTCTCTGTAAATTATTCACATTATACGCGCTGCGTAAGTCTGACACATGTTCATAAAGTGGCGTCTGTTGTGGTATGTTATTAACTGAAATGTTTTTCATCTGTGTTACTTCTTGTTGCAAATTCGACAACTTCCTACGTAACGTGTTGTTAGATGAATCGATCTCATTAATTGTCTGCTGTAAACGTTGAAATTCAGGTGTTTGGTTAAATGAAACCGGTGCAGTATCGTCTGATTTATTGTCATTAGTATTTTCGATAACATCAATACGACTGGCCAATTCATCACATTTTTCAGTCAGTAATTTAACCTGATCATCGGTTTTAGAATCGGACGCATTAATCTGTTTTTGCAACTTGCACGTAGTTTCGCTCAGTTTTTTAACATCAGCTTTGATAACATCACAATCCTGTGTTAGATCTAACTGTTCGAATCTATCTGTCACTGTTTGAATATTTACTGTGTGTGTATCTGTTTTTGATTTAAGGTCAGAAATTTCATCCCGTAATTCCGCGTTCAATTGTTCTATGGTATTAATTTTGTCGGACACTGTAGTAATATTATTGTCTACATACGTCTTCGCTTTCGCGAATATTTTACGTTTGTCCTCTTGTCTTTGTGCAGTGATTGTTTCCATGACTTGTCGTTTTACTTTGTTTTGATCCTGAATAAATCTGCGGAAACGCGTATCACTGTTCTGTATGTGCTGATTAAAGCGCTCGTTAATCTGAGTGTTCTGCTGTTCGAATTTCGCGTCTATCTTTGCGTCCATAGTGCGCGAAAGTTCTACCGTCATTGCTCTAAACTCGTCCCGTAATTGTGCAGCTTTTTCAGACCATTGTTTAGCGACTCCGCTAATTTCGTCTCTGAGTGTTTCTGTTGCGGCTGTTTGCATTTCCCTTAATTCTTGCGCAACAGACTTAATTTCTTCGCTATTTTTTTGTGAACAAGCCTCAATTTCCGTGCGCAACTGTTCCTTAGTGTCATGACACTGCGCAGCAACGGCTCTAATTTGTTCACTAAGCTGTCTGGAATTGTCGTCTAATTTTTCATTCTGTTGTCTGACCTGTTCACTAAGTTGTTTGAGATTTTCGTCATTATTGTCAAGTTTCTCATTTAAGTGTTTGTTATCTTCCCTAAGTTGTTTGACCTGTTCATTAAGTTGTTGTTTGAGATTGTTGTCTATTTTCTCACTTTGCTGTTGTAGCAAACTTTTCATAATTCGTACCAAGTCAAAACTAGCGTTTATATTCTCTGTGCTGTTTAGTGGTGTACCTGCAGTTGTCGCGCTTTGTGTGACCATTTGGTCATTCTGCAACTTACAAAAAGGATTATCAGTCGGATGTACATTGTCAGACACTATTTCGGAATTAAATAAATCCGTCCTACTTTCACTACACTGACCATTTTCATTCGAAAAATTTGTCTGTATGTTACTTGAATCTTCCAAACCGGTTGTGTTAAGCTGGGTAGCGCTCATTACAACAGAGCGTCCCGCGTCATCAATTGTTGTCAAATTAACAGAAGAGACAATTGAGTTCGTTTGTTCAACATTAAGGTAAAAGTCATCACTAGTGGTTGGACTGCATTGATTGTCAGTGAACGCAGGATTGTCATCATTACACTGCGTGTCACAATTACTATCGGTCACGCTGTTTAAGTCGGTAATTTCATTCAAAATACCTCGCGATACACTATTCACAGTCTTTCGCGGCATTTTTACAATAGTCACAAATATTCACAAAACAAATAAGCACAAATGCAAAAAGGCAACAAACAAATACAACAGAGCAACGAATGGCCGTTGACCTGTAGAAAGAAAGTCACAATATTAGTAAAAGCGTTGGGCCAAATCCTAATTATATCTAAGCAAATAAGAGCAGATATCTGACTGTTTTTCAAAAGACTCTCAACAGAATACGATCCTGGACTGGGTGTCGCCAAGTGTAACCTCCCCACCGTAATTTTTAAAAGGAAAAAAGACAATATTATTCAATACAAATGGGAGCCGAGTGTAACCTCCCCACAATGATTTAAAAGAAAATGAATGACAATATTATTTGGAAATCCTAATGGACATTGCTCTAAGCGTAACCTGCCCACAATGAAATGTACTGACAATGGCAACAAAAATGTGAAATTCGCAATCTGACTCAAATATAAATTTTTCACAAAATTTAAAGTCCGTTCAGTGACAAGAAAATTCAATTAAACCGAAATATCGGTCTTTGGCCCTGTGCAAAACAATCAGAATTAAAATCTTACCTCAGAATACATGGATGTCACATTTCTGCTCTTGTTGTTGCGCACCGCTTGGAGGAACTGCATTGCAAATAATAATATTCTCTTTTTTTGTGATTCTAGTGAAATTTTTCTTCAAAAGAAGTGGAATGAAATGGGAAGTGCAACGAAATCTTTAGTTCAATAAAAAATTAAAATTTTGAAAAAAATGCTTTTGAAATAAAAATTATTATTGGGGGACTTGTTGGAGAATAATTACAATAAATAAAATTTTTCATTATCTAATGATTATATTAATTAACAGTATACCTTATTCACCATCTTGACCAGTGTTGCCGACCGCTTACATCACACAACCGTACTGGGCTGCTACTACTGACCGACCGCTCTGCATGACGACTATTAGCGTACAGCACGCGACGACTACTGACAGAGTACTGCTCTCAACTAGACAGAGCTACAGACTCGCAACGACTACTGCCTCGCAACGACTGCAGACAGACTGAGAACCGCTCGCAACAATCGCGCGGTCAAGCGCAAACTCTCTGGTCACAGATGCTACAATGCCTCGCCATCGCTGCTGCGTTACATACGTGTTTCAAACTAATTAAACCTAACTAACCTAAGGATAGTACACACATCCATGCCCGAGGAAGGATTCGAACCTGCGACCGTAGCGGTCGCTCGGCTCCAGACTGTAGCGCCCAGAACCACACGGACACTCCGGCCGGCCGTCGAACAGAATGCGAGGTACAACTGGACAGAAGGGAAACGTTGCACCACAGATGAATTCGTCGCAACCAGCAGGATTAGGTTTCTTCAATAGTGCTCTAACTTCTTGTTGTATTCAGTCGCTGATGCGTTGTGGACGAGTGCAGATAGACTGTAACGCCGGAAATGCATATCCTCCTATTTCCATCTATTGTACTATTATTTTTTTCCTTGTTTTGTTACCTCAAGATATGACATTTCTGTCTCTTTATATATTGTAATTGTTTTACTGTTTGTATATATATATTTATGCACTCATGTCGATGTATAATTGGTTTGTTTCGTAAATATTATTTGTATTTTTACGCTGGGTCTTGCCTAGGGAAAACTGCTATCGAACGATTACATCGATAGGTCGTGTGAAGAATCAAAGTGTGTAGGATCTTTGATAGTGTGAACTCTGCCGCGTGGAGCGCGGGCGGAACAGTGAGGGTCTGGCGGGAGTAGCGAGTGGAGCAGGTGTTGTGTGACGCTCCCGCGAGTTGCCGCGCTTTCGGGGTTTGGCAGCATGTAATTGCGCTCGACTCGCGATGATAGTTTCTGACATGGTGTCGCGGACGGGAAGCATTAGCTAGCGCACATCAAGAGCCCGTTTCGCCTGGTGACCGTGTCGAGAAGAAGGCGCGCCAACATCCA
This sequence comes from Schistocerca piceifrons, assembly GCF_021461385.2. Classification (NCBI taxonomy): domain Eukaryota; kingdom Metazoa; phylum Arthropoda; class Insecta; order Orthoptera; family Acrididae; genus Schistocerca; species Schistocerca piceifrons. The sequence continues at coordinate 768,959,597 of NC_060140.1, read as the reverse complement.
GCTTCTGCGACAGCGACGGCCGACAATGAGTGACTGTCGCCACCTCCTCGATCGACGGCTTCAAACCTTCAATCAACAAGGAAGACTAAAAGCACGTAAAGTTTCAGAACTGTATGGCAGACCTCAGCTTTTCAAATTGTTCCATTTGCCTCGCAAAATTACAGCAACTTAGCATGAACCTTTGTTGCTCATTGTCCCAATTGCATTGCCAAGCAGGGTCCCTTCCTTTTCCGAAATGAACCCGAGTGTCGTTGAAATTCAAACGCCAGCATAATTCCATTTCACTGCTTTAACTTCAAAGTTCAGTTAAAGTCTCAGAGCTGGCTACAATATTCAGATTACACAAGCACGAATGAAGAGTGCGAGCTTTGTTACCGTATTTTAGCTTACCTGTGACTGCAGCTCAGCTTGGTACGTACTACATTTTACTATTGTTAATTGTTCAGAATCATTTAATTCAAGATCAAAGTTAAATCTCTTATTTCTAAATTGCGTAGATTCAAGTAGCTTTTGAAACGATTGTTGAGGTAGTCCAAGACTAACTGTATTTTACTGAATTTCGATGTGCTTCAGAAAGAAAGCTCACTATTAACTTCAGTCACTAAATTAACTTTCGATTTTCCGGTTTTATTAATTCTTTTGCTAAATTAAGTCAGGGTGTAGCGAAATTTATTACTTCTGACAAACTTTCAGTTTTCACACTACACGTGTCAACCTTCAGTTGCCACGCTTCTAGTGCTAATTATATGTGTAATAATCTTTCTTTTTCAGTTACTATAGTAATTGTCCTTAGGACTGGCGACCGTGATTTCCCCAAATCTCAAATACCTAATTACCGCTAGTTAATTGTTAATGTAACGGCTGCACATTTACTTTCTTTATTAACTTTACCCCTTTTCAAAATTAATTTCCACCAGTTTCATTAGCACATTTCCTTTCATTTAGATGTAACCCTTTCCTCCCTCTTTACCGACAGGTTAACTTCGGTGACGATTGCTTTCCCAAATTTCCATTAGGTACACGCGGTTTAATTTTTCACTGTCATTAAGGTCGATAAGTGAGGGGGGAGGTTACACGTGGCGACCTCGTGACAGGACAATCTTCAATTTTGAGGTTGTTCTGGACACGAAGTTTGCATTGTGCAAATATCGTAACAAAGTACTGGTTACGTACAGGCCGTTACGTCAGCGAGAATAAGTAGTGGGAGTAATCCTAATTATATTTGAGATTTGTCATTTATATTGAAAATTATTAAAATGAGTGAAGGCAACAATTGCCAAAATTTGGTAGACTTGGATACGGAACAATCGGTCGAACAGTGGGAAACGCGCACCGCGGTACCCATTGTTCAGGGGCAGGCGGCTAGCATGAAAGACGCGACCGGCGAAACGCAACAAAGAGCAGAAATGGAATTCCAAACTTTAGAAAATGTTTCGGAATCAGAAGTGAAAATCAAATCTGAATCCCTTGATGACGAATACGGGGGGACAATTATAGAGGAACCAGCTACGGAAGTAAAACCGGTAGTCTCCGGGAATTTAACTGATTTATTGAATGTTTTGATTAATGAAATCAAGAGTCAATCGGCAGAAATTATAGCTCTGTCTGCCAAGCAAGAAGCTCAGTCTGAAAAGATTGAACGAAAGCTAGACAATCAGAACAAAGCTATTAATGTTGTTAACAACAATGTTGGAGTTGTTAATACAAAAGTTGATAAAATCAAAGAAGATATTGTTGTAATTAATACCGAAATCGGTAATCTTAAACAGGAAATGATAGGCGTTCAGGCGGAAATTGCGAGCATAAATACTCGTTTTGATTCCGAAATTAGCAGAATCGAGAAAAGTGTAGGAGAAGCAGTTGCTCCGATCATCGAGAATAAGGTGACGGAACAAATTCAATTAGTGAAAAAAGAGGATCAAAAGAAGGTGGAAACTTTAAAGGCTTTAGTATCCGAAGTAGATACCAAAGTGACGAAGCAGGCTAATACCTGCGAAGAGAAAAAGAGGGAAGTGGAAACGCTTGCGACAACCACTTGCCAAGTAATTATGAGAGTGTCGGAATTAGAAAAGAAACTTGATGAAAAACAGAGCTATGTGCCAATCTGTGCACATAGTTCGGAATTGTTGACGAAAGAGGAGCGGTTCGACCCCTTGAAAAAAGGCGGTATACACGCGACGGATTTCATTAAGAATTGTGAAAGAGTTTTACCCAGATCATGGACTAATGAGAGAAAAATTAATGCGGTTATTGATGTGCTGGCTGGTGATGCCAAGCGTTGGGGCTTAAACCTCAACATTACGAACCTGACTTTTGACGAGTTTAAAAATTTGTTTCTGGCTGAATACTGGTCGGAGCAAAAACAGCAAAGTGTCTGGCGCGAATTTGTCGTATCGAGGCCTTTCGATGCGAATTCGCGCGGTTCGATGAGGGAGTTTTGTGAGGGCTGGATCCGCAAGTTGGAATATTTGCGTGATCGCCGCGCGGAATCCGAAATAGTCTGGGAACTCTACAAGAAGCTTCCAGATGATACAAAACGCTACGTAGGAAGCAATTACAGGACAATCAATGATTTCCTGGAAAGAGTTGAGGACGAGGACAATTGGCGCAATAATCGCGACAGTGGTAGAGGCCGTGGTAACAACAACGGGTACCACCCCAACCATAACAACGATAACCATGGGAATAATGCATACCGCAGCAATGACAATAATGGTTCGGACCGTAATAACAATCGGTACAATGCAAATAATAACCGGAATGACGGAAACCAGTATCATACTAGCGTGATACGGGCTGCGCAGAATAGTAATAACGCCAGAGGGTGTGACCAGCCGCCTCAGCAGTATCCGGGGAGCGTATCTGCTGGGACAAGACAGGGAAACCATTAGCCGCGCCGGTGAGGGGCCGACCGGGCGTGGAGAAATTTTGGCGGCCCAATAACAGGAGAAAACCCAGGTGTCGTCGTTATGAAAATTCCGTATGGAATAATCAACGGCGGGAGAGTGTGCCAGTGTTAGGAGAAAGGAGTGCGCCCACAAGTAGTAAATCAGCTGTATACATGGCAGCAGAAAATACGTTCACTGTCAGTGAGAACAATTTAAGTAGTGTTCCGGAAATCGATTATAAAGTGGCAGCTGTAATACCCACAGCGGAACTGGAGATTGAGTTTAAGAATGATTCGCAATTGTTGAGAGAAGATCAGATGTCGGATAACACGTCCGTCATTGAGCGAGGGGATGCAGAGAGGGATGAGGTCTGGTTACGGCAGTTCGGTCGCTTATACGACGAACTAAGAGATTATAGGGGCCTGTACGGGAGAAGTGTTTATGGGGAGCGCGGGCAGGATTTGCCGCGTCTCGTCCCGCAGGAAGATAGTGATTGTGAAGTGATAGAAAGTTCTGGCCCTAACCGGCAGACTTTACTAGAAATAGTTGATGTTAATGGGGAGCACGAGCAAGATGCGTCGTGTTTCGTCCCGCAGGAGTTGAATGTTGAAGTAGTAACGGAAAGTTCTGGCCCTAACCGGCAGACTTTACCGAAAGTTGTAATGGTAGAAGTAGCCGACCCATCCGACGCGAACATCCAGTTTAAACATTGCGAGAGTATTAAGGAGAAAGATTACGAAAATTTTAGTGATAGCCGAACACGATTGGTAGAAAAGCACGTAGATTACAGCGTGTATGAGGTTAGAGCTGACATTATACGGTCAGAAGATAACAGTGTGGGTTGCGCAGATCTAGAGGAAGTAATTGCAGATGCGACTGGGCACATTCCTCCAGGTAGATTGGCAGATGAGATCGATCTGACCAAAGAGGAATCAACGAAGGTGACAATTAGTGAATCGATAGCAAAGCAACACTCACTAGTTGACGAGTTACAGGAAAAGGTTTCGGTATTGGAGGCGAAGCTACAGACTAAGCCTCAGGACAGACGTGTTGAAATTAAAACTGTATGTGAACAGAGGCTGAAAAAGCCGCCAGATAAACCGGATTTGGGATCAAAGCCGGATGGTTTTTTCTGGAATGACCTGGATATAGACGAGGATTTACTGTGGGAAAATAAAGAAACAGTCGAGGACAAGTGTAGACAGATAGTAGTGTCTGTTAATATGCACGACCTACAACTAAACGTGTTGATTGACACCGGTGCAGAATTGAGTGCTGTATCTGGGAAAATATTTGAGTTACTGAAAGATAGACCTGGCATCGTAGTTATGCCAGTAACAGGAGTGAAAATTATCGGTGCTACTGGGAAGGCCAGTAAACCGGTCACAAAACAGATTTTCGTCAACTTCGAGATATGTGGGGCACGATTTGAACAAGTGTTTGTCGTCGTGCCAGACTTAACTACGGAAGTAATTATCGGGTTAGATTGGCTATTAAAGTACCGTGCAGTGATTAACTGCGAAAGCAAAACGTTGACATGTACGTCCCAAGATAAAACAATAGTAGTTAGTTTTGACGAGGCAGGAGACGGTGTGCATAGGCAATACCAGCCTATACACATTGTTAACTGGCCGGATGGTATTGACATAGGTATGAATCTGAACTACTGTAATGTGAAGAATCTCGGCATTGACAATAATGTAGAAAGTGAATTGGAAAGTATTGTAGACGGTGTGTCAAACGTAACACACGAACAAAGACGAGGCCGACTTTCCCGTACCTATTGCCATCACAACCATAGGGCATGGGGCAAATATGTAGCAGTATTTGAGAGAATTATGAACACCTTGAGACATGAATCTACGGAATTTTCTCCAGAGGAAATCCTGTTGGGTGACAGAAGTACAAGTTTAGTGGAAGAGATAATCAAATTCCCTCCACGGATTGACATTAGTATTGGTGTGAAAAAGGATCGTTTGCGAGAAGTAATGAAGCTAAAAGCCGATGCTCGCATACGTCGTCATGACACTAAAGCGCGTTTTGATTAATCAATTTAATTTTAATCAATTTAATCATGATCTAATCAACTGAAAAATCCAAGCTGCTAGTTTAAGTTTTCAGCTGAGTCACAGTAGATTAAGGAATGTAAATATGATTTTGTAAATAGCTGTAAGATTCCATAAATATGTGATTTACTAGTCATTGCCGATGTACTTAGACGCTGTTTAAAGTTTCAGGCTAGTACATGCGTGTGATGATGGACAGTGTTGAGTTATCCACTGTGATAGTATTAAGGGACTCCTTGAGATTACTCGGGAGTGAGTTTTACCGAAAGAATTCAGTGAAACGGACGTTCTGGAAATGCCGTTACACAGGCGAGTGAGATCAAGCGTGCCGCACAGGCGGGCGCAACAATTCTGGCGAGGCGGTGCCGCTGTCGGCTCTTGGGCCGCTGTCGGCATTCTTTGTACTTGCGAGTACGGAAGGCGGAATTGTTTTTTCGATCTGATGTGTGTTATTTTCTTGTTTAGCGTTTAATGGACTCCCATGACGAGAATATTAATTATGAAAGGGTTATGTAAAAATGTGTATTCTATGTAATTAATTATTAATTTGCGTATTTTGATCTACCTGTTTTTATGACCATGTACTCTGATTAATTTTGTAAATAGTATTCCGTTTCTTGGTACTGCTAGGAATTTAGATTTTTAGAATAGCTAAACCATTTTCTATGTTTTCTATGAATTTTAATATGTTGTCAACCTGTTTTATTTTGATCAAGATGACAGAGTGGAATAAGATTAGGAGTGTCTCCACTCAATTATTATCGTCTAAAAATTGGTTTATGGTTAATTAGGCGAATGCCAAATTTTGTTGATGTTTTGAGCATATGCATTTCCGCTGTTTCTTTTTTGGGACATTTTCTGAGTCTGTTTACGTTACACGAACATCCTCAGACAATGTGGGGCACGTGTAACGCCGGAAATGCATATCCTCCTATTTCCATCTATTGTACTATTATTTTTTTCCTTGTTTTGTTACCTCAAGATATGACATTTCTGTCTCTTTATATATTGTAATTGTTTTACTGTTTGTATATATATATTTATGCACTCATGTCGATGTATAATTGGTTTGTTTCGTAAATATTATTTGTATTTTTACGCTGGGTCTTGCCTAGGGAAAACTGCTATCGAACGATTACATCGATAGGTCGTGTGAAGAATCAAAGTGTGTAGGATCTTTGATAGTGTGAACTCTGCCGCGTGGAGCGCGGGCGGAACAGCGAGGGTCTGGCGGGAGTAGCGAGTGGAGCAGGTGTTGTGTGACGCTCCCGCGAGTTGCCGCGCTTTCGGGGTTTGGCAGCATGTAATTGCGCTCGACTCGCGATGATAGTTTCTGACATGGTGTCGCGGACGGGAAGCATTAGCTAGCGCACATCAAGAGCCCGTTTCGCCTGGTGACCGTGTCGAGAAGAAGGCGCGCCAACATCCAGCTTCTGCGACAGCGACGGCCGACAATGAGTGACTGTCGCCACCTCCTCGATCGACGGCTTCAAACCTTCAATCAACAAGGAAGACTAAAAGCACGTAAAGTTTCAGAACTGTATGGCAGACCTCAGCTTTTCAAATTGTTCCATTTGCCTCGCAAAATTACAGCAACTTAGCATGAACCTTTGTTGCTCATTGTCCCAATTGCATTGCCAAGCAGGGTCCCTTCCTTTTCCGAAATGAACCCGAGTGTCGTTGAAATTCAAACGCCAGCATAATTCCATTTCACTGCTTTAACTTCAAAGTTCAGTTAAAGTCTCAGAGCTGGCTACAATATTCAGATTACACAAGCACGAATGAAGAGTGCGAGCTTTGTTACCGTATTTTAGCTTACCTGTGACTGCAGCTCAGCTTGGTACGTACTACATTTTACTATTGTTAATTGTTCAGAATCATTTAATTCAAGATCAAAGTTAAATCTCTTATTTCTAAATTGCGTAGATTCAAGTAGCTTTTGAAACGATTGTTGAGGTAGTCCAAGACTAACTGTATTTTACTGAATTTCGATGTGCTTCAGAAAGAAAGCTCACTATTAACTTCAGTCACTAAATTAACTTTCGATTTTCCGGTTTTATTAATTCTTTTGCTAAATTAAGTCAGGGTGTAGCGAAATTTATTACTTCTGACAAACTTTCAGTTTTCACACTACACGTGTCAACCTTCAGTTGCCACGCTTCTAGTGCTAATTATATGTGTAATAATCTTTCTTTTTCAGTTACTATAGTAATTGTCCTTAGGACTGGCGACCGTGATTTCCCCAAATCTCAAATACCTAATTACCGCTAGTTAATTGTTAATGTAACGGCTGCACATTTACTTTCTTTATTAACTTTACCCCTTTTCAAAATTAATTTCCACCAGTTTCATTAGCACATTTCCTTTCATTTAGATGTAACCCTTTCCCCCCTCTTTACCGACAGGTTAACTTCGGTGACGATTGCTTTTCCAAAACTCCCATTAGGTACACGCGGTTTCATTTTTCACTGTCATTAAGGTCGGTAAGTGAGGGGGAGGTTACAAGACCATGTTTAATTTACATTCGGCGTGACATCTCGTGGCAACGGTGGATGCTATGAACTGTGGTCAGCTACGCAGAATGCGGTATCTGGTTAGAAATGCACTAAATAACCGCCGGAACTCCAAAAGAGCTGCGATACTTGATTAAATTCTATAAATATTGTAACTCAGATTCCCCCCACCACGCCCCACGTTTATTTGTCGGTATGTGAAGGCCACTCTAAATTACCACTGTAGGTATAGTAGTATGACTTTCACTTATAGATAGACTGGCTCAAGAGGAAGGTTTGTGTATAAAATTTATTGCCATTGTTGCAGTCAAGTCGTCCGGAAGCAAATATTTAACGCTGTCCGTATAAAGCTGGGAGAAGTTGCTAGTAGACCGGCCGCGGTGGTCTAGCGGTTCTAGGCGCGCAGTCCGGAACCGCGCGACTGCTACGGTCGCAGGTTCGAATCCTGCCTCGGGCATGGGTGTGTGTGATGTCCTTAGGTTAGTTAGGTTTAAGTAGTTCTAAGTTCTAGGGGACTGATGACCACAGTAGTTAAGTCCCATAGTGCTCAGAGCCATTTGAACCATTTTGAATTTGCTAGTAAGCGCTAATACACTAAGCTGCAAAAGTCATGGGGTACCTTCTAATATGGTATCGGACCTCCTTTTGCCCGGCGTAGAGCATCAGCTCGACGTGGCATGTACTCAACAAGCCATTGGAAGTCCACTGCAGAAATATTGAGCCACGCTGCCTCTGCAGCCGTAAATAACTGGGAAAGTGTCGCCAGTGCAGGATTTTGTGCATGAACTGACCTCTCGATTATGTCCCACAGATATCCGATGGAATTCATGTCGGACGACCTGGGTGGCCAAATCATTCGCTAGAACTGTTTTTCATACCAACCGCAAACAATTGTACCCCGCTGGGTTGGCGCATTGTAATTCATAAAAATTTCGGCATTGTTTGGAAACGTGAACTCTATGAAGGATTACAAACTGTTTCCAAGTAGCTGAACATAACCATTTCTAGTCAATGATCAGTTCAGGTGGACAAGAGGACCCAGTCCATCCCGCATGAACACAGCCCACACCATTATGGAACCATCACCACCGTGGACAGTGCCTTCTTCACAACCCGGGTCTATGGTTTCGTAGGATCTGAGCCACACTCGAACCCTACCATCAGCTCTTACCAATGGGAATCTGGGATCAGCTTCCCAGACACGGTTTTCCAGTCGGTTCCCACCGATAAGGTCACGAGCTCAGGAGAGGTGGTGCAAGTACTCGTAATGTCGTGCTATTAGCAAAGGCACTGGCTTCGGTCGTCTGCTGCCATAGTCCATTAACGCCCAATTTCGCCGCACTGTAGTAACGGATACGTTCGCCTTGCGTCCTAAATTGATTTCTATTTCACGCATTGTTGCGTGTCTATTAGAACTGACATCTCTACGCGAACGCCGTTGCTATTGGTCGTTCAGTGACAGACGTCGGTCACTGCGTTTTCAGTTGAGAGACGTAATGTCTGAAATTTTGTGTTCCTCGGCACACTCTTGATACTGTGGATCTAAGAATACTGAGTTCCTTAATGATTTCCGCAATGGAATATCTCGTGCATCCAGCTCCAATTATCATTCCAGTTTCAAAGTCTGTTAATTTCCGTCATGCCTCCATAATCACGCCTGAAACCTTTCCACGTGACTCAACCTAGTACAAATAACAGTTCCGTCAATGCAATGCAGTTTTATACCAAGTGTACGCGATGCTACCACTGTGTCCCATGTGTTGCCGTGACAAAGTGATAGAAGGTATATAACATTTATCTTCAGGCACGCAAATACTTTCTTATGACTTTCATTTCGACAAGTTGGCGGAGGCCTCTAGTTAGATTCCTTTATATTGATATAACTGGCGATTAGGGCCAGGAATGTAATGGCAACGTCGGAAGTGTTTAGATTTCACTGTAAATCCGCTTGTGATTGTGACCTAGTTATTTTAGTAACGCCCATTTAATGTGGGAACACAAAACCATGACAATACACTGCTTCCAGTATTTTCAGGTTTTTCTGTAGCAGCCTATACCTAAAGTCAACGTCGAGTAATTTTCTACCAGAATAGACCAGCACAAACACGCACACGAATGTGGCCGAGCGGTTCTAGGCGCTTCAGTTCGGAACCGCGCTGCAGCTACGGTCGCAGGTTCGAATCCTGCCTCGGGCGTGGATGTGTGTGATGTCCTTAGGTTAGTTAGGTTTAAGTAGTTCTAAGTTCTAGGGGTCTGAAGAGTGCAGATGTTAAGTCCCATAGTGCTCAGAGCCATTTTTGAACGCAGACAAGTCACAAGCGTTTCTGACGTAGGCCGTGATGTTTACCGTTCCCAAAGCGTAGCTTAGCGTACTTTAGTAGTTGACGTGGTAGGACCTTGCCTCTAAACCTGCAGTCTGCAGTGTCTCTTTCAGATTCCGTTGCCTATAGGCAAAGTAACTTGTACTCATATTTTAGCGGCGCTTTTGATTGCTGAAATTTCTCTCTCTCTCTCTCTCTCTCTCTCGCCCGCTCGCAAGTATCAATCCCGCGGTGCCTTTCGTAATATCATTTCTGTGAACATAATGATCAATATTAGTGTATTCCATTCCTATCACATTTGGTGCACATTACATTTAAATCATCGATTTATTACGGATCTCTTGGCTCTACGCTGGTAGTACAGCCGACGTCACGGTGGTTAGTCTCAAGCAGTCAGTACCACAGATGACTGATTCACGCCCGGAAGCAGAATCAAATACATGGTTTTGCGGCTATTCTAAACGGCATGCTGCTTGTTGGAGTAATCGGTGAGGAGGCCACATGCACCGCCACTCTCGCCTTTAAAGCAACAGAAATTAAATTCGCAAAACAATTCCCTTGTAAACGACGGTTAATACATCTGAGCTGACGTCTTTCGGACTACTAAGCAGGCAATATTTCAGCACGTCTCCAGGATGTAGTACACGAGAGCACGGTTGACGCCTGCCAGTGGATCATAGGGAGTTTTGGACGAAAAAATGCCCTTATGTTGGGACATGTCATGCGTTTGGACAATGTCCGTTACACAAGCCTATTACAGCGAGCAGACAACACTGATGTGCATTTCCAACAGTTAGTACAGCATTTCTTCGTTATCACGTAGCAAATGCGCTTTTGTGAGGATGTGTTGATTCTGGATGTACTATTTCTTTCTTTTGAAATTCAGACATTATTTCAGTTTTATTCTTTCAGATCTAAATGAGCTTATATTCGACAGTTGCTGGTTTACTCTTTGCAAGGTAATCGATAAAAAATGTCACCTCTAAAAATAAAGGAAGAAAACTTTCGGACAGATGCTATCGACTTGCGCTCATTGTTTTTATTGTTGTTTTGTTGTGGCCATTAAGAGACATTCCCATGTCTCGTCTACAGCTGAAAACCAGTGCACGAAAGCAGATGGACTCCTTTGAAAACAACTCACATACGCTTCAGTCTTTGGTTGTCCTCCACGATCGACAAATTGAGAAATGGAAGTGAACAGTGATAAAACCTTAGTAGTGTTGATAGTGTAAGATGGCAAGAACTATGCCCCTTACATGAAGTCATTAAAGATCACCTGACTCACGTTGAGTGAACAGTAGGGCTGAACAAAATGACTGACAAGGCACAATGCATCTTGTGGAGGGTATAGTATGGATGTAGTGGAATAATTAATGTTGGGTGATGGTTTTAAAGTAATTCACATTGTGGTGTCACCGCCAGACACCACACTTGCTAGGTGGTAGTCTTTAAATCGGCCGCGGTTCGGTAGTATATGTCGGACCCGCGTGTCGCCACTGTCAGTGATTGCAGACCGAGCGCCGCCACACGGCAGATCTAGAGAGACTTCCTAGCACTCGCCCCAGTTGTACAGCCGACTTTGCTAGGAAAGGTTCACTGACAAATACGCTCTCATTTGCCGAGACGATAGTTAGCATAGCCTTCAGCTACATCATTTGCTACGACCTAGCAAGGCGCCATTACCAGTTTATATTGAGATTATTATTGATGTATCAACAAGAGTGATGTTCTCCAATTATGGATTAAAGTTAAGTATTACATCAACTACGCACTTTATTTGCTACAATAAATTCCCTTAACTGTTCCAGACCTCACGCCAGTCTGCGTGAGCTAAACGCATGCCTTTCGGCTACCTCCGAGTGGCTTGGCTGTCTTGCCCTTGTCACTACACACATGACATGAAAACTATGTGGAAACGAGTCGATTTACTGGACGCTAGTTTACCCCAGGGAAGCATTTAGAGTTGACCGTGGCTGGCTGGGGAAGCGGCTATGGGAAGCGACAATAGGCAGCTTTGGGCGGCTCAAGCTCTGAGAAAGCAGCAACGGTGCGGGGCCTCCAGCCGCCTTAATATGAGTGACAGTGAGTGGGTGGTTGACCCCGACTCCATGCTGGTGTACTGGGAAACAGATGGAAAACTTGTACGCCTGTTGATAAATGTCCGTCGTCCCGCTACGGTGGAGCGGTCAACAGAGGTGAAAATATGCGTGTTCGTGACTATAACAACTTTACGCTGAATTCACGGTCCACAGAGGCTGGAGTAAATCAGGTGAAGAGCGAAAGAATGAAATACGCCGGCCTCCGATGGGAACGCAGGACCAAGGAATTTGAAGTACTCTCCTGGGAGTCAGAATTCCAGAAAACTTGGTGTTTGTGCAGACGCTAACCTTCATGGGTGGCCTGGGGGGAGCTAAATAGAAGAAGTTGAGAGGAAGGGAAATTTTGTGGGAATTTGTTCACTTCCCAGAGCATGTATTGGTCGGCACTGGGAAGCGACACATAATTAACGTGACTTGCGCTGCAATTGGTGTAAGTGATTTTGGCTGGAGGGGAAACCAAGGCAAAGAGCGGACTGGCAGAAGTCTCAGTAAGGTCTTTCGATCCCAGCTTGCCTAGAGTGCGGATGTGGCGTTCTTGACTCAGCTTGCCTGAGAAAGAGTGAGCATCTCTGCAGTTTAGGACTTATCAAAGGGAACGATTGAGCTTGGAGATAGGAAGTTGAATGTACTGAGCAAGATAGCTAGGAGTGAATAGACGAGCACAGCCTTGCAGCACCACAAGGTCGGCCGACGTCCACATAACGATGCCCCTCCGCCACACTGAATTCGGTGATATTGCGCCCGCTCCGGCCACTGATTAATTTGTTGGATCACGTCGGCAAAGTTTCCACGAGGGTTTCATGGGCCGTGTACTGTAGAATTCTTCTTGCACTTCGCATTACGTCTAGGTCAGTCGATAGGAATTACTTCTGATTTATCGCACTTTACCCCAGGCAAACGCAATTTATTACCACTGCCGGTTAGGAGAGTCATGTAATGTGACGATTGAAGGTCGTGAGCTAAAATAAATCTGTGCTAATCAACTGCCTCTGCTTTCCATCAAGTAGTTGAAATCCCAAGTCACTTTCTTAATTAATTTTATGTTCAACATTTGCATCTGGTCTTCAATAGCTGAATATAACATCAATGTGCACCCCTTTCTAATGAAAAGGGATCAATTAATGTCAACACTGCCACCGAAGTTCAATCAGGAGTCACAGGGCCTTATTACTTTTTTGCGTTATCCGATATTGCAGCAGTTTTGCACTCTCTGTTGATCTGTTGGTCAATTACCTGGGGTGAACACACACCAAAACCAGATAAGTGATGGGTGGGGTCTTACAATGATTTCAGCTACCTGACTGTACGTCAAAAAATTGAATGTTTCCACGGTTTAGGTACAGTAATGTGACCAACACCTACGTGCAATAACCACTCATTGATATAAACGGCAGGTAGCAGCACAGAGATTGAGCGTGTGTTAGGCGTGTCGGAGGGGGGGGGGGGAGGGGGCGGAAAACGGTCCAGTCGATGTCGTAATGCAGAAATGGAGCGATTTATCTGACATCAAAAAGGGTATGATCACTGCCTTTCTTGTCTAGGGTGGAAGCGTTTTCGAAACGGTTGTGTTCCTAAACCTCCATGGTTGAAGTATACCGAGCATTACACGATACCGCTATCCAAAACCGGCATCGAGGCAACTGTGGTGCCATAAATGACAGTAGTGAACGATGGATGTGGACATGTGTGCGGGCGAATCAACGTGTAACTGTTGAACATCTGACCGCCCAGACTGAGGGGCTATAAACTGTGTCGACCGTTCAGCGAACGTTGCTGCGTATGGACCTCTACAACACCCATGCCAGCTGCTGTCAATAGGCGACGAAAGCTTGAATTTGCACTCCCTGGACGTCCATTGTGTGGAGAGAACGGCCTTTTCATATGAATTACGTTTTGTGCTTCATCGGACGCATATGGACGTTGGCTTGTAAGTTCGTGAAACATTTGAAAGCAAACACCCTGCTACAGTCGTCGGAAGGGTCCTGGCCAGAGGCCATGCGCTGGACGATCTCGTCATTCTGGAACGCACAGTGTATCGACATAATTATGTATCTAATCTTGTGGGCCATGGCCACCACTAAATACAGTCTTCATTCCCTCGTCGCGATGACATCAACCAGCAGAGAACGCAATGTTTTACACAGATCGCTGAGTACGTGAATGGTTCGAAGAGCACCAGTATGAGATAAGCGTGCTCCCCTGGACATGAAACACCTCGGATTTAAACCCAGTAGGGAAACTGTGAGGAAACCTCGACCGGGTTTTGCTTTTCGTACCATGGATCGCGAAACCTAGCGCAGCTAACCCAGTCAGTGAAGACCACATCCCTGTCTTTAGCTTCCAGAACCTAAATGACTCTATTCCTGCGCGTACACGCTGCATAAGGTTGATATTTCAGCTTTTGATAGGTGTTCAAATTAATGTGACTGGAGAGAGTATGATAGCTTCATACAAACCAAAAACATACAAGAGTTAAAGATTTTACCATAGCTTTGTTCTTAACTGATCAGCAGTAATCAGTTATCTGATTGCTGTGATGCTGTCCGCCATGAGCTCTTCTCCTCTAGCAACGTCCTCATTAGTAGCCTTTGTGTTAGAGTTAGCACCAACATTTTTAACCTGTAGAATTCCTTCTATTATAATGAAAGATATTTTCTGAACTTCTAACACACTTCCTATCATCTGTGTTCTTCTTGCCAATGTTTTCTACACATTCCTGTCCTTAGTCAATTCTGTGCAGCGCCTCCTCATTCTTTATCTATCGACCTGATTTTCAGAATCTTTATATAGCACCACATCTAAAACTCATCTGTCCACAAAATAGTTCAAATGACTTTGAGCACTATGGGACTTAATATCTGAGGTCATCAGTCCCCTAGAACTTAGAACTACTTAAACCTAACTAACTTAAGGACATCACACACATCTATGCCCGAGGCAGGATTCGAACCAGCGACCGTAGCTGTCGCGCGGTTCCAGACTGAAGCGCCTAGAATCGCTCGGCCACACCGGCCGGCTCATCTGTGCACATTTTCCCCTATTTTCTCACAGTTCGTATGTCACCTCTACGCAATACAGTGTTTCATATGTACGTTATATTTCTTCTTCAAATCAAGGCCTACCTTTCATAGTAGTAGAATTCTTTTAACAGCGTCTGCCTCTCTTTGTCTCTCTACTTCTTCCGCCATGCCTACTTTAGCTTTGAAAGTAAAAGAATTCGTTCAATTCGTCTACTTCGTGGTCCTCAATTAAGAACTCATCACCAATACCATTTCTACACAATTGTATCTGTAGTGGGATCACAGCCCTGTAGAATCTTTTTAATGGTATCGCTCTCGCCATCGAGTATACTATTTATTTCAGTATCCACTACTGCAATTTCGACCTTACCTATTTTTCAAGTGGTTACAGGTGCAAAAATGTTGACTACTGCTATGTTTCCATCATCTGTAACAGCTTGAAAATGACCTAGGATCTAAACTGCAATTGTGCACGTTGAAATAAATAATACAGTCGATGGGGAACGTGATGTCATTTTAAATTCTCGTTTCTGTTACTCTTTATTACTTTCGTCTTTCTTTTCTTTATTGGTAGTCTGCACCCTACGCTCAGTAGAGGTCTAAATTACTCCTCACTCCTAGGATAGCAATTCAAAAGTGAAACTTATCACAATTACCTGTTGGTTGCAAGTCTTAATTCTGTTGTTTAACCTAACACTGCTTCTACGTTGTTGAGGTTGGAACAGTAGCAGAAAAAGTTGCTTTCCTGTGTTACACTGCCTTAAAACCAAGCACTTCCTTCTTCTTCCTCCTTTCGTATTGCTGGCACCATTCCGCTTTCCTTTTTATGCACATCGAAATGATTTCATTTCTAAGAAAGTCATACTTCTGTATTACTGATTGTTTCTAAATATATTTTTACTCCGTGTTCTCATTACATTATTTATTTCTTTTGTTAGCCAAAGTTTACTCGCAGATATCTATTTTTCCGTATATTTATCCGTCGAACATCTATTATCCATTGTAGAGAAGTCCTCTTCAACTGAACTGCCCACTGTCATATTCATAATCGCAGTATCTATAGCCTCAAATAACTTAAAATGCGCATCATAATTGCTCAGTAGCCCATATCCTTCAAAACTTGTTTTCACAGACGATTTAATTGAACTTCAACCTTATTTCACAGTGAACTGAGTCCATATCAAAGTCTGCACACGCCCTACAAGGTGGCAAGGTGTAGCACCTAGATTCGGTGCTGCCCAAGCCTTATCTACGGTTTCATTGAGACAGACGGAAGACTGAATACAGTCGGAGGTCCCTGTGTTCTGACTGAGGGTTACCTCGTCAGTTTCATCTCAGTAACACAACTGCCTGCCTAAGACAGTATCACTCTGTAGGCAGTTTGGTAAAAAGCCTTTCAGCTTGTAACTTATTTCAGCTTCTACATGTCGTAATAATTTTTATTGCAGTTTATCTGTTAAATATTCTGATCTTTCAAATCTCAGTGGATCCCTTACTCACGGTTACTTTGCTTTCATATTACCCATATCACTAAACCACACTTCATGTTACAAATATGTGGACGTACGTGCCTGGCGTCAATTCTATTACATTTGACATCTATGATATTAGTACTTCCGTTCTTTGATTAAACACGCTTATTGTTCTCGCAAGATATTCATATTCTTAAATATTGGCCTTTAAAAACGTTCACGTCAAGTTATCGGTTCGTGCGTGACATTTGACAGTGGCCGTACGTTCCGAGAAGCCGCGCGCGAAAGTGTAGTTTTTCAGGAGGTCATATCCTGGATTCTGTTGACTCTGTTAATCGCAGAGATAAGGACGAAGAAATTTGGATAGTGCTTGACCTATCGACCGTTTGTATACCTGTCGGAAGAAAGGGTGTACAGTAGCCATCCTACTGTGATGATGAAGATGAGGTTCCATACTCAGGGAAGCGTAGGGGACAATGCGGGAGACACGCACCGCAGACTAGGCAAGGTTCTAGGAGAGGTGGTTTTCCATTGCCTTCCTCCGACCGTAATAGGGAAGAATGATGATGATGAAGACAACACAACAAAACCTCATCAAAAATGGTTCAAATGGCTCTGAGCACTATGGGACTTAACATCTGAGGTCATCAGTCCTCTAGAACCTAGAACTACTTAAACCTAACTAACACAATTCCATGCCCGAGGCGGTCGCGCGGTTCCGGACTGAAGCGCCTATAACCGATCGGCTACACTGGCCGGCACCCAGTCATCTCGAGGCAGGGAAAATCCCTGACCCCGGCCGGCCTGGGTGGCCGAGCGGTTCTGGGCGCTACAGTCTGGAACCGCGCGACTGCAGCGGTAGCAGGTTCGAATTCTGCCTTGGGCATGGATGTGTGTGATGTCCTTAGATTAGTTAGGATTAAGTAGTTCTTAAGTTCTAGGGGACTGATGACCTCAGAAGTTGAGTCCCATAGTGCTCAGAGCCATTTGAACCTGACTCCGCCTGGAATCGAACCCGGGAACCCATGCACGGAAAGCGAGAACGCTACCGCACGACACGAGCTGCAGACCATCCTACACTGTAGGATCAAAATTTAACCACTAAACAGTTCCTCCAGCCCTGGCGAATTGAGCAAATCGGTTGACTCTCTGGCATGAGGAGTGATCTAGGGTGCACCTGAGGTGGTTTATAAAAACATCTTTCGTTGATGAGCTGCTCCTGAGAAAACAGCGAGGAGCCATGATTTTTGAGTACCAAAATGTCAATAGTGGGCATGGTCCCTCCTATAATTTCTATTCATGACAAATCGTCGAAATTTTTACCACGTGCTCTTAAGATGCTTTCAAAACGACTTCACGTCCTCCGACTCAACGTTGATCTATTCAAAAGTTTTGTCTGGTTTCGTTATCTAGGGGCTGGGATACGTAGTTGCCGCATTACAGGCCAAATGCTGCTCAATCTACGGTATATGATAAGAATACACACATGAATCGAATTCTCGAAGGTTTCTATCTCGGCAATTGCGAATTATGAAAGTAACATATAAATTTATAAATTAAAGATTGCAATTAAATAAAATCTACAGGTACTATGTTAACGACTTTAAATGATGAGCACGATAGTAGAAGTACTTTTGAGAGTGCGGTATATTTCTGCAAAACACTTATTGGTGTCAATGGTCCAACACTTAAGTAAAATATAAGTTGACTAACAAGGAAACAATGGATTCCTACAGCACGTAATTAGTTATGAACAACAACACAGTTCGCGAGACATTCACTTCTAAACCCGCACTACGTCTTCACTGTAGAAGCCACGGAAATCTCACAAGTGCCCAAGTCGGCACTCCAAAGTAATTTTATCCTCCGCGACCACGCGCAAACTGCTCCACTGCCTAAGTCTTTCCACCGAGCGAGGTGGCGCAGTGGTTAGACACTGGACTCGCATTCGGGAGGACGACGGTTCAATCCCGCGTCCGGCCATTTAGGTTTACCGTGATTTCCCTAAATCACTCCAAGCCAATGCCGGGATAGTTCCTCTGAAAGGGCACGGCCGACTTCCTTCCCCATCCTTCCATAATCCGATGAGACCGATGACCACGCTGTCTGGTCTCCTTCCCCAAACCAACCAACCAACCAACTAAGTCTTTCCGCCGACTCCGCGCCCGTCGCGCCGTCGCATCCAGCACTTCGCGTCACGTGTGACGTACCCCTCGCGCTGCACACTTCCCAACTACCCCCGTCTCCTCCTTCGGAACTATCCTCTTCCCCCGCTTCCATACAGTCTCACCATTAACGAGCACTGTGACTGGCTAGAGCGCTCCCTCCATGTCTCAAAGCGAATGTACACTCACAAACATATTTAAGCACATACGAAATACTGGCTTTACATTTAAATACTGGAAATTAAATAAATATTCCTACGTCTGCACCATAAACACACTGTAACACACATTATTAGATTCACAAACAAATTAAATAAAATTATATCATAGGAATAGCAATAAACGGTAGGCCAGTAGCCTGATGTCTCTGTGCTTTTTAAAACACAGTAAATATTTCACCACTTTCTTCATGAATAGTATACATCGGATATAAACAAAGACATAGATGAATAAATATATTTATAAGCATGCTGCTACCGTTTTTTCGTGTAACTGTGGAGTACTTATGGCTTGAGGCGATCGATAGTAATCGGCCAATTTGACCTCCAATAACTCATGTACTATTCAAGTTACTTGCCTATAATTCATACCAATTTAGGTTTATACTTATAGCTTTCTAAAGATATGGCGATCGACAAAATCGGATGAACCGTTTATATTTTGGAAATTCGTTGCTGAGCGTTTCTTGTATAATTTACAGTCAGATACTAAACTTTAAATTAATAAAGATATTGAAAATCTGATTACACCATCAGAATCGTCGTGATAATAATGGCAATGTACATGTTTCTTTTTGAGGTATCATGATTCATCTGGCTACAATTAATTTCTATACGAACTGTGAAATGTCTTCCATGATGGTTTCAAAAAATTCGCCATCTTTGGCACTCCCGGCATAGACATCCCCTTCACCGGCACCAAGCACCGTCCTCGTCGCAGCGGAATTCCTAGCCACGCTGCTGGACCATGCGTTGGGGCTACCCCTCTTTTCCGGCTAATGTTCTCCACCACGTATTTGTAGCCGGGCCTTAGCTGGCCGAGCGGCCCGTACGGCCACGCCAACTTCGAATATTTTCAGGGCGCCACAATTCGCCCGTTACGTCACACACCTCCACTTATTGAGATTGTGGCTTGCTAGAAAGTTCAGAAGTAGCACGCTTCAGTTCGTACTAGGACATATAAACAAATTTCAAAGAACAGAATTTTATGATTAAACGCCAGGCCAATACTGTTTACCAAATTTTTGTAGTGGTGTGGGAGCAGCATGAATTTGGAAATAACTTAAACTAACACAAATTATGAACGAAACGGCATATTAAATTAATGCCTGCATTACAATTCTGCATAAATAACTTTTTGGACAAGAAATAAAACTTTTAAAAGCACTTTTACTTATGTCCGATTTTCTAAGCACTTCTTGTGCCACTCACTCAGCGCTAAGGCTCCTTCACATGCATTAATTTTTTCCGTCGCACTACACACGCTCACACGGATATTAGGATGATGTATTGATCAACTCACATCAGTCTTTTGACCAAGTGCCTTGCAGAAATCATGTCTGCCTCTGAATTACGAGCTCCACCGTTTATCGTGACAAATCTGTCTACAACGAAAATCAAAAGTAGTAACCCGCCAACAAACCATTTCCAAAAACCAGCCAGGATCCTCACTAAACATTCCCCACAGCGGATAACGATACTTCAGGAACAAAGTCACAAGGCAAACGACTGAATCAAAGTAAGCTCAAATTCCCATAATTGACTTTAATAAACCCTTGCTATCCTCCACGCATCATAAATACGTGCACGTAAAATTATGATTTTAATGCCCTTCGAACTGACCACTACATTCCTTCCCACACTCTTATACAAGCATATATCAATAGATATTTTACTTAACTTCACGAGGTCACTTACATCCACGCACCCTCAGTGCACATGTGCAATGCCAAAATAAACTAACAAATTACTAATTATTACCCAAATAAAACATATAAATTATCCCTCCAAAATTACTACCACTAATTACAGATTAGAACAGCTTTTCACTTCTGCCTTTTCTCTATATACCCTTAGCAATTTTAAACTTCTCTCGTTTCTACATATGCGGTAGCAACGACCGTAACCTTCTACCGTACGAACGCCAACCAGTTTCACTAGAATCACACTCCTCCTTTATATACCAATTTGTAAGAACTTCATCACACAAACTATCACCAACTATATTATTTACATCAGCCCTCTCTAAATTTTCTGTTAGTTCTTCCACACATTTCGCCGAGTCACTACCCACGGCATGCACAACTTTACTGTTTTTCCCCTCCAGAATATGGACACTTACAGCTTCAACAAAGTTACACATCAATTCACTATTAAACACTTTATCTTCTTGAAATAATACATCGATGCCTAAACCATCATTACCATAATATTCATCTCAGCAACCTTATCTGCTGATACACCATTTAAATCACTACATAAATTCACCTCAGAAACCTTACTTTCCTCCTTCGACAAATGAACTCTACGTGAATCGTACACAAATTTATCCTCCGCCGCTACATTACACAAATTGCTGCTATCTTGTTGTACAATTTTGGGACTTCCAGACTGGCTACATTCCGCTGTGGTCGGACAAAAATCAGCACACACTGCCATTTCCACACACTTTTCATTCCAATAAACCCCCGATCCTACTTTACATAATTTCTCACTTTCACACTCTGACAAACGTTTTAGATTCACACATTCATCAATAAGTTTCGTTTCGCCTTCGTTAGTGGCTAGAAACGCGCAAATCCCTTCCTCTGAAGTATCAATACCAGTAGTTTTTACATCACTACATAAATTATCATTACTTTGTTCCTTTAAACAGAAATCATCTACCTCCTCCGATACATTTTTAATATCAACTGCTGGCGCGACCAACGCTAAGCATCCCTTAGTAATATCGACGCTTTCCGCCGAAGCACAATCACTCTCACTTGCAGCTGGCGAGACCAAAGCCACGCCGCCTTCACTAACAACGACACTTTTCGCCGACTCGCAAATGCTTGTTACTACTACACCTTCCTTATTGCAATTGCTACTATTTGCTAATACCTCTTCAGAGCTCTCCACACGATTTGCTTTCAAAAAATTCAACTCCTCTTTAACTGCTTTTTGAACCAGTGAATCTCTCCATTCATCACCATTCACACCCTCATTCATTACAGTTCATAACTTACGTCATTCCCCGCAAATTTATTCCCAATACTTTTACTTAAATCCTCACAAATCTATGCTTCCGCCGTTCGCGCCTGCTTTTATTGAAGGAGCAACCTATACAGCCTTCCTCTTTAGCATACTCCATATTACCTATTTGTTGCCTTTCTCCAAACCTATCGACATTTCTACCATTATCTCCAGTCCTTTTCATCGCCTGTTTCGATCGCCATCCCTGGACGTGAGATGTGGCGAACATCAGTTTCCCGACCGGTTGCTAAGCGATTGCAATTCGCGCGAATTTCTCGTGTCAAATCTGCATTGTTTACTCGTATCCCGGTCACGGAAGTTATCACTCCTGATCGTTCTCCTACCATTCTGCTCATTCCAGCCACTATCTCCCTGAGAATTCCTTTCATTTCTCTCATGATTATTATTTTGGTGGTGATTATTTGGATTCCCATTTTGATATCTACCACCCGGTTTGCTCTGAGGTTTGAACTTCAAAGCTCTCTCTAATTTTTCTACAAATTATAGAAATTCGTCCATGGATCACATGAACTATGGACAAGATCCCATTGCAAATCTTCGGGTAATCGCCTTTGTAACGTGGTGATTTCCGTTAAAACCCCCACCGGAATTTTCACATGCATAAGTTTCCCAAGTTCGCGCTTGCATAAATCTCTCATCGTACCATTACCGCACCTGTAACCCGGCCCGTTTAAGAATTCATTTTGGATCCACGTCTGTATTGCCTCACTAAAAAATTTATTCAAAAAACATTTTTCGAACTCTTCGTACGATTCTCACGAACTACACCTAACCTTTGCCCAAGACTGTGTGTATTTGAGAGTAGTAGCATCGCGGTTTAGTGTTTACTTCGTAGATTCTTACTTAAATTGCCTGTGAGTTTTGTATAGGAGACGTAATTTCGAGTTTTAGTTACCGTAATCGTAAATTCAGGCAGATTGTAGCGCAGTCGTTAGGCATTTGTACAGGTTAGTTCATACATTCTTTGCGTGTTTCCCTTGTGTTATCTAGGCACGGACTCGTGTTTCAGTAACTGTTGTTCAACATCGATTAGAATGGACAGGGACTGTGAGTGTTGTGTTCGGATGAGGGCTGAGTTGGCATCCCTTCGCTCACAACTGCAAGCGGCGCTGACTTCGGTCGCGCAGCTTGAGGCTGTTGCCAATGGGCACCACTGTGTGGAGCCGGACTTGGGTATCACGGGGATGTCAACCTCGTCCTGTCTGTCCCCAAATCGGTCTGCCGCTGTGGTTGCCCCGGTTGCTGCCCGCAGTGGGGCTGAGCCCTCGCCTGTGGTTGATTGGGAGGTCGTTCCAAGGCGTGGCAGGCGGCGGAAGACGTCCAGGAGGCTGATCAGAAAGCCTCCCCGGTGCTTCTGACAAATAGGTTTCAGGCACTGTCTCTGGCTGAGCCAGATGCAGCTGCCTGCCCTGTTTCAGATGATGATTCTCAGCCTTCAAGGTCCGGGCAATCGTAGAGGGTGGGCTTATTGGTAGTTGGGAGCTCCAATGTTAGGCGCGTAATGTTGCCCCTTAGGGATATGGCGGCTAAGGAGGGGAAGAAATCCAGTTTGCACTTCGTGTGCATTCCGGGTAGAGTCATTCCTGATGTGGAAAGGGTATTTCCGGATGCCATGAAGAGCACAGGGTGCAGCCAGCTGCAGGTGGTAGCACATGTTGGCACGTATGACGTGTGTCGCTTTGGATCTGAGGAGATTCTCTCTGGATTCCAGCGGCTATCTTACGAGATGAAGGCAGAGCTAACCATCTGCAGCATCATTGACGGAACCGACTGCGGACCTTTGGTGCAGAGCCGGGTGGAGGGTTTGAATCAGAGGTTCAGACGGTTTTGCGACCGTGTTGGCTGCAGATTCCTTGACTTGGGCCATAGGGTGGTGGGGTTTCGGGTTCCGCTGAATAGGTCAGGAGTTCACTACACTCAGCTGGTGGCTACACGGGTAGCGGAGGCTGTGTGGCGTGGACTGGGCGGTTTTTTAGGTTAGAAGGCCTCGGGAAAGTATTTGGTGGGCTGCAATCTCAAAGGGTGCATGGCAAATACAGGACGTGCTTGGATCAAGGAACAGTCGGAATTGTAGTAGTAAATTGTTGTAGTTGTGCTGGGGAAGCCCCTGAGCTACAAGCGCTAATAGAAAACACAGAAACTGAAATCGTTATACGTACAGAAAGCTGGCTAAAGCCTGAAATAAGTTCTGCAGAAATTTTTTCGAAGTCTCAGACGGTCTTCAGGAAAGATAGATTAGGCAGAATTGGTGGTGGAGTGTTTGTGTCTGTCAGTAGTGGTTTATCTTGTAGTGAAGTCGAAGTAGATACTCCGCGCGAATTGGTATGGGTGGAAGTTATACTTAACAGCCGAACTAAGTTAATAATTGGCTCCTTCTACCGACCCCCAAACTCCGATGATATACTTGCTGAACAGTTCAGAGAAAACTTGAGTCTCGTAACAAATAAATACCCCACTCATACGGTTATAGTTGGTGGAGACTTCAACCTTCCCTCGATATGTTGGCAAAAATACTTGTTAAAAACCGGTGGTAGGCAGAAAACATCTTCCTAGATTGTCCTAAATGCTTTCTCCGAAAATTATTTCGAGCAGTTAGTCCACGAACCCACACGAATTGAAAATGATTGCGAAAACACACTTGACGTCTTAGCCACATACAATCCAGAGCTAACAGAGAGCATCATGACTGATACAGGGATTAGTGATCTCAAGGTCGTTGTAGCTAGGCTCAATACCGTTTCTTCCAAATCCACCAGAAACAAACGCAAAATAATTTTATTTAAAAAAGCGGATAAAGTGTCACTAAAAGCCTTCCTAAGAGAAAATCTCCATTCCATCCGAATTGACTATGCAAATGTAGACGAGATGTGGCTCAAATTCAAATATATAGTAGCAACAGCAATTGAGAGATTCATACCTCATAAATTGGTAAGAGATGGAACTGGTCCCAAATGGTACACAAAACAAGTCCGAACACTGTTGCAGAGGCAACGGAAAAAGCATGCGAAGCTCAGAAGAACGCGAAATCCCGATGATTGGCTAAAATTTACAGACGCGCAAAATTTGACACGGAATTCAATGCGAGATGCGTTTAATAGGTTCCACAACGAAACATTGTCTCGAAATTTGGTAAAAAATCCGAAGAAATTCTGGTCGTATGTAAAGTACACAAGCGGCAAGACGCAGTCAACACCTTCGCTGCGCAGTGCCGATGGTACTGTTACCGACGACTGTGCAGCTAAAGCGGAGTTATTGAACGCAGTTTTCCGAAATTCCTTCGCCAGGGAAGACGAATGGAATATTCCAGAATTTGAAACACGAACAGCTGCTAGTATGAGTTTCTTAGAAGTAGATACCTTAGGGGTAGCGAAGCATCTCAAATCGCTTGATACGGGCAAGTCTTCAGGTCCAGATTGTATACCGATTAGGTTCCTTCCAGATTACGCTGATACAATAGCTCACTACTTAGCTATCATATACAACAGCTCTCTCACCGATAGATCTGTACCTACAGATTGGAAAATTGCGCAGGTCGCACCAGTGTTTAAGAAGGGTAGTAGGAGTAATCCATCGAACTACAGACCTATATCATTGACGTCGGTTTGCAGTAGGGTTTTGGAGCATATACTGTATTCAAAAATTATGAATCACCTCGAAGGGAACGATCTATTGATACGTAATCAGCATGGTTTCAGAAAACTTCGTTCTTGTGCAACGCAGCTAACTCATTATTCGCACGAAGTAATGGCCGCTATCGATAGAGGATCTCAGGTTGCTTCCGTATTTCTGGATTTCCGGAAAGCTTGTGACACCGTTCCTCACAAGCGACTTCTAATCAAGCTCGGGCCTATGGGGTATCGCCTCAGTTGTGCGACTGGATTCGTGATTTCCTGTAGGAAGGTCGCAGTTCGTAGTAATAAACGGCAAATCATCGAGTAAAACTGAAGTGATATCAGGTGTTCCCCAGCGAAGCGAACTGGGACCTCTGCTGTTGCTGGCCGCGGTGGTCGAGCGGTTCTAGGCGCCTCGGTCCGGGGCCGCGCGACTGCTACGGTCGCAGGTTCGAATCATGCCTTGGGCATGGATGTGTGTGATATCCTTGGGTTAGTTAGGTTTAAGTAGTTCTAAGTTCTAGGGGACTGATGACCTCAGATGTTAAGTCCCATAGTGCTCAGAGCCAGTTTTTGAACCTCTGCTGTTCCTGATCTATATAAATGACCTGGGTGACAATATGAGCAGTTCTCTTAGGTTGTTCGCAGATGATTCTGTAATTTACCGTCTAGTAAGGTCATCCGAAGACCAGTATCAGCTGCAAAGCGATTTAGAAAAGATTGCTGTATGGTGTGGCAGGTGGCAGTTGACGCCAAATAACGGAAAGTGTGAGGTGATCCACATGAGTTTCAAAAGAAATCCGTTAGAATTCGATTACTCGATAAATAGTACAATTCTCAAGGCTGTCAATTCAACTAAGTAACTCGGTTTTAAAATTGCGAACAACTTCAGTTGGAAAGACCACATAGATAATATTGTGGGGAAGGCGAGCCAAAGGGTGTGTTTCATTTGCAGGACACTTAGAAGATGCAACAAGTCCACTAAAGAGACAGCTTACACTACACTCGTTCCTCCTCTGCTAGAATATTGCTGCGCGGTGTGGGATCGTTACCAGGTGGGTTTGACGTAGGACATCGAAAGGGTGCAAAAAAGGGCAGCTCGTTTTGTATTATCACGTAATAGGGGAGAGAGTGTGGCAGATATGATACAAGAGTTGGGATGGAAGTCATTAAAGCAAAGACGTTTTTCGTCGCGGCGAGATCTATTTACGAAATTTCAGTCACCAACTTTCTCTTCCGAATGCGAAAATATTTTGTTGAGCCCAATCTACATAGGTAGGAATGATCATCAAAATAAAATAAATCAGAGCTCAAACAGAATGGTTTAGGTGTTCGTTTTTCCCGCGCGCTGTTCGGGAGTGGAATGGTAGAGAGATAGTATGATTGTGGTTCGGTGAACCCTCTGCCAAGCACTTAAATGTGAATTGCAGTGTAGTCATGTAGATGTAGGTGTAGATGCAGTTTAACGTATTTTATTTTTCGCTTCATCCGACATGCCGTGAACAAAAGCGTCCCTACACGCAGCCAAGAAATTTACTGGATGATATCTTCCGTCATCTGTGTAACATTTCACTGATCCGGGATTTGCCCAAGGGATATTTGTAACCGCCGTGACCTGTTGGGAGGCTAACGAATTTAAATCAATTTTTATCTGTTGTATTTGTTTTTTAAATTCATTTTCACTAATGATCCTGGACGCTGTTTTATCTTTAATTTTTCCCATTTCTTTCTCCCCCTCACCTACGCGATTGGCAATGTCACTAATCGCTAAATTTACATCGCTTTTATGAGCATGTTGCGCTTTTATACAGTCGCTTACCTTGTACTCAAGTTCCGTCTGTATCTTATCCATTTTTTCCCATAGGTCTTTTTCCACTGATTCCATTTCAGATTTTACTGTTATAACATCGTCTGTAATTTTGCCGCCGGCCGGAGTGGCCGAGCGGTTCTAGGCGCTACAGTCTGGAACTGCGCGACCGCTACGGTCGCAGGTTCGAATCCTGCCTCGGGCATGGATGTGTGTGATGTCCTTAGGTTAGTTAGGTTTAAGTAGTTCTAAGTTCTAGGGGACTGATGACCTGAGATGTTAAGTCCCATAGTGCTCAGAGCCATTTTTTTGTAATTTTGCCCATATCCTCTTGAACACATTTTAATTTATCATCAATTGCTCTTTCAAGGTTACCCATAGATTTTTCAATTTCCTCCTTCACAGCGGAACCTGTTTCAGTTAGTATTGTACCCATATCAGTCCGAACTGTATCCGTAATTGTTTGCAATGTGCCCATACCTGTTCGCAATGTACCCATATCAGTTCGAACTGCACTGATATGATTTGCCATTCCCTGGATAATTTGCATTAGCTGAGACTTCATATTTCCCCCACATTCCTTCCCCTTACCTGAATTCCTACTAATTACACTTTCGCGCTCTGTTTTCATACTAACCGCCTCACTTCCGTTTTCAAAATTACACATACTAGGTGACTGTTTTACATCCGCGAGATCTCTAAGTGGAGCTTGAACTTCAGAACGAGACACTATATCTCTATTTGCACGGGCAATTATCTGATCTGAGATGGTTCCCTCTGCCATGGTGATGCCGTCGGTTGTAGTGGAAGTCGATATTGAAGACTATCCTGGACTACTCGAAGACGCTGCCGTGGTACTGCTGTTGAACTGCGTCCACAACCGGAGAAAATCGCCTGACGTAACTGTAGCTGCTGCCGATGACCGCGTGTTCCAGCCGTCTCCGATACCGCTACTGTTCCCTGCACTCAACTTATTTAGACTCTGAGCCCCCATGCAAATTGTCTTTAACGTGTTAGATTAAGACCTCTATCTATAGCATGTGTTAGTTGTGAAAATTGTTACGTAATTTCACTATCTCCAGAAACCTACTTGAGGAAAAAAACCGATCTCACACTGTGTTTTGTGGGAGATTCACTCTACAGAAATCTCTACTGGCTTTGGAAAGGATTTCACACTTTGCATAGTACGCTGAATAACAGAGAGCAAAGAAATTAGCACTTTGCAGGAGCCACATCCCGGACGAGCCCCCAATTGCGGGCTTTCAAACCAACTACGCATCCTCCGGCTCTACGTTGAAGTATTAAAAGTTTAGGCTGGTTTCGTTGTCTAGGGGAAGGGATACGTAGTTGCCGCATTACAGGCCAAATACTGCTGAGACTACAGAATATGATAAGAGTACACTCATGGATAGAATGGTCGAAGATTTCTATCACTCGAAATTATTTTTACTTGCAATTCGAACAGCGCAGATTTTTGTATATTGTGGGTGCAGCCTAAAAGTTTTGTGCACTTGTATGGTAAGTAATATAAAGTGAACCTGACTTGGTTGGGAGCCCAGCGCTCACTTTAAGCCAGAGTATAAACCTATTTGTGTTGTGATCACTTTTCAAAGTACATTTGCAGTATTGCTATAACAGCTTTCGTATGTATTCTTCAGGCGGCCGCTTTAACATTTCTTTAATTTAACGTAGGACTCAGTTTGTTTTTGGACGAAACGAAAGGCGTAAATGATTTATAACTGAAAAGACTACAAATTCAGTAAATTATTTCTAGTAACATTTTTATTCTTTTGAGATACAAATCATATGCCGATCGTCTTCGATGAATTACGCTCGACGAGCAAAGTATCAATAAAAACGAAATCTGTTTTCTGTTAAGTATATATGATGCGAACTAATTTGTTGAGCCATAGAATTCGTTTCATATAAGTTGCTGTAGCAGTGTAAAGAAGGCATCCAGAGGAAAAATCGGTGAGGAAGGCGAAATGAGTGTTGAGGCTGATGATTCCTCATCTGTCTGCCACAGTCTATAAGAGAGGGACATATTCGTCTTTTTCGTACTCAGATAGAAGCATTTTTCCACGGCTTTGATTAGGAACGTCAGTTATGATAACATTTACAAAATCAACGAAAGTTCTGATGTATTTGTGGTACTGGAATTTTCCTATGCACTCTTCCCACTGATTTAATTGTTATTGTATATGCTTCTGAACAGTTAGTGTTCGATGAACAACACTGGTAGTGTATAGCGGAAGCAGTATTTTACATACACGATCTACATACAGTACTGTCATACACAAACAATACATTTACATAACACTTACTCAATAGTTATACGTCACTTTTGAAAAATAAATGTTTTTCATTGACATATTATGCAAGGTGCTTACAAAACATGTTCCTTTTACCTTCAGTATAACACTAAATAGCCAATCGTTAGGTAAATTGTCGTAGGTTTCGACACCTACTAGGGGTGTCTTCATCAGAATGAACGGTTGCTAATTCGTAAAGATACACGTTGTCCCCAGATGCGTACAAGTGGAAGGCTACGACATTTTGTTTTACTTTTGACTGAGCACAGCTGCTCCAAATTCTGACTATTGCTTGTTAGCGATGTAATTTTACGATTTAGCAACTGTTCATTCTGATGAAGACACCCCTAGTAGGTGTCGAAAACCAGATCAATGTACCTAACGTTTATGTGCAAGCGCTTGGCTGTTTAATCTTACATTGAAACTAGTATAAACCTGCTGAATAACAGGTATGTTCAAAACTGTAATGTTTCTTTTAATTAACTAATAATCCATGGGAATCTTCGTAAAAAATCATGTTCTACGTTAATGTGGATGTTAGTTGTAAAATTCTCAACGATTGTCAGGCCAGCAGGCATGGGACGCATTTCTGCTGCACTTTCACGCCGTCCGCGTGCTCCGTAAGGAACAGGTATCGTTCATTACATGAAATTTCATAAATACTAATAAACACCGTTTTCCACGTTAAAATGATGTATTAATTATTATTCTACGTTGACTGCGTATCTTGCCTATTGTCTGGCAGATAGGAAAGCGTGCTAAGTTAAACGCAGTTATTCATTATCTAAATTGTTGGTAACTGCACAGACTATAGCATCAAGCAAAAGTTAATGAATATCGTGATAGCGTTTCATAGCATACTACTAGATGCCAACGCGAGGAGATTTTTCGAAATAAAACCTAAGAAGCAACGATTTATAGCAGTGCAGGAGCATCCTATATAATTTCTTGCAAGTATGTCTGGCTTACAAGCCAGAAACGCATCATCCGAAACGACCTAAATTCTTCTTTTAAGTTTAGTGTATTTTTTTAACTCTAAATGAAATTTTTTGAATTACTCAGTAAAAATTATTGCATTCGCTGTGGATGTTAGAGCAAACGTTTCAGATCACATCTAACTCAAACTTCCTGAATGTTTTCTTTCCAAGTGTCGCAGGCAGACAACAATTTTGCCAGAGACTGTTCTGTCATCTTCCGGGACGTGACTCGGTGAGCCTCATTTTCATTCCTCCGTGCAGAAGATTTCCCTCTCTTTCTTTCTCACTCTCTCTCTCTCTCTCTCTCTTTCTGTCTTTGTGTCTCTCCATCTTTTATAAAATACGCCATAAAGAAGTTTCCGCCTACGCCACACTTAGAACTTTGTGTGCTCAAGCGAAACTGCGGATGGGACTCTGTGGCGGAAACGCACGCAATGTCCCGGCGGACATGCTTCAGACAAACGACGTGCGTGAAAGGGGAAGAGACGCTCAGGAGCGGCGAAGCAGTCTCCATGGCAGAGGGAGGGCTGGGTGGAGGAACGAGGTCACCCAGCTGGTGGATTCAGCCGGGCACCACGAACTTGCGTCACAAAATTTCTGTAGGAATGACCCGAAAGTGACTCATAGCAAAAGCTTCATTTTTCGTGGGTTACAATCTGTGATACGAAGTATCACGTGCAGAAGAGCTCAAAATCGACCATTATAAAGGTTAAGATTAGTCAGTTAATACTGAATTTTCGTCTTAACCTTACCACAGTTAAAAAATACTTTTGACCAGATTTTCGCTTTTATTTATGATTCTTCTTTTGTTGTTATTCTGTAGATGTTGTGATATGTATAAAGTATGTCTGTACATCTTGTTACGTATACATTTAAATCAGCTTATCTTTATAATATTAGCATATAGTTTATGTGCGGTTTCTTGCATGTTACATGTTCTGAAGTTATGGTCTTTTCCCTTCGTTGTTAAACAACATAGAAGAAAATCTTGAAAGACACAGTATTCTTCTTAATGAATAAATCATAGAAAATATCAAACTCCTAGAGGTAATAACGGAAAATAAATATTTGAAATTCTATAATGAGTTCTGTTTACAAAGTAAAGGATTATCTGTAGAATCCCCAGTGCCTGGAACCATAAATAATAATCCCATATAACAAAATACTGCCAAAGAGGTGCATGATCCTGTACTGGAATAATTATATCGCTGAGATGCTGCAACTGACAGATGAACCAAGCAAAAGAGATAATCAGTTCCAATCAGGCATAAATTCTTTAATCATTAGGATAAATTTTACAATGCAAAAAGAGCAAAAGACGTTTAAATTTCGTAGACATTACCGACAATATTCAGAGTAACTAAAAGTATTCGATCCATAACAAATGTCGACAACACTGGACAGTGTAATACACGAGACATCAAACACCCAAACTCACATAAACATGTAGCAGTTTGGTAGTGTTGTCTATAGACTAAACAAAGTACTCTAGACACAGACATCAACCAAAATAAATAAACAATATTGTACAAATAGGCAAAATGAACAATAAAATCAGGAAACAGAAAAGAGAAATTATCAAGCTATCATCAACAAAAGACATAATCCAACATGAACCAACATGCAAGACAGATGAACGGAAGCTACGCAATGTGAGAAAGAATAAGAACACAAAGTATTGTTCTGAGGTAATACAAAAAGAAGTATCCACTCAGAAAATCTTAAATTTTCAAAAAACCAGCCATGAAAATTGATCAGTAAACCAACCCTTCAATTAAAAAATGTTTTTCATAGTCAAGGACCGGTATTAGAAATCTTGAATATGCCTACTAAAATGTAACACATATGATGGAAGATATATAGTTAAAACCCACAATAACACTGAAGTGATAAGTCCAGGACTTCAGAACATGTAACAAAAGGCAGAAACACTGTAAGTAAATTGTGCACCAGTTTTAGAAAAAAAATACTTTTTTAAATCTATAGGTACCACAATGTATCAACATGCCTCACCAAAGAAGACGCTTTATAATAAAAGATAAACGCTTTTGGTGAAAACTATTCTTAGCTGCAGTAAGGTTAAGATGGTTCAAATGGCTCTGAGCACTATGGGACTTAACTTCTGAGGTCATCAGTCCCCTAGAACTTAGAACTACTTAAACCTAACTGACATAAGGACATCACACACATCCATGCTCGTGGCAGGATTCGAACCTGCAACCGTAGCGGTCGCGCGGTTCCCGACTGGAGCGCCTAGAACCGCTCGGCCACCCTGGCCGGCAGGGTTGAGATGAAAAAGCCGGTAATAATTGGTTATAGCAGCTTCTGTGGAAGATGACCATATAAACAAACATAGTTCAGGTCAGTTATTGGATAGTTTGCTTAATACAAAATCATGCAGTTTTAGAAAGTCTTTCTTGAAAAGTTATCTCCTGAACATTTTCTCGTTTACGTAGATCTGTATAAACTGACCATTGGTTGACCTGATATTTTTAACTCATCAGTTTTTGTGGTTCATTGCCACACAGTTACCTGCCACAAGGAGGGAGTATAGGTTCTATAGCGATCTCAGCCAATAAGTTTGGAGACCGTTAAGGGATATTTACTTAGTATTTCGGTACAAGAGACCAGTGGAATTTATCCTAGTTACCTTTATTTCCCCCAGTTGGAGGGAGCGTGCCATCGTAGATGCTGGCAATTATCGGGGATTTTCTTGCAATGAGCCAAACATCCTCTTCTCAGACTACTTTTGCTAAACTTAAATGGGATGAGGCTAACGAATCAAAGACTCTCCTAGCTGCAGCACGGTTCCTCGTGGTTTTGCTTACTGAAGTCAGACATTCCTTTGTCTCAGTTAATCCGTTTATTACTCAGAAAGGTGTTGGTGCAATTGCCGGCCCTGTGAAATCCCGCTCTGGTTTTCACAATGGCATTTTGCTTCTGGAGAATACCTACAATTATCAAGCACAACAATTGCTTTCAAATTCGCTCCTTCTGTTCGTGTCGAGGCCCATCGAACACTGAATTCTTCCCGTGGTGTTATTTACACTAGGCTGCTCGGTGGTCTGAGCAAGGCAGAAATCCAAACTTATCTCTCTGATAAGGGCCTCATTGCAGTCCATCGCGTGATGAAAAAGACGCAATCCTAGTGTCTATACGCACTCTTTTTCTCATGTTTTATGGTGTTTCCAACCATGATCAAAGCAGGCTACGAATTTTACTACTGTCCAACCATGCATTCCCAACCTGATGCACTGCTAACAGTGTCACCGTTACAACCACACTCGAATATCCTGTCGACATCCGGCTAGATGTGTAACCTATGTTAGGGATGCTCATGAGGACGATTGTTCGCCTTCTTCTCCCTGCTGTTATCAACTGCAGTGGCGACATGCTGCCTCCTCCCTAGATTGTCCCGTATATCTCAATGAGCGGGCCATCCATGAGATCTGGGTGAAGGAAGACCTGCCTTACCATGTCGCTCGCCAGTTGTTGCCTAGTCGGAAATCCTACGTTTTGCCATCTGGCACTTGCAGGTTCTTGCTGCATCTCGTTCCACGTAGGACATGGCCACGTACACGTGCAACCTCAAATTCAACACCGCGGTTGTAAACTCGCCCAGAGTCACGGCAGCCTCCCTGTCTCCTTCTCCTCCAGCTGTCCAACGAACCACTGAATTTTCGCGAGGTCACCTTCTACACAACCAGCAGGTGCAAAGGACAGAAGCAATACCGAAGAACAGAAGACTTTTTACGTCCCTCCAGTCAACAAACATCTGAAACATCTGCCAGTCGCAAAGGCTCAAAAAAATCCAACAAAGGGTGTCACTGCGTGATATCCTCTCCCGACCGACCTCCGTGTCGCCAGTGCGCATCGTCAACAGTTTTTCTGCCCCGGTCTCCACCGATCGACCGGAAGAGATTGCCGACGCCACTGTAGATCTCAAGGAGCAGGATCCTCTTGCATCTGCACCCTGTAGCAGAGAGTCTTCGGAAGCTGGCACTCGGCAGCCACCGGGGTGACACTCCTTCGTTTTTTCCCTCTGCCCCTTTCGTCATCATGACTCTGCTCCAATGGAACGTTCATGGCCTACGATCAAACAACGAGGAATTATGGCTGTTCTTTGAATCACAGCGTCTACTTGTTCTCTGCTTCCAGCAAAGTTGCATTCTCACGACCGCTTTAACCTCTCGCATTTCTTTTGGGCCCGTTTTGAACTTTCCACGAGGAAGGCTTTCCCTCTTATGGGGGAGCCATGCTGCTCATCCAGGATGACGTTCTTAGTCACACCATCTCCCTGAACACACAGCTGCAAATTGTCGCAGTCCACATTTTCCTTCCTCATTTCTCCTTTTCCGTTTGTACCGTTTACATCTCACCATCGTTCGGTGTCTCCAGGGCAAACTTCCTTCAGCTTATTGGGCAACTTCCTCCCTCCTTTGGAGTTCTCCTGGAACCTGTCAGAGAGACGCCCTCTTCTCGGTCCTTCTCAATCAACTCAACCTCATCTGCCTTACAGGAGCACCCACGTTCGTGTCAGACTCCACGCATTCCTATTCCCATTTGGACTTCTCATTCTGCACTGCCCAGCTTGTCTGTCGTCTCAAGTGTTCCGTCCTCTCTGATACTTACTCGAGCGACCATTTCCTTTGTGCTATCCGTTTGCTGATTCCTAACCCATCTACGTGCAAACCCAAATGTCAGCTTTCTAAGGCCAACTGGAGACTTTATCGCGGCCTGGCGACCTTCGACGAATGACTTTTCCTTGTTTGTGATGACCAGGTAGAACACCTTACCGACGCCATCCTTACTGCCGAAGAACGTTCCATTCCGCGCACTTCGTTCTTACCACGACCTGTTCTCTCACTTGGTGGACTGAGACATGCCGCCACGCAATTCGCAAGCGGAGACGTGCTCTCCGCATTTTGAACCATTATTCTACGATGGCAAACTACATTCGTTATAAACAGTTGCGTGCACAATGTCGTTGCATTCTTCGAGATAGCGATAAAGCTAACTGGATTTCATTTACCAGTTCTTTTAACAGTTCCACTTATGCTTCCATCGTGTTCGCCAACCTCCCGCAGCTCTCTGCGACCAAGGTACATTTCTCAATTTCCGGCCTGACTGTAGCAGATGATGTCATAGTGGATCCTATCGCCAACTCCATCATCTTGGGCCTCTGTTTTGCGGAGATTTTGATCACCACCCTCTGACACCCTGGCTTCCTCCATCGGAAACGAGTGGAGGAGGCTCGGGCGATACTCTCGTCTTCTCAAAATCGTGAGTGCTACAACGCCGCTTTCCCTATGAACGAGCTTGGTCAAGCTCTTATTTTATCCCGAACCTCCACCTCAGAGCCAGATGATATTCACATTCAGATGCTGCAGAACCCTTCGCTTGTGGGCAAGAACTTTCTCCTTCATACAGACAGTGGCATCTGGGCGGGGGGCACGTTTCCCAGACGCTGGCTTGAAGCTACGGTCATACCCTTACCTAAGACCGGTAAGGGCAAACACCTTCCTTCTAGCTGCCGCCTCATTTCTCTCATCAGCTGTGTTTGCAAGTTGATGGAACGAATGACTCATGCCCAACTGGCATGGTGGCTTGAGCCTCGCAACTAACCACTGCACAATGTGAATTTCGAGCACGACACCCTGCAGTTAACCATCTCTATAAAACCATATCATGAATGGTTTTCTGCGACCGTAGCAGACTGTGGCCGTGTTTTTCGATTTGGCGAAAGCCTACGACACTTCTGTACTCTCTCCATGTGGGGATTCCGAGGCAGCATGCTCCGTTTCCTTCAGGAAGTTTTAGAAGACCAAGTGGGTTCTGCCTTGTCGGTCATCCTTAACCAAGAAAACGGTGTGCCTCGGGGTTCCATTCTGAGCGTCGTCCTATTTGCTATCGCCATTAACCCTATTATTGCCTGTCTCCGTCCGAGCATCTGCAGCTCGCTTTTCGTTGACGATTTTTGCATATATTGCAGTTCTCTGCTGACTGGTCTCTTTGAGTGGCGTCTTCTGTGTTGCCTCGATCGTCTTTACTTGTGAAGCATCACCAATGGATTCCGATTTTTCACTTACAAAACCGATTGTATGAATATCTGGCCACGGAATGGGTTTCTTCGACAGTCTTTACATCTTGGGCCTGTTGCGCACGCGCGTTAGGGAAAATTTCATAGTCCTCCCCTTTATCTTACCTAGCCGCCCGCTGTACGCCGTCCGTCAATATCCTACGTGTCCTCAGCAGGGACCACCCTCCACAGATTGTACCGGTCCCTTGACCGTTCGAAAGTTGACTATGTGTGTTTCGTTTATGTATCTGCACGTCCATCCGTCTTACGCCGTCGCAATACAGTCCATCATTGTGGCATCTGTCTGTCTGTCTGTCTGTATTTTACACTATCCTGGATGAGAGTCTGTATGCAGAAGCTGCCGAACGAACACTGTCATATTGCCGTGATTTTCTCGTCAGGAGATACGTATGCCGTTTCTGCCATGCCTGGCCACCCATTCTATGCCTCCTTCTTCGATGACTCCTTTCATCGCAAGTGTGGGATCGCGCCCCTCTTCACTGTTACCTCCTGGAGTTCGCTTTCAGTTATTGTTCCGGCAGCTTACCTTCACAATACCTGCCACTTTCCGAATGGGTGTTAACCCTTCAGCCTTGCATTTGGCCACTCGGTACATTCGGCGACATAGGATTTTCAATTGTGTCATCTGCTTCGACTCTCTTGGTGCCCTTCAGAGCCTCTGTTGGCTGCACCTCGTCAATCCCTTACTGCAACGGGTCCAGGAGAGCTTTCACTTTCTCAAACGAGATGGAGCCAGTCTCATATGGGTTCCTGGGGGAAAAGTGGCCACTGATGCTGCTGCCAAGGCTGCAATCCCCGTGTCTCGGCCCGCTAGTTCTTTTGCTTCCACCTGTGGGTTCTGTGTTGCCACCTGTCAGTAGGTGGTCACTTTGACATCACCACTGGTCTTCCCATCATGGAAACTGGCTCCGGGGAATTAAACTGCTCCCAGCGGCTCGACCGACATGCTATCGGCCATCTCGCCGAGAGGAGATCATTTTAGCGAGGTGGCGTATTGCGTATTAGCCATCGCCATTTGTTAAGTAGGAATTCTCCACCATTTTGTGCTCATTGTCCTCAACCTTTGACCGTTCGCCATTTCCTGACGGAATGCCCTTTCTTTTCACAACTTAGGTTTTAATTTATGTTTGCCGTGTGAGTTATCGGCCGTTTTAGCGAACGATGCAAGGGCCCTCGACCGCGTGTTACTATTTATCCGTCGTGGCTATGGCGAAGCACATTTAATATTTAGTTCAGGACCGCCTTTGTCTTTATGGTGTATTTTGCGGCCCTTTCGTCAAGAGAAAGTCCCTGTTTTTAGCTGCCTTTCTTTCCAGCGATTGGGCTTAACGTGCAGTCGTTTTTAACTCCTTTTTCGTCTTCGTGATCTACGGTTCTGACATGGGCGCTTATGATCTTAGCTGTTTTGCGCCCTAAAACAAAACAGAACAAAGCAAGGCGAAAACAGAACCATTTTGGAATCACTTCGTTGTCCGTCTGTGTGTATCTGTCGTTTGTCTGTCAGAAATCCTTTTCTCAGGAATGGGTTGGCTTATGAGGCTGACGTTTATGTTAAATGCTGAGGTCTATTGTCCCCCAGAGTTTAAAATGCTGATGCTTCTAAGTCAGTACAGCCGAAATGTACGCCCATTTGTGCCACGTATTTTGATACAAACTCGCTTATCAAAACCTGAAGGGCCTAGATATATGAAACTTGTCAAAAAGCGAGAACTCTCAGTACAACCAAAGAAAGAAATCAGAAAACTGCACATTTGTAATTAAATCACACGAGAAAAAAATTTTTGTATCCTCCGTTAACTGACTCCCTATCTGTTCTTTCGTCTGCTAAGAATCACTTTTCTCCTGAGCAGGTAGGCATATCAAGTTCAAATTTATATTACGTACTACGGTCTGTAGGTTCTCGACGGTATAATAAATGTAAGCTTTTAAGTCAATGCAAGCAAAATATACGGCCATTTTCGTCACATATATTGATACCCGCTAACTTAATAATCAAAAATTCTAGATAAATTCCCGTTATCCTAGAATCATAAAACTCGGCAAGAAGCAAGGTTTCACATAAAAGTACAGGAAAAAATACTGAAGTGGTTAATTTGCAATTATATCACACGAAAAACAAATTTTAAATTTTGTTGTCATCCGACATCAGACTTGTGCGTCAGTAGGTTTGCACACAGGCTGACTGGGTCGCAGAGGTAAAAGTCAAACATCAGGCTCGTCCCAATCCACACTCTCACAAGGTAAGACCAGGCTGGAAGTATTTTAATCAAATGGACATCACAGGGTTTTGAACTGGCCGAGTGCTATTGGTTGGAGTGAAATCGCTTTAATATTGCATGATGGAAGTCCTGCATGTTCAGAAATCTCATAGCGTCATTGTGATTTTCTTTTTTTTTTTGTCGTTGCCAAGAGTGGGTTAACTGAACAAATTTTCTGTCCAGCACGTATGGATTCATCAAATCAGTCCAAAAAGTTTTGTGTACAGCTGTTATAAGTTTCTCAGATTTTCATGTAGT
The DNA here is from genome assembly GCF_021461385.2 of Schistocerca piceifrons. Taxonomy (NCBI): domain Eukaryota; kingdom Metazoa; phylum Arthropoda; class Insecta; order Orthoptera; family Acrididae; genus Schistocerca; species Schistocerca piceifrons. The sequence goes on along the minus strand of NC_060140.1, from coordinate 768,920,476 downwards.
ATTGCCGACATTCCTGTAATTGCTTACAGCCTGCTCATCCACCATGTATTGAATTGTCATCCCCAAATTTTCCTTTACCGTAATTTTTAAGCCATTTATGGAAATATTAAAAAGCGCAATCTGTTGAGCAATATTTCGGTTTACGTAAAGTGAGGTTAATGAAAAAATTGAAAATAAAAGAAGTTTACACATTTATTCGTGTCAGAAGCATTTACGATCTATAAAATAATGTACAATATTTACATGCCGTGTGTATATACATGTACAAGACAATTACTTGCACTTTTGCCGCCCAGAAATTACTGACCTCTATTGCATTTGCCGTTGCATGTTGCAGGACTTCTGTTGTGCATGTTGCTGGATACTGGATACACTGGAGCATGCAGAAGGTCATCTGCGTTGCTCCACACTCACAGAGTGGTGGCTCCTCTAGGAAAGCCGGCCGAAGTGGCCGTGCGGTTCTAGGTGCTGCAGTCTGTAACCGCGAGACCGCTACGGTCGCAGGTTCGAATCCTGCCTCGGGCATGGATGTGTGTGATGTCCTTAGGTTAGTTAGGTTTAGGTAGTTCCAAGTTCTAGGGGACTAATGACCTCAGAAGTTGAGTCCCATAGTGTTCAGAGCCATTTGAACCATCCTCTAGGAAACCCCATTTAGTCAGATTGCTCTTACATTTCGTGACACCCGAGTGTAGCCTGTTGAGGGATCTCCACGTACACCGATTCTCTGTGTAGCCGGGTGGTAGTCTTTTGTTTGGTGTAATCCATTCCACAGCACTGGTAAGCCTTGCACGCCATAGTTCGATTGGGCATTGCTGCGGTGCCCCAACTAGAGCCTCGGTGGATATGAGGAAGCTCTTTCTGGATTTTAGTCGTGTTTTTGCTGGTTGATAGCCATATATGGGGTGAGCTTCAGAAGTTTCTGATTTTTTTCTTCTCGCTTTTTGCTGCTACCTCTCGGCGGATGTCGGGAAGTGCAATAGCGCATTTCCCGCGAACTGTAAAGTTTATCCAGAGGAGTATGCTTCAGGCACCCGGTGATGATACGACAAGTATCATTAAGAGTGACATCTACTGTTTTGGCATGGAAAGAATTGGACCACACTGGGCTTGCGTATTGCCCGGCGGAGTAACACAATGCAAGGGAAGAGATTCTCACAGTGTTGGTCTGTTGAGGCGCAGCGCCGTATAACAATCCTGCCTTGGAGGCGGTTAAGTGGGAGATGTCTCTCAGAGCTGGAGAATGACAGATGGTGACGCAGGACGGGACGCGCACGTAGTTTATGTATCAGCCAATAGAGGACAATATTAGATAGGGGTACTGTGATTTTAGTTTCGATTGTGCTCACTAGAGTGTACTAAAGTAATAGAATGTTTTTCATAAACTGTTCTAGTATTTTCATAAAGTGTTATTATTTATTTTTGTGTATGTAAAATGTTATAAATGTGTTTCAGCAGTATGAATGATGCGTGAGTGTGGTTTAAGGTTAATATGAAGATAATTGTTTAACGAGTTATGTAGTAGGATTTAGTGTGGGAACATTTCGAAGAAGTATGGATATGGACAAAGGGGAATTTTGTAGAATAGATCTGTAAAGTAAGTTTATGGCAAAGGGGAAGTTAATTCAGGTATAAATAACAATAGTAAATAACTTTATGCATAAACAAAACTTCACTTTATTGGATAATTACGTCGGTAAAAAGTGCAGTCGTGAGGTTTACTATTTTGCGATTGGTTATGGATGAAAAGCGCGGACTGACGCGGGAGAATGTTGTTTTGCTATTGGCTGTTGAGTAAACTGACCAATGGTAAAGCAGTTTTCTTCGCTCGCCTTTCTCTGCTGGTAGAGAAGACCTAGGGTATTCTAGAGAGGAGTCGAAGCCTAGCCATGAAAGAGATCGGACGTGTGCCGTAGTAGTTCCGATGGAAATGATAAGTTGCCGGATCTAGCAGTGTTTCATACATCAAAAGTGTTGGAAAGTGACGGCATAATTATTCCGATGTGTGTGTAGAAATTTCGGAATTTTTAAGTGAATTTTGTGACGATGAAAGACAAAATCCACTTGGCGTATTGAGCAGGTCGGTGGCTAAAAACTGTGACTGCATTTGGTACCGACAGACTTAATATTTGGTGAGCATTATCAATCAAAAACAATCAGTATTTTTGTAGCTATTACGTTTTCGGGAAATGCAACACTATAAAGTTGGTAACGTGAGTGAAAGTGATTGTGAGTGACTGTGTTAAGACTAGCACGGGCTTGGCAGTGATACTTGCTCACCTAAGTTTCAGAATATATTACTTGAGGACAAAATTTCCAACTTTTCATTTCGTGTTTCTCCCGAAACGTAGATTAGTGACTTAAATTGCAGCCTGGTTTACGTTGAAGTACAGTAGGTTTCACTCGGCTTTCCTACTGATGTTCTGCTGAGACAATGTTCACAGGTAGGTGCAGGTCCGTCGTAAAGGGACGGAAAGAACCGCGCCGCCGCAATGTGCTCCCCTCTTTGTGCCTGTCAGCTTTCTCATGATATTGTTCCCGGCTGCCACTTTTTGCTTGGTATTTAGGCAATGCCTCTTATATATTAATTCGTGGTCAAGGGTGACCCCTAGGTATTTGGGATACATACAGTGTTCTAGTGATGTTTCTTTCCCGGTGATTTTGAGGGCTCTAACTGCCTGCCGGTTTTTAAGATGGAAAGCGAAAGTCTGTGTTCTCCAGGATTTGGTCTCAACTGCTTTTCCCTGTAGTAAACTGACAGATCTCTCAATGCTTTGGACAAATTATCTTCAACAGCTTTAAAGCAGCGGGCGTGGGCAGTGATAGTACAGTCATCTGCATAGGGAATCGACCCCACATAAGTGGGTCAGATTGGCTATCTAGAGCTTCCACGTCTGCCCCATTGAGTTTTGCCCAAGTCCTGCATATACCATAAATTTGGAGGAAATAGGTAATGACGAGTAGGCGTGGTCCTGTTTGAAGGGATTAACTATTGATGCTTTGTTATATCAGTGTCAAAAGCAATCACGTTTTCTTTGTCGCTACAGTTAATTCAACAAGATTTCCGGAAATGCAGAAAAATAGGGTAAAATATTTCGATAAACCATTACAGTCCGCAGCAGTGAATAGCATCGTTACATCTAGCTGTCGAGAAACGATTTTCTATTACTCAGAGTGTTACACAGTCAAGCCCATATTATCGAGGTGGGTAAACTGTGAATGAGTGACCAAGTTACGCAGGAAAAACATTTCAAAGAGTAACAACGATCATAAAAGTGGTATGGATGGATATAGAGAAATCTCAGAGCAGGGTAACGTGAAATGGGTGAGCGCCAATTTATAGACGACTGCTGTTTCTAGCCTCGCAATATTGTAATCCGCGGAAGTGAACTTCATTTGCAGTGCGAATATGCGATCAGATAAATAATGAGACCTGTTTCCAGATCCACACCATAGAAAAAGCCTTAAGTGTTGTAGCGTCAATCTGAGTTCTTCCTCCAGCGCGGTATGCACAGACTGGCGGATTCCTTGCTGTGTTCACCTTTCCAGGTCACCACTGTAAACTGAGCTTAAAAATCGCCGCACCGAAACTTTCAGTGCTGCCGCAGACTGGTGCGAGGAGAGCACGCAATTACTGTGACCTGCCACACTCGCACAAAAGGTTAGTGCCCTGGCCTCCACTCGCCGCCGTCTCCGCTCTGCAGTGTGACGTAAAGGCAACGAGCGCTTCTGCCGCACAGTGGGCAGCGAGGAGAAAAATGGATGCGAATTAATTACTCCTCTTTTATTATTATTGTTACGGTGAGTGCGAAAGCTCCCGGGAGAAACAAGAGACCTACAATGCGCTGGCCATAACAGTTTTCTGTCCTGGAAACACCAACAACACCGCTCTGTGTGTGAAACGATAAGGACACTGCAAAAAAGTGGTTTTCTTCCCCTTGTGGTTTATTTTGCCTGCTTGTAGGAGGCTGTAGTAATGCCTAAGCATGAAAATTTATTTTATAGCGTAACACCTGCGCTCACCGCGCATTCAAAGACGTTTAGATTAAGCTTATATCTACATTTCTGTAGTTTCTAGCTACTGTTTGCCATTTTTAATAACGAACCGGCGGTCTTACTTCCATAGAGCGGCACACTCAAAATAAACATTTAGTGAACGTCTCTTTAATCTTAATTTCTCTTTGCGAGACCTCACATTTCGCATTCGTACAGGTACTAGTAACATATACTTATTAATATTTCGTCATACGATGTAAAAATCAATTTCAATATAGTCATTGAATTTTTTATTGATTAAATATATAACAACATATTCTCTGGGAATTATGCAGGCTCTAATACTCTTAAAATGAGGCATGTAGTAGGAGTGCAATAAAGAGTGCATAAGTTGTAAGAAAAAAAGAAAGCTAATTCGAAGTTCTGCCTGTTGGATTTGATCTCGGAATCTTCGGCTGATGTTTAACGATTTCTCTAAATTGTTTGTCAGCCCGAGTGGCTGCTATGGTCAAAGACTCACCCTGCATTTGTGGTGACAGATTGGAGTCGATCCAGAGGCTGGAGATAATATGTAGCAGCTACTCCAACATCTGAGAGTCTTCAGCTAATCGTTACACCTGTGGTTCTTCCTTTGTTACCTGTTACGATAGTTTGCTGCAGGGTTATAATAAAGTAAACGGGTTGAAGGAAAATATGGGGCCACAATAAATTACTATGCCTAATACGGTGTGGGAAACCAGGTGACATTCAAAACAGGTTCCAGCTGTCGCGGAATGGATAAATGCAGGCCCTGAATGGGTTTCAGACAAATCCTGTAACATTCTTTCTAAAAAATAGTGGCAAGTTCAGATAATGACGATGGATTTCGATAACAATCAGGCATTCTTCTCTCTTAATTAGACAACAAAGCTTGACTGCATTGAGATTTGGTGACTGTTGTCTACAGAGGACATGTGACAATTCGTCCTTTTGCTCGCAAAACCTATCCTGGATGATGCGATATGACTGAACAAGGGTCCTCCCCTCTTGGAACACAGCGCCACCGTAGAGGAATAACCATTGGATCTGATCAGCCAAAATGGTCACGTAATCCTAGGCAGTAAGACTACCTTGGAGAGTATACCATGGGGCCCATGGAGTACGAAGGGATATTTTTTTTTTTTTTGTTCTTCTGAATTGTTTGTTCGTTTCAGAGTAGCACTCACACCTATGTTCTCAATTATTTATCTATCTTCCCCTACAGTTTTAACACTCTGCATGTAGCTTATTCCCTGTGCCTTAACATGTGTCCCATCATCCTGTACCTTCTTGTTGTCAGTATTTTCTATGCGTTCCTTTCTTCGACGATTCTGGGAAGCATTACCTCGTTCGTTAACTTCGTCTACTTTGAGACCACCAATTCTGATGTTAACTTTCTCATAATTCTCATTTCTCCTGCTTCTCATTACTTTTGCCTTTCTGCGGTTTCTTCTTAATCCATAATCATTACTAATTAAAATGTTCATTCCATTCAAAAAGTCCTAAAGTACTTCTCCGATGTCATCAGTGAATCTTATCATTGATATTCTGTCACCCTGAATTATAAATCCACTTTTGTACCTTCATTTCTATCATTGCATCTTTGATGTATAGGTTGAACAGTAGGGGCGAAACGCTGCATCTGTATCTTACCCCCGTTTTAATCCGAACACTTCGTTATTGGTTTTCAAATCTTACTGTTCCCGCCTGTAGCTTACTCCTATTTTCTCAGGATTGAGAACATCTTGCACCAATTCACACTGTCGACCGCTTTTGATAATTCGATGGTCCTAAGAGCGTATTTTGCTTTTTATTCAGTCTTGTTGTCGTTGTTAAGAACAAAGTCAGAACTGCCTCTTTGTTCTTACCCTTTCGTAAAACCAAGGTACTCATCATCTACCAGATCCTCAATTTCCTTTCCCATTCTTGTGTATATTATTCTTGTCAGCAGCATGGATGCATGAGATTTGAATCTAATGGTGCGACAGTTTTCGCCGCTACCGGCCCTTGTTATCTTCGGAATTGCGTGGATGATGTTTTTCAGAAAGCCTCATGGTACTTCGCGATTCTCTTAGATTCTATACGCTATATTGAATGAACATTAGATTGACACTTTCCCCACTGATTTTAGAAATTCCAATGGACTGTTACCTGTCCCTTCTCCTTTATTGAACTCACGTCTTCCAGAGATCTTCTAAATTCTGATTCCAATACTAGATCCCATACGTTTTCAGTGTTGACTCCAGTTCCTCCTCCTTCTGACAAGCCATCCGACAAGTCCTCCACCTCGTGGAGGCCATCAGTGTATTCTTTCCATCTATCCATTCTGTCCTTCACGTTTAATAGTGGAATTCCCATTTCACTCTTAATTTAACTACCCCTGTTTTTTGCAGTTTCACCGATTTTTTTTCTTTTATATATGGTGAATCAGTTCCTTCAACGATCATTTCATTTTCAGTTTCTTCACATTTTTCCTGCAGCAATTTGTCTTGGTTTCCCTGCACCTCCCATTCCTTTCGTTCGTAAGTGATTTATATTACCGTGTTCCCGTTTCTTCTTGAACATTTTTGTTCTTCCTCCTTTGGTCGAGCAGCTGGAGTATTCATCCTGCTACTCAAGTTTTCTTCGTAGTTACCTTCTTTGTATCTATGCTTGTCTGCCCATGATCTGTTATTACCCTTTCTTGAGATGTCCATCAACTGAAGAGTCTACTGTGGTATTCCTTATCGCAGTATCCACATATTTAGCAAACTTGAAACATATCTCGGTACTTCAGTATCCCACTTCCTTCCAGGATGATCCATCAGTAAGATTATCTTAAGCTTCAGTCTACTCTACTTCATCATTAAACTGCAATATGAGTCTGTTTCTGCTCCTGGGTATGTCTTACAAAAATGGTTCAAATGGCTCTGAGCACTATGGGACTTAACATCTGAGGTCATCAGTCCCCTAGAACTTAGAACTACTTAAACCTAACAAACCTAAGGACATCACAGACGTCCATGCCCGAGGCAGGATTCGAACCTGCGACCGTAGCAGTCACGCTGTTCCGGACTGAAGCGCCTGGAATCGCTCGGCCACCGCGGCCGGCCGTATTTCTTACAATATAGGACGTTATTTCGGAATCTTTGCTGACCAGGATTTACTGTAACTGAAATCTTCCCGTATCTCCCGGCCTTTTTCACGTGTATGTCATCTTCTTGTGAATCTTGAAAGAAGTGTACTCTGTTACTGGCTGAAATCTGTTGTAGAACTTAATTAGTCTTGCTCCCCTGTTAGTCCCACTACCTAGTCCGTATTCTTCCGTATCCCTTTCATTTATTCCTTTCCCTACAACTGCTTTGCAATCCTCCATGACCTCTGTAAGCTCCTCTCACCTCTTTGACAAGTCCGTCGACAGAGCGAGGGTGACTTCTTATGCTGGAAGTCTTCGACTGCTAATGCTGATTATTTTTATTCAGATGTAAGCAGTGGCGTTGTCCGAATCCAGAACCCATGGCATTTGGTTATTAATCAAGAACGCCGATCCTACATTGGCATGCGATCTAACTTATTTTCCATCGCCACACATTCAATTCAATTTTATTTCAAGAAAAATCGTGTCCGATAGTACCAAAGTCTGATTGAAGAGCTTCATGGGTATAGGCGCTGTAATTAAACGAACATACTCGATTTCACTAACACGCCAGTCACACACGCCTCGGACTCTGTCTTAGATGTGGTGGAACTTAGAACCAAACCTCTTGTGGATGGCTTTACGCCGAAAATTTCGCTACATAACGCCGCTGGGCTTGTCTGTATTTCGGGTCCAAGCTCATTTTTCAGGCAGGAGATGGAACACAGGAACTTTCACGGCTTAGTACTGCTCGTAAGCTACAGTAAAACGGTATGTATCTTTTACAGAATTGTAAAAAAACAACCTTGACCGGATTCGAACCTGCAATCATCGCATATGAAGTTCGATTTATTACTTACTTTGTTTTGTTTTATTTATTTATTTATTTGTGGGTGGGGTGTCACATCTCTCTTTATATATAGGCCAGCCTTTCTCTCTCTCTAACAGTGCTTTCTTTAGCTCGCTTCTCACGCTATATTCTCCAACGCGCTACTTTATTTTTTCTCCCCTCTTCTTTTCCGTTAGTTAATCTTAAGTCTGGAAATTAAATTTCTTAATGTTCGAAATGAAAAATAAATAAGTAAATAAATAAAATAAAATAAAAATGATGATAAATTGTCCCTTCTTCGGAATTCCGATATTCGTTCTGATCCAGTAAATACTAGTAGCGGTGCAAGAACGTTGTCGTTCCATATTTAATTCCAACCTGATCTGAACAAATGAATCTATGTGCTATGGTGTCCCGTAACTGAGACTTTGTACAGAGCGGACATGATGTTAGACTGATGTTGTGAATCTTCATTCTAATTGGAATCTTCGCACTGATTATATCTAACCAAGTAGGTTCGACATCTGAGGGTAAGAATTTTTTATGAAAATTTCGTTCAACTCTGCTCCAGTTTGTAGATGGGTAATTCCTGTAAAATGAATGTACTGATGGATGCTGAAATTCTTATTGGTACAAACAAGCTGTGGAACTTGCCATAAAGATATGCGATTACACAGAATAAAGCGGGGGTTCTGTTTCTGGCATCAGTATCGATAAGAGTGTCGACTGTCGACTGGCCTAGAAGCGTTGTATAGGATTTTAATCACAAAATTTCTTGTAGTAAATAACACTGAAATGTACTAGAGAATTTCGCAAACTCAAAGTGCCTTCCGAAATGGCTGTGCCTGGCGTTAGAAAGGATAACCTGAAGATGTTAGACTACCATATTTCTCAGGCAGTGGCTGCTACAATTTATTTCGCTGTGTTGAGTGGGATGGGGTATACTGACGCAACTTGGTCGAGCTTAGCTGAGATCCAGGGATTACTGAAATGGACCATTTGTAATCTATCAAAATGCCTCAGTCGTTGAAATTGTAAGGTTGTGCAAAAGGACTACATTCTGTTCACCCAGTTCCTGTGTAACATATCCTTGGGATTGGCTGAGATGTGTAAAGCCAGTTACTTACGGAGCGTGATATTTGTGAGTCAGTGCGACTGGTGAATGATTTGTTCACGGCCCACATTTAGCGGTGTTGATTTCTACCAACTGGGGTTGGCGCCGCTTTCCTACTCGTATTCCAGTGTGAGTTGTTGCGTGAGACGAAGATCTACTTCGCCAGCTAGGATGACACTAACGTCATCTGCATATGCGTGAACTCCACACTTACGTCCAAGTAAGGTGAAGCCTTCTTGGTTAGAATGGATGCTAACGCATTTAAGGTCGCCGATAGCTGGCATTCTTTTCTCAGACCTTGACCGAAGTTACCAGATATGTATGGGACAGAATCACCATAATTCTGGTATTGATGCGCAAGATGCATCCCATGATGGTCTGAACGAAGTTGGCCTCCAAGCCATCAGTCAGTACGCACTGGCTTAGACAGCAAATCTCCATGCGATCGATGGCGTTTTTAAAGTCTATAAATGTAAGAGCGAAGTTGCGTTCGCCTACACCGCCACTGATACAACGTCTCTGTACAGTGCAAGAATGTCTGCTGTGGATGGACCGGGTACCACACTAGACTGATAATTTCCCAATATTAGCAGGGTGACAGTCCGCATTCGTACATTAAGTGCCTGTTATGTTGCTAGAGAAGGCCGAAATGCACGCTATAAGCTCACGCAGGATGGCGTGAGGTCTGAAACTGGATACGTAATGAATGCTATAAAGAAAAGTACGTAGCTTCTGGAATACTTAACTTTAATCCATCATTTGTATACATCGTTCTTGATGAGAAATGCTTCATACGATGACTATCAATTGCTATGGCTCCTTGCTAGGTCGTAGCCATTGACTTAGCTGAAGGCTATTCTAACTATCTTCTCTGCAAATAAACGAGGCTTCGTCAGTGTTGCATCGCTAGCTAAGTCGTCCGTACAACTGTGGCGAGTGCTAGTAAGTATCTCGAGACCTGCCGTGTGGTGGCGCTCGGTCTGCGATCACTGACAGTGGCGACACGCGGGTCCGACATGTACTAATGGACCGCGGCCGATTGAAAAGCTACCACCTAGCAAGTGTGGTGTCTGGCGGTGACAACACATTCCTCCCCCGCAAATCGGCGAACAGTCGTTTGATAAGGCTTCCGCCCGCCGTGGGGAGGACCCCATGTTGGCGTATGCGATGAGGTGGGGAGCCTAACAACAGGCGAGGCTGTGCCACCCGCACCCGGCCATTCGGTCCGAGGGGAGCTAGGAAACGCCTGAAAACCTAGTCCAGGGTGCACGCCAACATGCGGTGTACGCGCCCGTAAAGAGACAGGAGGGGCCGAAGGGTCGACCTCCATCGCGTCGGGGTACACGACGTGCGACGACGCCATGTGGTCCGGAGCGGGCAAGAGGTCCATGGTGGAGGACATCTGGTCACGGGAAGCGATCGGCGGCGCGTGACCCAGGGAGGCGCCAGGCGGTTGCAGCGACGCGTCCACTGAGGGCGGCGCCGGCGGGAGAACAGGCGGCGGCGGCGGCGGCGGCGGCGCGTCGCCATGGGGCAAAATGGAAGGCAGCGTCGGTAACGCCTGGGGATGAGGCGAGCCACTAGATGGGTCCCCAGGGCGCTGACCGGACGGCACCGTCGCTGAAAGCAGACGGGGAGCGGCAGAACCCATGCGACGACAGAGGCGCAGCTGATTGAGATGCCGACGCACCTCACCAGAGGCCCCCAAAACCAAATACATCGCGCGGCCGAGGCAGCGAAGAATGCGCCCAGCGAGCCAACGCCGTGATCCGCGATAGTTGCGATAGAAAACAACGTCGCCTGGAGCAAAAGCAGGAGTCTGCCGCTGCACAGGAACCTGATGTGGCGGATGCAGCAAAGACATCAAGGTTCGATGGGGACGACCGTGGAGCAACTCCGCCGGCGAGCGACCATCTCGGGGCTGAGAGCGATACGAAGACAAAAAGAGCAATAACGCGTCCTCCCGAGAATGCGACTCTTACAACTTCAACATCTGTGACTTGAAAGTCCGGACCAATCTCTCAGCGGCACCGTTTGACTGAGGCGAAAACGGCGCGGATGTCAGATGTTTAATACCATTGGCCTTGCAGAATGACTGAAATTCTGCGGATATGAATTGTGGGCCATTGTCGGAAAGAATAGTCTGTGGAAGACCTTCAATGCAAAAGATAGTGGATAACGCTTGGATGGTGGCTGAATACATCGTGGAAGACATTCTGACAATAAAAGGAAAATTACTGAATGAATCGACCACAACCAACCATCGAGCATTCCAGAATGGACCAGCAAAATCTATGTGCAAGCGTTGCCAAGGGGAAGTGGCTTTTAGCCAAGCAAAGAATTTCCGCGGTGGGGCGGATTGTTGTGCGGCACACGCCATGCAAGAAGAGCACATTTTCGTAATCGCAGCATCGGTTCCGAACCAAGTACAGTGCTGACGAGCAAGTTGTTTCGTTCGCACTATACCCCAATGTCCTTGGTGAAGAAGCTTTAAGACAGAGGACTGTAACGAACGTGGAACCAAGACTCGGGACTCATCATTATCAGAACGCAACAGCAAAACACAACGTCGAACAAAAGGTCTCTCCTTGTGAGCAAAAATTCTGCGAACCAACGGATCCTCGATCCGTGACTTTGACAAGGGCCATTGCGTAGCATCAAAACGCAAAACTGTAGCAAGGACAGGGTCAGCAGCTGTGGCTGCAGCTACACGACAAAAATCAATCGGAAACGATTCGACCACGTCATCGGTTTCCGAATCAATGAACATGCAAGCAAGTTCGGAGGAATCGAATCCTCTATCCTCAGCAACAGGCAAACGGGACAACGCATCGGCGTTTCCGTGCTTAGCAGTGGACCGATACAAGATATCGTAGCGGTACTGCGAGAGGAAAATAGACCAGCGAATGAATTTCTGCGCTGTACGTGGAGGTACAGGCTTGTTCGGATGAAAAAGCGATGTCAAAGGTTTGTGGTCTGTGATGATGGTAAAGTGACGACCATACAAGAAATCATGAAACTTTGTAACACCAAACACGAGAGCCAAAGCTTCTTTCTCGATCTGTGAATAATTTCTTTGCGCAGACGACAGCAATTTGGATGCAAAGGCAATAGGGCGATCATGCGAGCCATCTTTGTGCGCAAGCACAGCACTGATCCCGAAATCCGATGCATCTACCATTAACAAAAGGGGTTTCTGGGGATCGAATGGCGTAATGCAAGTATTAGAAAGCAACGCCGATTTCAACTGGCGAAAGGCGCGTTCGCATTCCGTCGTCCAGACAAACGGAACATCTTTACGGCGTAAGCGATGAAGCGGAGCTGAAATGGAAGAAGCGCGCGGCACAAATTTATTATAATAATTAAGTTTTCCCAACACACTCTGTAGCTGCTTCAAATTCTGCGGCGAAGGCAAGTCTTGTATGGCACGGAGGTGCTCTGGACTCGGATGTATGCCTTGGGCATTGATTACATGTCCCAAATATGGTAAGACAAGTTAAACAACTGAAATAAATATAAACCAAACAAGTTCACTGCAGAAGAAGAACGAAGGACGTAAAATGACACAAGTTTTGTTTGTCCCTTATAGCAAGAAGGCTGCACTGTCCTAACACAGGGATCGTGTGACCTGAATATGTACTGAGCCTAATTTGCGGCACGCAACGGAGGTGTGCCCAGTTGTTTGTATGTGTCTTTATTGATCATAGAAACTGCAGCTCCAGTATCGAGCTGGAATGGGATCACGTTGCCATTAATGTCCAAGTCTACAAAAAGTTTATTGCCCTGCTGACGACAAGAGCGACTGTCTCGTGCAATTTGAACAGACACTGGCACAGAATCACTTGCTAATTGACGTGATTTCCGGCGACGTCGACGCACACTTTTTGTGGGACGAACACAGTCACTGTTAGAGAGAGTGGCACTGGGGGAGTGGAATTAACTACATGTATGTCCATGGGCGAAGGTTCACGAGCCTGTGTATTCTTGGTTCGATTCCGGCGCGAAGCAAAGGGCTTGGAATCGTGAGTGTCCGATCAGAGCTTTTTCCGGCAAACACTCTGAACATGTCCTTTTTTATTACAGAAAAAGCAAATAGCTTGGCGTGACGGGCATTTCTCACGCGAATGTCTAGTAGCACACCGCGGGCATGATTTCATGGCATTTGCATGCTGGTGCGGGACACGGGGCTGCGCATACGTGCGCAAGGGCTGCTTACAGTTCCGTGCAGCTCGCCCGGCGGGCCGGTTAACGTGACACACGGCTGGCGAAGTTTCAAATGATTCCTGAGCAAAGTCAAGTGTGTCTTGCCTATCCAATATGTCTATCACTTGTTGAAGGGAGGGATTGACTAGTTTCAAAATTTGCTCCCGTATACGAACATCAGAAACGTTCTGTGCAATTGCATCACGCACCATAGTATCTGAATAAGGGAGTCCACATTCACACTCGAAAGCACAATCCCTTGTAAGGCCTTGCAAAGTTGCAACCCACTCCCGATTAGTTTGACCGGCCGTACGTTTTGTACGAAAGAACGTATACCTTTTTGCAACTACATTAACTGATTCTTTGAAATATGCGTCTAAAGCAGACAAAATTTCTTCGTAGGACGGAGTTGCTATGTCGCGTCGGGGAAATAATTTCACTATCACACGGTACGTTTGCACCCCTACACACGCCAATAAATGAGGCTGCCGCTCTTTACCTTGAATTCTGTAGGCGGCGAGATGAAATCCAAATTGGCGTGACCACTCCGTCCAGGTTTCCATCGCCTCATTGAAGTGTCGAAACGGGGTGCAACACACGTTGTGGCTGCGGTAGCGGTGAAGCGGCGGCGGCCGCATCGGTTTGCATTGCACGTTGACCCTGGACGAGCTGTCTAAGGGCATCCAATAACGCCTGCGTCTGCTGATTCTGCAAGCGATAAAATTCGGACGGTACATCTGGAGATTGTGTCGAAGCCATGACACAAGTAAATTAGAGCAATACGAACGCGAAATCCTCTTTTAAGCCTCGTCGCCACTTGTTATGTTGCTAGAGAAGGCCGAAATGGACGCTGTAAGCTCACGCAGGATGGCGTGAGGTCTGAAACTGGATACGTAATGAATGCTATGAAGAAAAGTACGTAGCTTCTGGAATACTTAACTTTAATCCATCATTTGTATACATCGTTCTTGATGAGACATGCTTCATACGATGACTATCAATTGCTGTGGCTCCTTACTAGGTCGTAGCCATTGACTTAGCTGAAGGCTATTCTAACTATCTTCTCTGGAAATAAACGAGGCTTCGTCAGTGTTGCATCGCTACCTAAGTCGTCCGTGCAACTGGGGCGAGTGCTAGTAAGTCTCTCGAGACCTGCCGTGTGGTGGCGCTCGATCTGCGATCACTGACAGTGGCGACACGCGGGTCCGACATGTACTAATGGACTGCGGCCGATTTAAAGCTACCACCCAGCAAGTGTGGTGTCTGGCGGTGACAACACAGTGACTGTGTATGCAGGTTGAAGTCAGCGTTAAGGGACGTGATACACTATGTGATCAAAATTATCCGGACGCCTGGCTGAAGATGACTTACAAGTTCATAGCGCCCTCCATCGGTAATTATGGAATTCAGTATGGTGCTGGCCCACCCTTAGCCTTGATGACAGCATCCACACTCACAGGCATACGTTTAATCAGATGTTGGAAAGTTTCTTGGGGAATGGAAGCCCATTGTTCATGGAGTGCTGCTCTGAGGAAAGGTATCGATGTCGGTCGGTGAGATCTGGCACGAAGTCGGCGTTCCAAAACATCCAAAAAGTGTTCTATAGGATTCGGGCCAAGACTCTATGCAGCACAGTCCATTACAGGGATGTTACTGTCGTGGTACCACTCCACCACAGGCCGTGCATTATCAACAGGTGCTCGATCGTGTTGAAAGATGCAGTCGCCATCCCCGCATTGTTCTTCCACAGTGGGAATCAAAAAGGTGCTTAAAACATCAATGTAGGCCTGTGCTGCGATACTGCCATGCGAAACAACAAGGCTGCAGGCCCCCTCCATGGAAAACACGACCACAGCATAACACCACCGCCTACGAATTTTACTGTTGGCTCTACACACGCTGGCAGATGAAATTTACCGGGCATTCGCGATACCCACACCCTACCATCGGATCGCTGCATTGTGTACCGTGATTCGTTACTCCACACAACGCTTTTCCACTGCTCAATCGTCCAATGTCTACGCTCCTTACACCAAGCGAGGCATTGTTTGGCATTTACCGGCGTGATGTGTGGCTCATGAGCAGCCGCTCGTGCATTAAATTCAAGTTTTCTCACTCCCGCCTAGGTGTCATTGTACTTGCAGTGGATCCTGATGCAGCCTGGAATTCCTGTGTGATGGTCTGGATAGATGTCTGCTTGTTACACATTACGACCCTCTTCAATTGTCGGCGGTCTCTGTCAGTCTACAGACGAGGTCGGCCTGTACGCTTTTGTGCTGTATGTGTCGCTTCACGTTTCCACTTTACTATCACATTGGAAACAGTGCACCTAGGGATGTTTAGGAGTATGGTAATCTTCCGTACAGACGTATGGCACAAGTGACATCCAATCACCACACCACGTTTGAAGTTCGTGGGTTCCGCTGAGCGCCCCATTCTGCTCTCTCACGATGTCTAATGACTACTGAGGTCGTTGATATGGAGTACCTGGCAGTAGGTCGCAGTACAATGCACAAAATTTGAAAACCGTATGTTTTTGGGGGTGTCCGGATACTTTTGATCACATACTGGGTGATCAGAAAGTCAGTATAAATTTGAAAACTTAATAAACCACGGAATATTGTAGATAGAGAGGTAAAAATTGACACACATGCTTGGAAAGACATGGGGTTTTATTAGAAACAAAAAAAAAAAAACACCCCATATTGCTAGACGCGTGAAAGATCTCTTGCGCGTGTCGTTTGGTGGTGATAGTGTGCTCAGCCGCCACTTTCGTCATGGTTGGCCGCCCAGGTTCCCAGACCTCAGTCCGTGCGATTATTGGCTTTGGGTTTACCTGAAGTGTATCGTGATCGACCGACATATCTAAAGATGCTGAAGAACAACATCTGACGCCAACGCCTCACCATAGCTCCGGACATGCTTTACAGTGCTGTTCACAACATTATTGACTACAGCTATTGTTGAGGAATGTTGTTGTTGTTGTTGTTGTTGTTGTTGTGGTCTTCAGTCCTGAGACTGGTTTGATGCAGCTCTCCATGCTACTCTATCCTGTGCAAGCTTTTTCAGCTCCCAGTACCTACTGCAACCTACATCCTTCTGAATCTGCTTAGTGTATTCATCTCTTGGTCTCCCTCTACGATTTTTACCCTCCACGCTGCCCTCCAATACTAAATTGGTGATCCCTTGATGCCTCAGAACATGTCCTACCAACCGATCCCTTCTTCTGGTAAAGTTGTGCCACAAACTTCTATTCTCCCCAATCCTATTCAATACTTCCTCATTAGTTATGTGATCTACCCATCTAATCTTCAGCATTCTTCTGTAGCACCACATTTCGAAAGCTTCTATTCTCTTCTTGTCCAAACTATTTATCGTCCATGTTTATCGTCCATGAATGATGGATGACATATTGAGCATTTCCTGTAAACAACATCATTGGTTTGTCTTACTTTGTTATGCTAATTATTGTATTCTAATCAGATGAAACGCCACCTGTCGGACATTTTTTGAGCGTTTGTATTTTTTTGGTTCTAATAAAACCCCATGTCATTCCAAGCATGTGTGTCAATTTGTACCTCTGTATCTACATTATTCCGTGATTTGTTCAGTTTTGAAATTTATACTGACTTTTTGATCACCCGGTATAATGCTGTAACATCGTTGGATGGGTTTCCTTGTCTCTAACGACGGCGACTCCCTAAGTGAAAGTGTCCGGAAATGGTACATCATTGAAAACTTAATCAAACAATGTTGCTTCCTCTATTTTTTTAAGTTAGTGCTGGAGGAACAATTCTGTACCTGAAGAATGAAGCACAGCTAAATTTATTTCTGCATTTAAAAAGAAAATAGGAAAAGCAGGAATTTATGGAAGAATGAGTTCACTGAATGCAGGACATAAAATGTATGGGAAAATTCTTATTCAAAGACTACGAACTATCGCTATAATACCAGCAAAACAATCTGGCTTAACAAAGGGACTTTCGTTTAATGATGATATATTTACAATAACACAAATTATTGAAAAACGTCTGGAGTTTGGTTTAGAAACGCATTTAGCGTTTATCAATTTTGAAAAAGCTTTTGATAACTTATACAGAACTTTTTTGTGAAAAGTAGCGGAAATAAAAGGTTTCCCGAAACATCTTATTAATACCGTGAAGAGTCTATATGTAAATACAAAAATAGTTGTAAGTTTAGGTTCGAAAATGCCGTATGAAATTTTAATGAATCAGCTGATTCGACAAGGATGCATTCTATCGCTCACTATATTTAATTTGTATACTGACATCATAGATATAAAGTGGAAACATAAAATACCCTTAGGAATTAAAACAGGATCTAGTGTATCATTCATTAATCTGCGATATGCTAATGACCTGATAACTATGCAGCAAACGGAAGATAATTTATAAAAGCAGCATACAGATTGTGCCAAAATGCAATATATTACAACTTAACTATGTACGCTAATAAGAAGAAGGTAATGGCTTTCAAAGGAAAGAATCCAGTCAGATCAAAATAAAAATAAATAAGATCATTTTAGAACAAGTATCCCACTTCAGTTATCTAGGATGTGATACTAGTTTTAACGTGAAAAAGACATTGAGAAGGAGATTAATAAATATCAAGCGATCTGCAAATCCCCGGCCGTTGTGGCCGAGCGCTTCTAGGCGCTTCAGTCCGGAACCGCTTTGCTGCTACTGTCACAAGTTCGAATCCTTCCTCGGTCAGGTTCAAATGGCTCTGAGCACTATGGGACTTAACTGCTGAGGTCATCAGTCCCCTACAACTTAGAACTACTTAAACCTAACTAACCTAAGGACATCACACACATCCATGCCCGAGGCAGGAATCGAACCTGCGATCGCAGCGGTCGCGCGGTTCCAGACTGTAGCGCCTACAACCGCTCAGCCACTCCGGCCGGCCCCTCGGTCAGGGATGTGTAAGATGTGCTTCGGTTGGTTAGGTTTAAGTAGTTCTAAGTGTAGGGGACTGATGACCTCAGATTTTAAGTCCCATAGTGCTTAGAGCCATTTTTTAACTGCAGAACAATTTGACGAAATTTGGGAAGAGAAATAAGAAAAGAAACACAAATGAAATTCTGTAAGTTTTGGCTGTACCTATTATTGTATATTGTTTCGAATCATGGACAGCAACAAAAAAAATCAGGTATAGAAGCAGCAGAGATGAAGTTCGTGAGATGTTTAAGAGGCTGTAATAAGAGAGGTAAATCAAGGAGTTAAACACCGGATTAAAAAAAAAAAATGACAAGATAGAAGAGAATGAAATGCAAGAATCACATGGATGGATATATGGATGGATGGATGGATAGATGATAGAGACCGGCACAGATGATTACAACACAATCCATGAAAGGAAGTGATGATGACGATAATGATTATTAAGGATCTGAAGGAGCTGTGGTCCAAGTAAATGCCAAAAACTCTTATATAAGTTGGCTGAGACTACGTCTGTTCTCCGCAGCTCGTGGTCGTGCGGTGGCGTTCTCGCTTCCCACACCCGGGTTCCCGCGTTCGATTCCCGGCGGGGTCAGGGATTTTCTCTGCCTCGTGATGACTGGGTGTTGTGTGATGTCCTTAAGTTAGTTAGGTTTAAGTAGTTCTAAGTTCTAGGGGACTGATGAACATAGATGTTAAGTCCCATAGTGCTCAGAGCCATTTGAACCATTTTGAACTCCGTCTGTTCCAGGCTGTTTGTCAACTAAAGCCTGGTGTAATATTTTCGTTAGTTTCCCGAGGTAAAAGGGTTTAGAAAGCCTGGCGTTTGCTTGCGTCATCTTCATTATGTGATCAAGAATTGAGCAAGCCATGTCAGAACTCGTATAGTGGAGGAAACTGCATTGCTATATAGTTCTCGATAATACTGTGCTATGTAGCCTTCAATTGCCTCTTGTGTGTTATGAACTCGGCCCTGTGGATGCACCATGAGCTGATATTTGGCTAGATTTATTCTGTGGCTCCGGAAACAGCTTGCCGCTTATGATACCAAAGAAAGTGGCAGGTGGAGTGAGCTGAGAAACTAAGTAACAGTATTTTACAGACTATTATGCTAATAGGAGGAAAAAATTACTCATCCCTAGACAAATCAACACAGCATCTTTTAATACCATGTAATTCTGCAGCTGGACGTGATAAACGCCTGGATTGGATTAGGAAGTGAACCACAAGGTTACGCAGGTACGTCGCATCCAGATGAAGTCACTCACCGAGTATTTGATCGCGCGATTTCACCGAAGTTCCGAGATGCTTCTGTCGCCGATGTAACCGCAGTTCCATAGATTTTCTACGGGGTTCAAGTCAGGTAATTTTGCAGGGTAATCGAGATGTAATAGAGTTCGGGAGTGTTCCGAAAACCTGTGATGTACTGTTGCAGCCCTGCGACCCTTACTATTGTAAGGGGTAGCAATCGCACACTCATCACGCAGATGTTGACTGAAAGGCAACACCTGATCATTCACCTCAGTGAGTTGTTCCATTTCATCTTAGGAAAAACATCCCAGAAACGTTACCGACCAATCTCTCGCTCACATGTGACCTTGCTCACAGTCTGACTGAAATGCTTCATTAGGCCGTGGTACACACGATGACGTGCCAAACTCCCGATTACCTGGAGCCCAGGTAGAAAGATGACTCGTCAGCTCACATTACGTTACATCAGTCAGGTGATGTCCACGTTCGAATATTTTTAGGCTATTGAAGAGATGTCTATGTGAGCAAAGGCCTCTTGACAGGCGACAGATTCTTGACGTTCACTGCATGCAGTCCTTTTCGCAATGGAATGGACCTTCGTTCAATGCCTGCTGCAATTTCCATCGCGTTTGAAAGCGATTTTGAACTAAAAGCCGTCAAACTCTTACTCGCTCGCTCACAATCAGAATTCTTTTTTCCGGCGACAGATATGACGTATTTCCTGACCACATGTGTGCGACCACTGCTTGTACACACGTAAAGCAGTCCGCTGCGAAACGACAACAAAACCAGAAACTCCACACGCCGTATGGCCATGGGCACGGTCAAACACGAATGGATCTTTTTGCCACTCTACCTTACGTTTTCCCGTGTTTACGTACTATGTCCACTTGAATCCCAAGTGTCTCACTAGTCGCTACTTCCTTATTCTCGCGGAGATCCACTGGGCACTCGGTTGAGCACATGACTCCATCGCTGCACGATGTAGATAGGTTTAACAATTCATCTGCGCATGCGCACTGGGGTGAAACATTTTTTGTCCGGGTATATTATAACCGGCAGCATTTGCCTGTGAGAGTATATTTTGCTTCTAAGCACTGTAACTGTGGCGTAGGTGAAGGTCGGCTGTAATGGGTGCCTTTGGTGCCACAAGTCCACCATCTGTAGTTTGCTCGTATATTGCTGCAGCTAGGAGCCAAAGTTAAAATCAGGATTTTAGTCACGTTGCTCGATCGCGCGATTAAAATCGCGCCCTACATTCTTAGGCGGTCCGAAATTTGTAATAAGTTGTATTAGACGCACCTCAAAGAATTATTTTCTCTCACTCCGAGCTCCTGATTCGGTGCTATTTGTTTGTCAAAGAGTTGGCATGTAGTGACTCTACCACATGGGAGCAAAGTTTTACGTGAGCGTGGTATTCCTTGTCTGAACAGGACCGTTGTACTGCCTTCTTGTCCGATGCTGATAACTGAGTCAAATTCGGAGGCGTTTGTAAAAAGGCAACTTCGACGTTTTTTTACGGTAAATGCTTTCAGAATTCGAGCAACTTGTTGACAGAAGATATGCATTTTACATTTACAGCAGCTAAACAATATATTTTCATGTTCACGATTGATGCCTCAGCACGATTCTGTGCGTCAGATTGCAATAGCGAGGGTGCAGCTTTTTTTCCAGTTGTGTTTCAGTTAGTGAATGCGTGTTCACAGCTGGTTTTGGTACCGTTTTCAACTGAGATTGAAAAATTTCTAGTTGGTTTTATTACTTGAGTTATTTTTTGTTGTTTCCTGTCCGGGCCTTGAAGTGCCCCTTTGCTGAAGCAAGGGCTATTTTTCATCTCGCTTTCTCCAGTATATATCCGGTTGTGAGAAAGACGTAGTGTTGTACAGATTTTCTTCTGCTGGTCACAGCAGCATATATTTTGTCCATTACCATGTTGTCCGTGTCTTCCGTGCTTCTATCTGACGGCTGCTGAAGGGGTATATGTACACGGATACACTGTCGCAATAACTGACCGGCGTCTCCACGTACACCAAACAGCCCCAGGCTCGAAAACCTTTCACATTAAATGTATCTCTAAATAAATGTGGAACTCTCGAACGCCGTTAAAAGCATGTCAATGGGTTTTCATTGCCCATTTCTCTTGTCTGATGAGGAGAACCCGGCCGCCAGTATCGACTGAATTCCTCCGGCTTTAAGCTACTGGTAAACCGCTTTGTGAATTGCTATTTAATAAGAAAAGCGACATCTTTTAATTTGAACAAACTGTGAATTTAGTACCTCTCAATAACTACAGAAAAACAACTTCATGCATACGACGAGTAATGGAATAACTTTTGAAATATTCCATATGGTCACCGAGAAGCGTTTGCACTGATGATCGGTGGCTGGAAAAATAATCAAGGTACTTATATCCTCATATACTCAACCCAGAAAGAGGTTACAGGCCAATCTACTACTCATATTTTTAACGACTACAGAATAGAGCCGGCAGCATTCAATCCCAAATAACCGGGCAAGTCAGTCAGTCCAAGACGCGGCAGTTAGTATGCGTCTTACACAAAAGCATTTACATTAACTAGCCAGATCATTTTTTTTTTCGGTCATTAGTCTTCTCACTGGTTTGATGCGGCCCTCCACGAATTCCTCTCCTCCGCCAAACTCTTCATCTCCGAGTACCACTTGTAACCTACGTCCTCAATTATTTAGTGCATGTATTCCAATCTCTGCCTTCGTCTACAGTTTTTGCCCTCTACAGCTCCCTCTAGTACCATGGACGTCATTCCCCGATGTCGTAACGTATGTCCTATTATCCTGTCCGTTCTCTTTGTCAGTGTTTCCCACATATTCCTTTTCTCTCCGATTCTGCGCAGAACCTCCTCATTCCTTACCTTATCAATCCACCTAGTCATCAACATTCGTCCGTAGCATCACATCACAAATACGATTCTCTTCTCTTCCGGTTTTAACACAGTCCACGTTTCACTACCGTACAATGCTGTGCTCCAAACGCACATTCTCAGAAATTTCTTCCTCTAATTACAGTAAATTTTTGTTACTAGTAGACTTGTCTTGGCCAGGAGTGCCCTCTCAGCCAATACTAGTCTGCTTTTGATGTCCTCCTTGCTCCGTCCGTCATTGGTTGTTTTGCTGCCTAGGTAGCAAGACTCCTTAAGTTCATCTACTTCGTGATGTTAAGTTTCTTGCTGTTCTCATTTATGCTACTTTCACTTTTATTCAGGATAACAAGATCATCAGCGAATCGATTAATTGATGTCCTTTCAACTTTAATTTTAATTCCCCTCCTGGACCTTTCCTTTATTTGCGTCATTGCTTTTTGAATGGACAGATTGAAAATTAGGGGCAAAAGAGTACATCCCTGTCTTACACCCTTTTAATCCGATCATTTCGTTCTTGGTCGTCCACTCTTATTATT
Organism: Schistocerca piceifrons; assembly: GCF_021461385.2. NCBI lineage: Eukaryota > Metazoa > Arthropoda > Insecta > Orthoptera > Acrididae > Schistocerca > Schistocerca piceifrons. The sequence continues at coordinate 768,897,559 of NC_060140.1, read as the reverse complement.
CCCTTTTGGGTTTTGTACATATTGTATATTACACACGTCTCTACCTAATCTTACTCCTATTTTTCTCAGTACTTCGAATATTTTGCACCATTTCACATTGTCGAACGTTTTCTCCAGGTCGACAAATCCTATTATGTGGCTTGATTTTTCTTTAGCTCTGCTTCCATTATCAACCGCAGCGTGAGAATTGCCTCCCTGGCGCCTTTACCTTTTCTAAAGCCGAACTGTTCGTCATGTAGCACATCGTCAATTTTCATTTTCATTCTTCAGTATATTATTCTTGCCAGTAACTTCGATGCTTGAGCTGTTAGCTGATTGTGCTATAGTTCTCGCACTTGTCAGCTCCTGCAGTCTTCGGAATTGTGTGGATGATGCTTTACCGAAAATATGTCGCCACACCCCAAACGTGAATAGTCGTATTTTTGTCACTCCCCAATGATTTTAGAAATTGTGATGGAATGCTATATATCCCTTTTGCCTTATTTGATCTTAAATGCACCAAAGCTCTTAAAAATCCCGATTCTAATGCTGGATCCTCTATCTCTTCCAAATCGACTCTTGTTTCTTCCTCTATCACATTAGACAAATCTTCCCCTCATAGAGGCTTTCAATGTATTCTTTATTTCATTCCTCAGCAACTTATACTTCTCCATTCCTGAGTTTTCAAGACATTTTGTTACTTCCTCTTTTCATCGATCTACTGAATTATATCTTCTGTTAGCAATGGTTTCTTCGCAGTTATGTTCTTTTTACTTATGTTTCCCTTTCCAACTTCTGTGGTAGCCCTTTTTAGAGATGTAGATTCCTCTTCAACGGTACTGCCTACTGAACTATTCGTTATTGCTGTACCTATGGCCTGAGAGAGCTCGAAGCGTATCTCTTCATTCCTTACTACTTGCGTATTCCACACCTATGAATACCGATTTTTCCCGTTTCATCGCTTAAAATTCAGCCTACTCTTAATCACTACTACACTCTCATCTGAGTCTATATCTTCTCCTGCGTACGCCTTACAATCCAGTATCTGATTTCGGAATCTGTTTTTGACCATGATGTAATCTAACTGAAATCTTCCCGTATCACCCGGCCATTTCCAAGTATACCTCCTCCTCTTGTGATTCTTGAACAAAGTATTATCTATTACTAGCTGAAATTTATTACAGAGCTCAGTTAGCTTTTATCCTTTCTCATTCCTTGCCCCAGCCCATTTCTCCTGTATCCTTTTTTCTACTCCTTCCCCTACCACTGCATTCCACTTCTCCATGGCTATTAGATTTTCATCTCCCTTTACATACTGTTTTACACTTTCTGTATCCTCATATACCTTCTCTGTCTGTTTATCTTCAGCTTGCGATGTCGGTTTTTATCCCTGAACTATCGTTGTCGTTGTTGGTCTGCTGTCGATTCTGATAAGAGTAACCGTATAGCTGAACTGTTCACAGCAATACCCTCTCTGTCCTACTTCTCTATTAATAACGAATCCTACTGCTGTTATACCATTTTCTACTGCTGTTGTTATTACCCTATACTCATCTCACCACAAGTCCTTGTCTTCTTTCCATTCCACTTCACTGACCCCTACTGTAACTAGATTGAGCCTATGCATTTCCTTTCTCAGATTCTCTAGTTTCCCTGCCACAATCAAGCTTCTGAGATTCCACGCTGCGACACTTAGAAGTTATCCTTTCGTTGATTATTGAATCTTTTCTTCATGGTCACCTCCCTCTTTCCAGTCCCCTCCCTTTTATCCGAATGGGGGCTGCTCCGGAATCTTTTGCCAATGGAGAGATCATCATGACACTTTCTCACTTATAGGCCACATGCGCTGTGGTTACACGTTATGTGTCTTTAATGCTGTGTTTTCTATCGTCTTCAGCATCCTCATACTGTTGATCATTGCTGATTCTTCCGCCTTCAGTGGCGATTTCCCATCACAAAGAAAAGAGAATGTCCTGGATCCCTCTCCGCTCTTCCACCGTGTTTGACAAGGCCGTGGGATGAATGAGGAGACTTCTTATTCCGAAAGTCTTTGGCCACCAATGCTGATTAACCAAAATTTAATCAGTGGCGGGATTCGAACCCAGGACCAAGGACATTATGATTACTAATCAAAGACGCTACCTCTTTTTTATCTCATTTTGTTCTATACTGTTCGTTGAATTTGTTCGTGGCGGACGTCTGATGACACCCGTTTCAGTTCGTCGTTGGCCCATTCACTCAGAGCTACCGTGCCGGCAAACCGGTTCAGATATGTCGAGTTGGGGGGCCAGCATATCAATCGGAATTCGCCATTGTGTTCCCTGAACCACTCCATCACGCTCCTGGCCTCTTGATACGGTGCACTATCTTGTTGAAAAATGCCACAGTCGTCGGGAAACATGATCGTCATGAAGGGGTGTACGTGGTCTGCAACCAGTGTACGATACTCCTTGGCCAACATGGTGCCTTGCACGAACTCCACTGGACTCATGGCTGCCCACGAGAATGTCCTCCAGAGCATAATGGGGCCGCGGTAAGCTTGTCTTCGTCACTCAGTATAGGTGTCATGATGCTGCTCCTCTGGAGGACGAAGGATTCGCTACTTTCCATCGGCATGATGAAGGAGGTAGCGGGTTCCTCTCGGACCATGCAGCGCTGTGCCACTGCGCCAAAGTCCAGTGCCGATGGTCACGTGCCCATTTCAGTTGTTTTTGCCAATGTCGTGATGTTAACACTGGCACAGGTATGGATCGTCGGCTGCAGAGGCTCTTCCCTGCGCTGCGCTTTGTATTCAGACAGACTTGTACTCTGTCCAGTATTAAAGTCTGCTATTAGTTCCTCCGCAGTTCACCACCTGTTTTACCATTCTGCTCAGCCTCCGTCAGACATCTCTAGCGAGGTGTGGCGGCCCAACCCCACGACGTCTGCACGTCGTTTCAACTAAGTTTCGACAGATGTTGAAGACACTCACCGCAGCACTCCTTGAACAACCGACAAGTCGTGCAGTTTCCTAAATGATGGTTCTGAGCCTCCGAGCATCACAATCTTCCCTCGGTCAAATTCAGACAGATATCCCGCCTTCCCCATTCTACACACTGATACTAAATGCACCGTGCGTGTGTCTGACTAGCAATCACTTCTCACCAAGTGACACAGCTATTGCCTGGCTAGGTTATATTGATAGTAAGTCGGTGGTCATAATGTTACGGCTGATAAGTGTACCTACTGTGGACTCAGCGAAAGGTGACATCACGTCGGATGGGGTGGCTGCCCAACCCCACGACGTCTGCACGTCGTTTCACCTTAGTTTCGACAGATGTTGAAGACACCTACCACAGCACTCCTCGAACAACCGACAAGACGTGTAGTTTCCAAAATGCTCGTGCCGAGCCTCCAAGCCATCAGAGTCTTTCCTCGGTTAAACTCAGACAAATGGCGCGCCTTCCACATTCTACGCACGTGAAGGGGACTCACTGATACTACCTTCACTGTGCTTGTGTCTGACTAGAAATGACTTCTTGCCAGGTGATGCTGCTATTATCTGGGCAGCATATTAGATATAAGTATGCGGTGCTGGAGTAGCAACTACGTCTCGATACAGATACTACCACATCCTTTTTTCTTCTGTGTTGTTACCAGAATGATATGGAATTTCCGAACAAGCAGACACTTTTAAAATTGTTATTATAATCTCTATTGTAGATCCCTATAGTAGATCCCTATAGTAGATCCTGAGGTGGTGTCATGTTTTCATCAAATTATTTTGTCAACATCCATGTTTGGTTCAGAGAGAAAAGCAAGCGTAGCCAGTAGTTCGTACAGTTTCTTTCGTGTTTCTTTTCTGGTTTTAATTTACAGGCTTATATTTATCGTGTCGAATCTTTGCTGGAGTATGGGTAATTTGATTGAAGATTGAATTTTTACATATTAGAACAAGTGATTATGAAATATGTATAAATAATGAGAAGTGTCAGGTTGTTCGTTATATTTTACTGTTTATTTGGGATGTTTACCACTGTTAGCATCTTATCATGCCGAATTCATGACTGATACGTATTCTTTGGCTACCAGAGGCTGCAGTACTAGTGAGTAGAGCTCTGACGAGCAAGGGAGTGGCGAGGGAGTCAAAAGCAGCTGTCGGCCAGGGAGGTAGAGAGAGTGTTGTGTAGTGGCAGAGTGAGGAACTTGGATGACAGATGTGCCGCACGGAGATTTTTGGGATAGTCCATGAAGAGCTATTGAGGATAGAGTACAATCTGATATGATAGAGAAACAGCTTATTTGGAAGAAAAGGTAACCGAATTCATTTTACTGCAAGCGAAAAGTCTAAAGATTTCATTGCGCCTAATCTACGTGTTCGAATCCAATGACAATTATCAGTCATGTGTTCAATGTTGTAATTAGTTTCCCCCACCACGACTGACTTAAAGATATATCATTATGAATCTGAAGCAGTAAAATTTACTTGATTTTAAAAGTGTCCTTTAAAAAAAATTCACTAAGGGAACGTAATGAAGAAAAACAGTAATAGTTCATGTTAGTTCCAGTTTTTTCTGTGTTACTGAAAGTTTTCAATCTAATTGCAAATTACCTTCTCACTTATTTATGAAACATGCGATTGAAGCTTATTCTCACTATTTAAATGTTTTGGTATAAAGCTACACTGTCACGCATTGCACCACCGCGTGAGCATTGTTTATCATTTTCGCAAAAAGACAAAATAAAAATTTAATTCGCTAATGCAGCCTTATAAAAGAATTAAAATGACAAACTGCCGCTAAGAATTTGTTTCAGCTCATCATCTTTTGCGATGCTGACTGAACAGAATAACTTAAGAATCTGTTGCAGGTCATAAATGAACTTTTTGAATAAGAGATCAGCTTGCATTATCAAAATTTCATATAAATTCAATAGATGCGTTTTTACAACAGAGCACACTGTCGTTATGTAAATATTAACCATTACATGTGTTTAAAAAGAAAGTCTTCTGAGTATTACTCATAATCCTTCTTCCATTCATGTACTGTAGTCAGATTAAACACACACATGGGAAGTAATTTGCACAATTAAAATCCTGTTTAAAAGGCGATTATATATCAAACATTGATATTGTAACTTAATACTAGTTGCTTTCACATTACTAGAGGAAGGTTGTGGAACACACACATTCTTTCCAAGTTCCAATTAATAAGTTGCAAAATGCGTTTCGTGTTTATAACTGACATATCCTCATACGTAATGAAAACCTTTGACCTGTTGTAATTTATTATCACTCATTACTATTTTGGGTGTAACAGTATATTTACCTTTGAAGGACATTGCTTTATTTACGGATGGTTTGATGTGTTTGCTGTGGTCCTCAGTACGAAGTATGGTTTGACGCACTTCTCCAAGCTAGTCTATGCGGTACATTCCTCTTCATCTCCGAATAACTACTACAACCTACATCCTTTTGAAGCTGATTACTGTATTCATGTCTTATTCTTCCTCTGCAATTTTTATCCTCACACTTTCATCAATTACTATATTCGTGATCACTTCCTGACGGTCATTGCGTCATTTCAATCCATCCAATCTTTTAGCCAAGTTATGCTACAAATTTCTTTTCTTCCCTATTCTATTCAGTACCTCCTTATTGGAGACATGGTGTACTGATCTAATTGTAAGCCTTCTTCTGTAGTACAAAATTTCAAATGCTTCTGTTCTCTTATTGTCTGAACAGCTTATCGTCCACGTTTCAGTTCCAGACAAGGCTACACTAAAGACAAACACCTTCAGAAAAACATCCAACACGTAAATCTACATTGTATGTTCACACATTTCGACCCTTCAGAAACATTTCCTTCAAACCGACAGTCTACGTTTTATACACTCTCTACTTGGGCCGTCATCAGTAATTTTATTGCCCTAATAGCAAAACTCATCTACAACTTTTAGTGTCTCATTTCCTAGTCTAATTCCTTCAGCATCATCTGGTTTTATACGACTACATTCCGGTACACTGGTTTTACTTCTGTTAATGCTCAGCTTTTACCTTCCTTCAAGGTAATGTCCATTCCCTTCACATTCTCTGCCAAGTCCTTTGCTGTCTCTGGCAGAATTTTACAGTGTCAACAGCAAACCTGAAAATTTTTATTTCTTTCCCCTCTACCTTAATTCCTTCTCCAAAATTTTCTTTGGTTCCCTTAACTTTCTGCTCAGTGTTCATATTGAATAAGACTGCCTCAATCCTTTCTCAACCATTGTTTTCCTTTTGTACTCTCAAATCTTATAAATTCCGTCTGGTTTCTGTAGATGTTATGTAAACCCTTAACCCCCTGTATTTTACCCCTGATTACTTCATAACTTCAAAGAGAGTGTTCCATTAAGTTTCGGGTGTGCAGCCGCAAGATATCTCCTTCTTCTTCTAATATTTCGGCTGTGTACCGTTCAGCCATCTTCAGAGAGAGCCGCAAGACTGCCGCTCCAGTGCTCGCTTCGTCCCTTTATACTGTTGTACCGCGCGACTGTGCATGCGGCCACATATGCAAATGCGCCACAGAGACGTTGGTCGGCGGCAGAGACGTTCATAATGCACGAGTTGTATCTATGACTCCGCAGTTGATCTGTGTCGGCATATCGATATATCATTGTGAGCTGCACTGTTACGACGTCTTTGCGAGTTTATTACAGCAAGTGCCGGATTCCATGATTTATCAAGATTGAAACCACTATCTCTATTAATTAAATTCGTCGTCAAACGAATTTCAATTGCCTCCTTTACTATCGAGTCCCAAAAGGATGATGTAGTTGCCAAAATTTCGACGTTGTCATACAACATACTGTGACCATTATCAATGCAGTGCTCTGCCACTGCCGACTTGTTAGGTTGTAAAAGTCGTGTGTACCTCCGGTGTTCTGTACATCTTTCTTGGACAGTACGAGTTGTTTGTCCGATGTAAGAAAGGCCACATTCACATGGAATTTTGTATAATCCAGATTTTCGTAGTAGCAAATCATCCTTGACGGAGCCCACGAGTGGAGCTGTGTTGGGTGGGGGAAGAAAAATCACTTTCACTTTGTGTCTGGCGAGAATGCGTCCTATTTCTGATGAGAGGCTACCCACATATGGCAGGTAGGCCATCGATTTAAAGGTTTCTTCATCTTCTTCTGCTTTCTTTGTGCCCTCTTTCGGTTTCATTTTCAGTGCCCTCTGTATTTGATGTGGAGAGTACCCATCGTCTTCAAACACTCTTTGTAAGTGGGAAAGTTCATCTTGCAAACTGCTTTCGTCAGAAATAATACGCGCTCTGTGAGTCAAAGTTCGGAGAACACTCATTGTCTGGGCAGGATGTTGGCAGCTATTTGCACGTAAATACAGATCGGTGTGCGTCGGCTTCCTATACACTTCATGTCCCAAAGAGCCATCCTCTCTGCGTCGAACCAGAACATCCAAGAATGGAAGGCATCTCTCCTTTCCAATTTCCATTGTGAACTTTATTTGATCGTGGAGGGAGTTCAGATGTCTTAAGAAGTCTTGCAAGTTGTCTTCACCATGGGGCCAAACTACAAAGGTATCATCAACATACCTCCAGAATACCGTGGGTTTCAAGTCGGCAGATTCAAGCGCCTTCTCCTCGGAGTCCTCCATAAATAAATTGGCCACCAGAGGGGATAAGGGACTACCCATGGCGACTCCGTCCGTCTGTTCAAAAAATTCGTTGTGAAATAAGAAATATGTGGAGGTGAGCACATCAAAACTAACTAATATATCAGACGGGTTCATTTTCAATTATTTCAGTTTACTAATGAAGTCAGCCGAGTTTCTTATGTGGTGAGTACATTTTCCCACAAGAGGAAAATATATTAGTTAGTTTTGATGTGGTGCCTTTATTTACAAAGGTTACCCCTCCAGAATCTCTACAACTTATTGAAAGAAGTTTTGACAATGAGATTTCATATTTATTTAAACATGTGCTCACCTTAAACATGTGAAGACAATGGGTACTCTCCACAGCAAATACAGAGGGCACTGAAAATAAAACCGAAAGAGACCACAAAGAAAGCAGAAGAAGATGAAGAAACCATTAAATCGATGGTCTTCCTGCCATATGTGGGTAGCCGTTCATCAAAAATAGGACGCATTCTCGCCAGACACAAAGTAAAAGTGATTTTTCGTCCCCCACCCAAGACAGCTGCACTTGTGGGCTCCGTCAGGGATGATTTGCTGCTCCGAATATCTGGAGTTTACAAAATTACATGTGAATGTGGCCTTTCTTGTATCGGACAAACAACTCGTACTGTCCAAGAAAGATGTACAGAACACCGGAAGTACACACGACTTTTACAACCTAACAAGTCGGCAGTGGCAGAGCACTGCATTGATAATGGTCACAGTATGTTGTATGACAACGTCGAAATTTTGGCAACTACATCATCCTTTTGGGACTCGGTAGTAAAGGAGGCAATTGAAATTCGTTTGATGACGAATTTAATTAATAGAGATAGTGGTTTCAATCTTGATAAATCATGGAATCCGGCACTTGCTGTAATAAACTCGCAAAGACGTCGTCACAGTGCAGCTCACAATGATATATCGATATGCCGACACAGATCAACTGCGGAGTCATAGATACAACTCGCGCATTATCCACGTCCCTGCCGCCGACCAACGTCTCTGTGGCACATTTGTATCTGTGGCCGCATGCGCAGTCGCGCGGTACAACAGCATAAAGGGACGAAGCGAGCACTGGAGCGGCAGTCTTGCGGCTCACTCTGAAGATGGCTGAACGTTATACAGCCGAAATATTAGAAGAAGAAGGAGATTTCTTGCGGCTGCACACCCGGATCTTAATGGAACAGTCTTTGCGCCCCCAAAACCTGAAGATTCACTTCAAAGGGAGTGTTCGAATCAACATTATCAAATATTACTCTAAGTCTACGAATGCTATAAAGTTAGGTTTGCCTTTCCCTGTCTTATAAGTCGTAGGGTCACAATCGCCTCTTATGTACCCTCATTTATCCAGAAATCAAACTAATGTCTCCTACTAGTTTTTCCACCCGTCTGCAAATAATTCATGTTAGTATTTTGCAACCATGACTTAATAATTTGGTAATATGCATGCGTGTCAGATAACGTTTTCTTAGGAACTGGAATTATTACATTATTTTTGAAGTCTGAGGATGTTTTGTCCGTCTCATACGTCTTGAATAGTTTTGTTGTGACTGGCTCAACTAACGATAACAATAGTTCTAACGAAATGTCACCCATTCCGGGATCTTGTCTCGACTTAGGTCTCTCAGTGATTTGTTAAGTTCTTCTTGCAGTATCGTACCACCTATCTGATCTACAACCTCTTCTTTGTCTATAACATTGCCCAGAAGTACATTTTCCTTGTATAGCCCTTCTATATACTCGTTCCCTCTTTCAGTTTCCCCTCCTTACTTAGTATTGGTTTTCTATCTGAGCTTCCGATATTTGCATAGCTGTTTCACTTTTCTCCAAAGGGATGTTTCATTTTCCTACAGAAGACACCTGTCTTTCCTTTAGTAATATATTCTTCTATATTCATAATAGTCTATTAGCTTTTCCTGCTCAGGCATTTTACACTTTCTGCCAATCTTTTAGACCTTTGTCTTCTCTTTATCCTGCTTCATTTGCTGAATTTATATGTGTTCAACTTTCATCACTTAAATTCAATATATCATGAATTTTCCAAGGATTTCTGGTAGGCCTTGTCTTTTACCTCTTTGATTCCTTGCTGTCTTTACTGCTGTCTTCTACTGTATTGCTTTCCCCATTTCCAGTCAATCATTATCTAATGCTCGCTCTGAGATTCTCAACAACCTCTGGTATTTACAACTTTTCCACGTCCCATTCCTTAATTTTCTACCTTTTTGTAATTTATTCTCTTTTAATCTACAGTTAATAACCAATAAATAGCAGTCATAAATCACATCTGCCCCTGGAAATGGCTTAAGTTTAAAACTTAGTTCCAGAATCCCTGTCTTACCAATATATAATCGATCTGAAGCCTACGGTGTCTCCAGGTCTCTTCCACGTATACACCCCTCTTTCAGTATTTTCTAACCGAGTGTTAACGATGATTAAATTATGCTGTTCACAGTATTCTATCTGGCGGATTCCTCTTTCATTCCTGTGCCCATTTTCTATATTCATCTACAACGTTTCCTTACCTTCCTTTTCCAACTATCGAATTTATGTCCCCAACCTCATTTAAATTTTCGTCCCTATTCACTAGAATTATAATTCTCACATAAGTTCTGTAACTTATACCTATACTGCTCTTTACAGCTCTTCTTCCGTTATGTTTATAATGATGTGATAATGCCTGAGTTAATTGTAAACGTCCATTCTCTAATCAAAGTGTCTCTTTAAATAATAAACGAAGTAGGAGGCACACTAAACCCTGCCATTTACCTTGATTCAAATTTATGTTTTACTATACCTTCCGCTTCCTGAATGTTCTCATTGTTGTGTTTTCATGCACTTTAATTAGGTGATTCGATTATCTTCTTTGAATCGCGGTTTTCCATAATTTTTTCTTACTTTCTGAGTCGAACAGTTTTTCGTAAACAATGAAACCTCTAAGAGTTTCAAGGTTATAGTCCCCGGTTTGTCTGTTATCTACTTAACTATCAAAGTGACATTTATGCCGGATCGCTTCTTCTGAAGAATTATGTTCTTATGTAGTAAAACGTCTGTGATGTCAATTACACTATTAATTAATATCTTTACATATATTTTATATCCTGTACGCAGAACACCTATTTCACAACAATTTTGACGCCTGTATCTAGCACGTTTTTAAATATCGACATAACTTGGGCGTGCGACGAGGATTTTGCTTTCTGATATCTACTCCAACTCTATCCATTAGAGTCATAAATATCTGATTTAGTATTGAGTGTTTTTATCTCCATAATTCTGAACTGATTTCATCTTTCCTGTAGCCTTCCTATTTTTCATTTCCTCTAATCTCCACACAGACTATAATAATATATGTACTTGTGTATGTATGTATGTACGCATGTATGTTCCACAACTCCTCCTAAACCAAACCACTCCACCGATTTCAACGAAACTTAGTGAACATATGACTTACCTCCCGGAAAGAACCACTGTAGTGGTAATAACCACTAAACGGTCGAAGAGAGTGGATGAGTGGGAGGGGAGAGGGCAGGTGAAAAAGCATTTTAGCCTAGGACGATAGGATATCCATTGTTTATTGATTCAGTATGTAAGACTGAGAGCACTTAATGACTCGCAAAAGCTTTATTCAAAATTTCAGACCTTCGACAAATGTTTTCTCTCTGACGCTTCCCACAAAATGACGGAAGGAAGAAAATTTATCGCTAACAACATTTTGATTGTTCGTACACTAGAAACTGCCGGATCACGCATGACGCTTATGACGTTTTAATTTATTACTTCCTTACTAACTGCTCTGTTCGCAAAACGTTTTGCAGGCACTATTCACATTTACCACTACATGTCTGTGCAAAAATGTATGACTGATCAGGAGGTATGTCACTGTAAACATTGAGACGCGTGAAAAACTGCAGCATCTTTCATTACGTTTTAATTTTCTATTTCTTTGCCTCTAACTCTATTCTCAACAAATTTGGCAGAGATTATCCATATATGCCGATGAATGTAGCTGCCAAAATATATTTCATTATATGCCACATAGTTCACGACATACTGGCAAGGGAACCTCCCCATCGCACCCCCCCCCCCCCCCCTCAGATTTAGTTATAAGTTGGCACAGTGGCTAGGCCTTGAAAAACTGAACACAGATCAATCGAGAAAACAAGAAGAAGTTGTGTGGAACTATGAAAAAAATAAGCAAAATATAAAAACTGAGTAATCCATGTGTAAGATATGCAACAACAAGGACAGTGTTATCAATTGATAACGTGGGGGAAATGAACGAGACTGACAGAGGTAAGAGGGACGAAGAATTGGGCAGAGAGAGGGGAGAGGAGGAGATGGAGAGAGAAAGAGAAGGAGAAAAATGCTGAGAGGGGGAAGAGGACTAGATGGACAAAGACAGGCGGGAGGAGGAATCTGAATTGAAGGGGGTAAGGTGAAGATAGAGATGGATGGCATGAGGAGATGGGCAGAGAGTTAGTGGTGGAGCATGCGAGCAGAGAGGGAGGCTGTGGAGGAGATGGCAAGTGAGAGGGGGAAAGGAGGAGATGAGCAGGGGGAGGGAAACGAGGCGATGGGCTACTGTAAGATAGGAATAAATACATATCTGGACAACGCTCGATACTCAGAAAGTATATTTATTTATTTATACACACAAACTTTAATCGTGAACCGGTCTGTCTACTAGTGAATATCGTATCAAAATCTCTACTGGAGCTCCTCAGGTTAGCAAATACATACTTGGTAAAGGACTTTGTGTAGTTCCCCATTTCTCATATGACCACAGACTCCTCCGTTTACCGATGGTCTCATCTGCAGACTTGACGGTCTGAACTGAGGTGCCCTAGCTGCCGAGATAAACCTTGACCGGCGGGTTGCACCCACTAACATCCCCCGGTGCCCCCGAACGACCTCCAGTGGCTGTCCACTCAGTGCTTGTTCCGGGTCCGTCCTCGCAGAATTTATCTGCAGAACTGCCGGACGCTGAGATAGCGGCGCCAAGTTTGCGCTAAGTTGCTCGGCCTGCTGTCTCCAGACTGCCGGAGCGGTCGGCGCGCATGCGCGGAGCAGGACGCGAGTCTTGTCGCGGTGCGTCGCGTCCCCGTCCCATCGCAGGCGGGCAATATCTGCGACTCCAATAACGCACACACAAACGGCGCCGCCAACTTCCACCCGATGTAATTACCGACCGACATCAATTTCAAACAAATTGGTTGTGAACTTGGAGGGGGCCCTTAGTCTGCGGCGAGCTCTCCGTAACTCCCTAGTGGAGGCCGGGAGATTTTAGTATATATATCACAGTCGCGGAATGGAGATTCGATGGGCACGGTGAGTTGGCGGAACTTGGGAGCATTTCTAGTTCGCTGCCTGCTTTCAACGAAGACGAAAGTTGCAGGTACATCCCGCGTAACCTTGATATTCCTTTTGCTTCTCTATAAACTTGATTTACTTGCTCTTGGGCGATTCAGAGTATTTGAAACAAATAGGTACCCTAATTCCATACCGAAACAAAGTTATCCTGCCCTCCTGTTCGAGACCCTTCAATGATATTGCTAAAGGTGTTTTCAAAACTTTGTATGTCTTCTACTTAGGTATCTTTTTCTCAAGAAGGTATCGACAGGACGCATTCCAGTTTCCTCTGGCTTGTGTTCTTAATCTACTAGTATCTTCATCCACTATTAATGTCATCCAACATTCCAGACTTCTCTGTCTGTTCCCCACCCTCCTGCAGTCTTCCCTTCAATGACCCTTCTCTTGAAACCAGTTTCTCCGTACTTACATCTATCGCTGATAAGCTGTTTACCTCATTCTTATAATATCCAACACTTTTGTCTCATTTCCTAATTTGAGAAGCACATCTACATTCAGTAAGTTTTCATCCTGTCGGTCCATTCCATTTCAAATATTTTACATTTCGAAACTAATCCAGTATCATTAATTCTTCATTTTGAGTGTCGATGATTCGCTGTCTTGTAATACTTCGCTTCAATGGAGAGTACCTTTCTTGATTCTGCCTGAATTCTTTTCGTGGTCAACAAACCTTTCACATTTTCAAAAGCTCTTTTACCCATCGACAATCTGCTTCTTATTTCCTCCACACACCTTCCATTTCCTTACAGCAAACTTCGTAAGTAGTTAAGAGCCTTTACTAGTTATAAGTTATTTCTTTCGAATGATATACTGGAAGAAACATGTTCTCTGAATTTCATGCTTCGTCTTACCTACATTTATTCTCATTCCTTATTCTGTTTCCTCTTTTACTGTTTCCTCATCGTCAGTCCTTTCTACGACATTCTGTCTTGTGTAGAATTTCTTTCCGGTTTAATTTACGATCTTCAGAATGATACTGTAGACTGTCAAACTCCATTTACCAATCAACAAAGCACATGTACACATAACTGTTAACGTAATACATTCTTCGTTCTATTATCCTCAAAAATCCGATAGCAACTCGAGTTCCTTTCCATTTCCCGAATTCAGTTTAGTCACCACGTTATCCTTAATCTTACGAGAGTGAAGCTGCCCCCAGCCATTAAAATGTGATATATGAATTTAATTATCATGTTACCTTTGCATTATTTGAGGCTGTAAAGAATCTAGAGGAGTTTCAACTCGATCTTCATGCCACATATCCTCGTCGTGTATGTTACTGATAAAGTTCCGTTGTCTGGTAAGTGCTTTGTCACTCAAGGATTTTAGAGCTTCAGATGGTATTTTATAACATGTCACTGTTTCATCTTCTTAACATCCTTAATGATCATCTCCACATTACATCCCAATATCTCTGGTCCATAGTTCGTTTCATCACATTTCAATTCATGCTGTGGTCTACACTGTGTGTAATCTCCTTGTGCTTCATATAATTTTTCCAATATATTGTTAATATAATAGTGTATTCTATACAAACCGTCATCTTTCCAGTGTGGTGTCGAGACTGATGACTTTCCCATGATCGTTGTTTGTGAAGTTCATAGCTATTCTGTAAATTATTTCTAATATGCCTTGCTTTTCCACTTCCTCTTTCTCTTCGCACTGACTTTCCTTCATTCTCGACTGATCAATTAATCTTCTTGCTTTATTCACGTTCACTTATTTCCTCTTTTTATCTACAAGAAAATGGGCAATTATCAATTTCCTACGTCGCCATTATGTCTATCTTAGGAGACGTTATCAATTTTTTCCTACTCTTTCCCTTACTTCTCCAATTTCTTCTAAGACTTTAGAATTGTATTTTAATCGTACTGCTCATTTCATCTACATTAGTACTTTCAACTGAACTTTTCACTTCTTCTCCATTGGTTTGACTCTGTACCTTAGAAACTTCTGAGTTCAAATTAGAAACTATTTCCTGCGTCTTTTTTTTACTATCTTTGTATCTTGATCGTATGTCTGTCACCAGCATTTTATGACCTTGTGCTCCAGGGATAGTTGTCGCTATTTTGCTATTGTTTTTCAACATTGTACCGGTTTTATCTTGGACTGACACAGGAGCTTCCCATGCATACAGGCTTCGAAGATGGTTTGTGACATCACAAGTAGGTCAGTAATATATAATTTTATAAATGGACATTAAGTTTGTATCATGCTGCTGGCCAACGTAAAGAGGCCGGTTGCGAGGCTGGGGTACCATCAGTCGGCAGCCAAATCTGTACGCCCTGCCTGCGCACTCACATGCAACAGCAGCGTGGCAAGAGAAATGTCAGCACCGATTTACGAATACTTAAAATATTCATCAAAAACAGTAAAAATAGTTACAGGCGACCTATAGCACTTCTGACTACACCTTTTAAAACACAATAAAAGGACGATTCCAATAAAACTCGCAACAAACATGTACTAGCAATATTACCAATGGAATTAATGTTTATATGTAAATTCTTCACAGCATAAATATTCAAGATTACTCATATCTTCATAGAAAAATTGCATGCTGTATGAAAGGTAATGAAGTTAACTTTGGGATACGCCTGTGGCACATACTGTTAGCCAAAATATGTATTTCTTATTAACAAGAATACCGTGTTGATATTATCATACGTTAAAGCAAAAAGCTCAACATAGTCACAGAAAATAATTAACCTCTGCAGCAATTATTTCTGCATTCTTTGATCTATCATCGTCAAAATCCCTGTAGCAACTTAATTTCCCTTCCATTATCTGAATACTATGCGCTCACCATGTTTCCCTCGTACTGTGAGTGCGAAACTCCCCACAGTCTTCATCAGTAAGAACATTTGGTAATACAATGCTATAGGAGACTGAGGAAATAATTTCTGAACTTGACTGCATTCCTGCAGTTCAAACGTGTGAAAACAGTTATCTAAAAATCATTATTTATATATGTATAAAACTAATCGGTGTAATAATGGGATGAAAATGTGTTGTAAAGAAGTATCTTATTTGATACGAAATATAACACAGAGAAAACGAAGAATCACGGAGGAATTATCTGAATGGAATGGTCATCGATAGATGTGATGTACACTTGACAGCAAAAAAAATGGGTCACTGCTAAATACAACCAATATAACGTAGCTGTGTTGCAGGTCCTCTAAACACCAAAACCCTGTGGGGTATGGCAGTCAGTCTAAGCGCCAACTAATATCATCATACAAAACATATTAGAAAACACGTTCTTAGCGAAGAGACACCCCATACCACTCATAATCTAACCTTAATTACAACAAGTGACATTCCAAAAATTCTGAGAAAACGGATTAATTTACATACATCGTACAGTAATCCTTAGTAAAAATTAAATACTTGAGACAATATATGGAGTTACAAAGCTGTACAGCAATTGGAAAAAGGTTTCTCGCTCTCTAAAAGGTTTTCCATCCATCCATCGCTCAACGGCGAGTGGCTCTGGAAACTGGATGTTGGATGAACCAGTAGAAAAAAGCGATTAATGGCAACAAGCACTTTAAGGAAATCTCAACATCAACAGCGAATCTCCAGTAATATCATTGTTCTCGTAACACATAAACAGCTATGTGTACACAAATTTGAACTTTAAATGACATGACCAACGTCGTCGTTCTGGACCTGGATTCCAACCCAGTACCTATAGCCACTGCTAACTAAGCTAAGCTTTGTTTGTGCCTTATTGAGACCGGGTCACTAGGTATAAAGAGACGTGAAGTATAGACGTTTGCACCAGTATCAGTTGTCAGTTCGGATCCTGAAAATAAATGACGAAAATGTTGTACTGTCATAACAGTTACCGTCCTGGGAACTACCCCCAACGACGTTTAATATGGTTTCATTCACAAGGAACAAATTATGCTCATGTTTAAAATTGAAATGCCATTGTATAAAGCTTGCGACAGGGATGCGAACCCAGCACCTAATCGGATTGTTAACGAAATACAGTCATGCTCAAAAGTATCCGAACGACCTGGATTGCATTTCGCCTGACTCGCATGCAACCCACATAACGCAGCTGTCTACCAGGTCCTCTAATCGCTCCTTGATACCGTCGTTTGACTCTTGAAAATGGTTCCAACAAGTCACCACTAGAAAACACTGCTGTGTATCGCAATAACTCAGGATGTAAAGTAATACCACGATGCTAAAAATATCAGGGAACACCTCATTACAGATAAGACTGTCCTTAAGGCTTGTAAGTTCGCATTTATTGCAATAACTGACATACCTGAAATGTTAGCACTCTCATTATTACGTCAGATATGTAATGCACGTAGTAAGTTCGTCGTATTCATTATTTCCTCTTAAAGTAACATACCACACTTGTTATTTAACACAAAATGTCATTAAAATTTACGTTATTCACGAGCAGCTAGTTGAGAATATGTATGAACTTCAAATGATACGACGAACCGACTCGTTCTGCATATGGATTCAAACCCAGGTCATGCAAACTAAGATTTCGTGACTGACGGAAATTAACAATCATTCCTGACTAGTCATAAAGAGAGTGATATACCTCAGTTTTAGACAGTATCAGTTAACAATTATGAACTTTAAATTACATAACATAAACATTTTTAACGGTCACGAATTCCTACCCAGCATCTATTGTCCCTGTTAACGAACTACGAGAGATGTTAAATACTGCTTCTTCACAAGTAACGTACTTGAAATGCAGTGAGGTAAAGCTTTGTGTTGGACAGGGATTCGGAGCCAGAACCTAATCATATTGTTATCGAAACACAATCAACTTTGACATATCGGATTTTCTCGACAGTAGCTAGATGTTTTAACTGAAATGACGAGACGAAACATTAATTTTTTCCTTCCCAGGACTCCAACCCGGCACGTATCGCTGTTATATTCTAGAGAAAAGGAACGTGAAGTATGGGTTTGTTACACCAGCAGCGACATGTGAGCATGTTTGAACCAGAAATAATATGACAAAGAGTTCAGTGCTGAGGAAGAATCGAACCCCACACATATCGTTGTTGACTACACACAAAGAGACGACACTTACCGAATTTTTCTCCACCAGCAGCTCGGAATGACATCGTTGAACTTACAGTGATCTCGCAAATAGTTATGTGTCACACTGGGCGTCAAAAACGTCAGATATCGTTAGTGTTGACAACGAATGAAAGTACATTAAAAATCAATATTATTATCCACCAGCAGTTAGGTGTTCTCATGCTGGAGCTTGACAATACATAATGAAATCTTTCGTGCCGGGCCAGGATTCTACATCTACATCTATACTCCGCGAGCCACCTTACGGTGTGTGGCGGAGGGTACTTATTGTACCACTATCTGATCCCCCCTTCCCTGTTCCATTCACGAATTGTGCGTGGGAAGAACGACTGCTTGTAAGTCTCCGTATTTGCTCTAATTTCTCGGATCTTTTCGTTGTGATCATTACGCGAGATATATGTGGGCGGTAGTAATATGTTGCCCATCTCTTCCCGGAATGTGCTCTCTCGTAATTTCGATAATAAACCTCTCCGTATTGCGTAACGCCTTTCTTGAAGTGTCCGCCACTGGAGCTTGTTCAGCATCTCCGTAACGCTCTCGCGCTGACTAAATGTCCCCATGACGAATCGCGCTGCTTTTCGCTGGATCATGTCTATCTCTTCTATTAATCCAACCTGGTAAGGGTCCCATACTGATGAGCAATACTCAAGAATCGGACGAACAAGCGTTTTGTAAGCTATTTCTTTCGTCGATGAGTCACATTTTCTTAGAATTCTTCCTATGAATCTCAACCTGGCGCCTGCTTTTCCCACTTTTTAGGGTTCTTGTTTAGATTGTTTACCAATGTTTTATGTCGAATTCGTTGAATGCTTCTCTCATTGCTCTCTTTACGCTCTTTTTCGCTTCGTTCAGCTTTTCCTTATCAGCTATGATTCGACTACTCTTAAACCTATGATGAAGCTTTCTTTGTTTCCGTAGTACCTTTCGTACATGATTGTTATACCACGGTGGATCTTTCCCCTCGCTTTGGACCTTAGTCGGTACGAACTTATCTAAGGCGTACTGGACGATGTTTCTGAATTTTTTCCATTTTTGTTCCACATCCTCTTCCTCAGAAATGAACGTTTGATGGTGGTCACTCAGATATTCTGCGATTTGTGCCCTATCGCTCTTGTTAAGCAAATATATTTTCCTTCCTTTCTTGGCATTTCTTATTACACTTGTAGTCATTGATGCAACCACTGACTTATGATCACTGATACCCTCTTCTACATTCACGGAGTCGAAAAGTTCCGGTCTATTTGTTGCTATGAGGTCTAAAACGTTAGCTTCACGAGTTGGTTCTCTAACTATCTGCTCGAAGTAATTCTCGGACAAGGCAGTCAGGATAATGTCACAAGAGTCTCTGTCCCTGGCTCCAGTTCTGATTGTGTGACTATCCCATTCTATACCTGGTAGATTGAAGTCTCCCCCTATTACAATAGTATGATCACGAAACTTCTTCACGACGTTCTGCAGGTTCTCTCTGAGGCGCTCAACTACTACGGTTGCTGATGCAGGTGGTCTATAGAAGCATCCGACTATCATATCTGACCCACCTTTGATACTTAACTTAACCCAGATTATTTCACATTCGCATTCGCTAATAACTTCACTGGATATTATTGAATTCTTTACTGCTATAAATACTCCTCCACCATTGGCGTTTATCCTATCCTTGCGGTATATATTCCATTCTGTGTCTAGGATTTCGTTACTGTTCACTTCCGGTTTTAACCAACTTTCCGTTCCTAATACTATATGCGCACTATTTCCTTCAATAAGAGATACTAATTCAGGAACCTTGCCCTGGATACTCCTGCAGTTTACCAATATTACGTTAACTTTTCCTGTTTTTGGTCTCTGAGGACGGACGTTCTTTATCAACGATGATAATGTCCTCTCTGGTAAGCCGTCAGGTATTTTATCGTTTCGCCCAAGGGGGGTCCCTCTAACCTAAAAAACCCCCGTGTGCACGCCACACGTACTCTGCTACCCTAGTAGCTGCTTCCGGTGTGTAGTGCACGCCTGACCTGTCTAGGGGGGCCCTACAGTTCTCCACCCAATAACGGAGGTCGATGAATTTGCAACCATTATAGTCGCAGAGTCGTCTGAGCCTCTGGTTTAGACCCTCCACACGGCTCCAAACCAGAGGACCGCGATCGACTCTGGGCACTATGCTGCAGATATTAAGCTCGGCTTGCACTCCGCGTGCGATGCTGGTTGTCTTCACCAAATCAGCCAGCCGCCGGAAGGAACCAAGGATGGCCTCAGAACCCAAGCGGCAGGCGTCATTCGTTCCGACATGTGCTACTATCTGCAGCCGGTCACACCCAGTGCGTTCAATAGCTGCCGGAAGGGCCTCCTCCACATTACGGACGAGACCCCCCCGGCAAGCACACCGAGTGCACACTGGCATTCTTCCCCGACCTACCCGCTATTTTCCTGAGGGGCTCCATAACCCGCCTAACGTTGGAGCTCCCTATAACTAATAGGCCCGCCCTCTGTGACTGTCGGGACCTTGCCGGAGAATCGGCCACTGGCCCAACAGGCGAGGCATCCTGTGGTGGCTCGGAAACGATGTCATCACCACTAGGAAGCACCCCGTACCTGTTGGAAAGGGGTAAGGCAGCTGCCACGCGGCCAGATCCCACCTTCGCCTTTCGGCCAGGCACGCGCGAGCCCACCACTGTCCGCCATTCACCCTGGAGTGATGGCTGACCGGTAAGATGCTCACTGCCGGAAGACGCAGCGACATCAGGGGTTCCATGTGATTCCAAGGCCACCGAAGTAGGCATAGGTCTCACCACAGTTGCCCCAACGCCACTGCGAGCCGACGCCTGCGCCTCGAGCTCGATGAGCCTAACAGACAAAGCCTCCACCTGCCCCCGAAGAGTGGCCAATTCTCCTTGCGTCCGCTCACAACAACCACAGTCCCTACACATGCCTATGTTTACCCTACTCTATACGGTGACAAATTCCCAAGATAATCTTCTGATGAGCTACTCTGATAATCAAGAAACACTCACTGAAATACGAGACGCGAAAACTACGTTAGGTTTTCCCAGAAAAACTATTTAAAAGCTAAGCGCAGCAAATAAGTACAAAAACGCTTTATACAAACAGTACTCGCTGCTGCTGGTGCTCTCGCTCTGGCTGTCACAAGACAACTGCTGATTCAAGTGACTAGTGGCTAACGGCCGCGAAACAAACAAAAGACGGCTTTAGGGCGCTTTCTGTTCTAAACGATCAAGAAAACACTAAGAAATCTAACACGAAAACTACGTAAAGTTTTATCAAGAACTGTTAGTTACTATGCAGAGCAGATAAACACAAATAGAAACCCTTCCTTAGTGGAAGGTCGTAAACAAAATGCAAAATAAACGCTTTATACAAACAGTACTCGCTGCTGCTGGTGCTCTCGCTCTGGCTGTCACAAGACAACTGCTGATTCAAGTGACTTGTGGCTAACGGCCGCGAAACAAACAAAAGACGGTTTTAGGGCGCTTTCTGTTCTAAACGATCAAGAAAACACTAAGAAATCTAACACGAAAACTACGTAAAGTTTTATCAAGAACTGTTAGTTACTATGCAGAGCAGATAAACACAAATAGAATCCCTTCCTTAGTGGAAGGTCGTAAACAAAATGCAAAATAAACGCTTTATACAAACAGTACTCGCTGCTGCTGGTGCTCTCGCTCTGGCTGTCACAAGACAACTGCTGATTCAAGTGACTAGTGGCTAACGGCCGCGAAACAAACAAAAGACGGTTTTAGGGCGCTTTCTGTTCTAAACGATCAAGAAAACACTAAGAAATCTAACACGAAAACTACGTAAAGTTTTATCAAGAACTGTTAGTTACTATGCAGAGCAGATAAACACAAATAGAATCCCTTCCTTAGTGGAAGGTCGTAAACAAAATGCAAAATAAACGCTTTATACAAACAGTACTCGCTGCTGCTGGTGCTCTCGCTCTGGCTGTCACAAGACAACCAATTGACCCGCAATATGTGGAGATGTTGAGGAACCTGCAGTTTCGAACAAACAAATTGTATCTTGAAGGCTCATAGAGGTATTGGACTGAAACATAGCCATGACCAAAATTGTAACTGGGGTCGACAGCATCGTCGTCTACCACCTTGACAACACGAACGGTGACAGTGCTCGGCCGCTTACTTACGTTTACTGTTATCAACGCTACAGCATGAAAACACAAAAATGTTAATAACCCGAAGATCATTAGTTTTGGAACCCATAGAAAGCAAAGCAGTCATCAGTCGCAAGAGTGGTTTGAACACCACAGTGCTTTAATAGGCACGGACTTGGTGGAGATGGTATACTGTTACTTTCATCCGACCTTTGAGTTGACTTACATAGCCAGTTAATAGAGGAATCTAAAGTTGTACGTGGCTTTCAGACCACAGTGCAACTCGGCATTTTTCACATCAAAAAACACTACCCGAGGGGAAATATGTGTAAAACGGCACATAAAAATCGTGGGACTGGTGAGGGATCGAACCTGAGACCTTCGTATCCATAGTCTTGCTCTTTATCACCTTGCCACCATGCAGCCAACAGTGAGGTTTCTGCTTGCCATTAAAATTAAGGATCTCTCGTTTGTGCCTGCGTTGGCACTTGCGTGTCCCTTAGGAGACCTTACCTTTGGGATTAACCTCGTATACTTGTGTGTAAACGCCTTCCAATGTCCACTCAAAGAAGACAAGGATACCTAGTCTAGCTCCAATATTACAAATACGCCTCTGTTTGTGGATGAAAGCAGACTTAGGTTGATAATTATTTTCAATATTTAACAGTACTGTACCCATTGGTGTGAAACTCGTTTTGTACCAATGATTCCCACAGCTACAGGAACACTACTTTAATAACTCTTACACAAAATATTTACGCAGTGCTATCAGACGAAAAGATCAACATGACACAAACTGTGGGAAGTTTGTTTGACAACCTTCGTACCTAGATAAAGAGCTTTTCCTATTTGAGATATCTGTGAAAGTTGCTGCATAAGACGATTTAAGAATAAACTAAATTCCTTCAGCTACGCCAATGCTTAAAGAAATCGTGTTAACAGCGCTACATCGTGGTTTGTAAATCGTTTACCAGCCGTACTCTGCCGCATTTCGCTGGATCGAACGCAAAAAGCTTACTGACAAATTTCACAGAAGGAAAAGGGGGACGAAATGTCTCCCACTCGAAGGTCATGTTGTTTTACTTAAATGATTACAAAATCGGGTAAAACGAACAGTGAGGTTGTCAGTATAAGCACATTACTGTTGTCAATATGATGTTGCACCGCCCAGGGCCTGTAATGATATAGGGCCCGTTTAGGTCAGGCATATTGTACACAGAAGTGGAAGAGAGAGCACCACTAAATTCTACAGTCCGTATGCATTGCATACACACAGAAATTATTGTTACAGTGTACGTATGGAGCCCAATGATTGAATTGCATATTTTCCGGTGAGAAAGAGCACTGGAAAACAGTCTTCGCTACATTAGGTTACTTAAACTGGCGTCACTTTGAGCTAGAATTTATAGCCAGCGACTAAGTGTAAGGACAGTGAGTCGGATGCCGGTTTTGCAACTGTGAAATACTTTCCTTTCATTATGGAAGCGAATATTAAATTTGAACTAAAATTGCGAAAATTTTGGACTTCGATAGCTTAGAATGAAACTCTGTTTATTACAAAGGAAAACAATTGATTTTCTAAAACATTATGTGTCATACACAACTTGAAACAGGTCACGTCGACCAAATCATATGGAATAACCGACAGCGACGTATATTGGAAGGCAGTAAGATCCCTTGCCTTTTGGTTTGGCAGTATTCGACAGCCATTTCTAGGCGCAAGTAAATGAAGAAAGGCAGCGCGTTTTCGTTATCAAATAATGTCTTCATCAATTACTTTAGTTTTAAAGTAATCTACGAGTAATTGCTGATGTTTGATATTAACATGAAAAGGATTCCATAGACAGGGAAAGAACTTGTTCTTGGGCAACTACTTCTATAATGACCAAAAGGACTTAAATGAGCTTCCAGTACATGTGTTCCAGCAGTATGAAGAAAATGATAGTAATAATGACGGTAATAATCGAATTATCCGGTAACTTCACACTTGACAGTGGATTTTCTGGAACTGAGAAATTTCCTGAATTAGTGAAAATTTCAAACTGGCTTCAAATCGAGGGTATGTCACCTAGAAGACTCTTTACATCCTGTTGACATGAGAATAGCATAATATCCACGTCGGAAGCTTGCTTCCACTTAACCATTTAATAGACTCCCGTTTTTTTCCACCGTGACTAGTTTAGTAAGCTAAGCACATCATCCATTACAGCACACTCCTGGGGCCGGGAAATGTGGCCACAATGGTCTGGTGGAACGAACTATCACAAGTGAAATTTACTTTTAAGAGGCACAAACAGATTTACTTTACCTCTGGCAACCTTAAGAGAAAGCTGTTATAATCCAGAATCCGGATTAAACATCACATTCCTTCATTCCAAACTGGGCAGAGCCGGTTTACGTGGGAAAGTGCCGGTTGGAGGTCAGGGTAAAAAAGAAATACTGTCACCAGTAAGCTTACTTACACTAGAAAATTTTATTTTATTTGATGAACTTATAGCCGTCTAAAGGAACAGGGTTCTTATTTTACTTGTACTTGATTGAACTAGAGACGTTGAAAAATTTGGTGCTGGACTCTGATTCAAATTCGTATCTCCTCTTTCGAGGATCTGAATCTCTCGGAACAGTGTAGTTCAATCATTTCATTCCTTTTCCCAAGACTGCAGTCTTCTCTAGGTCTCCTCCAAAGCTAAATATGTGGGTCCGAATCTTGATCCAGTACAACAATATTCATAATTTCATTTCAAGCCCTATCACGTGCAAACCGGCCTGCTAGTGAAAATTAACGTGCATTTTTAATGACTGTTCATGTTGCCAACAATTTCTGGATAAACACGCACACATCATACTGTTGGTGAGTAAGCAATTGATATTTATCCGCAGCTCGTGGTCGTGCGGTAGCGTTCTCGCTTCCCGCGCCCGGGTTTCCGGGTTCGATTCCCGGCGGGGTCAGGGATTTTCCCTGCCTCGTGATGACTGGGTGTTGTGTGATGTCCTTAGGTTTAAGTAGTTCTAAGTTCTAGGGGACTGATGCCCATGGATGTTAAATCCCATAGTGCTCAGAGCCATTTGAACCATTTTTGAATTGATACTTAAGCAATATTCGTGGACAATGAAGAAGAACGATAGGAGTGCGGTTCGATTGTCGCTCAGGTACAAAAATTTGTGTCCTTATTTTAGATTAAACACTTAGCAGCTGGCAAGAAAATCCGATACGTAACATTCGATTTTACTTAGTTAACAATCCGATTATGTCATGGGTTCGTATCTCCGTCGCAGGACTTCACATCATGCGCTTCATCTTTAAATTCATACACACTTCGTTACTTCTGAATTGAGGTATATCAGACATCTTTCATGGTTAGTTAAGAGGGATGAAAGGGTCTTGATAGGAGTCCCGGTTTATTACAAAAACTGTCGTCTTTGATTTTCAAGTTTAGATTTGGTTACTGATATAGGCGAAAATTTCGGTACTTCATGACTCTTCATGGATAGTCAGCAATACGATATGATTAGATTAGATTAATACTTGTTCCACAGACCATGAATACGACATTTCGTAATGATGTGGAACGAGTCATTTTAATGAAAGATTTCTTTACATACCAGTATTCAATTTCTCTACAACAATTTTTTCCCTCCCTCTCCCTCTCTCTCTCTCTCTCTCTCTCTCTCTCTCTCTCTGTCTCACACACACACATTCTTTCTTTACTTTTATTTGTTTGTTGTGCTCGTCTATCGACGAGGCACGGATACGTCTGCGAATGAGTTTCTTAGTTTTGAGTACATTTACGAAAGGAATATAAAAACAACTATGAGAGTTACTGATTTATGATGCTTAGTTAGCAGTCAGTTCTGAGTTTTAATAGTAACTACGCTCCTGTCCCCAAACCTGGTTACAGAAATGCGAATCAGACGCATTACGTATTCCAGGCCGTAGCAGCCGCGTCTTTGAGGCGCCAGCTATGGTCACTTCCCAGCCCGCTGTAGGATCACATCGGTTCGTCTTCTTCCTGCTGGTAATGTAACTGAGATTTGGCAACAACGCAAGGTATGTCTGGCAACTCTGTGATCGACGAGTTACTTCCTGGTGTGCACGGAATTAAGCTTCAAAGTTCACTTGATTTCTCGTGACATTTCCATTGAATAACCTAAGTTGTTATCGCTTGAGGTGCAACAGAAGATTGTAAATTTACGGTTTTCAGCCTAACAAAGTCATTGAACGTGGCAATCGCAACTAATCTCGTCCTGTAAATAGCGGTTTACGAGTTCTGGCCACTATTGGCCTCGTAAGAGGAAGACGCAAACCATATCTATCCGCGAGCTCAGTGTTGACGTGCCGACCTCTAGAAACGCGACTGTTCTGGTTCGCGGTTCCAGCCTCGCTGAATGTATTGTTTTTACCCCTTCCGTGTAAGAGCTGCAAACACTCAGATCAAACATCGATAAGCAAATCGTAAGAATTCACTTTCAGGTCATAGTGCAATGGTGAAAAACTTACAATGCTGCACAACAGGTAACGCCTCTTTCCGCTGCTGACATGCAAATTTTGGGTTTCTAAGAATACGTAACTTTATTTATGAAATGCCACGTTTGCATACCTGTTGAGTATGACACAGCATACCATTTAAACACAGACCCAACCGAAATCTTAGTGAATAGTGTTTTAATAATTCGTGCCGATAGAGGCACGCTTGTGTACAGATACTCAGTTTTGTTAAAACAGACTTACTTTCGTCGTAAGGTTATCGTGGGTAGTTTTATTTCATTTCTTACAATACAGTGCACAGTTTTCGTAAGGTTTCTTTTAGCGTTGTTAAAACAATACTAAACATGAGAGAGAAATTAATCATCAACGATACATGCGAATTCTCTGATGTTATCTGTAACAGTCTGACAATGCACATGCAGTTTATTGATTACATGCATGTAGAAAACTTGTTCTTAGTTAAAGCTGTCAAACAAGGTTTGAAGAAGAATAAAATTCCACTACCAGACGACAGCTAATGTAGAAAATACTTTTCTGACTATTTTGGCACGATGTGCTCTCCCCATACATAATACAAAAGTCTCGATATGCATCTGCTGCCTGGCCGTCTATTAAACCCGAAAAGAACAAAATGACGCAGAAGTTAACCTTTTCTCCACATGCGACTATTTTGGGTTAAGAAGTGAAGAGAATTATGTTCAAAGTTCCATTAAATTGTTAACTTCAGCAAACAGCAGAATTGCGTTTAAAAAAATGTAGTAGCGAATGTAATAGAATACGCGACGTCTTATCAACAGTGCGTAACACTTACCGTTACGCTACTAGCTATGACGTAGCTACAGCACCTCTCGAAGTGAACAACAGTTCCTCCAGAACTTATGCACTCCACAGTGGTGTGGATAGTGCATATGGCCGCATCTAAACTTCTGAGAGACAGACAGTTACAACATTTCTTTTGCACTGCTCGATGGTTTCAACAAACAGATAGCGCAGTAGAGTAGCTCAAATGGAAAGGGACACTTCCTATTTAAATTTCTGCATCCTACACTGTTGGCAGTTCTGTGTAGGTGGCAGTTACGTTATTTTATTTCGGTGATTACAAAATAGAGTGGAATGTATGCACTGGGTAGCCAAGGCAGCTAGTTCATGGCGATTCGGTCAACCAAGTAAATGAATGTACTGAACATTCAGCAAACCACTACAAGGAGCCCGTGTGTCAGAATTCTCATCTTGTGTGCCGCAACGGTGTTATAATAGATGGGTATTTTAAGATATACTTTTATACACTTGGTACGCTTCCAAATTGATATCTGATAGAGCTGTACTTAGCAACATGAATCAGATATGTTTTCCGTGCAATATATCGGACAACACGTCAGTGCAGCGGGATTTCGTTTATGTGTTGCGCATGGTGCAAGAAATATTTGTGTTTTGCTTGCTTCTGTGATAAGTTTCACCCCACTGAATGCGAGCAAGCTCACGAATAGACTGTCAATAACTGGAATTACGTAATAACACACTTAAAAGTTGTATTTTTGCATTATGTATCCCGATGACAATAACTGTAAACAGGTTATATGCCAACTTGCTTATTATCGCCCTTCTCGATCCTTTCCTCAAAAAATTAAAATTAAAATAAAAAGAGAGAGAGACAGAGAGAGAAAACAGAAATGTATTTCAAATATCAGCTCAGTGACGCCATGTTCGTCTCGTGATATAAAGCAAGGACAGTTGATAGGTAATATCTCGTTGTACTAGCGATACGTATGGCTACAGGGTTCTTTGTTTTCTATCTGCAAACAACTAGAACAGAATTCAGTAACAAAGTGGTAAGAACACATGCTCAGTGCGCCAATTAAACACTCAGCCATTCTTGGTTATTTTGTTAATCGTCTGTAATGCAGTAAACATCCTTGATTATTGATTTGTAATTACTATCGCTGTTATTGTAATTCGTCAGCCCACAACAGCTTTCCTATCACTCATTGCCTCCGATGCACGTAACGAATGGATCAGGATGAATGGAATGTGGGATGTTTCGTCACGGAGAATATACACATTTATCTCGTCGTCTTGTGTCATGGTAATATGAGAATCTCAATAAGAAAAGACGACAATAACACCCAACTATTTCTGTCCACTTAACACCATGACGACAGACAAATTGGCGTCTCACTGTATTTTGATTATAATTCGTTAGCCTTTTTGCGACCTCATTTTAATACCTCGTGGGGGCAGGCATAGTATTTTGCTTTTTGAACACCGAACAATTTCACACTAAGATAGTAGATGGAAGGATACAAAGAAAAAATCAGACTCATGGGTGTGGATCAAGTTCATTATAAGAAGACTAAACAATAAGGGAAGATTACGAAAGCAATGAATACGCTGGTTAGTATACATTATTTTTATAGATCTGAAGATGAATAAGCGCAGATCTGCACAGTGCCCGCATCTGCACTTTAGTTTCTGTCTTAATGGGCATAATTTTTAATTTCGTCTCTTCTGAATTATCAAATGAATTGATTATTACGTGGTACAGAATAATTAGGTAACTGTGTTTCTTACAGCTTCCATTCGCACCATCATTTTTCTACATTCTCGTGCAATTCATGAAATTATACTTGTATGGTCACAAGACTGCACATAGATGCAATCGATTTCATGGTGCAAAGTGTTTGTTACCTTGCTTTTCGTGACAGGTTGGCCAAGTTGATTTCCAAAGACTTTTAATTGTACTGAAATAATTTTTTGTAACAAAGTAACTAGGTATGTGTTTTATTTGTATATATTTTGTGGGAAACTGTAATCGTGATGGAAGATTACACACCTGAATGTTTGACACAGCTGGTAGGAGAAAACGCTGCATATTAAGCAAACCCCGTGCCTCCTTTCCGTATCCTCCTATGACACGAGCACAGGATTCTCCTCCTATAACGCTACAGAACTGTTCCTAGCACAGCTGCGAATTGGCAACATCGTCACAAACATTTGGCAACGCTGTGACAGTGCAGACACTTCCACGTATGGTACTGAACTGACTCGCTAAATTCACTTGATATTCCCTTTCCATTTGAATGACTCGTGGTATATAGTCCTCATGTAAACTAAGACACTGAGACAGAAATTTCAATTTTTTGGCTACAGAAATGCTACTCTTCACATAAGTGACAACTTTTAATATCTTTCACGATGCGTTATGAGGCTGAGCGACCAATACCATGACGAGAGTGGCATGCTGGCAGCAGTGTGTCCGTAGCCCCGTGGTACCGCCCGTGTCTCGTGTTCCAAAGGTTAAGAAAATCGTCAGTTCTAACCGTGGTACGGTCAGTGCTTGTGAGCTTCTTTTGTGTATCATTTCATGGAACTGCGAATTCCCAGAAAAAATTCTGTACCAAAATCTGAAGAAAACCTTTACACATCAAATCCTCTTGGCAGCTCGACTCAGTAAGTTGTGTTAATGGTCGTAGATCTCGGCTTTCTGACTGCCAAGCTGCTATACAATACAAGCGTCTCTGAAGAAATTTGAATAGACCGTCAACGATACGAAATTCAATAATGTTTTTCACTTAAGATTCCCATGCCACGGTGATAAATATGAAGGAAATAAGTTGATTAGCAAATCGCAAGAAAATAATTTCAGCTCAAAGTGCAATGGTGAAAAACTTACAATGCTGCACAACACGTAACGCCTCTTTCCGCTGCTGACAAGCAAATTTTGGGTTTCTAGGAATACGTAACTTTATTTATGAAATGCCACGTTTGCATACCTGTTGAGTATGACACAGCATACCATTTAAACACAGACCCAATCGAAATCTAAGTGAATAGTGTTTTACTAAATCGTGCAGATAGAGGCACGCTTGTGCACTGATACTCATTTTTGTTAAAACAGACTTACTTTCGTCATAAGGTTATCGTGGGTAGTTTTATTTCATTTCTTACAATACAGTGCACAGTTATTGTAAGGTTTTTTTTAGTGTTGTTAAAACAATAGTAAACATGAGAGAGAAATTAATCATCAACGATATATGCGAATTCTCTGATGTTATCTGTAACAGTCTGACAATGCACATGCAGTTTATTGATTACATGCATGTAGAAAACTTGTTCTGAGTTAAAACTGTCAAACAAGGTTTGAAGAAGAATAAAATTCCACTACCAGGCGACAGCTAATGTAGAAAATACTTTTCTGACTATTTTGGCACGATGTGCTCTCCCCATACATAATACAAAAGTTTCGATATGCATCTGCTGCCTGGCCGTCTATTAAACCTGAAAAGAACAAAATGACGCAGAAGTTAGCCTGTTTTCCACATGCGACTATTTTGGTTTGAGAAGTGAAGAGAATTATGTTCAAAGTTCCATTAAATTATTAACTTCAGCAGACAGCAGAATTGCGTTTTAAAAAAAATGTAGTAGCGAATGTAATTGAACACGCGACGTCTTATCAACGGTGCGCGACACTTACCGTTACGCTACTAGCTGTGACGTAGCTACATCACCTCTCGAAGTGAACAACAGTTCCTCCAGAACTTCGGCACTCCACAGTGCTATGAGATAATGCATATGGCCGGATCTAGTCTTCTAGGAGACAGACAGTTACAGCATTTCTTTTGCACTGCACGATGGTTTCAACAAACAGATAGCGCAGTAGAGTAGCTCAAATGGAAAGGAACACTTCCTATTTAAATTTCTGCATCCTACACTGTTGGCAGTTCTGTGTAGCTGGAAGTTACGTTATTTTATTTCGGTGATTACAAAATAGAGTGGAATGTATGCACTGGGTAGCCAAGGCAGCTAGTTCATGGCGATTCGGTCAACCAAGTAAATGAATGTACTGAACATTCAGCAAACCACTACAGGGAGCCTGTGTGTCAGAATTCTCATCTTGTGTGCCGCAACGGTGTTATGATAGATAAATGTGTCGTAGAGAAGAGGGTTTGGTGGTCTGTTGGACTGTTGATAGTTTCATATGACGTTGGTCTCGGTTACATTCCAACGTCTGTCGATGTTTTTTGATAGGGACAGGCAGATTATATTCTCCTCTGGCTACATCAAGTGAAGAAGGTATAATGGCATTGTGGTTTGAAAAATCACATTAAACATGATATTCCGTCTCTACGAAGTAGACGTTAGGTGGAACCACAATAAAGTAAGGAGTGGCGACATGTAGAAACTCTGTCACCAGTAACCTTTCTTAAACTAGTTATTTATTTCTAGTGACGAAACAAACCCTGTGTATGGTAACAGGACACTTATTGCATCTCTAATTTGAACTTCTGTATGTCGATAAAATTCTTTCTGAATTGGGAATGCAACTCAGACCGCCCTTAACGCAGAATTTGATCCCTTCGTGACAATACAGCTCGACTACAACCTGTTGTTTGTTCAAAAAAGCTGATTCCTCAGCATCTCCACATATTGCGCATGATTGGGTTGGAATCCTGGCCCAGCACTAAACTTTTCACTATGTATTATCAAGCTCTAGCATGAGAACACCTATCTGCTGGTGGATAATAATTTTTATTTTTAATGCATTTTCATTCGTTGTCAACACTAACGATATCTGACGTTTTTGACTCCCAGTGACACACAGAACTATTTGCGAGATCACTGTAAGTCGAAGGATGCTATTCCGAGCTACTGGTGGAGAAAAATTCGGTAAGTGTCGTCTCTTTGTGTGTAGTCAACAACGTTATATTTGGGGGTCGTTTCTCAGTCAGCACTGAACACGTCGTCATACTATTTCTAGTTCAAACATGCTCACATGTCGCTGCTGGTGTAACAAACCCATACTTAACGTTCCTTTTCTCTAGAATATAACAGCGATACGTGGCGGGTTGGAGTCCTGGGAAGGAAAAATTAGTGTTTCGTCTTGTCATTTCATTTAATACATCTAGCTACTGCCCAGAAAGTCCGTTATGTCAAAGTTGATTGTGCTTCGGTAACAATCCGATAAGGTTCTGGGTTCGAATCCCTGTCCAACAGAAAGCTTTACCTCACTGCATTTCAAGTGTTACTTGTGAAGTAGCAATATTTAACATCTCTCGTAGTTCGTTAACAGGGACAATAGATGCTGGGTAGGAATTCGCGTCCGTTAAAAAAGTTACGTTGGGTAATTTAAAGTTGATATTTGCTAACTGATACTGTCCAAAAATTAGGTATATGCACTCTCTTATTGCCTAGTCAGGAATGACTGTTAATTTCCGTCAGCCACGAAATCTTAGCCTGCATCATTGATTCAAATTGCTCTGAGCACTATGGAACTCAACATCTGAGGTCATCAGTCCCCTAGTACCTAGAACTACTTAAACCTAACTAACCTAAGGATATCCATGCCCGAGACAGGATTCGAACCTGCGACCATAGCAGTCACGTGGTTCCGGACTGAAGTGCCTGGAACCGCACGGCCACCGCGGCTAGCCTGCATGACCTGGGTTTGAATCCATATGCAGAACGAGGCGGTTCGTCGTGTCATTTTAAGTTCATACAAATTCTCAACTAGCTGCTCGTGAATAACGTAAATTTTTAATCACAATTTTGCGTTCAATAACACGTATGGTATGTTACTTTGAAGAGGAAACCACGAATACGATGAACGTACTACGTGCATTACCTATCTGACGTAATTATGAGACTGCTAACATTTCAGGTATGTCATTTATTGCAGTAAATGTGAACTTACAAGCCTTATGGATAGTCTTATCTGTGATGAGGTGTTCCCTGATGTTAGTAGTATCGTGGTATTACTTTACATCTTGAGTTATTGCGATACAGAGCAGTGTTTTCTAGTGGTGATTTGTTGGAACCATTTTCAATAGTCAAACGGCTTTACCAAGGAGCGATTAGAGGACCTGATAGACAGCTGCGTTAGGTAGGTTGCAGGGGAATCAGGTGAAATGCAATGTTTTCGCCAATAGCGAAATGCTGGAACCTTAATTGACGATAGAATTGTTTTTTCCTGACAGGGATTCGAACCCAGCATCTAGCACCGTCGTTTTCTAGCCAGGAACAGACGATAAATAGCTATTGTTGGTTCACCAGTAGCGAGATGGGCGCATGTTTAGCTAGACATCAGGCGACGAAAAGTTCTGTGCTGAATGGAATTCTAACCCCGCAAACGTGGTCATGAAGAAACTTTAACTCTCAAATTCTTTTCCAATAATAGCTAGGAATGGCATGATTGTACTTTCAATGATGTGATGGAAAATACTCTGCTGGCAAGAAGTTCCGGAAACAGCGATCGTGTGAGACCCAACTCGCTTTTTTTGTTCATGAGACCCAGAAAATATTAGATACAGGCTCCCAGGTAGATGCTATTTATCTTGACTTCAGGAAGGCGTTCGATACAGTTCCGCACTGTCGCCTGATAAACAAAGTAAGACCCTACGGAATATCAGACCAGCTGTGTGGCTGGATTGAAGAGTTTTTAGCAAACAGAACAGAGCATGTTGTTATCAGTGGAGAGACGTCTACAGATGTTAAAGTAACCTCTGGCGTGCCACAGGGGAGTGTTATGGGACCATTGCTTTTCACAATATATATAAATGACCTAGTAGATAGTGTCGGAAGTCCCATGCGGCTTTTCGCGGATGATGCTGTAGTATACAGAGAAGTTGCAGCATTAGAAAATTGTAGCGAGATGCAGGAAGATCTGCAGCGGATAGGCACTTGGTGCAGGGAGTGGCAACTGACCCTTAACGTAGACAAATGTAATGTATTGCGAATACATAGAAAGAAGGATCCTTTATTGTATGATTATATGATAGCGGAACAAACACTGGTAGCAGTTACTTCTGTAAAATATCTGGGAGTATGCGTGCGGAACGATTTGAAGTGGAACGATCATATAAAATTAATTGTTGGTAAGGCGGGTACCAGGTTGAGATTCATTGGGAGAGTCCTTAGAAAATGTAGTCCATCAACAAAGGAGGTGGCTTACAAAACACTCGTTCGACCTATACTTGAGTATTGCTCATCAGTGTGGGATCCGTACCAGATCGGGTTGACGGAGGAGATAGAGAAGATCCAAAGAAGAGCGGCGCGTTTCGTCACAGGGTTATTTGGTAACCGTGATAGTGTTACGGAGATGTTTAACAAACTCAAGTGGCAGACTCTGCAAGAGAGGCGCTCTGCATTGCGGTGTAGCTTGGTGTCCAGGTTTCGAGAGGGTGCGTTTCTGGATGAGGTATCGAATATATAGCTTCCCCCTACTTATACCTCCAGAGGAGATCACGAATGTAAAATTAGAGATATTAGAGCGCGCACGGAGGCTTTCAGACAGTCGTTCTTCCCGCGAAACATACGCGACTGAAACAGGAAAGGGAGGTAATGACAGTGGCACGTAAAGTGCCCTCCGCCACACACCGTTGGGTGGCTTGTGGAGTATAAATGTAGATGTAGATGTATATGTAGAAGTTGAATCAACAACATGTCGTCGCTGGTGATCACAACGAACACAACGTCAAACCCAAATCCGTTTTCACCAGTAGGATGGAGAGGAATGTATGAACTTGAAAAGATGTAAGGAAACGTTTGACCTTGTAATGTTGTGATAAAAAGCTCATCATGTGGCTGTGAGTTGAAACGAACACGTTACAGCTGACAACGCACGAAGAGACGTTGAAAATGCAACTATTTTTCACCAGTAGTTCGGAGTGCACATGCTAGGGCTTGAAATGAAATAATGAATATTTTGTGCCGATCAGGATTCGAAACCAGATAGGTGCCTTTCGAGGACGCCTAGAAGAGTTTGCAATTTCAGGAACAGTGAAATCGAATTCTGATCCGAGTCCAGCAACACAATTTTCAACGTCTCAGTTTCAAATAAGGTAGAGCCTTGTGAACTTACATGACCATTGGGTCATTAAATGAAATACGTTTTCTAGTTTACGACGGCTTGCAGGTGACAGTCTCTGCCTTACGGGGTTTCTCCATCTGTCACAGCTCAAACGAATGCCCAGTCGGCAGCGAAGGGATGTTATCTTTACTGCGGATATTGAACTACGGAGCTTACTGGTGTTCTGCACTTGGCGTTACTAGGGGTGAATAAGAGCTACTTGTGTGTGTTAAAAATCTACGCCTAACGTGAGATGTGAGCCTACACGTTTTACACATCAATACAAGATATATCCACCAGACCACAGAACCCCCTGCCAAGCACATAATTATGAATTGCAGAGTATTCATTTAGATGTAGATGCAGATGTCAAGGGACGCTTAACAGGAAGGAGGTCGGGATCTGGGAATGGATAGAAGTGCAGAAGTGCAAAATATAAGCGTGAAATGCTTGCAAAGTATTGCTTACTTAGATGTGTGCCACAGCTCGTTTTATCTTAGGACCGAGAAATAAGGAAGGACTGTTCTCAGAACGAAGAATGGGTTATAGGAAAGGGGATATCAAAGAATACGTTTTTATAGGAGGTGAGAGGAATGATAGAGAGTAAAGACAGCAGCAATTAAAAGAGAAAATGTAGTGTCATTGGAAACCGCTGGATTTGTTTACAAAGTTTTGGGGGAGTGTAATAGAAGGGCACTTGCGGCGATAGTGTCAGAGAGAGAGAGTGTGAGAGAGAATAGAAGAGACATTAACAACGAGTAAACATAAATGTTCAAACGTGTGTGAAATCTTATGGGACTTAACTGCTAAGGTCATCAGTCCCTAATCTTACACACTACTTAACCTAAATTATCCTAAGGACAAACATACACACCCACGCCCGAGGGAGATCTCGAACCTCCACCGGGACCTGCCTCAGAGTCCATGACTGCAGCGCCTTAGACCGCTCGGCTAATCCCGCGCGGCGAGTAAACATAATATGAAATTGTTGGCGTATTGTGTGGAGGACGGAGGGTGTATTCATGGATGGAGGGGAAGAGAGAGACGTATTTGAAATAACAAAAACTACTGTGACAGGGTCCATCTACGCTGATTAGTTTGAAGGAGGTAGGTAGACAGGGTATAAATGAAATCAAAATAGAATACTTAGCAAACTGTATATTCAAAAGAAACCCACTTGAATTAAAAGGGCAACTCAAAGGAAAGCTAATCCATATTGAATCTTTTCTGTTGACACGCGATCTTCCACTAGCTCCCAATGAGGAAAAATGACGAAAAAGAAAACAAAACATTTTAAGAACTCTAATATTTTATCCAGAATCCTTCATTATTTTGTACTTCTACCACGCGTCTTGGCATAGAATGTATAAGCCGTCGGACGTAACAGCCTGAAGAAGCAACTTCCTCCCAGGCTTCCAGGACGCAGTCCCAAAAAGCGTCCGCAGTAGTTGGTTGGTTTTGTGGCCAGCTCTCTGTTAATGTTCTGGCGACCTCAGCCCACATGTTTTCCATGAGGTTCCTATCAGCCGCGTGTGGCGGCCAGTCCATGACGTTGACGCCAATCGTGGAGCGCCGCTGCTGAACAAATGCAGACTTGTGAATGGGAGAATGGTCGGTCCTCTTCCAGTGTGACGTTCCCTTCTGCGTACAGCATTCGCACTGACGGAAGCATCACATTTTCCAATATGTGGTCATACTGCGCGCTGTCCAGAGTTCTTTCTATCCTGTGAAGAATTCCCGCCCCTCTCGCAGAATTCCCACCCCAGCAGGTAACAGATAGCCGGCCACTACTTCTCGTCGTGGTTACATATTCGCGTTGATGGCGAGTCCCTTGCGGCCTGTAAACGATTCATGGACCGTCGTTATTGGTGGAAAACACCTTCTCATCAGTGAAAATGACGTCAGATGGAGCTCCGCAAATGCTAGCCGGTATATAACGTTGTCTTCGCTGAGCTCTTGTTTCACGGCGGATCGTCGTGCACGCAGTCCAGCGTCCCTCAGCCATCGGCGAATCGTGTCACTGGAGCCTGGGAAGTTGGTCTCTCGCCGCAACTGCTTCGCGTTCAGAAAGGGATTTTCTCTGCTCCTAGACACTGGGTCCCAGTCTTCCTGCTGTGAGATCACTCTCTTTCTGCCTGCGCCCGGAGCCCTGTTGGTGGTGCCTCATTCAACGCAGATATTCCACCATCTCGTTGCAGTGGTATGTGGTACGCCATACCGTCTGCCAGCTTCTCTGATGGAACATCCTCCTTCCTCAATGAGAGCGACGACTCTACCTTGGCCGGCCGGAGTCGCCGAGCGGTTCTAGGTGCTGGAACCGCGTGACCGCTACGGTCGCAGGTTCGAATCCTGCCTCGGGCATGGATGTGTGTGATGTCCTTAGGTTAGTTAGGTTTAAGTAGTTCTAAGTTCTAGGGGACTGATGACGTCAGATGTTAAGTCCCATAGTGCTCAGAGCCATTTGAACCATTTTTTGACTCTACCTCGAATAGACCTCTCCCAGTGAGCCATTACGGCAGACAGCCTGATGAGTATTTCTGCTTGCCGCTCTTATACTGATTCCAGGAGAGGAGGTAAACATATTTATGTCAAACGGAGCGGCGGAGGCAGAGGCATGCGGCGCAACCGTCCTGGCTCGTCCCCGGCTGTTGGCCCACCAACGCCACCGCCAGCTCACTCACTTCCGTCTCGCCTTAGCCAGCCTGGCTGGCCCGTAGCTCGAGAGCCGCGGCTAGTATAGACCCGGGCCGCATGGCCACGATCACCCCTTGAAGAATGAAGAGTTACACCTAACCTACCCAAGTCTGTAGTACAAATTAACGCAGCTACAGCTATTATACTATAACACGTGCAGGCACACGTACAGTTGACGATTTATTCAAGTATTTGACGAACAACACTTTCAAAAATACTTTCATTTTAATCATAGCTACCACAAAATATTTCACCTAGCTAGCAATAGCACGACGCAGGAAACTATACTTTCCTGTAAGCGCTGTGCATTAGATGTAGCCTTAAGAAAACCTGTATTCAACCACGACAACTAAGCGGAATGTGAAAGTAAACAGGTTGGCGGCAGATTCTCCAAATAATAGTATATATTTAGTGTATAATACACGTTTTGTGCACTTATAACATGTACTCAGTGTCTCTGAAACAATACGTGCTGCACGACGGAAATTATTTTCTGCTGAAGCACTTCATTTACATCTCAATGATACACGACTACTACAGAACATTGCTCTTTACGGCAGTCAATCCACTTGTAAATCAATATCATGATATCGCAGATGTTAGGCAACACGTTACTAGGGATGAGTAAGGCCTTCAGGTTTGCAACTAAACATGCTACTCCTAGCTACTACTGAATATGAAGTTGATTATTAACGTGTCTTCATAACCATGTGTGCGGCGTTCGACTCTGTCAGTATAGACGTCTTCGTCACCTTGTTCCCAGTTAAACGTGTGCACATCTCGCTGATGGTGGACCAACATTGGACATTTCTCGTCTGTTCCTGGTTAGACAACGACGGCGATAGGCGCCGTGTTCGAATCCCGGTCAGGCAATACAATTTCAGTCATCATTTAAGGTTCCAACCCCACTATTGGTGACAATCAGTGATATCTACATTCTGATTTTACATACTTATTCAACAATCCGATTAGGTGCTGGGTTGGCATCCTTGTCCCCAGCATTACATGATGGCATTTCAATTTTAAACATGTGCATCCTTTATTCCTTGACAATGCAACACTATACAACGTCTTTCGAGGTTAATTACCAAGAAGGTAAATGTCATGTTAGGGTTCCTGCTTTCGCACAAACATTATCGTTATTTACGTTCAAGTTGAGAATTAATAACTGATACTGGTGCAAATGTCAATATTTGACGTCTCTTTCTGCCTAGTGATCGAGTCTGGATAAGGCACAAAGCTTTGCTTGGTTAACAATGGCTCTATGTTCTGGGTTTGCATCCGGATCCAGAACGAAGGCGTTGGTCATGTCATTTAAAGTACAACTTCGTGTACAAGTAACTGTTGATGAGTAATGTGAACAATGATATACGTTGGTCATGTCATTTAAAGTACAACTTCGTGTACAAGTAACTGTTGATGAGTAATGTGAACAACGATATTACTTGTGATTCGCTGTTAATGTTGGGATTTCCGTAGAGTGGTTGCCGCCGTTAATCACGTTTTCTTTTAACTGCTTAGTATTACATAAAGTTTATGCGAAACCACTCCCCGTTGAATGTTGAACGACGTTCAGCATGTGTTGGGTAAACCTTTTAGACAGCAAAGAACTTGTTTCCAATTGCCATACAACTTTATAAATCCATATAATGTTTTCAAATATTTAGTTACTGAACGATTTATGTGACAAAACTAGTTGTCCCATAACATTTGAAATGTCACTTATTGTAATTAAGTTTAGTTTATAACCGTTAAGGACTGTCTGATCTCTTCTGTACTACCGTGGTGTTACATCTGGACGGACTGTCATAAAGACTGGTGTTCTCTAGTAGTCTCTAGCGGTACCCATTGTGTATCTTACAACGACTGTACTGTGGAGGGTTGCGACTATGTGCAACACAGATATGCTATGTTGGTTGCATACATTCAGGTGCAGCCTACACATTGGAAATCAAGGATGACCCACCTATTTTGCTGTCGAGTGTACATGTCCAGACAAACGTATGATCAAAATTTCAGAAAAAGTAGATGATTATTAAAGAGAAAGAGCTTCACAACCCGAGCAAGTAGACAGCACGATGGTCCTTGCAAACGGTTATTCGGCTTGGCATTGATTGATAGAAACGTCCTGGCTGATTAAAACTGCGTGCCGGACCGAGACTCAAACTCGGGACCCGAGTTCGGGTCTCGGTCTGGCACACAGTTTTAATCAGCCAGGAAGTTTCATATCAGTGCACACTCCGCTGTAGAGTGAAAATCTCATTGTATTCATTGGCAGAGTTGTTGGCTGTCCTTCTGAAGGATATCATATCAATATCTGTCCAATTGCGCATTAGATCATCAATGGTCATCAGGACTCGATTCGAGCAGGACTCAACACTGAAGACAATTCTACTTCAGTTAATGAGATTCGAGGAGGAAGACGCATCTGGAGATGCCCTGGACACTGGTGATGTACCAGGCTGACCTTAGACGGCCATACCTCCCGACAACTAGGAGTGATGACCTGGGGTGCCACTTCCTTTCGTTGGAGGACGTCTTAGGACATCATCCGCTGTTCTATTTGTGCTCAGTTGTACGTTGACGATATTCTATGCCCCGTTTTGTTGCTCTTCATGGCAAGCTATTCTGGGCTATACCCGCCTGCACTTGGTGAGAGTTTCTACTTGTTTTCTTCGTGTTTGCCAAATCCTAGTTTGGCGAGCCAGGTCGCCGTACATTTCCCCAATTGAGAATGTTAAGAACGTTATACGCAAGGACCTCCACTAGCTTGGGATAATGACTGTATAGCGCATCAGCTGGGCAGAATTTGATACGACATCCCTAAGGAGGGTGTCCAACAACTATCAACTAATGCCGAGCCTGTGGACAAACGCGTTGTTAACTTATTTAACTTGTGAAGCTTTTCCTCTTGAATAAAGCATCCATTTTTTCTGAAATTGTAATCATTTGTTCGTCTGTGGATGTACAGTCGTGCTCAAAAGTATCCGCACGACCTGAATTGCATTTCGTCTGATTCGCATGCAACCCACATAACGCAACTGTCTAGCAGGTCCTCTAATCGATCGATGGTACAGTCGTTTGACTGTTGGAAATGGTTCCAACAAGTCACCACTAGAAAACACTACTCTGTATCGCAATAACTCAAAATGTAAAGTAATACCACGATACTACAAATATCATGGAACACCTCATCACAGATAAGACTGTCCGTAAGGCTTGTAAGCTCACATTTATTACAATAAATGACATACCCGAAATGTTACCATGCTTTTTACTACGTCAGATAGGTAATGCACGTAGTACGTTCATCGTATTCGTGGTTTCCTCTTCAAAGTACTCGTAACATACCATACGTGTTATTGAACGCAAAATGTGATTAAAAATTTACGTTATTCACGAGCAGCTAGTTGAGAATATGTATGAAATTAAAATGACACGACGAACCGCCTCGTTCTGCATATGGATTCAAACCCAGGTCATGCAGGCTAGGCCGCGGTGGCCGTGCGGTTCGAGGCACTTCAGTCCGGAACCGCGTGACTGCTATGGTCGCAGGTTCGAATCCTGTCTCGGGCATGGATGTCAGGTTAGTTAGGTTTAAGTAGTTCTAGGTACTAGGGGACTGATGACCTCAGATGTTGAGTTCCATAGTGCTCAGAGCAATTTGAATCAATCATGCAGGCTAAGATTTCGTGGCTGATGGAAATTAACAGTCATTCCTGACTAGGCATTAAGAGAGTGGATATACCTAATTTTTGGACAGTATCAGTTAGCAAATATCAACTTTAAATTACCCAACGTAACTTTTTTAATGGACGCGAATTCCTACCCAGCATCTATTGTCCCTGTTAACGAACTACGAGAGATGTTAAATATTGCTACTTCACAAGTAACACTTGAAATGCAGTGAGGTAAAGCTTTCTGTTGGACAGGGATTCGAACCCAGAACCTAATGGGATTGTTATCCAATCACAATCAACTTTGACATATCGGATTTTGTCGGCGGTAGCTAAATGTATTAACTGAAATGACGAGACGAAACATTAAGTTTTTCCTTCCCTGGACTCCAACCCGGCACGTATCGCTGTTATATTATAGAGAAAAGGAACGTTAAGTATGGATCTGTTACACCAGCAGCGACATGTGAGCATGTTTAAATTAGAAATAATTTGACAAAGAGTTCAGTGCTGACTAAGAATCGAACCCCACACATATCGTTGTTGACTACACACAAAGAGACGACACTTACCGAATTTTTCTCCACCAGTAGCTCGGAATAGCATCCTTCGACTTACAGTGATCTCGCAAATAGTTCTGTGTGTCACTGGGAGTCAAAAACGTCAGATATCGTTAGTGTTGACAACGAATGAAAATGCATTAAAAATAAAAATTATTATCCACCAGCAGATAGGTGTTCTCATGCTAGAGCTTGATAATACATAGTGAAAAGTTCAGTGCTGGGCGAGGATTCCAGACCAATCATGCGCAATATGTGGAGATGCTGAGGAATCAGCTTTTTTAAACAAACAACAAGTTGTAGTCGAGCTGTATTGTCACGAAGGGATCAAATTCCGCGTTAAGGGCGGTCTGAGTTGCATTCCCAGTTCAGAACCAATTTTATCGACATACAGAAGCTCCAATAAAGACGGAATAAGTGTCCTGTGAGCCTACATAGCGTTTGTTTCGTCACTAGAACTAAATAACTAGTATAAAAAAGGTTACTGGTGATAGACTTTCTACGTGTCGCCACTCCAGACTTTATTGTGGTTCAACCTAATGTCTACGTGGTGGATAAGAAATATCATTTTTAATGTGAATTTCAGACCACAATGCCATTATGTCTTCTTCACTTGGTGTAGCAAGAAGAGAATGGAATTGGTCTTTCCCTATGTAAAATCATTGACAGAAGTTGGAATCGAACCCAGACCATAGATATATGAACCTATCATCAATCCAACAGACAACCAAACCCTATTCTCTATCGCTCATTGTTCTATCGTAACGCCGTTGCGTTACACTAGTTGAGAATTCTGACACACAGGCTCCCTGTAGTAATTTGCAGCATGTTCATCAGTAAATTCATTTATTTGATTGACCGAATCACCATGAACTAGCTGCCTCGGTTACCCAGTGCTTACATTCGACTCTATTTTGTAATCACCGAAATAAAATCACGTAACTGCCACCTACACAGATCTGCCAACAGCGTAGGATGCAGAAATTTAAATAGGAAGTGTTCCTTTCCACTTGAGCCACTCTATTGCGCTATCTGTTTGTTGAAAACATCCTGCAGTGCAAAAGAAAAGGTATAACTGTTTATCTCTCATAAGTATAGACCCGGCCATATGCAATACCTCACAACGCTGTGGAATGCAGAAGTTCTGGAAGAAGTGTTTTTGAGTTCTGGAGCTGCAGTAGCTATGTGCCAGTTAGTAGCGTAATGGTAAGTGTCGTGACCCGTAGATAGGATGTCGCGAGTTCGAGTACATTCATTGCTACATTTTTTAAAAAGCAATTCTGTCTGCTGAAGTTATCAACGTAATGGAACTTGTAACATAACTCCCTTCACTTCTCAACCCAAAATAGTTGCATGTGGAAAAAGTGCTAAGTTCAGCGACATTTTGTTCTTTTCAGATTTAACAGACAACCAGGAAGCAGATGCATATCAAAACTTTTGTATTGTGTATGGGGAGAGCGCATCGTGCCAAAATACGTCAGAAAAGTATTTTCTACATTAGCTGTCGTCTGGTAGTGGCTTTTAATTCTTCTTCAAACCTTGTTTGACAGCTCTATCTCGGTACAAGTTTTCGACATGCATGTAATCAACAAAATGCATGTGCACTGTCAGACTGTTACAGGTTACATCAGAGAACTCGCATATATAGTTGATGATTAATTTCTCTCTCATGTTTACTATTGTTTTAACAACACTAAAGGAAATCTTACGTAAATTTTGAGCTGTATTGTAAGAAATTAAATAAAACTACCCACGATAACCTTACGACGAAAGTCTGTTTTAATAAAACTTAGTATCTGTACACAAGCGAGCCTCTATCGACACGAATTGGTAAAATACTGCTCGCTCAGGTTTTGATTGGGTCTGTGATTATTTGGTATGCTGTGTCATACTCAATAGGTATGCAAATGTGGCATTTCGTAAAAAAAGTTATGTATTCCTAGAAACCCAAAATTTGCATGTCAGCAGCGGAAAGAGGCGTTACCATTGCACTGTGAGCCGAAAGTATTTTCCTGCTATTTCCTTATCGATGTTTGACCTGGCTGCTTGTAGCTCTTTCACCGAAGGGATAAAAACGCTAC
This sequence comes from Schistocerca piceifrons, assembly GCF_021461385.2. Classification (NCBI taxonomy): domain Eukaryota; kingdom Metazoa; phylum Arthropoda; class Insecta; order Orthoptera; family Acrididae; genus Schistocerca; species Schistocerca piceifrons. Next base: position 768,852,999 of record NC_060140.1, on the reverse strand, counting down.
CGTCAGTGAGACTGGAACTGCGAACCATAATAGACGCTTTTTCACAGGTCAGCACGTTACCACAGAGCTGGCGAAGATGTATGTCTCTTATTTTCCTCTTACGAGACCAATAGTGGCTAGAACTCGTAAACCGATATTTACAGGACGAGATTAGTAAAAATGAATTGTTGTAAGAAAATTTAATGATGGTAGGTAAAGAATTCTTTCATTAAAATGACACGTTCCACATCATTACGTAATAACGTATTTATGATCTATGAAATGATCTAATGTAATCTAATCTACTCTAATCATGTCATATTGATGACTAGCCGAGAAGAGACATGAATTACCGAAATTTTTGCCACTACCATAACCATATGTAAACCTGAAAATAAAAGACGACAATTTTTGTAATAAACCGGGACTTCTATCAAGACCCTTTTGTCCCTGTTAACTAACCACGAAAGATGTCTGATATACCTCCATTCTGAAGCAACAAAGTGTGCATGCAATTAAAGATGAAGTGCACGATGTGACGTTCTGTGACGGAGATACGAACCCAAAACGTAATAGGATTGTTAACCAAGTAATATAAAATGTTTCGTATCGGTTTTTCTTACCAGCTGCTAGGTGTTTGAATCTAAAATATGGATACAAACTTTTGTGCCTAAGCGACAATCGAACTGCACACCTACCGTGCATCCACGAATATAGCTTAAGTATCAGTTGTTTACTCACCAACAGTAAGATGTGTGCGTGTTTGACCAGAAATAACGACACCTATTGCGGTTGTTGGCAACACATGAACAGACATTAAAAATGCACGTCAATTTTCACTAGCGGGTGGTGTGCACGTGATAGGGCTTGAAATAAAAATTATGAATATTTATGTACTGGATCAGCATTCGGACCCACATACTTACCTTTGGAGGAGACCTAGGGAAGACTGTAGTCTTGAGAAAAGGAATGAAATGATTGAACAATACTGCTCCGAGAGATTCAGATCCCCGAAAGAGGAGATACGAATTCGAATCACAGTCCAGCACCACATTTTTCAACGTCTCTACTTCAATCAAGTACAAGCAAAATAACAACCCTGTTCCTTTAAATGGCTATTGGTTCATCAAATAAAGTAAAATTTTCTGGTGTAAGTAAGTTTACTGGCGGCTGTATTTCTGTTTACCATAACTTCCGCTATGTCATTTCCCAAAGTAAACCGGCTCTGCCCAGTTGGTAATGAAGGAACGTGATGCTTAATGCGGATTCTGGATTATAACGTCTTTCTCTTGAGGTTACCAGAGGTAAAGTAATTCTGTTTGTGACTCTTAAAAGTAAATGCCTGAACCCACGCATTGCACCTGTGATAGTTCGTTCTAGCAGACCATTGTGGCCACATTTCCCAGTACCAGGAGTGTGCTGTAACAGATGATGTGCTTAGCTTACCAAATTAGTCACGGTGGAAAAAGCACGAGTCTATTAAATGGTAAAGTAGAAGCAAACTTTTGACGCGGAGATTATGCTATTCTCATGTCAGCAGGATGTAAGGACTCTTCTAGCCATCGTAGGCTCGATGTGAAGCCATTTTGAAATTTTCGCAAATTCAGCTAATTTATTAGTTCGAGAAAAATCCACTGGGAAGTGTGAAGGTACCGGTTAATTTGATCATTACCCTCATTATTACCATCATTTTCTTGAGACCGCTGCTGGAACACTGTACTTGAAGATCATTTGATGCCTTTTGGTCACCATAGAAGTAGTTTCCCTGTCTACGGAATCCTTTTCATGTTAATATCAAACATCAGCAATTACTCGTAGGTTACATTAAAACTAAAGTAATTGATGAAGACGTTACTTGATAACAAAAACGCGCTGCCTTTCTTCATTTACTTGCGCCTAGAAATGGCTATCGAGTACTGCCAAACCAAAAGGCAAGAGACCTCACTGCCTTTCGATATACGTCGCTGTCAGTTCTTCCATATGATTTGGTCGACGTTAGTTGTTTCAAGTTGTGTATGAGGGACAATGTTTTAGAAAACCAATTGTTTTCCTTTGCAATAAACTGAAAGATATTCATTCTAAGCTATCCAAGTACAAAATTTTCGCAATATTAGTTCAAATTTAATATTCGCTTCTATAATCTAGGAAAGTATTTCACAGTTGCAAAACTCGCATCCAACTCATTGACCTTACACTTAGTCGCTGACCAAAATTCTAGCTCAAAGTGACATCAGATTAAGTAACCTAATGTAGCGAAGACTGTTTCCCAGTGCTCTTTCTCACCGGAAAATTCGCAGTTCAGTCATTTGGCTCCATGAGTACACTGTAACAGTAATTTCTGTGTGTATGCAATGCATACTGATTGTAGAATTTAGTGGTGCTCTCTCTTCCACTTCTGTGTACAATATGCCTGACCTAAACGAGCCCATTATCATTACAGGCCCTAGGCAGAGCAACATCATACTGACAACCTGACTGTTCGTTTTACCTGATTTTGTAATCATTTAAATAAAACAACATGACCTTCCAGTGAGAAACATTTCGTCCCCCTTTTCCTTCTGTGAAATTTGTCAGTAAGGTTTTTGCCTTCCAACCAGCGAAATGTGGCAGAGTACGGCCGGTAAACGATTCACAAACACGATTTAGTGCCGTTAAGACGATTTATTTTAACATCACAAGACTGTTCATAGATCCAATCGATTTCGAGGTGTAAAGTGTTTCTTATCTTACTTTTGTGACCGGTGGCCGTAAGTGATTTCCAAAGACTTTTTATTGTACTGAAATAATCTTTTGTCACAAAGTAACGAGGTAAGTGTTTTATTCGTATATATTTTGTAGGAAACTGTAATCGTGATGGAGATGATACACCTGAATGTTTGACACAACTGATAGGAGAAAACGCTGCATATTAACCAAACCCTGCGCCTCCTCTCCATATCCGCCTATGACACGAGCACGGGATTCTCCTCCCATACCTCTACAGAGATGTTCCTAGCACACCTGAGAAGTGGCAACGCCGTCACAAACATTACGCAACACTGCGGCAGTGCAATCACTTCTGCGTATGGTACTGAATTGACTCACTAAATTCTCTTGATATTCCCTTTCCATTTGAATGACTCTTGCTATATAATCGTCATGTAAACTAAGACACTGCGACAGAAAATTCAATTTTTTGGCTTCTTCACATAAGTGACAACTTTTATTATCTTTCACGATGCGTTATGAGGCTGCTGAGAGTGGCGCACAGGCAGCAGTGTACGAGCTTTTTTCTGATATATGTTATGGAGCTTCGAATTTCCAGAAAAAATTCTGTATCGAAATCGCAAGAAAACCTTTACACATCAAATCCTCTTGGTAACTCGACTCAGTAAGTTGTGTTAATGGTCATAGATCTTGGCTTTCTGACTGCCAAGCAGCTTCGCAACACCAGCGTCGCTGAAGAAATTCGAATCGACCATCAGCGATACGATTTCCAATATTGTTCTTCATTAACACTCAAATGCCAGGGTGGTAAGTATGAAGGAAATGAACCGCTTTGTTACTATATGGCATGTATGCTAAATTTCCACAGTAGCAATTAGGAACTCCCTGCAGACATTTGCTAACAGCGGCTCTAGCAACTTTTTCTCTGGGTAGCTTCAAATATGGGCAATTTTGTCGCCTTAAAAAATTGAATATTTTAAATATCACTTGTGAACAGCGTTCACTTCTCCATTAATTAAGGAATAGGCCTCAAACCAAGCAATTTGCCTGAGTAGCTATAGAGCAGGTTCCGATAGGTATTGACACAATCTTTTGCATCCATTTACCATAGAGAATCAAAGAAAGAAACCAAACACATTACATTGCATTTACTCTCTGTACCTTGACTAACACATATGAATCCATGACAATAATAAATTATTTGAAGAACCTCCCGTGAAAGGAAAAAGAACAGAATGTGACGCTTTAATTGTAGGGCACTGGATCAGAAACAATGTAATTAATTCTGTGCCACATTGATGTATTGCATCCTAGTGTAATAAAATAATCATAAAATAAAAACGGTTTTGTGCCTCCTTTGCTATCAAGAGTGAAACACAAATAGACAGAATTTATGGGTAACCACTCAACAACATTAAAGCATTTTACACGGTCGAGAGTGCGGAGTGGAGCAGACGTCGGCAGAAGGCGAGACAATGCAGTGCCTCAGCCCCCGCCGGTAGGCAGTAAACTTGTCCCAGAGAACTCAGACGCATGCGTTGTTCAGAGGCAGATGGTCGGCAAAGAAATCTTTCGCTAAAACATTGTTGGACCAAACTATTATTACCAGTGTGACAGAAAGCGAAATCTATTGTAGATTCGCTTGAATAACACTCGTAGCTTCAGCACCGAGAGGAAAGGGGTGATAAAAACTTAGTCGACGTGTGCTTTTAGTTACTAGACGTCGTATTAGCTAGTCTCGCGTTTTACCTCAAGACTACGGTCTTAGTCAAGAATAATGTGCTAAGACTGAAGTCAAGACTTCCTCTGGGACGTGCCGCAGTCTACAATGTTGCCAGATCGAGCATATTGCCGGACATAGGATTCTGAGAGGAGCACGACTGTATTGTCCACTACACGTGAACAACTCGGCGGTTAATTTTTTGCTCTAAGACTGTATCTACAACACGTATTGCACGCTGAAGACCCAGAAGAATTAAAACACAAAAGTAGTTTATGAGAGCAACGTTAACAATAGCGTTAGAAGTATTCATAGTATTGTATACGTGTGTGTAAACGCCTTCCAATGCCCACTGAAGGAAGACAAGGATACACAGTCTAGCTTCAATGTTATAAATTCGCCTCAGTTTGCGGATGAACTCAGACTTAGGTTGATAATCATTTTGAATATTTAGCAGTACTGTACCCATTGGTGTTAAACCCGTTTTCAACCAATGATTCCCACAGCTACAGGAATACTACTTGTGATACCTCTTAGCACTGCATAAGTATTTTGTCTATCAGACGAAAAGATCAACCTGACACAAACGGTGTGAACTTTGTTTTACAACCTTTGTACCTGGATAATGAGCTTTTTCATATTTGAGATGTGTGTGAACGTTGCTTCTTGAGACGATTTAAGACGAAACTAAATTCCTTCACCAACGACAATGTTTCAAGAAATCGTCTTAACGGCACTAAATCGTGCTTTGTGAATCGTTTGCCGGTTGTACTCCGCCGCATTTCTCTTGTTGGGAGGCAAATAGCTTACTGACAAATTTCACAGAAAGGGGAAGAAATGACTCTCACTGGAAGGTCATGTTTTATTTAAATGATCACAAAATCAGGTAAAACGAACAGTCAGGTTGTCAGTATAAGCACATTACTGTTGTCAATATGATGTTGCTCTGCCCAGGGCCTGTAATGATAAAGGGCCCGTTTAGGCCAGGCATATTGTATACAGAAGTGGAAGAGAGAGCACAGCTAAATTCTACAATCAGTATGCATTGCATACACACAGAAATTACTGTTACAGTGTACTTACGGAGCCAAATGAGTGAATTGCGAATTTTCCGGTGAGAAAGAGCACTGGGAAACAGTCTTCGATAAATTAGGTTACTTATTCTGGTGTCACTGTGAGCTAGAATTTATGGTCAGCGACTAAGTGTAAGGTCAATGAGTCGGATGCGAGTTTTGCAACTGTGAAATACTTTCCTAGATTATAGAAGCGAATATTAAATTTGAACTAATATTGCGAAAAATCTGTACTTGGATAGCTTAGAATGAAAATCTTTCTGTTTATTGCAAAGGAAATCAATTGATTTTCTAAAACATTGTCTGTCATACACAACTTGAAACAGGTCATGTCGACCAAATCATATGGAAGAACTGATAGCGACGTATATCGGAAGGCAGTGAGATCTCTTGCCTTTTGGTTTGGCAGCACTCGACAGCCATTTCTAGGCGCATGTAAATGAAGAAATTCAGCGCGTTTTTGTTATCAAGTAACGTCTTCATCAATTACTTTAGTTTTAATGTAATCTACGAGTAATTGCTGATGTTTGATATTAACATGAAAAGGATTCCATAGACAGGGAAAGAACCTATTCTTGGGAAACTAATTCTATGGTGACCAAAAGGCATCAAACGATTTTCAAGTACAGTGGTCCAGCAGCGGTCTGAAGAAAATGATGGTAATAATGAGGGTAATAATCGAATTAACCGGTAACTTCACACTTCCCAGTGGATTTTCTCGAACTAAGAAATTAGCTAAATTTGCGAAAATTTCAAAATGGCTTCACATCGAGCCTAGATGGCTAGAAGAGTTCTTACATCCTGCTGACATGAGAATAGCATAATCTCGGCGTCAGAAGCTTTACCATTTAATTCGTGCTTTTTCCACCGTGACTAATTTTGTAAGCTAAGCACATCATCTGTTACAGCACACTCCTGGGACTGGGAAATGTGGCCACAATGGTCTGCTAGAACGTACTATCACAGGTGCAATGCGTGGGTTCAAGCATTTACTTTTAAGAGTCACAAACAGAATTACTTTACCTCTGGTAACCTCAAGAGAAAGACGTTATAATCCAGAATCCGCATTAAGCATCACGTTCCTTCATTACCAACTGGGCAGAGCCGGTTTACGTTGGGAAATGACATAGCGGAAGTTAAGGTAAACAGAAATACAGCCGCCAGTAAACTTACTTACACCAGAAAGTTTTATTTTATTTGATGAACCGATAGCCATTTAAAGAAACTGGGCTCTTACTTTACTTGTACTTGATTGAACAAGAGGCGCTGAAAAATGTGGTGCTGGACTGTGTTTCGAATTCGTATCTCCTCTTTCGGGGATCTGAATCTCTCGAAACAGTATTGTTCAATCATTTCATTCCTTTTCTCAAGACTGCAGTCTTCTCTAGGTCTCCTCCAAAGGTAAGCATGTGGGTCCGAATCCTGATCCAGTACAAAAATATTCATAATTTTGTTTCAAGCCCTATCACGTGCACACCGGCCTGCTAGTGAAAATTGACGTGTATTTTTAATGTCTGTTCATGTGTTGCCAACAATCGCGATAGGTGTCGTTATTTCTGGTCAAACACGCACACATCTTACTCCTGGTGAGCAAGAAACTGATACTTAAGCTATATTCGTGGATGCACGGTAGGTGTGCAGTTCGATTGTCGCCTAGGCACAAAAGTTTGTACTCACACTTAGGTTCAAACACCTAGCAGCTGGTAAGAAAAACCGATACGAAACATTTGATTTGACTTAGTTAACAATACATTTCCGTGTTGAGTTCGTATTTCCGTCACAGAACTTCACATCATGCACTTCATCTTTAAATGCATGCATACTTTGTTACTTCAGAATAGAGGAATTTCACACATCTTTCGTGGTTAGTAAACAGGGACGAAATGGTTTTGATAGAAGTATCGGTTTATTACAAAAACTGTCGTCTTTTATTTTCAAGTTTATAATTAGTTACTGGTATTAGCAAAAAATTCGATAATTCATGACTCTTCATGGCTAGTCATCAATATGATATGATTAGATTAGATTACATTAGATTAATTCTTGTTTCATACATCATGAATATGATATTTCGTAATGATGTGAAACATGTCATTTTAATGAATGATTTCTTTACACACCATGATTCAATTATCTTACAACAATATTTTACCCTCTCTCTCTCTCTACTCTTTTAGTTTTTTATCTCTCTCTCTCTCTCCCTCTCTCTCTGACACACACACACACACACACACACACACACACACACACACACAAACCTTTTTTACTTTTATTTGTTTGTTGTGCTCGACTATCGGCGAGGCACGGAAACATCTGCGAATGAATTTCTTAGTTTTTAGTACACTTACGAAAGAACTATAAAAACAGCTATGAGAGTTACTGATTTATGATACTTAGTTTGCAGTCAGTTCTGAGTTTTATTAGTAACTACGCTCCAGTCCCTAAACCTAGTTACAGAAATGCGAATCAGACGCATTACGTATTCCAGGACGCAGCACCCGCATCTTGGAGACACCAGATATGGTCACTTCCCAGCCCGCTGTAGGATCACATCGGTTCGTCTTCTTCCTGCTGGTACTGTAACTGAGATTTGGCAACATGGCAACGTATGTTTGGCAACTCTGTGATCGACGAGTTACATCCTGGTGTGCACGGAATTAAGCCTCAAAGTTCACTTGATTTCACCTGTCATTACCATTGAATAATCCGAGATATTATCGCTTGAGGTGTAACAAAAGATTGTAAATTTACGGTTTTACATCCCAGGAAAGTCGTTGCACGTGGAAATCGCAACTAATCTCGTCCTTTTAATATCGGTTTACGAGTTCTAGCCACTATTGGTCTCGTAAGAGGAAAATAAGAGACATACATCTTCGCCAGCTCTGTGGTAACGTGCTGACCTGTGAAAAAGCGTCTATTATGGTTCGCAGTTCCAGTCTCACTGACTGCAGCGTTTTATTCCATCGGTGAACGAGTTACAACCAGCCAGGTCAAACATCGATAAGGAAATAGCAGGAAAATGCTTTCGGCTCACAGTGCAATGGTAACGTCTCTTACCGCTGCTGACCAGCAAATTTTGGGTTTCTAGGAATACATAACTTTTTTTACGAAATGCCACATTTGCATACCTATTGAGTATGACACAGCATACCAAATAATCACAGACCCAATCAAAACCTGAGCGAGCAGTATTTTACCAATTCGTGTCGATAGAGGCACGCTTGTGAACAGATACTAAGTTTTATTAAAACAGACTTTCGTCGTAAGGTTATCGTGGGTAGTATTATTTCATTTCTTACAATACAGCTGAAAATTTACGTAAGGTTTCCTTTAGTGTTGTTAAAACAATACCACCTCGGCTGTGTGGATTACCCAAGATCCGTAAGAACAACGTTCCACTGAGACCGATCGTTAGCGCTCCTGGCTCACCAACGTATAAACTGGCAAAACACTTGGCCTCTCTGCTCCAGCCACACGTGGGGAAGACCGACACATACATTAAGGACTGAGGACATTTCATTGAGATGCTGAAGGAACTGAAACTTGCACCAAACGACATACTGGTCAGCTTTGATGTTGTTTCGTTATTTACGAAAGTGCCACTCAGTGACGCTCTGGAGCACATCGGTTCCATGTTCCCGCACGACATCAAAAAGCTCTTCCGTGCATGTCTCACCACTAGCTATTTCAAGTGGAATGGTGATTTCTACGAACAGCTGGAAGGCGTCGCCATGGGTAGTCCTCTCAGTCCAGTGGTGGCCAACTTCTTCATGGAACAATTCGAAGCACAGGCACTGGACTCGGCTACTTGCAAACCTAAGGTGTGGTACAGGTGCGTCAGGAGCCATGGTGAAGAACAGCTCGGTGACTTCCTAAGGCACTTGAAGAGCCTCCATGCCAACATAACATTTACCATGGAAGTAGAAAAAGACAAGAAACTGCCATTTCTAGATGTGCTGGTCACAAGCGACGGCGAAAACTTGGGACACAGCGTGTATCGAAAACCGACACACACGGACCGATACCTGCACAAACTGTCAAACCACCACCCGAGCCAGAAAAGAGGCACGATTAGTACGCTCGTAACGAGAGCAGGACGAATATGTGAGCCGCAACACCTCAAACGAGAAATGCAACACCTGGAAACAGTTCTGAGGAGCAATGGGTACTCCACAAATTATATTAGAAGTGTAACAGAGCCAAACACTCGGCGAAGTAAGGAACCAGGAAAAGAAATGTCGGGTACGGCCTTTCTGCCATACATTCCCAGAGTGGCGGACAGAATCGGCCGTATATTGCGCAAACAGGGCGTAAAGACGATTTTTAAACCGACAAGGAAGATCAAAGACTGTCTTAGATCGGCGAAGGAGAAAAGAGACCCACTTGCAATGTCGGGAATATACCGTGTACCATACACATGCGGAAAAGTGTATGTCGGAATGACTGGACGATCAATTAACACCAGGATCGAAGAGCATAAGTGACACTGCAGGTTGGGGCAGGTGGAGAAATCGGCCGTGGCAGAGCACGCACTGAATGACACCGATCACGTATTAAAATTCGCCGACACGGAAGTTCTGGCTGTAGAGAAGCACTATCACACGCGCTTGTTTAGAGAAGCTGTAGAAATACAAAAACACGCGAACAGTTTCAACAAGAAAGAGGAAAGCCTTAAGGTAAACCGATCCTGGCTTCCCGTACTGCAGCGAACGACCGTCACAGGTAGCAAGAGGAGAACCGCACCGGAAATGACCGCGGAGAAGCCCTCGGACGTTGGCGCGCCAGGTACATATAGTCTGCGGCCGCGAGCTCGGCTCCAGTTCACCACCGGCAATGGAGGGTGAAGCTTTGACAATGCCAGCAACTCGTGCGGGCGAAACGTTAGAAAATCATTAGATGAACGTCGGCCGAAGAACCCGAGACAGAAGCCAATAGGCAGTTTGTCAACAAGTGGCCACGAAAGCCTTAACAGTTTCAAAAACAGTTCTTCCAGAACTTCTGCATTCCACAGTGCTGTGAGGTATTGCATATGGGCGGGTCTATACTTATGAGAGACAAACAGTTATACCTTTTCTTTTGCACTGCAGGACGTTTTCAACAAACAGATCGCGCAATAGAGTAGCTCAAGTGGAAAGGAACACATCCTAATTAAATTTCTGCATCCTACGCTGTTGGCAGTTCCTTGTAGGTGGCAGTTACGTGATTTTATGTCGGTGATTACAAAATAGAGTCGAATGTAAGCACTGGGTAACCGAGGCAGCTAGTTCATTGTGATTCGGCCAACCTAGTAAATGAATTTACTGAACATGCTGCAAATTACTACAGGGAGCCTGTGTGTCAGAATTATCAACTAGTGTAACGCAACGGCGTTACGATAGAAAAATGAGCGGTAGAGAATAGGGTTTGGTTGTCTGTTGGATTGATGATAGGTTCATATATCTATGGTCTGGGTTCGACTCCAACTTCTGTCAATTTTATATAGGGAGAGACAGGTTACATTCTCTTCTGGCTACACCAAGTGAAGAAGATATAATGGCACTGTGGTCTGAAATTCACATTAAAAATTATATTCCTTATCCACCACGTAGACATTAGGTTGAACCACAATAAAGTCTGGAGTGGCGACACGTAGAAAGTCTATCACCAGTAACCTTTTTTATACTAGTTATTTATTTCTAGTGACGAAACAAACGCTACGTAGGCTCACAGGACACTTGTTCCGTCTTTTATCTGAGTTTCAGTATGTCGATAAAATTGGTTCTGAACTTGGAATGCAACTCAGACCGCCCTTAACGCGGAAATTGATCCCTTCTTGACAATACGTCTCGGCTATAATTTGTTTGTTCAAAACTGCAGATTCCTCAACATCTCCACATGTCGCGGTTGAATAGGTTCGAATCCTGGCCCGGCACCAAAGATTTCGTAATGTATTATCAAGCTCCAGCATGAGAACACCTATCTGCTGCTGCATAATAATTTTGAATTTTAATGTATTTTCATTCGGTGTCAACACTAACGATATCTGACGTTTTTGACTCCCAGTCAGACACAGAACTATTTGCGACATCACTGGAAGTCCAAGATATTATTCCGGGCTGCTGGTGGAGAAAAATTCGGTACCTGACGTCTCTTTGTGTGGGGCTCTATTCCCAGTCAGCGCTGAACTCTTTGTCATATTATTTGTAGTTTAGACATGCTCATATGTCGTTACTGATGCAAAAAAAAAAAAAAATTCAACGGTCGTTTTCTCTAGAACATGACAGCGATAGGTGCCGGGTTGGAGTCCTCGGAGGGAAAATTTAATGTTTCATCTCGTTATTTCAGTTAAAACATCTAGCTACTGCCGAGAAAATCCGATATGTCACAGATGATTGTGCTTCGATATCAATCCGATTAGGTTCTGGGTTCGAATCCCTGTCCAACACAAAGCTTTACCTCACGGCATTTCAAGTAAGTTAGTTGTGAAGAAGCAATATTTAACATCTCTTGTAGTTCGTTAACAGGGACAATAGATGCTGGGTAGGAATTCGCGTCCGTTAAAAATGTTTGCGTTATGTAATTTAAAGTTGATATTTGCTAACTTACACTGTCTGAAATCGAGGTGTATCACTCTCTGTATGCCTAATCAGGAATGACTGTTTCCGTCAGTCACGAAGTGCTTGTTTTTTCTGCATGACCTGGGTTTGAATCCATATGCAGAACGAGACGGTTCGTCGTGTCATTTGAATTTCATACATATTCTAACCCCCCCTCCCCCCCCCCCCCCCCCACATGAACCATGGACCTTGCCGTTGGTGGGGAGGCTTGCGTGCCTCAGCGATACAGATAGCCGTACCGTAGGTGCAACCACAACGGAGGGGTATCTGTTGAGAGGCCAGACAAACGTGTGGTTCCTGAAGAGGGGCAGCAGCCTTTTCAGTAGTTGCAAGGGCAGCAGTCTGGATGATTGACTGATCTGGCCTTGTAACAATAACCAAAACGGCCTTGCTGTGCTGGTACTGCGAACGGCTGAAAGCAAGGGGAAACTACAGCCGTAATTTTTCCCGAGGGCATGCAGCTTTACTGTATGATTAAATGGTGATGGCGTCCTCTTGGGTAAAATATTCCGGAGGTAAAATAGTCCCCCATTCGGAACTCCGGGCGGGGACTACTCAACAGGAGGTCGTTATCAGGAGAAAGAAAACTGGCGTTGTACGGATCGGAGCGTGGAATGTCAGATTCCTTAATCGGGCAGGTAGGTTAGAAAATTTAAAAACGGATATGGATAGGTTGAAGTTAGATATAGTGGGAATTAGTGAAGTTCGGTGGCAGGAAGAACAAGACTTCTGGTCAGGTGACTACAGGGTTATAAACACAAAATCAAATAGGGGTAATGCAGGAGTAGGTTTAATAATGAATAGGAAAATAGGAATGCGGGTAAGCTACTACAAACAGCATAGTGAACGCATTATTGTGGCCAAGATAGATACGAAGCCCACACCTACTACAGTTGTTTATATGCCAACTCGCTCTGCAGATGACGAAGAATTTGAAGAAATGTATGATGAAATAAAAGAAATTATTCAGATTGTGAAGGGAGACGAAAATTTAATAGTCATGGGTGACTGGAATTCGAGTGTAGGAAAAGGGAGTGAAGGAAACATAGTAGGTGAATATGGATTGGGGCTAAGAAATGAAAGAGGAAGCCGCTTGGTAGAATTTTGCACAGAGCACAACATAATCATAACTAACACTTGGTTTAAGAATCATGAAAGAAGGTTGTATACATGGAAGAACCCTGGAGATACTAAAAGGTATCAGATAGATTATATAATTGTAAGACAGAGATTTAGGAACCAGGTTTTAAATTGTAAGACATTTCCAGGGGCAGATGTGGACTCTGACCACAATCTATTGGTTATGAGCTGTAGATTAAAACTGAAGAAACTGCAAAAAGGTGGGAATTTAAGGAGATGGGCCCTGGATAAACTGAAAGAACCAGAGGTTGTACAGAGTTTCAGGGTGAACATAAGGGAACAATTGACAGGAATGGGGGAAAGAAATACAGTAGAAGAAGAATGGGTAGCTTTGAGGGATGAAGTAGCGAAGGGAGCAGAGGATCAAGTAGGTAAAAAGACGAGGGCTAGTAGAAATCCTTGGGTAACAGAAGAAATATTGAATTTAACTGATGAAAGGAGAAAATATAAAAATGCAGTAAATGAAGCAGGCAAAAAGGAATACAAACGTCTCAAAAATGATATCGACAGGAAGTGCAAAATGGCTAAGCAGGGATGGCTAGAGGACAAATGTAAGGATGTAGAGGCCTATCTCACTAGTGGTAAGATAGATACTGCCTACAGGAAAATTAAAGAGACCTTTGGAGATAAGAGAACGACTTGTATGAATATCAAGAGCTCAGATGGAAACCCAGTTCTAAGTAAAGAAGGGAAAGCAGAAAGGTGGAAGGAGTATATAGAGGGTCTATACGAGGGCGATGTACTTGAGGACAATATTATGGAAATGGAAGAGGATGTAGATGAAGATGAAGATGAAATTGGAAATATGATACTGCGTGAAGAGTTTGACAGAGCACTGAAAGACCTGAGTCGAAACAAGGCCCCCGGAGTAGACAACATTCCATTGGAACTACTGACGGTCTTAGGAGAGCCAGTCCTGACAAAACTCTACCATCTGGTGAGCAAGATGTATGAAACAGGCGAAATACCCTCAGACTTCAAGAAGAATATAATAATTCCAATCTCAAAAAAAGCAGGTGTTGACAGATGTGAAAATTACCGAACTATCAGTTTAATAAGTCACAGCTGCAAAATACTAACACGAATTCTTTACAGACGAATGGAAAAACTAGTAGAAGTCAACCTCGGGGAAGATCAGTTTGGATTCCGTAGAAACACTGGAACACGTGAGGCAATACTGACCTTACGACTTATCTTAGAAGAAAGATTAAGGAAAGGCAAACCTACGTTTCTAGCATTTGTAGACTTAGAGAAAGCTTTTGACAATGTTGACTGGAATACTCTCTTTCAAATTCTAAAGGTGGCAGGGGTAAAATACAGGGAGCGAAAGGCTATTTACAATTTGTACAGAAACCAGATGGCAGTTATAAGAGTCGAGGGACATGAAAGGGAGGCAGTGGTTGTGTAGGGAGTAAGACAGGGTTGTAGCCTCTCCCCGATGTTGTTCAATCTGTATATTGAGCAAGCAGTAAAGGAAACAAAAGAAAAATTCGGAGTTGGTATTAAAATTCATGGAGAAGAAATAAAAACTTTGAGGTTCGTCGATGACATTGTAATTCTGTCACAGAAAGCAAAGGACTAGGAAGAGCAGTTGAATGGAATGGACAGTGTCTTGAAAGGAGGATATAAGATGAACATCAACAAAAGCAAAACAAGGATAATGGAATGTAGTCTAATTAAGTCGGGTGCTGCTGAGGGAATTAGATTAGGAAATGAGGGTCTTAAAGTAGTAAAGGAGTTTTGCTATTTGGGGAGCAAAATAACTGATGATGGTCGAAGTAGAGAGGATATAAAATGTAGGCTGGCAATGGCAAGGAAAACGTTTCTGAAGAAGAGAAATTTGTTAACATCCAGTATCGATTTAAGTGTCAGGAAGTCATTTCTGAAAGTATTCGTATGGAGTGTAGCCATGTATGGAAGTGAAACATGGACGATAAATAGTTTGGACAAGAAGAGAATAGAAGCTTTCGAAATGTGGTGCTACAGAAGAATGCTGAAGATTAGAGGGGCAGATCACGTAACTAATGGGGAAGTATTGAATAGGATTGGGGAAAAGAGACGTTTGTGGCACAACTTGACCAGAAGAAATGATCGGTTGGTAGGACATGTTTTGAGGCATCAAGGGATCACCAATTTAGTATTGGAGGGCAGCGTGGAGGGTAAAAATCGTAGAGGGAGACCAAGAGATGAATACACTAAGCAGATTCAGAAGGATGTAGGTTGCAGTAGGTACTGGGAGATGAAAAAGCTTGCACAGGATAGAGTAGCATGGAGAGCTGCATCAAACCAGTCTCAGGACTGAAGACCACAACAAAAACAACAACACATATTCTCAACTAGCTGCTCGTGAATAACTTAAATTTTTAATGTCATTTTGTGTTAAATAATAAGTTCGGTATGTTACTTTGAAGAGGAAATCATGAATATGACGAACTTACTACGCGCATTACCTATCTGACGTAGTAATAAGCATGGTAACATTTCAGGTATGTCATTTATTGTAATAAATGTGAGCTTACAAGCCTTACGGACAGTCTTATCTGTGATGAGGTGTTCCATGATATTTGTAGTATCGTGGTATTACTTTACATTTTGAGTTATTGCGATACAGAGCAGTGTTTTCTAGTGGTGACTTGTTGGAACCATTTCCAATAGTCAAACGACTGTACCATGGAGCGATTAGAGGACCTGCTAGACAGTTGCGATATGCGGGTTGCATGTGAATCAGGTGAAATGCAATTCAGGTCGTTCGGATACTTTTGAGCACGACTGTACATCAGTCCAGCCGATTTCCGTCCCATTCAGATAATTCCTGCATCGTTTCTTTGTGTCAGTCTGTATGTTTAACGTTTGTGAATAATTGGTGATGACAGAATTGAGGCAAGAGCGAGCTGAACATGTTCAGTGGTCTTTTGTCGCTGTCGTGATCTGAACAGGATCTTGTGTGGCACATGAGTCGCTTGTAATAACATGATAGTTAGACAGTTTGAAATGGGTGGTTTTAGTGCAACAGTTTGCAATTCCAGGAAAACGTCTTAATTGTTTGTTGCTATGACCAGTTGTATTGAACTTTATTTCGAGAATCAGTTATTCAACAGACTTCAGTGAAATGGTTAGCTGTTTGGAAATCTCAGATTAGTGAATCAGTTGCTAATGCGTCAGGATTTACCAGGAGGGGAAAGCAGTAGGCACCCGTTGAGGTGAAGAATAAAACATACGTTGAACTGCAAGAAGTTTTAATGCTGAAAGAAAGGCAGGTGAGGTGGGCGTCTGGTCGGTTTGGAAGCTGCCAGCAGAAAAGAGCGAACGGTGTGTTCGCTCCCGGCAGCTGGCGCCGGCCAGTGTGGCCGAGCGGCTGCAGGCGCTACAGTCTGGAACCGCGTGACCGCTACGGTCGCAGGTTCGAATCCTGCCTCGGGCATTGATGTGTGTGATTTCCTTAGGTTGGTTAGGTTTAAGTAGTTCTAAGTTCTAGGGGACTGATGACCTCAGAAGTTATGTCCCATTGTGCTCAGAGCCATTTGAACCGGCAGGTGGCCGCGGTTCCACCCTCACTTGACGACCTGCAAGCCTCGCTATTGGTCGGTCAGATCGTAAGACGCGCAGTTCGGTAGCGTTGCCTCGTCAGCAGGACGTGAGTTTAGCTGCTGATGGTTGAACGTGTGAGTTTAACGGTGCTTCAATCCGGTTTTGGGCAACGTGACAGACGCTGCGACTTACCGTCAGGCAGCGCCCTCAGCAGAAGTGGAGCATGGGGGCTGGTAAATTAACATGTACTAAGGGGGGATCCTGCGGTGGAGGATGTACATGATTTTAACAATATGTCTTGATTATTTGTGTTTTCGTGTTAGATATCTACCAAAAATGACAATAATTAGGTGATGAATGCTTGCTTGAGAAAAGCTGGACGACTGCAGATGGTGCGGCGGTGGTGTGGGACGCTGCGAGTAGCGCACTGGTTGCAGCGATCAGCTGTAGGCGGTGGCAGCGGCGGAAGTCACTGACCACGGCAGGCAGCAGCGCGCAGCTTCCGCCGGAGCGTATAAGCAGGTGTTCCGGAAGGGGCGATGCACAAATCACAAGGGGGGTGGGGGAAGAGGGTTGACACTTTTGAATCACTTCACACGCGTATTTTGTTGCTAAAGATGGGCCATGCATTTTCTTTTGAGTAGATTTTACTTATTTACTATTCCTTTCTGCTCACTACTAAGTTTTGCTTACTACTACAGTATGGGGGCAGCAAGAAACGCTCCCATTTCAAAACTGGTATCCCGCAGGAGAATGCTGTTCAGGGACAGCAGAAGGGGGTGACCGAAGTCGCACAAAAAGTCCTTTTCCAAACGCTACTCATAGTGATAAAACAATAAAGATAATTTCTAAATGGGTATATACAGAACTAGGAAAAGCGTGCAAACACCTCAGCAGGGGTAGTGATATCACAGGGAGAACTATTAAATAGTAAACAGTACTGATAAGTAGGACACAGTAGGACTGGGTTGCTCGAAAGTAATCGTAACATGCTATAGTGGCTGTTACTTAAAACCTGTACAAAAAATGACCGCTAAATCACTATGAAAATTATAACTGAATACGGCAGACAAGACGAAGACTAGGGAGGAAGTGGTAGCGTTCGGGGCTGTGACTGGCTTATCGCAAGGCGACAACTGTGCCAGTCCGCGTGTTTGCACCATGCTCTGCTCATAGTAAGCGTTCACTGGTAGCATAACGTGCATTGGAAACGACTCCAAAACTTTGTATCAACGGGAAACTCGCTGCATGGTAAAGTGAATCAGGGCTAACGGTTTTGCTTTGACCTCGGGGTAATAGCATAAAACAGACCACTTAGCATCACCTACAACAACGCACACAGGAACTCCTGCCTGTACACAAATCAACATACAGAGGTAAAACAAATCAATTCTCTTTCGTCATCAACAAAAATTCGCTACCTTCTGGCGGTCGACAGCCGGAAGTCGTCTTATCCTCTCTTATACACCTACAGGGGTAGAACAGATAAATTCTGTTTCACAGCTTCGTGAATCAAGTTATCCAATCAAGGAACTACCACTTACGAAAAACAGAGGGCGTGGTAAGGAAAAGAATAAATAATCGGGAGAGATTGCAAAGAATTGCAGGGATTGACGTTAGTAGCAACGGGGTAATGAGGGAATGAGGGGGGGGGGGGGTGCGTATGGTAGTGCTTACTCGTCATCTAGTTCGGAAAGGGTGTAACGATGAGGGGTTGCATTAATAAATGCCTGCAATCTATGCGCAGGTGGAATTCGCTGTATATAGGGGTTTCACAAGTGATTCGCTGTATCGGAAGCTTTAGTACTGGATGTTGGGGTTTAGGGACAAAATGGATTTTACCAATGGGAAAAATAATGTCACGTTTAACGCGGAGTTTATTCTAGGTATATTCGTGTACAGCCGTCTGCGAGCGGAACGTCAGGGTAGCCCGACATATTGGCCAATTATGCAGAGCAGCCCACTCATGGCAAACCGGGAGGGTGATCACGGTAAAGAATAAGGAATTGCGTATAACCGTGAGCGAGTTCAGGTAACAGGTTTCTGAGTAAAAATTGATTCAGCGGTGATAACAGAGAAATTCCGACTGTAGCAGTCGTACTGGAATACAAAAGGCTTCCTTCCCCCTCTCTCTCGGGCGAAGCAATAGGCATATATGAAAGAGAGAGGGAGGCGATCGTTTTACGAAAGCGAAAACTGAAAGAATAAACCTATCAGCTGGGCACTCTGTGGGCGCTAACCGCAACGTGTAAGGCACACGGCCGTGGAGGAGGGAGATAGAAAGTAATTGTTGAGGTGGGAATGAGCAACTCAGAGCAACCCGGTGGAATGAATGGGCGAGGAAGATATAGGGCGAATACATGTCGGGGGGGGGGGGGGGGAGGTAATTACTACAAAATTCCTAAAATCCCCGAAGTAACTGGGTAATAGTACAGTCTTCAACAAGATAGCGCGTTACCGCGCTTGGACGATGACGTCAAGTCATGGCCGCTAATCATCCACAAACAAATGCTTATTTCAGCGGGAGCTTAAATCTTGGAACATCATGGGTGGGTTCGTTTTGATAAACAAAAGGGTGTCTCTTACTTCCCAAACGCACGGTGGGGCACTGAACCCAAAAGCTAGCAGTGTTGCCGGCAGCTATGGCCTAGTGGTTCTAGGCGCTTCAGTCCGGAACCACGCGACTGCTACGGTCGCAGGTTCGGATCCTGCGTCGGCTATGGATGTGGGTGATGTCCTTATGTTTTTTATGTTCATGTAGTTCTAAGTTCTAGGGGACTGATGACCTCAGATGTTAAGTCCCATAGTGCTCAGAGCCGTTTGAACCATCTGTAGCAGTGTCGATTTTCGTGCTCGATTGCAACAACTTCACTTCGTCAATCAATTACTTCGTATAGTTCGTAAGAAGTAGGATGAATAATAACGAAACCTAAATTCGTCTGGGTGAACTCTTGAATGTGCAACACGCACATGAGGCGCTAACTACTATTCTTCATATACTTGGGTGAAACTTAATCACATCTCTCCTACCACAAAATCTATCTCGCTTACCGCTCTACAGCGAGAGGGTAGCGTACTTCTTTTCAACTTCAGGGGCGCATTCAACTCATCTCTACTGGGTATTTCACGTAACTGGGGTGCTTCACTCACCTCTAAACATATCAGTCGGGCTCTGGGCACGAACATGGTGCATAATAGGATTCCGGAATCGCTAACTCACAAACTGGGATAATACGACTTTAGGTGGAGACTTACAAAGTGGGAGGATTGGTATAGTGCAATATATTTAAACTCCAGGGCAGCGGTGGGCCTTTACATGCTGGGGTTAGCAATATAAAATACAAGTACATAAGATACTACACAAATGGCATAAATTATAGAAACACATGCATTAAAAACGGATGAAAAAAAGCAAGGGCGTTGCTGCGCAGCAAGACGATGATGAAATGTTTAAACCTAACATAAAACCATAAGGGGAGAGAAAAAAGTAAAATACAACTTAATGGCACCAATTATTAACTGGCTATCAACTGACAACGCGTAGCGTGTTGGACATCGCTCAACACTCCTAAGCATACAAAACGCATATACTACAGAGTACTGCGAAAACAGGTAGCGTTATGAAGCTGGCTGGAGGCAGTAACAGACAGAGTCGACAGAAGCAGGTATCAAGTTAGTGCTGAGGTCGCAGCGCAGTGCTCGCGAGCGTCGCACTCAGACAGCGGCGAGGCACGTGTGACACTGAGCTAGCCATGAGAGGCGCGTATTGAGTGAGCGACGCCTTGGCCGTTGTAACTAACCAGTGGTAGACCATAAAAATTGGGAAGATAAATTCGAAATTAGTGTTTGTAGCGAATAGTATTGACCAATGAAACGGTAAAGAAGGACGTAACAGGCTGTGGTGGTGAAGCCATTAATGAATTTGGAAAAAGAGTAGGTAGTCGATTATGAAGGTACATGAGACAAGACGGAGGATGAGGGGGTGGTACTATTCTTCGGGGGAGGTTCAGAACCGCAAAACGCCACCAAACTAAGTGTCGATGCATCCATCTTTTTGATTTGCAGCTCCTTGTATTGGCCGTGTTTGTAGTTAAAATTGTTGGATGTGAGGTCCTCCAGTTATCCAAAACATCGTTTTTATCAGTACATGTTTCGACACCACTGTGCCATCATCAGTGGGTTTCCGTTTTTATTTATTCTGCAATGTGAACATTTTTGTTAAATTATAAAATTATGTGCATTTTTATTTCAAATAACAGATCGTTTCCTTTTGTAAATACCTTCACATTTGGTGTGCGTGAATTTTCTGGATCACTTTTGTGTTAATTACTACAGGTAGCTTGTCATCTGCAACCAAACGATATTGATGAGAGAGTTTTATGCTGGGAGCTAACCTATCTCCTAGAATGTAATTTAGTTTTTCGCGATGTTTTCGCGCCTATTTTCGTATTTACTTTCGTTTTCGTGTGGCAAGCACTTCCATTCTCCGCTTAATGCTGAGATGTTGTGATGCACACGTAACTATAGCAAGTATTTTGCACAAATAACGTAGTAAAACTCTTTTCACTACACCAAAACACAGTGTGATTGTGGTTTGTTATGTGTCCCTGCCCAGTCAGTATTCATTTGTTCAGCAGAGAGTTCGGCACCAAATTTGAATTTTGTTTCCATTTATCTTTGTGTGTGTGTGTGTGTGTGTGTGTGTGTGTGTGTGTGTGTGTGTGTGTGCGCGCGCGCGCGCGTCTGTGTGTGTTTATTTTAAATGTCGATGTGCTGGAAGACACCTCTTTAACGGCGCACTTCGTTGTTGTGGTGTGTTTCCGCTTCACGATCCATCAGCTGCAGGTCGCTTGCTTCTAAACTTCCCTCGGAGGTATAGCCTGATTAGCGGACATGACAGTGAGAAACTCGCACTCAGTTTTAGTCTTAGTCAGCATGAAAGAAAACAGGGAAATAAATGCTTCTAAAACGACAGTAGACTTAGGACATATGCAAAGCAGTGGAACAGTGGAGTATTAGTTGCAGAAATTAAATGACAATTCGAAGTATCACAGGAAAAGACAAACAGAATGAACAACGGAAGGAGTGGCTCCACATCCTAGGTTTGACAACAAAACGAAACGTTCAACGACGTTGGATTGTTAAAAGTAACATTGGAGAAAAATTTTTGTAAGGTAAATGTGATGCATTCTTTCGAAAGGGAAAACAAAATCATTGTCAATAAAGGGGATCGAAAAGCGAAATACAGCATAACACAAAAATTCTGCAACAAAGCTTAATATCATCAAACAGGAAATAGTTATACAGTAGTTGTTAGAGGGTACCATTAAACACTTAATACTCTCAGTGCATGTGGACATGTTAGGGGCTTAGGAATGCAAATAAATTTACGAGGTGAAACTACTCGGGCGGTGAGGCGGAAGGACGGCAGAAATTACGTTTATAATAGGTATTTGGTTAGAAAATGTGGTGCCCTTCTGTGTTAAAGAGCTATGCCTTGATAGCAAAGATTGTTCTGATATGCATGTAGTAACTTAATGGAGGAAGACTGGCACGCAGACGGCGCGTGGGGAGAGGGAGAGGAAGGGGGAGGGTGGGTGCGCTCAGGTAGCGGCAGCTAGCGTGGCTAGGTGGAATGGCGCAAGTTGGTGAGGGGCGCCGCTCGTGCTGCTCCCTGTTTGACAGCACCAGCTGATTTTGACAGGCGCAGCGCATGTGTTCACAGTTGCGCAGTGTCAGTGTTCAAATGCGAAAATTACTTAATGCAATCACTTCTTCATACAGTATTCTTATTTAGCATTAACTGTAGTGGTACTGAACAAAGAGCTGCTGTCCGACCACTAGGCGTGTCATAACACATAAATAACAAAAATTAAAATAACGTAAGTAAAGTACAGGTTAAAACTAGGGGTTAGAACTAAGCCAGCATTGCAGAACAGGCTGGGCGGGTAAAACTCACACAATCTCTTTCAGAGGGGGATGCTAGGGTGACACTTTAGTTATTATAGTATTGGAGCATGAAATAGAAATTGTAGGGGTACAAAGTTCACTTGCAAAGAGGAAGAAGAATAAGAAGAAGAAGAAGATGAAGAAGAAAAAAATAATATGGTGATTGACTGAATCTTGTTACTTTCTCCTTCGGTTGATCAAACTGGGAATCTCTTAGGCACAAAATAGCATCTCCTTTTATAATCCCTGGATCTGAGAGCAAATGGATGCTTCGATCTGAGCCCATATCTGGGGTGAGCTGGGGGCCGGGGTACTTCCCGTTTTCTCCGCTTCACAGGAGGAGTAGGACCTGCGGAAGGGCCGTTGCTTGTCTCAGAAGTAAAGTACAGGTTGGATAAGCTGCTGAGCAGCAAGCCGTATACTCCTAGCTCACTTGTTACATAGTTTAATTCTTAATTTCTTTGCGTGTTTTTGGTACTTGCATTGTTTAATTCATAAATTTCGGGCGTATTATAGTATTTGAGAGTTGTAGCATCGCGTTTTAGTACCTGAATAGTGTAAATTCGCGTAGTCGTTTGTCTTCTGTTTTTGTTTTGAACGGCCAGTGTTGGTTGGTCACAGTCAGTGTGCTCCCTGCCGCCGTTGGATAAGCAGCTGAGTAGCAAGTCGTATACCCCTAGCTCACTCATTTGTTACGCAGTTTAATTCTTAATTTCTTTGCGTGTTTTTTGTACTTGCATTGTTTAATTCACAAATTTCGGGCGTATTATAGTATTTGAGAGTGTAGCATCGCGTTTTAGTACCTGAAAAGTGTAAATTCGCGTAGTCTCCTTCCGCCGCCGAGCAGTGTCAGCAGTGCTCAAGTAGCAGCATTACTGCATTTACTAGGCAATCTTGTATTTTAATTACCGTTTAAATTTTGTTGATTTGTTTGCGCTCTCTGTAGATTAGTTCAGACGTTCTTTGCAAAACAGTTTTTAGCATGGATAGGGACTGCAACTGCTGTGTTCGGATGCAGGCTGAGTTGGCATCCCTTCGCTCCCAGCTTCAGGCAGTGTTGGCTTCGGTCACACAGCTTGAGGCTGTTGCCAATGGGCATCACTGTGGGGGTCCGGATGGGGGTTTGTCGGGGACGGCCAGCTCGTCCCACGCATCCCCTGATCGGACTACGACTGTGGTTGCCCCGGATACTGCCCGCATTGAGGCTGATCCCTCACCTGTGGTAGAGTGGGAGGTCGTCTCAAGGTGTGGCAGGGGGCGAAAGACATTCCGGAGGGCTGAACGGAAAGCCTCTCCAGTTTGTCTGACGAACCGGTTTCAGGCTCTGTCTCAGGCTGATACTGATCTTCGGCCTGACATGGCTGCTTGTCCTGTTCCAGAGGTTG
Organism: Schistocerca piceifrons; assembly: GCF_021461385.2. Classification (NCBI taxonomy): domain Eukaryota; kingdom Metazoa; phylum Arthropoda; class Insecta; order Orthoptera; family Acrididae; genus Schistocerca; species Schistocerca piceifrons. The sequence goes on along the minus strand of NC_060140.1, from coordinate 768,828,923 downwards.
ACCCTCAGTCTGCAAGATCCGGGCAGTCGCAGAGGGTGGGCTTACTGGTAGTTGGGAGATCCAACGTCAGGCGCGTAATGGGGCCCCTTAGGGAAATGGCAGCAAGAGAGGGGAAGAAAACCAATGTGCACTCCGAGTGCATACCGGGGGGAGTCATTCCAGATGTGGAAAGGGTCCTTCCGGATGCAATGAAGGGTACAGGGTGCACCCATCTGCAGGTGGTCGCTCATGTCGGCACCAATGATGTGTGTCGCTATGGATCGGAGGAAATCCTCTCTGGCTTCCGGCGGCTATCTGATTTGGTGAAGACTGCCAGCCTTGCTAGCGGGATGAAAGCGAGCTCACCATCTGCAGCATCGTCGACAGGACTGACTGCGGACCTTTGGTACAGAGCCGAGTGGAGGGTCTGAATCAGAGGCTGAGACGGTTCTGCGACCGTGTGGGCTGCAGATTCCTCGACTTGCGCCATAGGGTGGTGGGGTTTCGGGTTCCGCTGGATAGGAGTCCACTACACGCAACAAGCGGCTACACGGGTAGCAGGGGTTGTGTGGCGTGGGCTGGGCGGTTTTTTAGGTTAGATGGCCTTGGGCAAGTACAGAAAGGGCAACAGCCTCAACGGGTGCGGGGCAAAGTCATGACATGCGGGGACCAAGCAGCAATCGGTATTGTAATTGTCAACTGTCCAAGCTGCGTTGGTAAAGTACCAGAACTTCAAGCGCTGATAGAAAGCACCGAAGCTGAAATCGTTATAGGCACAGAAAGCTGGCTTAAGCCAGAGATAAATTCTGCCGAAATTTTTACAAAGGTACAGACGGTGTTTAGAAAGGATAGATTGCATGCAACCGGTGGTGGAGTGTTCGTCGCTGTTAGTAGTAGTTTATCCTGTAGTGAAGTAGAAGTGGATAGTTCCTGTGAATTATTATGGGTGGAGGTTACACTCAACAACCGAACTAGGTTAATAATTGGCTCCTTTTACCGACCTCCCGACTCAGCAGCATTAGTGGCAGAACAACTGAGAGAAAATTTGGAATACATTTCACATAAATTTTCTCAGCATGTTATAGTCTTAGGTGGAGATTTCAATTTACCAGATATAGACTGGGACACTCAGATGTTTAGGACGGGTGGTAGGGACAGAGCATCGAGTGACATTATACTGGGTGCACTATCCGAAAATTACCTCGAGCAATTAAACAGAGAACCGACTCGTGGAGATAACATCTTGGACCTACTGATAACAAACAGACCCGAACTTTTCGACTCTGTATGTACAGAACAGGGAATCAGTGATCATAAGGCCGTTGCAGCATCCCTGAATATGGAAGTTAATAGGAATATAAAAAAAAGGGAGGAAGGTTTATCTGTTTAGCAAGAGTAATAGAAGGCAGATTTCAGACTACCTAACAGATCAAAACGAAAATTTCTGTTCCGACACTGACAATGTTGAGTGTTTATGGAAAAAGTTCAAGGCAAGCGTAAAATGCGTTTTAGACAGGTACGTGCCGAGTAAAACTGTGAGGGACGGGAAAAACCCACCGTGGTACAACAACAAAGTTAGGAAACTACTGCGAAAGCAAAGAGAGCTCCACTCCAAGTTTAAACGCAGCCAAAACCTCTCAGACAAACAGAAGCTAAACGATGTCAAAGTTAGCGTAAGGAGGGCTATGCGTGAAGCGTTCAGTGAATTCGAAAGTAAAATTCTATGTACCGACTTGACAGAAAATCCTAGGAAGTTCTGGTCTTACGTTAAATCAGTTAGTGGCTCGAAACAGCATATCCAGACACTACGGGATGATGATGGCATTGAAATAGAGGATGACACGCGTAAAGCTGAAATACTAAACACCTTTTTCCAAAGCTGTTTCACAGAGGAAGACCGCGCTGCAGTTCCTTCTCTAAATCCTCGCACAAACGAAAAAATGGCTGACATCGAAATAAGTGTCCAAGGAATAGAAAAGCAACTGGAATCACTCAATAGAGGAAAGTCCACTGGACCTGACGGGATACCAATTCGATTCTACACAGAGTACGCGAAAGAACTTGCCCCCCTTCTAACAGCCGTGTACCGCAAGTCTCTAGAGGAACGGAGGGTTCCAAATGATTGGAAAAGAGCACAGATAGTCCCAGTCTTCAAGAAGGGTCGTCGAGCAGATGCGCAAAACTATAGAGCTATATCTCTGACGTCGATCTGTTGTAGAATTTTAGAACATGTTTTTTGCTCGAGTATCATGTCGTTTTTGAAAACCCAGAATCTGCTATGTAGGAATCAACATGGATTCCGGAAACAGCGATCGTGTGAGACCCAACTCGCTTTATTTGTTCATGAGACCCAGAAAATATTAGATACAGGCTCCCAGGTAGATGCTATTTTTCTTGACTTCCGGAAGGCGTTCGATACTGTTCCGCACTGTCGCCTGATAAACAAAGTAAGAGCCTACGGAATATCAGACCAGCTGTGTGGCTGGATTGAAGAGTTTTTAGCAAACAGAACACAGCATGTTGTTATCTACAGACGTCAAAGTTACCTCTGGCGTGCCACAGGGGAGTGTTATGGGACCATTGCTTTTCACAATATACATAAATGACCTAGTAGATAGTGTCGGAAGTTCCATGCGGCTTTTCGCGGATGATGCTGTAGTATACAGAGAAGTTGCAGCATTAGAAAATTGTAGCGAAATGCAGGAAGATCTGCAGCGGATAGGCACTTGGTGCAGGGAGTGGCAACTGACTCTTAACATAGACAAATGTAATGTATTGCGAATACATAGAAAGAAGGATCCTTTATTGTATCATTATGTGATAGCGGAACAAACACTGGTAGCAGTTACTTCTGTAAAATATCTGGGAGTATGCGTGCGGAATGATTTGAAGTGGAATGATCATATAAAATTAATTGTTGGTAAGGCGGGTACCAGGTTGAGATTCATTGGGAGAGTGCTTAGAAAATGTAGTCCATCAACAAAGGAGGTGGCTTACAAAACACTCGTTCGACCTATACTTGAGTATTGCTCATCAGTGTGGGATCCGTACCAGATCGGTCTGACGGAGGAGATAGAGAAGATCCAAAGAAGAGCGGCGCGTTTCGTCACAGGGTTATGTGGTAACTGTGATAGTGTTACGGAGATGTTTAATAAACTCAAGTGGCAGACTCTGCAAGAGAGGCGCTCTGCATCGCGGTGTACCTTGGTGTCCAGGTTTCGAGAGGGTGCGTTTCTGGATGAGGTATCGAATATATTGCTTCCCCCTACTTATACCTCCCGAGGAGATCACGAATGTAAAATTAGAGAGATTAGAGCGCGCACGGAGGCTTTCAGACAGTCGTTCTTCCCGCGAACCATACGCGACTGGAACAGGAAAGGGAGGTAATGACAGTGGCACGTAAAGTGCCCTCCGCCACACACCGTTGGGTGGCTTGCGGAGTATAAATGTAGATGTAGATGTAGATGTAGATGTAGAAGGTGGTGGCAGGGGCATAGTTCCTGAATAGGGTTTTAACCTGTCAAAATGGACAATCACCTTGCGGTCAGGTAGTTGTAATCCTGCATTAACAAGGGAAGTAAGCTGAATAATTTAATATGGTCCGTCATACGGGGGGTAAGTTTCCTTACTCTTCCTTTCTTTATCCTAGGTTTTTTTCAGTAAAATTAAATCTCCAGGTTTCTAGGGGGTGGGGGGGGGGCAGGGGAGGACGGCATTTTTATTTCTTCTATCTGCTTCCTGGTTGCCTTGCGGTTGTTCCCTTGTACCTTCTTCCAAATGGCCTTAAGGTGGCGGGCTAGCCCCTTAAGGCTGTGTGATCGATTCCCATAGGTAAATTATTGATGTCAAAGAGAGATTCCACAGGGCGGCCAAACACTATCTCGTAAGGTGTACGTTCAGTGGCTTCGTGGAAACGGCTGTTGTACTCACTTGCCACGTACGGAATGTATCTTTGCCAGTCGCTGTGGGTTGAGTTAACATAATGGGAAAGCATTCGTTTCACAATGTGATGAACACATTCAATTGGGCCATTTGCTGGGGGTGAAAAGGGGTGGTTCTCCATTTTTTAATTCTCAACAATTTGCAAACTTGGATAAATAAGACGGAAATAAAGTTGGTTCCTTGGTCGGTTATAATGGCTTCAGGGCTTCCAAAAAGGGCAAAATGATCTACAAAAGCTCGTGCTACGGTTTCAGCTGACATCTCAGCGATGTGCACCAAAATAAGCTACCGGGGAAAGTGAACAATAATAGATAGAATACATTTACCTCCTTCTGAATTTCCTGGAAGTAGCCCGACTATTTCTAAAGCGATGAACTGAAAAGGTTTTGATGCCTCGGGAAGATATTGGAAGGAAATTTTGATTCGTGGGGGTGGTGCTTTTTGGGCACATTGTAGACAATTTTTTATATACTTAGCATCATCTCGCCATCTGTGGTCCCACCAATACTTCGCGGAAATCCGGGCGTTTGCGGCTCTTCATCCACTATGGCAAGCTTCGATCCTGTTATGGCACTGGGCAATAATTCTAGATTGCAAATCTTTTGGAATTACTATACGTTTACCCAGAGGGTCTTACGATATAGAATTCCATCCTCTGTAACAAAATCCGGATGGGAGCGATACTAGCAGTATTTTGCATCATTTTCCTCGGAGTCTTTTAACTCATCAGGTGTGCATCGCCTGTTTGAGCTACTCTCACCTTTCTACTAAGTGCGTCAGCATTCTGGTGCAATCTTCTAGCTTTGTGTTGCACTTGGTACTCATTCAGTTTCAGGGCCCAGCGTGTGAGACAGCTGCTAGGGTCTTTTAAATTTAATAGCCATTGCAGTGCTGCATGATCTTTTACTATTGTAAATTTTCTCCCAAAAAAGTAGTATCTTAAGTAGTTAACTCCGAACATTAGTGCCAGTAATTCTTTCTCTGTTGTATTGTAGTTGATTTCCGCCTGGTTCAGCTGATGGGACGTGTAACCAATTGGTCTTTCCTCACCGTCAGTAATTTGACTCATAACAGCTCCTACAGCGAAGTCGGATGCATCACATGAGAGAATGAATGGTTTTCCGAAATCGGGATAGATCAACAAAGGGAAACTGGTTAGAACATATCTGAGATGCTGCACAGCAACTTCGCACTTGGTGTTCCATTGACAGGGTTCATTTTCTTTCAACAGGTGGGTACGGGGTTTAGCTATTGTGGCATAGTCCTTTACAAGACGCCTATAATAATTGTTGAGTCCTAGAAAGCTTTGCTATTCTTTTATATTCTTAGGAGAAGGGCAGGTTCTAACTGCTTAAATTGGTTGGGGGTCGGGTTTTACTCCATCAGCACTAATAATGAGTCCAAGATACTGCACTTTACGCTCAGTAAAGGAACATTTTTCTATTTCCAAGCTTAAATTAGCACTGAGTCTAGACAAAACATGTCTTAACCGCGTAATATGCTCATCCATGGTCCTGGAAAAAACAATGATATCGTCTAGATAGACTAGGCACGTTGTGAGTTTCAATCTTGTAAGTAATAGATTGGAAAATTTTTGGAAAGTGGCTGGCGCATTGCGAAATCCGAATGGCATTCTCAGAAATTCATAGAGACCTGTGGGAACTACAAACGCTGTTTTCGGCCTGTCCTGTGGTTCAATCGGTATTTGGTGGTACCCACTCTGCATGTCACGGGTAGTGAAGTATTTACAATTTCCTAACATGTCTAATGTCTCGTCAATATGGGGGAGCGGGTAAGTATCTGGAGTGGTTACTTTATTCACTGCTCTCATATCGACGCAAAGCCAGTAGGTCTTCTCTCCACTGAATGACTTCTTGGGGACCACAACGACTGGGGATGACCAGGGACTGGAGGAGGATTGTGTTATCGCTGATTCTAGCTGTTGTTGGATAGTTTCTTCCACAACGGGCTGGAGGTGGTACGGAATTCTATACTGTTTCTGTGCAATGGGCCTTGCATCTGCGGTGGGAATTTCATGGTAAACAAGGTCAGTAGCCGGCACATAACGCCATTCCTCGGATAACCAGGAGTGTTCTTCCAAGACGGAGTTCAATTTACGAGGGCTATCCACAAAGTACATTACGTTTTGGAATTAAAAATAAATAAAGTATTTGAATGTTTTTTATTATATAAAGATGAAAGCCACACTTAAATACTACTTTTCTACATAGTTGCCATTTAAATTAAGGCACTTATCGTAGCGATGGACGAGCTTGGAAAAATTCCTTCGTCGTAAAATTCGGCCGCCTGCGCCTTCAACCACGTGGTTACCTCTTCTTGAAGCTGTGCGTCGTCATCAAAACGCTGCATGGCTAACCACTTCTTCATTGCTGGGAATAAGTGGAAGTCGCTCGGTGCCAGGTCGGGACTGTACGGCGGATGAGGAAACAACTCCCAGTTAAAAGATTCGAGAACTTCACGAGTGGCACTTGCCGTGCGGGTCCGGGCGTTGTCGTGAATGAGCAAGATCTCTGAGCCCAACTTTCCCCTGAGCTTGTTTTGTATTGCTCTTCTGAGGTTGTGCAGAGTTTGGCAATACCTTTGAGAGTTTATTGTAGCGCCTCTTTCCAGGAAATCCACAAAAATCACACCACTTCTGTCCCAAAAGAGGTAACCACGTGGTTGAAGGCGCAGGCGTCCGAATTTTACGACAAAGGAATTTCCAAGCTCGTCCATCGCCACAATAAGTGCCTTAATTTAAATGGCAACTATGTAGAAAAGTAGTATTTAAGTGTGGCTTTCATCTGTATATAATAAAAAAAATTTGCAATCCTTTATTTATTTTTAATTCCAAAACGTAATGTACTTTGTGGATAGCCCTCGTATTTTGCTCAGCCACAGGCAGATTAGATAACTTATCCTTAAATTTGTCTTTGAGCACGGGAGCTATATTATGACATATGTTACGTTCAGGGAGCCGGTGGATTTGGTTAAATTTTTGCTTCTCTTTTACAGGGTAGTCTTCTTCAATCTCGTGGCCGCTATCTATAATGGTGACACTAGGAATCTCTATCTCCTTCGTTCCAAAATAGTCCAAACAGACGGGAAAGTAAAATTTCTTCCCCTGCACTTCTGCTGTTGTTAAACCGCCTTTAACATGGGCTTGTAATCAGTCGAGGACATTCTTTTGACGGAGAGGATCCACCAGTACGGCTGTACTAGGCATTTTGCGGGATTTGACCCCAAGCCAGAGAATGCGTCCCGTGCCACCGCTGATTCTAACAGAGGTAATAGTACGTAACGCCCTCATTTGCGCGGAAGGAACCTGTGGAAGCGGCCGCGTTTCACTAAATCCTTGCAACGGAATGACGTGGGAGCCTCCGAAACTGTGGGTTTCCTCACCCAGACGAACGATTTGCGTTCTGTAATCGACTACACTCTGGTAGTGGTGAAGGAAATCACTCCCAAGGATATCGAAATCTCGCCTTCGTTTCCGAATTACGTCCATGTTAAAACTGGCTCCGATTTTCAACTTGACGATACCCAGCAGGTACGACTATCTCGTCACTCAGACCATTTATGTGGTGACGGGGTGGTTTTAACACTTGTCTATCCTCATGCCCTACGAATAACGCGCTCGTATGTGCTCCCGTGTCAATAAGTACTCTTATATCTACATCCATACTCCGCAAGCCACCTGACGGTGTGTGGCGGAGGGTACCCTGAGTACCTCTATCGGTTCTCCCTTCTATTCCAGTCTCGTATTGTTCGTGGAAAGAAGGATTGTTGGTATGCTTCTGTGTGGGCTCTAATCTCTCTGATTTTATCCTCATGGTCTCTTCGCGAGATATATGTAGGAGGGAGCAATATACTGCTTGACTGTTCGGTGAAGGTATGTTCTCGAAACTTTAACAAAAGCCCGTACCGAGCTACTGAGCATCTCTCCTGCAGAGTCTTCCACTGGCGTTTATCTATCATCTCCGTAACGCTTCGCGATTACTAAATGATCCTGTAACGAAGCGCGCTACTCTCCGTTGGATCTTCTCTATCTCTTCTATCAACCCTATCTGGTACGGATCCCACACTGCTGAGCAGTATTCAAGCAGTGGGCGCACAAGCCTACTGTAACCTACTTCCTTTGTTTTCGGATTGCATTTCCTTAGGATTCTTCCAATGAATCTCAGTCTGGCATCTGCTTTGCCGACGATCAACTTCATGTGATCATTCCATTTTAAATCACTTCTAATGCGTACTGCCAGATAATTTACGGAATTAACTGCTTCCAGTTGCTGACCTGCTATTTTGTAGCTAAATACTAAGGGATCTATCTTTCTATGCATTCGCAGCACATTACACTTGTCTACATTGAGATTGAATTGCCATTCCCTGCACTATGCTTTAATTCGCTACAGATCCTCCTGCATTTCAGTACAATTTTCCATTGTTACAACCTCTCGATACACCACAGAATCATCTGCAAAAAGCCTCAGTGAACTTCCGATGTCGTCCACAAGGTCATTTATGTATATTGTGAATAGCAACGGTCCTACGACACTCCCCTGCGGCACACCTGAAATCACTCTTACTTCGGAAGACTTCTCTCCATTGAGAATGACATGCTGCGTTCTGTTATCTTGGAACTCCTTAATCCAATCACACAATTGGTCTGATAGTCCATATGCTCTTACTTTGTTCATTAAACGACTGTGGGGAACTGTATCGAACGCCTTGCGGAAATCAAGAAACACGGCATCTACCTACGAACCCGTGTCTATGGCCCTCTTGAGTCTCGTGGACGAATAGCGCGAGCTGGGTTTCACACGACCGTCTTTTTAGAAACCCATGCTGATTCCTACAGAGTAGATTTCTAGTCTCCAGAAAAGTCATTATACTCGAACATAATACGTGTTCCAAAATTCTACACTGATCGACGTTAGAGATAATAGGTCTATAGTTCTGCACATCTGTTCGACGTCCCTTCTTGAAAACGGGGATGACCTGTGCCCTTTTCCAATCCTTTGGAACGCTACGCTCTTCTAGAGACCTACGGCACACCGCTGCAAGAAGGGGGGCAAGTTCCTTCACGTATTATGTGTAAAATCGAACTGGTATCCCATCAGGTCCAGCGGCCTTTCCTCTTTTGAGCGATTTTAATTGTTTCTCTATCCCTCTGTCGTCTATTTCGATATCTACCATTTTGTCATCTGTACGACAATCTAGAGAAGGAACTACAGTGCAGTCTTCTTCTGTGAAACAGCTTTGGAAAAAGACATTTAGTATTTCGGCCCTTAGTCTGTCATCCTCTGTTTCGGTACCATTTTGGTCACAGAGTGTCTGGACATTTTGTTTTGATCCACCTACCGCTTTCACATAAGACCAAAATTTCTTACGATTTTCTGCCGAGTCTGTACATAGAACTTTACTTTCGAATTCATTGAACGCCTCTCGCAAGTCCTCCTCACACTACATTTCGCTTCGTGTAATTTTTGTTTGTCTGTAAGGCTTTGGCTATGTTTATGTTTGCTGTGATGTCCCCTTTGCTTCCGTAGCAGTTTTCTAACTCTGTTGTTGTACCACGGTGGCTCTTTTCCATCTCTTATGATCTTGCTTGGCACATACTCATCTAACGCATATTGTACGATGTTTTTGAACTTTGTCCACTGATCCTCAACACTATCTGTACTTGAGACAAAACCTTTGTGTTGAGCCGTCAGGTCGCCTGTAATCTGCTTTTTGTCACTTTTGCTAAACAGAAAAATCTTCCTATCTTTTTTAATATTTCTATTTACGGCTGAAATCATCGACGCCGTAATCGCTTTATGATCGCTGATTCCCTGTTCTGCGTTAACTGTTTCAAATAGCTCGGGTCTGTTTGTCACCAGAAGGTCTAATATGTTATCGCCACGAGTCGGTTCTCTGTTTAACTGCTCAAGGTAGTTTTCAGATAACGCACTAAAAAAAATTTCACTGGATTCTTTGTCCCTGCCACCCGTTATGAACGTTTGAGTCTCCCAGTCTATATCCGGCAAATTAAAATCTCCACCCACAACTATAACATGGTGGAGAAATCTACTCGAAATATTTTCCAAATTATCCTTCAGGTGCTCAGCCACAACAGCTGCTGAGCCAGGGAGCCTATAGAGACATCCAATTACCATGTCTGAGACTGCTTTAGTGGTGACCTTCACCCAAATCATGTCCGCCCCGGTAGCTGAGTGGTCAGCGTGACAAACTGTCAATCCTAAGGACCCGGGTTAGATTCCCGGCTGGGTCGGAGATTTTCTTTGCTCAGAGACTGGGTGTTGTGTTGTCCTCATCATCATCATTTCATCCCCATCGACGCGCAGGTCGCCGAAGTGGCGTCAAATCGAAAGACCTGCACCACGCGAACGGTCTACCCGACGGGAGGCCCTAGCCACACGACATTTTATTTCATTTTACCCAAATCATTTCACATTTCGGATCTCCGTCAATTTCCTTCGATACTATTGCACTTCTTATCGCTATAAACACGCCTCCCCCTTCGCTGTCCAGCCTGTCTCTGCGGTATACATTCCAATTTGAGTTTAGGATTTCATTACTGTTTATGTCTGGTTTCAGCCAACGTTCTGTCCCTAGTACTACATGGGCGTTGTGACCGTTTTTTAATGAGAGCAGTTCTAGGACCTTTCTATAGACGCTCCTGCAGTTTACTATTAGCACATTAATATTGTTATTCCCTGTTGCATTTTGCCTACTCCTACCTTGCCGCGTCTCAGGAGGCGTCTTGTCGGCCCTACGGAGGGAACTCTCTAACCTAAAAAACCCCCATGTGCACTCCACACGTACTCCGCTACTCTTGTAGCCGCTTCCGGGGTGTAGTGCACGCCTGACCTATTCAGGGGGACCCTACATTTCTCCACCCGATAGCGGAGGTCGAGAAATTTGCACCCCAGGTCTCCGCAGAATCGTCTGAGCCTCTGGTTTAGCCTTCCACTCGGCTCCAAACCAGAGGACCGCGATCGGTTCTGGGAATGGTACTACAAATAGTTAGCTCTGATTCCACCCTGCGAGCGAGGCTTTCCGCCTTCACCAATTCCCCCAACCGCCTGTACGAACTGAGGATGACCTCTGAACCCAGACGGCAGGAGGCATTGGTGCCGACATGAGCAACAATTAGCAATCGGGTGCACCCAGTGCTCTCTATCGCCGCCGGCAGGGCCTCCTCCACATCTCGGATGAGACCCCCCGGCAAGCAGACAGAGTGAACACTGTCCTTCTTCCCCGACCTTTCCGCTATTTCCCTAAGGGGCTCCATCACCCGCCTAACGTTGGAGCTCCCAATAACTAATAAACCCCTCCCCCCGTGCGCCTGCTCGGACCTTGCTGAATGAGCGGCCACATGTCCACTCACAGGCAGAGCGGGCGATGCCACACGGCCAGCCTCCACGCTTACCCTCCGCCTCGTGCGCCGCGAACGCCGCTGAACCCGCCACTCCCCTTGGGGAGAGGGTGACCCAACCGCGCCCGGTACCCGCGAAGATGTCTCGACAGCAGGGACAGTGGGTGAAGCATGTAACACCTGGGGTGTACCATGCGACGCACCAGACTCCCAACTGCCGCTACACTCCGAGGCAGCAGCCTGAAGACGGCTGACAGTGGCCATCAATTGTTTGTGTATAGTATTTTATTTAGGAACTTAAGTGGTCTTCAACCGGTGTTCTTGGTGTTTTCCGGTGAAATAACTTCAGAAGAAATTTTTGCGAACTGCTTTCAGTTTCGTTACTGTCATTAGACGTTTGATTTTCTTTCTGTGTTAGTATTTTGTTATATTCTCATTTGTTGTTGATTAATACTTTCAATAATAGTAGTTACTTCCCTTGTAGAGCAAGTTTGTGATAATTGTAGTCAGTTTTTAACATCTTCTTATTGTAGTAGCGGAACTTAGATAAAGTTGTTTTCTTGTTTCAATAATTGTAAAATTTTACCATGAGTGAGAAGTGTGGGCTTTGCCGTAGGTTTGTGAGTAGTGGATTGCGGTGTGAGACTTGTTCGAAGTATTTTCACTGGGGGGAATGCAGTGGGGAAGCCAGTGGGCATTCTGGTGAGATCCTCTCCTGGAACTGCAGGTTATGTAGCAAGAGTAAGTTGATAGAGGAGCAGGAGCGTAAGATCTGTGCCCTTCAGGTGCAGTTGAAAAACGCACAGGAGGAGCTAGATAGGATGAGGAGGGAGAAGGGGGTTGGGGAATGGGAGCTGGCTGTTGGCAAGAGATCTGCTAGGAGAAGGAGATTTTCAGATAGTTTTACTATTGGTGTTTGTAATAGATATGACCAACTGTCAGAGTCTAGTGGAGAGGAATCTCTAGTAGCTGTAGATGTAGGAAGTATGCAGCAGACCTCAGCAGTTACGGTGGCTAGGACAGTTGCAAAGTCTAAGAGAAAGAAGAAGGTTCTGCTGTTAGGTAGTTCTCATGGTAGAGGTGTAGGCCAGCAGTTGCAGGAAGTTTTGGGGAGTGAGTACCAGGTCACCAGCATTGTGAAGCCTAATGCAGGATTGGCTCAGGTGACTTTTAACATAGGGGGGTTATGTAGGGATTTTACTAAAGAGGATCAGGTAGTGATTGTGGGTGGGGCTGGTAATAGTATTGATAGGGATGGGAAGTATGACATAGATGGTGACCTGGAAAAGATAGCCACTCAGACTGGCAACACGAATGTGCATTTCGTGGAACTGTTTCAGCGTCACGATCGGCCTCATCTTAATATAGCCGTCAGGCGTAATAACATGAGACTTGGGGGTGCGCTGATGACAGAAGGCATGAGTCACATTTCAGTGGTGTCGGTGGAGTCTATCAGTAGGACGGGTTTCACTAGACATGGCCTGCACCTCAACAGGTATGGGAAGGGGAGGTTGGCAAAACTTATAGGTGACAGCATAGGTGGGGGTGGTGGGATCACTCATGGGAAAATTCCGGTAGTTGTGGGTGTTAGAGCTGTACCTTTTTTAGATTGAAGTCAGCTGATAGGTATTCCTGCTTAAGGGAAGTCTCTCTAACAAAGAAACCACTTTCTACAAAGCTTGGGTATCCGATTAATGAGGGAATTAGTATATTTCATCAAAATATACAAGGTATTCGAGATAAAGTTAGTGAACTGCTTATAGATGTTGACTCTGAAATTATTGGTATATCTGAACACTTCTTAAATAAGGAGATAATTCAGAGGCTTCCTTTACCAGGATACAGGTTGGCTGGCAGCTTTTCTAGGAGCTCTTTGCGGTGTGGGGGAGTAGCCATGTATGTGAGAAACGGTATCCCATTTGAGTCAATTGATGTTTCAAAGTACTGCACTGAAAAGGTGTTTGAATGTTGTGCAGGTGTGGTTAAATTTAGTGGAGCTAAACTTCTTACTGTTGTTATTTATAGATCCCCAGACTCCGATTTCACAACATTTTTGCTAAAGCTAGAGGAGGTTCTTGGTTCACTTTATAGGAAATACAAAAAGTTAGTTATATGTGGTGACTTCAATATTAATTGTATAAGTGATTGTGCAAGGAAAAGGATGCTGGTAGACCTCCTTAATTCATATAATCTTATGCAAACCGTATTCTTTCCAACGAGAGTGCAAGGGAACAGTAGAACAACCATAGACAATATTTTTGTTCATTCGTCATTATTAGAAGGGCATTCTGTTAGCAAAAAGGTGAATGGCCTTTCAGATCATGATGCACAAATTTTAAGTCTAAAAGATTTTTGTGCTTCAACACATGTTAAATATAGTTACCAACTTTTTAGGAAAGCTGATCCAGTTGCTGTACAGACTTCTGTAAACCTTATCAAGGAACAAGATTGGCAAGATGTTTATAGTGCTGATACAGTAGACGATAAATATAATGCTTTCCTCAAGACTTTTCTCGTGCTCTTTGAAAGTTGCTTTCCGTTAGAACGTTTAAAACAGGGTACTAGCACAAACAGGCAGCCTGGGTGGCTGACTAAAGGGATAAGAATATCTTGTAGAACAAAGTGGCAATTATATCAAAACGTTAGAAACAGTCAAAATCTAAATGCAGCAGCCCATTACAAACAGTATTGTAAGGTGCTTAAAAAAGTTATTAGGAAGGCAAAAAGTATGTGGTATGCAGATAGAATAGCTAAGTCTCAGGATAAAATTAAAACCATATGGTCAGTCGTAAAGGAAGTGGCTGGTCTGCAGAGACAGGTCGAGGATATAGAATCAGTGCGTAGTGGGGATGTCCGTGTTGCTGATAAGTCGCATATATGTACAGTACTTAATAATCACTTTCTGAATATAGCAGGTGAACTAAATAGAAACCTAGTCCCAACAGGGAATCATATAGCGCTCTTAGAAAAAAGTGTTCCGAGACTGTTACCTGAAATGCTCCTCCATGATACTGACAAGAGGGAGATTGAGTTAATAATTAAATCACTAAAGACCAAGAACTCTCATGGATATGACGGGGTATCTAGCAGAATACTGAAGTATTGTTCCACGTATATTAGCTCAGTACTTAGCCATATCTGTAACTTTTCCTTTAGCAGTGGTCGGTTTCCTGACCGATTAAAGTACTCGGTAGTGAAGCCACTTTATAAAAAGGGAGACAGGGATAATGTTGACAATTATAGACCTATTTCTATGCCATCGGTGTTTGCTAAAGTTATCGAGAGGCTTGTATATACAAGGTTACTGCAGCATTTAAATTCACATAATTTGCTGTCAAATGTACAGTTTGGTTTTAGAAATGGCTTAACAACTGAAAATGCTATATTCTCTTTTCTCTGTGAGGTTTTGGACGGATTAAATAAAAGGTTGAGAACGTTAGGTGTTTTCTTTGATTTAACGAAGGCTTTTGACTGTGTTGACCACAAAATATTACTGCAGAAGTTGGAACATTATGGAGTAAGGGGAGTAGCTTACAATTGGTTCGCCTCCTACTTTAAGAACAGAAAGCAGAAGGTAATCCTCCGCAATATTGAGAGTGGTAATGATGTTCAGTCCCAATGGGGCACTGTTAAATGGGGCGTTCCCCAAGGGTCGGTGCTGGGGCCACTGCTGTTCCTTATTTATGTAAATGATATGCCTTCTAGTATTACAGGTGATTCAAAAATATTTCTGTTTGCTGATGACACCACCTTGGTAGTGAAGGATCTTGTGTGTAATATTGAAACATTATCAAATAATGTAGTTCATGAAGTAAGTTCGTGGCTTGTGGAAAATAATTTGATGCTAAATCACAGTAAGACTCAGTTTTTACAGTTTCTAACCCACAATTCAACAAGAACTGACATTTTAATCAGACAGAATGGGCATGTTATAAGCGAGACGGAACAGTTCAAGTTCCTAGGCGTACGGATAGATAGTAAGCTGTTGTGGAAAGCCCATGTTCAGGATCTTGTTCAGAAACTAAATGCCGCTTTATTTACCATTAGAACAGTATCTGAAATAAGTGACATTTCAACACGAAAAGTAGTATACTTCGCATATTTTCATACGCTTATGTCATATGGTATTATTTTTTGGGGTAATTCTTCTGATTCAAAAAGGGTATTTTTGGCTCAAAAACGGGCTGTTCGAGCTATGTATGGTGTAAGTTCGAAAACCTCTTGTCGACCCCTATTCAATAGTCTGGGAATTTTGACATTGCCCTCACAGTATGTATTTTCTTTAATGTCGTTTGTTGTTAGCAATATTAGCTTATTCCCAAGAGTTAGCAGCTTTCACTCAGTTAATACTAGGCAGAAATCAAATCTGCATGTGGAATGCACTTCCTTGACTCTTGTGCAGAAAGGAGTGCAGTATTCTGCTGCATCCATTTTCAATAAGCTACCACAAGAACTCAAAAATCTTAGCAGTAGCCCAAACACTTTTAAGTCTAAACTGAAGAGTTTCCTCATGGCTCACTCCTTCTATTCTGTCGAGGAGCTCCTGGAAGAGATAAAAAATTAAGCAAATTCCAGTGTTACATTCTTGATTTTCTTTATTTAAACTAACGACTTGTTTCATTTTATGTGTTTCTACAATCGTGTTATAATTTCATGTATTGACTCGTTCCATGACCATGGAGACTTCTCCTAAATGTGGTCCCACGGAACAATAAATAAATAAATAAATAAAAAAAATAAATAAATCAACACGGTCAGCTGTTCGCGAACAGTGGCCAGCTCCTCCTGCGTCCGTACACAGCAGTCACACATCCTATCCATCCTAAGAAATCAATTGACTGTAGAGAGTTAATCAACTTTTAACTAGACTGCTAATTCACTAAAGGCGGCTGAATGTTGACTAAACTGTGATTGCTAGCCACTTCTTTTAGAAAACAATGAAAATAGCACTACCTGTCTCTGGACTGTATTGAAAACAAACACTAGCACTACTGGCACTATGGTTGACTACAGGGACGCTCTCTGACTGTATACAAAACAAACACGAAATCTGTGGAACACTATTACTAGCACTCGACAATTAAAGCTTCCTAAAAGCAAAAACACACGGAAGAAGACGTGATAAGTAAGAAAAATACAGTTAATACTTACATTAACGTAGCTCGCTGCACAGCAGGCGTGAAGCAGACGGCAGTTACGACGACACTGACACTACTTACCTTCTTTCCTCTAATTTTACCCTGGAGGAGGATAGTCGCCGACTCATTTACGACACTGTGGCGGATTGGATTGGTAAATTTTAAAGGTGGCGCGGTGTGGCGGCGTGCCTTGCCCCTCGACCGTTTCCCGGCTGTCTTTGGGGCTGGGATGGATTGATGGTGAATTGTTTTCCTCTGCTTGCTGTACGAGGGGCCCACGTTTCCCGAGTTCTGCGGGCAGTTTTTACTCATGTGCCCTATGATTCCACACTGAGAGCAGTAAGGTGCACGGCACTGCGCGTCAGCATGGCTTGCCTTTCGGCAGAGTTGGCATGGCTGCTCGTATTTAAAAATTGGACCCGGCGGGTCGTCCGGGCACTCCAAACTGGCAATAAAATATGCTACCTCTTCTCGCAACATCGCGAGTCGTGTGGCATAATGCGACGACTTCCCCTCGAAAATACGGGTTGATTCCACTTATAAATACATCAGTCGAGCGGGCTTCGGCCTGCTCAATTAACACTTCGTTACGTGCGGGATCCGAACCCAGCGTGTAAGTGCGGCAAGCCACAGCGCGGATTCGGTCAGCGAATGTTTCTAAATCCTCCCCTTGCTTCTGGCGGAGGGTGGACAACTTTTCCCTGTAATAGCGGGCATCACGCCTTTCGGAATATCTTTCTTTCAACCCAGTTTCTAACGTCGCGAAAGAGGTGGTGTCCCTAAGGGTGGGCACTAATTCAATATAGGTACGGGCGTCTCCTGACAATTTAAGGCCGAGTTCAATTAACAGGAAATCGTCTGGCCAAGCGCAAAAGCGGCCTACATTTCGGACAGTTTGCAGGAAGGAGTTTATTTGTTCATTGGGTTTCCCGGAAAATGTTGAAATAAAGTCGACTGCTGGGGGAAACTGTTAGCCAAGTTGCTACGTATGGTTGAGGTATTATGCTATTGGAGGTGCTTGGAGCCGTCATTTGCGGCGTGGCAGGGTGTGTTTCTGGCGCACTTACATTAGCAGGCCGGGCTTGAGCCAATTTTTGGCGTTCCTCCAATAATTCTGTCTCCCATAATAGTAATTTGTCGATTTCTGCTTGGAGGGCAGCTAATGGGTCTCGTTTTCCCGTAGGTGGGGAGTTATATTCGCCAGTGCCGGTACTACGGGTTTGAGGCATTGTTACAAATTTAGGGCACGTAGTGCTCGCTGAAGACTTTTACTATCGGAGCACGAACAGAAAAGAAAGGGCCTGTATTGGACAGGACGACTGCGTAGCTGACAGCATGGAGGCGACAGCGTAGAAAAATGAAGCGACGAACTTACAGAAGCTGCGGCGGTGGTGCGTTCGGCGACAATGGCTGGAAACGGCGGCAGAAGTGAGGGTGGTTGTGTCGACGGCCGGGCGCCGTGTCTGAGTTAGCCGGCCGGAACGAGTGTCCGTACCGTGGAGTGGCGCGGAAGGCGGCTTCCTGCGGCGTGGTGTAGCCCCGGACTGCCTGGGGCGGCAGCGGCGCACGGCGGGCTGTGCGGTGCGGCGAGACGCATGGTCACGCGGCCTGGCGTTCGCTGCAGCTGCTTGGAAGAAAGGCGCCGATACGGCGGAACGCTACGTGGCGAAGTCAAGAATGCGTGCGCTTATTATGGCGCGGCGCATCACGCACGTCAAGTGCTAAGTATTTCTGGCAGCTTCATTTGGTATGGCTGGTTAAACTTTAAATGAGACGGGCCTAACGGTGAACCATCACACTTCTGACACCAGTTGTTAATGCGTCAGGGTTGGCCAGGAGGGGAGAGCAGTAGACACCCATTGAGTTGAAGAATAAAACATAACTACTAAGCATTAAAATTGATACACCACGAAGATGATGTGCTACAGACACGAAATTTAACCGACAGGAAGAAGATGCTGTAATATGCAAATGATTAGCTTTTCAGTGCATTCACACTAGGCTGGCGCCGGTGGCGACAGCTACAACGTGCTGACATGAGGAAAGTTTCCAACCGATTTCTCACGCACAAACAGCAGTTGACCGGCGTCGTTGTGATGCCTCATGTAAGGAGGAGGAATGCGTACAATCACGTTTCCGACTTTGATAAAGGTCGGATTGTAGCCAATCGCGATTGTGGTTTATCGTATCGCGACATTGCTGCTCGCGTTGGTCGAGATCCAATGACTGTTAGCAGAATATGGAATCGGTGGGTTCAGGAGGGTAAATACGGAACGCCGTGCTTTATCCCAACGGCCTCGTATCACTAGCAGTCGAGATGACAGCCATCTTATCCGGATGGCTGTAAAGCATCGTGCAGCCACGTCTCGATCCCTGAGAAAACAGATGGGGACGTTTGCAAGACAACAACCATCTGCACGAACAGTTCGACGACGTTTGCAGCAGCATGGACTATCAGCTCGGAGACCATGGCTGCGGTTACACTTGACTCTGCATCACAGACAGGAGCGCCTACGATGGTGTACTCAACGACGAACCCGAGTACAAGAATGGCAAAACGTCATTTTTTCGGATGAATCCATGTTCTGTTTACAGCATCATGATGGTCGCATCCGTGTTTGGCTTCATGGCGGTGACGCACATTGGAAACGTATATTCGTCATCGCCATACTGGCGTATCACCCGGCGTGATGGTATGGGGTGCCATTGGTTACTCGTTTCGGTCACCTCTTGTTCGCATTGACGGCACGTTACATTTCAGATATGTTATGACCCGTGGCTCCACCCTTCATTCGATCCCTGCGAAACCCTACATTTCAGCAGGATAATGCACGACCGCATGTTGCAGGTCCTGTACGGGCCTTTCTGGATACAGAAAATGTTCGACTGCTGCCCTGGCCAGCACATTCTCCAGATCTCTCACCAACTGAAAACGTCTGGTCAATGGTGGCCGAGCAACTGGCTCGACACAATACGCCAGTCACTACTGTTGATGAACTGTGGTATCGTGTTGAAGCTGCATGGGCAGCTGTACCTGTACAAGCCATCCAAGCTCTGTTAGACTCAATTCCCAGGCGTGTCAAGGCCGTTGTTACGGCCAGAGGTGGCTGTTCTGGGTACTGATTTCTCAGGATGTATGCAGCCAAATTGCTTGAAAATGTAATCACATGTCAGTTGTAGTATAATATATTTGTCCAATGAATACCCGTTTATTATCTGCAATTCTTATTAGTGTAGCAATTTTAATTGCCAGTAGTGTAGTTTAAACTGTATGAAGTTTTAATGCCGTAAAGAAAGACAGGCCAGGAGAAGCTGCCGAGACTGAATGGGCAGCCGCCCAAGACAGCAAGTGAGGAGGGTGTCTGATCGGTTTGGAAACTGCCAGCAGAAGAGAGCGAATGGTGTGTTCGCTCCCGGCAGCTGGCGCCGACCGGTGTGGCCGAGCGGTTCTAGGCGCTACAGTCAGGAACCGCGCGACCGCTACGGTCGCAGGTTCGAATCCTGCCTTGGGCATTTTTGTGTGTGATGTCCTTAGGTTAGTTAGGTTTAAGTAGTTCTAAGGTCTAGGGGACTGATGACCTCAGAAGTTAAGTCCCGTAGTGCTCAGAGCCATTTGAACCGGCAGGTGGCTGCGGTTCCACCCTCACTTGACGACCTGCAAGCCTCCCTACTGGTCGGTCAGATCGTAAGACGCGCAGTTCGGTAGCGTTATCTCGTCAGGAACACGTGAGTTTAGCTCCTGATGGTTCAACACGTGAGTTTCAGGGTGCTTCAATCCGGTTTTGGGCAACGTGACTGAGACACTGCAACTTACCGCCAGGCAGAAGGCACTGACGAACATCAAGCGAAAAAATAAAAATCAATCTTTATACTAGTAAATCCATTTGATATCGGCCCCCACTGTACACAGTGTACTGGAAAAGGCGAGAGACTAATAGCTTAAATGCACTGTTATTCCAAGTAATATTCTATTATTGTGTATGTTACCAGTCTTTGTAAGGCCACTGAAGTTGCCACTGCGTTAAATGGTTGGGTAACGATACGGCTACGCCGTCAAATAAACATCATTTGCACAGTAAGAGCGTTATTAAAGAAATCAGCACAGCGCTCAGAAGTAACAACACGCAAAAGATTGCTCATAGGTTTACAGTACAATTATCTATGCCAGCAGGCTTTCAGATAGCTTCCTTTTACAACCAACCAAATGTGGGCAAGGCTCAAAACCAGCACCAGTCCACAGTATAGGGCAAACGTTTCTACAGGACGCCAGCCAAACAGTACAGTCACTGATGCTTCTACAACGAGTAAAGAGAAATAATTAAAATTAACTTTTACGACACTAACAAATAATTTAAACCCCACAAATAAGAATAAATGTTACAACTATGTAACCTCCCCACAATAAAAATATTTAAATAAGAAACCTTTAACCAATTGTGTAAACTCCCCACAAAATAATAATTAAATGAATTTTTTAATATTGTAACCTCTGAACAAAATTATTTTTAATGTAACCTCTGGACAAATTTGCTTCCCATTTATAGTCTCCGTGCAGAAATGCATTCACATTTAATGTAACCTCAAAATTCAGTTCGTAAATCCGGAAATAATAATTAAAAAAACAAATTAGTAACCTGATAAATTTTATGAGGACAGCAGCGCTGCCCTTCGGCCCTGTATTCTGAATAAAAAAATGAAAAGTTCTTACCTCAACAAAAACTGCGAATATATCTGCTCTTATGTAGAAATTTTCCGACACAGCTTCGTGCAATGCTAGCGTATATTTTTTTCTGATTCTTGGAAGGAATGATCATGCATTGGAAATATTCTTTAACTTGAAATGAATGCTTTTCTTTAAAAATTACTTTATATTATGAAAGTTATTATTGCGGCATTTTGAAAGAAGTTAATGAGAGTTAATATACGTTACTAGATATGCGCAAGGCTGCTTCTTTACCTTCTACAATAATACTCATCCTCCAGAGTCCCGACCAGAGCAGACTGCAGACACGCGCAGGCACGCGCCGACTATTGCAGACTCACGCAGACTAGCACGGACTAAAGACTAAAGCCGACTACAGCAGACTGAAGACTACTACGGACTACTGTCGACACGCGCACACTAGCGCTGACTCGCGACAAGCAACAACTAACAACATAGTACTCTCTCGTCAGAGATTCTGTCATGCCTCGCCCATCGCCGGCAATGCATATGTCTTACATAACCCTCCACTGGGGGGGGGGGGGGGGGGGGGGGCAAAAATTTGGCAGTGATGGTGAGTCAATTGGACGTGCCATGAGCAACAAATTTTTCTTAATTAACTAAGTTTACAATCACAGAATATTTACATATATAAATGTGCAGAACATGAAATAAAATATAGTGGACATGCACTGAGTACAGAACATATCAAGCAAAGACAAAATGTGTACACAATGAGTACAAAACATATTAACAAATGGCAAAAGTGCACACGCACTGCAGTACAGAACATATCAGCAAATCACAAAATATATACGCAATGAATACAAATCGTATTAACAAATGACAAAAGTGCACACGCACTATAGTACATACATAATTAATACAAATCATATTAACAAATGACAAAAGTGCACACGCACTATAGTAGAGAACATATCAGGAAATAACAAAATGTATAAGCAATGAGTACAAATCATATTAACAAATGGCATAAAGTGCACACACACTGTATAAGCCTTTAGCATTTTTACATAACATATCATGGAGTGAAATAAAGTGCACAGGCACTGTAGAAGTCTTTAGCATTTTTGCATAACATATCATGGAGTGAAATAAAGTGCACACGCACTGTAGAAGTCTTTAGGATTTTACATAACATATCATGGAGTGAAATAAAGTGCACACGCTCTGTATATATCATTATCATTTTACAAGAACTAGGAAAGGAATGGGAAGGATTGCATCATGGTTGTAGCACATAAGGTTGCACGCAGCTACAAGCTGCACTGAAAATCCATATCTTTTTACAGAAGCACAACACCAAGTGAGACAATCTGAAGTTCTTTTCCCAGAAGTATTAATCAGTGTAGCCAAGACACTGAAATGTCGTAGTAATATTCCATGTTATCATTTTGGTAGTACATTAGGTACACCAAACAGTGGGACCATAATAACATCTCCATTGCTCAAGGTGGTGGACAGCATGTCGTGTCAACACCACGTTCTTGTAAGGTACACAAACGTGGAATTAGTGCAAAAACCAAATATAGTGCTCCATGAGCATGAGGATAGACAGGACAAACGGATATTGCAGTAATATCCGGTAATTAGGCCAGAAGGTGAAGGACATTAAATCTTATGGCAATCATCATTGATAATTACACTAGTCGATTAACTGATTTTTAAGTAATTCGAGGCACTCATCGCCCTGTTACTGAAAATTTCTGTACCATGTATGAAGTATTACAGAATAATGTTCATAAATTATCTGTTTACAGAGAACATCGGCACTCATTGGCCAGATACAAACCATCAGAAGTCATCATTCAAAACAGGAGCTAATTCATATATATAGCATGAGAGTGACATGACATAAATTTAAAGTATAAGAAACAGTGGCATTTGTTGGTCAGCAAGTATTGATTATTGCAAAACATTTTTCATCCTTCAAGTGACATATGACATATTTAAAAGTAATTATTGGCACTCTTTGGCTAGTTACTAAACATGTAGCAAGTACTGAATATTACAAAACATTTCTCGTCATTCAAGTGACATATGACATATTTAAAAGTAATTATTGGCACTCATTGGCCAGTTACAAAGTATTCATATAGTTTTACAAAACCTTATTCAGTATTATTCAGAAGTTATCATTCCAAATGAGAGTCGATTATTGGCATAGCATTTATAGAGTATAACCAAATATTATTTACAGAAATTATGGGAATACTATTTATGCATTATTACAAAATATCATTCACTATTACTCACAACTAATCATTCCAGTGATGTAGGACATATTGAAAATATAACCTACCGTAACTATTATTCAAGGTCTGTGATTAGAAAACATTATTCAGTGTTACTCAGAATTCATCATTCAAATGACATATTACTCAGAACTGATCATTCCAGTGACATAGGACATATTGAAAATGTAACATACTGTAACTATTATTCAAGGTCTGTGACTAGAAAACATTATTCAGTATTACTCAGAATTCATCATTCAAATGACATATTACTCAGAACTGATCATTCCATATTGAAAATGTATCATACTGTAACTATTATTCAAATTTTTTTTGTGCTAGCAATGCATTGCGTTGGGATCGATAATTAATTACTGGGGCATAACAATATTTGCTTTTGAGTTATTGCTGCAAATGAAGATGTGTAACGTCATTCGTCATGAGTCAGCTGTAGCAAGGTTATGAAACAAATAGAGTATTTCTGATCACATTTATGAATGACACAGGTTTAATGACCAACTGCTTATAGCACATTAATTTCATGAATAATTTCTCCTACAAAAAATACAAAATGGATTATTAAACTGAAAGAAGAAACGCATATTATGCTGAAAAGTAGTGAACTTCGAATTAACAGGTAATGAAATGTGTATTAAATATATATGTTCTCTAGCTGTCCTTTCCAAAACCTTCAGTCATCATACCATGCGACATAAGACATACTGTCAAAACGAACTGCAACAAATACCTAAATAACTACAAAGCATTTCTTAACTAACAGTAAATACATAAACTTCATCATTATTTTCAACTGCAAACAAAAACTTCATTATCATAACTATCATCATCTGCAAAGAAAAACTTCATTATCCATATCATCATAATTCCATTACTATCATCATCTGTAAAGAAAAAACTTCATTACCCATATCACTATATTCTTCATCATTATTCATCACCATTCTTTATCATCTGCAAAAAAGTCACTTCATTATTCATTATACAACTACTCATAGTATACAGTTCCTTATTTCTAGCATATTTCATCACTAAAACTAAGATGTGTAGTTCTGTCTGACAGTCTGCATCAATCACCCTGTATTCTGAAAGAAAAAATTACTTAAGACTGCTATCATACGATGTGTATAGTATATTCTTGTTAATGCTTGTTAATTCTGATCTATTTACTCTTCGTGACGATTGCATCTTCTTTCGTTCATTGCGAAGGTGAAATTCCCATTTCTGTTTAATTTATTTCTTTTACACGTTATTTCTTTCTGAAAATGATGAACAAAGATTAATGTCTTGCATTTAAATCATATACCCATTAAATAAAAACTGGTTTATAGTAACATAATTGAGCATACAGCGTAGCATGACAGAAAACGTAATATGTCAAAAACATAGACAGTGTTCATAGGCAAAAATGTACACAGTGTATCACAATGTAGCAGCAAAAAAAAAAAAAAAGGGATTTAAAGTAGTCACGATGTTGAGCTATCATAAGGCATAATGTCGAAGTCAACTGGTGTTTGTTATATTGTTATATCTTAAATATTTCATAGTGCATACAAACATACCAGGAAAACAATCAAACAATCATACATACATGAAAAATGGAAAATGTGCACAGTCTGATGTGTAATGACAAGAAAGGCGACCTGCTAACCTTACCTTAGCCGGACACTTGCCAAGAAAAAACACGTCAATCATCAGTAGATGTTCATGTGAATATAATTGCATAAGCGGTCATAAAAAATTAGGAAATGGCATTACAGTGTGATAAATCATAAAGTATTTTCATTCAATAAAAGGTTTGATTTTGGATATGTGGTGGTTCCCTTCGGTCATTCTGGTTCTCAAAGTTTCGACGTGTACTACATTGGCGTGAGGAATGCTGCGAATCCGATATGGAACTGCGTATAGAAGCTCAAATTTACTGCATCTACTTTTTCCTTTGTTGGATAAATAGTGTGTATGTACTAATAACTTCTGTCCAATGTGAAAGTCACGGCGTGTACAAACCTGTTTTGGCTGTCTTCTCCGGCGCTCTGCGACACGTTTGATGTTGTTCAGCGCAATGTCAATTATTTCATGGTGTCGCAGTCGATGAGATGTAGGAAAGGTTACTAATTCTTTAATTTTGTTAGGTGGTTCAACATTTTTCAGTATAACAGACGGAGATAGCATAGCAGATTCATTCGGTATGGAATTAATTACATCTTGGAATGAGAGTATGTGTGTGTCCCAATCAATATGTTTTTTATGGCAGTAAATTCTACACAGTTTACCAATTTCTTTCATTAATCGTTCACAAGGGTTCGAAGAAGCATGGTACTTGGATATATATATCGGAGAAATGTTTCTAGCTCGTAACATACGTGTCCATATAGCAGATCGAAACTATGGTCCATTGTCGGATATTACTTTCAACACATGCCCTACATGAAATAGAAAATGTTTTACAAATGCTTTCGAAACAGTTTTAGCAGTAGCTTTGCGTAACGGAGTGAAGGTAACAAATTTTGAAGTGAGTTCAACAGCGACAAAGATGTAGCAAAAACCTCTATTTGTTCTGGGAATCGGACCAAAAATGTCTACAGCGGCCATATGTCTCAATTAAACAGGTACAATGGGATGTAATGGAGGAATATGTGAAGTCGTGTCTGATTTAGCTTTCTGGCAGTTTTTACGTGACTCTAAAACTCGTCGAATACGTTTCTCCATGTTGGTAAAATAACAGTTCTGTCTCAGTATAAGAAAACTTTTTCTGGCTCCGTAATGTGCATAACTTAAATGAGTATAGCAGATTAATTTGTTAACAAGTTCATCAGGAATGCATAATAACCAATTGTTGCTGTCAGGATGAGAGCGGTGAAACAGAATGTCATTGCGTACAGTGTAATGGTTTCTAATGGTAACATTATTTCTATCTTGCCAAAGGTGTTTAATCTCTTTCCACACGTTGTCTTTACTCTGCTCTTGTGCTATGTCTCGTAATGACGACGAAATGAAATTTTCAAATGCAACTTGTTGAATGTAAATGACGCTGAAATTTGCTTTACAGAAGTTGGTTGCGATGTCTTGCTGATTGTTGCTGAGAGAACGGGATAGTGCACCTGCTACAATATTTTGTGTGCCGGGAATGTGAACAATTGTAAAATTAAATTCCTGTAAATAAAGTTTCCATCTACTTAATCTGTCGTGTGTAAATTTAGCCGAAAGTAAAAACTGTATCGCTCTGTGGTCTGTGTAAACGGTCGTATTTCTTCCATAAAGAAAATGCCTAAATCTGGTAAAAGCCCATACAACACATAATGTTTCAATTTCTGTAACAGAATAATTACGTTCAACAGGTGTCAGAATGCAACTTGCAAAAGCGATGTTTTTAAGTACTGTAGAACCATCTTCTTCAATTTCCTGAAAAATATGTGCGCCTAAAGCGGTGTTAGAACTGTCGGTGGCAATAGAAAAATTTCTGGTAAGATCTGGGTGCGATAAAAGTGGTGCATTCAAAAAGGCTTCTTTCAGGTTCACAAATTCAGAATGTGCTTGCCTATCCCAGGACCAAATAGTGTTTTTACCTGTCAATTGACATAATCTAGGGGTGTCTAAAGCAGAGTAATGAATAAATTTACGAAAAAAATTAATTTATCCGAAAAATCTGCGTATTTGTTTCTTCGTCGTAGGAACAGTACTGTCACGTAAAGCCTGAATTTTTCCGGGTCAGGCGTAATGCCTTCTGCTGAAATTACATATCCAAGAAATTTTATAGAAGTTTTGCCAAAGTGCGATTTACTGAGTTTAACTGTGAGTCCTTGTCACGAAAAGTTTGAACAGTCGTTCAAGAATCAGATAGTGTTCAGACCAGTTAGCTTCTGCAATAAGAATGTCGTCTACGTACGTTGTAATTCTGTCTTTAAGTTGTGTTTGAAGTATTGTATTCAAACCGCGAACAAAAGCTGCTGAAAGAATTGTTAAACCGAACGGAAATTTACAAAATTGATAACAGTCACCAAAACAAAGAAATGCTGTGTACTTTCTGCAGTTCAGATGGAGCTGAATTTGCCAAAATCCCGATATCAAATCTAATGTGGAATAAATAGCAGTACCATGAAATTTTTGTGGAAGTTCTTCTAGTGTCTGTGGGCGATCTGTTTCATTAATAATAATGTCATTGATGTGACGCGAATCAAGTACGAGGCGAAGTGAGCCATCCTTTTTCTTAACAACATGGAGCGGGTTTATGAACGGACTAACTGCCGGTTCAATAATTCCTTGATCAAGCATAGCTTGCAATTCTTTCTTAACTTGTTCTCTATGAATATACTGAATGGGATAATGCTTGGCTTTAAATGTGTCGTGCTGTTTAACTTGAAATTCATGCATAAAACCGGTCATAGTACCAGAAACGTTGTCAAAAACTGGAGCTTGCTGTAAAAGAATTTTGTGTAGTTGCCTGCGTTCGTCATCTGTATTTGCACTGCTCTGTTTAACTTCATCAGAAATCGTCTGTATGACGTCATACTCAGCTTCGTCTGGAGTATTATAGTTGTGTACGTACGTATCTGTGAACAATGTGGAATTACAGTCTATGTTACGTGATGCGGAAATGACCTCTGTACGATTAATTGTTTGTTCTTCTGCAGATAAAGAGTGCTGAAATTCTAAAGCCAGTTGTACATTTTCATCGTTCAACATTAAATAGGAATTTTGAAAGTCAATAATGGCATCGTGTTGTACCAGAAAATTCGTACTTAATAATGTTTGTCGTCAATAACGGAATAATCCAAAAATTTGAGTGAAATGTATGACCTGCAATACAAAATGATAAATGTGTCTGTAATTTTACATCTACTCCTTTACTCGATACTGCTCCTTTTACTTTTGTTTTACCTAATGGTAACGTAGGATAGGTATTCTCTTTGTTACACTCGTTGAAAGTTTCTTCATTAATAACTGACACAGGTGATCCAGAATCGATTACTGCTGAAAATTTCGATGATCCAATTTTAACTTCGATGACAGGGTGAGAAATAGTTTTTTGAACAACTGGTCTTTCCTGCAAAAGAGTGTCTCGGATGTCGGCAAAAGTAATAACATTTTCGTGAACAACATTCTGTGTATCCGAAGTATTGCTTACGTTGCTGGAAGATGCAACCTGTACTGTATCTAGTCAAATTCGATCTGACGTGTTATTATTTTCAGGAAGATGCTGTGGAATATCCACTATTTGTACTGTTCTATTATTTCTTCCAGATGATACCTACTGTCTGGTTCATTCACGATTATATGTTGTGGCGGATGTTCTTGCTGCTGATAAGACCGACTGTTACTAAATGTACGCTGAAAATTGTGTTCATTATTTTTACGTCTGTCATGATAGTCATTTCTGTATGGTGCATTGCGATAGGAGTTGAAATAGTGTGTTTTCTGTACGTACTGATTTCCTTGTTGCTGTGCGTTACTATTTGCTGGGGCCGACGCTATACGCGTACGCGGCGAAACATTAAAGCTTGGTTGACCTTGTGCATGACATTGTTGGTTAGGTATGCTAACCGGTTGGTTTTGTTGCTGTTGCGGAGAAAAACGTCTATTGTTACCAAAATGTGGTTCCTCTTGCTGATAATTTTGTCGATACTGATAATTGAAATTTTGTCTGTTATTAAAGTTCTGGTAGTTTTCGTTCCTGAAGCGGCTATTGGCTTTGCTATTGAAATTGCTTGGCTGACCGTAATTGCTGTATGTTTGTTGACCTTGGTTATTATACGAAAATTTTTTATTTATGAAGGAATAATCCGATTGTTGCACTTCCCAAAGTTGTAACAGATCTCTGAATGCCGAAATATTTTCTTTTTGCTGACCTGTTAAAAGTGACACTCTTAATGACTGTGGTAATTTAGAAATACATAATTGAATAAGTGCAGATTCGCTGTATGGTTCACTTAAGTACTGGTTTTGTTGGACCATGTGTTCAAAAAATTGTGTGACACTGGGAAAATTTGAGTTCTCATAATTCGGTAAACTAATTAATTGATCCTTAATTCCGCGCTGTGTCGTCTTCAACCAGTACGCTGACAGAAAAGCATTCTGAAATTCTTCTACCAAGTAACATTGTCTTGCGATCGGTCTCATACGAGTTGCCGGTTCGCCTTCCTAAAAACTGCAAATAAATTCAAGTTTGTGCATTACAGGCCAACTCGGTGGAAAAGCAAAGCTAAATTGTTGAGTCTGTGTTCTGTCATTTTTAAATACTTTAAATTTTCTCACGGATAGAAAATGCTTATAACAAAATTATCGTCTCGGTATGTCTGAACAGGTTCACGATTGTATGAGAATCTATTTGTCTGTGACTGTTCGGAATCTAACTCACGTACTCTGTGTAAATTACCTAAGCTATACTGGCTGTGTGAGTCTGACAAATGTTCGCAAAGTGGCGTCTGCTGTGATGTATTGAACGCTGAAACATTTTTCATCTCTGTTACCTCTTGCTGTAAAGTTGTCAATTTTCTGCCTAATGTATTATTAGACGAATCTATCTCACTGATCATCTGCTGTAAATTTGGAATTCACGTGTTTGATTAAACGAAATCGGCAAAGTGTCGTCTGATTTGCTGTCATTATTACTTACAATAACGTCAATATGACTGGCCAGTTCTTCATATTTTTCAGTCAGTATTTTTACCTGATCATCGTTTTTAGTGTCAGAAGCATTAATTTGTGTTTGTATTTTACGTGTGGTTTCGTTCAAATTTTTAACGTCAGCTTTGATGACATCGGAATCCTGTGTAAGTTCTAATTGTTCGAGTCTGTCGGTCACTGTTTGAAAATCTACTATGTGTGTATCTGTTTTTGATTTAAGATCGGAAATTTCATCACGCAATTCGGTGTTCAACTGTTTGATGGTATTAATTTCGTCCGATACTGTAGCAATATTGTTGTCTACGTATATTTTTGCTTTTGCAAACAATTTACGTTTATCTTCCTGTCTCTGTGCAGTAATTGTTTCCATGACTTGTCATTTTACTTTATTTTGTTCCTGTATAAATTTACGGAAACGCGTTTCACTGGTTTGTAGGTTGTGATTAAACGTTCGTCAATTTGGCTGTTCTGTTGGACGAATTTCGCGTCTATTTTTGTTTCCAGTGTGCGCGAAAGTTCTGCTGTCATCAATTTAAACTCGTCGCGTAACTGTGTTGCTTTTTCAGAGCATTGTTTACCGACTGCACTAATTTCGCCTCTAAGTGATTCTGTTGTAGCTGTTTGCATATCCCCTAATTCTTGAGCAACTGATCTAATTTCTTCACTACTTTTCCTAGCACAAGCCTCAATCTCCTCACGTAATTTTTCTTTAGTATCATGACACTGCGCGGCAACGGCTGTAATCTGTTCGCTAAGCTGTCTGGATTTGTTGTCAAATTTTTCATTAAGTTTGTCGTGTTTTTCATTAAGTTGTTTGTTATGTTCACTAAGTTGTTTGAAATTTTCATTAAGGTTGTCTTGTTTTTCATTAGGTTGTTTGATATTTTCATTAAGGTTGTCTTGTTTTTCACTAAGTTGTTTGAAATTTTCATTCTTAATCCGTAGCAATACTGCCATAATTTGATCCAAGCCAATATTACCGGCTCTATTCTCTGTGCTGTTTGATGACGTACCTGCAATTGTCACGTTTTGTATAACCATTTGGTTATTCTGTGATTCTTGAAAATGGTAGCCAATCGGATGTGCACTGTTAGTCACTACACCGGAATTAAATATATCTGTCGTACTCTGATTACACTGTTCATTCTCATTAGAAAAATTTGTCTGTTCGTCACGTAAATCCTGCAAACCGGGTGTGTCAAGCTGGGCAGCGCTCATTGCAACAGAACATCCCGCGTCATCTATTGTCGTTAAATTAACAGAGGACACCATTCAATTCGTCTGTTCATCACTAGGATCAAAATCAACATTAGTGGTCAGTACACACTGATTGTCTGTAATTGAAGGATTGTCATCATTACACTGCGTGTCGCAAGTACTATCGGTCAAATTATTTGAGTCGGCTATTTCACTCGTTATACATCGCTATGTACTGTTTACAGTTTTTCGCGACATTGTTACACAGATCAAAATTATCACTAATGAAACAAAGACAATGCAAAATGCAACAAATACAAATACAACAAAGAGCAACAAATTGCCGATGATCTGTGAAAGAAAGAGTAACAAATTAGTAAATGCGTTGCGCCAAATGCTAATTACATTTAAGTAATTAAGAGCAGATATATGACTACTTCTCAGAAGATTCACAAGGAAATACGATCCTGGTCCGCATGTCGCCAAGTGTAACCTCCCCACGATAAAAATATTTAAATAAGAAACCTTTAACCAATTGTGTAAACTGCCCACAAAATAATAATTAAGTGAATTTTTTAAATATTGTAACCTCTGAACAAAATTATTTTTAATGTAACCTCTGGACAAATTTGCTTCCCATTTATAGTCTCCGTGCAGAAATGCATTCACATGTAATGTAACCTCAAAATTCAATTCGTAAATCCGGAAATAATAATTAAAAAAACAAATTAGTAACCTGATAAATTTTATGAGGACAGCAGCGCTGCCCTTCGGCCCTGTATTCTGAATAAAAAAAGGAAAAATTCTTACCTCAACAAAAACTGCGAATATATCTGCTCTTATGTAGAAATTTTTCGACACAGCTTTGTGCAATGCTGGTGTATATTTTTTTCTGATTGAATGATCATGCATTGGAAATATTCTTTAAATTGAAATGAATGCTTTTCTTTAAAAAAATTACTTTATATTATGAAAATAATTATTGCGACATTTTGAAAGAAGTTAATGAGAGTTAATATACATTACAAGATATGCGCAAGGCTGCTTCTTTACCTTCTACAATAATACTCATCCTCCAGAGTCCCGACCAGAGCAGACTGCAGACACGCGCAGGCACGCGCCGACTACTGCAGACTCACGCAGACTAGCACGGACTAAAGACTAAAGCCGACTACAGCAGACTGAAGACTACTACGGACTACTGTCGACACGCGCACACTAGCGCAGACTCGCGACAAGCAACAACTAACTACATACTACTCTCTGGTCAGAGATTCTGCCATGCCTCGCCCATCGCCGGCAATGCATACGTCTTACAACAATAGCGCTTGTATCTACTGGCAGTAACTGTTTACTCTTGAAAAATAACCCAACAGCGACAGTTTTTGATAAACGTAGTACAAGAGTACTGCAGCCAGGTTGAAACTTGCAATAAATATTGTTGATGTGTAAGTCCAATCGAACGGAATTAAGAAAACGTTATGCATCGACTCGCAAGAGCTACAATATTCACATAATAAAGATCTTAAAAACGGGCGCACTCACTGAGAAACATCAGACACGATGTGCCACTCAGATTATTCTCACGATACAGTGCGGTACTTAAACAAATAAATTGACCAATTTCAAATTAGGGAAAATTCTGACACACAATAACAAGAACACATGAATGGGGAGAAATAACTTCATGTCAAATAATGAACAATAATCAACTGGTTTCAAGTTTGTCGGAAAACATAACAAACACTAAGTAAGAAACCGACTGCAGCCCATTGAAGAGTGAAGTTCTGGCAAACAGCACTAAACAGACTTACTACTTGTCAAAGCTGGCTCAACCGCACTGGCGCACTGAAACAGGTGATATCCTAAATCGTGCTCAGCATGTTCAGTTTTTTTCGGTTGATCAGGGGCTATCCTAAATGGTAACTGGTACACCATCCTTCGCGGCGATTCTTGCTCAGTTTACAGTCGTCCACTTCGTCTCCGGTTCACGTTTTAGCGTAAGGTTTACAAAAGCCTTTTTCGTTCTTTACCATCAAGGGCACGTTCAGGTTATTAATGTTAACGAAGTAGCCAACTATAATGTTGGCGTAATAGTCCACTCAATAGCGACAAAGGATCGAATATCGAGAACATTTCGTGTAGTCGAAAATTTTAGAGCAGTGGTAGGAAGGAGTGCCACTAATAACTTATGAGAAATCCTCATTGATGAGGGATGCGTATGGGGTGCTTTTGCATTTGATGGTTACTTTTGAACGGTTTTCTTGAATAACTCAAGAACCGTAAGCTCTAGCGAAAACGTACCCTTGTACAAAGTATAACTACATAAAATTTTAGAATCTTAAGCGTGACTGCAGCAACAACTGTGAAAATGTAATACATTGAATAAAAACAGCCACTAGCTGCGGAAGGCAATATTCAAAAGGTCTTTACCGAGGCTTCAGCCCATATGAATGTGCCTTCTTCAGAAGTCTTATTACGTTTTACAAGCTGATCATGGTTTGCGCCAGTAACCTTAGTCATGATTAAAACTAACAGTCGTAAAAACTGCCGTCTGGCTTTGTTGTACATACAATAATACACGTATTAAAAATGTTGAGTGTGTGACCAGTAATGGGTAAACATGCAAATTCATTGTGAATAAGCCTGCTGGTTGGCTCATTATGATCTGCATGTAAAATGTAATAAAACTTCTGAAGAATGCACATTAATATGGATTGAAACATTGGTCAAGAGCTTTTGAGTACAATCTTTCGCAAATGGTGGTTATTTTTATTCCACGTATTACGTTAAATTTCCTACAAAAAGTTCCTGTTAATTCCTTCTGTAGGACTAAGTCTGCGCGTAGCGAGTTTTGCGCGTAGTGAGTGAGAGAATACGAAGATTTCAGGCATGTTTTATGAAGGCCAGTGGGTTGTAGAAAACCACAGCGGTAGGGGCCGCTGAACCATGCTGTATTAGTTACAGAATATGGACATCAATTTCGGTTTTTAAAACTGAATTTTAATACAGTATGTTGCGAAAATCGTAGTCCTAAAAGAGACGTATTCAGCGGAGTTTCTATCTTCGAGTTCCTGTTGCTAGTTTCATAGTAATTACTGTATTTAAAACTCAGGAATGGCATATTTTGAACAAGAGATCGATTTCTGTAATATGCGGAAGTTCGTGATTTCATACGTAAATACGGAAATATGTCACGCCCATTATGGACGTAACAGTGTGCTGCACGTCCGCGATGTCGGTATAAAAGGGGCGCAGGAAAAATGTAGCTTTCTTCTGTCTGTGACATCTACGTGTATCGAATTCTGGTCAATTTGAAAATAAAGTAAATGTCTTTCACAAACCAAGATAAACCAAATATTTGACATCTTTACCGAAGCTGCTGAAGAAACGCGTAGAGAACACTTGAGTTGAATGCACAAATGTATCCCGACAGATGGTGCCCGGCAGATGGTGCCCTACAGGAATGTCGATTAAGGGAATGTGAAAAAATTTGTATATGGAAGTCACTGAAATACTATGCAGAGGGTAAAGAGTAAGTCTGCAACGAGTGGAGCGGACGAAATATCCTGGCAGCCGTTTCTCATAAACTTCATGTTAGCTGCAGAGAAATGACGAGTGCCTCTAGAATTATAAGTCAGCCAGCGTTATTCGAATTTTGCTCCATCCGTATCGTGCGTCTTCACGGTCAGAGCAACCAGCGGGATTGAAGCCCTACGGAACAATATCGCCAGAGTCTGTTACGACAGTAGCAAAATAAGTTCTTTCGCGTAAGAATTCCCTTCTGTGGAGTCCTGCCCACTCGTGTAATATACGTAGAGCGCCTAGGAAACTGTTTTCTCGGATATATAAATAAACGGAAATCATATTAAAGGAGTTTATTATAGTAACTGAATTGACAATACTTAACTTCACCTTCTTCACAATGAAGTGTCGCAAGCAATTGGCAACATGCAAATAATTAGTGTCCTTCAATATATTTTATTTCCATGCAAGCAATTGATATAGATCACAAGTCTCATCTAAAAAACTAGGATGACAGCTCGCCTTCTGGTGCGGCTCTTTTAGTGAGACCGTGGGTCACTTGAGCGGCGCTTATATTCTCTTCTCATTGGTGCCGCTCCTGTCGTGGTGTCGTCCTAGTAAGCGTTCTACGCTACTGGCCATTAAAATTGCTACACCAAGAAGAAATGCAGATGATAAACGGGTATTCATTGGACAAGTATATTATACTAGAACTGACATGTGATTACATTTTCACGCAATTTGGGTACATAGATCCTGAGAAATCAGTATCCAGAACAACCACCTCTGGCCGTAATAACGGCCTTGATACGCCTGGGAATTGAGTCAAAAAGAGCTTGGATGGCGTGTACAGGTACAGCTGCCCATGCAGCTTCAACACGATATCACAGTTCAGTGACTGGCGTATTGCGACGAGCCAGCTGCTCGGCCACCATTGACATGACGTTTTCAGTTGGTGAGAGATCTGGGGAATGTGCTGGCCAGGGCAGCAGTCGAACATTTTCTGTAGCCAGAAAGACCCGTACAGGACCTGCATTATGCGGTCGTGCAATATCTTGCTGAAATGTAGGGTTTCACAAGGATCGAATGAAGGGTAAACCCACGGGTAGTAACACATCTGAAATATAACGTCCACTGTTCGATGTGCCGTCAATGCGAACAAGAGGTGACCGAAACGTGTAACCAATGGCACCCCATAACATGACGCCGGGTGATACGCCAGTATGGCGATGACGAATACACGTTTCCAATATGCGTTCACCGCGATGTCGCCAAACACGGATTCGAACATCATGATGCTCTAAACAGAACCTGGATTCACCCGAAAAAAGTTTGGCCATTCGTCGTTGGATACACCATTGCAGGCGCTCGTGTCTGTGATTCAGCGTCAGGGGTAACTGCAGCCATGGTCTCCGAGCTGATAGTCCATGCTGCTGCAAACGTCGTCGAACTGATTGTGCAGATGGTTGTTGTCCTGCAAACGTCCCCATCTGTTGACTCAGGATTCGAGACGTGGCTGCACGATCCGTTACAGCCATGCGGATAAGATGCCTGTCATCTCGACTGCTAGAGATACGAGGTCGCTGGGATCCAGCACGACGTTCCGTATTACCCTCCTGAAGCCACTGATTCCATATTCTCCTAACAGTCATTGGATCTCGACCAATGCGAACAGCAATGTCGCGATACGATAGACCGTAATCACGATAGGCTACAATCCGACCTTTATCAAAGTTGGAAACGTGATGGTACGCATGACCCCTCCTTACACTAGGCATCGCAGCAACGTTTCATCAGGCAACGCCGGTCAACTGCTGTTTGTGTATGAGAAATCGGTTGGAAACGTTCCTCATGTCAGCACGTTGCAAGTGTCGCCACCGGCACCAACCTTGTGTGAATGCTCTGAAAAGCTAATCATCTGCATATCACAGCATCTTCTTCCTGTCGGTTAAATTTCGAGTCTGTAGCACGTCATCTTCGCGGTGTAGCAATATTAATGGCCAGTAGTGTATTGTTTGACGTCGTCTAACAACCTTCTCTATTGTGAGCTTCCAATCCGACGTGCCGGCGCTTGGTGTTACGCGGGAACATCTTCACCGATGAAGTTAATTTTAAAGACTGTGAAAAGCTGAGTATAAGAAATTTGCATTAATGGGCTGATGAAAATCCATTCTAGCTGAGATCATGAAACATCAAAGGGAGTTGTGTGTAAGTAATTGCTGTGGGATTATTGGAGAATAGATGATTTCTTATGGCAATTGAAGTATCTTCAATGGCTTAAAGACACACAAAATTTATTACCAGCTGTTTTTGAGAAACTGTCACTTGAAATACATACGTGTGTGTGGTACAAGCACCATGGGAGGGAAAAAGGGGGAAGGCCGCTCACTACTCATTTGTAGCTGTGGAAACGATCACCCAGCTCTTTCCCGGCCACTGCATAGGACGTGAAGGTAACAGCCTGCCTGGAGGTTAACGTAATTTGACAACTTCCGAATTTTTTCTCTGGAGTAAACTCAAAGACGAAGTCCATTCACAAGTTGCGACGATCAAAGAGAATTTAAAAAATTCATTTTTGGAAAATGTGGCCCCCCATCACCTCAGTTATTAGATTTGAACTGGAAATATTCCTGTATTCCCCTACAGTTTTTATTCTCTGCAGCTCCCTCTTGTGACATGGAAGTTAGTCCCTGATGCCTTAACATATGTCCTATCATCCTGCCCTTCTTCTTATCAGTCTTTTTCCACATATTCCTTTTCTTGCCGTTTCTGCGACAACGTCCTTACTCTTTGTCTCATCAGTCCACCTAATTTTCTAAATTCATGTGTAACATCACATCTCAGAAGCTTCGATTGAGTTCTGTTCTTATTTTCTCACTGTCCGTGTTTCCCTGCTGTACAATGCTGCGCTCAAAACGTCCGTTCACGGAAGTTTCTTCCTCAAATTAAGGCTTTTGTTCAATGCTAGAAGATTTCTTTCGGTCAGGAAGCCTCTTTTGCCGCTGCTGTTCTGACCTGATGATATACATCAGGTGTTTGATCCACATTAAATGTTTATGACCACATTATTTTATGATTTCCATTTTGTTGCTGTTGCTAATATAATTTGTGATTGCGTGTATCTTGACACTAATCGCGTGATGTCACGTTTTATTTAACAATCCTTATACGGTAATTCCCTGTTTTACAAATCCATTCAGTTTTTGATGTGCACCTTTCTTTTAAGCCAATGGCAGAAACAATAGCAGAACTGTTGTAGTAGTGAACTGGAAAAGCATTGTTGGACACCACGCCCTTTGCCTCCCAGTTGGTATGTCGGTCCAAACACATGTAGCCAAGTGTATCAGCTTGAAATCAATTTTTTCTCCAGCGTACCTTTTGCGAAGTGGACTCTCTTACCTGCTTCAATCTGGAGCGTCTCATCAGCTGCAGTTCCGTAAAACAACACTAACTTCCGTAAAAATCGGGATTTAGCTTCATGTGCGAAACAGATAATTACTAACTTTTAATACCGTAATTTATCCGAAACCACAAGTCGAATTTGGAAGAGAGAAACGTCTTGTATTTCGTTTCTCTTAGAACTACGTTACTAGCAACAGAAATTTCTATAGTTCCAATTTGTAGCAAGGGCTCGACAAACAGTTTATTTTGAAACAATTTTATTAAGGGACTACCAGTTTCGTGCCTTGTAGCTACACTATCAGGTGCATATAAATAGTAAAGCATGGTAACCAACACGACGAAGAATATCAAAAGTCCAACCTACATAGTTAAAAACATAATGTCCGTTTTTCAGATAATGTGAAAACGTTGCACTATAGGAAATATCCAGTACAAAGTAAGAAGGACACTCCTAAGGTCAATGTGACGCAGAATCGTCCCAGTGAGTCTCAGCAAACAAACCCACGCGCCAGCAATGCGACACCGCAGAAATCCATTTGTTTGCATGAATTGCGCTTGTTGTCGGATGCCTACAATATTTATGGAACTATAATGTTACTATGAGTTATCGACAATCCTTTAAGGTGAAATATGGTTAAAGGAACCAGCGTTTACATGTTTGTAGTACCTAAGAGCCTATAAATGGCGAACTTGGTTACGACTGTTACCTTTCTGTGCTATTTCGATCTAGAAATACAGTATTTCTAAGCGATAAATTGTCAATATAAAATATTCCACTCTTAAATTATTATATTATGAGAAACTAATGGTTTTAATACATAAATTTGAAGAGGCTGTCATTGATGTCGTACATATCACACCAAAAAACATTAATATCTTGAATATGACCCTCTGCGAAGGAAACTTTGTCCAGGGCAACTCGTACACTTGAATCGGCAAGTCTGAAGCAGAGAGAGAGAGATAGATAACCTTTGTGTTTCACCGGCTGTACATATCCTCCTCATGGGTTGTCACATCGCTACAGTCAAGATGAATCACACCAATAGATGATATGCAATAAAAACCAAATGACACTGTGGATAAGTCCTTCTTAGATTTGCACCTATCACTCGGCTTAAGTGATGTGTCCAAAACATCGTTCCAAGTATTGTTAGCTTCTATAATTCTCTTCCTCTGCAGTATATGCTTTGTTTCATTCCAGACATTGACAAGCAGCTGCTTGTGGATGTGGATACTCGGAGCTAATCGTTATTGTTACTGGGACATTTTTCTTTTAATCTTATTTGCAATCCACACAGATTTCACTCAATGTCTTAGAACATTTATTTCCTTTTATAGGTAAGGTTACAGTTATCCCAAAATTCCATAGATATTTTTTAAATTTGCATGTGTATTTGATGAAAGAATTATTATTTAAGTGGGTAATGGTTTACAGTTTACGGTATGGTATAAGCTATTGCAGAATTCGCTGGTTTTGATACAGCCTACTTGCGAAGAAAACAGGATTTTATCTGGTATTGTTATTCTTTCATATTCACAGTAAAAGATTTTATGTACATGCATTTGCTGAAGGTGATTGAGTGGTGATTTGTGGTTAAATCTCATTTGGATTACTCATAACTTTTTATTCATTTTAACTGTGTGGAATCAATGTGGAAAGATATTGTTGGGCTGTATTAGTCTATAATGTATATTTTTAATAAGTTTATATATTAAGTGTGCGCTTTTTAGCTCTGTTTCTCACTAAGCCATCGTCTGTTTCATTATATTTAATTTTAGGCGTCCCTTGATCCCCGTAAATTTTTCCTCCTTCCCGAGGTATTCGTTTCCTTTGCTGAATCTCATAACGTCCTTTACCAGGGTACTGAGTTTCTTGAGAAGGACTGGAGTCTACATATCTTGTAGTGCGCTTCTAGCACCCGTTACAGTCAAAATGCTTTTGACTGTGAGGTTCTGGATGTAATGCAAAGTTGCTTCGGCAACAAACTTCAACTGTGATTGAGAGGCGAATTCAGTTATTGTTAATCAGAGCTTGGATTCGGGAGTGCACAATCCATTCTATCATTACTTAAGGTTTTGGAAACATCCGTGTTTATCTCAGAATTCTGTTCTAAATCACCAGCAATGCAGTTAGTTGGTAAATGCTGAACTTCAGCGAATGTTGTTGTTGGAAACTAGAAAACCTCTTCTGCGTTATTTACTTCGATGTATCGGTAGTTAGAATTAGGATAGATTCACTAACTTCCTTTAATCTATGGAGATAGTACATGATTCATGTTTTTGATTTGTGTACATTCGCCGGCCGAAGTGGCCGTGCGGTTAAAGGCGCTGCAGTCTGGAACCGCAAGACCGCTACGGTCGCAGGTTCGAATCCTGCCTCGGGCATGGATGTTTGTGATGTCCTTAGGTTAGTTAGGTTTAATTAGTTCTAAGTTCTAGGGGACTAATGACCTCAGAAGTTGAGTCCCATAGTGCTCAGAGCCATTTGAACCATTTTTGTGTACATTCTTTGCTCTTTCAGTTCCCCATTTACTTACTAGTGGTTTTTACAGACTTATTTCATGATCTGTTTGATTTAGTTCCTCTACATTAATGCGTTTCCTGGCACAATGCGTGTTACATATCCGACACTGTTTTGATTTAGACTTTAAAGGCATCCTCAAGTACAAACTGAAATGACCGATATGCCTTCAAGACATGTTATTGTCGAAATACCGTATCTATTCCAATGATGAAATGTCTTTTAGGCTTGTCGGAGACTTTGTGACGCTTCAGCTTGCTCTTGAGAAGAGCTATGAAGCCGAAATCATAATTATGTCAAATAAATCAGTTTAATTTACAGTGTAATAGCAGAAATTTCGTGCAAGGGTTTCTACTTTACTGTGATTCCAAACGAAGGAAAAATCATTAATTACTCAACTGTTATCCAGTAAGATATTTGAAAGTTCGTCAACACGGGAGACGCTGAGCTAACCATCCCATTATCAATTTCAGGACACATTTCTCATTGCCTGTCGGTAACAAATCACGGATTAATAGCCACTAAATGTTAATGAATAGAGGTTAGTATTTACAGCACCTTAGTTAGTGAAGTAATGTAAAATGATGACGGCGAAAATCGACCATTGCTCTTTATGGTTATTTTTGGCATTTGTCTGATACAGTTCTGTGAATCTCAGTATGGAATGATACTGGTTTGAAATAAGGGCCTATAGGATGCTCCGTCGCAATGGATGAACATAATTACGTATTCTCTTCGTTAACATTAAGCGCGTTTGAAGCTGATACAATTCATGGTGTGCATAGGTACAAGATATAAGATATAAAAAAGCAGGTTTTCACAAAGTAGTCGTCCATTTATGGCTGACTATAACGATGACGGTAACCTACAATGTACCCGATGAAAATCATCGTAATTACATCATTAGAAGATAGTGTATATTATTAGTGTCTATATATAAGAGGCACTGACATGGACATAGGGCATTAAATCTGATGTGCTCATGTTCTGAAGCAATGGATGGTGGATTTAGATTCATTGACTTAATATTTACATTTATTCATTTATGTAGCTGCATTTGTATCAAAGTGAGATCAAGTCCGTTTTACTCGAAGCTATAGGAATGTTATTACAACGGAAACAAAGCGACTAGTCACCTCAGAAACTTGAACTCTATATCCGGTTGTCTCTCGACAGTAACCTAATCCATTGGGTATTCCAAGTACTACCAACGAACTGAACTGTGTGTAGGACAGTTAATAGTATTCGTAATGAGAGAGATGAGATACCAATCTGATTCAGAAAATAGGGTTTCATGATTTCACTGATCACTTCAGACAGATATTTTATTCAACAAGACCATGAGCTATTCCTTTCCCCACCCTTTTTACACTGGTATCTGGATCCGTGTATGTTTAGTTCGATGAGATATTAAATTCTAGCTTTATTTCCTAAGACTCATACATTTGATGCACTTACATTATAAGAATTTAAGGGCCGACACGTTGGATAAACCGTAGTATAACTCCGAGTTCAAACAATACAGAACCGTTTTACGTTAAGAAGACAAATCCTGACTTTCCGGGCAGTAAATAAATATACAGAACAGAGCTGACAACCACTACGTAACTGCTTCACCAAGGATAACTGTTAAAATTATAAAACATGAAGCAAAATTACAAGGTTATAGAGAAATGTAAGCTTTCAAGCAGGTCTTTAATGTTAAGACTACAATAGTATTAGTGTGTAAAGTCTGGCTTCGACTGGTTCTATCTGTCGATCCACCCCCCCCCCCCCCCCCCAATCTGTTTCCTAGCGATTTGGGCGAATTATTTTATGCTCATCCCAGTAAAATATCCAGCAAATATGGCTACGTTTAGGGCTATCAGTCTGTTCACATTGCTCGTCCATTGCTTTGACTATAGGCCATGTCTAATTCTGATTTTAGAAATCTGAAGAATAACCGAAAGAGCGAGGAAGTATTAAATAAAACTAAAGATTAAAACTCTGCCCGAACAGGATTCGGAAGGCC
The DNA here is from genome assembly GCF_021461385.2 of Schistocerca piceifrons. Taxonomy (NCBI): domain Eukaryota; kingdom Metazoa; phylum Arthropoda; class Insecta; order Orthoptera; family Acrididae; genus Schistocerca; species Schistocerca piceifrons. The sequence goes on along the minus strand of NC_060140.1, from coordinate 768,786,225 downwards.
CAACGTAACCGACCAACCACAGTGTCATCCTCAACTGATGGAGGATGTGGGTATGGAGGAGCATGTGGTTAGCACACAGCTCTCCCGTCATGTTGTCAGCTTTCGTGACCAGATAGGCTAATTCTCAGTCAAGTAGTTCCTCAATTGACACGTTCAGAGGGAACGCTATTTGCCAACATCGCTGGGCAGATGCGGACGATAACCCATCCAAGTGCTAGCCAAGCTCGACAGCGCTAAAGTTTGGTGATACGACGCGAATTCGTGTTACCTCTATTGCAAGGCCGTTGGCCATGTATTAGGCGAAGTATCAGAAGGATCAGACGCTATCTCTGACGTATAGTTGAAGGCGCTAAGAGCGTTAGTCATAAAATTGTTATTACCACTTTCAGACAATAAAGGCACGTAATTACTTGTTTGTTTGCTGGCACTTGCCTACAGTCCAGGCATACAGTGAAATATGTGCATCACAGTGCCACAGCGGGCGGCTACAGGAGCCAAAAGAAACTGCCACAGTCAATTGGTAGAGTGATGTGTGGTAATACATTTTCTGCATTTGAGGGAGAGAACCGCCGGAAAAGACCATGTTGAGTTGGTTAAAATGTAACGTAAAAATGAATCATTTCACAAATTACAGCTAATAAAGAAACTTACCATCAGTCATTATTCGCACACGCAGTTGACAATTGAAACAGGGAGGGGGGATCAGTTAGTGGTTCTAGAAGTAGTCTCCACTACACATAACAAGTGGCTCGCGAAGTACTGAGGTAGATGTCATTTTACACACTGGTCAGGTGGAACACTCGCTTCCGTTGTGGTCAAACAGGTCTGAATGAAGAAGAGTTAAGTAGCAGACCATTTCTTTGAAAAAACCCAGAACTGCAAGGGCTGTTGACATCCTGGTGATCAAAGACTGGCGCATCACAGTGTGATAACATTACAGTCAAAGGTCGGTAACATTACAATCGGTGAGAGTTCAATTTTCAACATCCTGCGTGACAGCTCACACTAGTTCACACTAATTAGAAACGTCCACCAGACAGAGACAGCAGTGGAAATGTGCCAGCTGTGGCAGGCCAGTCCAGATGACTAATCACCGTGGCGGAGTGCTGGGTGTACCAATACGACTCCTATGCAAAAGAGCGAAACAAGCACTGCTAACTCCAATCACATTCATTGCGTGGCAGTTATTTCCAGAATGACGGCGAGAAGGTTTTCGAAGTGAAACATTTCCTAAACAGCCAGACAAAATACTCACACAAGTAAAGTCTCTTCCAAACCATACATGGGGATAAAAATGTGTCGCATTGAAGGATGAATATGTGGAGACGTACTAAGCCCACCATCACTATGTTTCATGTTCCCAGCTCGATTTTATTTCGAAAAAATAATTAGAACATCATGACAACTCGCAGTGAATTTGGTGCTTAAGCCGTCCTCATGCGAGACGAGGCAGCTGACGTCGAAGTGGACGCGACGTCAAACTTCACGAGAGACAACACCATTGGGAGACGGGACGAGTTGGTTTATGTGATCTGTGCTCTCAGCGCCCCCCAGGGACATTCATCGGCTTTATTTGGCTCGTAAACCGCACACTTTCTTTACGGAAACGGACGCGCGTAAAATAGCTGTGTTAACTCTGCTAGCGACTGTCGAAGGAAAGCGGGGAAAATTGCGAAGGAGATTCTGGACTCGCCGATGGCTTGAACTGCGAACTGCCAGTAGAGAAACACAACACAGTGCTCTACAAACATCTGAGATACATACTAAAAGAAGTTATTCGATAATCTAGTTGAATTTTCTTCCCATTTTCGTTTTGAAATTGAATGCAATTGAGATATAGCATCTAATGTCAGTTTGCACAAGCATAATATTATCATTCTCAATGCTGCATTGATAATAAACATTCTGAAACAACGTACGAGATCCGATTCATTATTTCATTCGAATGAAAGACGAAATCTAAATGGTTCAAATGGCTCTGAGCACTATGGGACTTAACATCTGTGGTCATCAGTCCCCTAGAATTTAGAACTACTTAAACCTAACTAACCTAAGGACATCACACACATCCATCCCGAGGAGTATTCGAACCTGCGACCGTAGCAGTCGCGCAGTTCCGGAGTGCGCGCCTAGAACCGCTAGACCACCGCCACCGGCAAAGACGAAATCTGTTTCGAAGCAGTTCACCATGACTGAAAAAGATACAGAGACTAGTCAGTCCATGAACCCAGCGACGAGGATACATATAATACAGAAAGTTTCATAACAGCAAGACATTCCTGTGCTTGCCTTGAAACACGTATGTATTCAGTAGCAGCGTTGGCGAGGCATGACAGAATCTCTGACCAGAGAGTTGTTTATCATTGCTAGTCTGCGCTTGACCGCGCGTGAGAGCAGTTGTTGTACGTAGCGAGTCGCGAGAGCATGTAGTTCAGTTCCGAGTTGGACGCTTTTGCGTGTTGGACTCAGTTGCGAGTAGAATGTTGTGTGTAGCGAGTCGCGAGAGGAAGTAGTCAGCCCGGGCGTCGACATGGGTCTCTGGTCACGGTTCGGGACGAGGTATATTGTTAAATAAGGTAATGAAGCAGCATTGCGCACATCTGATAAAGTAATGTATGTTAATTGTAATTAATTTGTTCAAGAAATGTCCCAACAATAATTTTGTTTTCAAAGCAATCGTTTTTTTTTAAAAAAAAGAAAGAATCAATCCAATTGAAACAATATTTCCTATGCTTTTCCTGCCAGAATCAATTTATCAGACTAATTATTGCACAGGGCCTAAGGTCAGCGATGCTGCCCTATTATTGTGGCTTTAATGATTAAATTTCATTTCTCAATTTTTGTGTCGAGTTTACATTTGGGTCATTATTATTCAATAATCTTGTGGGTACTAACCTCTGGCACGTTTTCATTATCATTGAGTTTTCTAATATTTTTGCTGGGAAGTCACATTGGGGTATATTCCGATTAACATTTTAATATTTTCTTTTCAAAATTTTGCGGGGAGGTTACACTTAGCACGATGTCTATTCACATTTAAATATTTTCAGTTGTTTTTGTGGGGAGGTTACAGCCTTCACATACAGACTGGCAATCACGTTAAGATTTCTTGCCTGTAAGGAAAGACTCCATGCCAGTTCCTGGCCGTTGCAACAAGAATTGCAGAAAATACGTTATTTATATTGGTATTTTAAACATAGCTGCACAACAGCAACGGTTCCACGTAATAAAATTATAAACAGCCGGCCAATTGCAATGGATAAAGAATTCTTTACCTAGGTTTCAACAAATTTAAATTTGTCTTCTTCAGAAGGTGGCAATTTTACATTAGTATGGACTGATGTATCATCGCCGTTTTTACAAATATCTGCATAGATCCATTTGTCAAAATTAAAATCTAGCCCTAAAAAAAGGGTTTGTCACGTAAATATAAATTAGTACATGGATGTTGCAGAGCTCTGCAGAGCTAAGAGTTCGACCTGGTAATCGGCTCTCCGTATATGTTAGAGACTGTGTAAAGACTATATCTACAAATTTCATTATCTGATATGTAATATGCAAATTGTACCAAGAGAACGTGCTTTGGCTGATCATCATTATGCCGTAGCATTGAAACGGTACATTTTCGTAGCACACACTGAAAACATCCATTACAGGAAGTTTTTGCCTACCGATGTTTAGCGTAATGTCATTTTGTTATAACATATCGTGGCTAAAGCGACGAGATTCCTAGCGATCCTCAATCTGCTGATGCTTTTAAGCAGCTTATATCTGTACCATGTATGTTATGGGAAAGAAAACCCACCAAATACGATGTTTAGCACCATAAAAATTGACGGACCCTCTGTTCTGCTTGTGATGTAGAACAATGTCCCATCTCATTCGCCACATTCCTCTCCACAAGTCAAAAAACCTGACGTGCCAGAATCTTTACTTCACGCTCCTCAGTGTAGTGGAAGGCGGACGTCCAAGCTGTGACTTCACCAGCTCCTCGTCCATGTGCTCTTTCAAATCCGTGAGAGGGTGGCTTTAGGCCAGTGAAAAGAGGAACAATTTATTTTCATCTCGCAAGTGTGACTAACTCAGAAAAGAAGAGACGGAATTCTCCAAGACGAAGGAGACGGGCAGCAGCAGTAGCAGCAGCAAGCACTGTTGTGACGTCACGGACCGGGAGCAGAGCCCCTGTTATGGAGTGCGGCAGGCTGGCACGTGCTGGGCAGAGCTCAGTTCGGTCTGGGGGCGAGCCGGCGGATCACGGTATTACGGCACGCCCCTAAATCACGTCAGGCTGAATGCCGGCGGAATACCACGGCCGATTCCTGGCGCTCTGGCGCGCGGTCTGCGATGAGGTCCGTCGCTCATGCCGCACTGAGAATCGCATATTTGCACTACGTAGGATCCTTCGCAGGAAATTAAATGCCAATTTTCTCTGGAGTACACGAAAATATTTCGCTGCAGATTCTAATGACGTTAAGCGATCACACGGAAGAGAGCTCTACATTGTAAAACTGGCAGTACTCAGACAGGAAAAAAATCGCAACACGAAACAGCAATTAATGTAGAACAATGATATTTCGGGAATGCATTTGTCTGGGTAACATATTAAGTGATTAACATTGCTAGATGACAGGTTAATGTAACCGCGAGATAAGCTATTGTAAAAGTGAAATGCTGGGACACTAACAGTGGTGTAACCGCGAGAATTTTGAATGCATGCGTGAAATGTGCTTGCAGTGCCAGCTGTCAGTTTGTGTGATGGAATTCCATGCCTGTTGCATTTGGTCGGTCAATACAGGGACGGTTAATGCTGGTTGTGGATGATGCAGGAATTCCTGTCCGATGATGTCCCACGTATGCTCGACTAGAGACAGATCTGGTGGTCGAGCACGCCAACTCCACATGTCGACGCGCTGTAGAGTATTTTGGGTTACAGTAGCGGTAAGTGGGCGAACGATATCCTGTACGGGAAGACCCTCAGGAATGATGGCCTGAATGGCAGCACAACAGATCGAATCGCCAGACAGACGTACAATTAGCAGTCAAGGTGCGTGGGGTAATAACGAGAATGATCCTGCTGTCATACGAAATCGCACCTCATTCCATAACTCCAGGTGTAAGTCCAGTGTGTATAGTAAGTAGACAGAATGGTCGCAGGCCTTCAACTGGCGCTACTTCTAACCAACACAGGGCCGTGATTGGCACCGAGGGATAACCATCTCTTATCAGAAACCACAACAGATTTTTTCCATGCCCTCCAATAAGCTCTGGCATCACACCACTGAAGTCAAAAATGATGGTATGGGGTCAGTGAAACGCAAGCTGCTGGGCGTCTAGCTCCGAGTTGTTCTTGAGGTAACGGATTTCAAGCAGTTTGTTGTGTCACTATTGCACCAACTGCCGCTCAAATTGCAGCTGTAGATGGTGTACGATGCAACAGAGTCATACGTCGAAAACGATGGTCTTCATATCGGTAGAAAGAAAAACTTCGGGATCAGATATGATGTATGTCAAGTATGTATTACCCATACTGTATTCACCCAGTGTTTCATAATGAGAGCACTTTGCGACTTCCATCAAAACTTATAGCATAATTTCAAGCCTTAAGCGTTTCCTCGCTTACATGCTTAACGTCAAATATTTAATACAGTAACTCATTTGTAAAGTAATGAAACTTCTGGAGGTGTTTTACACACGGGAGTTACATTCTTTAAAGAATCAGCGTATTACCTGTACACAAAGATTTCGTGAGTCCTACAGATGCAGAAATTAGGAAACTGCGCAACAGGCTGAAACTGGTTGGTTATATAAAGTTAATCCCGTCAGTTCTCCTAATTTAGTCCTAACAGGAATTTTCAATTTCCACAGTTAATAACTAATGTTTAGCTGCGTGGAAATTCCTGACCTTATTCCATTGCCCTGTTAAGTGTCTATGTTTGGTGTAGCCCGTTTAGCTTCCATGTACGAGGGAACTCATTTTTTTACGCTGAGGTGAATTAGTGCAACAGTCAAATTTACAGCCCGCTATTCCTATTGTGAGCACTGATTTTCGTGAAATATTGGGCGGTATTTGGAACGAAACCGGTAACCTTTACAAATAAATATTTTATTATTGTCAAAACTGCTTTCAATCAATTATAAAGAATTTTAGCCAGGCCACTGCTTTTCTCCGCGATAAATGATGACTGAAAAAATGGTAACGCCAAAAACGAGTTGTGTGACACAAACGAAAGTTGGTAGCCGTGTTTCTACACCTGAAAGACGATGTCTGTTCACAATTCGCTCTAGTCTCGTAAGAGTAGGCCAACGGCCTTGCCACAGTGGTAACACCGGTTCCCGCCAGATAACCGAAGTTAAGCGCTGTCGGGCTTGGCTATCACTTGCATGGGGAGCGGTCCGGTTTAAAGATGCTCTTGACAAGCGGAGTGCACTCGGCCCTTGTGAGGCCAATTCATGATTGGGAAGTAGCAGCTCCTTCCACGAAATCTCACAACTGTGGGGAGAGCGGTGTGCTGACCAAATGCCCCTCCAACCCGCATCCACTGGCGCCTTTGGATGAGGATGAAACGGCGGTTGGTCGGTACCACTAGGCCTTCAACGTCTATTCAGACCGAGTTTAGCTTTAGTTTTAGCATAAGAGTAGCGGTAGTAGCGCCACTGTGAGGATGCAAGTGAGGTTTGCTTAAAATACACGCTGTAACGGCCGAGCTTTAGTCAGCTTTGAGATTGAACGTGATGAGATGATGTTGGTCAAGAATACCTTTAAGAGGAGAAAGCCGCCATTATCATCATCGCAGTAAGTTTAAACAGGGCAATGTTAAAGGGCTACGACAATCCGAAATGTAGCCAATGTTCATATTTGCTGGCTGGGGTGGTTACAAGAAGACTGGACTTCGGACGGTCAAGCAGCACTACCGATATGAAATCGTTTTCGACGTATGACTCTGTTGCATCGTACAACATCTACAGCTGCAATTTGAGCGGCGTTTCACTGACCACGAAAAACGTCTTTGCTTTAACATCCCAACTCGCGTATCATATCTGCCACACTCTCACCCCTATTACGTGATAACACAAAACGAGCTGCCCTTTGTTACACCCTTTCGATGTCCTCCGTCAATCCCACCTGGTAATGATCCCACACAGCGCAGCAATATTCAAACAGAGGACGAACGAGTGTAGTGTAAGCTGTCTCTTTAGTGGACTTGTTGCATTTTCTAAGTGTCCTGCCAATGAGACGCAACCTTTGGCTCTCCTTCCCCACAATATTATCAATGTGGTCTTTCCAACTGAAGTTGTTCTAGCTGAAATGACGGCCTTGAGAATTGTACTATTTATCGAGTAATCTAATTCCAACAGATTTATTTTGGAACTCATGTAGATCACCTCACACTTTTCGTTATTTAACGTCAACTGCCACCTGCCACACCATACAGCAATCTTTCCAAAATCGCTTTGTAACTGATACTGGTCTTCGGGTGACCTTACTAGACGGTAAATTACAGCATCATCTACGAACTACCTAAGAGATTGTCACCCGGGTCATTTATATATATCGGGAACTGCAGAGGTCCCAGGACGCTTCCCTGGGGAAAACCTGATATCACTTCAGTTTTACTCGATGATTTGCCGTCTGTTACTACGAACTGCGACCTTCCTGACAGGAAATCATTAATCCAGTCGCACAACTGAGACGATACCCCATAGGCCCTCAGCTTGATTAGAAGTCGCTTGTGAGGAACGGTGTCAAAAGCTTTCCGGAAATCTAGATATACGGAATCAACTTGAGATCCCCTGTCGATAGCGGCCATTGCTTAGTGCGAATAAAGAGCTAGCTGCACAAGAACGATGTTTTCTGAAACCATGCTGATTACGTATCAATAGATCGTTCCCTTCGAGGTGATTCATAATGTTTGAATAATGTATATACCCCAGAACCCTACTGCAAACCGACGTCAATGATATGGGTCTGTAGTTCGATGGATTACTTCTACTACCCCTCTTAAACTCTGGTGCGACCTGCGCAATTTTTCAATCTGTAGCTACAGATCTATCGGTGAGCGAGCGGTTGTATATGATTGCTAAGTAGGGAGCTATTGTATCAGCGTAATCTGAAAGGAAGCTAATAATTATACAATATTCCATTCCATTTGCCTTTCCTGGTGAAGGAATTTCGGAAAACTGCGTTCAATAACTCCGCTTAAGCGGCACAGTCGTCGGTAACAGTACCATCGGCACTGCGCAGCGAAGGTATTGACTGCGTCTTGCCGCTTGTGTACTTTACATACGACCAGAATGTCTTCGGATTTTCTACGAAATTTCGAGACAATGTTTAGTTGTGGAACCTATTAAAGGCATCACGCATTGAAGTCCATGCCAAATTTCGCGCGTCTGTAAATTTTAGCCAATCTTCGGGATTTCGCGTTCTTCTGAACTTCGCATGCTTTTTCCGTTGCCTCTGCAACAGTGTTCGGACCTGTTTTGTGTCCCATGGGGGATCAGTTTCATCTCTTACCAATTTATGAGGTATGAACCTCTCAATTGCTGTTGCTACTATATCTTTGAATTTGAGCCGCATCTCGTCTACATTTGCATAGTCAGTTCGGAAGGAATGGAGATTGTCTCTTAGGAAGGCTTCTAGTGAAACTTTATCCGCTTTTTTAAATAAAACTATTTTGCGTTTGTTTCTCGTGAATTTGGAAGAAACGCTATTGAGCCTAGCTAAAACGACCTTGTGATCACTAATCCCTGTATCAGTCATGATGCTCTCTATTAGCTCTGGATTGTTTGTGGCTAAGACGTCAAGTGTGTTTTCGCAACCATTTACAATTCGCGTGGGTTCGTAGACTAACTGCTCGAAATAATTTTTGGAGAAAGCATTTAGGACAATCTCGGAAGATGTTTTCTGCCTACCACCGGTTTGGAACAAGTATTTTTGCCAACATATCGAGGGAAGGTTGAAGTACCCACCAACTATAGCCGTATGAGTGGGGTATTTATTTGTTACGAGACTCAAATTTTCTCTGAACTGTTAAGCAACTATATCATCGGAGTGTGGGGGGGTGGTAGAAGGAGCCAATTATTAACTTAGTTCGGCTGTTAAGTATAACCTCCACCCGTACCAATTCGCACCTAGTATCTACTTCGACTTCACTACAAGATAAACCACTCTTGACAGACACAAACACTCCACCACTAATTCTACCTAATCTATCTTTCCTGAACACCGTCTGAGACTTCGTAAAAATTTCTGCAGAACTTATTTCAGGCTTTAGCCAGCTTTCTGTACCTGTTACGATTTCAGCTTCTGTGCTTTCTATTAGCGCTTGAAGCTCAGGGACTTTCCCAGCACAACTACAACAATATACAACTACAATTCCGACTGTTCCTTGATCCAAGCTCGTCCTGTATTTGCCATGCACCCTTTAAGATTGCAGCCCACCCTGTACTTTACCGAGGTCTTCTAACAAAAAAATAATAAAAAAAAAACGCCCAGTCCACGCCACACAGCCTCCGCTACCCGTGTAGCCGCCAGCTGAGTGTAGTGAACTCCTGACCTATTCAGCGGAACCCGAAACCCCACCACCCTATGGCGCAAGTCAAGAAATCTGCAGCCAACACGGTCGCAAAACCGTCTGAGTCTCTGATTTAGACCTCCACCCGGCTCTGCACCAAAGGTCCGCAGTTGGTTCTGTCAACGATGCTGCAGATGGTGAGCTCTGCCTTCATATCGCATGCAAGACCGGCAGCGACTGGAATCCAGAGAGAATTTCCTCAGATCCAAAGCGACACACGTCATTAGTGCCGACATGTGCCACCACCTGCAGCTGGCTGCACCCTGTGCTCCTCATGGCATCCGGAAGGACCCTTTTCACATCAGGAATGACTCCACCCAGAATGCACACGGAGTGCACACTGGATTTCTTCCCCTTCCTAGCCGCCATATCCCTAAGGGGCCTCATTACGCGCCTAACATTGGAGCTCCCAAGTACCAGTAAGACCACCCTCTGCGATTGGCCGGACCTTGAAGGCTGAGAATCATCCTCTGAAACAGGGCAGTAAGCTGCATCCGGCTCAGCCAGAGACAGTGCCGTGCAGAGAAGCCATTGATTGTTTCTTGGCGCTAACATACTTCACATAGACCAGAATCTATTTGGATTTTCTGCCAGGTTTCGAGACAAAGTTTCGTTGTGGAAACTGTTATAGGCATCTCGCATTGAATTTCGCGATTCTGTAAAAGATCGCCAATCTTGGGGATTTGGCATCTGTTTGAATTTGGCATGTTTGTTTCGCTGTTTCTGCAACAGTGTTCTAACCCGTATTGTGTACTATTGTGTACCTAGGAGGGTCGGCTCCTTTCGTCCTATTGTAAGGATTGTCAGCGAGAAAAAATTACGTAAATGTTTGGAGTTACGTCCAAAGTCTGTTAGAAGACGCTAAGTGCTCTCATTCTCAGTACTGGATGATAAGGTCTGGATATTTACGTGCCGTCAGTTATGCAGCCTCAAGACAAAAATGGTTCAAATGGCTCTGAGCACTATGGGACTTAACATCTGAGGTCATCAGTCCCCTACAACGTAGAACTACTTAAACCTAACTAGGGACATCACACACATTCACGCTCGAGGCAGGATTCGAACCTGCGACCGTAGCGCTCGTGCTGTTCCAGACTGAAGAGCCTAGAACCGCTCGGCCACACAAGCCGGCTGCCTCAAGACAAACTCTTACTAACCGTAATATGTCTAATTGTGTTACACTTTTAACATGATATTTATTACACTTCTCAATGAGTAGATCTTGATAAGATTACATTTTTTGAATTCTGTTTGTAATTATGCGTGATTTTGAAACAATATTTGTTGCCCCTGAACGACGTTAGCCAGGAAACCTGAAACTGGTGCGGGTTGCAGCTTCCGGTGGAGTCACTTATTGTTAGTGATATAGATACAGTAGATACTGCAATGCTCCGCTCCGTGTGGATATACGACGCTACAGAATGTAAGCAAATAGATGGGAACACATTGTACTGTGAAGTATTTGTAATGAAATCACGCACAGCTAGAAGCGTTAGCGTTCGTTTGCCAACAATATAGCATAGGCCTCTCGGTGAATAATCTGAAAGGATGAAGTGTCTTTCGAAGATATTAAAAATACACACATCAGAAATAGTTTAGCGTGACCTCGGTTCCGAGAGTTCTAGAACCTGTACAGAAAATTGGAATAGAGATTAACATAATATTATTTCCGCCCTTTTTATTGCTCATGAAAATCACACAATGTATGTTGTACCACCATACAGCGAGACCTTCGTGGGTGGTCGCCCAGATTGTTGTAAACATCACTACCTCTAATACCCAGTAGCACGTCTCTTACATTAATGCATGCCTGTATTCGTCGTGGCATACTATCCAAAAGTTCATCAAGGCACTGTTGGTCCAGATTATCCCACTCCTAAACGGCGATTCGGCGTAGATCCCTCAGAGTGGTTGGTGGGTCACGTCGTATATAAACAGCCCTCTGAAACCTATCCCAGGCATTTTCGATAGATTTAATGTCTGGAGAACATGCTGGCCACTCTATTCGAGCGATGTCGTTATCCTGATGGAAGTCATTCACAAGATGTGGACAATGGGGTCGCGAATTGTCTTCCATGAAGACGAATGCCTCTCCAATATGCTGTCGAAATGGTTGCATTATTGGTCGGTCGATGGCATTCATGTACAGTACAGCCGTTACGGCGCCTTCCATGACCACCGGCGGCGTACGTCGGCCCCACGTAATGCCACCCGAAAAAAAAGGGAACCTCCAACTTGCTGCACTCGCTGGACAGTGAGTCTAATGTGTTCAGCATGACCGGGTTGTCTCCAAACACGTCTCCGACGATTGTCTGGTTGAAAGCGTATGCGACACTCATCGGTGAAGAGAACGTATTGCCAATCCTGAGCGGTCCATTCGGCATGTGTTGGGCCCATCTGTACAGCGCTGCACGGTGGCGTGGTTGCAAAGATGGACCTCGCCATGACCGTTGGGAGTGGAGTTATGCAGCCTATTGCGCACAGTTTGAGTCGTAACACTACGTCCTGTGGTTTCACGAAAAGCATTATTCAACATGATGGCGTTGCTGTCAACGTTCCTCCGAGCCATAATCCGTAGGCAGCGGCCATCCACTGCAGTAGTGGCCATAGGGCGGTCTGAGCGAGGCATGTCATCGACAGTTCCTGTCTCTCTCTATCTCCTCCATGTCCAAACAACATCGCTTTGGTTCACTCTGAGACGTTTGGATACTTCTCTTGTTGAGGACCCTTCCTGGCACATAGTAGCAATACGGACGCAGTCGAACCGCGGTATTGACCGTCTAGGCTTGGTTGCACTACAGACAACATGAGCCGTGTTCCTCCTTCCTGGTGGAATGACTGGAACTGATGGGTTGTCTGACCACCGCCGTCGAATAGGCACTGCACATGCATGGTTGTTTACATCTTTGTTCTGGTTTAGTGACATGTCTGAACAGTCAAGGGAATGTATGTGTAATACAATATCCACAGTCAACGTCCATCTTCAAGAGTTCTGAGAACCATTGTGATGCTAAACTTTTTCTGATGTCTATATTTTTCGAATAAACAAGTTCATTTTCATATACTTGTAGCATAAATTTTCTATTATAAAACATTTGTATGAGCAACTAAATAGTGTGTGTACTTATAATTCAGGTAATGTGCTTACTGAAAGAGTGGCAAGATGAACACACACACACAAAAAAAATTGCTTGACTAATATTCTTCAGTGAAACGAGTATGAAATGCACCATACAAACAAATCTCTTCGACTTACACGAATTTAAAGCATTTATTCCGGCTATACCGCGGGTTTTTCTCCTTAACTAAACACTATTTGTGTCATCAGAGCGTTCTGCAGGACATTATTTGTACGCAGCAACAGAGTAATAAGGCGTGAGCAGTTGGATGTGTAAAACTATTCTCATTAAGAATGATAATAACAAGATTACAAATCTTAGATTCCAAATGGCACAGGTAACGATGAGACCTGTTAATAAACTACATTTGAATGGTATATTCGTTTTTAAGACAGCTCAAGAATGATGACAAAGAACTATAGGTATGGACGCAGTGATTTGTTCAATTTCTTTCACCCGTTCTGAAAGAAGTCTTTTTCGATATCGTTGTTTTAATTTTATTGATGTTCGTCTTCTAAGCTCTTTTATAAACGCTATCAGTTCCGTCCAGCCTCATCTTCCAAGATCTTTGCCACCTCCGATGAAATATAATGGCATCAACACACCTGAAAATTCTTGTTCCTCCTACACGAATTTTAATTTAATCTTCAAATTCGTGTTTGGTATCCTACAATTACTGCACAATTAAATGACTGAACAACATCTACAACCTAGTCTCACTCCATTTTCTACTACTACAGCTCTTTCATGTTCATCCACTCTAGTAACTAAATTCCTGTTGTGATGTGTGCATGTCATCTTGCTCATTACACAGTTATCTTCTTACTGTCATATATCGATATTCACATATCTGAGATCTAGCCACATTGATTGACGGTCTTTGGTTGTCCTGTTGCACCATCTCTGCCTGATGCCTGAAGATGCTCAGAGAGAGTGAGTGTGTGTGTGAGAGAGAGTGATTGTTATCATTATTAATATTATTCGTATTACTATTATTATTATTATTAGGGAAGCAGACGTGGAACAGTATGGGACGTCGAATAAAAGGTGGATCACAGGTGGCTTTCTTCCTACACTTTAGGCAAGCGGCCTGAAGTTGGTGGAATGTAGTGCTGAAACTGTTCACTCAAGTCAAGTAACAACTGGAAATTTAGACGACTAAAGATGTTTTGATTCGACATTTCATACTGACCACTATCTGTATAATGACAGACTTATTGTAACTGAATGGTCACGAAGTTTTTATGTGGAGCTGATGATGATAGTATTTTGGATTTTGAAAAGAGTTTTGTGAAGAATTGTTGATCAAGGTACACTCCCAGCTTTGAATACATGTGTGCCGTCAGCACTCTGTTGTCAAATTCACTGTCGTATAGAAATTTGGTTGAAGCATTTGTGTCGTGGATTGCTCACAGCTGGAGACGTTGGTTCTGCTCTCCCATATAAAAATTTGGAAAATATGTGCAAAGTAAATTTTTGAATAGTCAGTTAAATTTTTTTCTGATACGAGCCATTTTTGTATTGTTCACGATTTTGAAGGTGAAGTTATAAAGTAACTCTTTGCTACAAAATTGTTTTAGAAAAAATATTTACAGAACATTAGTAACAAAATTATTCCCATGTGAGACATTCTACGGTGCTTGTGTCCAGATCGCACGTCGCGGTACACATGCTTTTGAATACCATTTTAACTTATCATTTTAATTATGCTATGTTTCGGCGTTGCTTTCTGTGCTCTACTTCCGATAGAAAATTTTTACTGAACTGAGGTGAGTGCAAATTTAATAACTGATATTTTTGGATAACTTATATTCAGTTTGGAAGTTATTTCCTTGTTACCTAAAGTACATTTCACTGTACGTTGTGATACATCCATGTGTGAAACATTTTTTGTGTACTGTGTTTTGTTTCGCACTTTAGGTATGTAAATCAGCCTTGGACTGTGCTTAAAGTAATTTGGATAATATATTCAGACAAAATGTAGCAGTTCATTTGATATGCAAATTTTATAGGTTTTATTTTGGCGGTTTTTTTGTTTTTACAGGGATTACGTTTCCCAGTAATTGGTTTAAATTTCCACTCCGCACTAGACACCCACCCACCCACCCACACACACACACACACACACACACACACACACACACACACACAAAGATACATAAAGAAGAGAAGTTTCTGTACAGGTAGTAGATATCCTTTCGATCCGTGAGTATTACCTCTTAAATCTTCAGAGTCTCAAAGAGCGTAGCTCACTTATTATTTTCATTATAAAACCTTTCTCGCGTTGTGTATGTATTGAAGCATGGAGTCGTCATTAGTCACCTTTCTGCTTCGATACGTCCGTTTCACGGAACAGCTGTAGGTTAGGGCTTGAAGGAACGTATTGGCTTGTTCAGTAGACTGGTAATAGAATCCGTTAGTTATGGACGGCAGCCACCGTTCGCCTTACGCTACGCCAATGTAAATTGTGCGGCGATTACCGCTACGCCAATGAGGCAGCTGCCTCGAACCTGACACATAGACAGGAGCGCTCCGCAACACAATCGATCCATCGCAGCCAACGCAGCGGGCCTCGCCGCTATTATTCGCGAGCATCTGGCAGAAGCGCTTTGTCAGTCAGAGGTCCGGATAATTACTTACGTCCGATATCACCTCACATCGACGCAACAAATTCCCTGCAGAGGTACCAGATTAGTTCTATTACTTAATGACCTCTCCAGTTGCACGCTAAGGAAAAAAAAGACAAATTCCCGTGGAAACTGAATACCTCAGTACACGGTATATAGAAAGACCTTACTTTGAATAGGATGTAACTGAGTCGGTGACATGGAAAAGGGGACGTGTCCTAGAAAGCAAATTTGCCAGCAGATTCAAAAAAGGAAAATAATGTTTTATTCACAATGGGTGTAAGCTTGGTATCATGGAGTTCCCATGTAGCAATTCACACGATGGTTACATAATATATACCGTTACAACATTCTTTAGTCATCGACTGTGGTCAATAAACGACATACATTGTATAGGAGTGACCCCTTTTCTGAACTGATGATGTAGCATTCTGTTAGGAATAGAAGGATGGTAATATGCACGTTTATAATATTAATTTCCATTATACCAATAAAAGTGTGTTACAAGCAACAAGTTTATTCACTATGTACCCAATATACAACCACAAGCGAAATACAGCAAAGCAGACAATGGAGTGTATGTTTAATATTTATACTATCTATCCTCCGCCGGCCAGTGTCCTGCTCATCAGGTATGTATTACAGAACTTTCTGTACATCATCTAGTTTGTTTTTTTTTATTGGAAAAGTTGCATGATACACTTGTTCATATGCATATGGCCCCTCGACGCTCAAAGAAATGGTTCAAATTGCTCTGAGCACTATGGGACTTAACATCTATGGTCATCAGTCCCTAGAACTTAGAACTACTTAAACCTAACTAACCTAAGGACAGCACACAACACCCAGTTATCATTGACGCTCAATAACAAAATATTTAATTCTTGGACATATTGAAATGACGATAATTAAAATCGTTGTCTCTACACATGAAAATTTTTTATCACAGGAAAGAATGATTATTAAAAATCCTCATCAACTCATTTAAATCTATGTCATCATAGTTGGTCAGTGCACTGAGTTGGTGGAGAACAAATTTACTTTTTGAACTAATAAAAAACTCTCATGTACTCAATTTGAGGTTAGGCTAGTATCCTAGCTTCTGATATTAAATGGTCAAAGTGTACGCAACTTTGAGTGAGGAAAATCTAGACTCAACATTTACTGTGGCATAATGTGCAATGGTACTTTACCAAGCAGCATCTGCAATGGCGCTGTCTCTGTGCTGGATCTGAAACGCTAATTCCCTACTCTGGCCTTGACTGAAGTCACTCAGTCGCAACTTTCCTGCGTTCTGCAGAATGTTAATCTTTCCCTAGTTGAAATAATGGCTATTGCACACTCACTATGGGTTGGAGCAACGTGCACAATTTCTTTGCCCACAAAAATTCCTGCAGGAATAATTAACTACCGCTTTGCTGTCTGCTGCCATGATACGTGGAGCATGTCGTCCTAACTTCACACAAAGCAAACCTCTCAATGCCCTCGCTTATTTCCATACGCTTGTGCAGTGCCCCCCCCCCCCCCAAGATTAGAGAGAGAGACAGATATTTTAGGTCTCAAAATGCTTTTATATAATGGGATCTCCCCACCATGTCGCTTCTGCATCGCCAATTATGGCTTCAGCCAATCACCGTCTCAGTAGAGGTGAATAAACATTTTTATTTTTCTTTCTGGGTCGCAGCCTAGCCCTGTTAATGACGTGCAGCCACTTACCCGCAGTCCCGGTCCTATGTACATTAAAAGGAATAACGTATTGTTCTGGCCTTATCCCTTTCTGCGCTGTAGTCGCCGTTCTCTTGCTAAATGGGAGTTTTACGATATTATTAACCACCTGCGCAGTTCATTTCCAAAATGTGTTTCACTTGAACTTGTTTGTTCATGCCAGTCCATATATTGGTAGATATTGTTTTGTTAGTTTTCGGCAAATGAGGTTAATTGCAATTGCCTTTTATTGCCATAATATAATTATTATTTTCTTAGGATCTCATACTGTATCGTCCTATTGTTATGGATCAAGCTCATGTAAGGTCCATAAAATCGAGATGCCTCACATAGAGATATGAAGACCAGTTACCTCTAATAAATGTAATTTAAAAAAGTGGACATGACCCCTTTTCCAAATCATCGATTCAATTAGCTGCAGTATTTGACAAAACTAGCTGGATGTTTAGATGTTTCTTATGTGATATAACAGACAAAGCTTTACGTACGGACATACCTAAACTAAGTCATATGGGAAGTTAGGTTTAATATGCGGGTCTGGCGTCATGGCTCACCCATATCCCACCAAGAAGTTTTACAAGCAATTAACACAAGAAATCCACCAATATATCTTGCAGGAACACCAGTTTTAGTGCAAGAGTTAAAAATTGTAACTGACTCTTTCTGTAACACAGAAATGGATCATAAATAATTTCCAGTCATTTGATCCATTACACTCCATAACGAACTCGATTCACAAGTCTATAACTTTTGGAAGTTACCTAGTGAGCTCAGAGCCCAGTGGCCAGCCAGGGCCAGTGTGGCAATCAGAATGTCAACACAGCATACCACCAATCTAGTGGAAGATGGAGGGCCAGGTGAGCATTGCCAAACAACCTCCAACTGATGGAAACAAAAGAACAAACATCGCAGTATAACTGAGCCATAGCGACTAGTTTCAGCCACTCACTATCGATAGGTTCTAGCTGACACCTCAGCAGATGGCTTGTATTACTCCCTTGTGCGGCTGTCACTGCCATAGTTGAGCTTCAAAAGCGGCTGATGCTAGGGCGTCTGTGACAGCAGTTATGCCCCAATTCCCCCCTCCAGTCCACCTCCTGCAGTATGCCAATGACACCGCCTTCCTTGCCCTTACTCCTACCCTTCAGCGGTCCAAACGACTTCTCCAGAATCATCTTGACCTTTTTGCAATGTGGTGCAACCAGTGGCTCCTCAAAATCAATCCTTCCAAGACCCAGGCAATCATCGTACGTCATACCACTAGCTCCTTCCGGCTCCTTGATTTTACCCTAATGGTCTGCGCCCATCCTGTCCGCCTCTCCCCCCACCCTCTCCTACCTTGGACTCACCATTGACCATCACCTCACCTGGATCCCTCATCTTCGCTCTATCCAATGCAAAGCCCACAAGCACCTCCATCTTCTTAAACTCCTCTCAGGCTCGACATGGAAGTTGAACCCCTCTACCATCCGCCACCCCTAACAATCCTTAATCCATCCGATCCTCTGTTGTGGCAGTCCTGCCTGGATATACGTCCCCCTCCCCCCTAATTCTATAAGTCCCTCCAGATCCTCAAGCACCATGCACTCTGCCTTGCCTTCTGTATAGCCAGCCGGAGTAGCCGTGCATTTCTAGGCGCTTCAGTCTGGAACCGCGTGACTGCTACGGTGGCAGGTTCCAATCCTGCCTCAGGCATGGATGTGTGTGATGTCCTTAGGTTAGTTAGGTTTAAGTAGTTCTAAGTTGTAGGGGACTGATGACTACAGCAGTTAAGTCCCATAGTGCTCAGAGCCATTTGAACCATTTGAACCTTCTTTATAAGCCTCCTGTCCCCACATAGATCCTCTATTACCTGATTCCTTTCCTCCATCTTCTCCTTTTCTTCGAACATATCTGTGTCCTCTACACCTCACACCAACTTGTTTCCCCCCATCCCCTGGTTGCTCCTCTTGTCTCCAAACCCCAGCTGCTGCCGCACTTCACTGTTGTGTTCCTCCTACCATCCACCTCCACACCCTTTAACTCCTTCCCCAAGGTGGCTTCTGTTAACTCCCCCTCCTGAATGATGCCCTCTCTCCCTTCATTTATCCCTCCTATCAACTGTGATCCTCACCTACCCCTCCCTCCCTCTGTCCTTTTCCCAGGCTCCCTCTCCCCCCACTTCCCTCCTGTTTTTTCCGTGGCTACCCTCTCTTTGACTCCATTCTCTCCCCTGATTCCTTCTGCTTTCCCCTCCACTGCCTTCTCCAACCCTTCTCGTGACCACCATGCCCCCCCTCCCCCCATTTTTCTGTGTCCTCTCCATCCATGGGCTTTTTGATTTTCCTCTCCTCCCACCCTATTAACCCCCTTATCTGCCCAGGTCCAAACACCCCCATATGCTTTCATGTGTACTTTATAGTGCTATGTTTATGTGAGTGTTCCGTGTTGTGTGTCCCCATTTGAAGTGCCACGAACAGACACCACACTGTCACTAGGTGAGTTTCCTATAACTCTTGCTAACAAGAGCGAGACTGTGCCTGTGGTTTTTAATTGTGCCTGTATAATGACTATGTGTTTCAATCAGCATCAACGACCTTTTGTTTTTATATTTTCACTTAGCAACTTTTTGCCATGTTCCAGTTTTAGACAGTCCCTGTTTTATCGCCTGTTTTTATTGTTTTGATATCTCCTCATTATGTTTTTAACACTTCTGTAGGCTGCAGAGCGGTATATTACGCTGCTGCCGCCCCCTAGACGGGGGGTGGGGGAATCGAAATTCCATAAAGTAAAAAGAAGAAAAGGTGTCTGGCGGCCTTGGAAGGGCGCAGTACAGGCAATTTACATGCAGTGTGAGGCTCAGGCCAGTGGCAGTGCTTGTAGCAACGGACATGCGGTGCCGATACACAAGACGTCATTTTGGGTCGTCGTTCAGTCTTCTTCGTCAGGACTGGCTAAAGGCAAAAGATTAGTTTCGCCTATGCCTTGCTTTTAAACTGTTTCAGCAAGAGAACAGACTGTTTCTGAATTTTAATACTTCTTTTCACTATGTTTTAGAAGCTGGTGTGATCTCTGGCATTACAGCTGTTTAATTTTAATGTGTTACGATTTACAGCTAATGGTAAGGCATCAACGAGTTGTTATTTATATTCCTCCGTGGAACAATTAGCAGCTCCTTTTGAATAGTTTCCTTTTACACCTTAAATTTTTGGTGAAGCTTATTTCCTTGAGCATATGACCTTATTCCAAAGGTCCTATCAGTGCAATCGTGGTTGAGCGATAAGTTTCACCTGTACTGTGATTCAGTGAGACACTACGTTCGGTGTTTGTTAACAGTACCTGCTAAGTTGCTGGTGCAGCGTTTAGTGTCTGCAGCTTCTTCCTGCGTGGGCCAGGCTTGCTTGCGGTCGCCTGGAAGGCTCTCGAGCACTTCCTAGCGCGGTTTGCTATTTGTTTGCAATGGCGCATCCTGTCTGTATCTACTCAAGTTCAGAATCTCATCTTATCTAACTCGCACTGTAAATGAAATTTTTGCTAGAATGAAATTTTTGCTGTCGATCAAGAGGCCTTCGCTCAGGGAATTTTCCCTCTGATGTAATTGCTCCGTTAAATATCGTAACCTTTCTCAAAATGTAATTGAAAATTATTTGATGTAAAACTTTTGGGTAAGCAATAAAGGCGAAGTGTTATGTGTTGTTAACTAGCTAGTATTTATCTTTTCGGGGTCGTGCTCTTGGATTTGAGCTTGCTTGAGAAAATTTACCTCAAAATCCAATTTTAACTATTTTTATTGGCTGGTTTATTTATTTAAAATTTAAATATCTTTAAAGTCTTATTTTCTTGCATCTTGTTTGAGGCCATATTTTTATGATTCAGTGACTGTGTCATTCAGAATTTTGAATGCGTTCAAGAGTGTAAACTGAAAATAGCAAATTAGCTTAGAATTCTCTTACCCGTTTTTCTTAATGGGGACCTGTTGTTACTTTAAAAACAAAAAGCAAATGTTTGTTCTCAAAAGGGTAACTGGTGTTAGTTAAATGGTATTAGTCCTTCCTTATCATTTCCCTGATCCTAGTAAATGCCTATTTCAGGAACATAACAGGGCAGTATGAAGTAACACTCCGTAACGTCAAAGGCCAGAGTGCCATTGCAATGATGAAGACCCAAACTCAGCAACCCGCAGTAATGATTTGTGCCACCACAGTGGAGCAAGGAGCACTGACGAGACAAATAAAGGAGGTCAAATTTCCTCATGCACCTTGGGCTCATCATCATAAGTAATGGGGAGTTCGGAGCTCGAAGACACATTCAGTCATGCTGCCATTCTTTCCATGTCACCAGAACTGGAGAGCATGATGGTCAATTAAGTTTCAGTAAACCACGAAAAGCCGATCAATGATGGCCTGCTGGCGACCTGAATGTTGATTTTGACATTGAGAAGCGGCCAACCCGATGGAAACCAGAGCTGTGGTGTGCCGCTGCAGCACAGTGTGACACCACGGATGAGGAGAACACTGGTGTGCCGCCAGGCCTCCTTGCATTGAGGGTTATTTGTGGATGAACTGCAGGCTGTCGTCTCCACATCGCCAAGGTGTGGCGAATTCATGCAGCCCATTGACTTGCATGTGATCATCTGCTGGGCCCATGCCCTGTGACCATGACCTAAACTTCCCGACGACTTACATCCTGGACCAACCGTACGAAGTGCTGTCTAGGAGAGCAGAGAGGTATAAAACATCTGGCACAGACGTGCTCTTCCGACGTCATGACTTTTTTTACGAGGCATACCAGCACATCTTCATCGCTCCCACTAAGGCCTGGCTGCTGTAAGAAGCACTGAGGCATCTTCATTATTCTCTACCCTCATCCTGGTGAATAAATGTTACTACAGACTTCACCGTGTTTCAAACGCATCCAGGTACTTCTCCGTACCTCTCTCCTATTCTCCGTGCTTGGCCCTCTACACAAATAGCGACCATAGCTTGTAACCTCCCCCTCGCTTACCGTCCTCAATGATAGTGAAAAATTTAACCGCGTGCAAATATTGAAAATTTGGGAAAAGCAATCACCACCGAAGTTAATCTGTCGGTAAAAAGGGAGGAAAGGGCTATATCTAAATGAAAGGAAAAATGGAAATGAAACTGGTGGAAAATAATTTTGAAAAGGGGTAAAGTTAATAAAGAAAGTAAATGCGCGGTCGTTACGTTAACAATTTACTGGCTTTAATTATATATTTGAGATTTGGGGAAAATTACGGTCGCCAGTATTATGGACAAGTACTATAGTAACTGAAAAAGAAAGGTTATTGCACATATAATTAGCACTAAAAGCATGGCAACTGAAGGTTGACACATGTCGTGTGAATACTGAATGTTTGTCAGAAGTAATAAATTTCGCTACACTCTGCCTTAATTTAGCAAATGAATTAATAAAAGCGGAAAACTGGAAGTTCATTTAGTGACTGAAATTAATAGTGAACTTTGTTTCTGAAGCACTACGAAATTCAATAAAATAAGGTTAGTTTTGGGTTACCTCAACAATCATTTCAAAAGCTACTAGAATCTACGCAATTTAGAAATAAGAGATTTAACTTTGAATTTGAATTAAATGGTTCTGGACAATAACAACAGTAAAATGTAGTACGTACCAAGCTGCGCTGCAGTCACAGGTAAGCTAAAATATGGTAACAAAACTCGCACTCTTAATTTGTGCTTGTGTAATCTAAGTATTGAAGCCAACTATGAATACCTTAACTGAAGTTTGAAAATTAAAGCAGTGAAATGGAATGACATTACTTTGATGTTGGCGTTTGAATGTCAACGACACTCGGGTTCATTTCGGAAAAGGAAGGGACTTTGCTTGGTAATGCAATTGGGACAACGAGCAACAAAGGTTCATGCTAAGTTGCTGCAATTATGTGAGGCAATGGATCAATTTTAAAAGCTGAGGTCTTCCATACAGCTCTAAAACTTTACGTGCTTCCAGTCTTCCTTGTTGGTTGACTGAAGGTTTGAAGTCGTCGGTCGAGGAGGTGGTGACAGTCAGTCATTGTCGGCCATCGCTGTTGCAGAATCTGGATGTTGGCACGCCTTCTTCCCGACACTGTCACGATGCGAAACGGGCTCTTGATGTGCGCCAGCTAATGCTTCCCGTCCGCGACACCGTGCCAGAAACTATCATAGCAAGTCGAGCGCAATTACGTGCTGCCAAACCCCGAAAGCGCGGCAACTCGCGGGAGCGTCACACAACACCCCATGCGCTCCATGCGGGAGAGTAAACACTACCAAACACTTTGGTTCTCCACACGACCTATCGATGTAATCGTTCGATAGCATAGTTTTCCCTAGGCCAGACCCAGCGTAAAAATACAAATAATATTTACAAAAGTCCGCAGCTCGTGGTCGCGTTGTAGCGTTTTCGCTTCCCGTGCCCGTGTTCCCGGGTTCGATTCCCGGTGGGGTCAGGGATTTTCTCTGCCTGGTGATGACTGGATGTTGTGTGATGTCCTTAGGTTAGTTCGGTTTAAGTAGTTCTAAGTTCTAGGGGACTGATGACCATAGATGTTAAGTCCCACAGTGCTCAGAGGAAATATTTACAAAACAAACCCATTATACATCGACATAAATGCATATATATATATATATATATATATATATATATATATATATATATATATATAGTAAAACAGTTACAATATATAAAGACACAGAAATGTCATATCTTCAGGCAAGGAAAAAAAAAATTATAGTATAATAGATGGAAATAGGAGGATATGCATTTCCGGCGTTACACGTGCCCCACATTGTGTGAGGATGTTCGTGTAACCTAAACAAACTCACAAAATGTTCCAAAAAGAAACAGCGGAAATACATATGCTCAAAATATCAGGAAAATTTAGCATGAGCCTAATTAACCATAAACCAATTTTTAGACCATAATAACTGAGTGGAGACACTTCTAACCTTATTCCAGTCTGTCATCTTACACAAAAGGAAACAGGTTGACAACATAATAAAATTAACTGAAAACATAGAAAATGGTTGAGTTATTCTAAATCAGCAAAGTTCCTAGTAGCATCAAGAAATGGAATACTATTTACAAAATTAACCAGAGTACATGGTCATAAAAAAACAGGTATATCAAAATACGCAAATTAATAATTAATTACATAGAATACACATTTTTATATAACCTTTTCATAATTAATATTCTCGTCATGAGAGTCCACTTATAGCTGAACAAGAAAATAATATACAGCAGATCGAAAAAAAAATATTGACAGCAGAATTCTTTCACGTCAGCTGTCCGGGAAGAAAAACAACTCCACCTTCCGTACCCGCAAGTACAAAGAATGCAGACCGGCACAAGAGCCGACAGCGGCTCCGCCTCGTCAGTAGTTGCGCCCGCCTGTGCGGCACGCTTGATCTCACTCGCCTGTGTAACGGCATTTCCAGAACGTCCGTTTCACTGAATTCTTTCGGTAAAACTCACTCCCGAGTAATCTCAAGGAGTCCATTAACAGTATCACAGTGGATAACTCAACACTGTCCATCATCACAAGCATGTACTAGCATGAAACTTAAAACAGCCTCTAAGTACATCGGCAATGACTAGTAAATCACATATTCATGAAATCTTAGAGCTAGTTACAAAATCATATTTACATTTCTTAATGTACAGTGAATTAGCTGAAAACTTAAATTAGCAGCTTGGATTTTTCAATTGATTAATAATCAGTTACTCTTAAATCATTTAGTCAAAATTAATTACTTATTAATTACAACTTCTTGAATGTCCTCTTGGTCAGGCAAAAGCATGGCAATCTAGCAAATCGTTTAATCGTACACTCTATATTTACATACTGTACAAATTACCCATTCTGTAGTATTAATCAATCCTAGGTTGGTACAATTTCAAGTCTACAATGTTCCGTATACCTAATAGTTTTTCCAGAGCTTGGACACTCTAAGCAACAAGCATTTGTGTGAGTTCTCACCAATACTAATGTCAATCCGTGGAGGGAATTTGATTATCTCTTCTACTAAACTTTTACTTCTGTCATCTAACATGATTTCCTCTGGAGAAAATCTCGTAGACTTATGTCTCAAGGTGTTCATAATACTCTCAAATTCTGCTGCATATTTGCCCCATGCCCTATGGTTGTGGTGGCAATAGGTACGGCAAAGTCGGCCTAGCTCGCGCATATACCTGTCAGCGGGATTTCCAGCCGGACAGTAAGCTGAAATATGGATCACTTCGACCCCATTACATGCCATGCCTTCATTCCACAACTTAGAAGTAAATTATGCCCCATTGTCTGATAGAATCACCTTGGGCTTACCAATATGAAGAAAATAATCATTCACAAGCTTGCTATAGACCGCTTTGGCTGTAGCTTTCCTAATTGGCTATAGTTTGATGAACTTAGAAAAAGCTTGTAGCACTACTAAAATGTAGGCAAAGTTTCCTGATGACTTGGCCGGCCGGTGTGGCCGTGCGGTTCTAAGCGCGTCAGTTTGGAACCGCGTGACCGCTACGGTCGCAGGTTCGAATCCTGCCTCGGGCATGGATGTGTGTGATGTCCTTAGGTTAGTTAGGTTTAAGTAGTTCTAAGTTCTAGGGGACTGATGACCTCAGTAGTTAAGTCCCATAGTGCTCAGAGCCATTTGAACCTTTTTTCCTGATGACTTGGGCAAAGGTCCGTACAAGTCCACGCACAGTAATTCAAAGGTGTCGTTAGGCCTTATACTTTGCATAGGACCACGACTCGTACGGTTGATAACCCTCACCTTCTGATGTAAATCGCAAGTTTTCACTCTGTCAGTAGCGCGTTTTAACATGTTGTTAAAATGCACTACTTCACTCAGCTTTTCCGTACATTTCTTTGGTCGACAGTGACCATACGCCAAATGGTAGTAGTCTATTGTTTCCGTGACGTATTTGGTGGGCCAGCATACCCGCCAAATATTACTATCTTCACCCTTACGTATGTACAAGATATGATCGTATATCTTGTAATACTTCCTTATTTTCTCTCCTTCTGGACTCCTTTCGTCATATCGGGTTTTCACCGTATTTAAACAACCGTCCTCGTTCTGATGACGACGTAGAGTCTTACAGATGTTCACTATTAATTTACGTCCTCAACTGATTTAAAAAAGTGTAATTTGACCACTCCATCTGACTCATCTGTCAATATGTCTTGGTTAGACTCGGGCAACCGCGATAGCGCATCCGCTACGCAATTGTCAGTCCCTTTTACGTAACTGATGTCACAGTTAAATTGCTGTAATACAGCGACCACCTAGTCAGTCTTTCGTGAAGTAGTTTACAATCCTTCAGATAAGTGAGCGCCTTACGGTCCGTATGGGTAATCACCTTACGGTCCCGTAGGTAACCCTTGAACTTCTTGAATCCTCACACGACAGCGAGACAGTCCTTCACAGAAATCGTATAGTTTCAATCACTTTTTGATAAAGTCCGACTCGCGAACGCTATATCCGGTGTTCCTTATCCTCTCCTCCACCAACTTCTTGGAACAGTTCTACCCCCACCCCGTAATTCGACGAATCCGTCCACAGATGAAAGGGTAGCGATAAATCAGGATGAAATAGTATGTTAGATCTTAACAACTCGTCTTTTAATCTAACGAAAGCGGCCTGACACCCGTCGGTCCACACAAACGGGTCATGTTTGCGTAAGAGGTTATTCAAATTTTCATCATTAAACACCTGTCCTTTTACAAATTTACGGTAAAATCCTGTGAGCCCTAGAAAACCTTTTAACTGTTTCCTAGACTTGGGTGGAGGACAATTCCTTATTGCCTCTAGTTTCTCTGGGTCTTTCGTAATATCAGCAGTGATAATTACATGCCCTAAAAATTTCAGTTCCTGCTTCACAAATTCGCATTTCTTTAGCTTTATAGTCATTCCGCCACAGCGCAATGCTCTAAAAACGTCATGTAACAGGTCACAATGGTCAAGTGGCATTGGCCAACAATAGGTCTTCAACATATACAGTTGATCTTGCTCTCAAAACCGGACCTAGCACTTTATCTAGGACCCTGATGAATGCGGACACAGATATATTAAGTCCAAATGGCAGTACTCTATACTGATAACACCTGCCCGCAAACAAGAAGGCGGTGTATGGCCTAGATTCTTCTTAGAGTTCTATTTGCCAGTAACTAGCCGTCAGATCGAGGCTAGTCATGAACTTAACGTCATGAAACCGTTGCAAAATCTCCTCCATACTCTCTGGCCTGTCTGTTTCGCGTTGAACGACCCTTTTCAAAGTGAGTGCGTCAATCACAATACGCACATTACCATCCCGTTTTGCTACAATGACCAAACCGTTATTGTATGGACTCGTACTTCTTTCAATCACTCCCCATTCGATCATCTTATCTATCTCCCGTTATACTGCTTCCTTTCGGGACAGCGGTATAGCATACGGTCTCACGAAGAATGGTTCGTGTGGAATTACATGCAACTTGCATTTATATCCTTCCACAAGTCCCGGTCTGTCTGAAAACACAATCTTATTCCTCATTATTACTTCATACCGGCCTCGTCTTTGTTCGTGTGTTTGACACACCGTCTACAATACTTTCCAGTTCACTTTCTACACTATTGTCAATGCCGAGCTTCCTCCCATTACAGTAGTTCAAATTCATACCTACGTCAATAGCATCTGGCCAGTTAACAATGTGTATAGGCTGGTATTGCCTAAGCACATCGTCTCCTGCCTCGTCAAAACTAGCTACTATTGTTTTATCTTGTGACGTACGTGTCAAAGTTTTGCTTTCGCAATTAATCACTGCACGGTACTTTAATAGCCAATCTAACCCGATAATTACTTCCATAGTTAAGTCTGGCACGACGACAAACTCTTGTTCAAATCGTGCCCCACATATCTCGAAGTTGACAAAAATCTGTTTTGTGACCGGTTTACTGGCCTTCCCAGTAGCACCGATAATTTTCAGCCCTGTCACTGGCACAACTACGATACCAGGTCTGTCTTTCAGTAACTGAAATATTTTACCAGATACAGCTCTCAATTCTGCACCGGTGTCAATCAACACGTTTAGTTGTAGGTCGTGCATATTAACAGACACTACTATCTGTCTACACTTGTCCTCGACTGTTTCTTTATTTTCCCACAATATATCGTCGTCTATATCCAGGTCATTCCAGAAAAAACCATCCGGCTTTGATCCTAAATCCGGCTTATCTGGCGGCTTTTTCAGCCTCTGTTCACACACAGTTTTAATTTGAACATGTTTGACCTGAGGCTTAGTCTGTAGCTTCGCCTCCAATATCGAAACCTTTTCCTGTAACTCGTCAACTAGCGAGTGTTGCTTTGCTATCAATTCACTAATTGTCACCTTCGTTGATTCCTCTTTGGCCATATTGATCTCATCTGCCAATCTACCTGGAGGAATGTGCCCGATAGTCTCTGCAATTACTTCCTCTGGATCTGCGCAACCCACACTGCTATCTTCCGACCGTATAACGCCAGCTCTAACCTCATACACGCTGTAATCTGCGTGCTTTTCTACCAGTCGTGTCCGGCTATCACTAAAATTCTCGGAATCTTTCTCCTTAATACTTTCGCAATGTTTAAACTGGAGTTTAGCGTCGGATGGGTCGGCCACTTCTACCACTATAACTTTCGGTAAAGTCTGCCGGTAAGGGCGAGAACTTTCCGTTACTACTTCAACATCTAACTCCTGCGGGACGAAACACGACGAATCTTGCTCGTGCTCCCCATTAACATCAACTATTTCTGGTAAAGTCTGCCGGTTAGGGCAGACACTATCTTCCTGCTGGACGAGACGCGGCAAATCCTGCACGCGCTCCCCATAAACACTGCCCCCATACAGGCCCCTATAATCTCGTATAAGCGACCGAAGTGCCTTAACCAGACCTCATCCCTCTCTGCATCCCCTCGCTCGATGACGGACGTGTTATCCGACATCTGATCTTCTCCCAACACTTGCGAATCATTCTTAAACTCAATCTCCAGTTCCGCTGTGGGTGTTACAGCTGCCACTTAATGATGGATTTCCGGAGCACTACTTAAATTGTTCTCACTGACAGTGAATGTATTTTCTACTGCCGTGTCTACAGCTGATCTACTACTTGTGGGCGCACTCCTTTTTCCTAACACTGGCAAACTCTCCCGCCGTTGATTATTCCATACGAAATTTTCATAACGACGACACCTGGGTTTTCTCCTGTTATTGGGCCGCCAAAATTCTCCACGCCCGGTCGGCCCCTCACCGGCGCGGCTAATGGTTTTCCTGTCTCGTCCAAGCAGATACGCTCCCCAGATGCTGCTGAGGCGGCTGATCACACCCTCTGGCGTTATTACTATTCTGCGTAGTCCGTATCACGCTAGTATGATACTGCTTTGCATCATTCCTGTTATGATTTGCATTGTACCGATTGTCATTACGGTCCGAACCACTATTGTTATTGCTGACAAGGTTGCGGTATGCATTATTCCCATGGTTATCGTTGTTGTGGTTGTTGTGGTACCCGTTGTTGTTACCACGGCCTCTACCACTATCGCGATTATTGAGCCAATTGTCCTCGTCCTCAGCTCTTTCCAGGATATCATTGATTGCCCTGTAATTGCTTCCTACGCAGCGTTTTGTATCATCTTGAAGCTTACTGTAGAGTTCCCAGACTATTTCGCATTCTGTGCGGCGATCACGCAAATATTCCAACTTGCGGCTCCAGCCCTCACAAAACTCCTTCATCGAGCCACACGAATTCGCATCGAAAGGCTTCGATACGAAAAATTCGCGCCAGACACTTTGTTGTTTTTGTTCTGACCAGTATTCAGCCAGAAACAAATTTTTAAACTCGTCGAAAGTCAGGATCGTGATGTTGAGGTTTAAGCCTCAACGTTTGGCATCACCAGCCAACACGTCAATAACCGCATTAATGTTTCTGTCATTAGTCCATGATCTGGGTAAAATTCTTTCACAATTTTTAATGAAATCCGTCGCGCGTATACCGACTTTTCTCAAGGGGTCGAACCGCTCCTCTTTCGTCAACATTTCCGAACTATGTGCACTGACTGGCACATAGCTCTTTCTTTCGTCAAGTTTCTTTTCTAATTCCGACACCCTCGTAATTACTAGGCAAGTGGCTGTCGCAAGCGTTTCCAGTTCCCTCTTTGTCTCTTCTCAGGTATTAGCCTGCTTCCTCACCTTAGTATCTACTTCGGATACTAAAGCCTTTAAAGTTTCCACCTTCTGTTGATCCTCTTTTTTCACTAATTGAATTTGTTCCGTCACCTTATTCTCGATGATCGGAGCAACTGCTTCTCCTATACTTTTCTCGATTCTGCTAATTTCGGAATCGGAACGAGTATTTATGCTCGCAATTTCCGCCTGAACGCCAATCATTTCCTGTTTAAGATTACCGATTTCGGTATTAATCACAACAATATCTTCTATGATTTTATCAACTTTTGTGTTAACAACTCCAACATTGTTGTTAACAACATTAATAGCTTTGTTCTAATTGTCTAGCTTCCTGTCAATTTTTTCAGACTGAGCTTCTTGCTTGGCAGACTGAGCTTTAATTTCTGCCGATTGAGTTTCTATCTTGCTAGACTGAGCCTTGATTTCGTTAGTCAAAACATTCAATAAATCAGGTAAATTCCCGTGAACCAGCGGTTTTACTTCCGTAGCGGGTGCCCCTTTAATTGTCCCCCTGTATTCGCCATCGAGAGGTTCAGATATGATTTTCACTTCCGATTACGAAACATTTTCTAAAGTTTGGAATTCCATTTTTGCTCTATGTTACGTTTCGGCGGTCGCATCTTTCATGCTAGCCGCCTGCCCCTGAACAATGGGTTCCGCGGTGCGCGTTTCCCACTGTTCGACCGATTGTTCCGTATCCAAGTCTACCAAATTTTGGTAATTGTTGCCTTCACTCATTTTACTAATTTTCAATATAAATGCCAAATCTCAAATCTAATTAGGATTCCTCCCACTACTTATTCACGCTGGCGTAACTACCTGTTCGTAACCAGTACTTCGTTACGAGATTTGCACAATGCAAAATTCGTGTCCAGAACAATCTCAGTCCCGAAGATTGTCCTGTCACCAGGTCGCCACGTGTAGCCTCCCCCTCACTTATCGACCTCAATGACAGTGAAAAATTAAACCGCGTGTAACTAATGGAAATTTGGGAAAAGCAATCGTCACCGAAGTTAATCTGTCGGTTAAGAGGGAGGAAAGGGCTACATTTAAATGAAAGGAAAAATGGAAATGAAACTGGTGGAAATTAATTTTGAAAAGGGGTAAAGTTAATAAAGAAAGTAAATGGTGTTTGTTACGTTAACAATTTACTGACTTTAATTAGATATATGAGATTTGGGGAAAATTATGGTCGCCAGTCCTATGGACAAGTACTATAATTACTGAAAAAGAAAGGTTATTGCACATATAATTAGCACTAAAAGGTTGACACATGTCGTGTGAAAACTGAATGTTTGTCAGAAGTAATAGATTTCGCTACACTCTGCCTTAATTTAGCAAGAGAATTAATAAAAGCGGAAAACTGAAAGTTAATTTCGTGACTGAAATTAATAGTGAACCTTGTTTCTGAAGCACTACGAAATTCAATAACATAAGGTTAGTCTTGGGCTACCTCAACAATCATTTCAAAAGCTACTTGAATCTACGCAATTTAGAAATAAGAGATTTAACTTTGAACTTGAATTAATGGTTCTGAACAATTAGCAATAGTAATATGTAGTACTTACCAAGCTGTGCTGCAGTCACAGGTAAGCTAAAATATGGTAACAAAACTCGCACTCTTAATTTGTGCTTGTGTAATCTAAGTATTGTAGCCAACTATGAATACCTTAACTGAAGTTTGAAAATTAAAGCAGTGAAATGGAATGACATTACTTTGATGCTGGCGTTTGAATGTCAACGACACTCGGGTTCATTTCGGAAAAGGAAGGGACTCTGCTTGGTAATGCAATTGGGACAACGAGCAACAAAGGTTCATGCTAAGTTGCTGTAATTATGTGAGGCAATGGGTCAATTTTAAAAGCTGAGGTCTGTCATATAGTTCTAAAACTTTACGTGCTTCCAGTCTTCCTTGTTGGTTGACTGAAGGTTTGAAGTCGTCGGTCGAGGAGGTGGTGACAGTCACTCATTGTCGGCCGTCGCTGTTGCAGAAGCTGGATGTTGGCGCGCCTTCTTCTCGACACTGTCACGATGCGAAACGGGCTCTTGATGTGCGCCAGCTAATGCTTCCCGTCCGCGACACCATGTCAGAAACTATCATAGCAAGTCGAGCGCAATTACGTGCTGCCAAACCCCGAAAGCGCGGCAACTTGCGGGAGCGTCACACAACATCCCTGTCCACCGCCCTCCTCCAGCCAGGCTCTCTCTGCCCGCGCTCCATGCGGCAGAGCCAACATTACCAAAGATCCAAAACACTTTGGTTCTCCACACGACCTATCGATGTATTCGTTCGATAGCATAGTTTTCCGTAGGCCAGACCCAGCGTAAAAATACAAATAATATTTACAAAACAAGAAAAAAATTATAGTACAATAGATGGAAACAGGAGGATATGCATTTCCGGCGTTACAAGCTCCCTGGGTCGCAAGATTTCTTGAAACATCTTGCAGTGTGTAGTAGGACTAATATCTTGTTCAGAATCTGATATTATTCGGGATACATATGTACGGGCGTTAACAAGCAATTATTTTAGCATGTAAGTGGTTTAGGCCCTCTCTGTTAATTGGACATCACTTTATTGTACAAGGAAAAATTTTATCAAGAAGAGCGAGAACATTCGCATCATCTGTAAATGAAGTTTTTGCTTTCGTATGGAATGCGATTATATGTAGGTATATACTGTTTCATGTTGTCTTCGAACGGTTTTACACCGAAATTTTGTACATGGAATTAAAATCGCAATGAATCTAAGATCTTAGTTCTTAGAAGTTTGTCATTAGTCAAGAGCGGATCTGAAGTTAGAGTGTAAACTAAAAAATTATGTTAAGTAAGTATCACAATGTTTGCCCTTCCTTTCACATTTCATCGACATCGACCTCGAGAGCTGTTATCTGGAACTGATGGAGAGAGATTTGCATTTTGTGCAGAAACTAATCATAGTACAGAAATATTACAGTGCTTTAATGGCTGTGATCTAATACGAAGTGAATTATTTGGAGTGGTATTTGCATCTTCCGTGCCACATATCAATTCGTAAGGTATTTAGAAATTTTTATATTTCAACATTTGCATTCAAAAGTTTTTGCCAATGTTCGAAATAATAATATATACACTATCTGGGAGAATGTACCTAGAGGGTAGTGTACCTAGCAACATATGATGTATTTTAGTAACTGCTTTAGTCTAGTGTTTGATTTTAGAGTCACATGAAGGAATATGCATCGGAAATAAGCCGTTTCCGCAATATTCACAGTTCTGCTGTTATTAGACGTAGGACTGTGCTTTATACAGCATTTGTAAATGTTCCGGAATAAACACATTTAAATACTGGGTAAGATATTATTGCTGTTTGGAATATGTTCTCAATTCATTAAGTAAGGAATTTTATAGTGAGTCAAATGTTACCTAATTATGACAGGACTGTTTATGTAACATGTGGACCGTTAAACCATGCTTCACCAGCCGTAGACCATCGTGTACTTTGAAACGGAAGGTATTTTACCATGTAACTAGCAAATGAGCTGAGATTCTTTAATATCTCAACAATTTTATCAGTCACGAAAATGAAAATTTGTATTAGTTGCTAATACCTTCTATTTCAAAGTATTTTCAACTTGAAACTTGATTTTGATAATACTTCTTCTTAATTCGATACCTCTTACTGATTGTTGTGTGCTGCAGAGAAATAATGTAAGTAGAGAAATAATGCAACAGGAAAATAATTGAATACATTATTGACTATTATTTTCCTGATATCAACACATCTAAATTTCCATAGAATACTTGCTAATAGTTGCATTACTCTGTTCTACACTCCTGGAAATGGAAAAAAGAACACATTGACACCGGTGTGTCAGACCCACCATACTTGCTCCGGACACTGCGAGAGGGCTGTACAAGCAATGATCACACGCACGGCACAGCGGACACACCAGGAACCGCGGTGTTGGCCGTCGAATGGCGCTAGCTGCGCAGCATTTGTGCACCGCCGCCGTCAGTGTCAGCCAGTTTGCCGTGGCATACGGAGCTCCATCGCAGTCTTTAACACTGGTAGCATGCCGCGACAGCGTGGACGTGAACCGTATGTGCAGTTGACGGACTTTGAGCGAGGGCGTATAGTGGGCATGCGGGAGGCCGGGTGGACGTACCGCCGAATTGATCAACACGTGAGGCGTGAGGTCTCCACAGTACATCGATGTAGTCACCAGTGGTCGGCGGAAGGTACATGTGCCCGTCGACCTGGGACCGGACCGCAGCGACGCACGGATGCACGCCAAGACCGTAGGATCCTACGCAGTGCCGTAGGGGACCGCACCGCCACTTCCCAGCAAATTTGGGACACTGTTGCTCCTGGGGTATCGGCGAGGACCATTCGCAACCGTCTCCATGAAGCTGGGCTACGGTCCCGCACACCGTTAGGCCGTCTTCCGCTCACGCCCCAACATCGTGCAGCCCGCCTCCAGTGGTGTCGCGACAGGCGTGAATGGAGGGACGAATGGAGACGTGTCGTCTTCAGCGATGAGAGTCGCTTCTGCCTTGGTGCCAATGATGGTCGTATGCGTGTTTGGCGCCATGCAGGTGAGCGCCACAATTAGGACTGCATACGACCGAGGCACACAGGGCCAACACCCGGCATCATGGTGTGGGGAGCGATCTCCTACACTGGCCGTACACCACTGGTGATCGTCGAGGGGACACTGAATAGTGCACGGTACATCCAAACCGTCATCGAACCCATCGTTCTACCATTCCTAGACCGGCAAGGGAACTTGCTGTTCCAACAGGACAGTGCACGTCCGCATGTATCCCGTGCCACCCAACATGCTGTAGAAGGTGTAAGTCAACTACCCTGGCCAGCAAGATCTCCGGATCTGTCCCCCATTGAGCATGTTTGGGACTGGATGAAGCGTCGTCTCACGCGGTCTGCACGTCCAGCACGAACGCTGGTCCAACTGAGGCGCCAGGTGGAAATGGCACGGCAAGCCGTTCCACAGGACTACATCCAGCATCTCTACGATCGTCTCCATGGGAGAATAGCAGCCTGCATTGCTGCGAAAGGTGGATATACACTGTACTAGTGCCGACATTGTTCATGCTCTGTTGCCTGTGTCTATGTGCCTGTGGTTCTGTCAGTGTGATCATGTGATGTATCTGACCCCAGGAATGTGTCAATAAAGTTTCCCCTTCCTGGGACAATGAATTCACGGTGTTCTTATTTCAATTTCCAGGAGTGTACTTTGGGACATATTTTTCATTTGGAGAAAACCTTAATTTTCCGGAGCAATTTTTATAAATTTAGAAAAGATGCAATACATAAAAAAAGAATCCCGTCGTTTACAAACTGAATATGAAAATGCTTTAAACTTCTGTAGTAGGTTAGAGATGCAGGCCTGAAAAGTGTGCCTGACATACATAACACCAAGGAGATAAGAGCTTTCTACACTTGGTGATAAATGAAGTGAAAAAGATATAACGAAGGTTGATACACATTGTCTACGACTAATGTAACACATTTTTTTCTCAGTCAGGATTCGGTATTTGTTGTGGGATGTCTTGGCATATTCCCACTTAAGCTTCTATAGCTTCCCGAAGTTCCGATCGGTGGCGGCGCTATACGTAGCCTTCAAAATGGTGTCTGTAACGGAGGCCCGTTCCAAGCAGAGAGCGGTCACTGAGTTTCTTTTGGCGAAAAACCAGAGCATAGGCCTCTGCAGAATGTCTACGGTGGCCTGGCGGTGAACAAAAGGTTAGTGGTTGGTTGAGCCAAGCTTCTGTCGTAATCGCTGAAGGTCGCCAAAGATGGTTCAAAGAATTTGCATACAATTTTGTTTCGAAAATGGAATAAGGAGGAGCAACGCATTCCAAAAGTTTGACTGTGGTTTGTAGCGATTCTACTGTGAGTAAGATAAGAGCTTACGAGCAGTATAAACATTTCAAATAGGGTTGAAAAAACGTTGAAGACGCCGACCGCCCTGGACGTCCTAGCATATTAGTTACTAACGACAATTTATAAGAAGTAAAGAGAATTGTTCAGGAAAAATCACATAATCACCACCTGAGCGGTTTCTGATTATGTCGTCGTATCCTCTGGCTCAGGCCATGCCCCCCCCCCCCCTATTTTTTTGTCTCTGGCATGAAACGTGCAGCGGACAAGTTTATTCCGAAATTGTTGAATTTCGACCAAAAGCAATGTAGCATAGAAATCGCCCAGGAATTGCCCAGAGTGAAGCCAACTACTCAGAATTTGTAAAGAATGTAGAAAAGGTGACGGAAAATAGGCTTAGGTACACGGGTATGACGTCCAAACCGAAGCCAAATCATCCTAAAGGAAACTGCCGAGAGAATCAAGACTGAAATAAATTCTACACTTTCGATCACATGTGATGGCTCTTCTCATTGTTTTCGTAGATTAGACTGGGATAACGCATCATAAGTTCGTGCCTGATGACAATACGGTCAACAAGGAATGCTATCTGGAAGTTATGCGATGTTGAGTGAAGCAATCCGAAGAGAGCGACCAGACTTGTGGCAAGACCACTCGCGGTAAATGCATCACGATAACGCTCCTGCCCACATCTCAATGCTTGCGTGTGATTATTTCGCGAAAAGCAAAACCGTTATGTAACCTCAGTCACCGCATCCACTGGACATGGCCCTCTTAGACTTATTTATATTCTCAAAGCTGAAGAGTGAGTTCTAAAAGGGCTTCCAAGACTGGGAAACGTGGGGACGCGAGTGTGTTATATTTGAGGAGGATTACTTTCATTGGGACAAACCTCATGGTTAGGAATGAATAAACATTCTTTATCATAAACAAAATTTCGCAGTACTTTCGATCACATCTTGTGTTCCTGCTCGTAGATAACCGTTTGTACAGTATTTCAAACGTACTCAATAAATAAAGTTCGCATGCTGCAGAAAAATCATGTCAGAACGTGTCAAAACATGTTTAATAAAAACTGCAGGCTTTTGAGACATTAAGAATATGGTGAAATCTGAAGAAAAAACTAAATGACGATAAAGGTGATTTGTTTCAAAATTAAACAAATGAAATGTTAAATATATGATTCACATTAAAGTGAGGTGTTACATAAATTGGAAAAGCAAAGCCGAAATTCTCTTTGAGAGACAATGATTAGGAAAGGCACACCCTTTAACTGTATCTAATTTATTTTTTCCATGTACGTTTAATCCATCCCTTGTGTGCTGGTGGTAATTATAATTCTATTTCTGCCATTTCACCTTGGTATTTTAAGTTACGGAACTAATCATAAAATAATATTTCTTCACGGAAAACGTAGGCGAATTTCGATCTTAAAACGTAGGTTTCTCAAGTGCTTCATCCTGTCCTTCTTGAAAATTTATGAGACATTCAAACTGGTCTTAACTAATGGCGTATATTATGTTGAACCGGTTAAGAAAGTTCTAACAAGTTTTAGTAAATCCAGACACCTTTCCTGTGTATCAGAATGGCTCTTGTAGATCCCAATAATGTCAACTGTCAGCAAAGCCATCACTTTAACGTCTATAATTAGTGGGTGATATAAGCTTAACGTGCTGTTAAGAACGGTTCTCACGCTAGTACCTTGCAATGTTAATGTCGAACACTTTGACCAGAAACTACTTTGAAATAACATGACCCTTTGACATGCTTTAGAGTAACCAAACATAATTGAATGTGATATCGATTCCTCTACATCTACTCGCTGCTAGCCTACCTCCTTCCGCGATCTAATACGCCAATGCAAATTACACACCCTGACACATACTTATAAAATTACAAATGTTGGAATAACTTGTGTATTTACAGCTTCTTGAAAGAATCAACTGTTACATCTTGAAAGACTCTTTGTGGATAAGTATATCTACCACATGTGTTAAGTTGTAAAGGTAAGTCCAAATAAAGAAAAGTTCGCTATTAATGTGTAATGTTCGTCAATATTCTGCAAGACTCTCTGACTAAATTTTACAATAAACGCATTCTGTTAAGAGATTAGTGTATATGACAGTGCAAAGATTCACAAGAACTATTCTATTGCAGTATAAATTGACATTTCTGGTAAGTATTTGCAAGATCACTATTGACTAGATAATAAGACCCGAAAGTAAATATAATGTAAAAAGTTTATATTGCTATTTACATTATATGACGTTATATGTTGTAGTTTTCATCCAAGCAATTGTGAATCAAATATTTCTTCGTATTATACTCGAATGTACTGACAGAAAATAAACACTTAAGATACTGCAAAGCTGTTTGATACAGCAAATGATACAAAAATTATTTCTACGGATGTAATAATGGTCTTACAGTAATTAATAGCAGAACACTGCAATTTTTTGCTCATACAATTACACTGTTTGCTAATAAGCTGGAATTTTTAAAATGATATATCAAATCTGTAATACTGAAAAACATTTTGGAGCAATTTTTAGAATAAAAATGGTCATGGGGTTCAATATTAACAAACTATAAAGCTAGAAAATGTCTCTTCATGGCATATAAGCTAAGACAAATGACACTTGGCACTTTATTTCTCTGGTATAAATGGTTTCAGGAGGAAATGTTCATTAGGTTAGGAAAACCAAAACTCATTGGAAACTGAGTTAAAAATTCTATTGTACTTCATGTGTTTTACTACATTCCTGCATGTGTACGTTTTAAAAGCAAACGTCCAGCTTCTGAAACTAAGCTACTAAGAGTTCTACAAAATCGTGAAAGCAACCTAAATTCTGCGGAAAATAAGGGTAAGCCATAGGCAAAGGCGTATACTAGAGAATTTATACAATAACCAAGTAGGAACAATAGGGGTGGAAGACGTTGAATGAAGTGGTCGGATTGCAAAGGGTATACAAGAAGAAGCAATGACGGAAATAAAAGAAAGATTCAAGAGTGGAATTAAAATTCAAGATGAAAGGATATCAATGCAAAGAATCGCTTATGGTGTTGCTATGCACAGTGAGAGTGAAGAAGAATTACAGGATCTGCCGAATGGAATGACCAGTCTAATGAGTACAGAACAAGGGTTGAAAGTAAATGGAAGAAAGACGAAAGAAATCAGAAGGAGCAGAAATCATAACAGCGACAAACTTAAAATCATTACTGGTGATCACGAAGTTCATGAAGTTAAGGAAGTCTGCTTCCTAGGTAGCAAAATAACCGATGACGGTCGGAGCAAGGGGGACATAAAAAGCAGATAAGCGCTGTTAAAAAGTTCATTCGAGGCAAAGATGAATCTGCTGCTATCAAATATACGCCTTAATTCCAGGAGAAATTTCTGAGTAATGTACGTTCGAAGCACGACATTGTATGGTAGTGCAACACGGACCTAGCAAAAACGAGAAAAGAGAATCGAAACATTTGAGATGCGATGTTATGCAATATGTTGAAAATAGATGGACTGATAAGGTTTAGGACTGAGGTGATTCTCTGGAGAATTGCCGAGAAGAGGAATATATGGAAAACACTGACAGGATGGTAGGACATCTCTTAAGACGT
Organism: Schistocerca piceifrons; assembly: GCF_021461385.2. Lineage (NCBI taxonomy): Eukaryota > Metazoa > Arthropoda > Insecta > Orthoptera > Acrididae > Schistocerca > Schistocerca piceifrons. The sequence goes on along the minus strand of NC_060140.1, from coordinate 768,746,485 downwards.
CAGAAATAACCTCGATGATACTAGAGGGAGCTGTAGAAGGTTAAAGTTGTAGATAAGAGTCATTGGAATATATTCAGCTGATAATAGAGGACGTAGGTTGCAGGTGCTACTTTCAGATTAAGCGGTTGGCACAGAAGAGGAATTCGTGGCGAGCCGCATCAAACCACTCAGAAGAATGATGACTAAAAAATGAAACAAAATAAGAAGTCCAATATCTTCAAGGGGATAAAATAAGGTAGAATTTATTTTGGCTAATTCCTTTATTGGCTTAAAATGTTATGTAGAGTGTGTTTTTAAGATTAAATCATTCAAAGTGTGCCATAAACGTTAAAATATGTTTAAACGATTTACTGTAAGGTGGTCTGGGCATCTGAGAGCTCGAATGCAACCGACGTAACACTATAGTAGTTACCGACGGAATAGCGGTCCGGTTGGTTTCGGATATCACTGAGGACATTAGTATTAACTGATATTCTCAACGAGATTTTTCTTCGTAACGTGACTAATTCATGGTAAACAGTCTGGAAGCAGGTGCTTGTCTCATGTCTGCTTAACTTGTCGCTTCACTTTCACACGAAGTAAAACGTAAGTGCTTCAAGATGGCAAACAAACGCATTTATAAGAATAGAAAAGATTCGAAAAATAATCCAGAGTAGCAGTAACCGCTTAGATTGGTAAGGTGAAAGCAGTTCGTAGATATAATTTTCTCAAAATGAGTGTGTTTGGACAATGACGAAAAAATACAAACTGTACGGTGGTGATGAAATTGCTGAGTAAAGACTTGTTCAACTTCATTATTAAAAAAATAAGTTGAAACTTTAAATGCATGTTTTATTCGAAATAACTGTTTTTCAAGTTGGGGGCAGCTATTAGTCATGAAACAAACATACAAGCAGTTACATTACATTTTTTGTAATTTGTGGTCCGGCGTTTTTTCTATTGTAGCACGTGGGTTTTTTACGATAAATTTTGATTCCGATTTTTGGTGGACGTTCTTATAACGACTTTTTTTCGAAAAAAATGATTTTGACTTCAGAGTGCCGCGTTATAAAAATTTTTTCTAAATATCCCTGCAAACTAAGTTAGACATAATCAGTTTCGAAGCTTAATGCTAGACTGAGAACTGTGGCGTTCAGAGCTCCCACCACCCGTAAAGGCCTTTCGTCGATGTCGTGTCCTCTGGGTGCAAGTTTTTACTTGAAGAAACACATAATAAAATCTTAAAGGTGTACAATGCAGGTCTAAAATCAGTTTTGTAATTAGTTTCTTAATGAAAAATTATTAATATCCGTTCGAGAATCGATCGTCAGCCTGGTTTACCCACTTAATAGGCCCTGCTGACTACTAAATTTAGTCAGCTCATGTCTGGCGCATGTGTGTGACGTCAGTCTCATTGGAGAGAGAGAGAGAGGGAGAGGGAGAGAGAGAGAGAGAGAGAGAGAGAGAGAGAGAGAGAGAGAGAGAAAGAGTTTCCTTGCTTGCCGCTCCCTTCACCTCCTCGCTGCTTTAGTGTAACTTAATCTGTACACACCGTCACTGCACTCCTTTCTCTTCCTATAGCTGTGTGTTGTAAATGTTTAAAACAATTTCCTCGCCCAACTAGACAGATACGTGAGCAAATTATTTACAAACCGGCTCCCCCTATCGGCGGTTCGAGCCCTCTCTCGGGGATGGGTGCGTGTGTTGTCCTTAGTGTAAGTTATTTTAAGTTACATTTAGTAGTTCGTAAGCTCAGGGACCGATGACCTCAGCAGTTTGGTCCCATAAGACTTTACCACAAATTTCCAATTTAGTTACCAACATTTAAAACATTCAGCATAGGAGGTGCATGATGTAGAGTGACAATGTGTGCAGGCGAAGTGCAGTCAAACGCATTGAAGAGTGGAGGATAGCAGCAAACAGCGGAGATGGTCGCTCCAATGAGACTGACGTCACACACATGCACCAGACCGATGAAACTTGCAGAGGAGAAGCCAAAGCTGACGTCAGCCAATGTGACGTCATCGGAGACAACAGTATAATAGAAGACATACGGAATTCGACATACACAGTAGTAAACGATATGACCCGTGGGACACAGAGTCGCTGCAGATCAAAGCTACAGAAAGTAAATCGTGGATGAAAGAAGACTAAAAGTGAACAGACGAAAGAACAAACTTTCACTCGAATCGCTCATTCGCGAAATGAAGATAAGTGCAAAGAGGCAAAAGAACCATGATAGGAAGGCAAGGAGTTTTGACAGGAGGGTGAAACAGGTGAAGAGGGAAAAGAAAGTGTTGTGAGTGCTTTAAAAAGAAATACTTGGTGTTAGGAAGAATGGGAGAAGAGCTACGAAGATGAGAAGTAAGATGATGCAAATGAAGAAGAAGAAGATGACTTGGGTGAAGAAGGAAGAAAGAGGACACAAGAAGAGGCAGAGGAAGGAGAGTGGGAGACGGAAGATGATGACCAGGAAAAGGATATCGATCGCAAGGAGTTGGACAAGTCGCAGAGAAGCACGGTAGTACAGAGGATGTAGAAGAAGAAGAGGAAGAAGAAAAAGCAGGGGTTGGGTTAACAGAGATTTGTGTCAGCTGGAAGGAGAGAGCAATTTGTAAAATACTACGAACTCTGTCGACAGAAGATCAAAATTTAACCTTTTTTTGCTATTCTATCACATTTACCAGGCGTTGCGTGAAGAAATGGTTCAAATGGCTCTGAGCACTATGGGACATAACTTCCATGGTCATCAGTCCCCTAGAACTTAGAACTACTTAAACCTAACTAACCTAAGGAGCCGGCCGCGGTGGTCTAGTGGTTCTAGGCAAGCAGTCCGGAACCGCGGTACTGCTACGGTCGCAGGTTCGAATCCTGCCTCGGGCATGGATGTATGTGATGTCCTTAGGTTAGTTAGGTTTAAGTAGTTCTAAGTTCTAGGGGACTGATGACCACACATGTTAAGTCCCATAGTGCTCAGAGCCATTTGATTTCTTTTTAACCTAAGGACATCACACACATCCATACCGAGGCAGGATTCGAATCTGCGACCGTAGCGGTCGCGCGGTTCCAGACTATAGCGCCTAGAACCGCTCGGCCACTCTGGCCGGCCCTTGCGTGAAGAAAAAGGAAGCGTTAATCATAGAGTTAGCTATTTTCCAGACAAGGTACCGGTGAATGTACCAAAGTCAACCATCAAGAAACCACTAGAAAAACAAGTAGAAATCGGAAATCTAGAAATGAAATGATAATACTTTGACATTTTTTCGTTGGTTATGATTTTTCCGAATGCGATTTGTGCGAGAATAAAAATACTTTAGATTAAATTCTCATCTGAAAGACCTAAATTTCAATTTAAAAGTCAGCTAGCAGTCTGGAGACAAAGAGACCCGAACTATTTGAAACAGTTCACGCAGAACAGGGAATCAGCGATCATAAAGCGGTTACTGCATCGATGATTTCAGCCGTAAATAGAAATATTAAAAAAGGTAGGAAAGTTTTTCTGTTTAGCAAAAGTGACGAAAAGCAGATTTCGGAGTACCTGACGGCTCAACACAAAAGTTTTGTCTCAAGTACAGATAGTGCTGAGGATCAGTGGACAAAGTTCAAAACCATCGTACAATATGCGTTAGATGAGTATGTGTCAAGCAAGATTGTAACAGATGGAAAAGAGCCACCGTGGTACAACAACCAAGTAAAAAAACTGCTGCGGAAGCATAGGGAACTTCACAGCAAACATAAACATAGCCAAAGCCTTGCAGACAAAAAAAAAAAAAAAAAAAATTACGCGAAGCGAAATTAGTGTGACGAGGGCTATGCGAGAGGCGTTCAATGAGATCGAAAGTAAAGTTCAATGTACTGACTTGGTAGAAAATCCTAAGAAATTTTGGTCGTATGTCAAAGCAGTAGGTGGATCAAAACAAAATGTCCAGACACTCTGTGACCAAAATGGTACTGAAACAGAGGATGACAGACTAAAGGCCGAAATACTAAATGCCTTTTTCCAGAGCTGTTTCACAGAAGAAGACTGCACTGTAGTTCCTTCTCTAGATTGTCACACAGATGACAAAATGGTAGATATCGAAATACACGAGAGAGGGATAGAGAAACAATTAAAATCGCTCAAAAGAGGGAAGGCCGGTGGACGTGATGGGATACCTGTTCGATTTTACACAGCGTACACGAAGGAACTTGCCCCCCTTCTTGCAGCGGTGTACCGCAGGTCTCTAGAAGAGCGCAGCGTTCCAAAGGATTGGAAAAGGGCACAGGTCATCCCCGTTTACAAGAAGGGACGTCGAACAGATGTGCAGAACTATAGACCTATATCTCTAATGTCGATCAGTGTAGAATTTTGGAACACGTATTATGTTCGAGTGTAATGACTTTTCTGGAGACTAGAAATCTACTCTGTAGTAATCAGCATGGGTTTCTAAAAAGACGGTCGTGTGAAACCCAGTTCACGCTATTCGTCCACGAGACTCAAGAGGGCCATAGACACGGGTTCGCAGGTAGATGCCGTGTTTCTTGACTTCCGCAAGGCGTTCGATACAGTACCCCACAGTCGTTTAATGAACAAAGTAAGAGCATATGAACTATCAGACCAATTGCGTGATTGGATTGAAGAGTTCCTAGATAACAGAACGCAGCATGTCATTCTCAATGGAGAGAAGTCTTCCGAAGTAAGGGTGATTTCAGGTGTGCCGCAGGGGAGTGTCATGGGACCGTTGCTATTCACAATATACATAAATGACCTTGTGAATGACATCGGAATTTCACTGAGCCTTTCTGCGGATGATGCTGTGGTATATCGAGAGGTTGTAACAATGGAAAATTGTACTGAAATGCAGGAGGATCTGCCGCTAATTGACGCATGGTGCAGGGAATGGCAATTGAATCTCAATGTAGGAAAGTGTAATGTGCTGCGAGTACATAGAAAGAAAGATCCCTTGTCATTTAGCTACAATATAGCAGGTCAGCAACTGGAAGCAGTTCATGCCATAAATTAACTGGGAGTACGCATTAGGAGTGATTTAAAATGGAATGATCATATAAAGTTGATCGTCGGTAAAGCAGATGCCAGACTGAGATTCATTGGAAGAATCCTAAGGAAATGCAATCCGAAAACAAAGGAAGTAGGTCATTGTAGGCTTGTTCGCCCACTGCTTGAATACTGCTCAGCAGTGTGGGATCCGTACCAGATAGGGTTGATAGAAGAGATAGAGAACATCCAACGGAGAGCAGCGCGCTTCGTTACAGGATCATTTAGTAATCGCGAAAGGGTTACGGAGATGATAGATAAACTCCAGTGGAAGACTGCAGGAGAGACGCTCAGTAGCTCGGTACGGGCTTTTGTTGAATTTTCGAGAACATACCTTCACCGAGGAGTCAAGCAGTATATTGCTCCCTCCTTCGTATATCTCGCGAAGAGACCGTGAGGATAAAATTAGAGAACTTAGAGCCCACACAGAGTCATACCGACAATCCTCCTTTCCACGAACAATACGAGACTAGAATAGAAGGGAGAACCGATAGAGGTACTCAAGGTACCGTCCGCCACACACCGTCAGGTGGCTTGCGGAGTATGGATGTAGATGTACACTCCTGGAAATTGAAATAAGAACACCGTGAATTCATTGTCCCAGGAAGGGGAAACTTTATTGACACATTCCTGGGGTCAGATACATCACATGATCACACTGACAGAACCACAGGCACATAGACACAGGCAACAGAGCATGCACAATGTCGGCACTAGGACAGTGTATATCCACCTTTCGCAGCAATGCAGGCTGCTATTCTCCCATGAAGACGATCGTAGAGATGCTGGATGTTGTCCTGTGGAACGGCTTGCCATGCCATTTCCACCTGGCGCCTCAGTTGGACCAGCGTTCGTGCTGGACGTGCAGACCGCGTGAGATGACGCTTCATCCAGTCCCAAACATGCTCAATGGGGGACAGATCCAGGGATCTTGCTGGCCAGGGTAGTTGACTTACACCTTCTAGAGCACGTTGGGTGGCACGGGATACATGCGGACGTGCATTGTCCTGTTGGAACAGCAAGTTCCCTTGCCGGTCTAGGAATGGTAGAACGATGGGTCCGATGACGGTTTGGATGTACCGTGCACTATTCAGTGTCCCCTCGACGATCACCAGTGGTGTACGGCCAGTGTAGGAGATCGCTCCCCACACCATGATGCCGGGTGTTGGCCCTGTGTGCCTCGGTCGTATGCAGTCCTGATTGTGGCGCTCACCTGCACGGCACCAAACATGCATACGACCATCATTGGCACCAAGGCAGAAGCGACTCTCATCGCTGAAGACGACACGTCTCCATTCGTCCCTCCATTCACGCCTGTCGCGACACCACTGGAGGCGGGCTGCACGATGTTGGGGCGTGAGCGGAAGACGGCCTAACGGTGTGCGGGACCGTAGCCCAGCTTCGTGGAGACGGTTGCGAATGGTCCTCGCCGATACCCCAGGAGCAACAGTGTCCCTAATTTGCTGGGAAGTGGCGGTGCGGTCCCCTACGGCACTGCGTAGGATCCTACGGTCTTGGCGTGCATCCGTGCATCGCTGCGGTCCGGTCCCAGGTCGACGGGCACGTGAACCTTCCGCCGACCACTGGCGACAACATCGATGTACTGTGGAGACCTCACGCCCCACGTGTTGAGCAATTCGGCGGTACGTCCACCCGTCCTCCCGCATGCCCACTATACGCCCTCGCTCAAAGTCCGTCAACTGCACATACGGTTCACGTCCACGCTGTCGCGGCATGCTACCAGTGTTAAAGACTGCGATGGAGCTCCGTATGCCACGGCAAACTGGCTGACACTGACGGCGGCGGTGCACAAATGCTGCGCAGCTAGCGCCATTCGACGGCCAACACCGCGGTTCCTGGTGTGTCCGCTGTGCCGTGCGTGTGATCATTGCTTGTACAGCCCTCTCGCAGTGTCCGGAGCAAGTATGGTTGGTCTGACACACCGGTGTCAATGTGTTCTTTTTTCCATTTCCAGGAGTGTCGATGTAGATGTAGCAGCGTGAGGCGTACCCACTATTTGCCCTGTTTTCTCTTGATGTTCATTGAATTTATGACCCTAGAGACATTGTCTCCTTTACTTTCATCTTTCAGGTATGGGATGCATAGTTTGTTGCCTTTCATTCAGTTGTTACTTGTAGTAATAACGTAACACGTATGTTGTTTGTTTGTGAGCAAAGCAATGGCGAGTTTGGCCTGCAGGGTTTTCAAGATAATGTCTACGTTTCGCGGAAGATCGATAACACTGCATATAAACAACATAAATAGCATAATAATTTATAATCATTTATCTGTTGATAAAGTGCACAGTTTACGTTAGATGAAATTACTACTTCTGTGAGTATAGATTCAAACGGAAGTTCCTGTAGTCACAGATCTTGTAGATGGAATCTGTTTTCTAGCCATTGTACAGTTACTGATGATGCAGAAAACATTGAAATCATCAGCGGGAAAGTATTATTGGGTTTTTACCAATTTTATGAACATTCCTTGATTTTTCTTCAGCCATGCTTTCACTATCAACCTCAACGTCAGAATTGCCTTTCTGGTGTCTTTACCTTTCCTAAAGCCAAACTGATGGTCATCCAAAAGATCTTAAATTTTCTGTCCGATTCTTCGGTATATTATTCTTGTCATGAGCTTGAATGCGCTGTGGCCGAGCGGTTCTAGGTGCTTCAGTCTGGAACTGCGCGACCGCTACAGTCGGAGGTTCGAATCCTGTCTCGGGCATGGATGTGTGTGATGTCCTTAGGTTGGTTAGGTTTAAGTAGTTCTGTGTCCTAGGGGACTTATGACCTCAGATGTTAAGTCCTATGGTGCTCAGAGCCATTTGAACCATTTTGAGCTTGGATGCATGAGCTGTTAAGCTGATTGTGCAATAATTCTCGCACTTGTCGGCTCTTTCAATCTTCAGAATTGCATGTACGATGTTCTTTTTTTTCCGAAAGGTAGATGGTATACCACCAGACTCATACAGTCTATACGCCAAAGTGAAAAACTTCTTTGTTCCCACTTCCCCCCAATTAATTTAGAAATTCTGATGGCATGTTATTTAGGTATTCTGCCTTATTCAGTATTAAGTTCTCGAATGCTCTTTTAAATTCTCTTTATAACAACGAATCCTCTATCTATTCTATATCGACTGCTGCTTCTTCTCTTATAACGTCATCAGCCAAGTCTTCCGCCTCACAGAGGCTCTGAATGTACTGTTTACATCTGACTGCTCTTCCCTCAGCATTTAACATTGAAATTCCCATAGGACTTTTAAAGTTACCACCCTTGCTTTTAATTCCTCCGAAGGTTTTTTTGAAATTTCCTACACGATGTGTCAGCCCTACTGACAATGATTTACTTTTGGATTTCTTCACATTTTCCTGGTGTCATTTCGCCTTAGCTTCCATGCACTTCCTTCTTAGTTCATTCCTAAGCGACTTGTATTCCTGTATTCCTGAGTTTTCCTGAACATTTTAACATTTTTGTACTTCCTTCTATCATCGAATAACGGGAATATTTCTTTTAACCCATGGTTTCTTCGCAGTTACCTTCTTTGTACCTATGTTTTTCTTTCCAAATGCTGTGATTTCCCTTTTTAGAAATGTCCATTCCACTTCAACAGAACCTGAGCTATTCACTATTGCAGTTTCTATACCCTCAGAGAACTTCAAACTTATCTCCTCATTCCTTAGTACTCATTTTCTTGATCAATGTCTCAAACTTCAGCTTACTCTTCATCACTTCTAAATTGTGATATAAGTCTGTATGTGCGTCTGGGTACTCCTTACAATCCAGTATCTAATTTCGAAATGTCTGCATGCCCATGGTGTACTCTAATTGCAATCTTCCCGTATCTCCTTGCCTTTTCGAAGTATAACTCTTCCTCTTGTGATTATTTAATAGAGTGTTCGCTGTTATCAGCAGAAGTTTATTGCGGAACTCGATTAGTCTTCCTGCTCTCCCATTCCTAGTATCAAGCCCATATTCTCCCGTAACCCTTTCTTCTACTCATTTCCGTACAATCGCATTCCAGTCCCGCACGACTTTTAATTTATCTTCCTTTACTCGATAACCCGTTCAATATTCAATTCTCTATCGCTTCATCTTTAGCTATCGACGAGCGACGTCAGCATGTGTACCTGAACTATAGTCTTCGGTGTTGGTTTGGGGCCAGTTGTGATGAGAACTATCCTATCCTTGAACTGTTGACAGTAACACACACTCTGCCCTCCCTTACTATTCATAACGAATCCTACGTATATTTTATGGTTCAAATGTCTCTGAGCACTACGGGACTTAACTTTTTTGGTCATCAGTCCCCTAGAACTTAGAACTACTTAAACCTAACCAACGTAAGGACATCACACACATCCATGCCCGATGCAGGATTCGAACCTGTGACCGTAGCGGTCGCGCGGTTGCAAACAGTAGCGCCTAGAATCGCTCGGCCACTCTGGCCGGTGAATCCTACATCTGTTATACCATTCTCTGCTGCTGTCGATATTACCATGTACTCGTCTGACCAGAAATATTTGCCTTCTTTCCATTTCAAATGACTGATTTCCACTACATCTAGACTGAGCCTTAGCATTTACCTTTTCAAATTTTCCAGCTTCCTTACCTCGTTCAAACTTCTGACTTTCCACTCACAGTCCAGTAGAACGTTATCATTTCCTTGTTGAATCACCGCGTCTATGTCTATATGTGTTTCGACAAAGACTAGTTCCTTTCACTTCTAGCTCCAGTATTAATAAAAAAAACTATCGCAGATCGGAGTTTCCTTACAGGACCGAAGCATCAGTATAAATAGAAGCTACATACAGTTAGTTAAAATTACACAATAATACATCAAAATTATACAATACATCATAATTCATTTGCATTATGACATGACATCAACAAACGAAATTAAAAATAAACGTCTAATCAAAAAATTGGTTACTCATTTTGGACTAAGCGTTAGATTGGTGTAAAGCTGCCGGATGATGAATGAAGGGATGATAATATGGCAGTTATAATGTATCTTCATATTTAGAGAACGTAACTTAAAGAATGTTACTCTTAAACGAATGTTAAAAAAGAGACACTTCTGAAATTTTAGGTAACACTGCCATACAAGTTGAAAAGTATGAAAGAGAAACATCAATAAAAAAATAAACACGAAGAATCCATCGTGCAGAACTGAAACGTTAAATATCTACTAGGCTGCACAAGACAAGATCGAAAACGGAATACAGAAATAAGAGTAGGATAGTTGCTAACGTATCGAGAAGAAGAATGTGGAAGAAAATGGAAAGAACACATTGATAGGATGGAATGTGACTGTCTGCCAAACTGACGCACAAATGCCAAGCAATAGGAGAATGAAACATAGGGGACACAAAATAAAATGGAAGAGGTTAATCCCTGTAAGTAGGCGTAACAGAAAATGCCTAATATGAGCAGCAGAAGATGACAATGATTGTTTAAGTTATCATCATGGCTCTGCAGATCGTGTTTCGGTGTCAAAGGCATCTCGTGCTTCAGAGACTGCAAGTACTCTACGCTCGTAGCAGTTTCTCACACATAATACGTCCAGTTTATTGATCCGAGGAATTAAACAGAAATGGATCAAAGAAAATGGGTAGGGGGAATCAGATACCTCTCATACTGCGAACAAGAGCCTACGTTTCCTGTGCAGCCCGCCTAACAAGGCGGCCAATTTTTAGTCGTCACTTAATTTCGGCAGGAAGTCGTTACCGAACCACCCCTAGGGAAATTAGGGCCTAAGCGGCTCGTCCGGGGAACGGAAGTTAGCGTCCGTCCCGTCCCGGTTTCGCTTGGCCAACTTAACACGCGCCGTCGTGGGGACATAAATGGCAAGATGAGCCCCGCGCACGCCGAAATTGAGTTAGCGCTTGATTACGTTGCCGGCGCACTCTTCATTTCAACTTCCTCCATGAATACCAAAACGTGTGTGGCGTTTTATAGAGTCAGTCATGTCACGAGTGCCACGAAACTCGTCTGGAAACGAGTTTATAAAATGTGCTATTAAATTTCCGAAAAACCTGATGAAAAGATGATTGAAAGTAAGGAGGTTGTGATAGGAAAATGAATTTACTTTAGCAGTGTTTTTTATCTATGAATATACGGCATTAGCTGCGTGATGTGTGTGTATCATCAAAGATTTGCTGCACACAGACACAAGCTGACAAGGATAATCGATGTTTCTGCGACGTGACCATTTAAATGGCAACAGTCTAGACAGATATTACACGTACATGAGGGAACAAACTTGCACGACTACTTCAAAACCAGTTGCAGTAATCCTTTACTGCAGTTTTCTTATGGAAGATGCTGCTGTGCAAAGGAACGTCGTTTTTCCACATTTAGCGAGATAAGGTGACTTGCTACAACGTATTCATTACATGTAGGAATTTTTAGTAGTAATAGTCTTTTGCCAGCTACTGCTACGAACCGTCCACGCAACATAAGAAGCAACCGTACGTTGCTTCCGAAACTATACAGAAAGTTGTAGTCGCAACTTGTGTGCCAAAATAATGTATTTCTGCCAGAGCAGTAACACAATTTAACGTCATTGCTAAGGCCTACAGTTTCAATAATTCGCAATTGGAACGAGTTTGGCAAAATTCAGTTAAATAAGTTACAATCAATATTAAGCAACTAGATGGATAAAAATGGTGTTTCGGATTTCCTATTATGGGCTTCTATACGTTGCAGAGGTGAGACAGTACATAAAGTTTTGATAAGGTACCCATCTCCGGTAAAGTAACTAGTGGATCTAAGGTGAATTTTATGATCGAATCACTTTCAGACCCCCTACTTCAATGTAAGTACACAGCGCCGCCAATCCTATGGGAGCCCTTGGCATGGACAACGTTGCGAGTACTCGTCATCGGGTGCTCTTCTATGTGACGAAGGACGTTCTTTTCAAAGTCGAAGCGTGTGGCATGTCAGTGGAGCACCATATTCGGCACCTAGTTACGAACGTACCAGGTTCTCGCGGTCGCTTCTGTTGTTAGGCGAAAAAGGTACCTAATCTACATCAACTCACAATTAAGTGCCAGGCAGGAACTTCATTGAACCACCCTCAAGTTCTGTCTCAACCGTTCCATTCGCGGACAGCGCGATGAAAAAACGAACACAGATAAGAGCTATGACTTCTCTTACTTTATTCGATGATCATTGGTACTTACGTAGGTTAGTGCTGACAAAATATTTTCACTTTCGGAAAAGAAAGTCGATGATTGAAATTTTCTTGAAATGATCTTACCGAAATGAAAAACGTCTGTTTTAATTATTGCCACCCCTACTAACGTATATCCGTGATACTCTCTCCCCTATTTCTCGATAATGGAGAATGAGCTGTATTTCTTTAAACTTATTCAATTTCGTCAATCTAGTCTGATGCGGATCCCGTACTGCTGAACGGTACTCCAGAAGAGAACACACGAGCGTAGTTCAGGCAGTCTCATTAATAGACTTGTCGCATCTTCTACGTTTTCTGCCAACAAAACTTAATATAGATTCGCTTTCGCCACAACACTATCAATGTGATCGATCCAATTAAAGTTATTCGTAGTTGTAATTACTAGGTATGCAGCTGAATTCACAACCTCCACATTCGCATCATTTGCGTGTAACCGTTATTTAACAGATTGCTTCTGATATTCATGTGGAAGATTTCACACTTCTCATTATTTAGAGTCATCTGCCAGCTTTCACACCACATAGTATCTTGTTTAAATCATTTTGGGTTCGATTATTATCTCCTTACGTCTTCACGAGATCACAGAATCATCTGAAAATAGTCTAAGAGGTTAGTTCAGATTGTCTCCTAAATCGTTAGTATGGATTAGCAACGGGCAGAGGACAAATAACACTTTCCTGGCGAACATCAGATACCTCTTCCATCTCATGCGAAGGCATGCCTTCAGTTACTACGAACTGTGACCTTTCTGACAGGAAACCTCGACTCCAATCACACAGCTGAGACAGGCAATTTGATTCAATGTTGCTTGTGAGGAATGTTGTCAAAAGCGTGCTGAGAAGCTCGAAATATGAAATAAATTTGAGTTACCCTGTCGACACTACTCATTACTTCGCGTGAAAAAGAGCTCGCTGTGTTTCACGACGACGATAATTCCTGAATCCATGCTTTCTGTCAATAGATCGTTTTCTTCGAGGTAAATCAAAATGTTCGAACACGGCGTATGTTTCAATATCCTACTGAAAATCGACGTCAGTGGTATGGGTCTGTATTTCAGCGGATTACTCCTATGTATTGTTGTGATCCGTGTGCATGTGTCAACACAGAAACTGGAGAATGAAAGGTGAGAAATTTGGAAATTATCTCTAGAAATGTGCAGTCTGACCCTTGAATGTTTTGTTTGTTACTGTGCATGCACCACTGCACATATACAGCCCGTTGCCACCAATGTAAAGTAGGCATTGAGTGAGATCTAGTAGAGGACGGATGTCTGAAGTAGTGTAACATTATTGTTTAATTAATTTGGCAGAAATAATTTTAAGGGGCACTGTGACCCTGGAGAACACACTGTGTAACTGTTCTGTCACTGAGTGTGAAGCTCATTAGTTCATTTGTGTGAAAATGGCAGATAGGAATGACATTTTACTAACAATAGATGCTATGCGTTAAGTGTTGTTAAAAGTACTCAGTTGTGAAAGTGACACAAACGACTCTCATGGTGGAAGTCGTATAGTAACTTCATGGCCATATGTTACCAGGTCATGGAGGAGAAAGTGCGATGGGCAGATTTATAGCACAGCATTTTTTTTCGAGTAACAGGAGGCACGACATGGAGCAGTATGTTAGGGATGTTGTGCCATGTGCACAAAGGCCCAATATTGCATATTATATAGTACTGTTTCAATGATTAACAGAAGCGTCCAGTCCATTTTCTATGTTGGGGCTGGATGTTCTCGGGTCATTTAATAAAATACCTTTAGGGCATTGTATATTCTCACAATCAGCTAGTATTTCTTTCAGTTTTCGTCAATGGTACCGTTGCAAAACCGATGAGCTAGTACTGTGGCGCATGTGTCAGTAAACAACCGGATCTTATGGATACTGGATCAGGATACAAACTGTCCGGATTTAACAAAACAACTGTGCCACATGTTGCATATACTGAAATTACAGGTGAATCCAATCATCTGCAGACCAACAGAAGAACCGAACGGGTGCACAAGGCTATTATAAAAATGTTGATAATCGTGTTAATTTCAGACACAATGACTGTGAACATTTCTTAGCTATGTCCTGTGCACCTAAACTGCAACAGGCTTGTCGCCATTTCTGTTGGTGTACGGCGGGAAGACGCTTTCTCTCTTTGACAGTTGACTCCTAAATTCGGAATAGATGGCGAGTCGTTAAGGAAGTAAGTCAAAAGAAAATACGAACGTGCTAGGATGGCAGGAACATCAAAACGTGTACATAGGCAAGCTGCTAGGTGCCATGTGAGACAGTGGGTAGTGGTCACCAATCCATACACAGCAAAGGGGAAACCAAAGAAATATTTAACTCAGCACCACGGACCTTATCAGGTCGTGGAAAAGACCTCTGCGGTCAATGTGAAGATACAGTTCCCTACAAAAACGTCTGTTACACACATCACTCACATAAAACCATTTAAAGAGAGGTATGAGGGGATACAATTGTTATTGGCAACCAGCTAGGAGGAGGAAGATACGAGGGGTACAAGACAGGGACATGAAATTGGTGAGCAATGTAAGGTATACGAAGGGTCACACATGTTACGGTTGCGTAAGTATGTTATATGCTTGTAATTTGTTGGGGGTTTTGCGGTTGGTGCGTTGCAGAGTGTGTATTTTTATTTTCATAAGTATATTTGTTTCTTGTCAGTTTTTATTCATCATGATTTTATTAATATTTTTTTGGTTACTGTACAATCTGTGCATTCTCAGGAAGAGGGATGGGGTGACAGAATAATATTCTACAAATGGTGAATACATAAGGATGAACTGGTTGACAAGGATGGGCCTGCTGTTGGCGTACTTCATCAAGGGGAAAGCAGGGCATGGAATGTCTGTTTGGACTCTAGAATTGGGTGTGGTGACTAGTAAACCACACATCTGATTAGATGTGTGGTTTACTAGTCATAAATGGACGCTAAAGGAAATAGTGAAGTTCTGGAAGATTGTAAATGAGGTTCATCGGCTAGAATATGTCTTTTCAGAATTGTAGAAGGTGGACAGAATAAGAATTTGTTTAGGATGATAGAGGGAGAGTACCAGGAGCTGCACTTAACCAACAGTAAATATTAAGGCTGCAGCTGTTAAAGTTGGTGAGTATGTTACTGCAAGGCTGGCGTCGGTGGAGGGGGGTCTCGGTAAGTGCTGCAAAAATATTGTTAAAGACAATATTCCTAACAGCAGACGAAGAAGAAATCCAGGCGGTAAATAGCACCCTTGTTCTATAAAAGATGCCGTGGAATGTCACTCAGCATGGTTATCAAACATGAAACAAGGGATGCTTAATAACACGAGAATAGAACAGGAACTGCTGGTAGAGCTGTCTCATTGTGCTAGCGAAACGAGGAAAGTGCTGAATAGCGATTTGGAGAGAACAGAGAAGCAGTTGAGTGCACTGACAACGAACCGAATATCGCAAGGATGCTATGTGGGCTAGTGGACCATCATGACGATGTTAGGAGGTAAGTGGAGATGTTACGTGTATGAGCAACTTAGCCTCGTATTGGTTACACCTAGAGAATTCGTGATGGGTTCGTACCGAGCCGAAAAGTAGTTCTCTACGTGGTTATAACAAGTAGCCAAAGTATCGCAGGAAAATCTGGCACTTTTCTTCTATATGGCTAGAGAAGAGATGGAAGACATGTACAACAGTGATCCATGTACCTGTTGTGGGGAGAAACTTGGAGATTCACTGCTACATCATTCACTCGTACCCACTGAATTGGGGATGTTGGGGAAATGGTTCCAGGTGAGGACACAGGAAGTATCGCTAGTCTTAAATGACTGGCAGACTCATGTGGTAATGTCATGGGCATCGTTGGGAAAGTGCGCTCAGTGGAAGGTTGTGATCTGTCCAGGAAGATATGCCAATATGTGAAGTGAATTGATTTCTGGGGGAAGTAACAGCAGCCACCCAAAGTTTTAGTGGTAAGTGTACCAGCTACCAGTTGTGGTGTGTTTGTGGCCGTCTTTTGCGTAGTTTGTTTCTGGCACAGGCTGTAGATGTGCCAACACACCAATTACAATCCGAATGGTTGATCCACATTGACTTGCGTAGCAATTAGTTTTAATGACTTTGTTAATGTAGAGGTGTATAAAAGTGGTACATGGTAGTTATTTAATAGAGAGGGGACAATAAAGGTTTGAGGAGAAATTCCTCGTGGGAACATTACACCGTGAATTATGAGAGTCAAAGTACTTTAGTAGGAGCCTAATACTAAAGATTCAGGGCTAACCTTCTCAACAGGGAAGGGTATGCAGCGCCAAAAATAAGTATAGGCACGGATTTTGGGGGACTTTTGAAAATTCTGCACCGCTATGGCTGGAAGGCAGAAATTAAGGGAGCAAAGGACTCATCAGCTAGCTAGTACTAGCTAAGTTATTATCAAGCAAAGTGTTCTGTGAGGCAGGTTTACCACAACGCTAGCAGGCGAGGTAGCATGGCCTGATGGAATGAGGAGGTTCTCCGCAGAATCGGCGAGGAAACGAATATACGGAAAACACAGATAAGACGAGGAAGAGGGTGGTAGGGCATCTGTCAAGACATCATGGAGTAACTTCCAAGGTTCTAGAGGGAACTGTAGTGGGTTAAAACTAATGAGGGAAATAGCGACTGATATGCATCCAGCAAGTAATTTAGGACGTAAGGTGCAACTACTGCTCTGAAATGAAGAAGTTAGCATAGGAGATTAATTTGTTGCGGTATGCATAAAACCAGTCAGAAGACTGGTGACTTAAAAAATTAAACTGACAGCATTTTTTCATGAAATGCAAGCTGCTTTTTAGTGGAATAGCTTTGGAACGGACTCGAGAAGTTATGTATGTGTTTTCAAGTACATTTAATCAAGTACGTGAATACACCAATGACAATCGACACACATCAAAAAAAGTTTTGCATTACCTTGCTTCTGAGAGTTCGGAAACCTATATAGAAAACTGGAATAAACATTAACATAAACATCATTTCCGCGCATTTTATTGCTCATGAAAATCAACATTGCAAGTTGTACCACCGTACAGCGAGACCTTCAGAGGTGGTGGACAAGATTACCGTGCACACCGGTACCTCTAATACCCAGTAGCACGTCCTCTTGCATTGATGATCGCCTG
This sequence comes from Schistocerca piceifrons, assembly GCF_021461385.2. Classification (NCBI taxonomy): domain Eukaryota; kingdom Metazoa; phylum Arthropoda; class Insecta; order Orthoptera; family Acrididae; genus Schistocerca; species Schistocerca piceifrons. Next base: position 768,729,135 of record NC_060140.1, on the reverse strand, counting down.
TATTAATCGTGGCATACTATTCACAAGTTCATCAAGGTACTGTTGATCCAGAAGGTCCAACTCTTCGGCGTAGATCACTCAGAGTGGGAGGTGGGTCACGCCGTCCATAAACAGCCGTTTTCTATCCACCCCAGGCTTGTCGATAGGTTTCATTTCTGGAGAGCATGCTGGCTACTCTAGTCGAGCGATGTCGTTCACCTGAAGGAAGTCATTCACAAGATTTGCGCTATGGGGACGTGAATTGTTGTCCATGAAGACGAAAGCCTCGCCAATATGCTGCCGATACGGTTGCACCATCGGTCGTAGGATGGCATTCACGTATCGTACAGCCATTACGGCGCATTCCATGACCACCAGCATCGTACATCGGCCCCACATAATGCCACCTCAAAACAGCAGTGAACCTGTACGTTGCAGCACTCGCTGGACAGTGTGTCTAAGGCGTTCAGCCTGACCGGGTTGCCTCCAAACATGTCTCTGACGATTGTCTGGTTGAAGGCATATGCGACACTCATCAGTGAAGAGAACGTGATGCCAATCCTGAGTGGTATATTCGGCATATTGTTAGGCCTATCTGTACCGCGCTGTATGGTGTCGTGGCTGCAAAGAAGGACCTCGCCAAGGACGTCGTGAGTGGAGTTGCGCATCATGCAGCCTATTGCGCGCAGTTTGAGTCGTAACGCGACGTCCTGTCGCTGCACGAAAACCATTATTCAACATGGTGGCGTTGCCCTCAGTGTTCCTCCGAGCCATAATCTGTAGGTAGCGGTCATCCACTGCAGTAGTAGCCCTTGGGCGGCCTGTGAGAAGCATTTCATCGACAGGTGCTGTTTTTCTGTATCCCCTCCATGACCCAACAACAGCGCTTTGGTTCAGTCCCAGAAGCCTGGGCACTTCTCTTGTTGAGGGCTCTTCCTGGCGCAAAGTAACAATGCGGACGCGATCGAATCGCGGTATTGACCGTCTAGGCAGGATTGAACCACAGACAACACCAGCCGTGTACCTCCTTCTTGGTGGAATAACTGGAACTGATCGGCTGTTGGACCCCCTCCGTCTAATAGGCGCTGCTCATGCATGATTGTTTACATCTTCGGGCAGGTTTAGCGTCATCGCTGAACTGTCAAAGGAACTGCGTCTATGATACAATATCCACAGTCAACGTCTCTCTTCAGGACTTCTGGGAACCGTGGTGGTGCAAAACTTTTTTTGATGTGTGTATTTGTCAGAATTTTTAAATTCGCCATTTAATCAAAATGATCATTTTTTCCTGAACGAAGTAAGTAATACAAAAAAAAGTCTCGTAGTTCGAGTTTGTTTACTTAAAAGGTTACTTAAGTTTCAGTCATTAAGGGTTCGTAAAATAACAAAGAATACCAGAAAATTAATTATACCTGCAAAGAGAAAACATATTGAGGACCTTACTAACGTACAAATATGAATCCATTGATAAGTGATGTACAATGAAGTTGTAGTATCAGTTTGTGCTGCCCGAAACACGAGGCTGAGAAAAGTACGTTTCTGATTTAGTGAACTCCCAAAGCTACAGTCAGGTATCCAGATTCGCGTTCATTGCAAGAACTTGATGATACAAAACGACTTTCTGCTTTCTCTTACATAAATGATAATAACAGGAACTTTTCTCTATACCCGCTGATAAAGATATTGGCGTACCGAGGACACCTTAGTGTTTTACTACTAATATATCTGTCGGGAGGATACGTTAATTCCGAACATGGCAGTTACTTTTACTTCTATACTTGGTATTCGAACTTTTACGTAGAAAAAGGAAAATTGTTTGTGCTAACTACAAAAAAATTAGTTTTCTCTATCGGGTTTTAAACGGTTTTTGAGTAGATTGTTTTTAAGATGGATATGAGGAACCAGCATTTCACTAACCTAGACGATGGTGTAAAATCCCCTAAATAGCATTAACTCCAGTTGGATGTAGGAACACAGTTACGTCGTTGCCCAAATGTGCGTATGAATCGCCTTATTGTTTCGCAAGCTAACATGATATGCCACCAGGTCCTTCTCTTTTACTAATTTAAAACTTAACGTAGTCCACCATATTTACAGAAGGATCAATAACAAGTATCAAGAAATAAGGAAAGAGAACTGAAAAAGAATGCCCAGGTGCGAATAGGACTCGCGAACTGAAAGTTCTATACAAACTTAATTATGTATACAGGCGGTTCATCCATATTGGGAATAGGGGATATCGATGGCTTTTGCCTGTTATGGGCATCGATACTGGCAAAATATAGGTACCAGGGATTTCTTAATGTTCGCGAACGTTTTAATTTCAAGTTTGAAGTCGGATAACAAAAGAAAGAAAAATATTTTTTTCGTGTGTTTTAGTCACAAATTAACAATTTTGGATTTTTTCCATTTGGTTGTAGTGTGAACTTTGCTTCTTAACAAATTTCATGATTCTAGACCAACGGAAAGTACCCTATACGTTTTGATGACTGGGTTTGCGACATAAATGGCAGTATCTTTTGATTGCATTGGCTCAGAACTTAACAATATCATACCACGAGCGACGGTAGACCTTAGTATGTCAAAAATTCAAACCTGATGCGTCTACCTGTTCCTGAGAAACAAAAGTGGTTCAACAGGCAGAAAGATTGATAACAAATGACTGAAAACTTTTTTCATATGGTGTAGTCACAAATTCACACTTTTCGGAGTTTTTCGTTGGTTGTAGTATTAAACCTTGTTGAACATTCATGATTCTTGATCAACTGGAAGACCCCGTTGGTCTTGCGAGTATCAAATAGCCGTACCCTTCTACTGCATTGACTTAGAAGCTTCAGTTTTCTACACCGTCAAGGGACTATAGACCTCAATAGAAAATGAATTTCAATCTGATATGTCTAGCCGTTCCTGAGCAAAAGAGTTTTCAACTATCGGACAGAAAAACAAACAGACAACAACGTGATCCTATATAGGTTCTATTGTCACGGAATCATAAAATTAAAAAACAAAGAACTGAAATTTTTTAGCAGCAACGACATCATGCACTTTGTGTAAGTTGGCAGCAGTGTATTTAAGCTTTTATTTATCAGTGACGATTACGGTTTTCATCAAGATTTAGGTTCGTACTACCCTCAGATACAACACGGATGTGAAGGATAGTCGACGATGTGTCGGAATAAACTTTCCTTACAAAGCCATTGTTATCTCACAACGATTTCACGATGCATCAGATAGTATACACTGAAACGCTGTATCACGATAAACTGTTGTGAAAACTCATTTTTGTTATCTATTTCCTTTTTAGTAACAATCATCAGGCACAAGAAGTTTTAGAATTACGGTAGCTGTGTGGATACATTCCATTCCACTCGGGAGACTCTTAAACCTATTGGAGCAGTGTTACTGAACCACGACTTCTATGAAACGTTATCTCGAGCGATACAGTGGTGGACACCGCTGCTGGGCGGTGCGCTCTCCTTGTAGAAGTGGATGGGACACGTGCGCTGCCTGGGGATGGAGGGAGGGAAGGTAGGGTGGGCCACAACTTTGTGACAAACGGCCGCCACTTCTGTCTGCGCTCGTTTCCGTCTCGGATGTTTACCTTGGTACCATTTCCCTGTCGTCTCTGCAGCGGACGTCTACAGCCGTATAATAAGCTATACTTTTTCTTCCTGAGCACGGTTGGAAGAGACGTTTTTTTCAATGAGCGTAAAGTTGGCCAAACTACGTAGTTTGCAGCTCTGTCTGAAGAGAAATATGGACGTAATTTTTCACCACTTCTTACTGTTAAAAATTCTGGAGTAATAATACATAAATACTCATACAAAAACCACTGAACCTGTATTTGCCTCAGAATGCCGACAGATAATATTTTCTTGAGACGGAAATAGAAACGAAAAAATATTTGTGTGAGGTAACGTGACCACCTTTTCTATTAAACACGACAACTGACCTTTTAGTCAGCATACATCTAACTATGCAAATAACGATTCAGAAGGTTAACTGAAATTTTTTTAAGCAAATTATGTCGGTACAATGTACTTACAACGATATTATGAACCATCGTAATATTTCAAACCACAGTAACACTTTCTAACTGATAACTCTTGTCATACATAACAGACATTTGGGATTAATATCTTGTTATCATAGGAGTATTTTATTTTTCAATTGAAAGCAGTAGTGGTGGAGTGTTTGGTCACGACCTTATTTGAAGAACATCTTCATCACATTTGATGAGGTTGATAGGTTTGGCAGACTGGTAAAACAGAACAGCCGGCTAACTTCTGCAGAACTAACACCAGAATTTAATGCTGGGCATTTACAAGTATGTCCGAGCACACAGTGCACCGAACACTCCTAACGATGGGCCGCCGCAGCCGACGGCCCAAGCGTACGCCATTGTTAACACCACGACATCGGCAACTGCGACTGAAATGGGGACGTGACCATGGACACTGGACGTTGGCGCAGTAGCAGAGCGTTGCACGGTCTGATGAATGTCTACCTTGTTCGTCTTGCCGGTGGGAGGGCGCAAATCCGTCGTCTTCTAGGGGAGCAGCTTCTTAACAGCAGCACTGCAAGACGGATACAAGCTGGATTGGTTCAAATGGCTCTGAGCACTATGGGACTTAACTTCTGAGGTCATCAGTCCCCTAGAACTTAGAACTACTTAAACCTAACCAACCTAAGGACATCACACACATCCATGCCCGAGGCAGGATTCGAACCTGCCACCGTAGCGGTCGCGCAGTTCTAGGCTGTAGCGCCTAGAACCGCTCGGCCACTGCGGCCGGCACAAGCTGGAGGAAGCTCCTTTATGCTGTAGGGAACTTTCATGTGGAGATCCATGTCTCCATCGGAACTCGTGCAAGGCACGGCCAACTCTTCTTGAGAAACATATTTTCCGATTTTTCAAGAAGGTAATGCGCAAAGTTGCAAGTCCAGGAGTGTGATGGAGTGGCTCGAGGAACACGTGTCGGGTTCCAGTTGATGTGCTGGCTCCACAACTTGCCAGATCTGAACGTGATGGAGCACATCTGGGATGTGACCGAACGTGGTGTCAGATCTCATCGGCCCCTTCCTTGGAATTTACGGGAATTATGGTGACTTGTACGCACATGTGGTGCCAGATCCCTCCAGCGACCTATCAACGCCTCACTGCTTCCATGTCACGACGCTTCACCACCGTTACCCCTGCCAGAGGTGGACATACCGGCTATTACGCAGATGGTCATCATATTCTGACTGTTCAGTTTACATTTTACGTTTCAGCCTTCGGATTAATACTAAACTGAAGAAAACCTGTATGTCAAGGATAAGTTAATATTAAATTCATGTGAGAATTACAGGTGCTCGGTCCGTAATTCTGTTAATGCCAGGTGAGGAATATGACGTGTTCGGATGCATTTATTTTATTCTTTCCACTGTGCCTTTGTTCCGCATCGGTGCAATGTCGACATGATTATTAACTGTTTTGGCATGATTAATTTAAATGGGGTCATATGACCTTCTTGCCGCCACTCCGTTTCGCCCTGGCATGGATACTTGTACCCCAACTGTGAACGTGCAGTGTTATTCACGTCAAAGTCACCGAAAGTTTTCTAAATGTTAGTGAATTGTGTAACTGATCTAGGATTTGGGTGCGAACCCGGTAATCACGTAATGAGATGTGGGAAACCGCGTAAAAATCACATTCGAGCTGGCCGACATACCGTCCCTCGTCGTTAATTGGCCAGATGGATTAGATCAGGGTCCGCCGCACCCACCATCCCAGAATCGGGGCTCTAGCACGCGCTGCTACGCGGGCGGGAAATGGGGTGTGTGGGCACATATAGTCAAACAGAACAGAATGAGATGCATGCGGTGTGGCTATCTGACTGACTTGAACACAACATAGCCACATTACCGAAAGGGTACTCCAGTTCATTGTGCATAGTCCTGTTGCGGGTAGCAGCTTGCAGGGACAACAATAAGGTTTCCAGAATGAGATTTTCACTCTGCAGCGGAGTGTGCGCTGATATGAAACTTCCTGGCAGATTAAAACTGTGTGCCTGCGAAAAGCAGAAGTCCCGAGTTCGAGTCTTGGCCCAGCACACAGGTTTCATCTGCCAGGAAGTTTCAACAATAATGTTATTTTCAGTATTTCATTTAATTATTGACCAGTTTCGTAAAATGCTGTCATAACCTACTCCTTAAGAAATGCAGTCTGACGTTAAAATTTTAACACTGAATGAAAGGTATTAAAGGTAGATATTGTGTGCCTGTCATGAGGAAGTGTAAGTCATGGCGCAGGAATTACCTCGTATATTCATCAAGTATCTGAGAATAAGAGCACTCACTGACTTTCAAGAAACATGACATACAGTTTCAAACCTTACTAAACTTCGTCTCGCTGACACTACACACAAAACGGTGAAAGGTAAAATGTTTATCACTTACTATATTTTCACTCTTCATGCAGTAAAACTTCAGCTTGGCGATATATTTGTGTACTACTAACCTTAATCTCTAAAAATACACTGACTTGACAAAAATCATGGAGTGGCAGTATGCACGTATTCAGATGGTGGTAGTATCGTACGCGCAAGGTAAAGATGACAGTGCATTGGCGAAGCTGTCATCCGACGTGATTATGGCCCCACAACGGGAATTAGGACTTTGATCGCGGAATGGTAGTTGGAGCTACACGCATGGGATATTTCATTTCGGAAATCGTTAGGGCAAGCAGTATTCCGATATCCACAGCGTGAAGAATATGCCACGAATACCAAATTTCAGGCATTACCTCTAATCATGGACAATGCAGTGACCGTCGGCCTTCACTTAACGACCAAGACCAGGTAAGGAACACTGGGTGCAATAACTGCAGAAATCATCGGGAGACGTACGACAAACGTACTCGTTAGGACAGTACGGCGAAATTTGACGTTAATGAACTGTGGTAACAGACGAGAGACGCGTGTGCCCTTGCTAATAGCACCACCTGGTCTGCGTCACCTCTACTGAGCTCATGACCAAATCGATTGGACTCTAGATGATTGGAAAACCGTGACCTGGCCTGATGGTCGGTATGAGTGTGTTGCGAACCCCATGAAGTTGTAACGCCGGAAATGCATATACTCCTATTTCCATCTATTGTACTATTTTTTTTTTCTTGTTTTGTTACCTCAAGATATGACATTTCTGTCTCTTTATATATTGTAATTGTTTTACTGTTTGTATGTATATATTTATGCACTCATGTCGATGTATAATTGGTTTGTTTCGTAAATATTATTTGTATTTTTACGCTGGGTCTTGCCTAGGGAAAACTGCTATCGAACGATTACGTCGATAGGTCGTGTGACGAATCAAAGTGTGTAGGATCTTTGGTAGTGTTAACTCTGCCGCGTGGAGCGCGGGCAGAAGAGTGAGAGTCTGGCGGGAGTAGCGAGTGGAGCAGGTGTCGTGTGACGCTCCCGCGAGTTGCCGCGCTTTCGGGGTTTGGCAGCAAGTAATTGCGCTCGACTCGCGATGATAGTTTCTGACATGGTGTCGCGGACGGGAAGCATTAGCTGGCGCACATCAAGAGCCCGTTTCGCCTGGTGACCGTGTCGAGAAGAAGGCGCGCCAACATCCAGCTTCTGCAACAGCGACGGCCGACAATGAGTGACTGTCGCCACCTCCTCGATCGACGGCTTCAAACCTTCAATCAACCAACAAGGAAGACTAAAAGCACGTAAAGTTTCAGAACTGTATGGCAGACCTCAGCTTTTCAAATTGTTCCATTTGCCTCGCAAAATTACAGCAACTTAGCATGAACCTTTGTTGCTCATTGTCCCAATTGCATTGCCAAGCAGGGTCCCTTCCTTTTCCGAAATGAACCCGAGTGTCGTTGAAATTCAAACGCCAGCATTAAAATAATATGATTAGATTTCACTGCTTTAATTTCAAAGTTCAGTAGCTGGCTACAATATTTAGGTTACACGAGCACAAATTTAGAGTGCGAGTTTTGTTAGCATATTTTAGCTTACCTGTGACTGCAGCTCAGCTTGGTACGTACTAAATTTTACTATTGTTAATAGTTCAGAATCATTTAATTCAAGTTCAAAGTTAAATATCTTGTTTCTAAATTGCGTAGAGTCAAGTTGCTTTTGAAATGATTGTTGAGGTAGTCCAAGACAAACCGTATTTTACTGGATTTCGATGTGCTTCAGAAAGAAGTTCACTATTAACTTCAGTCACTAAATTAATTTTCGATTTTCCGGTTTTATTAATTCTTTTGCTAAATTAAGTCAGAGTGTAGCGAAATTTATTACTTCTGACAAACTTTCAGTTTTCACACTACACGTGTCAACCTTCAGTTGCCACGCTTCTAGTGTTAATTATATGTGTAATAACCTTTCTTTTTCAGTTATTATAGTAATTGTCCTTAGGACTGGCGACCGTGATTTCCCCCAAATCTCAAATATCTAATTACCGCTAGTTAATTGTTAACGTAACGGCCGCACGTTTACTTTCTTTATTAACTTTACCCCTTTTCAAAATTGATTTCCACCAGTTTCATTTGCATTTTTCCTTTCATTTAGATGTAACCCTTTCCTCCCTCTTTACCGATAGATTAACTTCGGTGACGATTGCTTTTCCCAAATTTCCATTAGGTACACGCGGTTTAATTTCTCACTGTCATTAAGGTCGATAAGTGAGGGGGGAGGTTACACGTGGCGACCTGGTGACAGGACAATCTTCAAATTTGAGGTTGTTCTGGACACGAATTTTGCATTGTGCAAATCTCGTAACAAAGTTCTGGTTACGAAATGGTCGATACGTCAGCGAGAATATTCGTGTGAGGAATCCTAATTAGAGTTGAGATTTTGCATTTATATTGAAAATTATTAAAATGAGTGAAGGCAACAATTACCAAAATTTGGTTGACTTGGATACGGAACAATCGATCGAACAGTGGGAAACGCGCACCGCGGTACCCATTGTTCAGGGGCAGGCGGCTAGCATGAAAGACGCGACCGCCGAAACGCAACAAAGAGCAGAAATGGAATTCCACACTTTAGAAAATGTTTCGGAGTCGGAAGTGAAAATCAAATGCGAATCCCTTGATGACGAATACGGGGGGACAATTAAAGAGGAAGCCGCTACGGAAGTAAAACCGGTAGTTTCCGGGAATTTAACTGATTTATTGAATGTTTTGATTAACGAAATCAAGAGTCAATCGGCCAAGCAATAAGCTCAGTCTGAAAAAATTGAACGAAAGCTAGACAGTCAGAACAAAGCTATTAATGTTGTTAACAACAATGTTGAAGTTGTTAACACAAAAGTTGATAAAATCAAAGACGATATTGTCGTGATTAATAGCGAAATCGGTAATCTTAAACAGGAAATGATAGGCGTTCAGGCGGAAATTGCGAGCATAAATACTCGTTTTTATTCCGAAATTAGCAGAATCGAGAAAAGTGTAGGAGAATCAGTTGCTCCGATCATCGAGAATAAGGTGACGGAACAAATTCAATTAGTGAAAAAAGAGGATCAAAAGAAGGTGGAAACTTTAAAGGCTTTAGTATCCGAAGTAGATACCAAAGTGACGAAGCAGGCTAATACCTGCGAAGAGAAAAAGAGGGAAGTGGAAACGCTTGCGACAACCACTTGCCAAGTGATTACGAGGGTGTCGGAATTAGAAAGGAAACTTGACGAAAAACAGAGCTATGTGCCAATCTGTGCACATAGTTCGGAGTTGTTGACGAAAGAGGAGCGGTTCGACCCCTTGAAAAAAGGCGGTATACACCCGACGGATTTCATTAAAAATTGTGAAAGAGTTTTACCCAGATCATGGACTGATGAGAGAAAAATTAATGCGATTATTGATGTGTTGGCTGGTGATGCCAAGCGTTGGGGCTTAAACCTCAACATTACGAACCTGACTTTTGACGAATTTAAAAATTTGTTTCTGGCTGAATACTGGTCAGAGCAAAAACAGCAAAGTGTCTGGCGCGAATTTGTCGTATCAAGGCCTTTCGATGCGAATTCGCGCGGTTCGATGAAGGAGTTTTGTGAGGGCTGGATCCGCAAGTTGGAATATTTGCGTGACCGCCGCTCGGAATCCGAAGTGGTCTGGGAACTCTACAAGAAGCTTCCAGATGATACAAAACGATACGTAGGAAGCAATTACAGGACAATCAATGATTTCCTGGAAAGAGTGGAGGACGAGGACAATTGGCGCAATAATCGCGACAGTGGCAGAGGCCGTGGTAACAACAACGGGTACCACAGCAACCACAACAACGATAACCACGGGAATAATGCATACCGCATCCATGGCAGCAATAACAATAATGGTTCGGACCGTAATAACAATCGGTACAATGCAAATAATAACAGGAATGACGGAAACCAGTATCATACTAACGTGATACGGGCTTCACAGAATAGTAATAACGCCAGAGGGTGTGATCAGCCGCCTCAGCAGCATCCGGGGACTGTATCTGCTGAGACGAGACAGGGAAACCATTAGCCGCGCCGGTGAGGGGCCGACCGGGCGTGGAGAAATTTTGGCGGCCCAATAACAGTAGAAAACTCAGGTGTCGTCGTTATGAAAATTCTGTATGGAATAATCAACGGCGGGAGAGTGTGCCAGTGTTAAGAGAAAGGAGTGCGCCCACAAGTAGTAGATCAGCTGTATACACGGCAGTAGAAGGTACATTCACTGTCTGTGAGAACCATTTAAGTAGTGTTCCGGAAATCGATTATAAGGTGCCAGCTGTAATACCCACAGCGGAACTGGAGATTGAGTTTAAGAATGATTCGCAATTGTTGAGTGAAGATCAGATGTCGGATAAAACGTCCGTCATCGAGCGAGGGGATGCAGAGAGGGATGAGGTCTGGTTAAGGCAGTTCGGTCGCTTATACGACGAACTAAGAGATTATAGGGGTCTGTATGGGAGAAGTGTTTATGGGGAGCGCGTGCAGTATTTGCCGCGTCTCGTCCCACAGGAAGATAGTATTTGTGAAGTGATTGAAAGTTCTGGCCCTAACCGGCAGACTTTACCAGAAATAGTTGATGTTAATGGGGAGCACGAGCAAGATTCGTCGTGTTTCGTCCCGCAGGAGTTAGATGTCGAAGGAGTAACGGAAAGTTCTGGCCCTAACCGGCAGACTTTACCGAAAGTTATAGTGGTAGAAGTAGCCGACCCATCCGACGCAAACCTCCAGTTTAAACATTGCGAGAGTATTAAGGGGAAAGATTACGAAAATTTTAGTGATAGCCGGACACAATTGGTAGAAAAGCACATAGATTTCAGCGTGTATGAGGTTAGAGCTGACGTTATGCGGTCAGACGGTAGCAGTGTGGGTTGCGCAGATCCAGAGGAAGTAATTTCAGATGCGACTGGGCACATTCCTCCAGGTAGATTGGCAGATGAGATCAATCTGATTAAAGAGGAATCAACGAAGGTGACAATTAGTGAATTGATAGCAAAGCAACACTCACTAGTTGACGAGTTACAGGAAAAGGTTTCGGTATTGGAGGCGAAGCTAGAGACTAAGCCTCAGGACAAACGTGTTGAAATTAAAACTGTATGTGAACAGAGGCTGAAAAAGCCGCCAGATAAGCCGGATTTAGGATCAAAGCCGGATGGTTTTTTCTGGAATGGCCTGGATATAGACGAGGATTTACTGTGGGAAAATAAAGAAACAGTCGAGGACAAGTGTAGACAGATAGTAGTGTCTGTTAATATGCACGACCTACAACTAAACGTGTTGGTTGACACCGGTGCAGAATTGAGTGCTGTATCTGGGAAAATATTTGAGTTACTGAAAGACAGACCTGGCATCGTAGTTATGCCAGTAACAGGAGTGAAAATTATCGGTGCTACTGGGAAGGCCAGTAAACCGGTCACAAAACAGATTTTTGTCAACTTCGAGATATGTGGGGCACGATTTGAACAAGAGTTTGTCGTCGTGCCAGACTTAACTATGGAAGTAATTATCGGGTTAGATTGGCTATTAAAGTACTGTGCAGTGATTAACTGCGAAAGCAAAACGTTGACATGTACGTCCCAAGATAAAACAATAGTAGTTAGTTTTGACGAGGCAGGAGACGGTGTGCATAGGCAATACCAGCCTATACACATTGTTAACTGGCCGGATGGTATTGACGTAGGTATGAATCTGAACTACTGTAATGTGAAGAATCTCGGCATTGACAATAATGTAGAAAGTGAATTGGAAAGTATTGTAGACGGTGTGTCAAACGTAACACACGAACAAAGACGAGGCCGACTTTCCCGTACCTATTGTCATCACAACCATAGGGCATGGGGCTAATAGGAAGCAGAATTTAAGAGAATTATGAACACCTTGAGACATGAATCGACGGGATTTTCTCCAGAGGAAATCCTGTTGGATGACAGAAGTAAAAGTTTAGTGGAAGAGATAATCAAATTCCCTCCACGGATTGACATTAGTATTGGTGTGAAAAAGGATCGTTTGCGAGAAGTAATGAAGCTAAAAGCCGATGCTCGCATACGTCGTCATGACACTAAAGCGCGTTTTGCTAAGTTTGCAATCGGAGACGTAGTACTTGTAAAAGCTCATGAGAAATCGAGCGAGATAGACAATGAAATCTCTAAATTTAAGTTTGTTTATAATGGACCATTGTAGACCTGAAATTGTACCAACCAAGGATTGATTAGTACCACAGATAGGGTAATTTGTACAGTATGTAGATATAGAGTGTAAGATTTAAGGATGTGCCATGTGGCGATGCTTTTGCCTGACCTAGAGGTCATTAAAGAAGTTGTAATTAATAAGTAATTTATGTTGATTAAATGATTTAAGAGTTACTGAATATTAATCAATTTAAAAATCCAAGCTGCTAGTTTAAGTTTTCAGCTGAGTCACAGTAGATTAAGGAATGTAAATATGATTTTGTAAATAGCTGTAAGATTTCATGAATATGTGTTTTACTAGTCATTGCCGATGTACTTAGACGCTGTTTTAAGTTTCAGGCTAGTGCATGCGTGTGATGATGGACAGTGTTGAGTTATCCACTGTGATAGTATTAAGGGACTCCTTGAGATTACTCGGGAGTGAGTTTTTCCTAAAGAATTCAGTGAAACGGACGTTCTGGAAACGCCGTCACAAGGGCGAGTGAGATCAAGCGTGCCGCACACGCGGGCGCAACAATACTGGCGAGGCGAGCCGCTGTCGGCTCTTGTGCCGCTGTCGGCATTCTTTGTACTTGCGAGTACGAAAGGCGGAATAGTTTTTCTTCCCGGACAGCTGATGTGAAAGAATTCTGCTGTCAATATTTATGTTTTTTTCGATCTACTGAATATTATTTTCTTGTTTAGCGTTAAGTGGAATCTCATGACGAGATATTAATTATGAAAAGGTTATGTAAAAATGTGTATTCTATGTAATTAATTATTAATTTGCGTATTTTGATCTACCTGTTTTTATGACCATGTACTCTGATTAATTTTGCAAATAGTATTCCATTTCTCATAGTGTTACGAATTTTAATGATTTTGGAATAGCTAAACCATTTTCTATATCTTCTATGAATTTTAATATGTTGTCAACCTGTTTTATTTTGTGCAAGATGACAGAGTGGAATAAGATTAGGAGTGTCCCCACTCAATTATTATGGTCTAAAAATTGATTTATGATTAATTAGACGAATGCTAAATTTTGTTGATGTTTTGAGCATATGCATTTCCGCTGTTTCTTTTTTGGGACATTTTCTGAGTCTGTTTACGTTACACGAACATCCTCAGACAATGTGGGGCACGTGTAACGCCGGAAATGCATATACTCCTATTTCCATCTGTTGTACTATTATTTTTTTTTCTTGTTTTGTTACTTCAAGATATGACATTTCTGTCTCTTTATATATTGTAATTGTTTTACTGTTTGTATGTATATATTTATGCACTCATGTCGATGTATAATTGGTTTGTTTCGTAAATATTATTTGTATTTTTACGCTGGGTCTTGCCTAGGGAAAACTGCTATCGAACGATTACGTCGATAGGTCGTGTGACGAATCAAAGTGTGTAGGATCTTTGGTAGTGTTAACTCTGCCGCGTGGAGCGCGGGCAGAAGAGTGAGAGTCTGGCGGGAGTAGCGAGTGGAGCAGGTGTCGTGTGACGCTCCCGCGAGTTGCCGCGCTTTCGGGGTTTGGCAGCAAGTAATTGCGCTCGACTCGCGATGATAGTTTCTGACATGGTGTCGCGGACGGGAAGCATTAGCTGGCGCACATCAAGAGCCCGTTTCGCCTGGTGACCGTGTCGAGAAGAAGGCGCGCCAACATCCAGCTTCTGCAACAGCGACGGCCGACAATGAGTGACTGTCGCCACCTCCTCGATCGACGGCTTCAAACCTTCAATCAACCAACAAGGAAGACTAAAAGCACGTAAAGTTTCAGAACTGTATGGCAGACCTCAGCTTTTCAAATTGTTCCATTTGCCTCGCAAAATTACAGCAACTTAGCATGAACCTTTGTTGCTCATTGTCCCAATTGCATTGCCAAGCAGGGTCCCTTCCTTTTCCGAAATGAACCCGAGTGTCGTTGAAATTCAAACGCCAGCATTAAAATAATATGATTAGATTTCACTGCTTTAATTTCAAAGTTCAGTAGCTGGCTACAATATTTAGGTTACACGAGCACAAATTTAGAGTGCGAGTTTTGTTAGCATATTTTAGCTTACCTGTGACTGCAGCTCAGCTTGGTACGTACTAAATTTTACTATTGTTAATAGTTCAGAATCATTTAATTCAAGTTCAAAGTTAAATATCTTGTTTCTAAATTGCGTAGAGTCAAGTTGCTTTTGAAATGATTGTTGAGGTAGTCCAAGACAAACCGTATTTTACTGGATTTCGATGTGCTTCAGAAAGAAGTTCACTATTAACTTCAGTCACTAAATTAATTTTCGATTTTCCGGTTTTATTAATTCTTTTGCTAAATTAAGTCAGAGTGTAGCGAAATTTATTACTTCTGACAAACTTTCAGTTTTCACACTACACGTGTCAACCTTCAGTTGCCACGCTTCTAGTGTTAATTATATGTGTAATAACCTTTCTTTTTCAGTTATTATAGTAATTGTCCTTAGGACTGGCGACCGTGATTTCCCCCAAATCTCAAATATCTAATTACCGCTAGTTAATTGTTAACGTAACGGCCGCACGTTTACTTTCTTTATTAACTTTACCCCTTTTCAAAATTGATTTCCACCAGTTTCATTTGCATTTTTCCTTTCATTTAGATGTAACCCTTTCCTCCCTCTTTACCGATAGATTAACTTCGGTGACGATTGCTTTTCCCAAATTTCCATTAGGTACACGCGGTTTAATTTCTCACTGTCATTAAGGTCGATAAGTGAGGGGGGAGGTTACACGTGGCGACCTGGTGACAGGACAATCTTCAAATTTGAGGTTGTTCTGGACACGAATTTTGCATTGTGCAAATCTCGTAACAAAGTTCTGGTTACGAAATGGTCGATACGTCAGCGAGAATATTCGTGTGAGGAATCCTAATTAGAGTTGAGATTTTGCATTTATATTGAAAATTATTAAAATGAGTGAAGGCAACAATTACCAAAATTTGGTTGACTTGGATACGGAACAATCGATCGAACAGTGGGAAACGCGCACCGCGGTACCCATTGTTCAGGGGCAGGCGGCTAGCATGAAAGACGCGACCGCCGAAACGCAACAAAGAGCAGAAATGGAATTCCACACTTTAGAAAATGTTTCGGAGTCGGAAGTGAAAATCAAATGCGAATCCCTTGATGACGAATACGGGGGGACAATTAAAGAGGAAGCCGCTACGGAAGTAAAACCGGTAGTTTCCGGGAATTTAACTGATTTATTGAATGTTTTGATTAACGAAATCAAGAGTCAATCGGCCAAGCAATAAGCTCAGTCTGAAAAAATTGAACGAAAGCTAGACAGTCAGAACAAAGCTATTAATGTTGTTAACAACAATGTTGAAGTTGTTAACACAAAAGTTGATAAAATCAAAGACGATATTGTCGTGATTAATAGCGAAATCGGTAATCTTAAACAGGAAATGATAGGCGTTCAGGCGGAAATTGCGAGCATAAATACTCGTTTTTATTCCGAAATTAGCAGAATCGAGAAAAGTGTAGGAGAATCAGTTGCTCCGATCATCGAGAATAAGGTGACGGAACAAATTCAATTAGTGAAAAAAGAGGATCAAAAGAAGGTGGAAACTTTAAAGGCTTTAGTATCCGAAGTAGATACCAAAGTGACGAAGCAGGCTAATACCTGCGAAGAGAAAAAGAGGGAAGTGGAAACGCTTGCGACAACCACTTGCCAAGTGATTACGAGGGTGTCGGAATTAGAAAGGAAACTTGACGAAAAACAGAGCTATGTGCCAATCTGTGCACATAGTTCGGAGTTGTTGACGAAAGAGGAGCGGTTCGACCCCTTGAAAAAAGGCGGTATACACCCGACGGATTTCATTAAAAATTGTGAAAGAGTTTTACCCAGATCATGGACTGATGAGAGAAAAATTAATGCGATTATTGATGTGTTGGCTGGTGATGCCAAGCGTTGGGGCTTAAACCTCAACATTACGAACCTGACTTTTGACGAATTTAAAAATTTGTTTCTGGCTGAATACTGGTCAGAGCAAAAACAGCAAAGTGTCTGGCGCGAATTTGTCGTATCAAGGCCTTTCGATGCGAATTCGCGCGGTTCGATGAAGGAGTTTTGTGAGGGCTGGATCCGCAAGTTGGAATATTTGCGTGACCGCCGCTCGGAATCCGAAGTGGTCTGGGAACTCTACAAGAAGCTTCCAGATGATACAAAACGATACGTAGGAAGCAATTACAGGACAATCAATGATTTCCTGGAAAGAGTGGAGGACGAGGACAATTGGCGCAATAATCGCGACAGTGGCAGAGGCCGTGGTAACAACAACGGGTACCACAGCAACCACAACAACGATAACCACGGGAATAATGCATACCGCATCCATGGCAGCAATAACAATAATGGTTCGGACCGTAATAACAATCGGTACAATGCAAATAATAACAGGAATGACGGAAACCAGTATCATACTAACGTGATACGGGCTTCACAGAATAGTAATAACGCCAGAGGGTGTGATCAGCCGCCTCAGCAGCATCCGGGGACTGTATCTGCTGAGACGAGACAGGGAAACCATTAGCCGCGCCGGTGAGGGGCCGACCGGGCGTGGAGAAATTTTGGCGGCCCAATAACAGTAGAAAACTCAGGTGTCGTCGTTATGAAAATTCTGTATGGAATAATCAACGGCGGGAGAGTGTGCCAGTGTTAAGAGAAAGGAGTGCGCCCACAAGTAGTAGATCAGCTGTATACACGGCAGTAGAAGGTACATTCACTGTCTGTGAGAACCATTTAAGTAGTGTTCCGGAAATCGATTATAAGGTGCCAGCTGTAATACCCACAGCGGAACTGGAGATTGAGTTTAAGAATGATTCGCAATTGTTGAGTGAAGATCAGATGTCGGATAAAACGTCCGTCATCGAGCGAGGGGATGCAGAGAGGGATGAGGTCTGGTTAAGGCAGTTCGGTCGCTTATACGACGAACTAAGAGATTATAGGGGTCTGTATGGGAGAAGTGTTTATGGGGAGCGCGTGCAGTATTTGCCGCGTCTCGTCCCACAGGAAGATAGTATTTGTGAAGTGATTGAAAGTTCTGGCCCTAACCGGCAGACTTTACCAGAAATAGTTGATGTTAATGGGGAGCACGAGCAAGATTCGTCGTGTTTCGTCCCGCAGGAGTTAGATGTCGAAGGAGTAACGGAAAGTTCTGGCCCTAACCGGCAGACTTTACCGAAAGTTATAGTGGTAGAAGTAGCCGACCCATCCGACGCAAACCTCCAGTTTAAACATTGCGAGAGTATTAAGGGGAAAGATTACGAAAATTTTAGTGATAGCCGGACACAATTGGTAGAAAAGCACATAGATTTCAGCGTGTATGAGGTTAGAGCTGACGTTATGCGGTCAGACGGTAGCAGTGTGGGTTGCGCAGATCCAGAGGAAGTAATTTCAGATGCGACTGGGCACATTCCTCCAGGTAGATTGGCAGATGAGATCAATCTGATTAAAGAGGAATCAACGAAGGTGACAATTAGTGAATTGATAGCAAAGCAACACTCACTAGTTGACGAGTTACAGGAAAAGGTTTCGGTATTGGAGGCGAAGCTAGAGACTAAGCCTCAGGACAAACGTGTTGAAATTAAAACTGTATGTGAACAGAGGCTGAAAAAGCCGCCAGATAAGCCGGATTTAGGATCAAAGCCGGATGGTTTTTTCTGGAATGGCCTGGATATAGACGAGGATTTACTGTGGGAAAATAAAGAAACAGTCGAGGACAAGTGTAGACAGATAGTAGTGTCTGTTAATATGCACGACCTACAACTAAACGTGTTGGTTGACACCGGTGCAGAATTGAGTGCTGTATCTGGGAAAATATTTGAGTTACTGAAAGACAGACCTGGCATCGTAGTTATGCCAGTAACAGGAGTGAAAATTATCGGTGCTACTGGGAAGGCCAGTAAACCGGTCACAAAACAGATTTTTGTCAACTTCGAGATATGTGGGGCACGATTTGAACAAGAGTTTGTCGTCGTGCCAGACTTAACTATGGAAGTAATTATCGGGTTAGATTGGCTATTAAAGTACTGTGCAGTGATTAACTGCGAAAGCAAAACGTTGACATGTACGTCCCAAGATAAAACAATAGTAGTTAGTTTTGACGAGGCAGGAGACGGTGTGCATAGGCAATACCAGCCTATACACATTGTTAACTGGCCGGATGGTATTGACGTAGGTATGAATCTGAACTACTGTAATGTGAAGAATCTCGGCATTGACAATAATGTAGAAAGTGAATTGGAAAGTATTGTAGACGGTGTGTCAAACGTAACACACGAACAAAGACGAGGCCGACTTTCCCGTACCTATTGTCATCACAACCATAGGGCATGGGGCTAATAGGAAGCAGAATTTAAGAGAATTATGAACACCTTGAGACATGAATCGACGGGATTTTCTCCAGAGGAAATCCTGTTGGATGACAGAAGTAAAAGTTTAGTGGAAGAGATAATCAAATTCCCTCCACGGATTGACATTAGTATTGGTGTGAAAAAGGATCGTTTGCGAGAAGTAATGAAGCTAAAAGCCGATGCTCGCATACGTCGTCATGACACTAAAGCGCGTTTTGCTAAGTTTGCAATCGGAGACGTAGTACTTGTAAAAGCTCATGAGAAATCGAGCGAGATAGACAATGAAATCTCTAAATTTAAGTTTGTTTATAATGGACCATTGTAGACCTGAAATTGTACCAACCAAGGATTGATTAGTACCACAGATAGGGTAATTTGTACAGTATGTAGATATAGAGTGTAAGATTTAAGGATGTGCCATGTGGCGATGCTTTTGCCTGACCTAGAGGTCATTAAAGAAGTTGTAATTAATAAGTAATTTATGTTGATTAAATGATTTAAGAGTTACTGAATATTAATCAATTTAAAAATCCAAGCTGCTAGTTTAAGTTTTCAGCTGAGTCACAGTAGATTAAGGAATGTAAATATGATTTTGTAAATAGCTGTAAGATTTCATGAATATGTGTTTTACTAGTCATTGCCGATGTACTTAGACGCTGTTTTAAGTTTCAGGCTAGTGCATGCGTGTGATGATGGACAGTGTTGAGTTATCCACTGTGATAGTATTAAGGGACTCCTTGAGATTACTCGGGAGTGAGTTTTTCCTAAAGAATTCAGTGAAACGGACGTTCTGGAAACGCCGTCACAAGGGCGAGTGAGATCAAGCGTGCCGCACACGCGGGCGCAACAATACTGGCGAGGCGAGCCGCTGTCGGCTCTTGTGCCGCTGTCGGCATTCTTTGTACTTGCGAGTACGAAAGGCGGAATAGTTTTTCTTCCCGGACAGCTGATGTGAAAGAATTCTGCTGTCAATATTTATGTTTTTTTCGATCTACTGAATATTATTTTCTTGTTTAGCGTTAAGTGGAATCTCATGACGAGATATTAATTATGAAAAGGTTATGTAAAAATGTGTATTCTATGTAATTAATTATTAATTTGCGTATTTTGATCTACCTGTTTTTATGACCATGTACTCTGATTAATTTTGCAAATAGTATTCC
The DNA here is from genome assembly GCF_021461385.2 of Schistocerca piceifrons. NCBI lineage: Eukaryota > Metazoa > Arthropoda > Insecta > Orthoptera > Acrididae > Schistocerca > Schistocerca piceifrons. Next base: position 768,708,980 of record NC_060140.1, on the reverse strand, counting down.
ATTTCTCATAGTGTTACGAATTTTAATGATTTTGGAATAGCTAAACCATTTTCTATATCTTCTATGAATTTTAATATGTTGTCAACCTGTTTTATTTTGTGCAAGATGACAGAGTGGAATAAGATTAGGAGTGTCCCCACTCAATTATTATGGTCTAAAAATTGATTTATGATTAATTAGACGAATGCTAAATTTTGTTGATGTTTTGAGCATATGCATTTCCGCTGTTTCTTTTTTGGGACATTTTCTGAGTCTGTTTACGTTACACGAACATCCTCAGACAATGTGGGGCACGTGTAACGCCGGAAATGCATATACTCCTATTTCCATCTGTTGTACTATTATTTTTTTTTCTTGTTTTGTTACTTCAAGATATGACATTTCTGTCTCTTTATATATTGTAATTGTTTTACTGTTTGTATGTATATATTTATGCACTCATGTCGATGTATAATTGGTTTGTTTCGTAAATATTATTTGTATTTTTACGCTGGGTCTTGCCTAGGGAAAACTGCTATCGAACGATTACGTCGATAGGTCGTGTGACGAATCAAAGTGTGTAGGATCTTTGGTAGTGTTAACTCTGCCGCGTGGAGCGCGGGCAGAAGAGTGAGAGTCTGGCGGGAGTAGCGAGTGGAGCAGGTGTCGTGTGACGCTCCCGCGAGTTGCCGCGCTTTCGGGGTTTGGCAGCAAGTAATTGCGCTCGACTCGCGATGATAGTTTCTGACATGGTGTCGCGGACGGGAAGCATTAGCTGGCGCACATCAAGAGCCCGTTTCGCCTGGTGACCGTGTCGAGAAGAAGGCGCGCCAACATCCAGCTTCTGCAACAGCGACGGCCGACAATGAGTGACTGTCGCCACCTCCTCGATCGACGGCTTCAAACCTTCAATCAACCAACAAGGAAGACTAAAAGCACGTAAAGTTTCAGAACTGTATGGCAGACCTCAGCTTTTCAAATTGTTCCATTTGCCTCGCAAAATTACAGCAACTTAGCATGAACCTTTGTTGCTCATTGTCCCAATTGCATTGCCAAGCAGGGTCCCTTCCTTTTCCGAAATGAACCCGAGTGTCGTTGAAATTCAAACGCCAGCATTAAAATAATATGATTAGATTTCACTGCTTTAATTTCAAAGTTCAGTAGCTGGCTACAATATTTAGGTTACACGAGCACAAATTTAGAGTGCGAGTTTTGTTAGCATATTTTAGCTTACCTGTGACTGCAGCTCAGCTTGGTACGTACTAAATTTTACTATTGTTAATAGTTCAGAATCATTTAATTCAAGTTCAAAGTTAAATATCTTGTTTCTAAATTGCGTAGAGTCAAGTTGCTTTTGAAATGATTGTTGAGGTAGTCCAAGACAAACCGTATTTTACTGGATTTCGATGTGCTTCAGAAAGAAGCTCACTATTAACTTCAGTCACTAAATTAATTTTCGATTTTCCGGTTTTATTAATTCTTTTGCTAAATTAAGTCAGAGTGTAGCGAAATTTATTACTTCTGACAAACTTTCAGTTTTCACACTACACGTGTCAACCTTCAGTTGCCACGCTTCTTGTGTTAATTATATGTGTAATAACCTTTCTTTTTCAGTTATTATAGTAATTGTCCTTAGGACTGGCGACCGTGATTTCCCCCAAATCTCAAATATCTAATTACCGCTAGTTAATTGTTAACGTAACGGCCGCACATTTACTTTCTTTATTAACTTTACCCCTTTTCAAAATTGATTTCCACCAGTTTCATTTGCATTTTTCCTTTCATTTAGATGTAACCCTTTCCTCCCTCTTTACCGATAGATTAACTTCGGTGACGATTGCTTTTCCCAAATTTCCATTAGGTACACGCGGTTTAATTTCTCACTGTCATTAAGGTCGATAAGTGAGGGGGGAGGTTACAAAGTCATGGACCCAAGTTGTCCACAAGGCAACGTGCAAGCTGGCAATGGCTATATAATGGTGTGGACTGTGTTTAGATGGAGCGTACTGGGATGTCTGGTCCAACGGGACCGATCATCGATTGGAAATATTCATGTTCGGCTACTTGGAGACCATTTGTAGCCATTGACGGACTTCATATTCCCAAATGATGGAACTCTTATGGCTAACAATTCGCCATGTGACCGAGCTACTATTGTTCGCGATTTGTTTGAACATTCCAGACACTCCGAGCAAATGATTTGGCTACCCAGATCGCCCTAGATGAATCCCTTCGAACATTTAAAGGCCAAAGTCGAGAGGTCAGTTCGTGCACAAATTCTTGCATCGATAACACTATCACAGTTAAGAACGGCTATAGAGGCAGCATGGCTCGAAATTTCTGCAGAGGATCTCATCACCTTGTTTAGTCCATACCAAGTCGAGTTACTGCACTACGCCGGGCAAAGAAGATGCGCCACGATATTAGAAATTATCCCAAGTATTTTGTCGCCTCAGAGCGTAACATGGATCCACCTATATAGTTACGTCGCTCATGAAACACAGTTCGTGACCTACGTCATCAATGGAAAACTAGCTTCTGCTTAAAACGGAGCGCAGATTACCGAGACTATACCCAGCCAGTATTTGATAATGAGAACACATAGCAACTTTTAACAAATCTTCAATATAATTTCAAACCTTTTCCAAACCTTTTTCAGGTTACACGCTTAAGATCAAACATTGAACACGTTAACTCATTTATAAAGTAATCACACGTTTGAAGCATTTTTATGCTTGACAGTGATAGGATATGAGCCATGAAGGAGTGTTAAGGAACCGGGCTAACATCAAATCAGACAGCCTATAAAACAAATTTATTAAAAAGCAATTCGTACTCATGAGTTATTAAAAACATTTTCCAACCACTTTTACTTTTTGCTTGTTTTATGCTTCTTTTAAAAGGTAGCTACTGCAAGGCTTACTCTTAATATTTGAACTGATTTAATATCAACGGTAGAATACCGGTGATACAGTAGTCTGGAATTTGAGCTCAAAGCAACTATAACATCAATTAAAATGTCGTCTCAAGCTCGATATCTACTTGTGATAAAAATTTAAATTCCCCAATGCTATCTGAAAAATGCATGTAGTGACCCATAAACAAATTTATAATAAAGTGACGGTAATTCAAACCTAAAAACAATATTCAGATAAATTCAGTTTAGCAAAAGTACATGAAATACCCAACAAAAAATTACTGCAGGACCCCCTTATTACAAGTTTTGTACATACCAGTTTTTCTCGTGCCACAATTTAAAATTTGCTCATTTACGGTTCTGGAGTATTGAACAATTTGAAAACAAGTTTATGTGCCAAACTCCTTCAGATGAATGCGAAATTAAGGGACGTGAACTGTTCAATTACAAAAGGTGATTACTTAAGAACAAACCTGCAGCATTACAATGCATCCATTCCTACCTCAGTGGGTTTGCAGACCCGTAATCTTGCAGTCTTATTTTATTTCAAGCATAAGTCTTGCACACAGTTCCTGGCAATAGAATACAAACATCATTAAGTTGGCTGCATAATACTGAAACATGCATCAGTTACCACTGGTCCCACACGTGCATACAAAGTAATAGCCCCCACTATGGCTGACTCAATAACGCCCCAAAAAGGAAGACTCAGTTACAATTTTACAGGACGAATAACTAAAACACAGTGGAGCAAGTACTCAATAATCTAGTTTCTCAGTTTCAGGTGGAGTTATTCAGTACTCGTGTGCAAATCCAACCAGGACGCAGCGACAGTATATTGACGGCTGTACAGACTTCCAACCGTGGTTTAACCGTCGATCTCCTTCAGGCCACACTAGTATGTGCAACTGGAGTGCTCTTGCATGCAAAAAGGGGAGCGTCTTTCCAAATTACGGCTTTTCAAACAACGGCTCTTAACTACAACTATGCCGCGCTATCACTCCGGGTGCGTTTTCCGGCAGATACGGGGGCTGCTTCCAGCACGGAAGCCCGCTCGCTACCTTCCTCGTGCCGCTGATAGCTTCAGACTCACATTGCTGCCCGTCACACGCACCAGATTCGCACCACAACACTTTCTGGCAAAGAGATTTTACACAATCAGCGATTCCACCAGAGAGGTACAAAAGCAAAAAGTACCAAAACTTTGCGGAAGATTTCGATACGTGGTACAGATGGTTCGGGTTTTTAGGGAATCATTGGTCGTGGCTGTACTGGTTCAGTACAAAAAGCCGCAATGCATGAGTCGTGTTGCAACGTTCTCGTCTTCAAATTGTCTTGCTTGAACGTCGTCTGATGTTGCGACGAATATGAGCATATCTGATTCGTAAGGACAAGTGGTCTAGCGTACTGCATGATATGAGCATTCAGTCGCCGGTATCCAGCGGTAGTCAGTGCTGTGGCAGTCTCACATACATTGCGTTTGGCCGAAGGCATTCATTTGTCTTTCAGCTGGTGCGATGATGCCCTCCATCATTTGTTGTCTTTTGCTAATCTCTTCGTAGCTGTAAATCCAATATTCCATATAACCCGTTGTGCAATTCTACTGTTAGTCTGCCCTCAGTATTTTTCCCTCAAGTGCTCCTTGCACCACCACATTATTTATTTGTGTATTCCATAGCAATGGTCTGACTAACCTGTCGCTTACTCAGTTAAGGTTACTCCAGAGGCTTCTCTCCTCGCTTATAATTTTTTATTACTTGATTTCATACTTTATCTATCCATTTAGCATTAAATATTCTGCTTTAAAACATCTTGTACGTCTTTCAAAACTCCATCTACATCTACATGGTTACTCTGCAATTCACACTTAAGTACATGGCAGAGGGTTCATCGAACCATTTTCATACTACTTCTCTACCATACTACTTCACTACCATTCCCCTCTCGAATGGCGCGTGGGAAAAAGGAACACCTAAATCTTTCCGTTCGAGCTCTGATTTCTTTTATTTTATTATGATGATCATTTCTCCCTACGTAGGTGGGTGTCAAATATTTACGCATTCGGAAGAGAAAGTTGGTGATTGAAATTTCGTAAATAGATCTCACCGCAAAAAAAAAAAAAAAAAACTGCCTGTATTTCAGTGACTGCCACCCCATCTAGAGTATCATATCAGTGACACTCTCACCTCTATTGCGTGATAACACGAAACGAGCTTCCCTACTCTGAACTTTTTCGATGTCCTCCGTGAATCCTACCTGGTAAGGATCCCATACCGCGCAGCAATATTCCAGCAGAGGGCGGAAAAGTCTAATGTAGGCTGTCTCTTTAGTGACTTTGTCGCATCTTCTAAGTGTTCTGCCAACAAAGCACAGTTTTTGTTTCGCCTTCCCCACAGTATTATCTATGTGGCCTTTCCAATTTCAGTTGCTCGTAATTGTAATTCCTGGGTATTTAGTCGAATTGACAGCATTTAGATTTGTGTGATTTATCATATACCCAAAATTTATCGCATTTATTTTAGTACTCATGTGGATGACCTCGTACTTTTCTTTGTTTAGTGCTAATTGCCACTTTTCGCACCATACTGAAATTCTCTCAAGAGCATTTTGTAATTGGAATTGATCGCCTGATGAATTTACTGGACGGTAAATTACAGCGTCATCTGCAAACAATCTAAGGAGACTGCTCAGATTATCACCTAGATCATTTATATAAATCAGGAACAGCAGAAGGCCAATGACACTATCTTGCGGAACGCGAGATATCACTTCTGTTCTACTCGATGATTTACCGTCTATCACTACGAACTGTAACCTCTCTGAGAGGAAATCACGAATCCAGTCACACAGCTGAGACTATACTCCATATGCACACAATTTAATTAATAGTCGCTTGCGAGGAACGGTATCAAAAGCCTTCTGGAAATCTAGGAATATGGAGTCGATCTGAGATCCTTTGTCAACAGCACTCATTACTTCATGGGAATAAAGAGCTAGCTTTGTTGCACAAGAACGATATTTTCTGAATCCGTGTTCGTTTTGTATCAGTAAGTCATTTTCTTCAAGGTGATTCACAATATTCGAGTACAGTATATTCTCCAAAATCCTACTGCAAATTGGGGTTAGTGATATGGATCTGTAATTCAGTAGGGTTACTCCTATTTCCTTTCTTGAATATTGGTGTGACCTGTGCTACTTTCCAGTCTTTAGAAACAGACCTTTCGTCAAGTGAGCGGTTGTATATGATTGCTAAAAAGGTGCTATTGTGTCTGCATAACCTGAGAGGAACCTGATTGGTATACCATCTGGACCGGAAGACTTGTCTATCTTAAGTGATTTGAGTTGTTTCGCAACACCTAAGGTATCTAATTTTATGTCACTCATGATAACAGCTGTTCTGGTTTCGAATTCTGGAATATTTACTTCGTCTTCTTTCATGAATGAATTACGGAAACTGTATTTAGTAACTACGCTTTAGTGGCACCATCATCGGTAACATTTCCATGTTTATCGCGCAGTGGCGGTATTGACTGTTTATTTGTCACTGGTGTACTTTACATACGACCAGAATGTCTTTGGGTTTTCTACCATATTTTGAGACAATATTTCATTGTGGAAATAATTAAAAGCACCTCGCATTGATGTCCGCATTAAATTTCGAGCTTCCGTGAAACTTAGCCAATCTTGGGGATTTTGCGTTCTTCTGAATTATGTATGCTTTCTTCGTTGCTTCTGCAACAGTGTTCTGACGTGTTGTGTGACTATTACATTCAGACTACAAAAAAGTGCCATTAGAGGAGAACTAAAAATAATAACCGAGCTTCCTGTAACTACATACTCAAACGGGTGGGGATTATAAGCGTGCAATGTGAGTACATCCACCACAGTATTACACACACTAGGAATAACATCAGGAATTATCTCACAAACAGTAGCGTTAATAATCATCGAATAAGACCCAGACTGATCTAACATTTATCAAGAGCAAACAAACAAAGAACAGAAAGCAGCGTTTTATACAAAGGAGTGAAATTGCACGATAAATTTTCCAATTACGTTAAACAGACAGCTGGAGTCAAAATATGTAGAAAATCAGTTAAGAAATAAGTCTAAAATGAGTCGTGTTAAAAAACGGGGATTTTTCTTAGAAAACATAGACCAATGAACAGTAAAAAATTAAAATCCTTTAATAATAATCAACTGTCACCTACAGTAAATTATGATGGTTTCAACACTGTTACTATAAAATCTATACACAGGGTATTTGATGAATGATTTTAACTCTTTGCCGTTTTCTTGAGCTCAGGATCTCCAGTACTGTACTGAGGCATTCACTCAGCTACATTAGACGGGCCAAGGGAACAACGCGAAAGACAACACGAAGAATTAAATAGAATTGTGGAGTATCGTCAAGGTCTTGAAGTCCGACTAGCCTGTGTGTGTGTGTGTGTGTGTGTGTGTGTGTGTGTGTGTGTGTGTGTGTGTGTATGAATTAGTTACTCCATGAAAGGGTTTCATTTTACAATGAAGGTGATTTTTCAATGATCTCCGGGCAAATAAACAAGTAACTAAGTTTTATATATTTTATTGACAGTAGACCTATATTCCCAATAACTAAAATTTGCCATGTATGTCTACTACAGGTATATATAGGGGATGTTTAGCACGTATGTTCATGATTACACTTGAATTAGCCTAGACAGAAAATTAATAACAAATCATAACGTAAAACGTGAGAGGAATGTAAACAACTAATAAAGAAAGTTATATTGACGCACATGGTCACCCCACCAAAATTATAACAATGTGGCACCTCCGATATTTGTACATACATCAACTTCAGCCGACTTCCGACAAATGTCTAAACAAACTGATGATGGAAGCGTCTAGTGACCGATTAACTGAAATACGGTAAGGACTGTTCTTAGAACCATCATTTAACAGAAAGTGTATTCACCAATCAGATCAGCCGCCGAGATGCCGAGCAGTACTTCCTACTCTCCGGAGACTGGTGATTTATTGACAAACGTAATTAAATCGCTTTTTTTGTTTATGGAGTGGTATGTCTGGATATTACCAACCGTGTCTCGAAGTAGCACAAACCAGTATGGCAGAAATAGAAACGGTTTATAGTAGACTTCACTTAATCTGCTATCATGTAGCTTTGAGTTGTAATAACCACAGCTACTTCTACATCTACAATATACTCTACAAACCACAGAACGGTGTGTGCTGGAGGGTAGTTCTGGTACCATTAACTGATCCCTCTTTCCTGTTTCACTCGCGAATGGCACGTATGTTTAAGTTTCTTACCGCGAATAATCGGTCCCTGTACCGCTTTTCTCTGTAGTTCCACCATTGCTTAAATTCACAACATACACAGTTCGTAGTTGATAGTTATTTCTTCTCCATCCCAGATATAAACTTTTATGTGAAGGCAGTTGTGAATAGAAAAATAGTGTATTGCAGCGTAACCGACAGAAGATATAGATACAATTGGTTAAAGGCATGTAATTTTTGGATTTTTGAAAATGATGGTAATGTAGGTTGGGCTTCGGTATGTTACGAGGATGATGGCTGTACCCTGTTGGTTCGAATTTTGGTTCCATCCCAGTGTCACATGGTGCTAAAACAGTTTTCTTAAGTTCATTTTCCGCATTAGGATAAGTTTTTAATTCTGGAACCAACCATTCGTTGTAAGCTAGCTATATCATAGCCCTCCTCGAACGGAAGAACAGTTTCAAAAGCACTGCATGTTACAGCACCTCGACTAAAAGTGAATGCACAGTGAGAATGAAATGTACTTAATTCTGCTGTAATTTACGCGGAGCTGTAGACCGGATTATCTGATAAGAAAGGGAGCTGTTACCTCGCTTTGGTTCAGTTCCATGTGCATATATAGCCTACCCCACGTACAGATCTCCAAAACTACACAGTAAGGACAAAGCTGGAAGAAAGTATTGCAACTTGACTCCTATGGTTGATTTTATTCACGCTCGTTCTAGAAAAGTTCGCCAACAATACGGATGCGTTAGTCAAAGGAAGAACCTGAATGGCATTATGCCATAACGTAGACGTTGGGACAGTACTGGCGTCACTGAGTCGTCACAAGAACGCTAAATAATCACAGTACCAGATTATTGTCTAGTTTTTGTTATTTTCTAGGCTCCAGAGAAATATGAGGGGCAATCAAACGAAAACTAAACACCCGCCATAACACAGAGTCTGCACAGTAGGTGGCCCCACTGCTGTTAGATTTTGATACTGTTTGCGCTTTGGTAAGGGAACGGCATAGTGCCACATCACAGGTGCAAGCATTTGTTGGGTTGTGAACTTGGTTGTTGGCGGACTGGTCTGTTCCGGTCGTCCATCTGTCATAATGTCATTCGGCTAGCTCCTGTGATTCCACTATCCTTCATACAGCTATGTAGCACAAGCGGCCTGCATCCGTCGGCTGCTCGTTACACGGACACTGGCGACCACATTGAAACAATCTCTTGAGCCGTGGAACCACAAAGTTCCGTTTCGAAATTATTAAGTGCAGACAGAATGTTAAAGATCAAACATAAGAACAAATTATGCTTCTGCATCTTAATCCTGTATTTCACTTTCTATGTAGTTGTAGATGCACTACTTGAACATAACACAAAAAAGTCGGTTTTCACTTTTCTGTCGTGTGATCTATACCCTTTAAGCCTGAAATACAGACCAAACAAAATTCCTCCCGCAAATATTCGTTTATAATGACTGTTTTCAGCTCAACAGGCTATCATTAGAGGATATTCGTGGTCTAGGTTTAGCGTCTTTGACTACAAATCAAATCTTCATGGACGCTGATTTAATAATTCCTGTAACACTGATGTACGAGGGTTGTTTTTTAAGTAAGGGCCGTTCGCGCGTATAGTCCCGTAGTTCGCGCAGACGCCGCAAAAAACCACCGCGCCACTTGCCGGCATCCTTCCCGTTCACACTGATGCAAGTTGCAACTCTGTAGCTGACGTGTAGCATCGCTGTGCTACTTTATAATGTTTACGATTATTGAATCGTCCGCCGCGTGTGAGATACGGTCAGTGATACGTTTTTTGACCGCGAGAAGCCTATCAGCTGCAGAAATTCATCGTCAGTTAACAGAAGTTTATGGCTTGAATGCAATGAGTGAAGGTAAAGTGCGTCAATGGGTTAGAGAGTTTAAAAATGGCCGTCAAAACGTCCATGACGAAGAACGCTCAGGCCGGCCCTCTGTGATCACTGATGATTTGGTGGCTGCAGACGAGACAAAGATTCGTGAGGACAGAAGATTCACAATTTCCACTCTCTCTTTGGAATTTTCACAAGTTTCAAGATCGGTTTTGTACAAAATTGTGTCAGAAAACATAAACTTTAAGAAATTGTGTTGTCGGTGGGTACCCCGGCTCCTCACAGAGGACCACAAAGGGAAGAGATTTGCCACTTCATTGGACTTTTTGATTCGTTACGAGGAAGAAGGGGATGACATGTTGAGTCAAATCGTCACTGGAGATGAAACATGGGTATCCCATATCATTCCCGAAAGCAAGCGACAATCGATGGAATGATGACACACAAACTCACCCGTCAAGGTCAAAGCCAAACAGACGCTGTCAAAGCGCAAGATTATGGCAACTGTGTTCTGGGACCGGCGCGGTGTTTTTCTAGTGGACTTTATGCCACGAGGAACGACAATCAACTCAGATGCCTACTGTGCAACTCTAAAGAAGCTCCACAGAGCAATTCAAAACAAAAGGCACGGCATGCTGACAAAAGGAGTTTTGCTCCTGCACGATAACGCTAGGCCTCACACCTCTGAAAAGGCTCGGGATTTGATTGATTCTTTTGGCTGGGAAGTTTTGGACCATGCACCATACAGCCCCGACCTTGTTCCTAGCGATTTTCACCTTTTCCGATACCTGAAACACCATCTTGGCGGGCAGCGCTTCAATGACGACGATGAAGTGAAAGCGGCCGTGAACTCTTGGCTGTCGGAGCAGGCGGCCGAATTCTTTGAAGAGGGAATTAAAAACTTAGTTGTACGGTATGACAAGTGCTTAAATAAACAAGGCAACTATGTAGAAAAATAGGTGAAAGTGTGTAGAATCAGAAAATAAAAGTTTTTTTACAAAAGTATTTGTATCTTTTTTTAAAAATAAATACGGCCCTTACTTAAAAAACAACCCTCGTATATGTCTATTTCTATTCTTTTGTAAAACCTGTATTACTACAAATGTTATCTGTACTATTATGTTCTTTAATGATGTATTTTGTACCTTTGTTATTGTATTCTTATGTTATAAAATTGTAATTGACACCAGTTGATCAAATTAAGTAACTTGTAAGTTACTTTTCACTGCACACGTTTCTCTTGGTCATAGTATATGGACAATATGTGAGAAGTAGGGACTGATAGTGTTTGCACGTGTGTTAATAATTCAGCAAGGGACTGGATAACAGCATTGCTGGTTCTAACGACATTTCAAAAAAAATTTTTGTGAGTTCACAAGTGGTGGTTCATGGACTTGCTATATTGTCCACAAGACTCTTCTATTGTGATTATGCACCTGCACAATCGCAACGGATGGCTGCTAGCCATCTCTACAAGGACTACGGTGGGTCTACACCTTTGATGACACCAATACCATTATTTCTAGAAGGACTGCAGCGGGTCTGCTCCTCTGGTGGCCCACCAATACCATACTCTCTACCAGGACTACAGTAGGTCTACTCTGTGATGACATACCTACCAATATTCTTCAAAACTTCGACTAACTGTGCTGTGGGTTTGCTCTGTTGTGGCCCATTACCTATCTGCATGTCAAGAGTCAGCACTGTCTTTCCGTTGGAAGTACAACACTACTTCCTCAAGACTGCATGGAAATCCACTACTTCCGTGTGCATCCTCTTTTACTGCTCAGACTTTGAGAAAAAAAAAAACCACTGCAATTTTACTATGATGAATAATCAGGACTGTCTTTATGGACTGTGAGAAAATTTTAGCTTTTGACCAACATTGTATCAATAAGTGTGTGCATTTGATTTCTTTGTTATTGTAATTATGAAAAATTTAACAAATCATTATTGGCCACTGCCCGAAACAATTTCTAAGATTTTTTCTGGGGAGCATGGGGGCTATGTAAGTAGGCTGTTTAGGTTTTTTTATTGGTAACGCCACGTAGCGCTCTGTATGATAATCACTGGCTGTGCTGTGTGCAGTCTGTGGCTGGTTTGCATTGTTGTTGGCTATTGTAGTGTTTGGCAGCTGGATGTTAACAGCGCGTAGCGTTGCGCAGTTGGAGGTGAGCCGCCCGCAGTGGTGGAAGTGGGGAGAGAAATGGCGGGATTTTGAGTGCGGATGATCTGGACGTGTGTCCATCACAAACAGTACATTTGTAAGAATGGATGTCATGAACTGCTATATATATTATGACTTTTGAACACTATTAAGGTAAATACATTGTTTGTTCTCTATCAAAATCTTTCATTTGCTAACTATGCCTATAAGTATTTAGTGCCTTCAGTAGTTAGAACCTTTTATTTAGCTGGCAATTGTGGCACTCGCTGTATTGCAGTAGTTCGAGTAACGAAGATTTTTGTGAGGTAAGTATTTGTGAAAGGTATAGGTTAATGTTAGTCAGGGCCATTCTTTTGTAGGGATTATTGAAAGTCAGATTGCGTTGAACTAAAAAATATTGTGTGTCAGTTTAAGCACAGTCATTTATAATTTTTATAAGGGGACGTTTCATATGTCGACCCTTAGGGGACGTTTCAACTTCAACTAAAGATTCACAGAAATTAGGTAGGGAAGAAATCCTATGAGCCGATTCATTAAGTTAATCCAGGGCACAGTTAGCTTTACTTGCGAAGTCTCAAATGGGAAGGGATGACCAGTTAAACTGTGTGTTACCACACCACTTGCTATTAACTCGTGACTAATGTGGGAAACCTTTATGGAATTGAATACCGCAGTGGGATCTTAAATATAGCATCCCAAACTGTGGGTAATCTTGTGGGCAACGTGTTGAAAATGTTACAGTACAGGAGATGCAATTCGGCTTTATGTGCGACGGAAAGGGTCGCTGGAAGTGGTTTAAACCTGTGGCTTGGGGGTATCAACCTTGAGCTACCACTGTGCACTTTGCGGAGTGAGAAAATAGTGTCGCGAATCGTAATTAGTTTGAATCGTTGTCGAAGGATTAGGAACATTTCGCTAGTGGAGAAGAACCGATCATTAGAGAGATTTCGCGAGAAAAAGCCGGAAAACAGCGGCAGCGGATCTGACGAGAACAGACACTTTACCGGAAGAAGAATCGCTGCGCGCACCGTTCCCAGTCATAGCAGGAGCAGCAGTGTGAGCTGGGTCGAGGATTTTCACGCGGAGCTCCAGAGTTCGACGCGCGGGTGAAGCGTCAGCGCATTCTTCAAATAACTGTATCACCGGGAGAATGCAGAAATTTACAGTACATCAACTGCGTCGAGGTTCACATCAGTGACAGTAGTGTTTGAATTTCAGTAATGAAGGTGCGTGGTAAATATAATCTTTAAGAATAGTTAAAACTATGGAAGGCGAAATGAGCACTTTAGAAATATGTGAGGAGACAGGAAGAACTCTAGATTTAACAAAATGTATTGCTGACGAAGATGAGACCCATGAGGTCGAGCGAAGTGAATTTATCAGGGATACTATCTAAACTTGAAGGGAAGCATGCAAAGGTACAAGAGAGAACTAACAAGTGTTAGAACATATTACCTCAGTAAAAAGACTGATAAGGAGGCTGATATAGCAAAATTACTACAACTCGGTAAGGATGTACAGAAACGTTGAGTCTTATGTATCATGGTTGAGAAGAACTCTGTGAAAAAATAGAATCCCAGTATCAGTTTTATGTACCATGTGATTTTGACGAAAATTAAGTGGTCGCTACGAAAGAACAGAAAAGTCTGTTGAGAATGTTGGTAACTTGATAAAGTAAGTAACTGCAAAAGTAGGAGAATATGATAGGGATACTCTAAATGTAGAATTTACTGACGTTAAGTTTTTCACAAACAGATGGATAAGTACAGCTCGAGAAACAGAAGAATATGATGGGTGAAATGTCAGTCGACACCTCAAGATAAAAGAAAGATTCAAACCGACATCGGAAGTGCAGGCCATTTACAACAAGTCATATGTTACTTCACAGAAGTTCAACAATATTTTATAGCACAGAGAAATATTATAATTCAGCTTCCTGGCAAAACATATTCCCACTGAATCTTGCCACCGTAAATACAGAGCATTGTTCAAAGATACATTTAAAAAAAGGTAACTCTTCAATCCAGATTTACAGGTACACAGAATAGATTCAAGTAAATAAAAGAATTACTTGTAACACAGGCCAAAACTGACTCACAATTCCTAAAACGTTTGATCAGTCAGAGAAGGCTAACTGACAAAATACGTTTCTTCTGAATTCTTTTACTCTATCCTACCACCATAAATACAGAGTGTTTCTCAGACATAAATTGAAAATAGAAAATGCTCTATTCAGATCTACCGGTAAACAACACAAAATAGGTTCAACATAAATAAATAAATCAGTTTGAGAACATTCAGTGAATCCCTTAAAGCTCCTTGGCATATTCAAGCTACTGGCGTGGAATAATAATAAAATGCCATTTAACAACCGAGCATTACATCAACATTAAAACTATTACGTTAAAAAAAAAGAAAAAGAGAAAAACGTCAGAAAGGGAAACCACGGAAAGGGCAGATGTGGCAGGATTAAGATGAAAAAATAGCGCGCACAACTGTGTAAATTAATACCCCATTGCTACGAGATACAATCTGAACTTCTAAAGCAAGCCAGGAGGCCGCAACGTCTCAGAGGCTACCACGAGACAGGAAGCAGCGCGTCGCCCGCATGCACGCACACAGCCGACACGGATAGGCTACGCCCGGTGGACCGGTGGGTAAGTATAAGACGCCGTAGCAGCGCCTCCAAACGCTACGAATAGCTTGGAGGGTCGAGATAAAACAAGCAAACATGTAAATTATACATAATAAACGTGGAACATATGAAAACATTCAGACGAGCACAAAAGCTCAACTTGAGCGTTGCTCCAAGCACCTTACTTTTAACGTCCAGAATTTTACCAAGAATTTCATTAACCTCTTACTCTTACAAGGAAATATAACAATTTACACTAATAATCACACACAAACCCGCAGACAAGTTAACTTAACTGGCTTGGAAGGTAACAGACGAATCTGGAGTCACTCAAACAACTACAATCGTAATCCTATTCGAGTGTGTGTGTGTGTGTGTGTGTGTGTGTGTGTGTGTGTGTATGTGTGTGTGGTTTGAGGTTTTCGGGCGCTAAACAGCATGGTCATCAGCGCCCAAACGCATAGAAACAGGAACACATGCGGTGAAGGGACGAAGACGGACAGCGAACAAGGAGAACGGCTAAAAGACACAGACCTGACGCAGTTCCAAATCCTCACATACAGGGGCAAAACAGTGGGAGAAGAAACGCACTAAAAAGGAAAGGAAACGCAAGGAAAAGAGAACAGAAATCGAAGTGAAACAAGTAGGTAATCGTGACTGGCGGACCTCTTACCTAAAACCTAGGTGAGCCAGTCACCCAGCAACACATTAAAATCCTCTCCCTAAAATACGAGGCAACAAATTGGACAGGACACAAAACCGCAAGACCTTAACCACAGTCGTTGCGTCTTGTTGCAAAATAGAGGGCAAATCCGGTGGCAAGGAAACCACCGCCCTCTGGTCAGAGAATAAAGGACAGTCAAGTAAAATGGGGCGGACAGTAATCTGGACGCCACGAGCACTGCAGATTGGGGGGTCCTCCAGCCGGAGTAAAAAACCATGCGTTAAGGGACTGTGCCCGATGAGGAGGCGAGTGAGGAGAACCTCATCCCGCCTGCATGACTGGTAGGACGTACGCCATGGCCGCGTGGTGGCCTTGACCAGACGCAGCTTATTTTCACCGACTGCCAGGCACTCCTCTTCCCATTGACGCATAACACGAAAACGCAAAAGGGAGGTAACAGCATGGAGGGGGACGGCACATTCAACAACGTGAGGGAGGGAACATGCATCTTTGGCAGCCACATCCGCCA
This sequence comes from Schistocerca piceifrons, assembly GCF_021461385.2. Classification (NCBI taxonomy): domain Eukaryota; kingdom Metazoa; phylum Arthropoda; class Insecta; order Orthoptera; family Acrididae; genus Schistocerca; species Schistocerca piceifrons. Next base: position 768,692,952 of record NC_060140.1, on the reverse strand, counting down.
GTTCGTTTCCCCTAATACCCACGTGCCCCGGCACCCAGCAGAAAGAAACCTCCTTCCCCTGCCGTTGCAGGTGGAGTAGGGCATCATGGATGTTCTGCACGACCGTATGCGCTGGGTAAAAGTGTTGCATGGTCTGAAGGGCACTCAGGGAGCCAGAACATATGAGAAACTTAAGACTGGGAACACATCTCATCTGCTCCAATGCCCGCAAGGTCGCAAACAATTCCAACAATTCGGCATCAAAGATGGTAAACGCCGCAGGAAGCCGTAACTTGACGACTCGATCAGGGAAAATAACAGCACAACCAACAGAGTCCCCCTGTTTAGAGCCATCCGTAAATACTGGTACATGATTGGGATGCTGGTTTAAAATATCGTAAAATAAGGAGGTAAAAACAATCGCAGGAGTGCAGCTCCTCCGGTACTCTGACAAGTCTAAAAGGACGCTGGGCCTCTGGATTCGAGATAAATATTAATTCTCTTTAAGGGGTAAATCTCACCAGAGTAAATGAACCCAATTACACAAAGAGCCTAGATTCACTGGCCACTAGCATTTGAATATCACAGCTGCAGGAAATTTTATAGTCGCTACGTCAGTCAGGGAAGCAACAACTTCCATTACAAATCGGACTCAATTTCGACCTCAGTGGTCATTAATACACGTGGCGGCCTAGAACGTATGACAGTTTCAGACACAGATAACAAATAAGCACACATTGATCGAATTGCAATTAAAATAAATATTAAAACACACAAACGTGGCACTAATTGTCAAACAGAGACACCGAAACGTAAATTCAATTATTGAAACAGAGTGATGTAGAAACACTGACCATACGCATTAGAAAATGAACAGCACTCCAACACCTACGGAGCAACTATGCCTCCTTAATACAGGATAGCTCTGCTGCGTCAACCTTAGGCCCAAGTATTGCCGACCAACACGACTTTATTGACGACCGGCCGCCTAGACAAACGCGCCCCTATAATATCTGTGCACCGCCAGCCGTATGTCACATGTGCCACTGTATCTATTCCCTGACTACGACCGACTGATCGCCAATGTCGTCAACAAGCTACCTAAGGAACTACAACAAAAGACTCTGCTAAGGAGCCAATAAGGCGCCACCTGGCGACTAGACAGAGAGAAACCGCGCCAGTAGGCAAGTATGTAAAACATAGAATGAGGTAACAAGGCTCAACCTCCCCCACCCCACAAAAGATCAACAAGCCACTCCCTCCCACCCCCGTCCCTCCCCATCCCTTCAGCAAGCGCCCAACAGCAGGAAAAAACAAGCGCTCTTGACTTGGCTGACATGAACCCTCAAAGGTTTCTCAGTCTGGGAGTAATGCACCAGAAGGTTTACGTAAGTCACAAGACAGTATAAGGGACTATAAATCGTGGGGTGAGCTTATTAGGGTCAACACCAACAGGGTTAAAATTTCAGACAATAATCCTGTCTTCCGGCGTAACCTAAAAGGGTCCTCTCCCGTGATTATGACGCTTTTTCAACAGATTATAGGCTAGTTCAATATTCTTCTGGGACCGCCCCCTTTCTGCTTAATGACATCGGAATCAATAGTCTTGGGCAAAAGATCAATGGTTGGACAAGGCAGAATTAAGAGGGTAGGCAAGCACCAATGTGGCCAGGACTGCAACAGAGGCTTCGTGCTGAGCGGAATCAAAGGTAAGGTTTATCCAGAGAATAAAATTATCCAATCTGGTGTCAGACCTAGCACTATAAATTATAAGGGGAACCTAAAAGTTCCTATTTACCATTTCTGCGAAGGAAATCCAGTGGTGGTGATATGCTTGACGCCACTACCGAAAGAAATCCGCTTAGAATCCCTGGCAATAAAGACAGACGTGTTATCACTAGCGCCCTAGGACGGCCAAACAAAGAAAATATCCTAGTCGGATGGTAGATATTTACAGATTCCGCCGTCGCCCGAGTAGGAAGAAGCTAAGGAAAACGGAGCAAGGAGCGCACGACGACCGGAATATACCGGTTCCTTACCTTTGTACGGAATAGGGAACCAACGTAATCTATACAGAGCTTATCTATATGGTACTGTTCTCGTTCTAAACAAAGTAGGCCTTGGCGTGAATTGGGGCTAGGTTTGTCGATTTTACAAAGATCACAATCCCGCACTAGATGGCGAACATTCGTGAAAAGATTGGTCCAGGTGACATGGCAGAGAATCTTCGCAATAGTTTTGTGGGTGCTTAAGTCGTCTCCCGCCAAAGAACCATGACAGTAGTGAAAAATGGCAAACAAATTCTGGAAATTTGGAAAGTTGTGGTAGGTTCCTATGGGGCCAAACTGTTGAGCTCCTCGGTTTCTAACTTAAACTAACTTGCGCTAAAGACAACACACATATCCATGCCCGAGGGAGGATTCTAACGTCTGGCGGGGGGAAACGCGAGCACAGTGGCAAATCACCCAAGACCGTGTGGCCATCCCGCGCGGCACAAATTCTAGATTGCAAGGCCCTACCCACTTCCGGCAAAGGATACCCTTTTGCAAGGTATAGCCTAGAACCGAAATACGAACCAAGAGCTGCCTACAAATAGAGGGTAGGTCGCAGTCTTGATTTTTCTTACCCTTCACATCGCTACTGAACTGGGGACCCTTAATAAGGATGCTTCTACAAGAACTCCTACCTGGGAAGAAGGCCGCAGAACTGGCTCATTATCTTCCCCAAACATCTGATTAAGTGTGTCAGCAATTAAGTTATCAGACCCTCCAACGTACCGCACCAAAATGCGGAAGGCGGGGATATGGACATCCCACCTAGCAATCCTTCCCATCTTTATAGGCCGAAAAGGACCCAACTAAGGGCTTAGTTGTCTGTCTCGAGATCGAACTCCCATTGTTCTAGGTAAAATTTAAATTTTCCGAGAGCAAACAGCACTCGTAAGTAGAGTATTTAAGTTCGGGGCTGGCCAATCTTCTACAGATATAGGCAAGGGGGCGTCATTCTCCTCTGTCTTCCTGAAGCAACACCGAGGCCACACCAGCAGTGTAGGCTTCGGTTTGGACAGTAAACCGTTACTCAAAGTCGGGGATGGCCAAGACTGAAGGATTAGTTAAAGCAGTTTTGATGGTGCCAAGGTCGCTTGCTGGCTCCCCCCCCCCCCCCCCCCCCCTGCACACACACACACACACACAAACACACGAAACCTTGGCAGTTCCTACCCAAGTTGTTAAGGACATCAGTTTTCTGAGCAAAATTAGGCACAATTTGAAATTCCAACAAACATGGAAATACTCTTCTTATTTACCAGAAGTGGAAAGTTCCTTAGACTAACATGCGTTCCTGGTGAATCTAATCCTGTCACAAAGACTAAATGCCCATAAAGGAAACCACGGGCCTAGCATTGGAGAACTTCGATGGTTTAACGGTAAGACAAGTCTTCCATACCCTGATGAACATTCGACTGAGGTGTTCAAGATGCTGACTGAACGACCGACTGTAAGTAAGTATGTCGTCCAGATTGTTATAGACACAATGGGACTTAAAAATCCCCAGAACATGGTCCAATATCCGAGACGGGCAGCCGCACCATTAGGTAACCCCAAGGGAACCCTTTTGGACTCATACAGATGCCAGTCTCTACAGAGATCGGTGGGCGGCTTGGAATCATCCGTAAGGGTATCTGGAAATATGCTTGGCTTATATCTAACACTGTAAAATAAGAAGCACAGGAAAACCGGTAAAGGCATTATGACTTTCTTATTGAGGGTACGATTATCAATCACTGGCATATAATCATTGTCTAAGCCCTTTGCGATCAAAAAGATCTGAGAGGCACAGGGCGAAGTAGATGGTCGAATGGCGGCCTAGAGGAGCATAAGATTTATCTTCTCGCAAAGGACAGCCATCTTGGGTGGAGAATTGGGGTGAGGCGCCTATAGCTACGGAACATCATCAGTGAGTCGGATCTGATGCTGTACCAAATGAGTAGCACAGAGTCTATCAGACAACACATCAGAAAACTACTGCAAAACTGTTAACAATTCCCGCGTTTCATTGATAGCCAGATGACCAACGTCAGATGGGGATCGTGAAGGTGAACAGAATTAGTGCTACGGACAAAACAGCATCAACACATTACTGTTATCTCTAAGGGAGAAAAATTTAATGAAAGGAGTCACGGCCAAATTCCAGCACCAGACCGTCCACCGTATGAAGTCACAACCAATAATTAACGTAATAGACAAATTCCTCGAGAGAAAGTAGGTCACTGGCCACGATAATCCACAAATAGTTAATTTCCCCTTTATTTCTCCAAGCAGATGTAACTCTTGCTCATCGGCAGCACGACATGTCTGCGAAGGAGAGCGCAGGGGAGGAGATTTACAAATACTCCTGGACTCTAAATACCACAAGTAATCAAGAAGAGAAACGGTGCTACTTAAATAAAGCAATGCACGAACAGGTTCTTCTTAAGACTAGCGAAAACAGAAGAGAGGGAAGAATTATTAGCAGCAACGATACTGATACAACCGGGTGGACCTCTTCGGCGACAGCTCCCCCTCTCTTCCGATAGCGTCAACTAACTGGTCGGAGTGAGCACTCAACGGGACATTCCAGCACCAAATGGTCTTTGGATACGAAATGAAAATACCACCTCCGCGAGCGCCCGCCAGATACTGAAGGGTGACACTCATTATACGGACCTCGCTGTTCATCTGCAAACCTTAAGGTTTCAATCGAACCAATTGACATATTCATATTAGGAAAGGCAGTAGGTCTGCTGGCAAATAATGTACGTGTCCGATCCTTGAGTCTCATCCCTTCTAAGATGGTAGAGACGATCTCCTGTTCCGCAACTGTCTGCGTTGCGAACACCCTTTATATAGGATATAGGGAACATAGCCTCATTAGGCGCATGAACGCGCAAATAATGTATCCGTTCTTATTCACTGCAGGCATGCGAGGAAATTTCTCCTGTAGACTGCGCCGTCTCAAATCACCTAAGCTACCTCGACTATGGAGAGCCTAGATGAACATTTCACATACGGAGCCGCAGGCTAGCGAGTACAGCATGTAAGTAGGCTGTTTAGGTTTTTTTTATTGGTAACGCCACGTAGCGCTCTGTATGAAAATCACTGGCTGTGCTGCGTGCAGTCTGTGGCTGGTTGGCATTGTTGTAATACTCCCCATTGTAGCGTTGGGCAGTTGACTGTTAACAGCGCGTAGCGTTGCGCAGTTGGAGGTGAGCCGCCAGCAGTGGTGGATGTGGGAAAGTGAGATGGCGGATTTTTGAGAATGGATAATCTGGAGGTATGTCCATCAGAAACAGTACAAGAATGGATGTCATGAACTGCTATATATATTATGACAATTAAGGTAAATACATTGTTTGTTCTCTATCAAAATCTTTCATTTGCTAACTATGCCTATCAGTAGTTAGTGCCTTCCGTAGTTTGAATCTTTTATTTAGCTGGCAGTAGTGGCGCTCGCTGTATTGCAGTAGTTCGAGTAACGAAGATTTTTGTGAGGTAAGTGATTTCTGAAGGGTATAGGTTAATGTTAGTCAGGGCCATTCTTTTGTAGGGATTATTGAAAGTCAGACTGCGTTGCGCTAAAAAAATATTGTGTGTTAGTTTAAGCACAGTCATGTATAATATTTCTAAGGGGACATTTCATATGTCGACGCTTAGCCGAAGATATCTCACAGGAATCTTCTGATTTTTTCTTGTAGTTTGTGCAATTAGTGCAGCCTTTGTTTATTGCTAGCGCGTATTTGTAGAGAGAATTTCCTTTGTAGTTGTAGTTTTTTAATTCTTGTACAGTACAACAGTTGTGGCAATCATGTAAATTTGCACCAAGTATTTCGCAGCTGCGCTTGCAATTAATGTGATATTATTTTCAATGTTTTGTTAATGTGTTTCCTTGTTTTGCTCTTCAAATTGTGTTTTTCGGTGTTGTTGTATGAAGTATTGTGACAATAATGGCGTGTGAGAAACGCAATACTAGGCTCCAAAGTATACTGAGATGTTGACAGTGAAGACGAAAGCAGTGTGTTAGCGCCACCGTGTAATGAATTAACTAATGTTCAAAGTAGTAATTTGGTAATTGTGCATAGGGAAATGGCGTGGGTTGCAAATAATGGTGTAGGCAGTGAAACAATTAGTGGATAGGGAAGCATTATCGATCGATCGGTCGGCAACAGTTTGCCTCAGGAATCCGAAATGACAGGACACAATCTTCCAAATACTGTAGATTTAGGTTTTGTGTCCTCGCCGTTTTCTCAAATAAGTCAAGACACATTTTCTGCTTTCCCAAATGCGAATATTGCCGGTTCAAATGCATTGCCCAATAGCACTGAGGAACATGTTTCAGACACCAGTGCATTGTTATTACAATTAATGCAACAAATGGGACAAAAGCTTCAAACGTTAGGCACAATGGAACAAAATCTTCAGAAGTTAGACACAATGGAACAACACCAGAGACAAACACAGCAACAGTTAGACACAATGGAACAAAATCAGGGACAAACACAGCAGAAGCTTCGAAAGTTAGACACAATGGAACAAAGTCTTCGGAAGTTAGATACCACACTTGAACAAACACGTGACAATTTAACTACTGAGTTACATAACATTGAATCGAAATGTCAAAATGTCTGTAATGACGTAAAAACACAAATTTGTGAGCATTTTCAACCTATTTTTTTAGCGGCATGAAATGCATTACAGAATCATGAAGCAGCCATAAAGGAACTGCAAACTGTTGTTCATGAAAATCACGACACCTTGCAAGCTAAAACTGACTCAGTTGCATTTACCGATTCGGTTACGCAACTTTCAAAAACTCTGGAAAACTTAAAGGACACAGTAGATTCGATTTCAACACAAATGGACACTCTAAAACTTGGTTCAGAAAAACACACTGAGGAAATGTGTTCACTATCGGAGAAGGTAGCCGAACTTTCGGATCAGTTCACTGACTTATCTACAAAGGTAGATGATGATCTGAATGACTCAAGACCTGTAGCCTTCAGTGACACAGAAGAGTATGAACAAATTAGAAAATTCGAACAAAATCAAAATCAAATCAATACACAGTACAAAAGAGAAATCCGGGAAGTACAAGATCAGTTGACGCAGGTAATACAAGAATTACATATTTCAGAGGACACTCACGCTCCAATACGGAAAGAGGGAAATAGAAATACGGAACAGCCACAAAATAATAACAAGAGGCACTTCGGAAATTATGAAATAAATTGGCAAGGTACACTGAATTTTGAGATGGAACCACCGAAACGAAGTAACAATGACCGATATGCGACTTGGTAACATGATGATTTTGACTATAAGCTGTTTATTACTACACGTAAATTCAAAACAGTCAATAATTCCGGCAACGACATGCATCCACAAGCGTGACTTCATCAATTCTCTCATTGTTTTCCTCCCAACTGGTCATTAGAGCACAGGTTAGAATTTATGTGTGGTTGTTTAGAGAATGAACCAGCTGTAAGAATGCGATCGGTCATTCACGATTGTCACAGTGAAGGAGAATTTTATCATGCCTTCCTCTCAGCATATTGGTCTGAAGCTACACAAGACCGAGTAAAACATAGCATCATAATGATGAATCATTTCGAACAATCTCAATTTTCCAGTCTTGTGAAATATTTTGAAGACATGTTACATAAGAATCAGTAACTTTCATATCCTTACAGCCCCACAGAATTCATCTGCATTTGCTTAATCAAATTTCCTGAACATTTACAACATATTATTTTGGCAGGACGTTACAAAGACGACATTGAAATTTTCAGGGACTGTTACAAGAATTGCAAATCGACACTGACAATCGCGGGACGCGAAACCAGGAACACAAAAATTACAGGTCACATCCATTACAATTCCGCGACGACAGAAATAATAAATGGTCACGACAAGGCTATTCTTTCAACGTAAATCATGACCAAAACAGACACCATCCATATGACATCCGTTGGCAGAGTAGTAATTATTACTGAGAAAGATCGCATTTCCATTGTATTGACTATCACAGAGACAACCAGAGAAACAGACAATATGGGAACCAAAATAATTATTATCAAGAGAGACGGAATAACTTCAGACGCAACAGTTCAGCGTGCAGTTACGATTCAGGGAGAAATTCTCCACTACGTAACTGACAAGAAATTAATTACAGAAATTACCGACCTGATGACAGACGATATAATCGTAACGACAGACCTGAACTGCATCAGAACTGGCAGGATTCAAACAGGGCGGGGCCCTCTCGACAAGGTGAATTTGTAGAAGTTAGGTCTCCCAATCCCAATAACGACGCGTGCCAACAAAGAGACAGACAATGACTTGCACCGCAGGCACCCACGTGCGCCGGCTGGCTCAGAGAAAAATAACATAGAAGCTAATCTTGAGAAAAATTTTAGCATTCCTTACCGACGTATACCGCATGATAATTGCGTTCAAGTTGAACCTCTGGGTACTAGGAAGAGTAAAGGTTTACACCACATTTCACATGTAGAACCGTTTATTCAAAGATAATCTGCTTTTTAACTTTATCTTTGCCATATAACTTTTCACTTTACATTACTAGTATGCCTTGTCAGACTTTGAATCTGTTAACATGCAACAATGTTTGAAGTTAAATATCCAGTCAAGAACCAAGAGAACTTATTTAAAAAGAAATTACGAATGCATTGTTATTGTGAACAGACGACACAGTGTTATTGTGTGTGTGAACATTCTTGCTTGTTAGTTGCATGATTACGTAACGACTATAAGGCTCACTTACTTAGAACATTTACCAGTACTGCTAATGAGATTTTAATGCAACATTTTGGTTTACTTGAAAATACATTCTGGATTTAAAGTACTTTCCGTGAGATACCAGATGACACAGTGGTTAGTTTATGTGACAGCTACACGATTTTATCACGACGCTGCTAATGAGTCACAATTTTCAATGTTGCTTTTGCGGTGTTTCTGTTTCATATTTGCACAGTTTTCCTGAATTAGTCTGGAAAGTAAAACATTTTTTAGTAGTAACTTTTGTGGTATAGCCACAATGAGACGTCCTTTTCTGTAGCACAACAATATGTTACAGCGCAGTACTTTCTTCATCACGGCAATAAGCGTAACAACCAAGATATCTATACGAAAGCATTTCACTTTTGTTTATCATGAGGTAAGTACATTGACTTCTGCAGAACTTAGCATTCAGAGGACAATAATTACGATACTTGGCACATTTTTTACCCTTAAGTAATGACGGATATTGCCTTACAACAAGACCCACAGTTTATGACTCCAGTATACGTATTTGAGTGATTGATTCTGTACTTAAAATATTTATGTTTAAAGATTTTTGAATTACAATGATACAAAGGTTTTCCGTGATACATTTCATTCCATTGCTGTAATCTGTAACACCTGAGGGTATAATTACATTAATCATCAGGGGGTACACGCTTACTTTGTGTACCATTTGTTTGGCAAGCACAAGGAGCCCTAGCTAATATGGTATTTGCTTATACAACTTTACACATCCGTACCATATTTCTCTAACATATAAATTACACAGTTATCTGATCATTTAACTGAGAGAGACAAACATTTTTCTTTACCACGTCAGTGACAGATGTTTACGCAATTACACAGCTGGATAACTTCAGACTTATGAAATTGTATTTCGTCTGTACTGTGTGAACCCCTCACATTTTTTGGAACCATTGTGATACTCTGAGAGCTTTGAATGATGTGTTTGGTATGGGACCATGATTTTTAAAGTACGTTTGAGGTAGATGACACTATTGAAATGAGCAGGGAATTTATTTTAGGTTTTGAAATTATTGGAGGAAGCTACGACGATTTTGAGAATTGACTGAGATGTTATGATATTATTACGACGACAATGTGTATTATGCTGTTGAGATATGTTTATGATCAATAAGATGATGCTACCGTATATGAGGAATTTGATTATGCTACGTATTTCTTATGATGAAATATTGAAGAAGTGTCAACGTATATGTATATGTATAATAAGATGAGGAATAGTGAGTAGTGGTTAGGGACTCTGATTTGTGGAAAAGGATGTTGGGAACCAAGAATCGTACTTTAAGAATTATGAAATGTGTGTACTTGTATGAATGTTTTACAATGCTGTCGAAAATTTTTTGGACACTGTTATATTTATAGGATTTTATTTTCTACACGTTTGTAACACCAACTCTCAACCTGTGAAAATATTTTTATATGAGACTGTCACTGTAGTGGAAACTGCTGTCGTAAATATTTCAGTAAGAAAGGTAAGTGACCCTGACGTAACGCGGTTTGGGCGCCCACCTGAGAGATAGTCATCTGACAAAAGAAAGCCATTAGGTGGAGAAAAAAAGAGGCCATTATCCTCACTATTATTTTGTCGAAAGCATCGCAAATATGACATGCTCAAACTTGAAAACATATGATTACACTGTAGAGCTCTTAATTTATGATATTTACCAAAATGCCTAATGAAATGATGAGAAACATTTTACATCTATTGTCTTTCTAGCTGAGAGATTTTTTTGCCTTTGGAGACGCCATTTGCCTACTGAATGACGTTTGATATGTTGCTTTATATATATATTTGCTCATTTGGTTTAATATCTAGTTTCTAGCTGCACTGCAGCATTGATTAAAATAAAAATTAATAGATGTACTAATATAAATATTTTCTGTCTACAGATCCAGTAAATAATAATTTTGTAATATACTTCCAAAAAAATGAGGGAGCACAGAAAGACATTTCCCTTCACAGGAACTGCATACATAATTTTCTTTTCAAGTACTTGGTAATTTATTTTGTAGCATAAGTTGTGGTGCACCATTTAATTACATAGACATTAAGATATGAATAGACATTTCCCTTATCTGCATTGTTGTATTTAGTGTACTATTTTTTCTGTTAGAGCTTTGTCATGTTTAGGTATAAGTTATTGCATTTTCTGCTGCTGTTTGCCAGGCATAGTGCTACTAAATTTCAGTTTGTATTATTCTGTTAAGCCAGACTTACAACTGATTTATTTTTCTTGTTGCTGCAGATTGGCTCATATTAGTGATAATGTTGCATTTGCTTTGCTAACTTTTATATATATATATATATATATATATTGCTGCTTGCTTTGCCAATTTGAATTTTTTTTGTCATTTCTGTTTGTGTTAACTGTTTCGTGCTGCTGCATTGCCTCGTCCCTTAGTTTAGCATCTGAGCTCAGTAGATTTAAGTTAGCATAAGATGGGGTGGGCTATATAAGAGAACGAGTTGTGATGAATTGGAAGAAATGCATTGAAAAGCTATGAGAAAATAGTTTGGCCAAAAAAGTAGTGTACAGTGGAGAAAAACTATTTTTGAAAGAGGATGTGAACAGAATACAGAAAGCATGCTTGGATAGGATTTTTTGGTGGAAACAAATGTTGAAATAAGAGGAAAGATCTACAGAATGAAGTTTTGGGTTGGACTGCAGTACCAAATGTCACACTGAAAACAAACCCTGTCCTGTACTTCTGTATTATTATGCTATGTGAATTTGTGTTTTTCCTGTCTTTATGTGTTTAGCTAATAAGAGGTATGTTGTAGAATTATTCTAATAATATGTTATTTACTTTATAAAGATGTTTAGACATTATTAATTCTGTTCTGTTTCAATGTTCATGTGTGATATTACTGTTTCGAAAACTATTCTCATTATTTTATATATTTACTTATGTCATAATTCCTGTAACACTGATGTATATGTTTATTTCTATTCTTTTGTAAAGCCTGTATTACTACAAATGTTATCCGTATTATTATGTTTTAATGATGTTTTCTGTATCTCTGTAATTGTATACTTATGTGATAAAATTGTAATGGACACCAGTTCAGCAAATTAAGTAACTTGTATAGATTCATTTCAGTGCACATGTTTCTGTTGGTCATAGTATATGGGCAATAGGTGAGAAGTATGGACTGATAGTGTTTGGATGTGTGTTAATAATTTACCAAAGGACTGGTTAAAAGCATTGTTAGTTCTAAGGACAATTCCAAAAACTTTGCGAGTGCGCAAGTGGTGGTTTGTGGACTTGCTATATTGTCTGCAAGACTCTTCGATAGTGATTGTGCACCTGCACAGTCGCAACAGATGGCTGCTGGCCGTCTCTACAAGGACTGATGTGGGACTGCACCTCCGATGGCCCACCAATACCATTATTTCTACAAGGACTGCAGTGGGTCTGCATCTCGTACTACAACTGGAGACCACCACCAGCAATGGAGGAACTTTGGCAATGCCAGTCACTCGTGCTGATGAAACGTCAGAAAAGTCTTTAGACGTGTACGTCTCCCGAAAAACCCGAGACAGAAGCCAAAAGGCAGTTTCTCAACAACTGGCCTTGAAAGCCTGAACACTCTTGTATTTGCAATCACATGTGATCCTCACAAAGAAGCGTAACATGGATGATACATGATGATGGTGAGTGAATGTCTTCAAGGAGAATCCTGTAAAGATGAAAGTACCTCACGCACGCAAAGGAATAGTCAAAATGTTATTTAAGTAATAGTGTGAAACAATGGAATAGAAGTTAAAGGGAATTAAAATAGTTAACAAACTTGTAAATGCAGAGGTCAAGAATTTAAATTTGAAGTGCCTGATTATGGTTTCAAATAGTAAGAACTTGATGAGGAGTGCCTGGAAGACATACAATATTACTGAACAAATTTACAAACCTATGAAAGTAAAATTAAATGTTCGCTTTTGAAACACAATACAAGATTAATGAAAAATGATGAGAAATCATTCAGTATTACTGACAAGATAAAGATGTTTTATAGGAAATTTAAAGGTCAGTATGTAGTGAATAGCATATGTCACGAAAAGGCGGTAGGGGTGGAACCTTTCGTGTACCAATTGGTAAATGGTATACATGGAGAAGTCGATATTAACTGATATCATAGCAATGAGTAGAAAACCACTTCGGTGTGACTAGCATGAATACCATGTTCTCGAAGAAGCACTTGTTTTGTAGCTGAATGGAGGATGGTTTAAGAACCAGGAGTTTAGTAGGGTTAAATGCATATATTAAAGAAAGAGTGGATGTTATTGGGAAAAGGTTATTAATATTAAAAACAGTGCACAGTGTTTATCAATATATAAGAGGCTGCCTGACTTGAATGGCTGTGCAAATGCAGAATCGAGCGGCAGGTGATGTCTGGCGAGGTGTTTAAGGAAACCGAACAAATATGGGCACTTCTGTGCCGACGGTCTCTCGGACGATAGCGGCCAGCCATCAACTCCGGCCCTCAAAAGAATATTTAGGTGATGTAACCAGGGACTTTTCACGGTATGAGGTATTTAAAAACAGAATTTATAAATAGTACTTTCATGGGATAAATGTAAATACTTCCTACAAATATGATGGTTTTTATATGATGAATTGTTCTCCCCTATTAACTATTTTAACTGATGAATTCATATATTCATGTATAATGAATATTGGAAGGAGGTCCCTTAACTAATTAGTTGGAACACTGATAAAACATTTCTATCCGACATGGGGATAGAAAGGAAATGATTATCAATGTACAAGTAGTATGGAGAATATAAAAGATGTTAGTACGTTGTGTCTAAAACGCATTTCTTTATTATGTTTACTTACAACTAAATATGTGCTACCCGGAATCATGGGAAATCTGTAGCCATGATAACAGGATGACGGCAGCTGAAAGTCAAACCCAGATCACCAGTCAACAAAACAGAAGATGTGGTTGGTAACTTCGCAATGATTGCTGCAAACGCCGAAGTATAACGGAACCACAGCATCCAGGATCAGCAGATCAGGTACATGAGCAAAAAGTGGTTTAAGTAAGTGGCGCGTTCTATAAAAGGACGACCATCGAGTTGTTACTTCTTGTTAAAAGTGTTGTGGAGGAGGGCCATATGTTGTAATAAAATATACGGAAAATTCATATCCCATGTATAGTGAATTTGAATATCTTAAGCGATACGAAGTCGCAGATAAAGACGAAATATTTTCGGATTTTGTTTTTATGCAGTACTAAAATGTTAGAAAACACTCTTGCGGATTAATAAATGAAAGTAACCAAGCAGGATAATCCCACGAACTGTAATGTCATGACTATATTGTTTTAAGAATCGGCATTCCAGTTCTGAAAAAAATATCGCTGAAAAGAGACGTGTGTTCCCTCTTACTTTAGACTTCACTTTATTTTCCTAACTTTGCATTTTACTGGTACTCTACAGATAGCAAAAGTAATTGGCTGCCTTAATCAGCGCTGCAGAGAACGATAGCAGCGAGTAAGAAGCTGCTCTCTCGAAGTATTGGTGATGACCGTACCATACGGCGCGATAGTGAATCATGATAATGGGAGGACTATGCTTATCTTGAGATAGAATCTTACTTGCAGATTGCTATGTAGGGGAATCAAAGACGTCCTGCCACAAAACTCAGTGTTATATTTATGAAGCATATATATTATATATGTTATACTCATGAAGTCAACTTTTGGCATAGATAATACTAGGAGGAGCATACGGGTCATTAGAGCTTTCATACAACACTACCACTACGCAGTAAATCAGTTAAATTAATAGGCTGACAACTATTGTTACACTACTGATGATGTACGAATAGCCTCGAAGTTTTATGAAGCGTGCAAGAGAATTCAGCTCCGCGACAGTGTCTTCAGTCAGCGATAGGATGTATTCAGACTCTGCTCTTAGGTGATAGTCGGCGACAGGGCGTACTCGTATTCGGGACTTGTCTCACTGCGATAGTCGGTTTTACCATGCACCATAATTTTCTCAAATTTTCAAAATGAACCGTTTCAGGCTGTTTAATTGTGATTTCATTATGGTGTTTGTTAATAAACACGTTGTAATGGCATCCCAGAAAATATTTCAAGTAAATTAATAACCCAAAAGTATAAATTTAATCACAGGAACCCTGCTGGCATCATCTGAAGACTACAGTGTGCTACAATAACCGTTTCGAGTGGTAATATCAGTGAGAAATTCACAGAGAAGAGGTAGAGGGAAATCCCAAGCACCGATTCATTAAGATAATGCAGATTAAGTGTTATATTTTTTTGTCTTTATTTATTGATTTATTTAACCTGGCAAGATTAGGGCCATCAGGCCCTCTCTTACATCTAACCAGGCATTCTACTTATTTTACATTCATATGTTTTCGTAGACATGTTCAACAACATCTAGTACAAAAAGTGAAATAAACAATTACAAAGGCACACTTGGAAAAATACATACATATAGAGTTTATATTTGTGGATAATAAATAGTGTTATAATTAGACATTATGAAAGAGGCATATTTAAGATAGGAGTGCTAGCAGCAGTGAGTATGAGGGAGACTGATGGCGAAGGAAGGAGAAGAATAGAGACATGATGAAACATAATTAAGGAAATATAAAGTAAAAGAAGATTGCGTGGCTAATAGAGATAGATGAGGAGGAAGAACAGAAAGGAACAAGATAAGAGACACTAGCTTTGCTATTTGACAGAGGAGAGGATTGGCCTTATACATTAATTTTGTAGAAAAAGTTATGAGGATGATAGTAGGAAATGCTTCAACTTCTTCTTAAAAGCAGCAGGGGATTGGATTTTGTGCATGGTAAGGGGCTGTTTGTTCCCGAGGTGGACAGCAGCCACTGAGAAGGAGTTTGCAAAAGTTTTTGCTTTGTGCGTGGGCACAGTTCGGATACCAAATAAGAGTGACCTCGTGTTTCGATTGTGATGGCATGAAAGGTGTTTAATCTCTGAAGCGAGGTACTGGGGTGCTTACGCGACGAGGAGTCGGTGAAGTAGACATGGAGTGTGGTAGTCACGGAATTTGTCCGGTGGCAGGAGTATGAAGCACTAACATGATCATATCGGCGAATGTTGCAGGTGTAACGCACATAGGCATTCGTGGTTAGTTCTAGCCTTCTTTTGTTTTCATTATTTATGCCTTTTTGAATTACATCACAATATTGGAGGTTCGGTAGAACGAGTGCTTGCACGAGCTGGCGTTTCAGGTCCTGTGGAAATACGTTCCGAAACTTTTTGAGAGCATAGAGACAAGCGGACGTCTTCCAGCACACTGCGACTGTATTCCATGCCCAGTCGAGATGCTCATCCAAAGTTACACCCAAGGTCTTAACTGTTTTCTGATATGGTATTGGCATACCGTCGAGCAGAATAGGAGGCAGCCATTCGTGGAAATCTGAACTTACTAATTTCTGATGGGCTCTGAAGAATACTTGTGTCTTTTTTGCATTTAGTTGAAGCCCCAGGTTTTCGCCCATGTCACTACTGAAGACAGATCATCATTCGTCTGAGTGATCGCAGTCTGACGCTTAGGTAAAGCTGGAAGTCGTCGGCATAGAAATGATATTTACAGGATGACAGAACCGACGAATATCGTTGACATATAAAAAAAAAAAACAAAAGTTGTCCTAAGACTGATCCTTGTGGCACTCCCGAGGAGATATAGTCTTGGGTGGGAACGCAGAACCAGTTATACGGTACGCCACATACACCAGTTCCTGCGGGTTTGTGACTAAACTAAGAAACTTTTATGGAGGTTGGGTACCGCGAGGGGATCTTGCAACGACCTTGTAACTAGGGTGGAAGAGCGGACAGGGTGAGGACGCAGAAAACAATGGAAACTACAGCATTAAAGACACATAATGTGTATCGAAAAGACCTGTAACCCGTAACTGAAGAAAAAGAAAAAAAGATATTCCGGATTAATCCCCTATTCGGATCTCCGAGAGGGAACTGCCAACGGGCAGGTAACCACGAGGAAAAGATGGAATAACCAACGAAAGGGTAATATTCTGCGAGTTGGAGCATGGAATGTCGGAAGATTGTTGTAGTAGGAAACGTAAAAATTCTGAATAGGGAGCTGAATGGGCTCAATCTGGATACAGATAGAACCAGCGAAATATAATCGAATGAGAACAAGGTTTTCTTGTCAGACGAATATGAAGTAATATCAACAGCAGTAGAAGATCGTATAATTTGAGTAGGATACTTTATTAATAGGGAAGTGAGGTAGAGAGTGAGCTACTGTGAGCAGTGATAGGGCTCTTCTCATCAGATTCGAGAGAACCAGCGTCGATAATAATAGTTCAAGGATACGTACCGACGCTGTACACAGAAGATGAAGAGATGGAGGAAGCGAATGAGGATACTGAACGGGAGAGTCTGTATGTAATGGGAGTTGAAAAGCCAATAATCATGGAGGATTCCAACGTGATTGTAGGGGAAGGAATATAACAAATGATTATGGGATAATGTGGGGCTTTAAATAGGAATGATAGAGGAGAAAGACTAAATCGGTAGGCAATAAATTTCGGATGGTAACAGCGAGTGGTTTGTTCAAGAATCAAAAGAGGACCTGATGCACTTGAATAAGATCCAGAGACACGGGATGATTCCAGCTGGATTATCACGGGATGTTTCCAGTTGGATTACATAATGGTCAGACAGAGATTTCGAAATAAGATATTGAATAGCAAGGCACATTTACGAGCAGCTAAAGATTCAAACCACGACTTAGTAATAAGGAATAGGCTTCGTTCGGAAGTATTGAAACGTCCCCTTAGAAAAATTATACATGACTGTGCTTAAACTGACACACAACATTTTTAGCGCAATGGAATCTGACTTTCAATAATCCCTACAAAAGAATGGCCCTGACTAACATTATTCTATACCTATCAGAAATCACTTACCTCATTAGAATCTTCGTTATTCAAGCAACTGCAATACAGTGAACGCCACTACTGCCAGCTAAATAAAAGTTTCAAACTACGGAAGGCACTAACTACTGATAGGCATAGTTAGCAAATGAAAGATTTTGATAGAGAACAACCTATGTATTTACCTCAATAGTGCTGAAAAGTCATAATATATGTATCAGTCCATGATATCCAACATAACAAATTTACTCTTTCTGATGGACACACGTCCAGATCGTCCGCTCTCAAAATTTCGCAATCTCTCTCCCGACATCCACCACTGCTGGCGGCTCACCGCCAACTGCGCAACGCTATGCGCTGTTAACAGCCAACTGCTCAACACTACAATAGCCAACAACAATGCAAACCAGCCACAGACTGCACACAGTACAGCCAGTGATTGTCATACAGAGCGCTTCGTGGCGTTACCAATATAAAAACCTAAACAGCCTACTTACATAGCCTCCATGCTCCCCACAAAAAATTTTACAAATTGTTTTGTGTAGTGGCTAATACAGATTAGAAAAAAAAAATTCATATTTACAATAACAAAGAATGCAAATGCACACACTTGTCGATACAATGTTAAACAAAAGCTAAAATTTTCTCACAGTCTTTAAAGACAGTCCTGATCGTTCATCACAGTAAAATAGCAGTGTTTTCCTCAAAGTCGGAGCAGAAAAAGAAAAGGCACTCAGAAGTAGTGGATTTCCATGCAGTCTTCAAGAAGTAGTGTTGTCCTTCCAACGGAAAGACAGTGCTGACTCTTGACATGTAGACAGCTAATGGGCTACAACAGAGCAAACCCACAGCACTCATTCGAAGTTTTGAAGAATATTGGTAGGTAGGTCATCACAGGGCAGACCCACTGTAGTCTTGGTAGAGAGTATGGTATTGGTGGGCCACCAGAGGTGCAGACCCACTGCAGTCCTTGTAGTAATAATGCTATTGGTGGATCATCAAAGGTGCTGACCCACTTCAGTCCTTGTAGAGACGGCCAGCAGCCATCTGTTGCGACTGTGCAGGTGCACAATCAACATCGATGAGTCTTGTGGAGAATATAGCAAGTGCATAAACCACCACTTGTGCACCGACAACGTTTTTATTTGTCCTTAGAACCAGCAATGCTGTTAACCAGTCCATTGGTGAATTATTAACACATGTGCAAACACTATCAGTCCCTACATCTCACATATTGTCCATATACTATAACCAACAGAAATGTGTGCAGTGAAATGAATGCTTACAAGTTACATAATTTGCTGAACTGGTGTCCATTACAATTTTATAACATAAGAATACAATAACAAAGGTACAAAATACATAATTAAATAACATAACAATACAGATAACGTTTGTAGTAAAACAGGCTTTACAAATGAATAGAAATAAACTTGTACATCAGTGCTGCAAGAATTATGACATAAGTACATACATAAAAGATCAGAATAACTTTTGAAACACATAAATACAGGAAAAACACAAATTCACATAGCGTAATAACACAAAAGTACAGGACAGGGTTTGTTTTCAGTGTGACATTTGGTACTGCAATCGAACCCAAAACTTCATCCTGTATATCTTTCCTCTTATTTCAACATTTGTTTCAACAAAAAAGAAAAAATCCTATCCAAGCATGCTTTCTGTATTCCATTCACATCCTCTTTCAAAAATAGTTTTTTTCCACTGTACACTACTTTTTTGACCAAACCATTTTCTTATAGCTTCTCAATGCATTTCTTCCAATTCATCATAGTTTCTTATATAGTCTACGCCCTCTTAAGCTAACTTAAATCCACTGAGCTTAGATATATATACCAAGGGACGAGGCAATGTAGCAGTACATAACAATTAACACAAACAGCAATGACGAAAAATTGGAAATTGGCAAAGCAAGCAGCAGTATATATGAAGTAGCAAAGCAATTGCAATATTACAACTAATATAAGGCAATGTGCAGCAAACAAGAAAAATAAATCTGTAGTAAAACTGGCTTAACAGAGTAATACAAAGTCAAATTCAGTAACACTATGCCTGGCAAACAGCAGCAGCAAATGCTATAACTAATACCTAAATATGACAAGGCTCAAGCAGAAAAAATATTACACTAAAGACAACAATGCAGATAAGGGAAATGTGTATTCACATCTTAATGTCTATGTAATTAAAGTGGTGCATAAAATATTTATTTTAGTACACCTATAGAATTTTATTTTAACCAATGCTGCAGTGCAGCTGGAAACTAGATATTAAAAAAAACGAGCAAATATATATATATATATATATATATATACAAAAACGTCATTCACTCGGGAAATGGCGATATATATATATATATATATATATATACAAAAACGTCATTCACTCGGGAAATGGCGTCTCCAAAGGCAGTAAAAAATCTCTCAACTAGAAAGACAATAGATGTAAAATGTTTCTCATCATTTCATTAGGCATTTTAGTAAATATCATTAATTAAGAGCGCCACAGTGTAATCATATGTTCTCAAAATTGAGCATGTCGTATTTGTGATGCTTTCTGCAAAGAAATGTCAATAGCGAGGATAATGGCCTCCTTTTTTCTCCACCTGTGCCTCTGAAAGGCACACACTAATGGCTATTTTTTTCCAGGTGACTGTCACTCAGATGGGCCTCCACAGTACATTACGTCAAGGTTATCTACCTTCTTTACTGAAATATTTACGGCAGCAGTTTCCACTATGGTGACAGTCTCATGTAAAGAAATTCACAGATGGAAAAATTACAGTAGAAATGCGTAGAAACAAAATCCTATAAATATAACAGTGTCCAAAAAATTTTCGCCAGCATCATGATACATTCACTCATTTACACACATTTCATAACTCTTAAAGTATGATTCTTGGTTTCCAACATCCTTTTTCTCAAATCAGAGTGCCTAACCACTACTCATTATTCCTTACCTTATTACCTATACACATATTCGTCGACACTTCAATATTTCATCATAATAAATACATAGCATAATCAAATTCCTCATATAGCATCAGCTTATTGATCATAAATGTGCCTCAACAACATAATACACATCGTCATCATAATAGTAACATCATAACAGATCAATCACATCTCAAAATCGTTGTAGCTTCTTTCAATAATTTCAAGACCTAAGAAAATTTCTCTGCTCAATTCAATAGTGTCATCTACCTCAAACGTACTTTAAAAATCATGATCCCATATCAAATACAACATTCAAAGCTCTCATAGTATCACAATGGTTCCGAAAAAATATCAACAGTTCACGAAGTACAGACAAAATACAATTTCATACGTGTGAAGTTATCGAACGTTGTAATAACATAAACATCTGTCACTGATGTAGTAAAATAAATGTTTGTTTCTCTCAGTAAAATGATCAGATAGCTGTGTAATTTATGTGTTAGAGAAATATGGTACCGATGTGTAAAGTTGTATAAGCAAATACCATATTAGCTAGGGCTCCTTGTGCTTGCCAGACACATGGTACACGTAGCAGGCGTGTATCCCCATGAGGATAAATGTAATTATACCCTCAGGTGTTACAGATTACAGCAATGGAATGAAATGTATCACAGAAAACCTTTGTAGCTTTGTAATTCAACAATATTTAAAAATAAATGCTTTAAGTACAAAATTAATCACTCAAATACGTGTATTGTAGCGCTAAACTGTGCGTCTTGTTGAACGATAATTTCTGTCATTGCTTAAGAGTAAAAAATGTGGTAAGTGTCGTAATTATCGTCGTCCGTAAGCAAAGTTCTGTGGAAGTCAATGTACTTAACTATGAATAAACAAAGGGAATTAATATGCATATAGATATCGTAGTTGTTATGCTTATTGCCATGATGCAGTAAGTACTGTACTGTAACGTATTGTTGTACTACAGACAAGGCTGTCTCATTGTAGCTACACCACAAAAGTTACTACTAAAACATGTATTCCTTTCCAGAATAATTCAGAAGAACTGTGCAGATATAAAACAGATACAGCACAAAGGCGATAATATAAATTGTGTCACTCATTAATAGTGCCGTGATATAATCGTGTAACTGTCAAATAAACTAACCACTGAGTCATCTGATATCTCTCAGAAAGCACTTTAAATCCATAATGTATTTTCAAGTAAACCAAAATGTTGCAGTGAAATCTCATTAGCAGTACTGGTATATGTTCTAAGTATGTAAGCCTTATAGTCGTTACGTAATCGTGCAACTAACAAGCAAGAATGTACACACACAATAACACTGTCGCGTCTGTTCACTATAAGAAGGCATTCGCAATTATTGTCTAAATATATTCCCTAGGTTCAAGAATGGATAGTTAATTTTAAAACATAGTTGCATGTTAACAGTTTCTAAGTTTGACAAAGCATACTAGTAACGTGAAGTGACAAATTTTATAGCAATGACTAAGTTTAAAAAAACAGATTCTCTCTCAATAAACGGTTTTACAGGTCAAATGTGGTGCAATCTTTTACCCTTACTAGTGCGCAGAGTTTCAACTTCAAAGCTATTATCATGTTTTATACGTCGGTAAGGAATGTTAAAATTTTTCTCAAGATTAGCGTCCACGTTATGTTTCTCTGAGCCAGCCAGTGCACGTGGCTGCCTGCGGTGCGAGTCATTCTCTATCTCTTTGTTGGCGCGCGTCGTTATTGGGATTTGGACGTCTAACTTCTACAAATTCACCTTGTCGAGAGTGCCCTGCTCTCTTTGAATCACGCCAATTCTGATGCAATTCAGGTCTGTCGTTACGATTATATCGTCTGTCGTCATGTCGGTAGATTCCATAGTTTCTTTCTTGTCGAGAACGTGGTGGAGTGTATCTCCCTGAATCGTAACTGCACAATGAACTGTTGCCTCTGAAGTTATTCTGTCTCCCTTGATAATAATTCTTTTGGTTCCCACATTGTCTGTTTCTCTGATTCTCTCTGTCATATTCATTACTATGGAAATACGATCTTTCTCTGTAATTATTATTACTCTGCCAGTGGTTGTCATACGGGTGGTGTCTGTTTTGGTCACGGTTTGCGTTGTAAGAATAGCCTTGTAGTGTCCAGTTATTATTTCTGTCATCGTGGAATTGTGACGGATGTGACCTGTAATTGTTGTGCTCCTGATTTTGCGTTCCGCGATTGTCAGTGTCAATTTCCAATTCTTGTAACAGTCCCTGAAAAGCTTCAATGTCGTCTTTGCAACGTCCTGCCAAAATAATATGTCGTAAATGTTCAGGCAATTTGATTAAGCAAATGCGGATGAGATCTGAGGGGCTGTAAGGGTTTTGGCAGGTACTGATTCTTGTGCAACATGTCTTCAAAATATTTCACAAGACTGGAAAATTCAGATTGTTCGAAATGTTTGATCATTATGATGCTATGTTTTACTCGGTCTTGTGTGGCTTGAGACCAATATGCTGAGAGGAAGGCATGATAAAATTTTCCTTCACTGTGACAATCCTGAATGACCGATCGCATTATTACAGCTGGTTCATTCTCTAAGTAGCCACACATAATTCTAATCTGTGCTCCAATGGCCAGTTGCGAGGAAAAGAATGAGAGAATTGATGAAGCCACGCTTGTGGATGAATGTCGTTGCCAGAATTCTTAAATGTTTTGAATTTATGTGTAGTAATGGACAGCTTATAGTCAGAATCATAGTGTCGGGGAGTTGCATATCGATCGTGTCGGCGTTTCCATCTCAAAATTCGGTGCACCTTGCCAATTTCTTTCATAATTTCCGAAATGCCCTGTGTTATTATTTTGTGGCTTTTCCGTATTTCTAATTCCCTCTTCCTGTATTGGAGTGCGAGCCTCCTCTGAAATATGTAATTCTTGTATTACTTGTGCCAACTGATCCTGTACTTCCCGGATTTCTCTTTTGTACTGTGTATTGATTTGATTTTGATTTTGTTTGAATTCCTTAATTTGTTCATACTCTTCTGTGTCAGTGATGCTTACATTCCTTGTTTCATTCAGATCATCATCTACCTTTGTAGATAAAGAAGTGAACTGATCCGAAAGTTCGGCTACTTTCTCCGTTAGTGAACTTATTTCCTCAGTGTGTTTTTCTGAACCAAGTTTCAGAGTGTCCATTTGTGTTGAAATCGTATCTACCGTGACCTTTAAGTTTTCCTGAGTTTTTGCAAGTTGCGTAACCGGATTGGTAGATGCAACTGAGTCAATTTTAGCTTGCAAGGTATCGTGATTTTGATGAACAATAGTTTGCAGTTCCTTTATGGCTGCTTCGTGATTATTTAACGCATTTTGATGCCACGAAAAAGTAGGTTGAAAATGCTCAAAAATTTGTGTTTTTATGTCATTACAGACTTTTTGACATTTCGATTCGATTTTATGTAACTCAGTAGTTAAATCTTCATGTGTTTGTTCAAGTGTGGTGTCTAACTTTTGATGATTTTGTTCCATTGCGTCTAACTGTTGCTGTGTTTGTCTCTGGTGTTGTTCCATTGTGTCTAACTTTTGAAGCCTTTGTCCCATTTGTTGCATTAACTGTAATAACAATGCACTGGTGTCTCAAACATGTTCCTCAGTGCTACTCGGCAGTAAATTTGGACCTGCAACATTCGCATTTTGAAAGGCAGGAAATATGTCTTGACTTATTTGAGAAAACGGTGAGGACGCAAAACATGAATTTACAGTATTTGCAAGATCGTGTCCTGTCATTTCGGATTCTTGAGGCGAGCTGTTGCCGACCGATCGGTCGATAATGCTTCCCTGTTCACTAATTGTTTCACTGCCTACACCATTATTTGCAGCCTGCTCCATTTCCCTATGCACAATTACCAAATTACTACTTTGAACATTAGTTAATTCATTACTTGGCGGTGCTAACACACTGTTTTCGTCTTCACTGTCATTTCTCAGTTTACTTTGGATCCTAGTATTACGTTTTTCACTCGCCATTACTGTCACAATATTTCACACAACAACACAGAAAAGCACAATTTGAAGAGCAAAATAAGAAAACACATTAACATAGCATTGAAAATAATATCTCGTTAACTGCTAATGCAGCTGCGAAATACTTGGTGCAAATCTACCTGCATGCCACAAGTGTTTTACTGTACAACAATAAATGACTGCAACTACAAAGGAGGTTCTCTTTACAATTACATGCTAGCAATAAACCAAAGCTACACTAATTACACAAACTACAAGAAAAAATAAGAAGATTCCAGTGAGGTATCCTTGGCTAAGGGTCGACATATGAAACGTCCACTAAGAAATATTATGCATGACTATGCTTAAACTGACACACAATATTTTTAGCGCAACGGAATCTGACTTTCAATAATCCCTACAAAAGAATGGCCCTGACTAACATTAACCAATACCTTTCAGAAATCACTTACCTCACAAAAATCCTCGTTACTCAAGCCACTGCAATACAGCGAGCGCCACTACTGCTAGCTAAATAAAAGATTCAAACTACTGAAGGCACTAACTGCTGATAGGCATAGTTAGCAAATGAAAGATTTTGATAGAGAACAATCGCCGGCCGGTGTGGCCGAGCGGTTCTAGGCGCTACAGTCTGGAACCGCGCGACCGCTACGGTCGCAGATTCGCATCCTGCCTCCGGCATGGATGTGTGTGGTGTCCTTAGGTTAGTTAGGTTTAAGTAGTTCTAAGTTCTAGGGGACTGATGACCTCAGCAGTTAAGTCCCATACTGCTCAGAGCCATTTGAACCATTTTTTTGATAGAGAACAAACAATGTATTTACCTTAATAGTGTTCAAAAGTCATAATATATATATCAGTCCATGATATCCAATGTTATGAATTTACTCTTTCTGATGGACACACGTCCAGATCGTCTGCTCTCAAAATTCCGCCATCTCTCTCCCCACATCCACCACTGTTGGCGGCTCACCTCCAACTGCGCAACGCTATGCGCTGTTAACAACCAACTGCCCAACACTACAATAGCCAATAACAATGCAAACCAGCCACAGACTGCACACAGGACAGCAAGTTGTTTTCATACAGAGCGCTACTTACAGTATCATTGTGGAAGGAAGTAGGGGGCTGAAGTGCTGAGAAATGATGGGACTCCTTTCAAGTTCACCAGGGATGTGGATACTGTGAGAAGGAACACCATAGTAGGTATTTCAGTTGAAGAGTACAGGACGGCTCTAAAAAAGGCGCTAACAGACTTTAGAAAGCCAAACATAGGTACAACGAAGATAACTGCGAAGAAACGTCGGGTGACAGAAGAATTACTTCAGTTGAAGGACAAAGGTAGGAAGTAGAATAACGTTCAGAGAAAGAGAGGTATACAGTCATGTAAATAAGTTAAGAATGGAATAAATTTATGAAATGAAAACAGCCACCAGTTGTGGAAGGTAATAGTTAAAAGCTCTTGACCTAGGTTCAGCCCATATAAATGGACCTTCTTCAGATGTTTTATTACATTGAATCAACTATATATAGATAAACGTAACGTTCAAAAAATAGGATTTAGTTCAAATGATTCAAATGGCTCTGAGCACTATGCGACTTAACTTCTGAGGTCATCAGTCGCCTAGAACTTAGAACTAATTTAACCTAACTAACATAAGGACATCACACACATCCATGTTCGAGGCAGGATTCGAACCTGCGACCGTAGCGGTCTCTCGGCTCCAGACTGTAGCGCCTAGAACCGCACGGCCACTCAAGCTGGCTAGGATTTTGTAAACACACAGCGTACATATACTAGAGGTTCTTACAATATGCAATAAAAATACGTCCACTTGTTGTCAAAAATGTAAGCTGTCTGGTCACATGCAAAAAACAGCAGAGTGACCGACTGCCCAAGAGCCTAACATGGGCAGTAATGCATTTCAAAAAGGCCAAAAGTTATTATTCTAATAATATCATTTTTCTGAAACTTTTTCTGATATCATTTCATCTGACTCGGCACACCCCATGCCCATAAATTGACCTTCTTCCATTATAGTCTTCATCGTGCAGTAATTACTCCATTAGTACCTGAGAGTTTGCGAGATGTGATTAAATTAATTAAATCTACAACCACCAATAATCACTCAGCAGTTGACAGTTTTTTCGATGAGAAAACCTCTAAAAAAATGTTCCACATTAGGTGATAGTAACGAAAAGGTGTGGATGGGAAAAGATCCTTCATTTGCATACCGTTTCTAGGTAATGTTTTGTATAAAATTAGGCGACTTCGTTCGAAGAAATACAGCTGCAATGTGTCTCTGTCACCGAATAACAACTTGAGAGGAAAGTTAATACATAACTTGGAAGGCAAAGAGGAGGCATTTTCACAATCGTGGATTTATAAGATAAAATGTAATGAATGCCCACTTTTTTATTCAGGTCAAACGAGGAGGGCATTTAAAACTAAGTACATGAAACTTTTACTGGTCAAAGGAGGTATTGATATTTATGGGTCCACATACGCTGAACATCTCGTTCAAAGCGGACATTCACCTAGTAATTCAGAAGGTACTATTATTTTGCGTAGAGAGGAAAAGGGATATAGGTTGGATTTATTGGAAGAACTTCAAATTTTTAAACGCGATTTCAACAATAATGATTCAGTACTATAAGGATTCAATTTTGAACAACGATTTGCGACCTGAAAATAAAAATTTCTTTTATGGTTTTCGTACCGTGCTCGATTTATAAAAATTCCTTCAATGGTTTTCGTACTGTACTCGAATTAACATAATTGTTACATCGAACTACTCTACTGCTTTCTAAATGCCAAACTCTTCATAAACGTTCCCAGTAAAATCCTGTACATGTCTATATAATTGCGTCACTTCTCATGTAATTTTCATAGACCTTGTTGTCCTGTTGTAGCAGTCTCTGATGCTTTCTGTCACTCGTTATGTTCAGAATTTGAGTTATAAAAATGTTTCGATTTTAACATGTGGTTCAGTTACATCAAGTGTTTGCTGCACCTATACACCGCAGGGTGAATCAGCACCATCTAGGCGCAGTTTTCACACCATTTCTGTTCACACATGGATGTTGCTCCGTCAGTTGGATTTTATCCGTTACTGGTCACACACGCCACATCTGACAGCATATTATTTTACGTAGGACAAGATCAGACCGCTGTATTAACGATAGTCAGTTTTAATTACGACTAAGCCCATTGGCGGCACATCATGATCTGCATGTAAAATGTAAGTTGTGATGACTCATATTAATAATTAATAACTTTTGATCTCTTTAAAGTGTGTCAGTCCCCATGAAAGGAACTCTGCTGTGTTTTGCACGTGGCCATTTATGATAACAAGTGGACTATTTTTATTGCATATTGTAAGAACCTCCACTGCATGTACATTGTGTTTTCATAAAATGCTAATTTTCTGAGCGTTGCATTTATCTGTATACACTTATTCCTAAGTAATAAGACTTCTGAAGAAGGCCCATTGGTATGGATTAAAACCTAGGTCGAGAGATTTTGATTACTGCCTTCCGCAATGGTGACTGTTTTTATTCCGTATATTACGTTTACATAGTTGCTACTGTAGCCATGCTTAAGATTCTAATGAAATAAATAGTAAATGCAGGGAAGCTAAGGCGAAATGGCTGCAGGAGTAACGTGAAGAAATCGAACTATCCATGACAAGTCCGTTTACAACAACGGCGATCCTGCATCGATCCAAGACATAGGATCAAGATACAAAAGAAGAAATATTTGAGGATGTAGGATGCAAGTACTACTGTGAAGAGAAGAGGTTGTCGCAGGAGAAGTATTTGTGGCATGATGCCAACAGAGATAAGGGAGGGGGGGGGAGGAGGAGAGAGAGAGAGAGAGAGAGAGAGAGAGAGAGAGAGAGACAGACAGAGAGACAATCATCAACTGTTTCTCCCAATGCTGATCTAATATGACGAAGAGCTGTTCCTAAATAAAAACGCTTTATTTATTTTTTACTCTCTGAACTTACAGAAGAATTCATCAATTTGATACATGTAACTCTTCAGGCTTTCCCGGCGATCTAATGACATCTTGGGTTGTCGGGTGTTCTGCCGGATATCAGCGTCGTACATGCACGATATTTCGGTCACGTAGCTCGTAACCTTCATCAGGTGCAACCTGAGACTGCTCCTCGAGTGGACATGGTCCAGTATTTATGCCTATGGCCTTCCCCCTCCACCAACGGCTGCAGGCGCTTCCCCTGTGGTCCGCGCCCATTCCCTGCGACCTGCTGGAGCGTTGCTGCTCTGTATTCCGTCCGCTGCGGTTCTAGGTGTTCCCTCTGCGGTCCGCGCCCACCAACCCCGCTCCTGGGGGTTTCATCTACGATCTGGGGTACCAAGCGTTCCCCCAGCGGTCCGCGCCCGCTCACCACGACCTGTTGGAGTGTTGCCGCTTCGTTTTTCGTCCACTGCGGCTCTGGATGTTCCCTCTGCGGTCCGCGCCCACCAGTCCCACTTCTGGGTGTTCCATCTTCGGTCTGGTGCTCCTGGCAGTCCGTCAGGGGCTCGTTTTCCATCTCCATGTCTCTGGTTCTTCTGTTTGAGCAATGTTGCAGCTGGCCCCGTTGCTCCTTTAACAATTCCAGAGCGGGATCCCAGGCTCTGCTTAGCTGGTACCCTATGTCACGGTTCATAAGATCGTCAGCCATTTTAATTTCTATCGAATCTCTTAGAACACTGTCCCAAAATCTGGGTGTTTGTGCTAGAATCCTGGTATCCTCATACATCATGGCAAGATCTAGTTCTAGACAGTGTTCAGCAATGGCTGACTTAGTCACCCATCTTAATCTAGTGTGCCTCTGATATTCTTTGCACCTGATCTTCACAGTTCTTGTCGTCTGGCCAATGTAGGACCTGCGACATTGACAAGGTATATTGTAAATCCCTGGTTTTCGTAACCCCAGGTCGTGTTTGACACTCCCCAGCAGTCCCCCAATCTTGTTGGATGGACAGAAAACACACTTGATATTGTGTTTACGGAGGATCCTACTCATTCTGGCAGAAATAGAGCCAGCATAGGGCCGATATGCCACCTTCTTTGTTTCATCTTGGTCTTCTTCAGGAACCTGTGGAATGGTGGCTGGTTGGAGTGCCCTCTCAATTTGTCTGTCCGTGTATCCATTCTTGGAGAAAATTGTTTTGAGACGTTCTATCTCTATAGGTAGATTCTCTTGGTCTGACAGGGCATGTGCTCTGTGGACCAAAGTCTTCAGAACCCCATTCTTCTGTGCAGGGTGGTGACAGCTGCTGGCCTGCAGATATAAATCAGTGTGTGTTGGTTTTCGGTACACACTGTGGCCAATTGATCCATCTGCTTTCCTCTGGACTAGTACATCCAGAAATGGCAGCTGGCCATTCTTCTCCAGTTCCGTGGTGAACTTGGTATTAGGGTGGCATGAGTTAAGATGTTCAAGAAACTCATTGAGCCTGTCCATCCCATGTGGCCAGATCACGAAGGTGTCATCCTCATACCTAAAGAAGTATGTGGGTTTAAATGTGGCTGTCTCCAATGCCCTCTCCTCAAAACTCTCCACAAACATGTTGGCAACCACAGGGGACAGTGGGCTGCCCATAGCTACACCTTCAGTTTGCTCGTAATATTGGTTTGGAGCGGCAACATTCCAACAGGTCGTGGTGAGCGGACGCGGACCGCTGGGGGAACGCTTGGTACCCCAGACCGTAGATGAAACCCCCAGGAGCGGGTTTGGTGGGCGCGGACCGCAGAGGGAACACCTAGAACCGCAGCGGACGGAAAACAGAGCAGCAACGCTCCAGCAGGTCGCAGGGAATGGGCGCGGACCACAGAGGAAGTGCCTGCAGCCGTTGGTGGAGGGGGAAGGCCATAGGCGTAAATACTGGACCAGGTCCACTCGAGGAGCAGTTTCAGGTCGCACCTGATGAAGGTTACGAGCTACGTGACCGAAATATCGTGCAAGTACGACGCTGATATCCGGCAGAACACCCGACAACCCAAGATGTCAATTTGATACATCATTTTCGTGGATTCATTAGAAAAAGCTATACCCCATTCTAAAAATTGTATTTATTATTTTAATGAATTGATAGCATAAAATACATTAAAACTGGCTCAGCCATTTGCTGGTAAAAAGTATAATCCACGAAAGAAAAAACACTTTTGCAAACATGTAAGCCAAACCAGCTGTTATAGGCTGCAGTTTCATAATCTCTGTTTTGCCTTGCGGCTCCACCGTGTCACCAGTTTCTTCTGATGCCGAGAGGTAAGTTAATGACAGTAAACATCTCGTGGCCCACAGATGAGAAATTAACATGAGTTGTGCTTGACGAAGTTGTACACTAGACAGAAGAGCTTATGAACGACAAAAATGCCAGAACGATAATATCTGAACTACGGCAGCGAACTGTTATTTGTTTGCAACTATTGTCTCTTGGGCAATAAATTAAGCGGCATTTGAACAGGGTGGGAGCCTCCAACAAACGCCACGATTCTCAGTTATCTGCTTGACTAACGACCACTTCGAGACGAGGAGCACGGGGCGATATTACCAAGAATTAATTAAGTTAAACCAAGAAGTAGAGGCATTATTACGTGCCTGGGACGTCCTAATAGTCTCTCCGGGAATCACCTTTTAGACCGTCCCACTAAGAAAAGCCCCACTGAAGTAGCACATTTTCATTAATGCAGTTTGTCTGCTACGTATATAATGTAATCAACATGCAGCTAACAGTAAAAAAAAAAAAAAGTTGTATCACTTCCTATGAACACGAATTTCATACTAGAGAGATTATGTTAGGACGAAAATGAATTAACATTTTCGTTAACAATTATTTTAGCTCACATTGTGAACAGAATACAGAATTTTCATTGCACCTCGGTCTCTAACTAATCGTACCCATGCTAGCCCTTGTAACACGGTCGTTGAATTTTATAGTATGAACTACTTTCCTACTAAGGGCTTATAATTGTAATCCGATATGACAACCAACTTTGTATTACAACTAATATAAATGCAATCTCATGTGTAGTCGAAACAGCGTAAGAAGTTCTCTGACAGTCCACAGCACTGTTGTTAGCTTTCAACTGCGAAGCGCTTCTGGCTGCAGGCAAAAAGAGCAGTCGTCTACAGAGCTATGAGAACACTGAAGCGTTTCCATAGAGACGTCTGCAAAATCGTGTCCCGTGAGTGGGAGAGATAGTCCGTCTGCTTGGCTGCCGATACGATAGCTCAGCGTGTTCGGTCAGACAGCTGGAGGTTGGCCTCTGGAAAAAAAAGCAACAAACTGAGTGAAGTAATTAACAACGAACTTCGTCGGATCTCATGTGACGTCCGCTACGACCAAATACAACGAAAAAAAAGATCAGTGATAACGTCTTAGCCTATCATGCAGTGGGCCCGGATTCGATGCCCAGATGGGTTGGAAATTTGCTCGCTCGTGGACTGGTTATTCAGTTGTCATCATCATCATCATTATCTTCAACGAGACGCAAGTCGCCCAGTGGCGCGTCATCTGAAGTAAGACTTTTAACACGTTGACCGAACTCCACCGGATGGCGCCTCCATCAATGCCACGTGTCATTTCATTTTATTTCATTAGGTGAGGTAAACCCGCGAATCTGTCACACCCAGCTCACTGCAGCTATCAAGAATCAACTTATGCAGAGTCAACCATAGTAAGAGCGCTCAACTTAACGTATGTTTTAAAAGAAATATTTCAAAAGAGAAAGTACGATTTACTCAGATTAAATGACCACGAAGTAGATGTGAAGGATCCCTCCTACTTTGTAGACAAAATAACACTTGACTGTGAAAACAAGGAGTGGACTTGCAAAAATATTACTGACCGACAGAAGTCTACTTTAACAAATATAGGCGTTAATTTATGGAATAAATTTCTGAGAATATATGTTTCGTGCCCAGCGTTGTATGAAAATGTATTCTGGGCTGTGGGAAAAAATCGCATAGACTGTAAGAAATAAAATAAGGAGGTTCCTAGGGAATCATCGAAGAAAGGACACATGGAAATTCCTGACAAGACGAAGCGACAAGATGATAGGATATGTCTTAAGATGTCAAGGAAAATCTTCCATATTACTTGAGGGAACGGAAGAGGATAAAAACTGTAGGTGAACTGCGAGAAAGGTCGTATGGTGCAAGCGCTTTTTGGCATATGAGAGGAGTTCGTAGCGAGCCTCATAAAACCACTCAAAGGACTGATTACTAAAAATAATAAAAACTTTAAAAAAGGAGGTGACGTTGGGAGTTCTGTTCCTTTACTGGAACCCAGGTTCGAACGTAGTCACTTCTTAAATTCTGAACAAAGCTCATCATCAAAAGAGAAGTCTCCCGGTATTAGATGTCTGCCAACGTCCTTATGAAAGAGGGCGGAGTAGCGGATAGAGTTTCAGGGCGTTCTCTAGACCATTGGATGGGAAACTTCCCTAAAACGCGAAGGTATCAGCAATGATCATGAAGATGCAGGAGGCCGTAGAAACCACAGACATTAGGTGTACTGACAGGACGAGTGGCCTGAAAGTGAAAAAGTGCCATGATGATTTCTCCATTGGCAAAAGGTTCCGAATTAATCCCCCCATTCGAATCTCCAGAACAAGACTGTCAAGGGAAGGTGACCATGAAAAAAAGAAAAAGAAAAAAAGAAGAAATAACTAACAGAGGGATAACACTGACCGTGTAAGAGGATGGGATATCAGAAGTTAGAGCGTAGTGGGAAAGATAGGACATATGAGAAGGGAAATATAAAGGCTCGTTCTAGATGTAGTGGGAAACAGTGAAATGAAACAGAAAAAAGAACTTCTTGTCAGAAGAGTGTTGGGAGTATCAACAGCTGCAGCAAATGGGACAAAGGGAGCAGGATTCATTATGAATAGTAAGGTTGAGCAGAGAGTGAGTTACTGTGAAAAGGATTGTTCTCATCGGAATCGACAGACAACCAACGCCAAAAACAATAGCTCAGGAAATACATTCTGACGTCCCAAGCAGCAGATGAAGAGACAGAGGAAATATATGAGGAAATTGGACGGGAATTCATTTCTTAAAGGGAGATGACAATTTAATATATAGAGGAGACTTGAATGCGGCATTAGAGAAGGAGTAGAAGAAAGGGTTACAGGAGTGAATGAAATTGGTAGTAGGAGTTAGAGAGGAGGAAGACTAATTGTGATCTGCAATCAGTTTAAGCTAGTAATAGCAAATAATGAGTTCAAGAATCAAAAGAGGATGATGTATACTAGGAAAAGACACAGAGACACTGGAAGTTTTGAGCTGGATTACATCATTGACAGAGGTTCCCAAATCAGATATGTAATTTTAAGGCATACCCAGGGCAGATATAAACTCAGATCACAATTTAGTAATGATGTGTGGAAGGAAGTGGGATACTGAAGTGCAGGGGAATGGTAAGACGCGTCTAAAGTTCGCTAAAATTTTTCACATTGCAATAAGGAATGCTGTAGTAGGCAGTTCAGTTGAAGAGGAGGGCACAAAGAGTAATCACAAACAGCGGGAATACAAGAATTAGTACAAAGAAGGTAACTGCCAAGAAATCTCGAGCAACAGGAGAAAGACTTGCCTTGATCGTCGAAAGAAGGAAACACAAAGGTGTTCAGGGAAAGACAGGAATACCGAAATATAACTGACTTAGGAATGAATTAAATAGAGAATGCAGGAGAGACAAGTCGGCATAGCTGCAGGATGAATGTGAATAAATCACAAAGTAAATACATAAATGTAAATTAAAAAGCAACTTTCGCTGAAGTTAAAAGTAAGGACGCTAACATCAAGAGCGCAGTACGAATTCCATTGTAAAACGCAGAAGACAGAGCGAAAAGGCAGAAAAAGTGCAATGGAAGCTAAAGGTTGGCTTATTCTTGAAATGTAATAAATATTCGCATTACAGGTTTGAGTTGCGGTCTCTCAAATAGAATTTCAGTTTTAATATTAATGTAGCTTTGCTTGACTTTAGTGGTGACTTCCTTTTCAGTGATTTTTTGCAAAGCCTAGAAGGAATAATGGCTCTCGTAATTAAAACAATGAAAATGTTATTTTGTAACTTCGGTCGCCGGACAAGAGAACTTCAGATATCGATATTTAAATGATACAGGTTTCTTATCTGAAAGGACACACATTATAATACGAGACCGCTAGTAAAATGTTAGTTAACAGCCATTATCTTATGTCAATTTTCTTGGAGCTGACTGTTGCGAAATATTATTACACAAATACAAATTATGTATGACAGAAGCAATTAGGTTCGTTATACTGTCACTTTAAATAAAACATCGACACTTTTGATGACCTACTTTATCAACTAAATAATTGCACAGCGTCATGATACGACGATCCTCTAAAAATTCTACCAGACAGAACAGGCGAATAATAAATGAAAGATTTTGTCTTTTCTTTTAGAAATAAACTTTATCTCTTTTGCCCATCACATGTATATAAATTAATACTTTGCCGCTACTCGGCATATTTATTCCATACAGAATTTTTCATTTATCTTAAACGATCTATTTCACGAGCGGGGAGACTCGTCTCGTGATGGAGTCGATATGGGAGACACGGGGGATGCAGTTTTAGGGACATTAACTTGGAAGACTTGAGATCAAATAAGGCATTAGGGATTGATTGATAACATCCATCGAAATTTCTAAAATCATTGGGGAAGTGGCAATCAAATGACTATTCACGTTGGCGTGTAGAATCTATGAGACAGGCGACGTACCATCAGACATTCGGAAATAAGTTCTTCCACAAAATGCAGAGAATAGCAAGAGCAGAAAAGTGAGAGAACTATCAAAGAGTCAGGTTAACAGCTCATACATCCAAGTTCCTGATAAGAATTATACACAGAAGAATGAAAAAGAAAATTTAGTGGCTGTTACATGACGATCAATTTTAGTTTAGGAAAGGGAAAGGCACTCGAGAGTTAGTCCTGGCTGAAGAAATATCAAGACACGTTCGTAGGATTTGTGTACCGCGCAAACAAGACACGTTCATAGGATTTGTAGACCTCGAAAAAGAATTCTCCAGTGTAAAGAAGTGCAAGTTGTTCGAAACTTTAAGAGAAAGAGAATAGGTTGCAGAGAAAGGCGTGTAATATACAACCTGTACAAGATCCATGAGGAAATAGTAAGACTGGAAGACAAAGTACGAAGTGCTTAGAAAAGGTGCTGTTCAATCAAAACGATGGCGGAAATAAAAGAAAGGTCAAGAGTGGGATTAATATTCACGGCGAAAGGATATCAGTGATAAGCTTCGCTGAAGACTTAGCTGTTCTCAGTGGAGGTAAAGAAGAATGGCGTGAACAGCCTAGTGAGTACAGAATATGGATTGATAGGAAATGGAAGAAAGTCGGAAGTAATGAGAACTAACAAGAATGTGAATAGCGAGAAACTTAACATTAAAATTGGGAAATTACAAAGTAGACTATGTTGAGGAGTTATTCTATGTTGGAATCAAATTAACTTCAGATGGAGGAAGCAACGTGGACGCAAAATGCTGTGTAGCACAAGCGACGAGGCGAAGGGGGTTGGGGGCGGGAAGGGAAATTGTGTTCTTGGCAAATAGAAAAGAAAGAAAACATGTAATTGTATCGATATTAAATACAGGGGTCAATTTAAAGAAGAAATTGTATTAAAATGTCCTTAAAGAATGTAATATGATTGTAGCATCCCGGCTGTGAGTACCAACGATGATGCGCTACCGTAATTTGATACGACAACGCTCTTCGTTGTGACGACAACGCTCTTTGCTGAAAAAAAAAGGAGCATCTATGTTTCCTAAAATTGTTGGAGATAATAAATGCTGATTGGACATTGTGCCTTTTCGAGGTCAGATAAGTTTGCGTATAGATGTAATTTGAAGTGCAGAGGTCAACATGTAATCGCAATTATCAAGAATAAAAACTGTACTTGTGGAAAAAAGGAAGATAAATATCTATACGAAACTTTATTCGATGTTTGATCCTCGGACCTTTATAAAAACTATTACTGTGTTTAGCAATACACTGCATAGTGATATCTTCGCGAGTTAACAATACTGGACGAATCTGCTACTATCACGGTCCGAACGACGCGCAATATTTCGCCGTCATCTTGTATGTTGAATATATGCCCTAAGCCTCCAGTTTGTTGGAAGATTTCATACTGCCACTGTTTTTCATCCTTATCATTCTGAAAGTGTTTCCAGACAAGAAAATCTTACGGCGACTGTGAATATTGTAGTTGCTAAGGAAGACGGTGTCTTTGTCGCGAGTTGTAGCAGTTTTCTTCGACTTTGCCTGGCATCCTCTGAGAAGGGAGAAGCAGGAACCTCCGACCGCCAACTCATCCTGTACCTAACCCGTTCTCTCTTTACAGCAGCCATGAAGAAAGCACATTCATCTACAGTCAAATCTTTTCACAGATTGTATCTGACAGGTAAAAATTTTATAATGTATGCATCCACGCAAAAAAATTTCAAAAGAGAGATTTTTTAATGCAGTACCTTTCTTATATTTGTCAAATACAAAGGTCAAGTAGCAACATAATTAATGAATTAATAAATTTTCTTTTTTGCCAAGCAGTTTACTTTCAGAGTGACGACCAATTGACAGGACTGCTTGCAAAGTTAGCGAACTTGTTAGGATTTTGTATCATTTTCATGTATGTATGCTATTTATAAGGTGTGTATATAACTTGTGTTACTGTGTTGCATACCCTGTACATGTTCTAGACCACGACGGGGATACAGGGGCTGCCAGACTGATGCTGTGTGGTTCATCTCAACAGGTCATCTGAACGTCCAGGCTGCAGGCAAGCAACAATAAGTTCACCCGTCTGGAATCTAATACTGTCCTTTTCTGTAGAGTTTTCTTATTTCTGTTAGTTATAGATGTATATTTTGTAAAAATTCATGAGAAGATTTGTACTGATTTTATGTGTATATTTTGAAACTACGTGGGTCGTGTGAAGATTTTTTGTTTAGTGATATATGGTTAGGACACGCGCCCATTCGGGAATGGAACGGGAACAGAACACAACGGCCAATATTAAATCAGTTGAGGGTGTCCCTTCCACTGATAGATCAGTACCTGTAATGACCACACCTAGGACTGAGGAATTTAACATCAAAGATCTGTTACTTAGTATATCCCGAGCGGTGCAGACGTTAACTGCAAATCAGAAATCGATGCCCGCTAAAGTGCAACCTATAGCAACTGAACAGTCTAGGATAGCTTCCACACAAGAATCAATGGCAGCAGAAGAAGACAAAATTTCTACTACAGTTCATATTCTACAACAGAACAGGCCAGTCTCATTGCTAAACATGACGCTCTCGTTAAACAGCAGGAGGCACTAGTAACTGAACTAGGGAATATCAGGCTGTCCACGCAAGAGTATATTGCTATGGCTGAGTCATTGCCAACCAAACACGATTTTGAGAGTTTGAGATGCGAAGTGGACATTTAAGCATTCAGCGAAGTGATCTTGCTACGGAAGTGGCAAATTTTAAGCTGTCCCAGGAGAAAGTTCCAGACGAAGTCTCCAAAATCAAAACCGAAGTAAAAGATGTTACCATAACCGTAGATACTCTTGTGTCCAAATTGGAACTTGTTAAATCAGATCGTGTCGCAAGTATAGAAGAGAGGATGACACACTGTGTTAATAAACAACTGCAACAAGCTGTGCAAAACGTGTGTAACACCATAGTAAGAATTATGTAATTTCTTTTCTTCTGATTAATTGAGCTTTGTATAAAGTGAATTTTCTTTAATATGTGCTCTTTGATATGTTATACTATGTTTTCTCTTTACTGACTAATTGCTATGTTTGTATTTATAAATGGATAATTTGGTTAAATAATTTTGTATTGATTTGTTAACATTGGTAAATGCAATGTTTGCTTAAAAATGTTTACTTGCTACTTTGTAACTGATGATCCACACTTAGGGCTAAAACGGAAGTTATTTAGCGCGAGCAAATTGCGGACATGATAGTCAGTCGGAGACTAGCTACCGTACAGTTGGCAGCTAGTGATTGGGAGTTGCATTGTGTAGGTGCAGTGTGAGGCTTTTAGGGCCTGGATTTGTTATGCCAAAGCCTCGGGTAGATGAATGGATTTAGTATGATGTCTTGTGTTTGAAAGTATTATAAAATCTGATGATCGTCGCCATGAAGATATAACAGAGCATTTTGTTTCCAAAGGCAGGTCCATCGGCAATCATATCCTCGCCACCAGTATTGCGCAATCACTGTAACAGAGAGGAGCATCATA
Organism: Schistocerca piceifrons; assembly: GCF_021461385.2. NCBI lineage: Eukaryota > Metazoa > Arthropoda > Insecta > Orthoptera > Acrididae > Schistocerca > Schistocerca piceifrons. The sequence goes on along the minus strand of NC_060140.1, from coordinate 768,653,945 downwards.
GATTTGTAAAGTGATGGATCAGCACATTTAGTATGTGCAAATACAAGGTAACTAATGGCAAAATTAATGTACCTACCTTGATTTTTTCCCTATCATAACACCAATCAGGATCCTCTCCTTTTGAACTACGATTTCCGAGTGTCCAGATTGTGAGCAATGATCATAAAAAAGAGAAAAGAAAGACAGTTATCTTATTAAATTTGTTCAAAATTGAATGAAATAGGTAATCTAAAATTATTGGGGATTTTGGTGAAGTCGAGGGAGGAAGTATGTGCAGCTTTGTGAAAGCGCCCCCGTGACTGAACAAATTCATTTTAAAGTTCTGTGGACTTTTAAAATTACTTGCTTGACTTCTGGTTTCAAAAGTACAGAACGATGTTTGATAACTGATTCATCGAGCGTTGGTTTAGGTTGCTGCTTGTTTCAGATCAATTAAATCAATAATCAGCCAACGTCCTGTCCCATAGCTTACGCAAGTCACGCGTTATCATGTTGCGAGAGCTCCTACACAACCACAGAATTGAAAGCTGTGGCGGCTGTATGGGCGTTTCGAAAATTCCACTATTACTTGTTTGGAGCACGCTCTACCGTGTACTGCGATCATCAAGCTGTCACATTCGTTCAACAATGCAAACTACTTCACGCTCGTCTATCACGCTGGACCTTGGCTTTACAAGAATATAATTTCAGAGTTGTATACATAAAGACCTCAGATGCGTTATCTAGACTACCCGAATGTTTGGAAAACATTAGATGTGTGGAAGATGAGGAGAAGTAACATAGGATCTTGCTGATGAAAGATTTGGAATCCAGGAGATATTATTTATACATGTGTCGTAACCTATCTGTCCTCCAGCAACGAGATGGTCATTGGTCTATAGTTTTGAATAAACAGAGTCAGCCAGACCATGGGCCGCTCCGAAGATTTTTCAAAGTAGTTGATAATGTCTTGTTCTATAGAAGGTCTGATACTTCAGATAAGTGGTGTGTACGTACACCAGAAGATTATGTGGAAAAGCTCATACTGCACACTTACTACGTTTGGGGATGTTTTGGCTTACTTAAATGTGCAAGTAAAATAGGTAGGTACTGTTACTTTCCGAATATCAGGAGAGGAGTTCAGCAGGTTATGAAGAAATGCAAAGTTTGTCAGCTGACTAAGCCTTGTAATAAAGGTACACAAGATGAGATGCATTCAATAATTCCACATAATCCCTTAGATCTGATCTCTATAGACATCTGTGAGCCTGTTCCGAGGGCAAGTGGAGGTAGTAAATTCATAGTTGGATTGTTGGATACGTTTTCTAAGTATGTGATGTTGTACCCAATTCGTTCAGCCACCAGAAAATCCGTGATGAAGAAACTGTTTTCTGATTTTATTCGATCTGTTGGGAAGCTAAGAACGATTCTGACTGACAATGCAACGATTTTCATGTGTTATACTTAGAAGAAGGCTTTGCGAGAAGTAAATATTTCACATGTCAAAACGTCATGTTACAATCCTGGAGTGAATCCCATCGGCGCGTATTTAGGGGGTTAAATCATTTTATGAGAACATACTGCTCAACGAAGCAAACCAAGTGGATTCATTTATTGCGAGACTTCACTACAATCGTAAATAACCTACCGCATACAACTACTGGTTATACTATGGAAAAATTTCTCCTAAAGACTGAAGAAAAAGTGAGCGGGTGCAAGCATTACCGAAGAGACCCCGAAATAGGATCCCGTGGGAAGAAAAAAATTCGTGATGCTTACCTCAACATGAAAGAGAAAACTCTTACGAGAAAGAAGAGACAGAATGAGGGATTAAGGAGAAGACAATATTATAATGTTGGAGATTTGGTACTATTGAGATCTCATTCAAGATCTTCGCTTCTGGAGAGGAGAATGAAGAAGTGGCAAAGAATATACCATGGACCATATGTTGTTGTAAAACTGCCACATCTAGGTGCATATCTGTTGGCATATCCAAAGACATTGAAAATAAAGGGTGTGTACCCTCATAAGGATTTAAAAATGTTCTACAAATAATTCTGTGTACTTTTTTTATGTATACCATGATTTGTGTAACTATATAATCTGTAAACAGTAGTTATTTATGTGATTTGTTTCCTATGATATGTATTGATTATATACCACCATTGTGTGTCATGGACTGGTGTCCTAAAATGCGTCAACTTTCATTCCATATGTACGGATAATAACTATGTGGTTTAGTTATGGTTACTTTGACCATGCTTGATTATCTTGTCGATTGTTAGCTTGTAGGAAAATCTGAATTTTTTTTTGTAGGTTATGCCATTTTCTGCAAGTATCTGATTTTGTGTCTTAGCGTTAACTGAGTTTCGTGAACTTTTCCGTCTGAATAGGGTATCCTATCCCTTTTCCTGTTCTTTTGTCCTTTATTTGTCTAGTGTTGCAGTGTTTTTTGAACCTTCAAATCGTTGGACAATTTTTTTCCGTGGTGCTCAGGTAATGAGTTTATATGTGTATATATTACATCACAGACGGGTAGAATTGTTGCTGTTTGACTGCAAAGGTAAAATTTGAAAATTTACTGTAACATTGTGCGTTGTGGTTTGTCGTGATTACTGCGTCTCATGCTAGCTAGTGACTGCTCTGGACTATATTCTTCGGAATTGTGTGAAATTGCCTTCAGCGATATAAAGACAGTTAACTTTGTTCCGGTGAGTTGTTTTAGGCCTGTGTCCTGTCTGACATGAAACTTAAATGGAAGTGTTGTCGATTGGCCGTGATGTTGTTGTTTTTATAGTGTTAGGCAGATTAGTGTTACTATGCGAAGACATTGATCCATCCTGCTCAATCGTTAGTAAACATGTGACTGTTTGCACCAATCTTCTATGAAGAGTTCTAATGTCATTTTTTAATGTAACTGTGGATACTCTGGACAACGTATCTGGTGTTGCGAAGATATCTCAGTGTACGTTGTTTTCACCGTGCTGAGACTGCTCCTTTTCTTTTGCTGGACACTCTGGAGAGCGAGTACAAACACGAACCGAAGTGGACTGTTTATACACAGGAGCAAGTTGGGTAAAGTTGAACGCTAACCAGTTTTATTACAGATAGGCGCTGCAGTTCGCCTTTTTGTCCTCGCTCATTCTTTTGTAACTTGTTGCATGTCGCTAGAACTTCTGTCTTGACACTGTGAGGCCTTAGTAGTTCCACCCCAGCCTCCAGTCTATCACTAACAGCTTCACATTCAACAATCTGACCAGCCATCACCACCGACCACCATTCCATCCCGAAGTCTTGCAGCATCTCACCATCCTGCTGTACCATCGGCATCGCCCCGTCGACATCGTACCTTTATCACCGCATCGTCGACATAATATCCATAGTCCTGTGTTGTATGAATAACTCCGTTTTCAAACACTCTTAACAGTTCTGTGTACATTTAAACGATTTTTTGTATCTCTTTTGGTTCCTAGATAACTATGTTATTCATGCTTAAAAACAACATGTTTGATTCAAAATTCCACTGTTTCGCTAAATATGATAACTACAACCAGTCTGGCGACGCCCATTGGTGAGTTTTGATCTCGTGTTTCCTCCACCAACCGCTCCCAAATGGGTGGGCCTCATTACCATAGTAAGTTCAATTCCCAAGAAAGCTAGTATGATTGTTTTTGCCAGCCAGTGGTGAGAGTCATCAACTACCTGCAACGCAATGACATTGTTTGATTGTGATCACATAACTGTTTTGTAACAAAAAAAAAAAAATATTACCATGCTGAATTTCATCTTCCCACGAGGGCTGCTCGGATAGTACGGTCAGATCGGTCTCGAAATGGAAACCACACCGAAAATCAAAAACTTTTTATTCGCAATAATTAGCCACACCTTGCAGCTACCTCTGTACATAGTCGCCGCTGCGACTTAGACATTGGTCGTGACGTTGTCACAGAAAGTAGCCGCCTGTGTTTTCCGTCGATTCTCCACGCTGGTCTGCCATTCTTTGTTTGTGCCAAAATGTGCTTTCCGTAGCCATCGGTTCATGTGAGCTGAGAACATCGGATGGCACCAATTAAGGGGTGTATTGTGGGTGATCAAACACTTCCCGTCGAAAACGCTGCAGGAGCGTCATAATTTCCCCTGCAGAATGCGGCTGAGAATTGTCTTTAGGAAAGAAAGCATGTCATTTATACGTGGGCTGCATAGTTTCAGGCGAGATCTCTCACCAGATCCAATATCTGGGCGGGAGACACTTTTGTTTTAGGCTCTTCTATGTGAACACTTTTCACTCTAAACTGAAAAGAGCTACGTGAAGCGATTAACAGGCGCACTAAAGACACTGTCCTACACATCTGTGCAAAGTTCCATCTGGTTTTCACAGTGGTTTCCATTTCGTGCCAAATCGAACCTTAGTTTCACAATACGTCTTGTGTATGCGTGCCTTGGCTCGTGATACAATTATGGCAGTAGTAATCTTACATGTTAGTTTACATACATATACATTATAACACATAAATCAACAGAGAAGGCAGTAAAATGCTAGAATATGGGACGCAGGATATTCGTGACCTATTGTTGTGCCTTCAGAGATCATTTCTTCCAATCATTACCTGAAGTCATACCCGATATTTCCCCACGCCGTGATGTCAAGAATGGTACCGCTGTGTGTCTCCAAAATACTGAAGGAAAGTGACGCTTCCCCAGATCGATTAGCACTCGACGACTATGGCCACCAGGTGTAATGCAGAATCATCATTCCTCGCCATGATTCCCTGTCGCACAACCACTCCAAATGCAGCTTTTTTGTTGGGGCGCTAACGGCAGTCTACACATGGAATGATACTTAGCTTTTCCTGAAGCTGCTATTTCCTTACCGAAGGTGTGTGACAACACCGACGTCGCAGCGAGTCTATTGTTTGCTTCGGATGGCAGGCGCATATGTGAAGAGGTTACGATGCGCTTGGTCCTCAGCATGAGGATCCTCCCTTGTTGTGGCCAGACGTGATAGGCCTGAACTTTGACGTCGAGGATGCATGTGTTCACTTTCCTACGCGGTCCAATGTCGAGCCACTGTCCCATCCGAATCTGAATACCCCATAAATCTGTACACTGCACGATTCAATCAGCCGACCACATGGAGGCCGGTAATGAAGCCATTTTTCAACTCTGTCAGATACTGATAACGCTGCCTCACACCTGTATACGACAGTGCCACCAACAGTGATCATCCACCATATGATACGGTTCTCCCCCATTACGTATTTTACCTGCCGTGGTAACATAGGCAAACACGGACAACACTTGTACAGTCTGGTGGCTGTTCTAACGATCGCATCTCGAATCATTTTCGTATCATACGATATTGTGTACGTGAGGGAAGCTACGCTGACTCCCGACCACGTCTTCTAGGTTTTTTTTTGTTTGCTTTTTTTTGTCAGGTAATGTATTTCGTGTTTATTCACGAGTAACTACTGAAGTGGTAGACCGAGGCGTTTGTTACAGTCTGCGTCCAGAGTAGTTCTATATCTTTTTGAGCTGATACCGGGCTACTGCCGCGCAAGAACAAACGTATGACCAATTTTTAAAAGATTTTCTCATGTGCATTAAGAGCCTGCTAGGTGGACAGCCGTGGGAACACAGCCGTTTTTGGCCTGCCTTCTCTCCACTGTATAGGTACACTGATGCACTGCGAACGGCTGACGAAGGGCTGTAAGTTATTCAACTCTGTAACAAGGTATTGATTTATCATACTGTCGTGCTTCTTTGAAGTGAATTCGTAAAGCTCGTAGAGTAGAGCTGCGCCTTGCAGTTGTCATGCCCCACGCCAGATTTTTTAGCAGGTCGTAGTGTATTAACGTACACGCCGATCACCGAAACTTTCACCGACGCTAGCGTAGCCCAACTTTTAAACCACGCAGGAAAGTGACAAGTTTCCTATTTCGCTCTGTATAACTGGAGTAGGTATAACTCCACAAAGTGAGTGTAGAGCAAGTAAATAACATCGAGAGTCCTTATATGGTGTCAAAAGCACAGGAAAATTACCATGGTTATTTTTCGTTGCATAGCGCTAAATTTGGATTTTGGAAGAAACGACATTTCGCCGAAGGAAATCAATGGTATAAGTACTGTGAACCTCATTTTATTTCAAACACAAACACATTCAGTGGAAATTACAAACGGCTTCAGACTACAGTGGACTTCTTCAGGTGCTACCGGCCATGGATCGCATTTGGTGAACTAAATGTTCATTACAAACTTTGTCAACACCTCATTGCACGTTTCGCGGGAAAAAACAGTGTTTCGTAACAGTCACTGGTCTTCGGAATTTATACCCGAAAAACATTAATGATTTGAATCGAAATAAATGCATGTAGCTTCGTCTTATGTTGCATTAAGTACTAATTATTTTTTATTTATTGATGGTGACTAGTTTCGGACACCACTGCCCACTTCCAAACCATCCTTGCTGTAAGTGTGGCAAACACAGGCGATTGCCCATGTACAGAAACTGTCCCTGCAGTAATCAAAGCGACGTATCACCGACTAAACAACAGCAAGTTACCCAATACAGGACGGACGTTAGAGAACTCAAACGTCGGTCCTTTGTGATGTAACTTGCTGTTGTTAAGTCACCCATACACCGCTTTCATTACTGCAGGGGCAGTTTATGTACATGGACAATCGCCTGTGTTTGTCACACTTACAGCACGGATGGTTTGAAAGTGAGCACAGGTGTCCGAAATTAGTCACCACCGAAAAGTAAAAAAACAGATACTTCTCAAGGCAACCTCTTGACAAAGCTGGAACCAGTTATTTCAATTACAAGACAATTTGTGAACCTATGATATTTTTCACCTTCGGTGTGCTGCAAGTTCGTAGTCTTCACAAATCGAGCATCCGGGAAATATTGTCCTCTCACATTTACGCGCACGAATATTTGTCGATACTGCGAGATCTCGAAACCGCGGTAAACTCGCCACCGATAATAGCACAGGTTCAACATGCAACGACTATTGATACTTACGCTTTGGTTTAAATACATTCCTACCACTCTGAAGTACACAGGCGATTCGCGATCCATATCGTGTATCTTACATAAAAACTAAAAGAAAAAAAAAATGATTCTAGCATGCTGGAAATCCAAACATTTGCTTACCGGAATACTACACGTAGGTGACTGCAAAACATGGTAATCTATATGTCATAACCAACGAGTTTCATTCGAAACTATTAGCACTAGCCACTGGAGACCATGGGCCTCATATTTCAAGGTATTCTGATTATATGCCTGAAGCCTCACCGAAACTTTGTCGTTAGAGTTCTGGGTCCCTTTGTGCAACAGCATTTATGTATACAAGAAGAAACAGCGCTACAATTTGTAACACCATAGATAAGGTCCTGAACATTATTTTTCTGATTAATTATGCTTTATATAAAGTACGTTTTCTTCGGTATGTAATCTCTGATATGCTGTAAAGATAGAGAAAAATATTCACTATATTTTCTCTTCACCGTTAGAACACTTTGCATCATTTGGAGGAGGATGACTTTAATTATATGTACTTTTTGTTGATTTACTAATATGTGTAAATGAAAGTATTTAGTAAAAGGTATGAATATACAACTATGTATATGCTGATTCACACTTAGGACTTTTGAATTGTATAAATGAAAACTTGGTGTGCTTCCCCTCTAAAACGAAAATGAGTTAGCGCGCACAAAATGTGGTTGGTGCAAGGGGAGAGGTGGAACAATAGTCAGCTGGAGACTAGCAACCGCACAGTCGGCAGCCAGTAATTGGAAGGTGCATTGTGCAGGTGCCGAGTGAGGCTTTCAGTGCTTGGAGATATTATGGAAAAGCATCGTGTGGATTAATGGCTCTAATACACTGCTCTGTTGCTGGAAAATACCATAATAGTTGATGATCGTCGCCAAGAAGAAAATAACAGAGCATATCACTTCCAACAGAAAGTCCACCTGTTCTGATGTACTGGCCACCAACATTGCGCAATCTCTTCAGCAGAGAGGAGAAGTCAGAACTTTTGTAAAGTGTTGGATCAACACATTTAGTATGTGCAAACATAAGGTAACTCATGTTAAATTCGTGTACCTACCTTGAATTGTTTCCTATCATGATACCTCTCAGGATCCTCTCCTTTTGAACAATGATTTTCGTGTGCCCTGAGTATGACAACAAGTGTTTGATTACTTTTGCTTGAAACTGAGTGCAAAAAGTTCCCTAAAATTACTGCAGATTTTGTTGAAATTGAGGGAGAAAGGAAGAAAGGGTTGCTTTTATGAAGGCATCCCTAGTAACTACATTGCTTCAGTTTAAAGTTTTGTTGTTTTAAAGATTACTTGCTTAAATTCTGGATTGTGCTGATGACGAACAGTTAACAAGTTATGTTGAGGTTAGTTAAAGTAAATGTTTTCAAAGGTATATTTGAAATACAATATCTGGTAAAAATATCTGGTAAAAATTAACTGTTGAAAAGGCATAGAAGGTGAATCAAATTTATGAGAGACTGTTACCAAAGTTTACTGATTTTAATTTGCTTCAGAATAGTGTGTCCAGTTTGCTTTCTAATAATCGTCAAGATTAAGGCCCCCTCCCCCCCCCCCTCCATTGTAAGTTGTTCAAAATGCATAAAGTTACTTGATTAATGAATATACCAACTGCTTTTTAAGTTTATGTGAGTTTTGTGCACATTGTGTCAAAAAAAAGTGTAATATCAGAGTGGTCCCCCCCTACGTACTGTTTTTATTACTGAAAGTAAAGCTACTATGAGGGCTCTTATTCACAAAAACAGTTACAACATTGCTTACTAAGGAATCTGTGAATCTTAATCCCAGTGAATTTTAATTAAATTTGTGCTGTGTAGAAAATACATGATGAAATAAAACTAGGCCCATGTCCATTTCTAGTTTAGTAATGAACTGCAGTTACTGTGATGATGAAATAATTCAGGTTTGGCAAAGAATTTACTATTGATGAGTGTTTAAGTGTCACAAGTGTATGTGAGAACTTGAATATCTCGCAATAACTGCTTTTATCCACTACAACATTTTTCTGCTTGTGATAGAGTTCATTGTACTTTCATAAGAAAGAAGTACATGTGGGGTTTTACTTTTCTTTAAAAAATGTTCCACATTTCTGTGCCTAATTAGGTTGGCGACCGTATTTCTTTTCATTCGAATAAATTTGATTAGTTAGAAACATTATCCAAATTGGATGTGACACTTTCTGTGCTTCTACGTAACTTTAATTTCAAGTCCGATAAGCAAACAACCTTTAGGCATTTCACGGTTAAATGTGTAAAAATTATCCCAGAGGGTAACATTATACTGTATTCAAATACCAAACTTGGGTATTATCTATATGCTAACATAGCAAAACGATGCAGTTTTATAAGTTACCAAAGCGGTAGGAAGCTATACTAGTTTTAATTTTCAAGCGAAGTGTACCGTGAATTTCGCGTCTCCTCCCAGAGTAATAAGACTTAGTTTGCTTATGACTCAAGGACAGAAAGAAAGGGAGAGGATTGCTGTTGTAGTGTACCTAGAAACACATGATGTTTCTTTGTGTAGCCTACGATTGGATTAACGTGAAAGAATGTGCAGTAGAGATGGACACAAGCAGTTTAATACATTTTCCACACTTTATGTCGTTAGAAATGAGGGTGTGTTTGTGCAGCGTTTGTAAATGTTTCGCTAGCCGGAGTGGCCGAACGGTTCTAGGCGCGGCAGGCTGGAACCGCGCGACCGCTGCAGTCGCAGGTTCGAATCCTGCCTCGGACATGGATGTGTGTGAGGTCCCTAGGTTAGTTAGGTTTAAGTAGTTCTAAGTTCTTGGGGACTGATGACCACAGAAGTTAAGTCCCATAGTGTTCAGAGCCATTTTTTTTTTGTAAATGTTTCGCTTCGTAAAAATTTAAGTGGTATTTGTTAATTCTTCAAGTTCGGCATCTTAAGGGGACTAAAATATTACATATTCTTAGAAACATTTATATAACACGCAGACACTTTGTCGGTCGTACACAGTTGCGCACTTTGAAATAAAACTTAGTTTATCATGCCGCATGCGATACTTGTAAATGAACGGAGTTTCCTTAATATACTAAACATTTTGCTTGTCTGGAATATGGAAATTAATGTTAGTTTCTAATAACTCCTGTTTAAAAACATACTTAGCTTGCAACAAATTTTAGATAATAATTCTGCTTAATTTGATTTAACTTGCTGATTAGGTGTAGTAGTATATTATAGTAACAGATTGGCAATTAAATACAGTACAGACAATATCGACTGCAATGATTTATAATTTCAGTAGAATACGTTTTGCACTTTGCAAGAACCTCCATTTTTCGAACTTATTTATGAAACCTCTTTCTGCGAAAGAGCGAGAAGTATAGCAAGTGAAACGGGCTCTCCTACTGCCTGTGAAATTTGCAGCTGACTGAAACGATGTCCACGGATAGATGTTAGGTCAGGGATGGTCCGTGAATTTCTCGGAATTCCGGAGCGTGCAACGAGTTCTCTCGGACCAGTGGACTGCTCGGCTTTTTCTGAAGACGCTGATTGGTCGCGCAGGGCGTCCTTTTTCCGATCGGCCGATCAGGAAGAAAGTTGCGAGTGGTCCACTACTTGAAATATGGCTCCTGGAAGGCGCGGGAAGGATCGGTATCATGCGCCGCTAAGAAATTGCTCGCCATTCCTCTGCTAGACCGGATTTCCACCTGCGCCGCTCTTGCTTTGCGGCAAGAAAGCGGATGTCAACAATAATTCTTACTGGACCTTTATTTTCGTTTCTGTCACATTTTTACTCAGGGAACACTATTACGCGGCAGCGGCATTTTTTTCTACCTTTCTTTCGAAGTCTTCATGTAAATAGTGTCATATTTGTAAGAACGTCTAGTCGATGGAAGAATTCGTAAGATTTTGGTTTCCGTTTTTCATTCAAGTGTACGAAAGAACTGTTCAAGTGCACCTACCTGCAGGGAAGTGTGCAATATTAACGCACTAACTACCAATTTTTAAAAAGTGTGTTCCATTAACACTATTCATTTACATTCAAACAGTAAGAAAAACGTCTGTTTTCAAGTACTGCAACAGTACTTTTGAGTAATTCCGAGTTTTAATCCAATCCTCAAATGTGTCCCGGAACCCATGCACATCACACTGACATAAAAATCAATAATTAAGAAAAAATCACGACGATCAATAAAAACCTGGATCTGAAACGTCTCATATGCCTTCAAAGCTCACGCATTTGCAATAAGAAGACTAAAGGGAGTGGCAAACGAGCAAGTATGCTCAACACGAAGCACGCACGTGATCAATTTAAGTTTTCTGCTACACAGGACTTCCACCGGAAGTAGTGAACATCCTACTTCTCTCCTAGACACACAGATGGTGTTTCTAGGCAAGTCAAAGTATGTGGTCTCCACGTAGTGATCACGGCACTGGTGGATTAATTTTGTTATGCAAAAAATAACACGTGCGAATTTATCTTTGTAGGGACTGTGCATTTTGTTCATGGTAATGCAACGAAGTTAACTGCCAAAACGAAAGTTATCTCTGTTTCTCACGCATCCGAAGGCGGCTGACAATAAATAGCGGAACCTGAGTGCGCATGTTACACAAATGCTAACGGCGATCGTAGCTAATCGATAATTCTTGTTAATGGACCGAAATCCATGAACAAGCAGGTGAATTATATGCGTACAATAGAAGCAACAACTATGGTGACCCACCTGAAAGTAGACTATTAATGGCTTTACTTGTAATGGAGCTTGTAAACAGACACGTTCCAAAAGCTTTCTATCAAAATAGTGCACATTTTCCCCCGTGGAACTTGTAGTTATTAGCGCCAGTAGCGAGTATTAAGATCTGTTAATAACTCGCTTGTACATTATGCTACGAATTCAAAATAACTGTTTAAAAAATTTATTTGTTTTCCAGACACCATCAAAGTATAAACCTAACAGTCAGCTGCAGATGCACATGGCAACATTTATACTGCAACTGATATTTAAATAAAAAGAAAAATGTAGATCAGGGTGTATTCTCTGCAACATAACGTTTTTCATTAAAATATCTACATCAAAGAACTGTGATATACATTGATACGTGTATGGACATATTACAGAAATTATACAACAGCTCGCTCAACTGTGATAAAAGCGGAAAAAATAACAAAAAAATTAGATATTAACCGGAAGGATGATCATCATATTACACAAGTTGAAACTACTGTTTTAAAAATTGTATGTGACGAAAATTGCGGTGACTGATGAGGCAAAACTCTCTGACTATTGCCCACGGTGAAATAGAAAGCCGCCTGATGTATTTATGGGCACGTGCCGAGGTAAGGGCAGGGAAGACTACGATGGCCTGTCGCCTGCTAACAAGCGTATCAGTGGATCAGGTCGGCTCTTCATGGTCCATTGTCGTGAGAATGTGCGGAGAGTCGTTGAAAGACAATGAAACCAGAAAAAACCGCAGGTAAGCCACAAGGTGTTGGATGTCCAGGTCTCGTCACAGAACGAGGGAGTCGGAAGCACGACTGCTCTGTAAGGCAGTTTAAGCATCGATCTGTGACGGGGTACAATTCTATTGCAGGCACAGATGTTTCGGAGTATGTCGTTGATGGCACGCCTTTGAACATGGGATCTACAGCAGACGATCCCGACTTGCTCCCATGCTGAGCCAACAACTTCGTTAGTACGACTGTAGTCGGCATGGTAGGGGCTGTATCACTCTACGAGGGACGTTCACCTGGACTTCCATACAAACTGTCGCAGAAATCGAAACGCGTAACAGCTTTGGACTACGTGTGCGTTATTGAGGACGATCCTTGCATTCCTTCATGCTAAATGTCTTCCAGATGGCTAACTGTACCTGTCACAGTTCCAGAATCAAGCTACGGTGCTTTGAGGAACATTATAACGAAACCACGTTGATGTATTGATAGTATAGACCTACAGCCGTGCGCTCACAAACTTTCGACATGTAATTTACAGGAACTCCGTGGCCTGTGCGTAGTAATTGGTACCACATACCCCCGGAAATAAGCCCAGTACTTGTCATACTCATGCCACGTGTTATCGTTGTTTCGAATGTGGATCAACATGCTATCAAGCAGGTGGTTATAAAATCTATGTTCATCAGTGCACGATTCTTCTTCTTCGCAGTGACATCTTGTAAGAGCTCTTTCTATCATCCCACTATGCTGAAGTCAAGTATCGTTTTCTTCAGCATAGGTCCATCATTGTTCCTGAAAGCAAATAACGTGCAACCCTACAGCCACAGAAACACGAGTTGATTATTTGTTTTTGTACTTACGGGAGTCTGTTGTGAATAATCGGAATGTTTATGGAGTAATATTACATCAGATGTAGAGTAATATTCCACTTGAGAGACAATACACTACTTGAAATTGACTTATTTAAAAAAACATAAACATACTGCTTGTGTCTCATAGAAATGTCGCTAGTAAACGTACCTCTGCTGGCGAAAGACACCGAATCAACCGATTCGACTTCTGCTGGTGGACAAATCCTGATCGCCAGAGTTTCACCAACAAGGAAAGGTAAATCGATACGGAAAATCTTCTGTTCGTCGGACTTATTCCACGCCTCCTGCAGTGTCTTGCAGAATCAGCGCCCATAAAACTTGTGGTAAGTCGTTCATGTCACGGAACTGAAAATGGAAACACTGTCACCACCGTTTTTCACCCACTCCTTTTTCTTATCATCAATAGCACAAATACAATGTTATGTTTTATACGCACACTGCCGCAGCCATCTCTAAGAAGCAGTTACAGTTTCTGAAACGAGTATGTAACACGCAAGTTTGTATATTTCTAGACACGTACAGGTGATAGGCAAAATAGTGTGAACAGTGGTTTGAATGGGATGGTTGTGTTTGACAGTCAACAACACAGGTAAGGCACGTGTCGCACTGGATTGTGCGTGTTCATTACGGACTGCCGAGCGGTTCTAGGGGCTTCATTCCGGAACCGCGCGACTGCTACGGTCTCAGGTTCGAATCCTGCCTCGGGCATGGATGTGTTTGATGTCCTTAGGTTATTTAGGTTTAAGTAGTTCCTAGTCCTAGGGGACTGATGACCTCTAATGTTCAGTCCCATAGTGCTCAGAGCCATTTGAACCATTTGAACCATTACGGACTAGGCATCAGTGCAGGCTGTTTACGAGTAGTGCACACTGTGTATTTACATTCAGAGGCCGAGATCGACGGGCAATGAAAAACCTAAAATAATTCCAAAGGGGGCAGAGGGTTAGGGACCGATTAGCTGGAGCAACAGTAACCAAGACAGCCAATTTATTGAATGTTTCAAGAGCAACTGTTTCAAGAGCCGAGACAGAACATAGCAAGGCATCACCGTGTAAACGTAAAGGTGGGCGCAAATCAAATCTAGATGACAGTGATTGTCGTACGCTAATACGAATTGTGTCAAAACAACACAAACCTACGGCGGCTAATGTGGCTGCAGAGCTCAATAGCCATCTTCGAGACCACGTATCTATCGACATTGTCCCCCGAGAACTCCTATAAAGCGAATATTTGTGGAGGAGCTGCTATACCGAAACCATTAGTGACGACAATCAACTCAAAGAAGCGTAAAACATGGTGTCATAAATCCTGGACAGTTGATCACTGGAAACACGTCATACGGTCCGACGAGTCAACGTTTTCTTTATTTCCAACATCGGGCCAGGTTTACGTCTGGGGAACGCCAAAAGAAGCTTACAACCGTAATTTCTTGATTCCAAGGGTTAAGAATGGAGAAGAAAATATGATGGTGTGGGCCGCCATAACCTGATATTCCGATGGTTTAATCTTTACTCTCAAAGACCGTGTTACAGCCAACGATTACGTGAACATTTTGAGTGATCAGGTGCGCCCCATGATTCAAATGTTGTTCCCCAACAATGATACCATATTTCAGGACGTTAATGCACCCTTTCACAAAGGCAGGACAGTACATCTTGGTATGAGGAACTTGCAACTGAACTGCAGCGCCTTCCCTGGCCAGTACAGTCCCCGGACTTGAACGTTACCGAACCCTTGTGAGCGGTATTGGAGCACAGACTCTGGAACAGATTTCCGCCTCCCTCGTCACTACAGGATCGAAGAGTGGCATAATATTCCACTGAAGACATCACAATTATTATATGCCAGTATTTCAAGAAGAATCGCAGCTGTATTAGGAGCAAATGTGGCTACAACCCTTTATTAATAAACCATTCCCAAGTAAGTACAGGTGTTCATATTATTTTGCCTATCCCCTGTACTTTCAAAGAGAGAGATATCAATATAATTATTGAGACGAAAGTTTCTTATTTTGTTTTTTTGTTTCTTATATATTTTTCACTATCAATAGTATCGATTTACCTTACTCTTGATTTAAAATATCTGCATCTAATCAGTGATATACAAACATAACATAATCACTGCCGCGCGGGATTAGCCGAGCGGTGTAGGGGGCTGCAGTCACGGACTGTGCGGCTGGTCCCGGCGGAGGTTCGAGTCCTCCCACGGGCATGGGTGTGTGTCTTTGTCCTGAGGATAATTTATGTTCAGTAGTGTGTAAGCTTAGGGACTGATGACCTTAGCAGTTAGGTCCCATAAGATTTCACACATCTGAACGTTTTTTTTTCCTCCCTCGGGCATGGGTGAGTGTGTTTGTCCTTAGGATAATTTAGGTTAAGTAGTGTGTAAGCTTAGGGACTGATGACCTTAGCAGTAATGTCCCATAAAATTTCACACACATTTGAACATGTTGAACATAGTCACTGTTTTCGAGTTTATAGCACTCTGGTTATGAAAGAAAACTTCACGAATGCTTAGTACTAGGAAATCATATTAAATCTTCCTAATTTTTATATCATCCGTGGTCTAGGGATACCGTCTTCGGTTAGTAATCAAAACGTATTCAGTGCAGTCTACGAAGCCCATCACCGCTTAAATTTTGAATGAAAAGCACAAGAAAAGGCGGCCAAAGACTTACAAAATAAGAAGTCACCCTAATTCGGTGAACAGCCTCGTCAGATCGGTCGGGGGAGCAGAAAGAGGTTCAAGGTTCTTTCATTCCTCTGAAGTGGAAACTGCCAAAAAGGCGGAAGAATCGGTAACGATCAACGACATGAGAATGCGGAGGGCAATTGAAACCACAACATAAAGACACGTAATGTCTATCCGCAGCACACATTGTCTGTAACTGCAAAAGTGGCGTGACGTTCTCACCATGATTATCCCTCATTCGGATTTCCGGGAGTGGAACGTTAAGGGAGAGGTGACCATGAAAAAAGATTGAATAACTAACGAGCTGGGGTGTAGAATTTCTGAAGGCTAAATGTGGCAGGGAAACTAGATAATCTGAAATGGGAAGCGCTGAGGCTCACTCTAGATACAGTGGGGGGGGGGGGGGAGGGGGGGGGGTCAGTGAAGTGAAAAAGAAAGAAGAGAAGGATTTCTCCTCAGACGACTATCGGGTATTATCAACAGAGACAGAAAACCTGTAACAGGAGTAGGATTCATAATGAATAGTAAAGTTGGCAGAGATTGAGTTATTGTGAACTGTTCAGAGATAGAGTTACTTTCATCAGAATCTACACAAAACCAACAAGAACAAGAAAGTTCAAGCATACACTCCGACGTCGCAACTCGAAGAAGAGGCGATAGAGAAAGTATATAAGGATATTCAACATTTAATTCGGTGTGTAAATCTAATTATCACAGGGGCTTGAAGTAGATAAACATTGAGAGTTCTGCGCCCAAAGCAGGTCACCTAAGACGTCATCGCTCAGGGAAATTAAAATACGCAAAACGCAGAAGAATGATAAAAGACAATGAGAAATGGGACTGAAATTCATATCTAAAATAAACTTAAAAAAACGATCTCAGACACAATAATAGTATTAAATTTTCAGGAAAAGCTACCCACAATTCCTAAATTTGTATTTACTATAAAAATTTCCAAGGGAAATTATACATTTCATTCTTCTTTAAAAATAATTTGAACATCTGTTAACATTTTGTAAGAACTTAATGAGACCAGGGTCTCATGAGAAGGACTAAAATTTTGTAATTATTTAAGAAAATCATATTTTGCATTTTTTATAATTACAGGGTGCATCTTCTAAAACTCTGAAAATCCATAATAAATGAAATGTAAAATATCATTGGGGTTCAGTACGTTTTTCTTTTTAAATAAATGCAGTGAGTAAGGTAAGGTAAGGTGAGCAATTAAGGTAATACTTGTAATGGAATTATGTACCAGCTGCATTCATGCCAAAAATTCCAAAACATGAAATTCATCATTGTCATTGTTAAATTTCTTCATTCCCATGTTTATCAATGGACCTTTCCTTCTTCCAAATAAGAAAATCCCAACTGTTAGTCAGTTTCAAATACCTATCCAGCAAAATAATCTTAAACTCGTTATTGAGCACTGTAATTTTTTTCCGTGTCTAGTATTCAGATATTTACAATATTATACAAGATATTTACTTGTAACACACTAACTCTTAAATGAAATTAACATTGCTTGCACTGTTGAGCTTCTTGATTTGTGCACCAATTTATACAACAAATTTTTTAATAACGTAAAAACAAAAATTCCATTCTCTAAAAGGGCAAAGCCTCTCGGAGAGATTCGAAAAGAAGATGACAAGATTATATTGTACGCTCTCTAGAAAATCTTTTTTCTATGAGGCTAATAATTCTTGGTTCTGAACAAATGGTAAACTTGATACGTCTAAAAATTATCGACGTTACAGCTAGAACAAGAAGTTTGGGAATTCGAAAATATTAAAAACTTAATCAGTCTGAGCTCAATGAGATTCTCAGTGACAATGGTAATGTGCTACCAGAACACCATCAGAGTCAACAACTGTAAAATAACTTAAAAATATTTATAAGAATAAAGGCAACTTACAAAATCCCACTTAATAAAACTTATGGAAGATGAAAATGCTTTCATAACGAATTTCAAAGATTATGATTTTCAAAAATCAACATCAAGAGAAGATATTAAAGGATGTACCCCACCATAAAGAACGTCCAGAGTTATGATTTCTGTAACAAAACTAGAATAGCATAACAATAACTTTCAAAAATAGACACCAAACATTTGAATGCAAAGATCTTAATAACATTGTAGAACAGAGAGAACTCTCAAATCAAGTTAAAGATTCTGTAATTAGAAAACCAAAAATCTATTGGTAGCAAAAAGATCATTAAAGTCAGTATTCCATTTTATTGCATATTATATTATATTGAGAAAAACAAGAATTTAATTCTAAAAAGCAAAATAAGTAAAATTAAGATAACGAATTTTGGAAAGTGAAACATAGGTACAATGGGTACAATGGAGCTAACTGTGAAATAACCATGGGTAACAGAAGACATACTATAGTTGATCGATGAGCGAAGAAAGTCCAAAAATAATCAGAGAAATTCGGGAATACAGAATTACAAGTCACTTAGGGATGAAATAATTAGGAAGTACAGGTGTATCATCTATTCTTGGTGCAGAAAACTTCATTACAACAGCAATTAATATACGATCAGAAAGTATAGCTTTAGATCAAACACCCATATTTGTTTGATCTGTAGCTATTACAGCCCTTCTTCTCCTTCTTTCATTTCCAGTTTTATCAGGAGCTTTTACCATATTATTAACAGATCGAAATTTAAATACATCATTCTTTGACCCTACGGGAGGAGGGGACCCAATTCTACACCAACACCTATTCTGATTCTTTGGGTACCGAGAAGTTTACATTCGATTTCTACCTGGATTTGGTATTATTTCACATATTGTATGTCAAGAAAGAGGAAAATTTAAATCATTTGGATCATTAGATATAATTTGCGCCATGTTAACAATTGGATTAATAGGATTTATTGTATGAGCACATTATGTATTTACAGTAGGAATGGTTGTTGACACACGGGCATACTTCACACCAGCAATAATAATTATTGCCGTACCTACAGGAATTAAGGCATACAGATGACTAGCTACACTATATGGAACTAAATTCAAGTTCAGTCCACCATTATTATGAGCTCTAGGATTTATTTTCCTATTCACAAGTGGTGGATTAACAGGATTAGTATTAGCAAATTCATCACTTGATATTGTATTACATGATACATATTATGTAGTAGCCCACTTCCACTATGTATTATCTATAGGGGCAGTATTCGCAATTATAGGAATTGTTATTCAATGATACCCACTATTCACAGGGTTAACCATAAACAACACTTGGTTAAAAATCCAATTTACAATTATATTTATTGGAGTAAACTTAACATTCTTCCTTCAACACTTCCTAGGGTTAGCAGGAATACCATGACGATATTCAGACTACCCAGACGCATATACATCATGAAATGTAGTATCAAGAATTGGATCTAGAATTTCTATTGTAGGAATTATCATATTCATTGTAATCATATGAGAAAGAATGCTTACAAACCAAGAAATTATATTTAGAGCTAATATAAGAAGATCAACAGAATGGCTACAAAATAACCCACCTGCAGAACATAGTTACTCAGTAGTACCATTAATCTCTAGATTCTAATATGGCAGATTAGTGCAGTAGATTTAAGCTCTACAAATAAAGGTTTTACCTTTTATTAGAAAAATATTCAGATGGCAATATGATCAAATTTATCCGTTCAAGATGGAGATTCACCATTAATGGAGCAACTATCATTCATTCATGATCATACTATGGTCGTATTACTATTAATTACAGTAACTGTAGGTTATGCCCTAAGTTATATATTATTTATTGCCTATACAAACCGAAACATACTTCATGGACATTTAATTGAAACAATCTGAAGAACATTACCAGCAATTACCCTAATTTTTATTGCTTTACCATCATTGTTACTGTTATACTTACTTGATGATTCAGTAAACACAATAATTACAATCAAAACCATTGGACGACAATGATACTGAAGATATGAATATTCAGACTTTATAGATGTAGAATTCGACACTTATATCACACCAGAACAAGATCTAGAAAATGATGGATTCTTACATCTAGACGTCGATAAATGAACAATTCTCCCAATAAATACAGAAGTACAAGTATTAACAAGAGCAATAGATGTTCTCCACTCATGAGTAGTTCCTGCTTTAGGAGTTAAAACTGATGCAACACCAGGTCGACTAAATCAAGGAACATTTACAATAAACCGACATGGATTATTCTTCGGACAATGCTCAGAAATCTGTGGAGCAAACCACAGATTTATACCAATTGTAATCGAAAGAACTTGAGTAAATTTATTTATCAAGTGATTATCTAAGATAATCTAAGGAGTTAGTTAAAATATATAACATTACAGTGTCAATCTAAAATAACTAAACAATTAGTACACCATGAAACATCAGATGACTGAATGTAAGTAATGGTCTCTTAAACAAAACAATAGTAAATTAACGACTACTTTTGATAGTGGAATGAAATCTAAATCCCTCAAGTATCTCCTCTCATATGACTCTCTCTATTCATCATATTTTCAGCTACTCTAATCCTATTCAATCAAATAAAATTTTTCTCACTTAAACCTAACCTTATTAAAAGAGCAGAAAAAAGAACAATTGAGATAAGAAACTTAAATTGAAAATGATAACAAACTTATTCTCAACATTTGATCCATCAACTAACATCTTCAATTTATCATTAAATTGAACTAGAACATTTTTAGGACTATTATTAATCCCATAAATGTTCTCACTTTCACCATCACGAATTAATATTATCTGAAATAAACTAAACTTAACCTTACACAACGAATTTAAAACACTACTAGGAACAAAATCATTTAATGGAACAACATTAATCTTTATATCAATTTTTATTATAATACTATTTAATAATTTTATAGGATTATTCCCTTACATCTTTACTAGAACAAGACATTGAGCATTAAGATTTGCAATTGCCCTACGTATATGATTAAGTTTCATATTATTTGGATGAATTAATCATACTAATCATATATTTACACACCTTGTTCCACAAAGAACGCCACCTGCATTAATATCATTTATAGTATTAATTGAAACAATTAGAAATGTTATTCGACCAAGTACACTAGCACTACAACTAGCAGCAAATATAATTGCAGGACACTTACTATTAACCTTACTAGGAAACACAGGACCATCTATAGCAATAAACTTAATCTCGCTACTAATTATTGGACAAATACTTCTATTAATTCTAGAATCAGCAGTGGCCATAATTCAAGCTTATGTTTTCTCAATTTTAAGAACTTTATATTCTAGGGACGTATATTAAACCTATGTTATCAACTCACTCAAATCACCCATTCCACTTATTAGACTGTAGACCTTGACCAGTAACAGGAGCTATTGGAGCAACAGTCCTAGTATCAGGATTAGCAAAATGATTTCACCTATTTAACATTAACTTATTTATAATTGGATTTGGAATTACCTTATTAACTATAATTCAATGATGACGAGATGTAGTACGAGAAGGACCATATCAAGGTCTATATACAGGGTTTGTATCAATTGGATTATGATGAAGAATAATCCTATTTATTGAATGAGAAATATTATTCTTCGTTTCATTCTTCTGAGCCTTCTTTAGAAGAAGACTAGCACCAACTATTGAACTAGGAATATTATGACCTCCAATAGGAATTCAACCTTTTAATCCTATACAAATTCCATTACTTAATACAGCTATTGTTTTAGTCTTAGGACTAACAGTAACATGAGCACATCACAGTTTAATAGAATCTAACGATACTCAGGCATTACAAGGATTATTTTTTACAGTATTATTAGGGCTATATTTCACAATACTTCAAGAATATGAATATTGAGAAGCACATTTCACTATTGCAGACGCAGTTTATGGACCAACACTCTTTGTTGCAACAGGGTTCCATGGTTGACACGTAATTATTGGAACAATCTTCCTAACAACATGTCTACTTCGACACTCAATAAATCAATTCTCACCAAGACATCACTTTCGATTTGAAGCAGCAGTATGATACTGACACTTCGTAGACGTAGTATGATTATTCTTATACATCTCTATTTATTGATGAGGTAGATAATTGTTTTTCTAGTATAAATAGTACATTTGACTTCCAGTCAGAAAGCTTGATATAAATCAAGAAAAACAATCCTAATTCTATCTACAAGACTTTCTATTAGATTTATTATTCCTTTAATTGTTATAGTCCTTGCAACAACATTATCAAAGAAATTAATCAATAATCGAGAAAAAAGATCCCCATTTGGATGTGGGTTAGATCCAAAAAGATCAACACGAATACCATTCTCCCTACGATTTTTCCTAGTTGCAGTAATTTTTTAAAATTTTGATGTTTAAATTGCATTAATTCTTCCAATTGTAATTATATTTAAAACCACAGACATCATAATCTGAACAGTATCAACAATATATTTTATTCTAGTTCTATTAGGAGGATTAAAACATGAATTAAATCAAGGAGCCTTACAATGATCAGAATAAAGGGTTGTTGTTAAATATAACATTGGGGTTTCATTCAAAAAGAATTGATATAATCAATCAAATTTAAACAGAATAAGAAGCGAAATATTGCAGTCAGTTTCGACCTGGAAGATTGGTAAATAAAATACCCATATTCTTATTAATTGAAGCCAAAAAGACTCGTATTACTGTTTATAATATAATTCAACTATAAAGTTCGAATTAAGGAAATGTAAAGCCAATATGAAAGTTGCTAGCTTTTTATATTAGCGGTTAAACTCCACTAACATTTCTATAATTTACATAGTTTAAATAAAACATTACATTTTCACTGTAAAAATAACATATATATATTTATAAATACCTAAAATCAGAAATACTTCCTAACATCTTCAGCATCATGCTCTAATTATAAGCTATTTAAGTACAGGAAACACAACATCAGTAAATCGAATATTCAAAAAATAAAAGTTAAAAGATAAATCTTGAAATTAGAATCATATCAAACCTGAAGATATCCAATTAAATAAATAAATAATCTATATAAACCTTGGCCACCAAATAACTAACCTCAACCATGATCAAATGATATCCATGAATAATAACCTAACTTTAAAGCAATATATCTAACAAATTTAGTTGAAGGAAAAGGTATAAATCATATAGAACCAGCAAATCTAACAAAAGAAAGCATAATTAAAGAAAGCAAATTATGAAAAGATCAAAGTTCGGAGTAAGATAACCCAAATAAGCACCTAAAACAACAACTATAATGTGATTCTTGAGTTTCTCCCGGCGTATTTGATAATCAAAATATCCACGGGTATGCTGCCGGTCTATAGTGTCCAACAGGCACAATATTTCGGCGATCAAACATGTCGCCATCATCAGGTGAACTGACGGACTGAGCTCCTGTGAACGTGCCGGCACGGAGATCCGTACGCTATGGCTGCTCAGAGGGAACTGGGTTCGGTCGCGGCGGCGGCCGATTTAAATACCCTCCGCCCGCGGCGCGCTCCCTCCGCCGTCCGCGCCCAGCGCCACGGTCGCGCGGTGGAACAGATTGCGACGGCGTCTGAGATGACGTCGGTGTGATGGCTCTGTCCGCCGTGGTCGTCACAACTACACGTCTGCTCGATTTACTCTTGACTAACCCGATCGCTGGTTCCCAAACCTTGCTAAGATTATAGCCACAGTCACGGTTTATGAGGTCGTCATTGGTGCGAATTTCGATGGCCTCTCTAACAACGCTGTCCCAATATCTCGACGTCTGTACCTGAATCCTCGTGCGGTCATACTCCATGGCGTGATTTTCCGACAAACAATGTTCAGCGACCGCTGACTTGCTCGGATACATCAGTCGAGTGTGTCTCTGGTGTTCACGGCATCGATCCTCGACGGTACGCATCGTCTGACCAATATACGACTTTCCACATTGACACGGAATCTGGTACACGCCGGCCTTCCTCAAACCGAGGTCATCTCTGGCGCTCCCCACCAATGCACGAGTTTTATTTGGAGGACAAAACACAGTTCCGACCCGGTGTTTCTTCAGAATGCGGGCGATTTTCCCCGAGAGTGCGCCTGTGTATGGAATAAATGCAGTGCCTACCTCCTCCCTCGTGACTTCATCCATCTCAACAGGTTGTGCTGCAGTGGTTGGGCGGAGAGCACGTTGAATCTGCCACTCTGTGTACCCATTTCTTCGAAATACAGTTCTCAGATGTTCCAATTCCTGGGATAGACTCTCTGCGTCAGAGATAGTGCGCGCCCTATGTACTAGAGTTTTAAGTACCCCATTCCTCTGTGAAGGGTGGTGGCAGCTGTCTGCATGCAAATACAGATGAGTGTGCGTAGCCTTCCGATACACCCCATGACCTAGGGTGCCGTCAGCCCTTCTCTTGACCAAGATGTCAAGGAAAGGTAATTTACCCTCCGTTTCAGTCTCCATAGTGAATTTGATGTTGGGGTGTATGGAGTTTAGATGTGTAAGGAAGTCAAGGAGTTTATCCATACCATGTGGCCAGATGACGAACGTGTCGTCCACGTAACGGAAAAAGCAAGTAGGTTTCCATACGGATGACGACAGGGCTTCCTCCTCGAAGTTCTCCATGTACAAATTCGCTACCACCGGTGAGAGTGGGCTACCCATGGCGACTCCCTCCGTTTGTTCGTAGTATTCTCCATTAAAAAGAAAATACGTGGAAGTCAAGACATGCCTAAAAAGTTCAGTGGTCTTCTCGTCAAACTTCTGACTAATCAATTCTAGTGACTCTCGCAGGGGTACCCTTGTAAACAAGGAAACGACGTCAAAACTCACCATGATATCTGACTCATCCAACCTGAAGCTATCAAGGCGTTTAACAAAATCCACGGAATTACGGATGTGATGAGGGCATTTACCCACATAAGGACTTAATATTCCCATCAGGTATTTGGCCAACAAATATGTAGGTGCCCTGATGTTGCTGACAATGGGGCGTAGTTGTACCCCCTCTTTGTGAACCTTCGGGAGTCCATATAGTCTAGGCGGTACCGGACCTTGGGGTAACAATTTCTTAGCGTCACCCTCCGGTAAATCTGCGCCCTTGAGAATTGATTAGTCAGAAGTTTGACGAGAAGACCACTGAACTTTTTAGGCATGTCTTGACTTCCACGTATTTTCTTTTTAATGGAGAATACTACTTACAAACGGAGGGAGTCGCCATGGGTAGCCCACTCTCACCGGTGGTAGCGAATTTGTACATGGAGAACTTCGAGGAGGAAGCCCTGTCGTCATCCGTATGGAAACCTACTTGCTTTTTCCGTTACGTGGACGACACGTTCGTCATCTGGCCACATGGTATGGATAAACTCCTTGACTTCCTTACACATCTAAACTCCATACACCCCAACATCAAATTCACTATGGAGACTGAAACGGAGGGTAAATTACCTTTCCTTGACATCTTGGTCAAGAGAAGGGCTGACGGCACCCTAGGTCATGGGGTGTATCGAAAGGCTACGCACACTCATCTGTATTTGCATGCAGACAGCTGCCACCACCCTTCACAGAGGAATGGGGTACTTAAAACTCTAGTACATAGGGCGCGCACTATCTCTGACGCAGAGAGTCTACCCCAGGAATTGGAACATCTGAGAACTGTATTTCGAAGAAATGGGTACACAGAGTGGCAGATTCAACGTGCTCTCCGCCCAACCACTGCAGCACAACCTGTTGAGATGGATGAAGTCACGAGGGAGGAGGTAGGCACTGCATTTATTCCATACACAGGCGCACTCTCGGGGAAAATCGCCCGCATTCTGAAGAAACACCGGGTCGGAACTGTGTTTTGTCCTCCAAATAAAACTCGTGCATTGGTGGGGAGCGTCAGAGATGACCTCGGTTTGAGGAAGGCCGGCGTGTACCAGATTCCGTGTCAATGTGGCAAGTCGTATATTGGTCAGACGATGCGTACCGTCGAGGATCGATGCCGTGAACACCAGAGGCACACTCGACTGATGTATCCGAGCAAGTCGGCGGTCGCTGAACATTGTTTGTCGGAAAATCACGCCATGGAGTATGACCGCACGAGGATTCAGGTACAGACGTCGAGATATTGGGACAGCGTTGTTAGAGAGGCCAACGAAATTCGCACCAATGACGACCTCATAAACCGTGACTGTGGCTATAATCTTAGCAAGGCTTGGGAACCAGCGATCGGGTTAGTCAAGAGTAAATCGAGCAGACGTATAGTTGTGACGACCACGGCGGACAGAGCCATCACACCGACGTCATCTCAGACGCCGTCGCAATCTGTTCCACCGCGCGACCGTGGCGCTGGGCGCGGACGGCGGAGGGAGCGCGCCGCGGGCGGAGGGTATTTAAATCGGCCGCCGCCGCGACCGAACCCAGTTCCCTCTGAGCAGCCATAGCGTACGGATCTCCGTGCCGGCACGTTCACAGGAGCTCAGTCCGTCAGTTCACCTGATGATGGCGACATGTTTGATCGCCGAAATATTGTGCCTGTTGGACACTATAGACCGGCAGCATACCCGTGGATATTTTGATTAACAACTATAATAGTAAAAAACTTTAAATAATAAGGTAAAGCCATCATATGAGGAATAGGAATAATTAATAAAGATGAAAGACTACCACCAAAAACAACAACATACAATAAACCAATCATACCAAACAAAATATAATAACCCTTATCATCAAACGAAAATCTAGAATAAATATTATTATCCCCAGATACTGAATAATAAAATAAACGAAAAGAATAAGAAGCAGTTAAACCAGTAGGAAAAAATGAAGAAAAAATTAAACAATTAGTTCATCTTAAATAAACCATTTCAAGAATCAAGTCCATTGAATAAAACCCTGCCAAAAAAGGTATACAACACAAAGATAAACTAGAAACATTAAAACAAACAGAAGTTAAAGGTATAAAATTAACAATTGAGCCTATAAAACGAATATCCTGAGAATCCTTTAAATTATGAATTATTGAACCGGCACACATAAATAATAATGCCTTAAATGAAGCACGGGCTAATAAACGAAAAAATGCAAGTTTTGGATTACCTATAGCCAAAATTCTTGTTATTAAACCAAGTTGTCTTAAAGTAGAAAGAGCAATAATCTTCTTCAAATCAAATTCATAATTAGCACCCAATCCAGCCATAAATATAGTTATACAGCTAATTAAAAGTAAAAGTCAACCACAATTATAAGTATCTAATATTGGTCTGAAATGAATTAATAAATAAACTCCAGCAGTATCAAGAGTAGACGAATGAACCAAAGCAGAAACAGGAGTAGGAGCAGCCATAGCAGCAGGAAGTCAAGAAGAAAAGGGAATTTGAGCTCTCTTAGTTGTGGCTGCCACAACAATTAATGTAGTAATAAGGTTTATTTCAAAAGAGTTAGAAATGAAATCATAAAAATAAATATAATTCCAACCACCAAAATTTAATATTGAAGTAATAGAAATTAAAATAGCAACATCACCAATAAGATTAGAAAGTGCACATAATATACCAGCACTGTAATATTTTACATTTTGGTAATAAATAACTAAACAATAAGAAACCAAACCTAAACCATCTCATCCTAATTCCAATCAAATTAGAACTAATAATTAAAACACCAATAGAAAGAAAAAATATTAAAAGAGTAATAATAAAACGATTTATATTCTTTTCACCCGATATATAATCCTCTCTATAATAAATCACCAAAGAAGAAAAATATATGCAAAAGACATAAAAATAGGAGACATTCAATCCAAAATTAAAGTTATAACAACCATAGAACCATTTAAATTTAAAAGTTCTCATTCAACAAAAACTCTAAAATCAATTATTAAATAATAAATACCTATAATAAAAATTATAGTTCTAGAAAAGAATAAAGAAAAAAACTCAAAGAACAAATAGAAGATAAATTCATGGCCTAAAATGAGAAAGTTCATATCATTGATTCCACAAAACAATATTTTAAATTAAAATACTTAAGCAATTTAAACAAAGAATTATTCACCCCTTTACAAAGAATTTTTAAAGAGGATCAGTGCAAAAGTAAAAGATGATATTCACGAAAATAACCAAGAGAACAAGTATAAACCCCAGAATAATAATTCCCATGCTGAGAATAAGAATATATATATAAAGTATAAACAGCTCTAAAAAAGATATAATAATTAAAGCTAAAAATCTGAAAAAAGATCAAGACATAATTCTGTTTAATAATCTAAGTTCACCTACCAAATTTAATGATGGAGGTGGAGCTATATTTGATGATCTTAAAAGGAATCACCATAAAGCCATTCTAGGTATCAAATTAATTATACCCTTGTTAGTTAATAATCTTTGTCTACCTAAACGTTTATAAATAACACTAGGTAAACAAAACAATCCAGAAGAACACAAACCATGACCAACCATTAACGAAAGAGAACCAATACAACTTCACAAATTTATCAATCCACCAATAACCATTCCTATATGAGCGACAGAAGAGTACGCAATTATGAGTTTAAATCCATCTGATGAAAACAAATAAATCTAACAATAACCCCACCAGATTAACCTAAAGATAATCAAAAATAATTGAACTTTAAACCCAAATAAGAAGTAACCTTAATAACACGAAAAATACCATAACCACCTAACTTCAATAAAACAACAGCAAGAATTATTCCACCTGAATTAGGGGCCTCTACATGAGCCTTAGGAAGCCAAAATGAACCAAAAATATTGGCATCTTAACTAAGAGAGCTAAAATTATAAATAAATAAAACATAAAATAGCAACAACCAAAATCAACCAATAAAGGGAAATATAAAGTGTTAGAAAAATCATACACCTTAAATAAAACCAATAATAAAGGTAATCTAGCAACCAAAGTATAGAAAATTAAATAAACACCAGCCTGTAAACGTTCAGGCTGGTAACCTCAACCCAAAACAAAAAGTATAGTAGGAACTAATCTAGCCTAAAAAATATAAAAAGAAAGAAGACTCAATGTAGCAAATGAACGATAAAGCATAATCATTAAAATTAAAACCATAAAGACAAAAAAATTTGAATGATAAGAACTTAAATAAACTGAAACTCTAGCTGTAATTATTAAAGAACAAATTAAGAAACTCAGCAGAATCAAACTAAAAGAAAAATAATCAATACCAAAATAATATCAAATCATATTCAAATCAGCATATGAATAAACACAAATTATAAAAACAAAACTCGACAGAAACATTAAAGAATGAACCAACCCCAAACAATTATTCAGCCAACTAAGAGGGATCTTAAAAATAGTAATAAATATATACTTTAACATAAAGATAAACCAAAAGAATTAAAAAAATCATTATCACGAGAACAAATTATTGGAACCAAAATAGAAAGACCTAAAGCACCTTCACAAACAAACAAAAACTAAAAAATAACAGGAAAGAAATAATCATAATCAAACTCAATAAGAAAAACAATAATTAATATAAACAAAGGAAAAACAATATACTCTAATCCCAGAAATACCATCAATAAATGTTTATGTTTCGAACATAAACACCAGCAAAATTAACCAATAAAGAAGTAAAAACAGAGAATATAAACATAAGTTTTAATAGTTTAAAAAAAACCAGTCTTGTAAACTGGAAATAAGTTAACCCCACACTTTTAAAACTTCAGACGTGGAAAATCTTCCATCATCAGTCACCAAAACAGATATTTTAAATAAACTAATCCCTGAAATGTTTAAAATAATAATTAGATCTCTATCAAATGTAATGAATAATAATTGTATTAAATTAAGACACCCAATATCAATAATGCTTTTCATTATCCTACAAAATTTTTTTAGTTGGATTAATAACAGGAACAATAATGGAAAGATATTGATTATCATATATTTTATTTTTTACATTTCTTGGGGGTATATTTGCTCTATTTATTTATATTACAAGAATTTCATCAATCGAAATATTTCAAGCTAAATCACTTACTATAATTATTACCTTAACAATATGAGTATTAATTATATCGACATTAATTATTGTAGATACAACAATATTTATAGAGTTCTTCAAAAATACTGAAACTATAAATTTTGATAATTCACTCAATTACCAAGAAATAACAATATCTTTAGAGAAATTATATAACAGACCAACATTCATTATTACAATAATAATTATAATTTATTTATTTTTAGCACTATTAGCAGTAGTTAAAATCACTAACATTAAGCAGAGACCTATTCATAAAATAAGATAATTTACTAATGAATATAACCTATGATTATGACGTCCTTTAATTAAAATTATTAATTACTCTTTAGTGGATTTACCTGCACTAAAAATAATTTCATTTTGATGAAATTTTGGGTCCCTGCTAGGTTTATGCTTGATAATTCAAATCGTAACTAGACTATTTTTACCTATACATTATACATCAAATATTGAAATAGCATTTAGTAGTGTAGTACACATCTGCCAAGATGTAAATAACGGTTGAATTATTCGAACTTTACAGGCAAATGGAGTATCTATATTTTTTATCTGTATTAATATAATGTAGGACAAAGAATTTACTGTGGATCTTATATATACATACACACCTGAATAATTGGTACAGTAATTCTATTCTTAGTTATAGCAATTGCATTTATAGGATATGTTTTACCTTGAGGTCAAATATAATTTTGAGGTGCAACACTAATTACTAATTTATTATCAGCAATTCCATACTTAGGAACAGATTTAATTCAATGAGTTGGATGGGGAGGATTTGCTGTTGATAACGCAACATTAAATCGATTTTTCACATTTCATTTTGTATTACCATTTATTATTGCAGCTATGGCAGCAATTCATTTATTCTTTCTTCACCAATCAAGATCTAATAACCCATTAGGGCTAAATGGAGATATTGTAGAAATTCCATTTCAGCCATACTTTACTTTCAAGGATTCTATTACATTTGTATTAATAACATCGTTATTAATTATATTATGCTTAATTAATCTTTACCTCATAGGAGATCCAGGTAATTTTGTACCTGCTAATCCATTAGTAACACCAGTTCATATTCAACAAGAATGATATTTCTGATTTGTATATGCAATTCTACAATCAATTCCTAATAAGTTACGAGGTGTTATTGCACTATTCTTATCAATTAGAATTTTAATAATTTTGCCATTTTATAATAAAACACCATTCCGAGGTAGTCAATTCTATCCTATTATCAGATTTTATTCTGAATCATAGTAGTTGTTGTATGCTTATTAACATGAATTGGTAAACGACCAGTTTAAGAGCCTTACATTATAACAGGGTAAATCTCAACAATTATCTACTTTACATACTTCTTAATTAATGTCCATGTTGCAAAGGCATGAGATAAGTTAATTAAGGAATAATAAGTAAATTAGCTTAGGAAAAGCATATGTTTTGAAAACATAGAACTAGAAGTTTAACTCTTCTATTAACTTTTTAAAAAAAATTCACTAAATAAATGAGATAAATAAAATCTTTAAACCAACAAAGAAATTAAAAAAATTCAAAGATAAAGGTAGAAAACTTTTTCAAGCCAAGTATATTAATTTATCATAACAGAACTGTGGTAAAATACCCCAAACTCAATTAAAGCCAAAGGATATAATAGCAAGCTTAAATAAAATTAAGAGAATAAAAATCACCACCACTTTACAGAAGATCTCCTGCAAGGTTCGCAGGAGAGCTTCTGTAAAGTTTGGAAAGTAGGAGGCAAGATACTGGCAGAAGTAAAGCTGTGAGTACCGGGTGTGAGGCGTGCTTCGGTAGCTCAGTTGGTAGAGCACATGTCCGCGAAAGGCAAAGGTCCCGAGTTCGAGTCTCGGTCGGGTACACAGTTTTAATCTGCCAGGACGTTTCATATCAGTGCACACTCCGCTGCAGAGTGAAAATCTCATTCTTCAATATCCAACATGTACAAGAACTAAGATGGAATAATAGGAGTGGAGGACCAAGAAAGATACCCTTGAATTAAAAAGGGTGTAAGAAACGCATATAGTCTGTCATCAGTACTGCTCAATTTATATATCGAAGAAGGAATGATGGAAATAAAAGAAAGATCAAGAATGGAATTACAATGGGTAGGTCAAAAATTTTATTGCTAAAACCACTCATTAGTCTAAAGCAGATCGAATTACACCGAAGTTCTATACTTTACGTCATTACATGATGTCACCTGCAGAAAGTGCTACTGTTGCACAAGCTGGTTATACTGTTATGCATTACACATAACTTATGTCCAATTCCTAAAAAGTTACATACCTTTACCACAACCCAAAACCGAAAGGTGCGACAACCCCGCTCCAAAAATAAATCACACGCCAATTTACAAAATGACTGCCCTACAAGCAAATCATTTCAACAGTAATACATTAGTTTATATTGAGTCTTCTAACGGACTCGAGAAGTGTCTTAGTTTCTTGTAAAATGTAGTACAACAGCTTTACATACAGTGACCGATAATTATATTTGATTACGGTAACCTGGAGCAACAAAGAATAAAAAATAGCGTCAAACTATGAGCACACAGTAAATCACCCATAAACAAGCCATTTACAACAGATTTACACAGTTTTGCATAATGCAGTCTAATGACAGAAATGACATTCTTTTGTTACAAATTAAATGTAGAGAGCGACTATTGCCATACATATAGTAATGAAACAATAAGCCATTTACAACAGACTTACAAAGTTTCACATACTCTGCTCTAATGAGGAAAATTAGATTTCCTTTTCTTTCAGATTTAATTCATAGCGCAAATAATGCGACAGAAGACCAAATATTGAAACGTTTAGCATAACCGATGGGCAACAACAGATGGAATGAATAAAATGCATTTTAAAGAGTTTTGGAGGTACGTTATATAAGCAAGAAATCCTTTCCTTTTACATATTAAATTCTTATGATACAACTCAGATGTTCAGTGCCAACTGATGCTAGAGCACATCTGCATGTTATAAGTAATTACATTGCGATAAAACTCCCAACTGGAAAAAAACCAGAGAAATGAGCGAAAGTGCATTTTTTAAAAATCATCAAAATACATCACAAAAATAACAAATCCTTTCTTATTGCATATCAAACTTCTTACTATGTCGCTAAATTCCTCTATGTAAGTAAGCTGCGTGCTAGCACACATTATACTGAAATTCATCTCTTGCATACAGTAAAGATGCTTATAGGTCGACCCAGACGTCTGTGTACATGGCATAAATGATGGCACTTATTCACTCTACAATATCAAAAAAGCTATGGCCATACACTGGTCTTCAGTGACTAGAAATACACCAAAAAGTACTCTTGTGCTACTTCAGAAAATGACGCCTCATGAAGATGACACTGTAATTGGTTTCTACAGAAAGCGGATGCAGGGCTTTTTAAACATACTGGGATACCGAATACTAATGCCAATAAGCGGCCTGCTATTCTCTTTTATAGCAAATTAATTATGGTTACCACCCAACGAAGTTGGAAATAAATTAATTACAATTAATTAAAGAATTTATTAACTTGTTGCATAATAACCACTAAGATGACAGTACTCTCATCATATGAACACTGAAATTAATTTACTCAAAAGCGGGATCATACTGAAAGAAAGTAGTTAAATTAAAACATAATTCTCTACAATCTAATTAAAACTCAAAATTTGGGCCTGCAAGAATACTGCGCTTTGGTAACGACAGGTTTGATTTACTAAGATCGATTTGGGTGGCTGCGTTTATGAACACCCAAGAAGTATAAACACAATTTACGTAACCAAAAACACGAGTTAAACACTATCCAAAACTGGTTCTAATAATGCTTGCTGTTGCCTTAGTTAAGTTTAATACTGTTTCAAATGGTTGAATGGTGACGGACCACATGAAGGGGGAGGTGTGTGAAAATTCTGGTAAGAGGATAGGATAAATGCACGAACTTACACAAGATCCATACTAAAGAACAAAGCTCGAGACGCATTACATCTTCACCAAAGAGTCAGGGAAACAGATTAATGTTTTTCAAAGAAGTAATCTTTCGACAAATGAAATTGCTTGAAATATTCTCACATAAATAAAACCGATACAAGGTGGGGAGCGCGGGGAGGGCAACCAAGTGGAAACTAGATTTTAAAAAAAAGGTAGCACATTTACCATGCAGCTGAGTACTTTCACAAACCGGTTTAATTACATGCGCGACGCGCGAATAAAGATAAAATGAACAGCAAGAATTTTATCCCATGATGGTCACAGAGAGTTGAGGACTCGTCCAAGCACCTAGTTCAGACTAACAAAGCAAGCACACTATCCATTTGAAATTTCTCACCATGAAATACACTAAAATCCATTAATTACGTAGAACATTGAACACGACCTAAATTCACTCTAGGGAACACGATTGATTACCGCTGAACAACGCAGAAGGCAAGTTCGCACCATGTGGTGCAAAGCATAAATGTAAATTTATCAAATCACAGGTGAAACCGAAAGAATTCAAACTACAATAATAAATGAAAACATTCACACGAGAATGTATCCACGAACTCCTACACACGTAACGAAAATCTCTTGAAATGTAATGTCAGCATCACTAGATGGGAAGTGTTTGCACACTAGAAGTTCTGGTAGTACAAAGGAGGTACCAGAAGATACTTATTAAAATTGGTAAATTGCACCATGGCCTAGCCTATGTCAACAGTGGATCATATAATGAACCTATAGCTGTAGTAAAAAGTGAACTATACTACTTCAGCTAGCCTGAAGACTTTCACATCTCACTCTAAGTTCGATCTTAAGCTACCGACCACACTCACCGACTGCCCACCGCGAAGTGCCTAACCACGCCCCAGAACAACGAATCCCCTCCCAGGTAGCCAGAACAGACGAAAGGGGTTGCTTCCGGTGCCAAACTACCCACTGTCGATAAAGAAAGAAGGCACAATTCTCCTTGCTTTGACTGAACACCAAAAGTTGGCTAGAATGCCTACTGCAGACGGCAAGTTCCATATTCTAGCTACCAATGGAAACAAGAAAAATACATTCGCATGCACTTCCACACAGACGATAATAAGATGAATGGAAACCTAGGAGCATAAAATATATTCAATGTAAATCTAATTAAGTGCTTGCATGTGAACAATTAGGTAATTAAAGTATTTTTATAGTGATGCAGTACACAGAGACCTTTCAACTGCAGTACTGAAGACTACATTCCTTAGTCATGCCACTGTAGATTGCACTGAAATAAAATGTGAAACGAACGTTACCCATAGAAAATCAACAATTAACAATTATTTACATTGAGTTCTCTAATGCCTAGGTAAGTGGTTTTCACTTAAAACTTACAAACCTCAATAATGACAATGTTTGCACTCATTCTTCCAATGAGAAAAAATGTTTACACTTTGATTACTACAGCAGCGAAAACCATGGTGTGCGCTAACACGCACAAAGACCAAAGCAACTACCAGGTGATAGTAATCAGATCATCGTGTAAGTCGCCGACAAGCAAAACCAACAGAATTTAGGAATGATTACAATACTTTCTTTATTATGTGTTATCTTCTGCGTTACAGGTTGAACGTAAACTAGTTGGCAGTTTGATATACTTTTGGAGAAGGGGTTGCTGCATCTTCTGGTTTCGAGTTGTAGTAAAGACATGTAACGTTTTAGAATCTAGACATAAATTATGTGTAACGCGTAGCAGTATAACTATGGAGTATAAGTCATACAACTGTAGCATTTTCTGTAGGTGAGGTCATGTAGTGACGTAATGCGTATCACTTTGGTG
Organism: Schistocerca piceifrons; assembly: GCF_021461385.2. Taxonomy (NCBI): domain Eukaryota; kingdom Metazoa; phylum Arthropoda; class Insecta; order Orthoptera; family Acrididae; genus Schistocerca; species Schistocerca piceifrons. Next base: position 768,618,088 of record NC_060140.1, on the reverse strand, counting down.
TAATTTGACCCACTGGAGATCAATGAGAGATTTTAGGAACAAAATTTCAGCATAGAAGGATTTTTAAGTATACATTAAGTTAATGATAGAAAAAAGAACGTATCGTTTAATCAGCAAACATAAACATTTTACTTTCGACGTGCGCCGTTGTCAGCGGTATCTAGGGTTCTACTTGGCGATCACTGAAGGTTCCCTGCAATAAACTCTTAATGATTTTGCCATACCACACAGTTTCATTTGTTTGCCTCTGGCACCTCAATTATTGGTGCAAATGGTCTATTAGCCTAAATGTAAAGAAGAAAAAGAAAAAGACTGAGCAGCTGAGTGTGTTAGTGGTGGCCACATTACCATCCATATTGCGTTTTAACATTTCATTAGGTTATTGGTACTTGCCGGAGGCCCTCACACATGTCTGCTGCATTTAAGAGCTATATTTCAATGAATCTATACTTTCCTCTTCTTGTCCGATCAGCTGAATGTATGAATGAGAGTGTGCAAGAATTTCAGTGTGTAGATCCGTGGAAGTATAGTAGTCTGCCACTGCTCCATTTTTTTTTTTTTTTTGTCATCAGTCTACTGACTGGTTGATGCGGCCCGCCACGAATTCATTTCCTGTGCTAACCTCTTCATCTCAGAGTAGCACTTGCAACCTACATCTTCAGTTATTTGCTTGACGTATTCCAATCTCTGTCTTCCTCTACAGCTTTTGCCCTCTACGGCTCCCTCTAGTACCATGGAAGTCATTCCCTCATGTCTTAGCAGATGTCCTATCATCCTGTCCCTTCTCCTTACCAGTGTTTTCCACATATTCCTTTCCTCTCTGATTCTGCGTAGAACCTCCTCATTCCTTACCCTATCAGTCCACCTAATTTTCAACACTTGTCTACAGCATCACATCTCAAATGCTTCGAATCTCTTCTGTTCCGGTTTTCCCACAGTCCATGTTTCACTACCATACAATGCAATACTCCAGACGTACATCCTCAGAAATTTCTTCCTCGAATTAAGGCCGGTATTTGATATTAGTAAACTTCTCTTGGCCAGAAATGCCTTTTTGCCATAGCGAGTCTGCTTTTGATGTGCTCCTTGCTCCGTCCGTCATTGGTTAATTTACTGCCTAGGTAGCAGATTTCCTTAACTTCATTGACTTCGTGACCATCAATCCTGATGTTAAGTTTCTCGCTGTTCTCATTTCTACTACTTCTCATTACCTTCGTCTTTCTCCGATTTACTCTCAAACCTTACTGTGTACTCATTAGACTGTTCATTCCGTTCAGCAGATCATTTAATTCTTCTTCACATTCACTCAGGATAGCAATGTCATCAGCAAATCGTATCATTGATATCCTTTCACCTTGTATTTTAATTCCATTCCTCAACCTTTCTTTTATTTCCATCATTGCTTCCTCGATGTACAGATTGAAGAGTGGGGCGAAAGGCTACAGCCTTGTCTTACACCCTTCTTAACACGAGCACTTCGTTCTTGATCGTCCACTCTTATTATTCCCTCTTGGTTGTTGTACATATTGTATATGACCCGTCTCTCCCTATAGCTTACCCCTACTTTTTCGGAATCTCGAACAGCTTACACCATTTTATATTGTCGAACGCTTTTACCAGGTCGACAAATCCTATGGAAGTGTCTTGATTTTTCTTTAGCCTTGCTTCCATTATTAGCCGTAAAGTCAGAATTGCCTCTCTCGTCTCTTTACTTTTCCTAAAGCCAAGCTGATCGTCACCTAGCGCATTCTCAATTTTCTTTTCCATTCTTCTGTATATTATTCTTGTAAACAGCTTCGATGCATGAGCTGTTGAGCTGATTGTGCGATAATTCTCGCACTTGTCAGCTCTTGCCGTCTCTGGAATTTGTGGATGATTCTTTTCCGAAAGTCAGATGGTATATCTCCAGACTCATATATTCTACACACCAACGTGAATAGTCGTTTTGTTGCCACTTCCCCCAATAATTTTAGAAATTCTGGTGGAATGTTATCTATTCCTTCTGCCTTATTTTACCGTAAGCCCTCCAAAGCTCTTTTAAATTCCGATTCTAATACTGTATCCCCTATCTCTTCTAAATCGACTCCTTTTACTTCTTCTATCACATCAGACAAATTATCACCCTCATAGAGGCTTTCATTGTATTCTTTCCACCTGTCTGCTCTCTCCTCTGCATTTAACAGTGGAATTCCCGTTGCACTCTTAATGTTACCACCGTTGCTTTTAAAGCCACCAAAGGTTGTTTTGACATTCCTGTATGCTGAGTCTGTCCTTCCGACAATCATATCTTTTTCGATGTCTTCACATTTTTCCTGCAGCCATTTCTTCTTAGTTTCCCTGCACTTCCTATTTATTTCATTCCTCAGCGACTTGTACTTCTGTATTCCTGATTTTCCCGGAACATGTTTGTACTTCCTCCTTTCATCAATCAACTGAAGTATTTCTTCTGTTACCCATGGTTTCTTCGCAGCTACCTTCTTTGTACCTATGTTTTCCCTCCCAACTTCTGTGATGGCCCTTTTTAGAGATGTCCATTCCTCTTCAACTGTACTGCCTACTGCGCTATTCCTTATTGCTGTATCGATAGCGTTAGAGAACTTCAAACGTATCTCGTCACTCCTTAGTACTTCCGTATCCCACTTCTTTACGTATTGATTCTTCCTGACTAATGTGTTGAACTTCAGCCTACTCTTCATCACTACTATATTGTGATCTGAGTCTATATCTGTTCCTGGGTACGCCTTACAATCCAGTATCTGATTTCGGAATCTCTGTCTGACCATGATGTAATCTAATTGAAATTTGCGGTATCTCCCGGCCTTTTCCAAGTATACCTCCTCCTCTTGTGATTCTTGAACAGGGTATTCGCTATCACTAGCTGAAACTTGTTACAGAACTCAATTAGTCTTTCTCCTCTTTCATTCCTTGTCCCATGCCCATATTCTCCTGTAACTTTTTCTTCTACTCCTTCCCCTACAACTGCATTCCAGTCGCCCATGACTATTAGATTTTCGTCCCCCTTTACATACTGCATTACCCTTTCAAAATCCTCGTACACTTTCTCTATCTGTTCATCTTCAACTTGCGACGTCGGCATGTATACCTGAACTATCGTTGTCGGTGTTGGTCTGCTGTCGATTCTGTTTAGAACAACCTGGTCACTGAACTGTTCACAGTAACACACCCTCTGCCCTACCTTCCTATTCATAACGAATCCTACACCTGTTATACCATTTTCTGCTGCTGTTGATATTACCCGATACTCATTTGACCAGAAATACTTGTCTTCCTTCCACTTCACTTCACTGACCCCTGCTATATCTAGATTGAGCCTTTGCATTTCCCTTTTCAGATTTTCTAGTTTCCCTACCACGTTCAAGCTTCTGAAATTCCACGCTCCGACTCGTAGAGCGTTATCCTTTCGTTGATTATTCAATCTTTTTCTCATGATAACCTCACCCTTGGCAGTCCCTCCCGGAGATCCGAATGGGGGACTATTCCGGAATCTTTTGCCAATGGAGAGATCATCATGACACTTCTTCAATTACAGGCCACATGTCCAGTGGATACACGTTATATGTCTTTAATGCAGTGGTTTCCATTGCCTTCTGCATCTTCATGTCGTTGATCATTGCTGACTCTTCCGCCTTTAGGGGCAATTTCCCACCCCTAGGACAAGAGAGTGCCCTGAACCTCTATCCGCTCCTCCGCCCTCTTTGACAAGGCCGTTGACAGAATGAGGCTGACTTCTTATGCCGGAAGTCTTCGGCCGCCAATGCTGATTATTTATCAAAATTTGGGTAGTGGCGGGGATCGAACCCGTGACTGAAGACGTTTTGATTACGAATCAAAGACGCTACCCCTAGACCACGGCTGCTTCATAACAGCCAATTTTAGGTAACACCACGTAGCAAAGAGGTTTCTGTTTGCCTTAGACGAACATTTCATATGGATTGGCACCCCAATAGGGGTTCCTCTGGCCACTTCCATAGGTACGGGTAGCGGTTTTCGTTGGAAAGCGAATACTCGTAGAGTGTTCCGTGGGAATCGAGCCGGGTGTGACGTACTGGCGATAAGTGTGCCTTTCCGATGAGAAGGAAATGTTGTGTTGAATGTAAGTTTTTCAAAGCTAGTTAAAGTAAACGATTCATTTCATCATTCATTGATTATTATCGTGGGTGACAAATTTTACTTGCTAATTCATGAATGTGAAATGCGTTAAGATCCAGGGACGGTGTAGGTCATTGTTCAATTGAACTGTTAATCAAACATGTGTTAAGTTTATTGTGATTCACTTCGTTTTGTTTAGTATCCCTTTCGCGAGAGCATGTATATCGCGTTTGACTTCCGTAATTTTATGACTGAATTTTGTGCAATTCGTCTCAGTTGATAACTTTCTTCGTGCGCGCTTTTGTTTGTGACGACCACGTGGTCGTGATCTAATGAGAAAGTTTACAGTATCAAGGCCACAGTGATCTTCCGCTGTAGAATATCTGAATTAATTGTAATTATTATTTATACTTAATTTTTATGGCAATTCACTATAACAGAAATTTTATTCATTCATCCCGCATGTTAAAATCAATGTACTGTTGTGAAGGATTTTAGTTCTTTTCCTTCCTGTTAGTCTCACAAGTGAGTGTGAATGTAAGAGTTTGTGATTAAACAATCCTTTTACCATTCCTCTTCCATAGTTCATAGACCTTGCAGTGGACTCGGAAGTAAAGTTCTAGGTTTAATTAATATGCGACGTAATAGATTGCAGCGAACAGCAACCATCATATTACTCACTATACATAATCATGTGTGCAATTAAATTTAACGATCTAATAAAGGTTCTTTTGCAGGAATTTTTGTTTGTGCTCTCGCTGCTAAAATTCGAGTCCATGCTTCATCCAGCTCTGATGTATGGCACATACTACTGCATTCCGTTTGTGTGACAGTTGTGTTGAGACCATACTTTACCCCCCATATTCAGATTAAATTGTAAAGATACCCCATAATTGTAAAGATACCTTTCAACACTGTTGTCTCTGCACACCAGTTCTCTAATGTACGTCCTATGTGGTCTGTTTATTGTTGTCGAGTCAGTCATAGCTCTGCTTTTATCATCACTGTAGTTGCAGTTTTTGTATATATTTATTGCTTGTATTGTCGTACTTACTACACGGTATGTAACTAGTAAGGCAACTCGTAAAGATAAATAGCCATGGTAAAATGGTATAGTTGAAATGTATATTAGTGTACTAAGATTGTATTACAATTTGGGTCCCGTCTTCTCTAATTTTCTTTGTAGGTTTTAAAATTGACATGTCAACTTTAATTTTCTTTGTAGAATGGTTTTAAATTGGATACAGGAGTCCAAACTACTCATCATAAAGAATTAAAGATAGATACTCCTCCATGCAACTTATGACGAAAATAAAAAACATTTATTTCAAATAGACATTAATGTTGCAACTACTGAGACACTTGAAGAAGCAGAAGAGTTTTGATATTTGAGCAGTAAAATAGCTGGTGAATGTAGAAGTAGAGAGGATACTAAACAGACCTAGATTTAAGTGTTGCTTTTCTGAAGGTATTTACCTGGAGTTAAGCGATTTATGGAAATGAAACGTCGACGATGAACGGTTTAGACTAGAAGAGAATGAAGGATTTTGAATTGTGCTGCAGATTACATGGGTAGATCGCATGACTAATTAAAATATGGTGCTAAATAAACTTGGGAGAAATTTTTTTGGAAAAAACTTGGCTAAAAGAAGCGATGTTTTGATAGGACACATTATGAGATGTCAAGGAATCACCAACTTAGTATTGAAGGGAAGCGTGGGGGTAATAATTGTAGAGGCAAACAGAAAATATATGTAGTAATTAGCTTCAGAAAGGGATGTAAGATGCAGTAGCTATTCGCAGATGAAACGGCTTTCTCGGGACAGAATAGCTAGGAGAAGTGTATCAAACCAGTGTTCAGTCCGAATACCACAACAACAACAACTGAGACAACCACAGAAGTTTATGTCCAAAGGCTGATATATTGAATAACACAAATACTAAATTTTCATGTGATCGTTGCGCATATAGTCTTAGCCGGCGCCCCATTCATAATGACTATGATCTACCTGGCCTGGAAACTGTTCCCTCGAGGCGTATTACGTTGTAACTGGGCTGCTAATTTGATGTTGGACAAATCGTTGCTAAGCGTAACAGGTCCGTCGATGCTCCTCCGAAGATGAGCTGCATTGGAACTGCGACGCTCGATGGAACCTGAATTTATGATTAAACTCTGCTCCGTAATACATATAATGATTTTTGCAGTGATATGAAACTTGACAGTGCTTCTTCCATATGATTTCAAACGTAGAACATAGTTTCTGATATGTTGACGAGCTCTGTTGTGGCCGGTGGCCTGCGTAGCTATAGGGAAGGCTACCTTGCAGTGTAGTTGCGACCACGGCGACTTGCAGGCACAACAGTGAGTAAAGCACTAATGAATGTAGGACATGGCAGAAATGACTAAGTACCATTGTGTTACCTAATTTATTCATTAAATTTCTGTCGAATGTAATTAAATGTAGCGGAAGTATATGACATCACTAAGGGAGGAATCAAATCTATTGAAGAAGTTAGTTCCCTTGTAGAAGAAAGAGACATGACGTAGTGAAGTTAGGCCATGACTGTTGTCGTCTCAAGTGGCTTATTTAACTTGAGTTATTACCAATATACTTTCAGTGGAACCATGTTACTTCGTGGAATGAACCTCCTCCTGTACAGACTGTAATTCGTTCACTGCTTCTGAGAAGACAGAAGTTCACGCGTAACAGTCGACTAGTCTGCTTTGCATGCATCTACGTTTAACATAAACTATAGAATCGGTACTGACGTCTTCTTGCACTGCATCGAAAGTGAGAACAGAAATCACGTCAATGTATCATGGAACTTCACCGAAAATGATTAGGTGAAAACGTCTTTCTGAGCAGACTGATTGCGCTGTTGATTGTTATTAAACGACAACATATCTGATGTAGTGCAAGAAGCAGAAAATGGTATAACGGGTGTAGGATTCGTTATGAATAGGAAGGTAGGGCAGAGAGTGTGTTAGTGTCAACAGTGCAGTGACCGGGTTGTTCTAATCAGCATCGACAGCAAACCAACACCGACAACGATAGTTCAGGTATACATGCCGACGTCGCAAGCTGAAGATGAACAGATAGAGAAAGTGTATGAGGATATTGAAAGGGTAATGCGGTATGTAAAGGGGGACGAAAATCTAATAGTCATGGGCGACTGGAATGCAGTTGTAGGGGAAGGAGTAGAAGAAAAAGTTACAGGAGACTATGGGCTTGGGACAAGGAATGAAAGAGGAAAAAGACTAATTGAGTTCTGTAACAAGTTTCAGCTAGTAATAGCGAATACCCTGTTCAAGAATCACAAGAGGAGGAGGTATACTTGGAAAAGGCCGGGAGATACGGCAAATTTCAATTAGATTACATCATGGTCAGACAGAGATTCCGAAATCAGATACTGGATTGTAAGGCGTACCCAGGAGCAGATATAGACTCAGATCACAAAATAGTAGTGATGAAGAGTAGGCTGAAGTTCAAGACATTATTCAGGAAGAATCAATACGTAAAGAAGTGGGATACGGAAGTAATAAGGAATGACGCGATACGTATGAAGTTCTCTAACGCTATAGATACAGCAATAAGGAATAGCGCAGTAGGCAGTACATTGGAAGAGGAATGGACATCTCTAAAAGGGCCATCACAGAAGTTGGGAAGGAAAACATAGGTACAAAGAAGATAGCTGCGAAGAAACCATGGGTAACAGAAGAAATACTTCAGTTGATTGATGAAAGGAGAAAGTGTAAACATGTTCCGGGAAAATCAGGAATACAGAAGTACAAGTCGCTGAGGAATGAACTAAATAGGAAGTGCAGGGAAGCTAAGAAGAAATGGCTGCAGGAAAAATGTGAAGACATCGAAAAAGATGTGATTGTAGGAAGGATAGACTCAGCATACAGGAAAGTCAAAACAACCTTTGGTGACATTAAAAGCAACGGTGGTAACATTAAGAGTGCAACGGGAATTCCACTGTTAAATGCAGAGGAGAGAGCAGATAGGTGGAAAGAATACATTGAAAGCCTCTATGAGGGGGAAGATTTGTTTGATGTGATAGAAGAAGAAACAAGAGTCGATTTAGAAGAGATAGGGGATCCAGTATTAGAATCGGATTTTAAAAGAGCTTTGGAGGACTTACGGCCATATAAGGCAGAAGCGATAGATAACATTCCATCAGAATTTCTAAAACCATAGGGGGAAGTGGCAACAAAACGAATATTCACGCGAGAAATATCGCACAATCAGCTTAACAGCTCATGCATCGAAGCTGCTTACAAGATTAATATACAGAAGAATGGAATAGAAAATTGAGAATGCGCTAGGTGACGATCAGCTTGGCTTTAGGAAAAGTAAAGGGACGAGAGCGGCAATTCTGACGTTACGGCTAATAATGGAAGCAAGGCTAAAGAAAAATCAAGACACTTTCATAGGATTTGTCGACCTCGAAAAAGCGTTCGACAATATAAAGTGGTGCAAGCTGTTCGAGATTCTGAAAAAGTAGGGGTAAGCTATAGGGAGAGACGTGTCATATACAATTTGTACAACAGCCAAGAGGAAATAATAAGAGTGGACGATCAAGAACGAAGTGCTCGTATTAAGAAGGGAGTGTGGTGTCACCGACAGACACCATACTTGCTAGGTGGTAGCCTTTAAATCTGCCGCGGTCCATTAGTATACGTCGGACCCGCGTGTCGCCACTGCCAGTGATTGCAGACCGAGCGCCACCACACGGCAGGTCTAGAGAGACTTACTAGCACTCGCCCCAGTTGTACAGCCGACTTTGCTAGGAAAGGTTCACTGACAAATACGCTCTCATTTGCCGAGACGATAGTTAGCATAGCCTTCAGCTACGTCATTTGCTACGACCTAGCAAGGAGCCATTACCAGTTAATATTGAAATTATAAAACATGTACCATCAAGAGCGATGTTCTCCAATTATGGATTAAAGTTAAGTATTACATCAACTACGTACTTTATTTGCTACTATTAATTCCTTTACCTTGTTCCAGACCTCACGCCAATCTGCGTGATCTTAAAAGCGTGCATTTCGGCCTTCTTTAGCAACACGGTGTTGGCACTTCTTCCAACACTTCAGGGAGTAAGACAAGGCTGTAGCCTTTCGCCCCTACTCTTCAATCTGTACATCGAGGAAGCAATGATGGAAATAAAAGAAAGGTTGAGGAGTGGAATTAAAATACAAGGTGAAAGGATATCAATGATACGATTCGCTGATGACATTGCTATCCTGAGTGAATGTGAAGAAGAATTAAATGATCTGCTGAACGGAATGAACAGTCTAATGAGTACACAGTTTGGTTTGGGAGTAAATCGGAGAAAGACGAAGGTAATGAGAAGTAGTAGAAATGAGAACAGCGGGAAACTTAACATCAGGATTGATGGTCACGAAGTCAATGAAGTTAAGGAATTCTGCTACCTAGGCAGTAAAATAACCAATGACGGACCGAGCAAGGAGCACATCAAAAGCAGACTCGCTATGGCAAAAAAGGCAGTTCTGGCCAAGAAAAGTCTACTAATATCAAATACCGGCCTTAGTTTGAGGAAGAAATTTCTGAGGATGTGCGTGTGGAGTACAGCATTGTATGGTAATGAAACATGGACTGTGGGAAAACCGGAACAGAAGAGAATCGAAGCATTTGAAATGTGATGCTATACACGAATGTTGAAAATTAGGTGGACTGATAGGGTAAGGAATTAGAAGGTTCTACGCAGAATCGGAGAGGAAAGGAATATGTGGAAAATACTGATAAGGAGAAGGGACAGGATGATAGGACATCTGCTAAGACAAGAGGGAATGACTTCCATGGTACTAGATGGAGCTGTAGAGGGCAAAAACTGTAGAGGAAGACAGAGATTGGAATACGTCAAGCAAATAATTGAGGACGTAGGTTGCAAGTGCTACTCTGAGATGAAGAGGTTAGCACAGGAAAGGAATTCGTGGCGGGCCGCATCAAACCAGTCAGTAGACTGATGACCAAAAAAAAAAAAATCTGATATGTAAATTTATCTACGGATGCTCTAAGAACAAGGTGTGGCATAGCATTTCTAACGCCTTGTTTGCCAACAATATATTGGAATCGGCTCTGAGTGATTATTAACAAATATATTCAACCATTGTTCTATAGAATTATGTAATTGGGACTTTATAGCGAAACAGTGTGTCATATCATTCATTCGTTTTTGTCTGAATGTAATTCTCATAGTGCTGAGGAGCTTGAAGAGACTAATGCTGTGAACTCAGTGAGTACGGAATGAGCAGGCTATGGAGGAATAATGCTGTTATTATCCTGTACATTTTGTAATATATAGATTACACAAATATAAAGACTGCCAATTCAGTCAAACCCCTAGGAACTGCAATCATAAAATCATAAACAACTTAAACTGGGACTTTCACACAGATAGAGTTGTCGGGAAGGCGAACCAAAGAATGCGTTTTATTGGAAGAACACTGGGGAGATACAACAGATCTACTAAAGAGACTGCCTAAATCCGTCCGTCCACTGCTATAGTATTGCGGTGCGGTAGGGGATCCTCAGTAGATAGGACTGAAGGAAGATACTGGAAAAGTTCAAAGAATGACAGCTCGTTTTGTACTAACGCGAAACGGGGGAGAGAGTGTCACGGATACGATAAGAAATTTAGGGTGGCAGTCATCAAAACAAACGTGTTTTTCGTTGTAGCGAAAACATTTCACGAATTTTCAGTCACAAACTTTCTCCATTGAATGCTGAAATACTTAATTACCACCAAAATAATATGGGGAAATGAGCCATTGCAATAAAATAGGAGAAATCGGAACTCTTACAGTAATAGTTAAGTATTAATTTTCCCTACGCGTTTTTAGAAAGTGGAACGGTAGAGAAACTATCTGAAGGTAGTTCGAAGAAATGTCTGGCAGGTACTTAAGAATAGTCTTGTAGATGTAGATAAAGTACTTTTTGCCATTTCAAGCACATGATTTATCACTTACTTTTATGACATCTAATGGTTCGGTTTGTCCGTTGATTCTTGGGTAGGGCTAGATGCAAAGAATTAAATTCCCAATTATCTGTCACAATTTTACATTTCAGTGTAAATTAGCTTCCTTGCTGTGCTCTGTAGAGTTGACTGGGAGATCATGGGAGCTTATTTCATCCCGTGTGGTGGTGATTTCATTCCATTAGACATTTTCTGTATGTGGAGTGGATATGTTTCCTCACCCCTGCCCTTATTCTGTACCTCTCATTAAAATTCCTTTTACTCGTCGCAATGAAATATCAATGGACGTCCCGAGATACGAAAACAACTAAACTGGCAAAGGAAAGGTACAGGCCTTTTATCACAAGTATTTGTTACCTCACAAGAGTCCAACAATCTTTTATTGCCCAGGTACCAAGAATATTAGTTAAATACAAATGATTCATGCAGTTACTCCAAAATTTCTTAAGTGAAGAAATCTCATGATTAATTAGATAATTCAAAGCAGTAAAATGCCTTTTAATAAATTGAACATTACAGCAGCATTAAAACCATTACGTTGAAACCAAACTTCAAACAGGGAAGACATGAAAGGTGCAGGTACAGCCGTCCAGGTTTGAGTACGCTGATTTAGGATAACGGGCATTTCTGAGTAAATTGACGCCCGATTGCTGCGAGATGGACACTGAACTTACTTGTTTTTTGTAGTCGTTCAATTGGTCAAGGAAGCAACAACTTCCAGAACTAATAATACTCAGTTTCGACCTTACTGGTCACTAATACACATGGCGGCCTGGAACATACGACATACGTTTCAGGCCCGAATGACAACATGAGCAAAAACTGAAAAAGTTGCAATTAAAAGAAATTTAAAATACATCAACTCTGACATTCAGATAATTTCAAACAGAGGCACCAAAAGGCAAATTTAACACTTGAGACAGAATCATGGGGAACCACAGAGAATCCATCGTAGCGGGTGCAACTTCAGCAAAGGAGAACATGCGTCAATCAAGTAACGAATACCTTAACCCCAAACGGTAGAACAGAAAACGGTAGAACAGCAGAAAATGAACAACACTGCAACACCCACGACAGCAACTATGCCTCCTTAACCCAGGGTAATTAGACTCCGTCGACACTGGGCCAAGTATTGCCGATCAATACAACTCCACCGACCACCGGCATCTTAGACAATCGTGCCCCTCTAAGCTCCGTCAACAGCTCAGCGTACGTCACGTTTTCCTCTTGCTTCTCCCTTCCTGACTGCAACCGATGGCATCTGCATGTGTTCAATAATCTGCTCCAAGAAATTATAACCATTGACTCAATTAACAGGCGACTGATGCGCCACCTGACAACTGGAGAGGAACGCATCGCGCGAGCAGGCAAAGATGTAAGAACATAGAACGACACGGCTCACGCAGTATATTTTATGTGGCAGCTACTATATTTTATTTGTAACTCCTGGACTATTATTCATATCTTCCCGTTCTGACACAGATTCTAAATTCTTTAGTATTGTGCACTTTGTTTTGGAGATTTTCACTCTGTGTTTCATGTAGGTGTTGCTAATTATGTCAGTTATCTTGTTTGTATGCAGGTTGGCATGCCGTGGTGTGCTATTTTCTGTTGGTATCGTGGAATTTGTTTTCCAGTGTTAATGTGTGTCATGTCTAGGTATAGGGAGATTGTTCTTAAATTTGCTATCTTCTGTTTTATCAACAGTGTTGTGTCGTTGCTGTATCTATTTCTTGTGCTATATTGAGCTCTTCTTGGTTGTAACTTTTTCTCAGAGGTATCCTACGTGCCTGTATATCACGTACTGCTACTTTTTATTAATAGTAAAAGTATTGTTTCCTCTGCAATCAAGACTTTATCTCGCAAAAGCTATTGTTTCTCTATCAGTTTCCAGACTGGTTCTGTATTTATATCATTGGTTCGGTTTTCTTCCTCTTGTGCTAGAAATAAATTGCTTAAAAGGTTTCTAGGTATTCGTGCTTAGTATGCAATTTAGTTGTGATTACCATATAGATAAGAAAAAATATTACCTGTCTTTCGTCTGTGAACTTTAGTTTTGTTGTAAGTCAAACGTGTTTCACCTATTCATATTAGGCAATAACAGGGTCTATAAAGCACAATAAAGCCATGTAACTACTATTGTAGTGTTTCCTCACAGCATGTTTGATTATCGTAGTATTGCACGTTATAGAGTTGTGGATTATCAGTTACTTTTACGTTTGCAATGCTTTTCATGTGGCCTGCAATTCTAGGCACCCGATGCGTATTATTGGTTCCACATTTACTGAATCTTTCATCTTTCTTGTTGCGCATTGCACATGAGCATGCTGTAGGTTTGACTGTGGGATCATGGCAACAGTATACTGTGGTCCTATAGTGAGATGTTTGGGTAGGGATGTATAGGTGGCAGGTTGTGGGGTAGCGATGGAACACCGTATGCATGTGTCTGCGATTTCTTCTTCGATCATTATTATTACTTTTTCAGTAATTTGAGTACTTTTGTGGTGAGCTAAGTAGTAGTTGGAATTATGTCCATCTTTCACTGCCTATTTGGTCATTTAACGTATTTTCAGTTTCCTGTATGAATTGGTGTTTCTAGAGAGCGATCATCACATTTTATATCTCAATTTGAAGCCATTTTGACTATTTTTCGACCGCCACTGTCTCAAGAAATACGTAAAGGTTTTTTTTAAATTACCCGTCACAAACTTTGTCAGCTATTGTATTATTTATTTATTTAGCGACATGTTTCGAGGGAATACCTTAGTTTCAGGCTAAATAGCATTACAAAATCAACTTTACATTAAGGTCATACTGATGTTACATAGTCTTTTCGTAAATGCTGTGGTCATCTTTGTTCTTCTGGCATGCCAGTCTCGTTGTGGTGCGCTCATGTTTTTCCATGTCCGTGGCTCTCCTGGTCACTGTTCACAAATTGTCACTAACATAGCAGTAAATTGGAAAGACGATCACAAACAGTTCTGTAGTGCAGTCAAAAACACTTACACCATTTTATTTCGCTGTTATGGGGTATGATTACTATGTCTTTCTTTGTCCCGCTGTGATGGTGATACATAATATTACCGTGTCTTTCTTTGTCCCGCTGTGATGGTGACAAGAGAAAAAAAATGCTTTTATTCCTCTCATACTGTCGTACTTTGACGGAATCAATGTTGTCTTCTTTAAATCTATATCTACCTATAACTATAGGTGAAGTCATGCTTCCCGGCATTTCGGAAAGGAAGCTAGAAGTATATAAAGGGCTTACTGTCTATGCAGAACAGACTAAACAAGTACTAAAACAACCTTTAGCATAAAATGAGCTGAAGTTGTTAGAAGTTTAGGTATCTTTCACGATTGGTTTCCCTGTGATCGGTACGTTCAGAATACGCAGATATATCTATGAAATGTTAGGAAACTGCACACAGTGATCAATGAAAGCTCAAAATTAACGTAGTGTTTTAGACAGGTAATGGAAAAATAAATATTTTTCTATAATTTTGTATAAATTGTGAACATATGTTCTAAGCAATTGTTAAGAGATATGGAATTAGGGCGTTGTGCGGAACATAGGCTCGTACGGCATGAAGTTTGTTCGTAAAAGTTTGAGGATGTATAGTACTAGATGATGAACCCGTACTTAATTAACTTTTATTTTATGATACCTGCAAATTGTACGTGGATAATGAATATACAGATGAAGACAGGAAATTTAAAAAAAAAAACACAGGTTATAAATGTTAATTTGTTCTGCTGCACAAAAGATATGTAAGCGGTTAGTCAAACTCGTCCCAATCACGAAAAATCATTCTGAGTTAACCATAGCTACGATATTGTTCCGCAGGATTTCACGAATTCATAGCAAAAGGCTTAATCGCATAGCTCTACAAAAGAAGGTCGCATGGTACGAGACTTCGGCAGTGCTAATGTAAGAGCCAGGGTTTCTTTTCTGGTGGAATCTATCCAACGTCCAGGAAGATTCTGATTCAGAAGTGTTCGGATATCATGGTACCATTAGCGTGTAGGCACCGTTATGCTGGAAATCGATGTTTTACGCGTTGAAGTTGAGGAAAAAGCTATTATGAAATGCATTCGCAAATTGCTAATACGATTGTGCAAAGGCAACAAAATTTACAGCCGACATTTGAAAATTTGTGGAAGATTCGAACACGGATTTCCCGCTTTAAGCAAGTTGTCGCCGTATCCGCCTCTGCCATCCGAATACGCCTCCAGGATCGACCAAAACTTTAATATGTCCCTGTGTGTGAACGTCCCATAGTGCTCGCATAAAAACTGTATGATTCCCGCACAAGAAGAGACTCTGGTTTGCTAGCCAGATTGCCTTGCTTCTGGCATGAAATACGTTAGGGCAGTGTCTCTATTTGAGAGTTTCTGTATAGTTAGACGCGATGTTCCTTCTGAACTGTCTGCAAAGCTATTGTTGCAACATGTCCAGGTACGTTATGCCACAAACAGTTCCGCCAGCAAAAAGAATGGCACATAAACTTCGTTTTACGATAAGTCAGAAAACACACATAGTTTCGATCACTTGCGATGTTCCACGGGGATTTTGCAGAGTTTATACGCTAACATTGTGTCAGTTCACCTTCCATTAAGGTGACGCGTCACTTTCTCGCTAAAATTTGCGTCTTTACCGTTTCTTACAGGGAGGCCACAAATGTAGTACTCTTTTCTAGCCGTTTTAAACAAGAGCATGCATAGGTTTAAGCTTGGGCGTGATGCAGTGAATGGCGTCTCTAAAATCGCCATGTAGTTCGTTGTCATGTTCCTAGTCCTCTACTAACTCTATTGACTGACATACTTCAACTGCATACAGAAACTTCTTTAGGCCGTCCTGCATCGTCACGTTGCACTTGAGGGGTGCCTGTGCCACATCCGTTACTGAGAGGTCTAGTTTGTTGAAAATGGTTAAATCAATGGCTTATATATTCCTGGCTGGTGATGGAATTCCAAATCGGTGACAAAATGCCCTCTGCTCTTACAAATGCAAACACCTTATGCTTATGGAAGCTATCCAACTCTCAATAGGTGCGAATTAACTTGAGAATACTAGCGGTCGTTTTACGCCACTAGCAGCGCTGTGGCAGTACTAATCAAAGCTTCAGGCCACCTTCTTTCCAGGCACAGTAGTAAGCAGAAATAGTAGTAGTGTTAGTAACATTTGTAGTAGTAGTACTAGTAGTAATGGTAACAGTAGTATAATTCATCCGTGAATCACCCGTGCAGGGATACTGTACATACCATGCTATTAAAATACAAGAGCGACATAAATAATATGATGCAAATATACAGTCCTGGGACAGATAATTCACATCAAATTTATATTTCATAAAGTAAAAAATAATGTAACTGTTTTTATTTATTTGAATGGCTCAGTACGCTAATGCACAGCCGAAATTTAATTGAGGTGTATTTGAATGCGTTCCCTATCTCCAAAACCTCGTCGGCGACCACACATTCAGTCCTAATTTTCTTCTGTTTTTTAAATGCGTTCAGACATTTTCTATTTGAATATTATATTAAATTGTAATGCCTATTGGGCGATACGTGAAATCTCAGCAATGTGTAATGTGTGATGGTTCAGGTGAATGAAAAGGTCATGGAAGTCCTCGACGTTTACTGCGTTACCTGGACAATCAATATCATGGGGATTTCAGCCCCAAACTGAAGACATTCAAATAACGATGAAGCTTGTATACATAAACTCACTGAAACTTTATCGGTCTTTTGAAAACATCGAGGAATCTCGTGTGCAGTATTGCCGCTAAAGAGAACGCACATACTCGGATAGGAGAAGGATGTATAAGGTAACTGTCCGTATCAATTACGAAGAAAGTATCCCTGCATATAGTTGGTTAGTTACTTCATCAGTTTCATGTTGCTTGGATCAGCTGCACGATAAATGGCAATGATGTTGAGCGAGTCATCTTATGTTCATATAACAAATTATTTTATAAGTATGACAACATTCTAAGCATCTACATGTGCTTTTCAAATGTGTAGATATGAGTTAATAATTCTTACCCAAAACCTTTTACACATTACAGCAACAGCTACTCAACAAAAGGAGTACTCAAGGAGAAAGTTTTCCAGTTTCTTTCCGGACTTTACTTTTCTGTCTGTCAGTTATTTCATACCACTGGGTAAGCGATTAAAACCTTTGGTTGCAGCTTTGTGTACCCCTTTTTGTGTGAAGACAACCTCAAAGTGGACTAATAAATGTAATTTTCTTCTTCTGGTCATTTAATGATGTACATCACTGATCCTTTTAAAGAGCGTTGGTGTATTATCTTCATGAGGAAATAAATATATTGTGAAGCGGTAGTCAGAACGTTTGACTTCTTAATAGCTGTTTACTAGGTGATCGTGGGTGAGCAACACATGGGATTGTAAGAAAACGTTCTACAGTAATGATGACTTTCTTTTTCAGAGAAGAGTTATCCCAGAAATTTATAAAATATGACATTACTGAACGAAAAGACGCAAAAATTGTCAACGTACGTATTTGTCTCTCCCCAAGATTAACAATGCCCAAGATCTTCATGTTCCTAAGTGCAAACATGGCTGAACTAAGCTGTTTTAGGAGTTTCAAAACGTAATTTTTCTAGTTTTAATGCTCAACAATATGGACATCTAAAAACTTTTGAAGTTTCTACTCAATTTATTCCGTTGCCATGTATTAGAGAAACTTATGGAAATGACAGTAAATATATATTAGGGTGGCCGGTCGAGTACTTGAACATCATTTCTCCTGAATGCGAACGCAGTCCCTTAGCATAGAGTCATCTCGCTTTGTCTTGCATCTATGTCTGACGAAGGGTCTAATTTTGAAATACGGAAGTGAACTCCGTAACTAACTGCAAAATAAGTACGTGGTATAGCTGTAAGACGGCTCCAGATGTTTGTCACGCTCTATAGCCGGTCAGAATGCTGACGTCTCATTTCCTGGTATCCTGAAATGTGCCCGTTATTTCGTCAGACCATTATGCTCTTATTTTTTGTCCGGCCTGTTTCGTTCTCTGTCCACGACGCATATGACTGTGCCGTCAGTCTCTGCCGTCGAAAGACATAGCGCTGCCGAGGACCATGGAAACTGAACACTATCCATCTTCCTCCATCCGATTGCCTGCTGCTCATCAAGACAATGTGGACCGGTTGTTGTCGACGCCGTGATGCATATCAGTCTGCTCTGTCACAGTGGATTCTCTGCGCAAAGCCCGCTCTCCGCAAGGCTTTGATTGGTCACGGAAGAGAGGTCGCGGTGTGGCGGTGACGAACGAACGATTCACTATTATCCGGGAACGCAATATGATGCCGCATTGGCCAGAACGTCACGTGACGGTGAATAGTGCCAAGGCACAGCTCACTGCCCATCTCGGCGTCACCTTCAAGGAGTTATGGTTAGGTGGTGCTTCAAATGGTTCAAATGGCTCTGAGCACTATGGGACTTAACTTCTGAGGTCATCAGCCCCCTAGACTGAGAACTACTTAAACCTAACTAACCTAAGGACATCACACACAACCATGCCCGGGGTAGGATTCGAACCTGCGACGGTAGCAGAGCGCGGTTCCGGACTGAAGCGCCTAGAACCGCTTGGCCACAGCGGCCGCCTAATTAGGTGGTGCACACAAAACATATTAGCGCAGGTGATAGCGGAACCGTGTCACAGTCGCAGGAATCTGATGTTCTTATGACTGATGCTGAGTGGCACTTAGATACTCAACGAGATTTAGGGTATGCTCTACCTGGTCATTATGTTGAGTTGTACTCTGCACAACGTCACCACGCTGTCAACATTACGGTGATCTCCTGACTATCCTTTGGCTCGGTTCCAGGGGATGCAACGATTGATCTACTTGACGACGTCATGGAGAACGAAGCACGTGATGTTACCCAAGCATGTTCTACACACTAGCGCCTGGCCCCGACGGACCCTCGTTAGAGTTTTGTAGGACGAGTTCTTGCTGGCACTGGTGTGGACAGAAATTTGTTGGGACCTAGTGAGAAGATCCCAGACTGTTTCCTCGATGGTCTTATTTTCATCCACAAGCCTCGGCGTGCATCAAGCATGTGCGATTACCGCCCCCTTGACGTTGCTCAACAGTGACACGAAGATCTCTACTCGGCTGTTGGCCGCTTAAACGGACGGCCG
The DNA here is from genome assembly GCF_021461385.2 of Schistocerca piceifrons. NCBI lineage: Eukaryota > Metazoa > Arthropoda > Insecta > Orthoptera > Acrididae > Schistocerca > Schistocerca piceifrons. The sequence goes on along the minus strand of NC_060140.1, from coordinate 768,598,796 downwards.
GGTATTTGGTTCTCACTCATCAAACTTTGTTGCGTGATGCCAATAACATCTGTACTGCCCTCTGTCGTTATTGAGACGTAATCGTCCTTCATGACACTCACTGTGGGCCTGGACGCTTTGACTTCGGTCAGGTGTTCGGTCGGGTCGATCATGACTACTTGGACGGGATGCTCCGCAGTATGGGATACCTCGATATCACGTCGACTTAGTGATGTCTCTTCTTCGTGGATCAACGTCCCGTGTTATCTACGCCGGCCGTCTCGCTTCTCCCACCTTCGTCCGTCGTTCGGTGCACCAAGAATGGCCTTCTCTTCACTGTTGTATGCTTTCGCCCTTACTCTGCGACTTCCGTCAACGCTTGTCTTGGTTACATCTCTGTCGCCATGTATTCAGCTGCACTGGGGTGCTGAGGTGAAGGTGTCGTTGGCATGGTTTACCAACTACGGTGAAGCTTCCGGTAGCTGCCTTAATGTCCGCAAATGGAACGCTATGGCTATTTGAGCGAGGCTTTCTGAGAACACTGCTGCTCCATTGGGTGTAGCTGCTACTGTTCCATGCTCAGGATTCGATTCCGGAAGTGATTTTCGGGGCACGATTGCCCTCAACTGTCGCCCCTTACTGTTACAACTACGAGCTGGGTTCCTAGGTAATTGTTTACGAGCGCTCGATATTCTGCAACGGACAAATATATACATTTAACGTCACATACCCTCACAGACGCTCCCCATTCTGCTCTCCTTGGCACGCCCCATACTCGATGCATTGGGTTCGTAAGTTTGCCACGGCTTGCTGTTCGGAAGAAGAATCTAATCCTCCGGCGGTGCAAGGGTCGTTTAGTCGTGTATCACGTTCCTGACAGAGTCATAGCACTTTTCATAATCTCTCAACTAGCGCTGTGGCGCTGTAGGCCCATGCGTCTTACCAGTCTGTTGCTGCAGGCCCTTGCACCACCCTGCGCCCCTATCCAGTATTCGGACGTTCTGCAGCCTTTGCTTTATTTCTGTCATTTTTTTTTATCGAACTGGGCTATGTCCGTAGAGCGATATTGCTTTTTATGTCCACGAAGGTGATCTATGGCTTTGATCAGCAGAACTGGTCCACGAATGTGACCGAGGGAAAGGATTCCCATCTCGACTGATACGTCGTCTGGAGGTCGATTTACGCTCCTTATCTTGCCATCGATGTCCATTCGATAGCAGTCAGTGGGAAGCAAGTCACACCAAGATGGAATTCACTCTACAGTCACACCGGTGTGTGTGTCTGGGACAGATGATGGCTTTAATTAGCTGTGCGACTCATCATCAGAGATCTCTTAACCTGCTTCCCTTTCGCGACTCGGAATACTTTCCAAAAACGAAGACGAACTCCATGCAGTGAATTTGTGGACACGCAATTCACTATCCGGTGTGCCGATTCTAGATTTTTGGCACATCCTTAATGAACGATATTGTGTAATTGTCCGCAACCCCAAATTGAGAAAACGTTTCTCCACTTTTATTTGTAGTGTATTTCTTAACCAACCCCGGAGTCAGGGTATTAATCCAACGAGGAGTCGATCGACACCCTTTCCACTCTTAGTATGGTCATTCTCTTGTAACTGGAATGTTCTTCTTCGTAAAACTATGCATCGGTAGCCCGATCGAGTGTGGCGACTAACCCTCCCTCCTCGTCGCGACGTCGGTTTCTTGCTATGAGTGGTGGTATTAAAAACCTCTTTGAAGCACTACTCAACGTTCCCTAAGTTTTCCTTGATTCTTGGGGGGAGGGAACGGGACGTGGAGGCCATTTCTCGAGTCAAGACCCGTGCCAGCTTTGCTCCCATCACCCTTTCAGTGAGAGAAAGATTCCTAGAAAAAGAAGGGGGAGAGGTAGGGTCGTTGAATAATAATCAAAATGTTTTCGTTCCAGGGTTCGGATCCCGTAACCGCTTAATTCGCTTAAACTTTGAATAAAAATCATCAGAAATAGCGTTCTTGTGCAACGCGGCTAGCTCTTTTATCGCACGAAGTAGTGGCCGCTATTGACAGGGGATCTCAAGTTGATTCCGTATTTCTAGATTTCCGGAAAGCTTTTGACACCGTTCCTCACAAGCGACTTCTAATCAAGCTGCGGGCCTACGGAGTATCGTCTCAGTTGTGCGACTGGATTCGTGATTTCCTGTCAGGAAGGTCGCAGTTCGTGGTAATAGACGGCAAATCATCTAGTAAAACTGAAATGATATCAGGTGTTCCCCAGGGAAGCGTCCTGGGACCTCTGCTGTTCCTGATCTATATAAATGACCTGGGTGACACTCTGAGCAGTTCTCTTAGGTTATTCGCAGATGATGCTGTAATTTACCGTCTAGTAAGGTCGTCCGAAGACCTGCATCAGTTGCAAAGCGATTTAGAAAAGATTGCTGTATGGTGTGGCAGGTGGCAGTTGACGTTAAATAGCGAAAAGTGTGAGCTGATCCACATGAGTTCCAAAAGAATTCCGTTGGAATTCGATTACTCGATAAATAGTACAATTCTCAAGGCTGTCAATTCAACTGAGTACCTGGGTGTAAAAATTACGAACAACTTCAGTTGGAAAGACCACATAGAAAATATTGTGGGGAAGGCGAGCCAAAGGTTGCGTTTCGTTGGCAGGACACTTAGAAGATGCAACAAGTGTACTAAAGAGACAGCTTACACTACACTCGTTCGTCCTCTGTTAGAAATGGTTCAAATGGCGCTGAACACTATGGGACTCAACTGCTGAGGTCATTAGTCCCCTAGAACTTAGAGCTAGTTAAACCTAACTAACCTAAGGACATCACAAACATCCATGCCCGAGGCAGGAGTCGAACCTGCGACCCTAGCGGCCTTGCGGTTCCAGACTGCAGCGCCTTTAACCGCACGGCCACGTCGGCCGGCCCTCTGTTAGAGTATTGCTGCGCGGTGTGGGATCCTTAACAGGTGGGATTGACGGAGGACATCGAAAGGGTGCAAAAAAGGGCAGCTCATTTTGTATTATCACCTAATATGGGTGAGAGTGTGGCAGATATGATACGTGAGTTGCGATGGAAGTCATTAAAGCAAAGACGTTTTTCGTCTCGGCGAGATCTATTTACGAAATTTCAGTCACCAACTTTCTCTCCCAAATGCGAAAATATTTTGTTGAGCCCAACCTACATAGGTAGGAATGATCATCAAAATAAAATAAGAGAAATCAGAGCTCGAACAGAAAGGTTTAGGTGTTCGTTTTTCCCGCACGCTGTTCGGGAGTGGAATGGTAGAGAGATAGTATGATTGTGGTTCGATGAACCCTCTGCCAAACACTTAAATGTGAATTTCAGAGTAATCATGTAGATGTAGACATATGAAGTGAACAGCACTCAGCCAACGGCCTTTTCAATGATGACCTGGAGCAGACAGAGTTTCAAGGCACACACTTGGAGTGGAAAACTGCCCTAAACACGGAAGAATTAGCAATGAACAACGGTATGCGGATGCAGAAGGCAATGGAAACCACTGTATTAAAGACAAATAACGTATATGCACCGGACATGTGATGTGTAATTGAAAAAGATCTCTCCATTGGCAAAAGATTCCAGACTAGCCCCCATTTGGACATCCGGCAGCGGACTGCCAGGACGGAGGTGGCCATGAGAATAAGATCGAATCACCGACGAAAGGATAACGTTCTAAGAGTCGGGGCGTGCCATGTCAGAAATCCTAACATGGTAGGGACGTTAGAAAATCTCAAAAGAGAAATGCTAAGTCTCAATCAGGAAACAGTGCAGTCGGTGAAGTGAAATGGAAAGAACACTAGGATTTTCGGTCGGATAAGTATACAATAATATCAACAGCAGCAGCAAATGGTGTAACGGACGTAAGATTCATAATGAATACAAAATTGGGTCAGAGAGTGAGCTAATGTGAACAGTTCAGAGATAGGATTGTTGTCATCAAAATCGACAGCAAACCAACAACGTCAACTATAGTTCAGATATACATGCCAACGTCGCAAGCTGAGGATGAAGAGAGAAAGTATATGAGAATACTGAAAGGGAGATGAAATTCTAATGGTCACGAGGGACTGGAATGTGGTTGTGGTGGAAGAAGAAATGTGTACAGAATAATATGGGCTTGGTACTAGGAACGATACAGGAGAAAGACTAATTGAGTTCTGCGATAAATTTCAGCTAGCAATAGAGAATAATCTGCTCAAGAATCACCAGAGGAGGAGATGTACTTGGAAAAGGCCGGGTGATATGGTAAGAATTCATTACATCGTGGTCAGGCAGAGATTCCAAAAGCAGATACCGTATTGTAAGGCGTAACCAGGAGCAGATGAAGACTCAGAGATCACAATTTAGTACTGATGAAGATTAGGCTGAAGTTGAAGAGGCTTGTCTGGAAGAATCAATGGGCAAGGAAATGAGATAAGAATATACTAATAAATGGAGAGATACGCTTGAAATTCTCTAAGGTTATAGAAACTTCGATAATGAATAATTCAGTAGGAATTTCAGTTGAAAGGACAATGACAGAAACTGGGAACAAAATCGTAGGTACGAAAAGGTAACTGCGAAATAACCAGGGACAGCACAAGAAATACTTCAGGTGATCGATGAGAGAAGAAAGTACTAAAATGTTCAGAGAAGTTCAGGAATACTGAAATACAATTCACTTTCGAATGAAGTAAATAGGAAGCGCAGAGAAGCTAAAGCGAAATTTTGCATTAAAGATTTGAAAAAATAGAAAAAGAAATGATGACTGGAAAGACTGACTCAGCACACAGATAAGCCAAAACAGTCTTCGGTGAAATTAAAAGCAACGGTGGTATGATGAAGAGTGCAATGGTAATTCCAATGTTAACAGCGGAGGACTGAACAGAGAGGTAGAAACAGTACGTTGAAGGCCTAATGACGGGGAAGGCTTGCCTGCTGACGGGATAGAAGGAGAAACAGCATTCGATACAGAAGAGATGAGGATTAAATATTAGATCAGAATTCAATAGAGCTTTGGGAGGGCTAAGATCAAATAAATAAAAAGAGATAATACACCATCGTAATTTTTATAATCATTGAGGGAAGTGAAAAAAAAACGATTATTTACTTTGGTATGTGATATGTGAGAGTCTGGCGATATTCAATCATCCACAGATGTCCCACGATCGCAAGAGTTGAAAAGAGCAAGAATTACCGCAAACTCAGCTTAAAGGCCAGGCAAACAAATTGCGTAGTGGCCGTGCGGTTCTAGGCGCTACAGTCTGGAACCGAGCGACCGCTACGGTCGCAGGTTTGAATCCTGCCTCGTGCATGGATGTGTGTGACGTCCTTAGGTTAGTTAGGTTTAATTAGTTCTAAGTTCTAGGCGACTGATGACCTCAGAAGTTAAGTTGTATAGTGCTCAGAGCCATTTGAACCATCCAAATTGCTGACAAGAATAATAATCTGAAAAATGGAAGAAAAAATTGAGGATGTGTTATATGAAGACCAGTCTGGCTTTATGAGAGGTAAAGACATTAGTTCTGATGTTGCGGTTGCCAGTGATACGTTCATAGGATTTCTCGACGTGGAAAACGTGTTCGATAGTGTAAACTGATGCAAGATTTTCGGTATTCTGGGAAAAGTAGTAAGGGTAAGCTATAGGGGAAGACAGGTAATATGCAACATGAACAAGAGTCAAGAGGGAATATAAGAGTAGAAGATCAAGAACGAAGTGCTCGGATTAAAAAGGGTGTGAGACAAGCATGTTTTCTTTCACCTAGATTGTTCAATCTGTACATTTAAGAAGCAGTGCTGGAAATAAAAGGAAGGTTCATGAATGGAATTACATTCAAGGCGAAAGGATATGAATGATTACATTCGCTGATGATATTGCTGACAGGATCTGCAGAATGGAATGAAGAGTGTATTGAGTAAAGGATATTGACTGAGAATCAATCAAATAAAGACGAAAGTAATGAGAAGTAGCAGGACTGAGAACAGTGAGAAAATTAACATCATGATTGATGATCACAAGTAGGTGAAGATAAGTGAGTCTGCTACCTAGGCAGTAAAACCACCCACGACGGAGGAATGCGGAGATAAAATACAGACTCTCACTGGGAATAGGGGCATTCATGGCCAAGGAAAATCTACTAGTATCAAGCATAGGACTTAATTTGTGGAAGAAATTTCTGAGAATGTACGTTTGGAGCACAGCATTGTATGGTAGTGTGGCGTGGACTATAGGGAATCTGGAACTGAAGAACATAGAAAATTATGTGAACTGATAAGGGAAGAAATGAGGAGGTTCTCTGCAAAATCGGCGAGGAAACGCATGTATGGAAAAGAGGGGTTGGGATGGTAGGACATCTGACAAGACATTACGGAATAACTTCCATGCCACTAGAGGGAGCTGTAGAGGGAACAAGCTCAAGAGGAAGACAGTTATTGGAACACATCCAGCAAATAACTGATGACATAGGTTGCAAGTGCTACTCTGAGGTGAAAATTTGGCACAGGGAAGGAAATCGTTGAGGGCCGCAGAGAGGCAGTCAGAAGACTGATGCACGTTGGGATAGTGGCTGTGTGACAGATTACACGTCAAAAAGTACGTGGGTTGCGTCTCACTCACTACTAGAAGTTCTTGTGTCAGTCTTCACATCTTTCACTTATGACAATGACTTTTTAATGTGAAAAAGGGGGAAATTTCTGTATATCGTAGTCCGAAGTCGACGTTAAAATATCACTGTGTAAGTTCCCTATAAATAATAGTTTCACAATTTTATTGTAACTCTTGACACTGAGGTATGTTTGCCGTGTAGGCTGCTAAAAATTTTAAGTTCCCTGACGATAATAGTTTGCATTGAAACTGCCAGCAAATACGATTGGTTTCATCAGCAGTTCTTGCTGCTCTGTAAGTAAAATTTTGTTTAAAAATTTACGAACTGTTCCCCAGCGATGCATGCTGCCTAGGACCGGAAGTAACGTGCTTCGGGTGAGCAGGCACTGCAGTGTCAACACGCAAAGAGAAAAATGACGTACTCACGGACACTGCACTTCGATATCACGCTTGCAGGTAACAGTGGTTAGGCCGCTGGCGGAAGTGGACATGCTAGCAGGACAACACGTATTTGAAGATCACATCAGCTCATGTTGTACTCTCCAGAAGTTAGGAGAGCGATATAACAAAACACCATGTGAAAATGAAACTAATAGTTGTGGCATAATATAAATAAGGGGCACTACAAATATAAGCAGTAGCATGTAGACGTCGCACTACGGGGACAGTCATATATGAAAAGTGCTCCTAGAGTAACCGGAGTGCACAGTCTTAGTCTTAATGTCACACTACTGAGCGCCATGCGGTAGACACAATCTAAGAAGGCAACTCAGAAGAACAAGGGAGGGCTAAACTTGTCTCCGTTAGTGAGCTGATAAATGTTTTACTGTAAAGAGCGTAACACTCGCCTCTGACAAAGATGAGTAATTAAGGGAACGCAGTGACGTACATGTACTCTCTATAACTAATCTGAACTATTCATGGAACAGAGCTCATCTCTGATGATTTGGAACCAAAGCTGTAAAGAGGAGTCTGAACAATTTGTTGGAAGGCAACTGTCTCTTGGAGGAGGTTTGGCCAGTGAACCTTAGAAATAAAGCCACTGTAACACAACCCTCACGGTAAAGTGCTCGTATATGTGAAATAAATGGTTGGATGTCTAAACAATAATTGTTTGAAATTCGGAATACTTCCTTGCCTGGTAACCCCTGCGACCGTTCCACCCACCTATCATAATGAACTCAGCAGGACATTTACTCCTTCTGTCTACAATGTTACAAAAGCAGATAGCCCACAATGCATCCTTTCTCAAGGCCCGTTGGCAACTGTCGGCGCTGCAACAGAGTATTATTTGCAATAACTCTGTTTTTGGTCAACAGTAGATACATTTTGGTTCCTACTTGCTTAGTTATGTGTACACGTCGTCTGTATGCTAAATAAATGTTCCATTTCTTGTACTATATGTACCACAATACTGATGTTAATACGTCACCTCGCTCAGCTGTAACGTATTTTAAAGTTTTATTTCTTATCTTAATGGTTAATTAAAACCAACACAGCTCTATTGTCACGCATTTATTATGTTACGACCGGTATTATTCGTAGATCACTTTCAGGTTGCAGTGTTGTGCTAACTACTGAAGATGTTCCACAAACGAAACTGTTCCTGAAACAGTAAACGTGTAATAATAGAGGTGAGGTGGTTTTAATTAATCATTAACAACAATGTCAACGGCAGTTCTCAACAGAGGTCCGGTATGGACTACAGAGTTTTGCATTAATCTCTTTTCCCTCACATTTTGTATCTGTTCTCATTAAATGCTTATGCTTGTGCGTCCTTCACAATTTCTTCAAGACTTTAAATTAAAAACAGTGATTATGTTTCCCATCTTAATATGTGTGCCATACTTCCTTAATTCTGGCCGTATACTACTTTCACTTGGTTTATAGATATCATAGATAAGGCTGTTGGTGTGGGTGCTACTTCTTCATAAAGTGACAAACATAGTCGCTGTTGTAATAATGATTGAGCCAGTTTTTTTTAGGGCATCTGTATTAGGAGAAGTCTTGTAAAACAATGTAATTATCACAGTTCGTGTGATATGTTTGGCACTTGGCGTATTTATGAATGTAAGTATCAAGAGCAATCGCAGTTGTTCGGAATGTTTACCACTGTGAGCATCTTTGGATGCCGAACACATGAGTGATTCGTATTCTTTCGCTACCAGAGGTTGTAGTATTACTGAGTGAAGTTCGAGCGAGCGAAGGAGTAGGAAATACGGGAAAAACGTTGTGTCATGGCAGAATGAGGAGCTTGGATAGCGAATGTGCCGCACAGAGATTTTTATTTGAGATGATTCATCGCTTATAGCTGAGGATTGAGGATGATTTGATATGACTGTATAGAGCGACCGCTCATTTGAAAGGAAAGGCAGTTTGCATTGACTTTATTTTGTCGGAAAGACTAATGGTTCAAATGGCTCTGAGCACTATGTGACTTAACTTCTGAGGTCATCAGTCCCCTAGAACTTAGAAATACTTAAACCTAACTAACCTAAGGACATCACACACATCCATGCCCGAAGCAGGATTCGAACCTGCGACCATAGCGGTCGCGCGGTTCCAGAGTGAAGCGCCTAGAACCGCTTGGTCACCCCAGCCGGCCCGCAAGGACTAGTTTAGTGATTATTGTGGTATAAAGATTTCATTGTGTCTACATATTGATATCGAGAGAGAAATACGTCATGAGTTCAATCTTCAAATTAGTTTTTCCCAACAATATTAACTGAAAAATGTTTCATCACTTGTCTGACACAGCAAATTTTACGTTATTTAAAAAAATTAGGTCTCTTAAAAGTATGGAGTATGTTGCATGACAGTGCTGAGAAAGATAATGTTGAGAACGAGTAACAATTCACATTTTTCTGTGTTAGTTAAAGGTTTCAATCTAACTGTAAAATACCTTCTTATTTATTTACGAATTATTTCACCGAAGCTTAAACTCACTGTTCAATTAAAACATGTGTTTGGTAAGAAGCTGCACTGTCACGGCTTGCACTACTGCCTGACAAAGGATTATCAAAAAGTTTAATTTGGTAATGCAGCCTAGCAAAAGAATGAAAAGTGCAAACTGCACTTTTATTTCAGCTCACGATTTATGCTGTGCAGACAGAGAAAAATCGTTATCCTTTGCCAAGGTAAGAATCTATTGTACGGCCTAAACGAACCTTTGAGAAAATATTGAAACCAGTTTTCAGTTACAAAGTATTATGTAAATGTAGTGGATGCGTAACAGTTAGCCGTTGTGTGTGATTGTTTCCTGAGAAAGTCATTCTAAGTGTTATTGATAATCATCTTTTACATCCATTTGTAGACGGTCAGATGCAGTTTAGATTAATAGAAAACACATACATCAAAATCAATATGCAGTGAGCCGTGGCGGCTCATATCGATAGTGCCACTCTGGTGGTTTATATTTCCTGCCACGGTCAGAGCGGTAAGCAGTGCCCTCTGAGGCCTACGCGAGGAGTAACGAGGCGAGGTCCTGCGGGGGTGTGCTCCGGGACGTGGTGGAAGACGGTTGTCGGGTTGATGCAGCGAGTGTAGGACCGGACCTATCCCATGGGGATATACAAGTTGGCTCTGAACGGAAGGCACCGTAGCAAGCAGCGGGAAGCGGGCTGCCTGTAATTTGTATGAAGGAGTAACGATTTTAGCATTGGATGTCCCAGTGGTTCCCGAGAGTACCGGTGGCTGCTTTCGGAGAAGAGAATTGGTAAGAGCTTGTGTCTACGCTCTTTTCCGTATGATGCTACTGCCTACCGTTATAAATGGGTGAAAATCAGGCCTTTGTATTGACTATACGGGAACTGGTGATGTGAAATTACATTTGTGATTGAGTCTCATTTGTACTGTGACAATTTAGAGGCGAAAACTGTGGTGGTTTCATTAGGTCTGGTTCTTTGCTGTGCAACTAAGGGAGTCAGTTATTTGGGTTAACTGAGGGAGCACCATTATGTTGGTCTAAGTGATACGTTCTCCATGTTTTGTCTATGGCTTGCGAATCGAAATCGTGGGGGAGTATACGTGTGAGTAATTTGTTATTGTATTGATGGTTATGTTGTAAGGACTGTTCTCTGGTGTGTTAAATCACGCGCTGAGATGTAGCCAATCTAAGCAGAAGTTACCATTGCTACTTGCTTATGTGCTACTGTCCTTATGATTGGCATTGTTTGTCGTTTGATTGTGGGTGTGCTCACGTTTAAACAAAAAGAAAAATTACGGCTGCTATTCATAAGGGTTGTCTAGTAAGGAAATTGCTTAAGCTTTTATCATATGCTTGTCTGTTTGCCTATAACATTGGCTTTCTATGCAGTAACTGAAGGAATGTGTATGGTGGTTCAAGATTGTAGGCTGAGTAGTATTTGAACTGGTGTTGAGGTTAAGGGCGAGATCAGCATCCCGCAAACCCGCACGCTGCGCGTGGTTAAATGTTCCGCTATTGGGGAGCCGGCTCTCTGTTTTTGGATTTTGTAAGGATACGTGATGAGTGCATCGCTGTAGTTTTTCGCGTGCTAAATTGCGGGGTGTCGGTGTCGTCCTAGGGCTACACTTGTGACGTAAGTTATGTTGAAAGGGAATTAACTGTACCAAACTTAAGAGAGCTTTAAGTTTGTTTTAGGTCTGTACATGGAATGATGTTGATATTTTGTCGATTGCGGCAATAACTTCCTGTTTGGGGAGATCCTCTGAGGGACTTGTATTGTACTGTTGCAGTGCAGTCCATCTGAAACGTGCTGCTTAAAACTTGGGACTGCAGCTCTCTGATGTTATATGTTACTGTTTAATCTTAAATGTCTTGGATGTAATATGGTTGTTGAGGACTATGTAATTAATTTTGATCACTGGTTCCTGAAAGGAAGTATTTCGTTTTAAAATATGTGCTCGGTCAGAGCCTATTTAAATATGATTTTAACTCATCATTCAAATTTTCTAGTCTTGCTTTCTTAAAAGGCTTTAAGTTAAATGATTGCTATTTGCCTGTTTAAACGTTTGAGTGACTTAAAGGAAAAGAATATTACATTGTAATTTGTACTGATTGTTCCTTTTGGGTAATACCTGGCTTATGTGTTCAATAAATGAGTGTCTAGTCAATGGTGATGCACTGTTCTATTGCTAGCCTACCCCTTCCACATCACAGCCCATTGCGCTGCTCTGTGTTGAAATTGTGTTCAGAACACCCCTCTGACGTGACACCTCATGCACAAATATGTTAGTAATTAAAAGTAAAGTAGTTGGGATGTTGGGATGTTTAAGGGGGACTAAAGTGAAGTAGTAAAATCAATTCAAAATCAGACACTGTGATCGGAAGTTAAAATGTACCTGCTTTCACTTTGGTAGCGAGAGGTTTTGGCACACACATATACAGCTTCCACTTACTGAAAGTACATGCATATGAGATTCACATATACAGCTAGTATGTCTTCCAATGTTCCTCTACAGTTCTTTGTTGGTATATGTTTAACGAAATCAGTAGGGCGGCGTTGGTCAGACCACATATACGCTACATTGCGCACTCTGCACGAAATAAAACTGATTTTCGTGTCACGCGCGTTAGGATTTCATAGTGCTGCTAATTTTGGGTACACTAATATTCACGATACCATGATTTCATTACTGGCCTTGAGGTACTCTCAACTGCGCAGCTCGTAACCGGAACCCGTCGCCAATCTACCGGCATTGCTCCCGTCTAGGAAGCGTAGCCGCCCGAGGCGTGGCTGGCGCAGCTTCAAAGACATCTCCCGTGAAGCCGCACATCAGGCGCAGAGGTCGCTCTCAGTTCAGGAAAGCAGACTGTGGCTCCGGTGCAAACCGCTGCAGAAGACACCTGCTACCTCCGCCGTTACGGTGGAGGGGAAACGTAGGTACATCCCACAGTGGGGTGGTATTTCACCATCAACACCGCTATATGCGCCCTTTAGTTTCCACTCTGCATGTATCGCAGCAGCGTCATTTCAGGCCGTGGAGACGTCCAGCCATTTACCTCAGTCTAAATTGCCCTCTTACTCATAATTATTCTCCTTCGCTTGTTAACTACTCGCTAATGTTAAAACATTTCGGATGTCAATTTTGTTGCTCTATTTACCTTACTAGGTAGCTGTTAAACCCTAGAATTCTATGTGCCCGAATATTTCTAAAAACCATATCATACTTGCGTAATCTATTCCTAACGTAGTAGCGTAATTAAATATTACAGCAGATGATTTTTTTCTAAATGTTTTATTGTCCTGCACATCCAAAGAATTTTAAAAGTAAGTTTTTAATTATCATTTTATGAACGTGTTTTTGAATAAAGTAATCCTGGTTTCCGTGCCGCCGGCCGGTGTGGCCGAGCGGTTCTAGGCGCTTAAGTCTTTAACCGCGCGACTGCTACGGTCGCAGGTTCGAGTCCTACCTCGGGCATGGATGTGTGTGGGGTCCTTAGGTTAGTTAGGTTTAAGTAGTTCTGAGTTCTGGAGGACTGATGACCTCAGATGTTAAGTCCCATAGTGCTCAGAGCCATTTCGTTCCCGTGCCACGATCTGAGAATGGCTGGCGAAGGAGGAATACGGTAATTTCCTAATGAATTTTAACATGGTTTTGGGAACAATAATTTAATTATTTTGAATAACAGAGATCTCCCTCACGTTCTTTCTAAACCGGGGTTCGTTTTGGTGGATCTTCACTCCTTTCGTTAAATCATGCTGCGGTCTATTTTTATTTTTGCATTCAAATGTAAACACAGAGCAAAGCAATGTATCCTACTCTTAAGTTGTTAGTTTTTATATAATGTTTTTCTTCGACTATAATCAAATATTGGAGATAAACGTTTGATTTTATTTGTGTGGAGTACACAAATCCTCTGGAACGTCTCGTAAAGTCACCTCACATACCTCTCAGTTTTGTACTTTATGTTAGTGTTTCATACAATTCATAGAAACTGTCATCGATTTTAAATTAGTACTTTGTTGAAATGTGTTCTTTGCCTTACTTGTTTTAAGAAGGGATAAGTTTAAAAATAAATATTCCGTCATTGATGGATCGTGGCAACGTAGTCGTAAAAGTTCAGATTAGATATAAATTTGATTCTGACTGCGACAGCAGGTAAAACACCTACTTAGACATTAACATTCGTTGCAGGTCGTGGTTGACGTTTCAAATGTGGCTGAACACTTCCTGTTCCCTTAAATAACGTGACTAGCCGGCGAACGGTCCGGACACTTGGACGATGTCGTGCAGGATACCGAGCAGCATACATAGCACACGCCCGTTGGGCATTTTGATCACAAAAGCCATACATCAACACGATATCGACGTTTTCCGCAATTGGTAAACGGTCTATTTTAACACGGGTAATGTATCACGAAGCAAATACCGTCCGCACTGGCAGAATGTTACGTGATACCACGTACTTATACGTTTGTGACTATAACAGCGTAATCTATCACAAAGCGAAAAAAGTGGTCAAAGTAACGTACTACACCAATATGTAATAAAAAATTGGGGATCCGGTTAAAAAAAAAACAGTTGATATCCGTTTAACCTATGGCAGCGCCATCTAGCGGGCCAACCATAGCGCCATCTGCTTTCCCCCTTCAAGTTAGACAAGTTTCGTTCTTTGCAGTTTTTTTCGTTTGACACTAATTTCGTGAGATATTTGACCCGGTCACGATCAATGGACCACCCTGTATACTACAAAGTTTGTGGTTGCCAAAATGTAAGCCATGGTTCGTACCACGACAACATGGCAAGAATATGCATGAACTTGTCGTCAATAGACGTCGTCACTACAAGTTGCGAATGGGGAAAAAATAAGTGAAGTGCGAAATGATGTATGAACGTATTCTTATCATGTGTTTACATGACGAGGTACACTATTTGATAAAGAGTATCCAGACCCCGGCAAAAACTTATGTTTTTCATATTAGGTGCATTGTGCTGCCAACTACTGCCAGGTATTCCATATCAGCGACCTCAGTAGTCATTAGACATCGTGAGAGAGCAGAATGGGGCGCTGCGTGGAACTCACAGACTTCGTACATGGTCTGGTGATTGGGTGTCACTTGTGTCATATGTCTGTACGAGAGATTTCCACACTCCTAAACATCGCTAGGTACACTGTTTCCGATGTGACAGTGAAGTGGAAACGTGAAGGGACACGTACAGCACAAAAGCGTACAGGCCGACCTCGTCTGTTGACTGACAGAGACCACCGATAGTTGAAGAGTGTCGTAATGTATAACGGGCAGACATGTCTCCAGACCATCACACATGAATACCAAACTGCATCAGGATCCACTGCAAGTACTATGACAGTTAGGCTGGAGGGGAGAATACTTGGATTTCATGATCGAGCGGCTGCTCATAAGCCACACATCACGCCGGTAAATGCCAAACGACACTTCACTTGGTGTAAAGAGAACAAACATTGGACGATTGGTGAAAAAATGTTGTGTGGAGTGACGAATCACGATACACAATGTGGCGATCCGATGGCAGGGTGTGGGTACGGCTAATGCCCGGTGAACGTCATCTGCCAGCGTGTGTTATGCCAACAGTAAAGTTCGGAGGCGATGGTGTTGTGGTGTGGTCGTGTTTTTCATGGAGGGGCTTGCACCTTGTGGTTTTGCGTGGCACTGTCACAGCACAGGCCTACAGTGATGTTTTAAAATCCTTCTTACTTCACAATGTTAAAGAGCAATTCGGAGATGCCGATTGCGTCTTTCAACACGATCGAGCACCTCTTCATAACACGGCCTATGGCGGAGTGGCTACATGAAAATAACATCCCTGTAACGGACTGGCCTGCGAAAGTTCTGACCTGAATCCCACAGAACACCTTCGGGATATTTTGGATCGCCGACTTCGTGTCAGGCTTCACCGACCGACATCGATACCGCTCCTCAGTGCAGCATTCCGTGAAGAATGCCCCGCCATTCCCCAAGAAACCTTCCAGCACCTGATTGAACGTTTGCCTGCTAGAGTGGAAGCTGTCATCAAGGCTAAGGGTGGGCCATTACCATACTGAATTCCAGCATTACCCATGGAGGGCGCCATAAGTCATTTTTCGCCAGTATGCGGATACCTATGATCGCATAGTGTACGTTTTATGATTCAGTGGGGAACCTGCTCATCAAGCGCTGCTCGAATTCTTCACGAAAAGAGTTTCATCTGTTACGCATTTGCTTTCTTTAACATTTTCGTGATCGAATTTCCATCAACACATCTTTTGTAGAATTATCTTGGTATTAGTAAGATAGATTGGGTGCAAGTGCTACTTTCAGTTGGAGATCTTAGTGAGTAAGGCATAGCTAGCAGTGTCAAATCATTCGGAAGACTGAACGATAGTAACAAAACAGACAACATTTGTAGTTGAGTGAGATATTAATTTTTTACAAAGCTATATTAACAAATCACGACCACGTTAATTTAATTTTATTAACTGAAGATGAAAATAATCGAAAATGCCAACTGGCTATAATTCTTTAACAGTGGTTAGAAAACGTGTCTAGTAGTCTCCTCATTTGCTATATAATGGGAGAATATTTATTCCAAAATTTACTCGCAGGCCATGCTTAAGATTTCTCAAAGACATTTTATCAGCACCTCTAGAATGTGCACTTTTAATCATGCGTCAAAGTATGTGGTGTTCGCATGATTCCAGCTGTGTATATTTTACTTCAACATTAAAGCAAACCAGATGTATAGAACGCGGAAGTTTTGTTATTTTCACATTGTCCAGGTTATCGAAAGTACAATGGATTTTGTTAGGGACTTTGAGAATCGGTGTAGCAGAAAAACAAAAAATCTCAGATGACTTGAAGACATGTGTTGTGGAAGCCTGTCACCATATTCATAAGGAAATACTTCACTCTTTTATATGATATCTGTGCGCTAGTTTACAAGTGTATACACGTGGCGATAGATATCCAATTGAGAATTTCATGTGACAATCTTTGATGGTTTTGGAAACATTTTGTACGTTAAAATAGATATTTTCAGACTCTGTTTCCTTTCACTAAAGTGCAAGGCATTCTAACTTTACAAGTATCTAAAACATGGAGATAATATCGTGGATTATTTTAACAAGTACACTAGAAGATTCCATTTCACTAAATGAGTTGCCAGTGACTTACACCACCACGGTATTAAACTATCCAACAAGGTTCAATTCGTGTATAACAACTTCGTACACAACGGCTAATTTTCGGACTGAATTCGGAATTCAGTTATTACAAGACATAAATTGTCCCAGAGTAATAAAAAGTAAGATTAAACCAACATTTTCACAAATGTACTTACAAATCTATTAAAAGGATACCTCGTGATGGCTTCTTTCCGTTATCATTATCTTCCCTCCTCCCTGAAATGCCTTACACGAAATAAGTCTTACACGGATCTTATCGGTACGTGTGTGACAGCATGTGCTACCTAATATGTCCAAAAGCATAGCGCAAAAAACGGGGTTCTTCCGGGGGCCATACCTGGGATTTATTGGTGATAGAAAGGTAGGTTCAAGTGTTTTGGATATCCCTTCGGCTATGGACCATCTGTACATCCAACAGAAGAATCTTCTTTGTGTTGCTATTCTTCAGTACAGGGTCAAATTACAAATATTACACACTTCTCCCTGCTTAGGTGGGTGGATCACATTGGTTAGGTCTTTTTCCATTTGAATGTGGTCTTACGGGTGTTATAGGGCTTATTGTGGTACCATTAATTCATACCAGACTGCATCAGGATCCACTGTAAGTACTATGACAGTTAGGCTGGAGGGGAGAGAACGTGGATTTCATGATCGAGCGGCTGCTCATAAGCCACACATCACGCCGGTAAATTCCAAACGATGCTTCACTTGGTGGTACCATTAATTCATGGGCTGTTCGTTAGAAAACCCGAAAAAAAGGGTTTTCTGCCATTTTTTCGTGAAAAAACTGAGCTGCTGTTTCCAAGACGGCTGCACGCAGCAGATGACTGATACTGTTAAGATATATTCTTGTGATCTCAATCTAGAAGAACCTTGACAAAAAAAATGGCTCTGAGCACTATGGGACTTAGAACTACTTAGACCTAACTAACCTAAGGACAGCACACAACACCCAGTCATCACGAGGCAGAGGAACCTTGACAATTACCTTGATACCTGTATCCAAGATACCGAAGTTCAAAATACCTTATATGCACACGCAAAATACGCAGGGAAATTCCAGTGTGAGGCAAAATCTACATAATAAATAAGCAAAGTAAATTACTCAGATTTCAACCTTACATTCTCTACGTGTAGGCATTAATCTACAAGTGCCTTTTACCCATTTTCCAAATTCCTTATACGTTTCTTCTGGTAAACCTTCCGGGATGTAAGGTCGTGGTCCATGAAACTCTTCAGCTACTAACGTTTCGTCCACAGCTGCGCTGGACATCTTCAGAGGGGTGTTTCTCCTCCGGTGAGTCTTGCCGACTGACCAATGGGACTTTTTTTTTTCTTTATTGATTTTCAATTCCCCCCGAAGGGGGCGGGCTGGCAGCAGCTTACTACGCTGCTCTACAGCCTACAGACTTTTTTTAAATAAAGGAAGAAGAAAGAAACAAGGAAAAACAGGCGATAAAATGGTGATTTAAAGTGTAAAATGGCGTAAAACTGCGGAAAGTTAAAACAGAAAGCAAAAGGGGTTGGAAATGTAGATAAAATACACAGGAATCCGACAAGTAACATAGTAGACACACAATTAAAATACATGGCGGCAGTCTGGTTTCTGTTCGCAAGAGATAAAAGGCATACCCAGCGACAGTATGATGGCCGTACGCAACAAGTCCCAAAAAACACAACACTGAACACTCACTGTAAAACACGCACTGTAGAACACTCACTGTAGAACACTGCACGAAAGTGGCAGCACAAAGACGACACTCCCTAGCCAAAGGCAGATTGGGGGGGGGGGGACCTATAGGAGCGGAAAAAACTAGGAGGGAGGAGAGGAAAGAAAACGAAAAGGGGGGGGGGAATCAAGGAGGGAGAGGACTAATAAAGGTGGGAGAAGGGCAGACGCGAGAGGGAAGGAGAGGAGGCAGAGGAGGGAAATGTAAAAGGACACGGGACAGAGAAGGGGGCAAAGAGAGGGGAGGTGGGGAAGAAAGAGGATGGAAGGGGGGGGGGAGAGCGAGCCCAGGAAAAGGACAGAGGAAAGGAGGGGGAGTGAGGATCAGAGTTGATAGGAGGGATAAATGGAGGGAGAGAGGGCATCGTCCGGCAGGGGGAGTTGATGGAAGCCATCTTGGGAAAGGAGAAGTAGCGTGTAGAGATGGAGGGTAGGGGGACACAACGGTGAAGACGGGGCAGGGGGCGGGGATCGGAGAGGAGAGGAGCAACCAGGGGGTGAGGGGGTTCAAGACGGCAGGAGGTGTAGAGGATGCGGATATGTTCGAGGAATAGGAGCAGATGGGGGAAAGGAATGAGATCATAGAGGATCCGCGTGGGGGACGGAAGGCGTATACGGAAGGCGAGGCGGAGTGCATGACGCTCAAGGATCTGGAGGGACTTATAGAATTTTGGGGGGGGGGGGGGGCAGATATCCAGGCAGGACTACGGATCGGACGTCTGAGAGTGACTTATATATCGTAGAAAGTGGGCGTGACCAGAGTTACACGTGTTATGCAGAGATAATCTTTGTCAGAGATAAAACTTAACTATCAATCGTAATTTCGTCACGGATAAAACTGTCTAGCAATTCTGTAGTGCTACTGTCCAAATATCACTAAGTTTCATGGTCTCTTCTTTCCGATTAAAATTATCCCTATGTTTATATATTACAATTGCTTCTCTACAAAGCCGTGGGTAATAGTTCGTCGTCGTAGATAAAATTTTGGTTTTGGAATACTTCACTTGATGATTTCCTGACTGAAAAGCGTGTTCTGCTACAGCCGATTTATCTGTTTTTCCTAACCGGCAAAGACTTCTGTGTTCTTTTAACCGTGTATTTACGCTTCTTTTTGTTGTTCCAATATAAACTTTAGCACATGTACACGGAATTTTATATACGCCACTGGCTGATAGAGGAGCGCGTTTATCTTTTACAGACCGGAGAACTTGACAAATTTTCTTCGTTGGTCTAAAAACCACGTCATTTTATAGAGAAAATTGAAGGTTTGATTCTGACTCCTGAAGATATTTTAGTAAGTTTTGATGTAGTATCTTTAATTACTATGATTCCAGTTAACGAAGTTATGGATTTTAAAATGGATATTTTTCCAGAAGATCTGGCTGCTCTTTCAGAATTTGTCTTACTTCCAGTCAGTTCCAGTGGATTAATGAATTTTATGAGCAACTTAATGGCGTAGCAATGGGTAACCCATTGGGTCCTGCAGTAGCTAATTTCTACATGGAGAAATTCGAACAGTCAGCCTTGGAAAAAGCAGATACATTTGTGGTCTGGCCACATGGCAGAGAAGCCTTAGACCAATTTTTTGATTACCTTAATAATATAAATCCAAGAATCCAGTTAACATGGAGAGATAAAATGAAAAAAAAAAATACCGTTTTTGGATGTTTTAGTTATGAGACAGACAGATGGAAGATTGAAACAACAGATTTTTAGAAAAATAACGCACACAGACAGATACTTAACATAAAAACTCTATCCACCATCCACAACAAAAGAGAGGTGTGATTAAAAGTCTCGTTAACAGACCCAGACGGATTTGCACGCCAGAGTATCTAGACGTCGAATTAAAGCATCTGAAGCACGCTTTTGAGAAAAATGGCTACTCAAAGAAAGACGTAAGCAGAATTCTGCACCCAAACAACAAAAAGCCTAAGGATAAGCCCGAAAAACGATGGAAGAATACAGTCTCTCTCCCTTTTATAAAGAAAGTAACGGATCAGATTGGAAAGATTTTAAGTAAACATGATATTAGACCTGTTTTTAGACCAACGAAGAAAATTTGTCATGTTCTCCGGTCTGTAAAATATAAACGCGCTCCTCTATCAGCCAGTGGCGTATATAAAATCCCGTGTACATGTGCTAAAGTTTATATTGGAACAACAAAAAGAAGCGTAAATACACGGTTAAAAGAACACAGAAGTCTTTGCCGATTAGGAAAAACAGATAAATCGGCTGTAGCAGAACACGCTTTCCAGTCAGGAAATCATCAAGTGAAGTTTTCCGAAACAAAAATGTTATCTACGACGACGAACTATTACCCACGGCTTTGTAGAGAAGCAATTGAAATATATAAACATAGGGATAATTTTAATCGGAAAGAAGAGACCATGAAACTTAGTGATATTTGGACAGTAGCACTACAGAATTGCTAGACAGTTTTATCCGTGACGAGATTACGATCGATAGTTAAGTTTTATCTCTGACAAAGATTAGCTCTGCATATCACGTGTAACTCTGGTCACGCCCACTTTCTACGATATATAAGTCGCTCTCAGACGTCCGTCCCGTCAGTCGGCAAGACTCACCGGAGGAGAAACACCCCTCTGAAGATGTCCAGCGCAGCTCTGGACGAAACGTTAGGAGCTGAAGAGTTTCATGGACCACGACCTTACATCCCGGAAGGTTTACCAGAAGATGCTATTATCGGAGAATAAGAAAGGTAGACATGCTCTTGTTTACTGCAACACTCTGAAAAGTGAATTACCACCTGTCAGTCCAGTTCCCTCAGCATCTTTAAAAACTTTCCCCAATATTTCGGCACGGGAACATATCCGCGCTTTTTTTCTGCCGAGAGAGAAGACAGTGGTAATGGGATACAGACGGAAAAGCATTAAGTGTTGGAAAATAATATTCAGTGGTTATGGTGTATACAGATCGAAAGAACAAATGGCAGCGTGAGAGAAAGACAGAGACATAATGGTAGTAGAACATAGTTGACCGTGACAGAACGGTGCTAGGAAAAAAATGAAAGACACAGTGCAAGAGGGAGAGGAATAAAGTGAAGGAGAAATTAGAAACGGGTGATATAGTGAAAATGAGAGACAGAGATTCTGTGACAATGACACAAAGGAAGAGAGAGAAAAAGTGATAAAAGAGATAGCAGCAGTGAAGAGGAATGTACGACAAAGTAGCAGTAACAAGGAGCAAGAGGAAGACAGTGAAAGTGAGAGGACATAGTAGTAGGAAGACAGAACGAAGGAGACTGTAGCTGTGAGACAGGAGCCACTGGCTGTTAGATACAAAGAGATAATGAGAATGAGGTGGCCTGAATGAGTGAGTTAGAATGGGCAAGTAGGTTCGGATGGGTAGGATCAACTTACAGGGGTTCACTAAGTGGGTGTGAGCGAGATATATTTAGCGAAGCTCGACAGGGTGAAGGGTTATGTGAATGTTGAAAGAAAAAGAGCAAATAAGTTCGCATGCTAAAATATTTGGGGAAATTTTTAAAGGTGATGAGAAATATAGAATGTGCAGCCGGTTCCCCTCTTCTCAGTCAGAGTCTTTTAATAAGGAGGTGCATATTCACCTGCTGCGTAGAATTATTTTGCCGCGGATCAGTTTATTGACAGGTTCGTTATTGGAATTTTTAATTTTTTCAGCACACTGTTTATTCGATACTACTTGGTGATCGCAAATGACAATTTACATCCCAGTACTGTATTCCAGTTGGACGTCCCCACCGTGATGTACAGTAAGACGAACAATTACTTTGGACTCAACTATTAAAGAGTTGATTAGAATAATTCTAGCTAAAAACCTCATTAACGATAATAGTGACTACTGACTGGAATAAAATCATATAGCTAACATCACTTGCACTATCAAACCTTTCAAACTGACAAAGCGAACCTAAAGCTATAGCAAACGGCAAACCGACACAACATGTACATTAGCGTTTCACACTCCCAGCATCGAAAAATTCCTAACTGTTACACTGTAGTAGAGCTGAGCAGCGGGTCTGGTCATCTGGTCAACAGGTGTGTTTCTAGTAGTGTGGTGTCTACCTCCAGTATTGCCAAAGGAGGCGGGTAGCAATCGGAGCCGGATCGGAGCAAACGCTGGGGGCGGTCATGTCGCACGAGGGGATGCGGCTAACTGGCAAGTATGTAGCGGATTGCGACTGGTGCGCTACATCCACAGCCCCCTTGTAGCAGACTGTGAGGAAACGGATAAAGCAGGTGTTCACGAACGACAGTGGATGGTCATTGACACTGTGCGATCTAATAAACTTTACGTGTCACATGAAAAACCAACTACACAGAAGTTAACGTACATACGCGGGTTCATATCGTAAACATGCCTTACCTGACAGTATTTATCTCTAAGCATAAAATAACCTCTGACTTTCAGGCTAGCCGTGACCGGGCTAATGGCCTGAGTGGGGATACACCGCGCAGACTTTATTCGTTTGATAGCTGGGTGAGTGGACCTTGGGCGTACTGGAGGGACAGGAACGAGGAAAAATTCCCGTCCCTAGCCGGGGTTGGACCTTGCACGCGCACGATCGGAGTCCACTTCTCCACCCGTGCTGCACCACCACCGCCAGCTGAAATCATAAAACTTTTACGTACAGAAATGGATACCGGGTGAGTGGAAGTATTTTGAAACAGAAGGGCACAGAAGGCAAGCTGTATGTACCTTGTGTGGGCAGTCCTATGCCACAAGTGTTACAACGTCAAACCTCTACAAAAGTTTCAAATAATGCCATAAAGACTGGTATAATGAGGAGATGTTGGTGATTAGTGTTTAACGTCCCGTCGACAACGAGGTCATTAGAGACGGAGCGCAAGCTCGGGTTACAGAAGGATGTGGAAGGAAATCGGCCGTGCCCTTTCAAAGGAACCATCCCGGCATTTGCCTGAAACGATTTAGGGAAATCACAGAAAACCTAAATCAGGATGGCCGGAGACGGGATTGAACCGTCGTCCTCCCGAATGCGATATAATGAGGAGACTTTGTAAATTTCTTTAGATAATGGATGCAAACATACTGAAAAGTTCTAACAGGAACAGAGGACGTATACAGAGTGTCCCAGAAAATACGAACAACTTTAGTATGTTGTGCGTTAACGCACACTGATCAGGTTTTCAAGAAGGAAGCCATATCCGTAAACGCACGTCTTGCGCGCTGGAGACCATAGATTTCTGAGAACGAACGTTTGTGACGGTTTTTTCCGATTCGTTTCGTTGTCTGAATACAGCAGGTATGCAAATATTCAGCCATCTGTGTACTACGGATGGACGACCTGAGCCTAATAACATTGCTATGCGTGCGCTACATTCCCCCACATAACCCCTGTGTGCATCCTACTGTGGACCTCGCGTAGTGGCCAGTTGTCGGCAGTCGTGCGACATGTAGCAGTACACAGCCGCGGAAATGACCGACAAGATGCTTGCATATAGCAAAGCGGATAGTAACGGGAGAGCTGCTTCAAGAATTTGCGCTGAAAATTAATTTTCTAAGCAGACGTACCACCCCCCTCCCCCCCCTCCCCCCCCTGCCCCCCCCCCCCCCCCCCACACACACACACACACAAAATCATTTCACAACCACAGCCATCGAGACATGCCTCAGGGAAGCTGGGAAGTTGCACATATGTATTTTCTGCCAGAGGTGTGTCCATTGCACACTGAATAGAAGCAATTTATGATTAGTAGAATACCATTCCCAGTCTACCGTCTGCTTCCCTGGTGCCGAAGCGTGGTGAGGGTCTTCCACCTCGGCTCGAACGTGGTAAGCCGTCCGGAGTGGCCGTGCGCTTTTAGGCGCTACAGTCTGGAACCGAGCGACCGCTACGGTCGCAGGTTCGAATCCTGCCTCGGGCATGGATGTGTGTGATGTTCTTAGGTTAGTTAGGTTTAAGTAGTTCTAAGTTCTAGGCGACTGATGACCTCAGAAGTTAAGTCCCATAGTGCTCAGAGCCATTTGAACCATTCGAACATGGTAACAATCTTCGAAGACGATGCAGGCGCCAGCACTCGGCAGATGTCACAGGCGCTGCACACAGATAAAACTGCCGTGTGGCGTGTTGTCCATGAACACCGACTCCATACGTACCATCTGCAGATTTTTTTCAAAACGAAGAAGCCGAAAGACAGTTGCCTAATTCTTAATCTCTTTTTGTGTGAGTACACACGGTTTCTGAACAGTTAATGTTTCATAACGTGATGCAAAAAATAAAATCACTTAATCAAAAATGGTTCAAATGGCTCTGAGCACTATGGAACTTAACTTCTGAGGTCATCAGTCCCCTAGAACTTAGAACGACTTAAACTTAACTAACCTAAGGACATCACACACACCCATGCCCGAGGCAGGATTCGAACCTGTGACCGTAGCGGTCGCGCGGTTCCAGACTGTAGCGCCTAGAACCGCTCGGCCACCCCGGCCGACAAAATCACTTAATCAACTGCGATCATCCTTACCCCAAAGTTGTCATGAAACCGAAGATTTCCATGTACAGGGTAACAGTTACAGAAATATATGAAATCGACATAACTTCGGAACGGTTTGCGTTAGTACTTTCAAGCTGCACGGTTGGTCGTGGTGCATGGTGGAAATTAGGATGCGCATGTATTAATATGACACTGGCGAGAGCTGATGCATTTGGGGGAAAGAGAATCGGCATTTCGCTATCGAGAAGTCTCTTCACCCTCAACAGGTCACTCTTTGGTGTGAAATTCCCAGTCACGGAATAACCGATGCGATATTCCTTGAGGGGACAACGACTACCGTACGGTACGTGAAGGTTTTGGGCGATGATTTTCTCCCCGTTATCCAAAGTGACCTTGATTTCGACAAGATGTCGTTGATGCAAGACGGAGCTGGATCCCCTCGAAGCAGGAGAGTGTTTGATGTCCTGGAGGAGCTGTTTGGGGACTGTATTCTGGCTCTGGCATGGGCCTCAATTGGCCACCGAATTCTCCGGGTCTGAATACATGTGACTCCTTTTTGTGAGGCTGTGTTAAAGATAAGGTGTACAGCAAGAATCCCAGAAACATTGCTGAGCTGAAACAGCATTTCAGGAAGTAATCGACAGCACCGATGTTCCGACACTTCAACTGATCATGCAGAATTTCGGTATTCGTCTGTGCCACATCAGTGCCAATGATGGCAGGCATATCGAACATGTCATAATCTAAATCCGAATATCTGTAGTGTCGTTTACATGCTGATTAAAGTGTGTGCACACCGCAGTTTGTAACTATTTTACGTTTATGTCATATAGTTCAATAACTGTCACCCTGTATCTTGAACTATTCTAATGCATGTTCAAGTAAATAAATCGCTTTCGCCATCAACTTTTCATGATGTATAACAACTGGAGCACATTAAGGTATTCCATGAGTTTGCACTCGTATATTAACTTACGTACTCACAAATATTATTATGGAAATTCACTAACCCTGATAACAGCAAGTTGCCTGTTCGTTCTTGCGAAAAATAACCGAGCGAATAAATGTTCTCCCGTAAACGAACTAAAGACGAAGACATTCTACTTGGTACGACTGCTATCTTCCATCGAAAAAGAAAGATGCATGGGCTGGTTCGTGTTGGGCCAGGCTCGCTTTGCTTTCTCTCTCCCTAGAAAGGATTCAGTGAACCGTCTCGTCACCCAACCGATGCGAATTGTCAAACAAGAATGCAATCAGTTAAGGAGACTGAAATAAACTAGCTGTCTACATTATGCAATGAAAGAATTTTTCATGAAGGTGTAACGCTTTTGGGATATCAAGGCTTTCTTTTTCAGTAGGCTTTTCTGATTTTGAAGGCATCGGGTGTCATTTCCGTCTCTCCTACTAAGCCCAAATTTGGTAATTATAGGATGTTGCCTAAGAAACGTCTTTAAAAAGTTAAGGAACTGACCAATGAGAGACACATAATATATAAATATTTTGACCATATATTTGTGTTTGTCTATTTCATTCACGAATATAAAAGATTAACGCACTGAGACGAAATTATTTAGTAGAAATGTAATAAATTAGGTTTTTCTGAAGTTCTTGCGATGGGCAGAATACGAGCAGCATCTATCCTCTCAACTGTAAAAGTCTTTGCCAAGGCCTCAGTGAATTAGGCATTATCCTTCTGAAAGTTTAAATGAAGTACATAGAATCGAAGTCTGCGTAGATCAGGCGTACTGGGCCATACGTCGAAGGCCATTCCATTTGTGATGCTCGTAAAATACACAGGGAGCTATTAATTTGTAACTGGAATTTTACAGGAAAAAAAAATTCACGATGTATGAAACTTTGAAGAACGTATAAAGAGGAGGAGATACTTGGAACTACTATTCTGTAACAAAAAACCACAGAGTTTCATATGAAGAGAAGAATTTGATTTCTACATCACAGGCGATTATGAACTTACTCTAACAGGTTGTTCGTTATTTTAACGGCGATTATGACGATTCTCCTAAGTGAATGTAGGTTATCAATATCCATAGAGTTTAAAAAATTAGTAATGTCGGCATGCTGTTTGAAATTTAACTCATTCCCTACTTAGAGACCTCCAAGACTCCAATTGAAATGGTACCAATCGCAACTTCCGGGAAGCCCGCTCTGTAACCAGCACTAATTTGTAGTGTTTTTCCAACGATCTCTTCTCATTCGAAATACAAACAGCAACCAAAAGTCACTGAGAAGTACGCCCATATCCGACTTTGGTAACTCAGCTGGAAATGATTACTGACGTCCGGTACTTACATTTCGCTAGAAGACTAGTATGATAGAAATAGAAGCACTCCAACCCACACAGATGCTTACCAACAGCTGTTCTTCCCACATACCGTTCGCGCCTTCAACAGGAAATGGATGGTGTGACAGTGGTTCAAAGAGTACCTCTGCCACAGACCGTAAGTTCACCTGTGGAGTGGGGGTAAGAAGTAAATGTAGAGGAAAACCACTACCGGATAGAATCCCTAAACGTTATGTCATCATTCAAAACGTTACCATGAATTTAGGTATCGATGTGTTGTGATGCGTTAACAAACAAATTATTTGATAAATTTATCTGTGCCACCTGCATAAATACCAGATTGTTACAATTAAAGCGCAGGTACTCACAGAGGTCCACTTTGGACTGTAACTACCGTACGGCAGCGAAACTTGGTTGATAATATAATGTGTTATTGCGGAATCGATTAACATTGCATAAAAATTGCTTCCAGTTTTGGTCACTAGATGAAAATTTCGCGCTGTGAGTGCAAAAAAAGAGACTACAGTTACAGAAATGCAACCATATGTAACGAATTAGGAACGGGACGTGGACAGAAAAAATCAAGCAAGTGAGAGAGGCATAATTAATATCCGCCTTTTACAAAATTAGTTCACTATGAGCTCCATAGACGTCAACTAGATGGTGTAAAGCGCCAGATTTGCACCTGGTGGCAAAAACTTGAACTAATTTTTCAGTGTAAATCAGTTACACACTAACGCACTAGCATATCTACCAAGTTTCGCGGCTATTCGATAGTTAGGACCCACGCTGGACATTCGTAATTAGATGCATTTCCCAATAAACTTCCTAAATCCAAGATCGCATAAATATTTATTTGCTTTCAGCAAACGCCGGCCGGTGTGGCCGTGCAGTTCTAGGCGCTTCAGTCTGGAACCGCGTGATCGCTACGGTCGCAGGTTCGAATCCCGCCTCGGGCATGGATGTGTGTGTGACGTCCTTAGGTTAGTTAGATTTAAGTAGTTCTAAGTTCTAGGGGACTGATGACCACAGATGTTAAGTCCCATAGTGCTCAGAGCCATTTTTCAGCAAACGGTTCCGACAGACTTTGCTGTCATCTTCAGGTCTTCAAAATTCTTTGTTACAAAAGGTGTTGATTGTGAGTTGGAGCTTCACGCCAAGTTGTCATGTTCCTGTATAAAATGTAACACTTTGCACCCTATTTAGCACATTGCACCACACACACTGACTAAAGTGGATCATCAATGACTGGAACATCTCAAATCAACGTAAACAAACGTGGTACTCTTAATTTTATTGCAAATTGTGATTTTTATGATGTAACAAGCATCTGTGAGAGCTACGTGTGCAAACTGCTTTCTGATTGTAAAAGTTCTATTTCTGACAAATCTTCGTACAATGTGCAGCATTTTAGCCACTAACATGACAACCTGGCGTGAGGCTTCAACTCACAGTGAGTAAGTTCTGTAATAAAAAGTCGAAAACGGTTGTTGAAAATTAATACATATTTATGCGATGTTCGCCATAAAAACTTTTTTATCACGTAAAACAAATCTCACCCGCTCTTTCCTCAACATGAGAAAATTTAATCCAGTTCGCTTTAATTATAATCATTTGGTGTTTCTGGGACTGGTATTGGAATAGTGTAAAAAAAACGTAGGAAAAAATGTAAACGAAATCGTTTTGTTGTACGAGCTATATTTATTTAATTGTCGACATTGTATTACCTGCAGCCTTTGTGAAGCATCCCGAGGAAGATCAGCTTTAGTTGATGTCGTGTGAACTTCCAGTTTGGGCATTCGGAGCGAATGAACGCGCCAGTTACGAGACTGTTCCATTCTCCAGCAGACGAGAATTACCGATGCGACAGTCGATGGCGGGCGCGGAGGCACAGCTGGACGGGGGAGCCGACTTGTAATCAACGCGGCGGCATTAATATTGAACAGGGAAGATGTAAATGGTTTCTCTGGGAGCATCGGAAATCGCCCGGCGCCCTGTTCCTGGTAAAGGCCTGCAGCAGATAGCCATCCCGCAATGTATACGCACGCTGTTTCGGGAACTTGTTTATGTTCACCGCACTATCTGGATTCATCCGTAACCTCCAGGGCCTTCCCTCGAATACAGCAAACCGTACTGTCGCCAGGTGTGTCGTAAGCCTACGCTCACAAGTGTCATTTTTCACTGATATGAATCTTCAGATAAACTGCCTGCACTCAGTGCATGATATGATTATATTAACCCAAGTTTTGTGTACGTTCCTCATATTTATGCTTCCACTATTGCTGGTAGTTTAGGTCATGTAGATACAACCACCTCAGTTGTTCTTTCGAAACTGCTTTAACTTTGAGCGTCACCTATTACCTAGTGATCTGTAATGCAGCGTAACAGAAACACATATTGTAATACGAAGCTACATTGGGTGAAACAGATGGGAGTCGGAAGGTGCGAGATCCTGGCTGTGGGTGGATGAGGAAGAAGAGTCCAATGAAATTTGGCCTCTCGGTCGCGTGCACAGATTTGTGTAATGCCTTCCGTTCTCACAGAGAAGAGGAACTTTGCATTTTTGTGGCAACAAACACGCAAAAGTCTTATCTTCAATTCCAGAGAGTGGCCCAATATACCTAAGATATGGACGAACTTGTTGCTATGATGACACACGTCTCGGCGGAGGTATCGGTCAACGATTCACCGTGCTTTTGTTCACTGCCAGGTGTCCTTAGACATTATGCGATGCTGTGATTTTCCGTCAAAAGAAACTGAAAGACAGCTCTCTGCTCAGAACGCACATCCGTAACAGATACCATATTGTACCTCCTATAGCGTGGGTACCTATCGGAACTTCGTCAAAGTATAGGGGCTGAAGCGGTAGTAAAACACGATATCCAAAACCAAATTTTTTTTTAGTCGAAAGTGGCTGAGAAAAAAATTATTTTTTATCAGTTATTGAAAGCCCCTCGTATGTGAATACTCGGCCATTCTCACTTAAGTGTCTGGAGAAATGTTCATCGAACCTCTTTTGCAGTGTTTTTCGTCCCACAGACGAAAAGAGCAACAAGCGAAATGGGACAGTGGTTAGTGTAGTAGACTCGCATTCACGCGGGCGAGGCTTTAAATTTAAATACGGTCCTCCTGCTTTAGTTTTTCCGTAGTTTCCTTAACTTTCTAGAGACAAATGCCGGGGGGCTACGTTTTGAAGGGCATAGCCAGTTTCCTTCCCTATCCTTGACTCATTCGGAGTTTGTGCTCCGTCTTTAATGACCTCGATGAACACCGGACGTGAAGCCTTTATCTCCCTTCCTTCCTCTGAACAGCATGAGGGAAAAACAGACTCTTAAAACTTTCTGTTGACTTCTGATTTCTATGATTTTATTACCATGGTCATTTCGCTCTATGTAGGATGGCGTCAACGCGTTCGGAAGAGAATGTTCGTGCCTAAAATTTCGTGAAAAAATTTGACGCAACACAAAAGCCTATGTTTTAATGATTGATACCCCAAATGCGTGACACTGTTACCCCTATTTCACAGTTGTACAAACAGAACTGTCCTTCTTTGAACTTTTTCGATGACCTCGGTCAATCCCGTCTGATAAGGATCCTATACGCACAGCAATTCACTTTCCGTCAATTACTACGAACTGCGACCATTAATGGGGAAAACACGAATCCTTTGTCACAACAAAGACGAAACTCGTGCCAAAAAAATTGATTAGAAGCCATTTGTGAGGAAAGGTGCAAAGAGCCTTTCCGAAATTTAGGAATATGGAATCATTTTAATGTACCTTTCTACAGTATTAATTCGGTGAACTGATGTGGTGCGGAATTAGGTGGTTCTCCGTTGACTCGACGAGGAAAAGATTAAATGGAAAACACTGACAAGAAGGGACAGGATGATAGAACATCTGTTGAGACATCAGAGAGTAACTTCCATGGTACTAGAGAGAGATGTGGAGGTTAAAAACTGTAGAGGAAGACAGAGTGGGATACATCCAGCAAATAATTGAAGATATACGTTGAAAATCACACTCCGAGATGGAGATGTTGCCACAGGAAAGGAAATCGTGTTTGGCTGCATCGAATTAGTCAGAAGACTGATGACAGAAAGAAAAAAAGTAGTGGAGATAAATTATGAGGTGCGTCCACCCTGCGTCTGTACGACGTGTTGAACTCAGTTGGGGACATTTTCACTTGGGTGTCTGAATGTCTGAGGATGAATGGCAACCCATGCTTCCCAAAGACACAACATCAGCGAAGGTAGCGTTTCTGGACACTGGTGCCACTAAATGGTTTAAAGAAGTTGATAATGAAATTCGGTAATAATGTTGATAATAAATTTCTTTTATTTCTATCAGTAATCACAAAATTGTTAGCTTCTTAGACTAATGGTTTCAGTCAGCTATGACTATCTTCAGATATATTTTAAAACATGTCCTAATATAATGAAGCCATAGTGCCATCGTCAAAAGGCACACACAATATCAGGATAACATATTCGCACGTACATAAAATATGGTATACAGTAGGCTACAGGGTCGGCGGAATTACACTCATGTTCAGAAAAAAACAGAACACCTTGAATGACTACAGGTAGGGCCTTCATGTCGTAGGACAGTCAGTTTAACTGATTTTGCTACCTAGGGAGTAAAATAACTCATGGAGGACATAGAAAGCAGAACAGCACCGGCAGAAAGGGGATTACTGGCCAAGAGATGTTAACTAGTATCAAACATGCGTCTTAATATGAGAAATAAATTTCTGAGAGTGTAAGTTTGTAGCACAGCACTGTATGGTAGAGAAACAGTGACTGCGGGAAAATCGGAACAGAAGATAATCGAAGCATTTGAAATGGGTGATTCAGTCGAATGTTGAAAATTAGGTGGACTGATAAAGTAGGAAAGCGGAGGTTACGCGTAGAAGTGGAGAGGAATGGAATATATGGGAAACACCGACATGAAGAAGAGATAGACTGGTAGGACAACTGTTAAGATACAAGGGAATAACTTACATGGCACTAGAGGGAGATGCAGAAGGTGAAAGCTGTACTGGAAGAGAAACAGTTGAGGGTCTAGGCTGTAAATGCTAGTGTGAAATGAAGAGGTTGGCACAGGAGAGGAATTCTTCGCGGGCTGCAGCAAAACATGACAAAAAAAAGAAAGAAAAAAAGAAAGAAAAGGGAGCCCTCATTAGTAATATATTGTGCACTTCTATATCAATGACATGCTTGTCAGTTAACACGACAGGATCTGAAATATATTAAATATATTCTAGAACATGGTTGTCCGTTTGTGATATAAGTTACTGTGATCAGATATAAGACAGTGACAGTTCATGACAATTTCAAACATACGTTCACTCTATATGATAACCAGTGTCACACTGCCCCTCGGCTGCGGAAGAAATGAGGAATGAGATGTTACTTGACGCTGATATTAACATCGATTGCGAATCATCGATTTTTGTGCTATTCTAATGTTAGACACTGATATACACAATGCGATAGAACTAATTCTGATGTGAATAATACGTAAGAATTTACGTGGAAATTATTAGAACTTAAAGAACACAAATATCTTTCGAGAGTCTTATCTTAGAAGAGCCGTAAACAATCTCTGTAACGTCTTTCGTGTAAATTTACGAATAAAAAAAGAAAATAGAAAGACGAGCTCCTCGTCCAAACCTTGACGGCCCAAGTGATGTCACCGGCCGCCGTGTCACCCTCTGCCTTGCGGCGTCATGTGCGTGCGGTATGGAGGTATGTGGTCAGCACGCCGTTCTGCCAGCCGTTTTGTCTGCTATTCAGACAGCCAAGCCACTCCTCTGTTGACATCGCGAAGCTGAATGTACCACGTACAACTCCCACATCTACATTTAAATCTACCCACATACTCCGCAAGCCTCCGCACGACGTGTGGTGGAGGGTACCCTGTACCTCTACTTGTCTTCGCTTTCCTCTTCCACTCGCAAATACAGCGAGGGAGAAACCACTGTCTGTATGTTTTCCTTGCGAGCAGTGTACGTTGGCCGCGGTAGAATCGTTCGGCAGTCAGCTTCAAATACTAAATTCTCTCAATCGTCGTTCTCGAAAAGAACGTCTCCTTTCCTCCAGGGATTTCCAATTGAGTTACCGAAGCATCCCCGTAACACTTACGTGTTGTTCGAACGTACTAGTAACAAATCTTGCAACCCGCCTCTGAATTGCTTCGACGTCTTCCATCAGTCCGACCTCGTACGGATCCCAAACAGTCCAGAAGTATTCACGAACAGGTCACACCAACACTCTATATGCTGTCTCCTTTACAGATGAACAACTCTTTCCTAAAATTCTCCCAATAACCCGAAGTCGACCATTCACCTTCCCTACCACAGTTTTCACATGCTCGTTCCACCTCATATCGCTTTGTAACGTTACAACCAGATATTGACTGTGTCAAGCAGCACACTACAAATGGCTGTGGGCACTATGCGACTTAACGTCTGAGGTCATCAGTCGCCTAGAATTTAGAACTACTTAAACCTAACTAACCTAAGGACATCACACATATCCATGCCCAAGGCAGGATTCGAACCTGCGACCGTATCGCAGGACACTAGAATGCTATATCCGAACATTACAGGTTTTATCTTCCTACTCATCTTCATTAACTTACATTCTTCCGCATTTAACGCTATCTGCCATTTTGTCTGAGTCGTCTTGTATCTTACTACAGTCATTCAATTTCGACACCTTACCGTACACCACAGCATCATCAACAAAAGAACCGCAGATTGCTGCCCACTATGTCCGCCAAATCATCTACGTACATAGAGAACTACAGCGGTTCTATCAAACTTCTCTGGGGCCATTCTGAAGAGACCCTTGTCTCTGATGGACACTCGCCGTCGAGGACCACATACTGAGTTCTATTATGCAAGAAGTTTTCGAGCCACTCACATATCTCTGAACTAATTCCAAATGCGTGTACCTTCGTTAACCGCCTGCTATGAAGCACTGTGTCAAATGGTTCCAGGAAATCTACAAACATGGAAACTGCGTGTCCCACCAAAGACAAATAGTTGGCGTGTCTAGGAATCATACATGGGTCCTCTGCATGACAACGATCTGCGCTGATCACTCAACTACGGAGTCCGACATTTACGACAATTACGGAGAAAGGCTTAATGAACCTAGAGAAAGTTCCAGAAAAGCAATGAACAAAATGTTAACACGGAGATGCACTTCGCTTTGATGTGTGGCGATTTCAGTTATTTTCGCATTAAATGTTGTAAAAAATGAGTCAGGAATACGGCTTCCCATTGCAGAGCAGGTAAATATAGAAACAGTTAGACGCTATTAAGAATATGATCGGTAAGTTCCTTGTTGTAATACTGAATAGTATTGAATAGAAGAGGAATTTGTGGCACATCTTGACTAGAAGAAGGGATCGGTTCACAGGACACGTTCTGAGGCATCAAATGATCGCCAATTTAGTATTGGAGGGAAGCGTGGAGGGTACAAATAGTAGAGGGAGACCAAGGGATGAATACACTAAGCAGATTCAGAAGGACGTAGCTTGCAGTGGTTACTCGGAGATGAAGAGGCTTGCATATGGTAGAGTAGCATGGAGAGCTGTACCAAACCAGTCCTTGGACTGAAGGCCACATCGACACACACTACGCTTGTCTTCCTTCATCAGGAGAGTTTTTCTGCTGTATGGGATCCTTTCCAGATAGGATTGACGGAGGACATCAAGAAAGTTCAAAGAACGGCAGTTTATTTTGAATTATCGCTAAACACGACACATTGTCACGGATACGGTACGCGTACGAAATTTCAATCACCATCTTTCTCCTCTATGTGCTAAAATTTTTTTCTTCCTTCTAACTACATATGGAGATATGACCACTGCAACAAAATAAAAGACATGAAAGCTTGCATGGAAAAACTTGGGCACTCGTTTTTCGCAAGTATAGGAAAGGTCGATAAATAGTATGACATTTTTTCTTTGAACTCTCTGCTAAGTACTTAAGTATGAACTGCCGAGCGGTGACGTAGATGTAGAAGTAGATCGTTAATTCTTCAGAAAGGATTCGTTGTCTCTTGACACACTAAATCTTCACTCATAACTTTAAGGTACATATGTACTTTGTTCGCCCTAATACTTATATGCTCGGTAACTATACGTTGGTCTACCAGACGAAAGGTACTAAAGTCAAGTAATTCCTCACAGTCAGAATGGTAGATACAATAAGGCATTCAGATTCAAATGAAGAAGTAATAGACGTCGTACCAAACATTTTGGTATAAATACTGCACATCAATGAAATGACTACTAGAACGCTGTGAAATACGAGATACTTCTGTATGTTGTCATCAAAATGATTTGGTTCACTAAATTAGACGGACTAGATGTAGGGACATACTGAAACCATAATGAGGTAGCCCCCCACCCTCCACCTCAACGCGCAGACACATAGGAGGCTCAAAAATTGACCAAAAGACAGTTTAGAATTGTCCTGGAGGGATAAGTGAGTTCTCCTGGCCCCTGTGATCCTATATTCTGCTCACGAGAGGAGGTTATTCCCTGGGCCCGAAACTGTGAACGCACGCTGATGTCATAGTGTTATTTCATCCGAGCAGCTTAATAAAGAAATTATTACTACCGACGGGGCGTCACATGGGCTATGTGCCAACACTGCGCTTGATTCACAGACCTGCACTCGACGTAACACTTTCATTTTTGACAGTGGAATTTTTTGTTGGTGCTTCGATACCGTATTGTAGGATAACAAAGGATGGCGAGCGGATGCTGAAGCAAATATGCTATTAGACAGAAGACATCCGATTTCTGTCTATGTCTCCCAGTTGCGTACTACAGTGTAATTTCTTAAGCTGAAGTATTTCAAACTGTATTTCATAGAATAATAAACTAAACGGGAAACAGAGTTTACGTATAACACACTATTTTATCTCGCTTTAATTTTCTGTCAGGAATGACTTAAATGAAAAATTGTATCTTTCTTTGAAAAATATGCAGAGATTTACTTCAAAATATAGCAGAAATATCGTTACAGCTGAACTAGTTAACGAAATAGCAGAGATTGAATTCCAGTAGAAATGACTGGTGTGAAGGACTGACAAAGCTTCTTATTAGGATATTTTTAAGATTTTTTTTCAAAGTTACCGGATGCTCATCCAAGCACTGACACAACTTTGCGGATACTTATAAAAATTCCAGTATGGCAGCATCCTGTCATCACAGGTTCAGCAAATTCAAGACAAAAACTTACTTAAGGTCGATTGTAGGTGAAGCAGTCTATTGAATTCACCTGTCATGTCGATAAGATACAACATGGCTTCTAAATATGGCATCATTGACATAATAAATGAGCTTACTTCGCTCAGTAGAATTAAAACAAAAGGACAATTATTGGAATGAAATTAAACTGTCTGACTAAAATGATTCGTTATGACCTTTACGCTAAATGAAATGCTGATTTGAAATTATCCAAGACAATCTCTGTGTATTGTAAAATGTGAAATCCGAATCTGAATAATTTTATGAATGTTTAAAGAATTAAATCTCAAATGAATCATTCTGATGATGTTTTAACTACTCGTTGAGAAACTAGGAAAGCTTTTACGTTGAGTTTATTGTATGAAGTAGTGTTCTTATATTGCCACTCTTGTCTGTTGTTGAAAGTTGCTATCAAGAATCCTGCAGCTTTGCGACCGTACTGGTCGGTTCGTCGTAGGTTAAAAGTCATAAATATACTAGAATTATCGTGACTGGCCGTTCGGAATTTGTTTATGCAGTGAGAACAATCTAGATGGGTCTTTGGAATGCATTTTACGTCTTAGGAAAATGTTAGAATGGAGGAGAATACGTGGGTGGTGAATGAAATTCTGCGAGGAAAATTCTGACCGTACGCTGGCTCCAGGACTGCTATCAAATTCCACCCGCCCGGAGGTCTATTCTGATGAATAACACATAGGAATTCTTATACGCAGTTTCATTAGGAATGGAAACTAGATTTACCTTGTCACAAATAAGGAATGCTGTATTTTTATTAGTTCTTCTTCTGCACTAACAAACTTTGGCCGAATATGTACTGAGATCCTAACAGATCGTTTATCTTTCTGTATTGGGAAGTTATCAAGATGGGTGACTGTAACAATGCAGCAAATTAGCCCCAGTCAATAACTCACTAACAAGTCTATCCGATCGAAGTACTAGCACCAGTGCCCTCTTACATAGCTTGTTAATCTTTCATTACCGTGTAACACTCGTCACATAACACTTCCTGCATCGTGACGTAATTTTGACAAATCGATGCTGCAATAACGACAATCGATGCGACAGGCGCATTATTCGTATTGGAATATTTGGCTGTTTTGTATTATAGCGTGCAGTATGAGCCGTTTCAAGGCAACGGTGCATTAAAATGTATCACAAACACGTCACCTTTATCCTTAAATGTCAGTTAATAACGCTTGAAGCCTTCAAAAAACTGGCAACCAGAGACGAGATAAAAATGAAAAGCCTAAGCTCTAGTGAAGTGGATACTGTCACAGTTTACTGAGCTGAAAGATGTAGGTTCGCATGCTGCAACTTCTTATCGTTATTAAAACATTCTGTGACTTTCTTTTGAACACTTTTTGTATTCTGCACGTAAATGTTTTTAGTTATCTTGTGTACGCACAAGCGTTTCTTCTTAGTTACAAGCCATCTCCAATCGATGTCCTGAAATATTATAAGATTTTTTTCGTTTGCACACATAGGTTTGAGATTTAAAAGAGTTCACTGATGTTTTAATACTAAAATGTAAATGTAGTTAAAGATCAGCATTCAATTCATTATTTTTAAGACAAACAGCTTCTTGTCATACTGAATGTTTCGTTTCGATCATTGTTTTCAACATACTGACTTTGTGTCACTTTCTTTGTCTATAGTATCATTCGTTTCTGTAAGTGACGCCAATATTCTTGACGCCAATATTCTCAGGTTTTGCTTTCAATTGTTTTTTTTGTGTGACTATTATGTATGCTGATGTTAGTTCTGTGTGTGTGTATGTGCGTGTTCTTTTTTCCACACGTATATTGATATACTTGGGAGAAAATTGGGATTTGTAATCATGTATTAGGATTCCTTCTGTTAGATGATCAATTAGTGTAAACATTGAGTAGTTAGTCCTATTCACAAGCTCATTTAGTAGTATCTTCGTATCAGCCTTGGATTCGTATGTGTGGTAATTTTCTTCTAAGATTACGTGTCTTCCATTATTTGGTCGAACTGTTTTCATATCTTTGTACTTTGCAGTAGGCTTGTGATTACTTTCTCTTGAATGTCCTCCAAAAGTTGAGTGTCTTGTCTCATATTTCCGCGCTCTGATATATTTTTTGTACAAGGTGTCGAATGTCCTATATATCTTCCATGCAGAATGTTAAAAGTATCTCCCCCCATGAACCATAGACCTTGCCGTTGGTGGGGAGGCTTGCGTGCCTCAACGATACAGATAGCCGTACCGTAGGTGCAACCACAACGGAGGGGTATCTGTTGAGAGGCCAGACAAACGTGTGGTTCCTGAAGAGGGGCAGCAACCGTTTCAGTAGTAGCAGGGGCAACAGCCTGTATGATTGACTGATCTGGCTTTGTAACACTAACCAAAATGACCTTGCTGTTCTGGTACTGCGAACGGCTGAAAGCAAGGGGAAACTACAGCCGTAATTTTTCCCGAGGACATGCAGCTTTGCTGTATGATTAAATGACAATGGCGTCCTCTTGGGTAAAACATTCCGGAGGTAAAATAGTCCCCCAATCGGATCTCCGGGTGGGGATTACTCAAGAGGACATCGTTATCAGGAGAAAGAAAACTGGCATTCTACGGATCGGAGCGTGGAATGTCAGATCCCTTAATCGGGCAGGTAGGTTAGAAAGTTTAAAAAGGGAAATGGATAGGTTAAATTTAGATATAGTGGGAATTAGTGACGTTCGGTGGCAGGAGGAACAAGACTTTTGGTCAGGTGAATACAGGGTTATAAATACAAAATCAAATAGGGGTAATGCAGGAGTAGGTTTAATAATGAATAAAAAAAATAGGAGTGCGGGTTAGCTACTACAAACAGCATAGTGAACGCATTATTGTGGCCAAGATAGACACAAAGCCCACTCATACTACAGTAGTACAAGTAGCTCTGCAGATGATGAAGAAATTGATGAAATGTATAATGAGATAAAAGAAATTATTCAGGTAGTGAAGGGAGACGAAAATTTAATAGTCATGGGTGACTGGGATTCGAGAGCAGGAAAAGGGAGAGAAGGAAACGTAGTAGGTGAATATGGATTGAGGCTAAGATATGAAAGAGGAAGCCGCCTGGTAGAATTCTGCGCAGAGCATAACTTAATCATAGCTAACACTTGGTTCAAGAATCATGAAAGAAGGTTGTATACATGGAAGAACCCTGGAGATACTATAAGATATCAGATAGATTATATAATGATAAGACAGAGATTTAGGAACCAGGTTTTAAATTGTAAGACATTTCCAGGGGCAGATGTGAACTCTGACCAGAATCTATTGGTTATGAACGGTAGATTACAACTGAAGAAACTGCAAAAGGTGGGAATTTAAGGAGATGGGACCAGGATAAACTGAAAGAACCAGAGGTTGTACAGGGTTTCAGCGAGAGCATAAGGGAACAATCGACAGGAATGGGGGAAAGAAATACAGTCGAAGCAGAATGCCTAGCTTTGAGGGATGAAATAGTGAAGGCAGCAGAGGATCAAGTAGGTAAAAAGACGAGGGCTAGTAAAAACACTTGGATAACAGAAGAAATATTAAATTTAATTGATGAAAGGAGGAAATATAAAAATGCAGTAAATGAAGCAGGCAAAAAGGAATACAAACGTCTCAAAAATGAGATCGACAGGAAGTGCAAAATGGCTAAGCAGGGATGGCTAGAGGACAAATGTAAGGATGTAGAGGCTTATCTCACTAGGGGTAAGATAGATACTGCCTACAGGAAAATTAAATAGACCTTTGGAGAACCACCTGCATGAATATCAAGAGCTTTGATGGAAACCCAGTTCTAAGCAAAGAATGGAAAGCAGAAAGGTGGAAGGAGTATATAGAGGGTCTATACAAGGGCGATGTACTTGAAGACAATATTATGAAAATGGAAGAGAATGTAGATGAAGATGAAATGGAAGATATGATACTGCGTGAAGAGTTTGACAGAGCACTGAAAGGTCTGAGTCGAAAAAAGGACCCCAGAGTAGGCAACATTCCATTAGAACTACTGACAGCCTTGGGAGAACCAGTCCCGAGAAAACTCTACCATCTGGCGTGCAAGATGTATAAGACAGGCGAAATACCCTCAGACTTCAAGAAAAATATAATAATTCCAATCCCAAAGAAAGCAGGTATTGACAGATGTGAAAATTACCTACCTATCAGTTTAATAAGTCACAGCTGCAAAATACTAACACGAATTCTTTACAGACGAATGGAAAAACTGATAGAATCCGACCTCGGGGAAGATCAGTTTGGATTCCGTACAAATATTGGAACACGTCAGGCAATACTGACCCTACGACTTGTGTTAGAAGAAAGATTAAGGAAAGGCAAAAGTGCGTTTCTAGCATTTGTAGACTTAGAGAAAGCTTTTGACAATGTTGATTGGAATACTCTCTTTCGAATTCTGAAGGTGGCAGGGGTAAAATACAGGGAGCGAAAGGCTATTTACAATTTGTACAGAAACCAGATGGCAGTTATAAGAGTCGAGGGGTATGAAAGGGAAGCAGTGGTTGGAAAGGAAGTGAGACAGGGCTGTAGCCTATCCCCAATGTTATTCAATCTGTATACTGAGCAAGCAGTAAAGAGAACAAAAGAAAAGTCCGAGTACATGTTAAAATCCATGGAGAAGAAATAAAAACTTTGAGGTTCGCCAAAGACATTGTAATTCTGTCAGAGACAGCAAAGGACTTGGAAGAGCAGTTGAACAGAATGGACTGTGTC
The DNA here is from genome assembly GCF_021461385.2 of Schistocerca piceifrons. Taxonomy (NCBI): domain Eukaryota; kingdom Metazoa; phylum Arthropoda; class Insecta; order Orthoptera; family Acrididae; genus Schistocerca; species Schistocerca piceifrons. The sequence goes on along the minus strand of NC_060140.1, from coordinate 768,557,614 downwards.
TTGAAAGGAGGTTATAAGATGAGCAACAACAAAAGCAAAACGAGGATAATGGAATGTAGTCGAATTAAGTCGGGTGATGCTGAGGGAATTTGATTAGGAAATGAGACACTTAAAGTAGTTAAGGAGTTTTGCTATTTGGGTAGCAAAATAACTAATAATGGTCGAAGTAGAGACGATATAAAATGTAGACTGGCAATGGGAAGGAAAGTGTTTCTGATGAAGAAAAAGTTGTTAACATCGAGAGTAGATTTAAATGTCAGAAATTCGTTTCTGAAAGTGTTTGTATGGAGTGTAGCCATGTATGGAAGTGAAACGTGGACGATAAATAGTTTGGACAAGAAGAGGATAGAAGCTTTCGAAATGTGGTGCTCCAGAAGAATGCTGAAGATTAGATGGGTAGATCACATAACTAATGAGGAGGTATTGAATACAATTGGGGAGAAGAGGAGCTTCTGGCACAACTTGACTAGAAGAAGGGATCGGTTGGTAGGAAATGTTCTGAGACATCGAGGGATCACCAATTTAGTGTTGGAGGGCAGGCTGAAGGGTAAAAATCGAAGAGGGAGACCAAGAGATGAATACACTAAGCAGATTCAGAAGAATGTAGGCTGAAGTAGGTACTGGGAGATGAAGAAGCTTGCACAGGATAGAGTAGCATGGAGAGCTGCATAAATCCAGTCTCAGGACTGGAGACCACAACAACAACATATCGATGTATCGTGATGCCTTTTTACTTTTGAGGGATTGTTGTTGACTTCCCATTCCAAAATCTCTTATCTGAATATCTGTTACCATCATCCTCGGTGATTTATTATCATCCGCTTCGATCTGTTACGATCTTCCTCGATGATTTATTACCATCCACATCGATAACAGTATGGTCACTCAGTGAGTGAACAAGGATTTCGAGCATGTTATATCACATAACAAAATTTTACATTGAGCGTCACGGGACGCCTCTCCCATATGGTAGCTCTAGAAGATGTAAACGACTGAATGTGGCTTGTGTTTTTGTGGTATACCTGTTGAAGTTGTGATTTTCATTCTTTGCCGAACTGGTGCCAGTACCAAAGCAAGGGGCACTGTCCCACACTGTTAGCGAGATATTTCTTGAAGGTGATTAATTCTTTGTACGATGTGCTTTCATTTGCGAAGTTTAGCAGTTTTGATATGTCTACTCTATTAAGTTAAGATGCTTCATCATTATGGAGCCTACTGTCTGTAACGTAATAATATCTGTAGTTGGTTTTTAGATAGTTACTTGTTCCATAGACTATTTAAATGATTCGTTTATCGAAATGATGTGCAATGAATCAATTAACAGGATACGTATTCATGATTAGTGTTAACATTAATGAATACATTGTGTTCTTAGCCATACTCATGCAACTACACTTAAAACGAGACGGGAGTTTTTTTAATGATTACCAGTTTCAAGTAGTAGTTCGTCAATGGATTGAAAGGAATTGGCCAGGAGAAATGATTTTAAGTTAATTTAAAACTTGCTTTGTTACCTGCCAAGCATTTTATGTTATTAAGTCCATGATTAAAACTTTTTATTACCATGTATTCAACTCCTTTCTGAGGCATCGCCAGCTTTTAATAATTGGTAATAAAGGTCATTTTTCCCTCTAGTGTTGTGGGAATGGACGTTACTGTTCTTCTTAAATAGTGATAGTTTCTTTAGCTAATATATGTATTCTGACGGGGCATTTAAGTGTCTTGGTCCTTGAAGAGGTACTTAGGTGACTTCAGCTAGTGAACACAACTTTTTGTGCAAAATACTTTCTTTCTAAGAGATTTGTTACCACAGAAAATTATTGCATGTGACACTGCAGAGTGGAAATATCGAAAATATTTTAGAAGAATGATTCGTTTGATTTCGAGGTTATCAATCTGCCAGAAAGTTTCACATCAGCGCAGACTCCACTGCAGAATGAAAATCTCATTCTGGAATTTGTTGCCTGTCTGTTTATCTGCCTTTCCGACAGCTAAAAACATTTTTCTCAGGAATGAAAAGACGTATTAAACTGAAATTTATGTCACATATTGAGGACTTAAGTCCCTTGTCGGTGTAAAATATTTAAGCTTCTAAGTGAATGCAATCAAACATACGACCATTTTCGTCCCGTATTTAGATACTCACAAACTCACTCATCAAATCCTATCGGTACCTCCCGTTGAAATTCGGTAAGAAGCAAAGTTCTACAGTTCAAGAAACGTGTTAATCAGTAAATATCTCTCTCGCAAATATTCCTTTCGTCATTTTTAACCGAATTCAGACTTAGAATTAGTCTGATGTTGTTCAATACAAGGTATACGTGTCAAACGCTGGAACATATTTAATTTTTCTCTTCAGCATGTCTGCTCGTAATATTGACTGTTGCCTTCACACAGTGTAACTTCACGGTTGTTAAAATTTAATTCTGATGAAGACATCCTTAGAGGTGTCGAACCTAATGTCAACGTATTAAAAATTGTTTCAAATCGTTTGGCTGTGGTATTTCTCCGTTGAGACATACATGCGGTTGCTGAGAAACAACCATGTTGAAAACTGTTAAATGTAAACTTTCTCGAAAGCCGTGGAATTCCCACGACCGTCATCTTACCAGTATCTATATCGATAACGGACAAAAAAATTGGGTGAACTGTCTAGATACCGAGTTTTGCACAGTACCCTCAGAGTGCAAGTTCTTCCCGCACCTGTCCACTTTTTACCACCATTGTGGAGTAGTTTTTTAGGAAAGCAACTTTCAAATATTTTGCTGTCTCCTGGCGTATTTTTCCTTGTGAATGTAATTGATAAAAGGACTTAATATTTTTTGTAATATGTGAACAACACTGAATTTTTATCGTGTGAAGCGCCAAAGGACAATGGCTAAAGAAGACAATATACACTCAATGTTCATATGTCCGATAAAAGAGAAGACATTGCACCTTTTCGAGTAGTACCGCTGACCTAACAAGACGCACTCTATCTTCCATATTAAAAGGTCTATAATAAATACAATAATTGTTAATTTATCTAAATCGTTTCCAGAATACAAAATGTTACTTGTTATTATTAAAACCATTTTTATATATAGGAGAACTTTGTCCTTTCCTGTAGTTATTAAAAGTTTTATTAATGGCGATCTTAACCTAATTTTGTCCGACATTACGGTCGGTACAACTATTTTTGGCAATCACGGCTCATCCAACAAAGATATTATTAATATAACTAATGCAATTTATGCAGCTAAATTATCTCCGCCATTATTTTCGTTTTCTGATGCAAATTTTGGCGTGCTGAGCCACTAATTTCGAGTACGTTATTTTTTCACGACGGTGCCATTACAGAGAGATATATAACGAAATATAATTCGTGGAATCAAAACTAACAAACTAGTATGCTACTAGTAATTGTACATACGTACATAATTATACATACATTTCAACCCCTGAGACAAAAAGAGATCATGCTCACATACTGATTTTGCTTTTGTGTTCATAAACGTATCTGTGCGATAACGTAGCTTCAGTAAAAGGAAATAATTATAATTAATTATTTACCTCACCCAAGTCTTCGGTGTCATAAGTCTGTGTTAATATTTTTACAGTTCAAAAGATTGTAAGAAGATCTGTGATAAAAATCATTAATAATTATCTGTTTAAAAGACAATTTCATACAACACGTTACAGTTACACTACTTACACATATATGATTACGCTAAAATACTGGCAACAAATTTAATACGGAATAAACTGAAACTGACATTATCATTTCTTTCTATGAGGGGAAGTCAAAAGTAGAGGGACTTACGCAAATTTTCACCATGGATCTTCGTAACACTGCCCGTATCCGTGATTGAAGTATTGCCATCAGAAACAGCTTTACACACTCTTGTTCCCGCATTAGTCGCTACATTGTAGCAGACCGTAAAATATGGTAGCGCCATTGTCGAGCTGCATCAAGGAGGAAATGACGACAGTGATTCGCTGTTTGTTTGCGGAAGGTGTTAAACCTGCGGAAATTATTCGTCGAACTCCAGCACAGTTTGGTGACAGCTGCTGATCGCGAAGCAATATCTATTAATGGATAGAATGCTTCAAACAGGAAAGACTTACTGCGTGTGACGAAGAAATATCAACAACTGATGACAATATGGAAGTCGTTGAGGGTGTTGTGATGGAAAACAAACGGATCATCGTGGACAAATCGCCAATACATATCAATAATGGCTCAGTGTATTCTATCTTACGCGACAGGCTAAATTTTCGCCAAATGTGTGCAAGGTGAATACAGAAAGAATTGTGTCACAGTACAAGACCCAAACAGTGGAAATCTCACGTAAACATTTGACCCGTTATCATCGCGAGGGAGATGGATTTCTACTCTAGACGAAATGTGGGTGCAATGTCACAAACCAGAAAGTATGGCTGAGAACTTAATTTGGAAACACCCATCATCAGTGGAAGTAAAGAAATGTAAGCATGAACAACCAGCTGGTAAATTGGTGAAAGCACTATTCTGGGACACGGAAGGTGTGGCAGCCATTCATTTCACTCCAAGAGGTGAAACTGTAAACAGTGAGAACTATTGTGACGTGTTGCAGACTAAATTGCAAACTGATATTGGAAAACTACGAAGAGGTGTCCTCCTGCAGCAAGATAACGCTTGGCCTAATTCTGTGAAACGGAAGTCTGAAATAATAAAGGAGTTGACATTCGAACTGCTTGAACACCCGCCATACCCCATTTCCATAAGTTGGAACCACTGACGGAAGGGCTCAGGGGAAGAAGATTTGCAACCGATGCAGAGGTGATTGATGTGGTGAAAAATTTCTTACAGGTGAAAGCAAAAAGAGAAAAAACACACACACACACACACACACACACACACACTTTTTCCGACGGGATCAAAGAACTTGTGAAACGTTGGACAAAGTGTGCTGAAGTGCAGGGGGGTTATGTAGAAAAAAAAGTCAGTTTACCCTTTGACTTTGCCTCGTATATGAAAGTCAAACCATCCCTTTTAAATTTTAAAACAATGTATGCTGTTCTCATTAAGAAGCTTCACTGGTTTATATGAATCTGCCTCAGGGTTGTAATGTACCGTGTGGTTTACTTCCATTAAATGTGCATCACGATCAGACATTGATGCTTTACTTCTTTAATCATTTTTATTTACTCATTAACTACTATTAAAACCTTGAATACTTGTCGACACTCTAACTGCGCTGTTTAAAAGTGACGTGGAAAACCCTGTCGGCGCTATTCATTGCCGCCGGAATTGGCGCTTTGATGTGGAGTACGTGTTACTCCCACACCTCGTTTCGCTCAATATCCAACGATGTTGGGAGGTGTGCCGGGGCTGAAAGCCCATCACATTTCATATCGCACCCGCTTATTGGTCTACCACTGATTCGCTTCACGGCCCTCGCATTACGTCGACATGAGTACTCCGATATTGACTGGCGTGACCAATGTTGGTAGCCGGCCGCAGATTTAATAATGCGGAACCTTTAAACCGACGCTCGGATTTCTGTTATTAGTTTATGCAGGACGGCCGGCGAATGACGCTCTCGCCGTGGTTCACCAGAGAGGCGGTGATGGACGTTAATCACTCGAGCCGCTCGCTGGCCGCGAACTGAGCAAAAGTCTCTGCCGACGCGCGCTTGCCTAAGCCCAAGCTGTTTGCTCGATGAAGCACGTTGCAGGCACTACCCTTGCTCTCAGAATAACTAAAACCTCGAAAATGGTGGAAGTGTAGAGAGAGAGGATGAGTTAAACTTGTAACAATTGATGTGTTAGATACAGTAAAATCTTGGGAAGAGAAGAGCTTCTGTTAAAGGGATGAAGTACAGTAATTTTGTATGAAGATAAATGGACAGAAGTTATTTGAAACGCAGTATCAGGAAGCAAAATGCGGATGTCATACTCTTTATTGTTATTCAAACATACCGTCGGTATACATTGTGTGACAAGTTTTAAGCAGACTTATTCCACAGGGTGGTTCTAAGTCTTGACCTATTTTTCTTGTATTGGAATTAATATTACCTATATCCCCCTCATTAGGTGTCTGTCAGAGTTTCCAATAAATGTTAATTGAACTTATTTTTCTAAAACTCTTTTCTTGAGAAGTTCACATTCCAGTCCCTCCTTTAAATACTTTGCTGAATACCAGAAAACCATCAAAGAAAGTGATCGCAGGATAGATGAATTTCAACGAGATCCCAAGGAATCCTTACATATTATAAAAATGTCTGTGCGTGTGGTTTTGTGTGTGTGTGTGAGTGAGTGTGTGTGTGTATGTGTATGTGTGTGTGTTTGTTTGTCTGTGTGTAGGTGTGTAGGGGTGTGTGTGTGTGTGTGTGTGTTTGTCTGTGTGTAGGTGTGTAGGTGTGTGTGTGTGTGTGTGTGTGTGTGTGTGTGTGTGTGTGTAAGTTCCACATCTCCTAAGCTACTGAGTGATTTCAACCAAACTTAGTACACATATACCCAGCACTCAGGAAACAACCACTGTAGGGTTAAGGTGATATAACGTCCTAAGCACTGAAATGCTTGAGAAAATGCCGCATCATGGCGGTTATAATACATTTAGTTTTACTACGAAGACACACCTACAATCGAAATCCGTGACACGTGGCAGCGTTCCTGACTGCTTTCAACTGCGGAGTGCGTCTGTAGACGTATGAAGAGGCATTGCCATAGAGACGTTCATAAAATTGAGTTGTAGACACACGAAACAGTGTACAGATATCTTCTGGGCTAGTACGTTACACACACAGCAGATTTTTCTTTTTGTTTTCGTTTCTAATAGAAGATTGGCAAATTGAATACACGGGAAATACCGGTTTTATCAGCTAGTACGTACATAATTCGAGACAGAGCAAGCGAAAGAAGCTCCTCCCCCTCTATTAACTTTCCACCGTGTGAACTGCGGAACGAACTGACTGGAAAGGAGCAAAGCTAATTCCCGTTATCCAGAATGTTCTTCGCACAGTCGCTCTCAACTATGTGCCTCTGCCGCTGACGTCTGCTGCAGAATTTTGGAACACGTTTTATGCTCACAATTTACGACCTTTGTGGGGACCAAAAATCTCTTCTCTAGGAACTGAAGTTGCAAAAAGCGTTATGTGAGTCTAGCTTGATCTGTTCCTCAATGAGATCCAGAAGACCAACGCAGATGGTGATACTATGTTCTTTAACTTCTGGAAAGCGTTCATTACATTTCCGCACTATCGCCTAGTGAAAACGTTACAGTGTACAGAATATCGAACTGATGAGAGGATACTTCATGTCAGTCTTAACGTTGAGAAGACTTCAGAAGTAAACGTTACTTCGGGCATACACCAAGGAAGTGATCCTTTTTTTTAGTCATCAATCATCTACCTGATTTGACACGGCCCGCCAGGAATTCTTCTCCTGTGCCAACCCTTTCATCTCAGAGCAGCACTTGCAGCCTACGTCCTCAATTGTTTGCTGGATGTATCACAATCTCTTTGTTTCTCTGTAGTTTTTACCCTATTACAGGTCCTCGGGTACAGTGCAAATTACTCCCTCATGTCTCAACACGTGTCCTGTCATCCTGTCCCTTCTTCTTGTCAATGTTTCCCATATATTTCTATCAACGTCGATGAAGTGGAGAACCTACTTCCTTATCAGGACACACAATTTTCTACATCCTTCTGTAGCAGCACCTCTCATATGTTTCTATTCTCTTCTCTTCCGATTTTCCCACAGTCTCTGTCCCAGTATCATACAATGTTGTGCAGCAAATGTTGTTTTTCAGAAATTTCTACCTGAAAGTAAGACCTTTGTTTGATACTAGTAGACATCCCTGGGCTAGGAAGTTAGTATGAGAGTGTTTTTACATCCTTCTTGCACCATCCCTCTTGAGTTATTTTGCTGCCTAGGTGACAGAATTCCTAAACTTCCCCTATTTCATGATCACCAACTATGATGTTACGTTCCTCGGTGTTCTGATTTATGCTGCTAATCATGACTTTCGTCTTTCTTCAACTTCCTATCAATTCATATTCTCTATCCATTACACTGTCCATTCCATTCAACAGGTCCAGTAATTCTTTTTCGCGCACTGAGGATAGCAAGCAAATTAGCTACCATTAGGAGAGGATAGTAATGACATTACCACTATCAACATTGATATCGTTTCACCTTGAATTTTAATTCCCCTCTTGAACCTTCCTTTCATTTATTGCTTCTTCGAAATATAGTTTGAACAGCAGGGGTGGAAGACTTCATCGCTGTCTTACTTCTTTTTTCATCAGTGCACTTCGTCCTTGGTCTTCCGCTCTTGTTGTTCGTTCTTTGTTGTTGTACATATTGTATATAACCCATCTTTCGCTATAGCTTAGCCCTATTTATCTCAGGATTTCGAACTTTCCGTACCATTTTACACTTCTGAACACAAATTCCACGTCGACATATCCTATGAACATGTCTCGATTTTTCTTCCGTCTTGCTTCCATTATCAACTACAACTTCAGGACTCCCCAAAGCCAACTGCTTATGTAAGAGATCCTCAGTTTTCTTTTCCATTCTTCTGTATAATTTCTTTGCCAAAAATCAGATTGCAAGAGCTGTTAAGCTGTTTGTGCTTTAATTGTCGCGCTTGATGGATCTTGCAATATTGAGTAATGTGTGGATGATATTCTTCCGAAGGTTTGATGGTGTATCGCCAGTCTCGTTCATTTTACACACCAACGTGAATAATCGTTTTGTTCCCTCTTTCCCCGATGATTTTAGAAATTCCAATGGAATGTTATCAATCCCTCACGCCTTACTTGATTTTATGTCATCCAGCGCTCTTTTAAATTCTGGTTCTTATCTTAGATACGCTGTCTCTTCCCTATCAACTCCTGCTTTTCTTCTGTCACGTCAGATATGTACCTCACTTCGTAGAGGGACTCAATGTACTCTTTCCACCTATAAGAACTCTCCTCTACACTTAAAAGTGGAATTCTAATTGCACTCTTAATGTTAGCACTCTTGCTGTTAATTCCACCGAAAGGTGTTTTGAGTCAGTCCTTCCGCCCATCAGCTGTTTTTCGATTTCTTCGCACTTTTCGTGTAGCCATTTCGTATTGGCTTCCTTGTTCTCCCTATTTATGTCATTTCTAGGTGACTTGTATTTCTGCAGTTGAACTATTTCTTCTATTAACCATGGTATCGTCGCAAGTTACCTTCTGCTATGTCTCACACAGTGAGATACCTTAGAAACAGTGCGTTCCAAATCAACAATAGAAGGTTTCATTACAGCAAAAAGTTAATAACATGAAGGGACGTAAAGACTACATCAACGAAAATTCCCTTTGGGAGAAAAGGGAGTTTACATGGCAGCAACTGAACGAAGATTCTTCTCAGAGGCGTCATCGGACAGGACCGAAGCCCCTGTAGCGCAACTTTATGTTAGCACAGGAAAGTTTCAGTTAATGAAAGGACTAGGCCACAATTTTCAAACATGATAGACTTTATTACAATACTACTCTCTGAGCAAGTTTCATTCCTTGGTACTCATTTAAAAAAAGCACAGAGCATAAAATTTTAAGACAAAGTTTATCTTAAAAACATTACTCTAATTAAATATAGAAACCTCGAAGACAAATTCAAGCTGACACATAAAAGACTTGAGTTAACTTCTGCAATAGTTCAACACGTGATCATTAAACAACATTAAACAAACTGGTGGTTTTAAAATTAAGCTACCACTCACGCAACTACAAATGCATCAAGAGATAGTGGTTATAATTATAGTCGTATACGTAAAGCAGGATTACACAGCTTTCCTGTCGTTACACGTGAACTGCCGCTCTTGGTACGAGCCCTTTTTCTCTGCAACAATCAACAGCCCCAGCTCTCTCGTCTCCTCACGCAGTTCGTTGTACACACGGGAGAGAACACAAAGTAACAGGACAAGCTTCTAAAACACAGAAACAGATGGTCCTAATTCAACAAGCCTCAAAAACATGTTCATACGTGCTTCAGGGAATACAGGCCAGACAATAATGACAATTTAAACTATGGCCTGGAAAATTGAAAAACAACCGATTGGTCCAGTAAATAATATAAAAAAATTAACCACACTTGATATACCACCAAAACACGAGCATTTTATTACTAAGAAAATCGTTAAGAATTGGCAGTTGGCAATACCCATAGCACAGATTGAAGTAGCTGAGGAGAATTTCGAATGAGGCAACAAGAGGCAGCAATACATTAAATCACGTTGTTACCATAGTTCATGGGCTGAAATTTTGCGCACCCAAACAAAAACTATCCATGGTTCCAATGCCGTCGTGAGCAGAAACAAGGCTGTCCGCTCAGAGTCCCGTCAACCAATGAACGTCAGAATCACCAACTTCCGTACCAACAGTCTCAGTTCTACGCGTTTCCAGCTTATACTGCCGCCCAGCGTGCTTCCAAACACAGTCCATGCGCGACTCACTCCTCCTAGCAGCTCCGTGTTCACTCTCTCTTGCCGTGCCTCGCCTCAGGTGCGCTCTATATAGGCAAACTTTACACCAGATAGGATAGATAACCGCTAGGTCGATGTGCACACATCAGACCCACTGCAGTGGCTCCAACTGGATCCTGACTGAAGGGCTAGTATTAGCCGGTAATTGAGTTGGCCCATAGGTCGAGGGAGAACTGATGGTGAGTGGAGCTACGCCGCTATAAATAGCCGGTGCGCAGAGGTGTACATCTGAATCTACTACCGGACACTTCACCCTCCCTGGGAGAAGATCCCCAGGACGGAGGTCATCTGATTGCGCTTCTGCTGTCGTCTATTGGTTACGACATGACACTCGCAAGCGGCCCAAGTCCTGAGAAGCAACGCCTTGGATGTATGCATGAGTGCTATATTTCTGCGTCTGCAGTGTTGCCGCTACGACAGTCGTACTGCTGGTTTATCACTGTTTCCTTTCACCAACATTTTTCTTTCCAGTTCCTGTGAGTGCCGTTTTTTAGGGGCGTCCATTTCTCTTCAATTAAACTCATACTGAGCTATTCGCTATACAAGTTTGTACAGCATCAAAGAACTTTATGGATATCTCTTCCTTCCTTATTACTCCCTAGCCCACTTCTTTGCGCATTGATTCTTCTTAATTAGTCTCTTTAACTTCAGCCTACTCTTCATTATTACCAAATTGTGATCTGATGACGTATCTACACTTTAAAATTCAATATCTGAAGTCGGAATCTCTGCCCGAATGTGATTAATGTAACAGAAATCAGCCCGTATCTCCTGGTCTTCCCCAAGTAAACCTCTTCCCCTTGCGATTCTTGAACAGAGTTTTCGCTATTACCAGCTGAAATTTATTCCAGAACTAAATTAATCTTTCTTCTCTTTCATTTTTACTACTAAGTCCGTATTCTCCTTCCGCTACAACCGCAGTCCAATCTCCTATGACTATTAAATATTCGTCTCCCTTTATGACCACATTACCTGTTCATCATCGTGACACTTTCTCAGTTACAGTTACCATGTCCTGTGGAATCACGTGTGTCTTTAATGCAGTGGTTTCCATTGCTATCTACATCCTCATGCCGTTGATAGTTGCTGATTCTTCCGCCTTTTGGGGGTACTTTCACACCCCAAGGCCAAAAGAGTTTATTGAAACTCTGTCCACTACTGCGCCTTCTTTGACGAGGCCTCTGGTAGATTGAGGATTAATTCTTATGCTGGAAGTCTTCGGCCGCTACTGCAGATGACGTTTATTGAAAATTAAAAACCGTCGCCGTGGAATTTTTGATTCTGAATAAAAAACGCTACCCCTTTTTGACCCCTATTTTTATTTCTTTTTTTCTTTTCTTTCATTATCTTTTTTCTTCTTTTCCCCTCGCCTCGCCTCCCGTTGCCAGACAAATATTGCCAGTGGAAGTTTTTCCACCAGCAGGATTCGAACTGGCTAACCTTCAGATCGAGCACCACCGCAAAATCCCACTTTAGCGACATGTTTATGAAATAGGATGGTCAATTTCAGGCGCGTGGAGGTAGGGTGAGAAGGGTCGAAACCTAAGACCTGGCTACATTGCCTCGTCCTTCCTGTCCCTGAACGTTCCCTGAACGTCCTCCTCGACTTATTTTCGTTTATTTACTTTTTATTGATTTATTCATGTTTGTGTTCAACACCAGAGTTTGGGACATAAGTGTCAAAAAAATTGCTACTGTAGTTAGAAGGCATTGGAAAAAAATTAAATAACACAAATCATCTCATATTAAATATTTTTTTTTTGTTTTTTCATCACATAAGTTCCATCTTCCAACACACAACTGAAGCCAAAACATCTGAAAACAAGTAATAAAGTGAAAATACGTACAGTTATACTGCTTATACAAGACAACACGGTGAAAGGAATCAGAAGAATGATGAAAACAAAAAAAATTCTGCACTCCATACAACACTCGCTTCCCATCGGCGGGTAATGTTCATTGGTACCAAGTCGTCTCGTGTCAAGGTGCATTATGTGTGTCGTCCTCTACCCGGTGCTTCCCAGTTGTCTGGAGGGTTTATGAAGACACTGCACTTATAATTTGTGAAGAACTGCTTATAGCGACTATTGTGCTTAACTGTGCTATGATTATCCTGGAGATATTTCCAATAGTCGAGAACCATCTTCTCATCGTCGCAAAATAAATAGTAAGTGGACATACCTTTAAAACATATGAGAGCATGAGTCTTCACGGCCGGGAAGTAAGTATCCTAAAGGCATAGGAGGAGCCAGAGGTCAAACGTGTGAGGCGAGGCACGAGGGCAACGGGCGGGAATTTTCTGTTCAAATGGTTCAAATGGCTCTGAGAACTGTGGGAATTAACATCTGAGGTCATCAGTCCCCTAGAACTTAGTACATAAACCTAACTAACCTAAGGACAGCACACACATCCATGCCCGAGGCAGGATTCGAACCTTCAACCGTAGCAGTCGCGCAGTTCCAGACTGAAACGCCTAGAATCACTCGGTCACACAGGCCGGTGAATTTACTGTACCAGCATCCATGCGTCAGTCGTAGGTGCACATGTTAAACAGTATGAGATTTTCACTCTGCAGCGGAGTGTGCGCTGATATGAAACTTCCTGGCAGATTAAAACTGTGTGCCGGACCGAGACTCGAACTCGAGACCTTTGCCTTTCGCGGGCAAGTGCTCTAGTAACTGAGCTACCCAAGCACGACTCAAGCCCCGTCCTCACAGCTTTACTTCTGCCAGTACCTCATCTCCTACCTTCCCAACTTTACAGAAGCTCTCCTGCGAAACTTGCAGAACTAGCACTCCTGAAAGAAAGGATATTGCGAGACATGTCTTAGCCACAGCATGGGGGATGCTTCCAGAATGAAATTTTCACTCTGCAGCAGAGTGTGCGCTGATATGAAACTTCGTGGCAGATTAAAACTGTGTTCCGGACCGAGACTCGAACTCGGGACCTTTTCCTTACGCCCCGTCCTTACAGATTTATTTCTGCCAGTACCTCGTCTCCTACCTTCCAAACTTTACAGAAGCTCTCCTGCGAACCTTGTAGAACTAGCACTCCTGAAAGAAAGGATACTGCGGAGACATGGCTTAGCCACAGCCTGGGGGATGTTTCCAGAACGAGATTTTCACTCTGCAGCGGAGTGTGTCTCTCTGAGCACTATGGGACTTAACTTCTGAGGTCATCAGTCCCCTAGAACTTAGAACTACTTAAACCTAACTTACCTAAGGACATCACACACATCCATGCCCGAGGCAGGATTCGAACCTGCGACCGTAGCGGTCGCGCGGTTCCAGACTGTAGCGCCTAGAACCGCTCGGCCCAGCGGAGTGTGCGCTGATATGAAACTTCCTGGCAGATTAAAACTGTGTGCCGGACCGAGACTCGAGCCAAGACTGCTTAGTCTTACGCCCGGGTCCGATTCTTACTACCAAAATAATGGTTCAAATGGGTCTCAGCACTATGGGACTCAACTTCTGAGGTCATCAGTCCCCTAGAACTTAGAACTACTTAAACCTAACTAACCTAAGGACATCACACACGTCCATGCCCAGGATTCGAACCTGCGACCGTAGCGGTCGCGCGGTTCCACACTGTAGGGCCTAGAAACGCTTGGCCACCCCGATCCTTACTACCGATCCATATCCAATTTATTTAATCCCTCGCTTGTCCGATTTTAGGCAAACAAATAAAGATACATTTGGCGACACCATCTCTGGCGGGCAACTTGAATTTGTTCAACGAACAGCCTGATTGGATAAAATCAGTGCAAAGCTAGCTGTGATATGGCGCAACGAATCGATTTTTTTTCTTAACAATTATTTCTAAGCACAACCATCCCAGCAACAGTGTGTCAAGCTTATGAAACTGTTGCTCACCACCCCGTATACGTCCACACTTCGTAATCCATAAATACGGTTGGGCAGAATCCAAACCGTAATGGTACGCCATCGCGAATCACATAATAGTGTCCTCACTACATAATCCATAAGTACATCTAGACATAATCTAGATTATAATGGCACACTATTACATGTCATATAATAGTAATTATGTTGGCAGTTACTCTTATGTGGCATGTGATAATCCAGATTCTGTCAACATGTGTTTATGGATTATGGAATATGGCGATACACAAGTAAGATGACTCCGATTATTTACATAATATGGAACCTGATGTACATAAGTAGAAGACACATTTGTGTTTCAAAATCGATATTAGCTATTCACACAAATTAAATAAAGCATACTGATATTCTGCCTGCAACGGACCTAAAAATGTAAAAGAGTTGCTAAATGCCTTCTCTCAGAACTATATAAAACAGAATGTTCGGAAGTCCTCTACCCGGAAATAGTCTCAACAATTAGACCTGATGTCTTTGAGGATTCCTCACTGAAACTGGTATCAGCGATCGTGGGTGGTTGTAGCAACAGCGATCACCAAAGTACAAAGGGCAATTAAAACAAGTGGCTCAATTGGCTGGCTCTGAGAACTATGCGACTTAATTTCTGAGGTCATCAGCCGCCTAGAACTTAGAACTAATTAAACCTAACTAACCTAAGGACACCACACACATCCGTGCCCGAGGCAGGATCTGAACCTGCGACCGCAGCGGTCGCTCTGCTCCAGACTGTAGCGCCTAGAACCGCACGGCTACTCCGGCCGGCTTAAAACAAGTAGAAGGGCTTATATTTTCAGGAAACTAGAAAGAGGCAGCAGTGAATTTTAATAAGGAGCTCGAAGAATGTCGCTCTGGACAAGGCTATGTAGAAAAACAGTGGGCCAGGTTTAGAAGAATCGTTGACCGTACGCTTGTCGGATATGTACCGTGTAGAAGAATTCATTACGGGACATACCCTCCATGGAGTGCATTACTACAATGAATCTTCGAAGGAAAAAGAAATTACTTTTTAACACGCGCCAGAAAAATAGGGCTATTAACAGGAAGATACTAAATGAAAAGCATTTGGCTATCAAGTAGACGATGCGTGACGCCTTCAACGACTACCGTAGCAGAATATTATTGAAAGCTCTCTGGCAGAACTCAAAACTCAGGTCGCCCAAAAACGTTGTGAGAAGTACTAAAAGTCTTATTCCGGAACTCATGGACGAGAGAGGAGCAAAAGCTAAAGTTCTGAACTCCTATTTTAAATGTTATTTTACGAAAAAAATCGAGGGGTGTCGCTCGAATTTAATTCCCGCACCACTGCAAAGATGAGTGATGAAGGTATGTGTCAGTGACGTTGAGAAACAGCTGGAACTACTAAATTCGAGCAAAACTCCAGTGTCCGATGGAATTCCTATAGGACTCTACAGGGTGATTTTTTCCACAATTTACAAACTCTAGGGACTGATCGACGAGAGGATACGTAACAAAAAAGGTCTAATGAACTTATGTGCGGAAATGCATAGTTTCCATTCTAGAGAGCATTTACTCAATGATACATTGCTGCAGAGACAGTGGACAAATACGCACAGCACATGCAGCCACAGTTACAGTATATGTTGAAAATGATTTCCATGTTCCACAACGCATGTGTGTAAGCGCTGTACTATGTTCTGTCTCACACGTTCACATTGGCCAGGCAGCATCCTAACAGTGTCAAAGGCAGCATGAATACGCTACTTCAGTGTCTCCACATCTGCAATGGGCTCTGCATTCACGATACATTTGAGGTAGCCCCATAACCAGAACTCACATGAATTGAGATCCGATGAATGAGCAAGCCACGTAACTAGACACCCACGTCTGATCCATCGACCAGGGAAGACACGATTGGGATGCTCCCGGACGTTAAAGGCGAAGTGGCCTGAAACGCCATAATTTATCAGCCATATAATTCTTCGAATCATCAGTGGCACTTCTTCCAGCAGGGGAGGCAAAGCTACCCGCAAGAAACGCCGAAAGTTCCGGCCTGTTAGGCGACGTGTAATGAAGACCGTTCATATAATACGGTCGCCAGTTTTCCCGACCCATACATTTCGGCTGCACCGATTCTGATGATTCGCTGTCAGGGATTTGTGTATACTGTCCCACAGATGACTGTTGTGGAAGTTGAAGATGCCACTCCGCGTAAAGGTGGCCTCATCTATGAATAGGATAGATGACATATAACTCGGAATCATTGTACAATGGTGAAGAAACCAGTGACAAAACTGCTCTCGATGTGGAAAGTCTGTCGCTAGTATGCCCAACACCGCTCTAAGTGAATAGGGAAGTAACAATTGTCATGGAGAATGTTCCACACGGTCGTGTAGCTTACCCTGTCCTGGCGGGCCACTGTCTGGTACTGACACGGTGGTCGCCGTCTACAGTGTTAATCACATTTTCCTCCAAGTCTGGTGTCCGAACATTTCGGATACCTCCTTCATGAGTTCCTACTTACTGAAACGCCCGTGTCCCGGTCAAACGGCGAAACACTGTTCCAAACGTTGAGTGCTGTGGTGCTTGTCGGTGGAGATAGGTCTCCTGATACAACCTTGCTGCCCTCCACCCTTTGCCACTTGCCTTTCCGTTAGTAAACACCATGTCGGCAAGCTCTCGATTCGATTACAGAACCATTGTGTACAACGCTGTATCACATCCACTATAAGGTGATTCAGCAACAGAAGTGAATCAGACACAACATTATCAGTTATTATGGCAGGAGCGGGCGCTAGCGCATGACCTATGAGGAACAGTATCAGCCTCAAGGAGGTACTGTAACTGTGTCTGCATGGTACAGCGCGTATTAGACCGCAGTCTCTGTAAGAAGATATGGTTGAATAAATGATCTCTAGCATGGAGAGAATCCAATTCGGAGCACAGGTTCACTTAATCTTTATTGTTCAGTATCCTCTCATCTGCCAATCCCTACAATTTGTACACTGTGGAAAATATCACCCTGTGTACAGAAATGGTGGCTCAGTTAGCTCCAGATTTAACCATAATATACCGAAGACCCCTTAAATGGAAATCCCTACCCAGTAATAGGAAGAAAGCGCAGGTCACATTCACCAACCGGAAGGTTAGCAGAAGTGATCCACAAACCTACGGTTCAGTACCCTTGTTATACATTTGTTTTAGAATCATAGCACGTATTCTGAACCCAAACGTAATAAGGTATCTCGAACAGATTATTTTCTCCAAGCCAGTCAGCATGGATTACGAAAATATTTATCACGTGGATTCAACATGCTCTTTTCTCACATGACATATTGAAAGCCAAGGATCCAGGCAGTCACGTAGATGGAGAGCTTCTTGAATTCCTATAAACCATTTCACCCAGTACCACACCTACGATTGTAATTGAAATTACAATCGTATGGGGTGTCAGCCAAAAGTGTGAGTGGATTGAGGATTCCTTGATAGAGAGAATGCAGATGTCATCTTAGAGTGTTCGACAGACGTAGAAATAATTTCAGGTACGCACAGGGAAGCGTGTCGGTACACATCCCATTCACTGTATTAATAACCTGGGAGACAATGTTAACAGTAACCTAAATTTTTTTGCGGATCATGCAGTTATCTCTAATGACGCACTGCCTGAAAAGAAACTCTGTCCGAGCAGGCCATGAAGGCCGAAAGGTACCGACTGGCCGCCGTGTCATCATCACCTCACAGGCGGCCGAGCGGTTCTAGGCGCTACAGTCTGGAACCGCGTGACCGCTACGGTCGCAGGTTCGAATCCTGCCTCGGGCATGGATGTGTGTGCTGTCGTTACGTTTAAGTAGTTCTAAGTTCTAGGGGACTGATGACCTCAGAAGGCAAGTCCCATAGTGCTCAGAGCCATTTGGACCCCACAGGCGACACTGGATGCGGATATTGAGGGGAATGTGGTCAGCACACCCCTCTTCCGGCCGTATGTCAGTTTACGAGATCGGAGCCGCTACTTCTCAATCAAGTAGCTCCTCAGTTTGCCTCACAAGGGCTGAGTGCACCCCGCTTGCCAACAGCGCTCGGCAGACCGGAAGGTCACCCATCCAAGTGCTAGGCCAGCCCATCAGCGCTTAATTTCGGTGATCTGACGGGAACCCCTGTTACCACTGTGGCAAGGCCGTTGGCTTGCCTCAAAAGAGTTCCACAAATATCAAATCTTCATAAGATTTAAAACGGGTTCAAAGATAGGTAACTGGGTGTAAATGTTTAGATATGTAATACTGCGGCCGGCCGCTGTGGCCACGCGGTTAAAGGCGCTTCAGTCTGGAACCGCGCGACCGCTACGGTCGCAGGTTCGAATCCTGCCTCGGGCATGGATGTATGTGATGTCCTTAGGTTTAAGTAGTTCTAAGTCTAGGGGACTGATGACCTAAGATGTTAAGTCCCATAGTGCTCAGAGCCTTTTTTTTTTTTTTGTAATACTGCGCACTGCCTTTGACAACAATATCAACAGTGTCACAATTAGAATCCGTCAACATTCAAACAGCCAGACGTAACAATTTTTAGTGATATGAAGTGGATGGATCACGTAGGCACAGTCTACATTTACATCTACATTTTTATCTGTTTTTACAAACATACTCCGCAAACCACCGTTCGATGTGTGGCGGGAGACACGCTGTACCACTACAAGACGTTTCTTTCCTGATCCACTCGGAGATACAACAAGGGACAACCGGCTGTTTATATGACTTCGTATGAGCTCTAATTTCTCTTGTCTCAACTTTGTGATTCTTACGCGAAATGTATGTTGGCGGCAGTAGGATTGTTTTGCAGTCAGCTCCAAATCCAGGTCTTCTAAATTTTCTCAGTAGTATTCCTGGGAAACAACGTCGCCTACCGTCCAGGGATATGTTTTTGAGTTTCCGAATCATCTACGTAACACTTGAGTGTTGTTTGAACCTACAAGTAATAAATATAGCGATCTGCGTCTGAATTTCTTCGATGTCTTCCTTTTATCTGACTTGGTGTAGATCGAAACCGAGCAGTACTCAAGAGTGGGTCGTACTAACTTCCTATACTCGATCTAGTTTACAAGTGAACCATACTTTTTTTAAAATCTCACGATAACCGAAGTCGTAATTTCGCTTCCCTGCCACATGCTCGTTTCACTTAATATTGAGTCGCACCGTTACGCCCAGATATTTGAAAGAAACGACCGTGTCAAGCAGCTGTATCCGAATATTGCGATTTTTTTTCCTACTCATTCGCGTTAAGTTACATTTTTCTATGTTTAGAGCGAACTACCATTCAACACACAAACTAGAATTTTTGTCTGAGTCATCTTGCATCACCCAGCAGTCACTCATCCTCTAAACCTTCCCGTAAACCACAGCATCGTCAGCGAACCACTGCAGATTACTGTCCACAATGAGACAGTGGCCCAGTTTCACTTCCCTGAGGCACTCCAAAAGATACTCTTGGTTCTGATGAAACCTCGCCGTCGAGGACCACATTCTGGGTTCTTTTACTTAAGAAACTTTCGAGACAATCACATACTTGGCAATATATTCTGTCGCACCTTCATTACAGTCAGCGTTGGGGTTTCATGTCAAATACTTTTCGAAAATCTCGAAATATGGGATGTGCCTGTTGCCCGTCATCCATAGTTCTCCGTATACCACCTGAGATAAGCGCAAGGTGAGTTTCACACGGGTGATGCTTTCTAAAACTGCGAAGTCAGAATATTTTCAACAGTGATGTGACAAAAGTCATGGAATACCTTCTAATATTGTTGCGGACATCATTTTTCCCGGCATCGTGCAGCAACTCGACGTGGCATGTAATCAACAAATCGTTGGAAGTCACCTGCAGAAATACTGAGCCATGCTGCCTCTATAGCCGTCCATAATTTCGAAAATGTTGTCGGTGCAGTATTTTATGTACGATCTGACCTCTCGAATACGACCAATAAATGTTGTATGGGATTCATGTCAGGCGATCTGAGAGGCCAAATCATTCTCTAATTATCCGGAATGTTCTTCAGACCAATCGCGAACAGTTGTGGCCCGGTGACACGACTCACTGTCTTCCATAAAAATTGTATCGTTGTTGGGGAACATGAAGTTTATGAATGGCTGCAGATGGTCTCCATGTAGCCGAAAATAACTCTTTACAGTAAATGATCGGTTCAGATGGACCAGACGACCCAATACATTCCATGTCACCGCAGCCCACACCGTTTTGGAGCCATCGTCAACTTGCGTAGTCCCTTGCTGGCAACTTGGTTCCTTGGTTTCGTTGGGTCTGAGCCACACTCGAATCCTACCATCAGCTCCTGCCAAGTGAAATCGGTACTCACCTGTCCCGGCCACGGTTTTCCAGTCGTCTGGGGTCCGACTGATACGGTCACGAGCCCAAGCGAGGCGCTGCAAGCGATGTAGAGCTGTTAGTATACACAATCGCTTCGGTCGTTTGCTGCCGTACCCGATTACCATCAGATTTCGCCGCACTGTCCTATCGGATTCGGTCGCCATAAGACCACATTGATTTCTGCGGTTATTTCACGCAATGTTACTTGTCTGTTAGCACTGAGAAATCTACGCAAACGCCGATAATCCTGGTGGTTAAGTGAAGACCGTCGATCATTGTATTCTCCATGATGAGAGATAATGCCTGAAATTTGGTATTCTCGGAGCGCTCTTCACACTGTGGATCTCGGAATACTGAATTCTCTAACGATGTTCGAAATGGAATGCCCATGCGTCTACCGTCAACTGCCATTCCGCGTTGAAAATCTGCACGGAATTTTCAAACGCCCCTTGTATGTACGATTCTCTTGCGTGAACTATTTCCTAAACGCAGAATTTAATAATTTTCTTTTTGCTGTCTTCAACTGCAACACCAGACTGGTCAGAGAATGACTGGAATCCTTATCCGTCGGCTTATGGACCTTGCTGTCAGACGCCAAGACTAAGCGTGCTGCTGAACATTAAAAACCGAAGCGACCCGTCCGTATTTTACGAGACCGCAGCGCGCTCCAGCGGCAGTTGTGGCTATATCGAGCTCGCAAGTCAAACTGTTTACGAAATGGACGGCCGTGCAATTCTTGGGTTATCTCTAATAAAAGTCACACTACCTCCATTGTCAATACGCTAGTCATAATGTTCCGTCTGTAGCATAAAAACTTCAGTACTCACGAACATATTACAGACATTAAGGGCAACGGTTCACAAAATTTCGATTATAAACAGTGCGACTTAAATTTAGAATAGTTCTCCGCATCAGATACAAATTATTTCATCGTTCTCTCTTTTTACTAAAATCCTCAGGCCATTGTTACGTGGTCACTGTTCGTGTTCAGCAGCAGAATCTTTAGAGCAAGTGAAACACAGAAGAGAGAACAAAAATCTTGCTGGAAGTAGGGCAAGTCGTTTAATCCAATCGAACAGACTCACTCCTCAGAAACAGCGCACTTATTTTATTGGACATCGAATATCATAGGATAAACATTAATTGTGAGGAAGTATCAGAACTTACTAGAAATTTTGAAGGTAAGTAAAGTTCTTGAACCCAGTGAAACGTCAATCAGCAGCACATCATTACATAGGCTTGGTTACAACTCTACGACACTGATAATTGTCCCATATCGACCATAAATAAGCTGGGACAGTATCTTTCATCACAGCCTTCCCTGAAAGATTTAGCCGTAGTTATTAAATGATATTTAATTATGACAAACTGTTCCAAGAACAGTGGTTTTTTGGTGGATTTTCAAGGTGCTGTTGCCTTGGAACAATATACTTTCATAAGACACAACGTATAACAATTCTTTAACTACCAATGTAAGGTTTCCTGTAATTTTGTTACAACAAATCAAACAATTAACGAAGGTTTTCCGAGAGATCCTTGATCTGATGATGCTTAGAAATGGAATTTATGCGTTCAACTGATAGGCAGTATAGCGTCTCGCGTCTCTGTACTGGTAAGAGACGGCGTGTGTGTGACGTACGCAGCGTTCTTCCATCTCATTAGTATACGTTCAAACGCACGTCCAGTATACGTGACTTACTAGATGCTGCTCTGCATGTTCGGAAAGACTGTGCAACGTGCTTTCTGCACGCTGTGTCCTCAGAAACTCTGCACGCTCAATGCTCAACGATAGAATGCACAATCCGTTTAGCTATTTTACACGATGTCACATGGGACCAGAATTTAATCGGTGTCTCGAACACATCTTTTGCTACGGAATGACATTGGTAACTGTTGTATGCTTCCCGCATAGATCTTTCCACAGAGGCACGAATCTCTACTAAATTTTGCGTCATTTGCGCGATCTCTTTTGAACAGAGAGTGCAACAGCTTTCATTTACCCAGCATCTTCCGAATTCCATGATCAAATCATGGTGGTTCTTTCCCAGCCTTAATAAGCACAGAACTCTCCACACCACGACTTGCAATCTGCTTGAACATTGCCCATGATTCATATGTCCAGCTTACTGGAACGAAGTGACGTCAGTTCACTCTGTAAATGAGAAACTAACAACCGCTTTTCTGCTCTATCTAGCTGACACGCTCTCCTGGCCTTCCTGATTTATTTATTAACTTTCGTAACCATAGTTGCTATAAGGACATCGTGACCGTTAATCCCCGTTCTTATACTGGTATTTTCAATAAGATCCGGCATATCTGTAGCTACAAGGTCTGAGATATTTCCATTGGTTGTGAGCTGCCGAGCTACGTGCTCAAGACAGTTGTTAGAAAACGTAATCAAATGTATTTTGCACGACTGTCTGTAACCCCCTGCAAGGAATCCATAGTCATCCCAGTCAATACTTGATAAGCTAAAGTTGCTTCCAACTAGTATTGTATGAGCTTGGTATTTACGCAGTGCTGACCGCAGACTTTCTTCGAATAACTCTAGAACTGTCTGAGCGGATTCGGGTGACCAGTAAAAATATCCAACAATGAACTTGGTTTAATCTACAACTGTTATACACGACCAGATAGCTTCACTGTCAGATCCAATTTCAGCCTCAAGAGAGACTGTGTTTATCAGCTGCAATGAACACTTCGTCTTCTATGACGTCTACTCTGTCTTTCCGATAAACGTTTCATGACTCGCTAAACACCTCGGCTCTCTACTTCTGTTTTTAGCCAACTCTCAGTTTCAAGAAGAATTTGAACGTAAGAACCTCCCTAGAGGGCAAAAAATTCGGAAATTTTGTTACGAATACGTCGAGGTTTTCTGATAGTCGTAGTTAAAGAAGGTGGCAGACTTTGTTTCATTGGTAGATTTCTGGGGAAATGCAATCAGCATACAGGGTGGTCAGAAAATGCCAGAAATACTTGTAGGAACGTCACAGGACAGGTTGTACTGAGACATAAATGTTAAGAAAAAAATTCGATACGTTGTGCCGTTTCTGAGTAATTTCGCACTGAAGTTTGTCAATCAGGTCATCGAGCGCTTGGAGTCAAGTTTCCGCCAATCAAACAAAGCACTGGGCAACACCGCCCCTGGCAGGCCGCTTGATTCTGAGCTTATGATGCACCGATTACCTAATTTCAGTGCTAAATAACTCGGAAACAGCACATGGTATCGAATTTTTTTCCTAGCATTTATGTCTCAGTACAACCTGACCTGCAAAATCCCTACAAGCGTTTCAGACGTTTTCTGTCCACCATGCACAAAGAAGATTGCTTACAGGACACTCGTGTTGTTTATCCAAGAATATTGCTAAATTGTGTGTGACGAAGTAGGACTAACAAGGGAGATTAAAACTGTGTGCCGGATCGAGACTCGAACTCGGGACCTTTGCCTTTCGCGGGCAAGTGCTCTACCGACTGAGCTACCCAAGCACGACTCACGACCCGTCCTCACAGCTTTACTTCTGCCAGTACCTT
Organism: Schistocerca piceifrons; assembly: GCF_021461385.2. Taxonomy (NCBI): domain Eukaryota; kingdom Metazoa; phylum Arthropoda; class Insecta; order Orthoptera; family Acrididae; genus Schistocerca; species Schistocerca piceifrons. The sequence continues at coordinate 768,533,377 of NC_060140.1, read as the reverse complement.
GTCTCCTACTTTCCAAACTTTACGAAAGCTCTCCTGCGGGTCGTGAGTCGTGCTTGGGTGGCTCAGTTGGTAGAGCACTTGACCGCAAAAGGCGAAGGTCCCGAGTTCGAGTCTCGGTCCGGCACACAGTTTTAATCTGCCAGAAAGTTTCATATCAGCGCACACTCCGCTGCAGAGTGAAAATCTCATTCAGGACTAACAGGGGTTTTGAACGTAAACAGAGGAGGGCAGCATTAATGGTCAAAAGATTGTTTGAACTGCTGGAGAGTCTCAGGGAGATAGTGAAACAATTGAACTGGTATATAGTCGAATCTAGATGCAACCCATCCCGAGAGAACCGAAAGTTAAAAGAAGCTACTTTAATGAATCTAGAAATATGCCACGACCCCTGAAGGAGTTCTACTACGGAGGGAATACGCGGATATACCGGTAGGGTGAGATAAATGAAAGAATTCTGGAACTATATTGGGAGGAACTAAGAAAACTGTTGCTTATACATTCTACTACTGAGTAAATACTGGGGTTTCTAAGTGCCTGAGCATCAACGATTAATAAAAAGTAAACGAATATATCCTACGACCTGTACGCTGACTGAACGCTGTCTGTTATTTGAAAGAAGAGTCCACACCACGGAACTGACCGAGGAAACAATGCAATTCACATAGATAGCTCTGGTTATTTCATATTCCAATGGTATGTGATCGATCAGCTACCGAAATGATATCAAGAGGAATTTGATTATGACATGTTTATTTTACAAAACTCTACAAGCATGGGAAAAGTTAAACGTGACGAACGTCTTCGTTCAAAATAACTAGAAATACAGTAATCATTGAACTACCTCACAAGTAAAACACGTATGATGGGTCCATAAGGTACTGGTAAACGCAATGTAAAAGGGCATTACTTCCATAGATAGCGACTGAATAGACTTTAAATGAGTGGCAGAAAGAATCGCGTTACCGATGGGAAAAGCTAAGCATGACGAACGTCTTCGTTCAAAATATGAAATGATATAGCTATTAAACTGTCTCACAAGTAAATGACGTAGGCCTATGGTGGACCCGCGAGGTTCTGGTAAACTCAGTTTAAAAGAAGCCTTACCTTTAGAGATCGCGACTGGATACACTTTAAATGAGTGGCAGAAAATTGCGTTATCCATTGTCAGACATGCACCAAACTTAACACATGCGCCAGGTTAATTAAGGAGCAAGTCATAAATAACTCAACATTCTCTGGAACAAACGTTGAATGCCGAAACGCGAAACAATTGAAACGAACAGTTGAAAATCATGGCTACTGCTGTTAAACAACTCTCAACTGGACACAGGGTTTCTAATTTCACATCATGCCGATTTCAGTAAAATGCCAACACTGCAGCGTGATTACTTAACACTGTGCCTGACGTCTCAGATCTTGAAAGAAGCCAACTGCTCTCCACCGATCTCCGACACCGAATGTTCTCTCCACCGCTCTTCGGAACAGAATGTACTCCATTCTTTTCGTTTCTCTAACCCTGACATCTCAACAAAATAATTCCGTCAAAAACTCACGTCAGTCAACCAGGGTTCATAGTTACTTGTTTGACGTATTAAGAGAGATATAATTTTGTGCACGAGTCCTCTCCTCTTGTCTTATGAACTAAAGAAAGATTTATGCCACACATAAGCAGCCAATGAGACTAGAGCGTCTTCCCGTTAGCCTATGAGACACAAACAAATGCTCGTTTCTCCTCCTGTCATCCTGAAACTCTGATATTCAGAAATCTGAAATGTATGAGACGAGTGTGAATGATCTCTCTCATCCACTACGTACTGCTCCCGTAGGAATCGCGGGGATAAGGATCAATTAATTACATCTTATACAGAAGCGTTTAAACGCTCTTAGCGCATTCCAAACACGAGTACAACGGGAAAACTCTCTAATAGACGGGAAATTATCCTCAGCCATGCACTTTACAATGATTTGCAAAGTATGGATGTAGACGCATATACAGGATGATTATAATTAAATCTAGACTTTCAAACCACTGTAGAAATAACACCAAAGATCAGAATGACGTCAAATTACAACGGAATATTTTTGGAGAAGGGGGAAACATAACGGCAGAAGAAAAATAAATTGTTACAAAACGTAGTAATAGACGGCGCTGTAAGCATCATAATTTGTGGTCGACTACAAATGACAAATGAATCATACAACATTGCCTAAGGTGTACGTCTGACATCAAACGAACTATTCGGTGTGCGTGGGTGTACATGTATGATACTGTTAGTTATATAAGCCCATCCAACACGGAAAGGTCATATCACATTGAATGGGAAAAATCGGTTTTTTCTAACAGTATAAAAAGTATCAATGACATCTCTTTCTAATTTTCCTGAGGCCAAAAAACAGCATTAAAAGCATCAGTCAAAATCGAATTGGATTATTAATTTGCGTGTGACAGGCGCAAAGCATGTTCAATTAGCTGCCCACCGTTTTCTGCAATAAGTCTAAATCGAGAAACAGCATGTTCCACAAGTAATCGAAGTTTTCTTTCGGTGTCACATTCATAATGTGTTGCCCATTGTGTGCCTGCACTGCAGCTAAGTTTGCAATCGGAGCGCTGAACACAACATCTTTCAGATAGCCCCAAGTCACACGGATTAAGATCAGGTGATCGGTACGACCAGGCCGTAGGGAAATGGCGGCTGATAACTCTAGCATTTCCGAAATGGAGCTTCAGCAGTTCCTTAACTGGATTTGAACGAAAATTATCCCATCCACACATCCACACTGTTGGAGAGCTGGTATGACATGGTTGCACAAAAGATATTCATTGTGCTTACCAGTGACGATACAGGTAACAGTACCAGAAAAAACTGTCTCTTCGAAAAAATATGGTCTTATGATAAATGATGCCGTAAACATGCACCACATAGGATGATGTCGTACTGATTGAATTGCGTGTGGATTTTCCGTTGCCCATATTCAACAATTCAGTGTATTGAAATATTTTGTCACATGGAAGTGGGATTCATCTGTCCACGGAATCTTCCACGGCCAATCATTGTCCGCTTCATGGCGAGCAAGAAATTCCAAAACAGAGTTCTCCCTTGCTGGCAGGTGAACAGGAAGCAACTCGTGCACATGGGTAACTTCGAATGGATAGCAAAGAAGGATGTTTCGTAGCATTTTACGCACCGTGCTCACGGGTATGTTCAGTGTTCGGGCAATTCTCCGTGCACTACACGTTTGCACACCACCACTCGTCTCCTCCTGCAACGCTATGGCCACTGCTTCCAATGACGTCGAATCAGTTCCTTTCCTCCCTCTGCCAGGCTGCACGCCTAAAGAACCACTCTTTTCGAATATCCGAATCATTTTCTATAGACCCAAGGCAGTCGTCACACCCAGCCTTTTTCCAAACCCTTCAGTACCCGGAACTTCTGCAGAGCGACGCGTGAACAGTCATCATTCTCGTAATACAGCTTTACGAGCAGGGCGCGATCCTGCATTTAAACAAGCATGCCGAACGTCGCAGACGCGGAAAGAGGAAAAGCCGTTATCCAGTCGTGTTTATACCAACTTCAATGGGTCGTGCGCATGACAGGTGTTTTCATATATGTATTTGACACATACAGCGCCATCTATTGATCGATTTTCACACTACTTATTTCTTCTGCCATACGTTTTCCCCCTCCCCGGTAATATTCTGTTGCAATTTGACGTCACTCTGACCAATGGTTTATTTCTACAGCGTTTTGAAAGTTTATTTTAATAATAATCACCACGTACACTGCGGCCGTTCATTCACATGTGATAAAAGACCCTTCACCCTAAACCATACAGATAGCGCGTTGTAGATTACTAAGCTAAATAGCCAAGCGACCATGCTCAGTAGCATTGAATGGTGCGGGAGCATAATTTAAAATGTGTAAAGGTAAAGTTACGTCGGAATGACAATATGCAATCAAAGCGCTTTCATAAATTCGTAGAACTCCTTGGGAACATAAAATAAAAACACCACGGCTGCGTTAGCGTGGGTAGGGGCCAGTAGGGCTTCCTGGTTTGCAGAAAATTAATTGCCGTGTATATGAAATGCATAGACGCATAGAAATTAATTCGGAACATGCTGAACACGACAAAAAAACAACAAAATCGGGTGGATTAAAACTCTTGTACACAAAATTTAATTCATTGTATATGTGAAAAAATAGTACAGAAATTAAAATGAAATAAAAAAGCAAATGCACACAGTTTAAAAAATGTTCAAGATATTCTATGGTTGAGGATGGGATTTACACGGCACCTAAGGCAAAATATGTAGTTCATTTATGATTTGGAAGATTATATCGGTTAAAAGAGAAGCTAAAACAAAATAAGGCATTCGACTACCGGTACATTGCCACAGTGGTAAAACACTTGTCAAATCATAAACCGAACCCAAACCCCAAGGCAGTGGTTTGGTCACGGCATTAGAAGGCATGCATCTTACGAGAACACTTCCGCTAGTAACTGTACATCTAAGAAAAACAGAGAAATAATTACAATGAAATGAACACCCTTAGCTGCTTACAGGCCTTGACATACGTCAACGGGGACAGGTGAAAATGTGGGCCCCGAACGGGACTCGAACCCGGGATCTCCTGCTTACATGGCAGACGCTCTATCCATCTTTTTTTTTGTAATCTCATTTTGTTCGTTATAGTTCGTTGCAATTGTTCGTGGCGGACGTCCCCAGACGCCCTTTGAATTTAGTTATTGATCCATTCACACAGTTTTTTTTAATTACAGAGGGCAGCTAACCCTCAGACCGAACACGCTTAGCTACCGGGCCGGCGATCCGTCTGATCCACCGAGGACACAGAGGATAGCGTGACTGCAGGGATTTATCTCTGACACGCCTCCCACGGAACCCACATTCTCAACGTATTGTCCCGCACTACATTCGTAGTGCCCCCGCCCATTATACTCATTACTCGCGGTGCGTTGCCGATTCCCGTAAGAGTTCGGGCACTGTTTGTGCATTCACACAGAAGAAGAAGATGGTCAAGTGGCCGGTGAGCTTTAACTGTACAGAGTGTTACAAAAAGGTACGGCCAAACTTTCAGGAAACATTCCTCACACACAAAGAAAGAAAATATTTTATGTGGACATGTGTCCGGAAACGCTTACTTTCCATGTTAGAGCTCATTTTATTACTTCTCTTCAAATCACATTAATCATGGAATGGAAACACACAGCAACAGAATGTACCAGCGTGACTTCAAACACTTTGTTACAGGAAATGTTCAAAATGTCCTCCGTTAGCGAGGATACATGCATACACCCTCCGTCGCATGGAATCCCTGATGCGTTGATGTAGCCCTGGAGAATGGCGTATTGTATCACAGCCGTCCACAATACGAGCACGAAGAGTCTCTACATTTGGTACCGGGGTTGCGTAGACTAGAGCTTTCAAACACCCCCTTAAATGAAAGTCAAGAGGGTTGAGGTCAGGAGAACGTGGAGGCCATGGAATTGGTCCGCCGCTATTAATCCATCGGTCACCGAATCTGTTGTTGAGAAGCGTACGAACACTTCGACTGAAATGTGCAGGAGCTCCATCGTGCATGAACCACATGTTGTGTCGTACTAGTAAAGGCACATGTTCTAGCAGCACAGGTAGAGTATCCCGTATGAAATCACGATAACGTGCTCCATTGAGCGTAGGTGGAAGAACATGGGGCCCAATCAAGACACCAACCAACAATGGCTGCCCAAACGTTCACAGATAATCTGTGCTGATGACGTGACTGCACAATTGCGTGCGGATTCTCGTCAGTCCACATATGTTGATTGTGAAAATTTACAATTGATCACGTTGGAATGAAGCCTCATCCGTAAAGAGAACATTTGCACTGAAATGAGGATTGACACATTGTTGGATGACCCATTCGCAGAAGTGTACCCGTGGAGTCCAATCAGCTGCTGATAGTGCCTGCACACGTTGTACATGGTACGGAAACAACTGGTTCTCCCGTAGCACTCTCCATACAGTGACGTGGTCAACGTTACCTTGAGCAGCAGCAACTTTTCTGACGCTGACATAAGGTTACCGTCAACTGCACGAAGAATTGCCTCGTCCATTGCAGGTGTCCTCGTCGTTCTAGGTCTTCCCCAGACGCGAGTCATAGGCTGGAATGTTCCGTGCTCCCTAAGACGCCGATGAATTGCTTCGAACGTCTTCCTGTCGGGATACCTTCGTTCTGAAAATCTGTCTCGAAACAAACGTACCGCGCCACGGCTATTGCCCCGTGCTAATCCATACATCAAATGGACATCTGCCAACTCCGCATTTGTAAACATTGCACTGACTGCAAAACCACGTTCGTGATGAACACTAACCTGTTGATGCTACGTACTGATGTGCTTGATGCTAGTACTGTAGAGCAATGAGTCGCATGTCAGCACAAGCACCGAAGTCAACATTACCTTCCTTCAATTGGGCCAACTGGCGGTGAATCGACGAAAGAACAGATACCATCTTAGTAAATATATAGAGAAATAACTACCATTCCTCTGCTTCCAATAATTAGTACCTACTACAGAGTTCATTAAAGCCGTGGCAAATAACTGAAATTACTAACACATAAATAATATAAAATATACAAATAATATTGAGACGTGCTGTTTCTGTGGATCTGCGCCGATCTTAAGATGAACTGAAACGCAATAAAGTTTACAGATGCACGAAACTACGTCAACCACATGAACAATAGGAAAGAGTATTATCATATACCTTTGACATGGATACACACCGAGGTGACAAAAGTCAGGATAATAGCGGTACCCCCGTCTGAAGATAGCGGTAGTGTCGCGTACACATGTATAAAATGGCAGTGCATTCGCAGAGCTGTCATTTTACTCAAGTGCCTCATGTGAAAAGATTTCCGACGTGAATACGGCCGCGTGACGGGAGTTAACGAACTCTGATCCCGGAATGGTACTTGGCAGGTTCCATTTCGGATATAGTTGGGGATATCAATATTCAGTGGTCCACAGTGTCATGAGTCTGTGTAGTATACGAAATTTCGGACATTAACTGTCACCATGGATAACGCAGTGGCCAACGGTCTCCACTTAACGTCCGAGAGCAGCGGCGTTTCCGTAGAGCTATCATTGCTTAGAGACAAGCAACACTGCGTGCAATAATCGCAGAGATCAATGTGGGACGTACGACGAGTAGATCCGTTAACACAGTGCTGCGTTAATAGCCTATGGCAGCACGACATCGTCTCTCTTGGGCTCGTGACCGTATCGGTAGGACCCTGTAAGACTGGAAAGGCTGGAAATCTGTGACCTGCTCAGGTGAGTCCCGATTTCACTTGGTAAGAGTTGACGGTAGGGCTCGAGAGTGGCACAGACGCATCGAAACTATGGACTCAAATTGTCAAGAAGGGACTGTGCGAGCTGTTGGTTACTCCATATGGCTTGGACTGTTGTTACATGGAAAGGACAGGGTCCCCTGGTCCAGCTGAATCGATCATTGACTGGAAATGGTTATGTTCGTGGATACCGTTTGCAGCTGTTGATCGATTTCATGTTCGCATGTGCCATCACCGTTCAACAATTGTTCGCGATTGGCTTGAAGAACATTCTGGACAGTTTGAGCGCCCGACATGAATCCCATCGAATATTTATGGGACGTAATCGAGAGGTCAGTCCGCGCACAAAATCCTGCACCTCCAACGCTTCGGCAATCATGGATTGCTATAGAGGCAGCATGGCTCAAAATATCTACAGAGGACTTTCAACGACAATTTGAGTCAGTGAAAAGTCATGCTGCACTGTTCCGGGAAAAAGTATGTCCGACGTGGCGTTAGGAGGTGTCCCTTGGCTATTATCACAATGTATATCCATTGTCCTACCAATCTGCTGACATAAGCTCTCTAGTTATATCATTCATTGATTCAGGGCATCTCTGTTATTGTTTTTCTGCAAAAGTTTCTTGCGCCTATATCTTAGTCTGTGTGAGAAGTCCTCTTTGGTTATGACATTCTCTTCTTGTGCTTGAGTAATTGTTGATTCTTCTTGTTTCGAGTCACTATTGTGTCCTGAAGAAACACTCACTTCTTCTGCCATTGTGATCACAACTTTTATCACGCCGTCAAATATTTTTTCGTTGACCCATTTATAATCCACCTTCCCTTGTCTTCTCTCTCTCTCTCTCTCTCTCTCTCTCTCTCTCTCTCTCTCCCTCTCTCTCTCTCTCTCTCTCTCTTTCTCTCTCTCCTACGCTGCGTATTTCGTCGTATCTATACAAATTATAGCTAACAAATGAAATGTGCTAGGTTCTTCAACACCCTGTTTAAAATTTTGTCTGTACTAGGTAGTAATAATTCTTATGTAATACCTTACTTGCAAAAGGCAAATGCCTAAAGCTTGAAGCGTAGATGGAGGAAATACTTTTCTTCTTACTACTTTGAAATAGGTGCCTTCATGTCTAATGTATTTGCTGTGTTTTTGCCGGTTATGCGGTACGGCCCTTCCCACTCGTTACGCCATCTTTCTTTCTTGGCCGCGTATTAAAACAAATATCATATCTCCCATGTGGTGATTTATCAGCTTCACCACCTCTTCATGTTAATCTTTACCTTTTAAACTCATTCGTATAAATTCGTGTTTGACAACTGTATCCCGTCTTCCCAACTAGCACTGGAGATCAGATTTGCTACTACATGAAGAGCAACTTTATTTGACGTCAATGAGACCTCATCCATCAATATGACGAAAATATTTTAGGCCTTTGTGGCCACTGGTTGATGCATAGGCTGTTGGCTTCCACCTCTGGATCTTCAGCAGATGTTAAGGAAACGTCAGTCTACTGAACGACTTACGCTGCTATTCAAACCAAGCCACAGAATTCTCTATCGGTAATTTATACTGAAAGCGGTATCGATAAAGTTTACATACAATTCTGTGGTTTTACAATTTCATTGTCTTATCAGGTAGGCAGAGCATCTTTTGTCTATCTACGATTTCTCATATTTTTTATGACAAGGAAGAAGATCACGCTGGAGACCGGAACTGAGGGTGTTATATTCTCATTTTTGAAATAGTCGATATTCAGCACACAATGTACCTGTCCAGAACGTGTATGATCGCTTGATTCAAAGAATCTGGGTCTAATTACAGCGCATGTGACTGAATGAATTTAGGAGCATGCCTTAGTTTAACTTTTCTGTAGCAGTCTGGGAAACGCAGTTGAATGTAATTTTCGAAGCCGGTAAGCGTGAGGTGACGGGAATTTTTTCCTCCAGATCCATACTCTACGTACGCCATGTTATAATTTTGAATGCTGAAACTGGTGGAAAACTTTGAGCTGAACGAACGAGGTGTTGTCTCTCCTGTCATATGATTTGAGGAGAGGCTTCTTACCACAAGCAGATTTGTAAGATTGGTCAGTGCCTTCAGGACTGACCAGTTAGAAGTCAGAAGTGACCGAAGTTCTGACGAGACGGTTTGCAGCAGTGGTCGCAGTCAGTGTCGGTGTGACGTGCTGCTTCTGTGACCTCGAACGCCAATTTGGGATGGGAGTTAGTTCAGTTTTTTGCAAGGAACCTCTATAGCGATAAAACTATACCGTTAGTAGCAAAGCGAGCCACATGTCACCAAGGTCTACGATGCAGAAGTTTCACTGGCGAGCCCTTACACTTCCTGAACACAGTCTCGATCTCTCCACATGTGATTTCCATATTTTTGGAGCACTAATGAAAGACATTCGTGGCCCTCGATTTGCTTTGGGAGAAGAGGTTCACGTCTGTAAGCACTTCCACATGAAGGCATTCATCACGTTACTTAACGATGGGGTAAATCATTAATAACTGTGGTGATTACTTTCCAATTAGTAAACAGTTCACTTGTTTTTTCTGTCTCCTTTCCAATTGAATGCCTCTTACACGTTAAAACAGATCACCATTGTCTAGGACGTGCTACAGTATGGACGAGGTGGAATAGTTACGCAATGCAATGGCTGTCATTTCGTAGATTCGTTAAGAATTCAATTGTTCTCATCTTTGGAACTGTTGCATTGGTGAATACTAGTCCATATTGTTGGGCATTTGGGTTGTCGATGTATGTTGACATTTTACAGAGACGTGACAGTTGACAGGGAGGGGGACGTCGCTACACACCTCTCCAGTAGTTTGTTGACGCTAGCTGAAACGACTGAATTTACGTCTAAGTGCTCATAAATCCCTAGCACCGATATATTGGTTAACGTCATAACAAGTTAACACTAACACAGGCTTAAGTTTTTACTTTAATTTCCAGTAATAATACCGTAAAAAGAGAAAATTTGAAGTATTTTGTTGTTGTTGTAACCTCCGACATGTGATCACCGTTAGCTTTACACCCCACGGTCCGTTCTAACCAAGCGTCACTTCGGTAAGCAAGCCGGAGCTCGTTATTCACTCAATGAGACTTCTCCTAGTATCATCGTACACTAGTACTGGTAATGGAATCGTCAGGCCTTGGAAAGACTCCACGATTTATTCCAGTTTTCTGTGGGCTTAAGGTCGGGGGAAAGATATACAGTAGAAGAAGAATGGGTAGCTTTGAGAGATGAAATAGTGAAGGATTCAGAGTATCAATAGGTAAAAAGACGATGGCTAATAGAAACCCTTGGGTAACACAAGAGATACTGAATTTAATTGATGAAAGGAGAAAATACAAAAATGCAGTAAATGAAGCAGGCGAGAAGGAATACAAATGTCTCAAAAATGAGATCGACAGGAAGTGCAAAATGGCTAAGAAGGCATGGCTAGAGAACAAATGTAAGGATGTAGAGGCGTATATTACTAGGGGTACGATAGATAATGCTTACACGAGTATTTAAAAGAGCTTTGGAGAAAAGAGAACCACTTGCCTGAATATCAAGAGCTCAGATGGAAACCCAGTTCTAAGGAAAGAAGGGAAAGCAGAAAGGTGGAAGGAGTATACAGAGGGTCTTTACAAGGGTGAAGTTTTTGAGGAAAATATTATGGAAACGGAAGAGGATGTAGATGAAGATGAAATGGGAGACATGATACTGCTTGAAGACTTTGACAGAGCACTTAAAGACCTAAGTCGAAGCCAGCCCTGAGAAAACTCTACCATCTTGTGAGCAAGATAATATAATCAGAGAGGCGAAATACCCTCAAGAAGAATATAATAATTCCAACCCCAAAGAAAGCAGGGGTTGACAGATGTGAAAATCAGTTTAATAAGTCACGGCTGCAAAATACTAACGCGAATTCTTTACGATGGAATGGGAAAACTGGTAGAAGCCGACCTTGGGGAAGATCAGTTAGGATTCCGTAGAAACATTGGAACACGTAAGGCAATACTGACCCTAAGACTTATCTTAGAAAATAGATTAGGGAAAGGCAAACCTACGTTTCTAGCATTTGTAGCCTTAGAGAAAGCTTTTGACAATGTTGACTGGAATACCCTCTTTCAAATTCTGAAGGTGGCAAGGGTAAAATACAGTGAGCGAAACGCTATTTACAATTTGTATAGAAACCAGATTTAATTTATAAGAATCGAGGGGCATGAAAGGGAAGCAGTGGTGGTGAAGGGAGTGAGACAGGGTTGTAGCCTCTCCCCGATGTTATTCAATCTGTGTATTGAGCAAGCAGTAAAGGAAACAAAAGAAAAGTTCGGAGTAGGAATTAAAATCCATGGAGAAGAAATTAAAACTTTGAGGTTCGCCGATGACATTGTAATTCTGTCAGAGACAGCAAACGATCTGGAAGGGCAGCTGAACGGAATGGACAGTGTCTTGAAAGGAGGATATAAGATGAACATCATGAAAAGCAAAACGAGGATAATGGAATGTAGTAGAATTAAATCGGGTGATGCTGAGGGTATTAAGTTGGGAAATGAGACGCTTAAAGTAGTAAATGAGTTTTGCTTTTTGGGGAGCAAAATAACTAAAGAAGGTCGAAGTAGAGAAGACATAAAATGTAGACTGGCAATGGCAAGGAAAGCGTTTCTGAAAAAGAGAATTTTGTTAACATCGAGTATAGATTTAAGTGTCAGGAAGTCTTTTCTGAAAGTATTTGTATGAAGTGTGGCCTTGTATGGGAGTGATAAAAAAGAGAATAGAAGCTTTCGAAATGTGGTGCTACAGGAGGATGCTGAAGATTAGATGGGTAGATCACATAACTAATGAGGAGGTACTGAAAAGAATTGGGGAGAAGAGAAATTTGTGGCAGAACTTGACTAGAAGAAAGGATCGATTGGTAGGACTTGTTCTGAGGCATCAAGGTATCACCAATTTAGTATTGCAGGGCAGCGCAGAGGGTAAAAATCGTAGAGGGAGACCAAGAGATGGATACACTAAGCAGATTCAGAAGGATGTAAGTTGCAGTAGGTACTGGGAGTAGAAGAGGCTTGCACAGGACAGAGTAGCACGGAGAGTTGCATCAAACCAGTCTCTGGACTGAAGACCACAACAACAACAAGGTCGGGCGATATACTAAGCCAGTCGAGGGAGGATATGCTGCCTGAGTGTTCTCCAAACAACGAACGTATACATGCAGACCTGTGAACACAGTTGCTGTCGCCTTGGAAGCCTTGAGAGTCTACTGCATTCCACCATGAAGCTGTTGAAGGGGCGGCACTTTGCAACAGATAATGTTGAACTGTAACGGAATGGATTAGCAATTGATGAACCTTAAGTGAAGTCAGCTGCTTGTATTGGGCAGGTATCTAGCCCGGATCTCCCGCTTATCGTGAGCTATCATGTCAACCATTTCGGCCATCAGGGCACGCCTGCAGGACCAATCCAAACCTCCTCATGTCAAAGAGCCCGAACATCTGGTCTCACAAATTTTGTGATTCCTTTACTGGTAGAGACATATGTTTTAGCCCATTGGGGCATGGATACATCGCTGAAGCTTACAATGTCTGTGTTTCTGCTGTGTCCGCATGGTATCATGTGTCACAATCATCTCACGTCTACAAGGATTCGCAAAGCGCAAATCCATTTCGCAATTTTTACCACTGCTGCAATCGTCAGAATAGTGTCTGTTCCTTAAGGCATGCATGCATATCTGAAGGATGCTGTAATGTGAAGGTACGTGTACAGTACAAACACAGACGTTGTAAGCATCAATAATTCTGAAATAAACAATCTGGTTCATTTTCACGGTAACCTTCTGCACTGGATCTAGTTCATGGCATAAAACACAACCCAGAATATCACATAATAGTTTCCGGCCTGAAATACACCCTCCACACACACTGTCGGTTATTGCTCTTTTTGTCCCAGTGAAGTAGTTTGCGCAACTATTCATCTGAGAAGAGACAAAATCATGACTCGTTGCGCCGCAATGGAAACGTTTAGTCAATACCTGTCCAGTTTTTGTATTGTTTGGCCCATTACAGGAACTCTTTGAATAGTGGCATTTTGCTATATTCTCAATTCCAAAGGCATACTGCACCCAGTTAGTGCACAATTTTCATTAGAATGTGCTTGTTATGGAGGTACAGTCACTGAAAGAGGCGGTTACCGTCGGGTTTGAAATCCACTGTCATGCACGACAGTCGTATCTGGTCTCTGTATGTTAAGATCCCTTTAAGTCTATTTTTCGTACACCGTGCTACAGGGCCTGTGGTACACGAGTCTTTGTGAACACGTGAGCGAGTGACTTAATTTATTACTTTCTTACTTCGCATTCTATTCACAACACATTTGGTAGGCAGCAGCCACCCGCACCACTGAATGCACCTGCAAAATTATATCACTGTTCGGGACATAGCTGATGAGATGCGATATCATAAACACTGAGCTGCGTGAAAATGAAACTGTATGATCAATTCGCTAGGGATACAGCTGAAGTACGTGAAAAATACGTTTGAAATCCATTCATATTATAAAAGAGGATATATATTTGTGAGTATGTATGCGTGTATATTCCACATCTATCCCTAAACCACTAAATCGATTTCAACCAAACTGGGTACACAAATAACCTACTGTTGGACAACAATTCCTGTGGGGTAAGAATCAACTACCTGTCATACTTCAGGAAATACTAGGTCGTAAATCATAAGATGCATGAAAACTGACTTCAAAGGTATTATTTTTGTGCTACTAAGTGTTCAAATGGCTCTGAGCACTATAGGACTTAACATCTGAGGTCATCAGTCCCCTAGAACTTAGAACTACTTAAACCTAACTAACCTAAGGACATCACATACATCCATGCCCGAGGTAGGATTCGGACCTGCGACCGTAGCAGTCGCGCGGTTCCGGACTGAAGCGCCTAGAACCCCTCAGCCACCGCGGCCGGCGCTACTAAGTGTGTTCGCAATAATTTTCGGAGGCAGTATCCACATATTCCGCTAAATGCACCTACAAAACACTGAGATGCCTAAAAATACTCAAGCATTTTGTGTGGGTTCTAAACACAATTAGTCTTTACTACTAAGACCCTTCTATAGTCGAGTTAAATTAAGGAAATCCCAGACACCTGTCATCAATTTTGACAGCTTTCAACTGCGAAACGGAAACGGCTGTTGACGAAAACGATAGCCGCCTATAGAGCTATGACGAGGTGTTTCTACAGAGGCGTTTACAAAAACGCGTTGTGGATATGCGATGCAATGCCCCCAGCCTACAGAAACGGTCTGGGATCACGTTTCTTAATTTGGATACTGTAATTACACATCTATATATTATCCTTAGTTCTTTCTACGACTGTTTCAAAATTTCAGGCGTGTTTTCACGAATACGTGGAAATGAAGTTTCATCGGTACTTCCCTTCGAACACAGGTCATTCTTCGCTTTCGTTAGTAAAAAGTTGACAAAATGTACACCTGAGAAATGCCAAGCTTGTCAGCTTGTATGTTAAATATAAGTGAGATTCAGTTTACATGCGCGCGTTTCGGCAATGACAAGGATAAAAGCTCATCATAACAACTTCAGCAAAATACGGTGCACTTTTTAGTTACAAACTGGGAGGGGAAAAATGTGGGAATTAGCACCACCTACCTCTTATTAGGGGTAGCGTGAAAGGCAGAAAATGGAAGTGGGAGGAGAAGAGGGACAGACAGCGAGGGGAAAGGAAGAGCTTAGCACAGACAGTAGAAAGGATGAGATGGTAAGGCAGAAGGGAGGTGGAAATCAACAGTGAGGGAGGAGAGAAGGAGGTTGACGGGAAAGTGAAGAGGAGGACGTGGTCAGACACAAGGGGAGGAAGGGTTAGGTACAGAAAGGGGTGAGAAGGAGATCAACAGACAGAATTGGAGGTGGAAATAAACAGAGAAAGAGAAAAGGAGGAGAGGAACTGAAAGATGCAAGAAGAAATGAACAGAGAAAGGAAAAAGTATGATGTGTTTAGGGGTAGCGGGAGGGAGAAATGGACAGTGAGAGGGACAGGAGGAGATGGACTAATAGAATACTGGAATAATTGTGGGCAGCAGTGAAAGAAAGTATTCCAATCAAACCTCTGTGGGGTACTGCTGCCGATAACTTTACCTGTGATGAACACTCGCAGTCGAGGACCAGGTACTATATTCTATAACTTAGAAAGTCTTCGAGGCACTCACATATCTGAGATCCTAAACCGTATGCTTGTACCCTCGCCAACAGTCCGCAGAGTTGCACGCTGTCAAACACTTTCCGGAAATCTAGGATCATGGAATCTGTTGGCAAGTAATTAGTCAAGCTATCCAAACAAATACGGGTATGAAAAGAAGGCAATACGAGACATGTAGTACCACCATCACGGTGTACGTTGCTCTCCATCTCTTTTGGCAACTAATCTATAGGTTATGTAAAAACACTAGCAGTTATTTATTAATATGATTAACTTATTTTTATGTTTTACTTTTATAAATGTCAGAAGACCTGTCTTTTGAAGCTGTAGAAACCTTGGGCGCCAATTCTAGTGATTCTCTTCCTTCCATATCAGATGTTCGTGCACTGTTAGAATGAGATTCAGACGAATATGATGATATATCTATATATTCAGATGAGTAATCAATTAAAACTATCTCTGATACACAAATAAAACAACGTTTGAAACGCATTTCCTTTCAATGCATGAAAGACATAACAAGTATAATTACATTGAACTACAGAACTACTTCTCGACCTGATGTATTTTATTTTGAATTAACATGGTCTAAACGTATTTTTAATTCAGCATTCGTCTAGTTATTGGACAAACAACTTATGACATATATGCTAATGATAATAGTTTTCAATCGTCTCAATGCAATATTTGGCTATATTACCTGATTTATTTTGTATAAAATGGTCACAACTAAAGTTTCCAACTGCAGAAATTATTTTGGTTAATTGTATATACCGTGTATGTAATATTGGAAAACTACATTATCTCTGTAATTTAGACAAAGGTAATATTTATAAAGCACTTTGTACTGAATGTTACATAAGTGAAATTGTTGATAAGAAAGGTAATGAGGCATTGAAGGAATTAACTAATGTACATGCATATGTTAGTACCAGACCTTATGTCTATTAAGGATCATTATGCTTTTCAAACGCTGGAAATTAGATGCACAAATATTACTAAAATGTTTGAAACAATATTGCAAATGAGTTCAGTTCTATTTTGCAATGTATGTTTAAAAGCAAGATTTGGAGAAACGATACACACCAAATTTGTTGGTAAATATATTTATCATTATGAAACACATGCATAAAGTCATCAGCAAACCGATTTTCATGGTATTCGTCTGTAATTATGCTGGTGGTTCTCTTACTTTTCTTGTATATACGACTCAATTGGGCTTCATTCCAGTTGCTTGGGACATTTCCTAAGCGAGAGATTCGCAGCAAATGCTGATGTTGCCATATAAGCAACGCTGGTGCGCTGAATCCATACAAACCGCAGACACATAAACCCCACTTCAGAGCGATGAGTTGTTTCCGGCGTGGAAAGGAACACGACAGCTTGGTGCCAGTTCTAGGCCGTCTACGGTGCACCAAAGCGAGCGTAACTCCTACAACGATGGCTCGGACAAATTTTAGAGTTACGCCGCTGCATAAGGTAAAAATAAACAAGAGTTATGCTTGTGTTCGGATTTGGCTGTTGACATAAATGCGATATTTATGCAATAACGCTCGTAGCTATATTCGCATCACGGCTTTCCTGGGGTAGTGGGTCGGATCGAGAACCGGTGACAGTGGCAGAAAATATGGGTCGCTGTCCTCCGTATAGGCGGTGAGCAGCTTTCTGCGAGAAGGGTGGCTGCAGTCCTCGGGGGTGGGAGGGCGGCGAGCGCGGCCAGCCATGTCACTGTGTAAGCCGCTTACCGGCAAGTCGACAGCCGATTGACAGCCGGCGGTAGTGGGACGCGCCGTGCGGCCAGCGGCAGAAGCAGCAGCTGCGGCGGGGGCGCAGAGTTGCGGAGAACTAGCGCGCAAGCCGATGGCCATACCGAAGGCCCATCTACCGTAAAGCTGCTCAGCTCGTTTCTTCTCACTCGGGAAGCATATCTAATGTACGTATCAAAACTGACTCTTGTCAAAAATTAAACTTCTTCCTCTCTCTCTCTGTCTCCTTCTCTCTCTTCCTCCTCCTCTTTCTCGCTCCTCTCTTCTACCAGCCTCTTCATACTAGGCTAACGCTTGTAGCAAATGTTCTTAACAACACTATTTGACTAAAATATTGGGACATCTACTTGATTAAAAGCAACGGCAATAACGTTAAGAGTGCAATGGTAATTGTACTGTTAAATGCAGTGGAGAGAGCTGATAAATGGAAAGAGTAGATTGAGTGTCTATATATATATAAAGGGGACGACCCGTCTAATAAGGTGACAGAAGAAGAAGCAGTTGACAGGGAAAAGGTAAAGTATCCGGTATTAAAATCAGAGTTTAAATGAGCTTTTAATGACTTAAGACCAAATATGGCAGAAGGGATAGTTAAAAGTTCAACGGAATTTCTAAAATCATTTGTGAAAGTGGCAACATTGGAGTGTACTTGTGAGAAATTGGTGATACACTATCAAACTTTCGGGAAAACATCATGCACAGTATTCCAGAGACAACAAGAGCTGACAAGTGCGAGAATTATCGTACAGTCAGCTTCATAGCTCATGCATCCAAGTTGATGACAACAATTACGTACAGACGAACGGAAAAGAAAATTTACGATCTGTTAGTTTACAATCAGTTTGGCTTTAGGTACCGGAGAGGCAACTCTGACGTTGATGCTGATGATGGAAGCAAGACTGTAGAGAAAAATCAAGACACGTTCATAGGGTTTGTAGGCATCGAAAACGCTTTCAGCAATGTAGAATGGCGAAAGACGCTGGAAATTCTGAGAAACGTAGGGGTAAGCTATAAGGAAAGACGGTAGCATACAATATGTGCAAGAACAAAGAATGAACATTAAGGCTGGAGGACCAACAACGAAGTGCACGTCTTAAAAATGTGTAAGACAGGGATGCACTCTTTCGCCCCTACTTTTCGATCTGTACATCCAAGAAGCAATGCCGGAAATAAAAGAAATGTTCAGTAGTGAAATTAAAGTTCAGGGTGAAAGGATGTCAAAATTTGCTGATGACATTGATATTCTCAGTGAAAGTGAAGAAGAATTATAGGATTATCGAATGGAATGAACAGTCCAATTCAAACGGAATACGGACTGAGAGTAAATAGAAGAAAGACGGACGTAATGACAAGTAGCAGAAACGAGAATAGCGAGAAACTTAGCATCAGTTTTTCTGATCATGAAGTAGCTGGAGTCCAGGAATTCTACTGTCTAGGCTTCAAAATAACGCATAAAGGACGCAGTAAGGAGGATATAAAAAGCAGACTTGCCATGGGGAAAACGGCATTCTTGGTCCAGAAAAATCTGCTAGTATTAAATACAGACCTTACTTTCAGGAAGACATCTGTGAGACCATACGTTTCGAGCATAGCATTGTACGGTACTGAGACATGGACTTGGGAAAACCGGGGCGGAAGAGAATCGTAACTTTTGTGATGTGGTACTGCAGAAGAATGTTGAAAATTGGGTGGACTGATAACGTAAGGAATGAGGGAGTTTCCCGCAGATTCGGCGAGGAAAGGAATATGTGGAAAAATACTGACAAGAAGAAGGAATAGGATTACAGGACATCTGTTGAGACATCAGGGAGTACTTTTCATCATGCTGCTGGGGGAAGGTGTATTGAGTAAAACCTGTAGAGCGAGACGGAGATTGAGATGCATCCAGGAAATAGCTGAGAACGTAGGTTGCAAGTCCCACTCTTTAGATGAGAAAGTTGGAAACGAAGAGGAATCCTTAGCGAGCCGCATCAAACCAATCAGAAGACTGGTGACTGAAAGAAAAACAAATATATTGGACGTAAATATGGGATATGTCCACCCTGCGTTTGTATGACGTATTGAACACAGCTGGACACATTTTCGTGTAGGTGTGTGAATATCTAAGGATGAATGGCAGGCCATTCATCCTCGACATCAGGGAAGGTAACGTTGTTTGGCATTGGGGTCTCTAGCTACAGTATAGCACATCCCAAAGGCTTTAGACTGGGTTCAGGTCAGGACTCAACCAGGCCAGACGGGCGCAGGCCCGAGCTTCCCGAACAAGTACCAGCAGGTAGTAGCCCGGATTGTCCGTTCTTCCACGGACACGTAGTGTTTGGGCTCAGGTTTCAGCCCATGGCATATCACTCCATAGGGAACCTGCACTCCGATTCTGTTTCAGTTACTGCGAGCAGAACGGCGAACAAAATATTAATTCAGAAAGATCACGCTTTCAGATTCCAAAAACTGTTAAAACATGGTGTAGCGCGACATACGAGCAACATTAACAATTGCAAAAGTTTTTTTAGGAATCCTTCCATTGAAGACACCGGTGTGTTCGAGGTTCAAGCCGACCACAACCACGAGGAAATCAGTGGTGATAGGATTCTGCGGCAGAAATTAATTTGTGGTCTGAAGAGGAAAGCTGCAGAAGATATACATGGGTCCATCGAAAATTTTACACGGACAATTAAAAGCATAACACACGGGAGAGATAACCACCAAAAATGGCGGAAGCTTTCGTAAATTCATTTACAGAAATAGACGAAAAATTCTACCGAAATTGTCTACGAGTATTCACGTTGTTCTGAAAACATTAAGTGGTAATCACTACAGATGTGACTGATTCGTTGTTAGATATTGATGCCGACAGGAACGTTGTAATATTCTGAGAAGCTGGTAACATCAAAACACTTATTTAGTGTGCCACAATACATTTTGAAGGAACTTTAAATTATTGCAAAACGTTTTTCTGTCAGTTATTTACGGCCCATGGGATTATTAATGGATATTGCACTCCAATGGTTGTTTCTTTGTTCAAATAAAAGAACACTTTATTTTATCAGCATGTCTTTTCAATACATGTTGATAGTGTGATAATATACGTCTGAAATTATACCCATCAAGAATGTTTTCAGACTTTGAAGAAAGCATTATGTAAGGTGGAAGTGAGGCGTGGACTGTTGTAAGAATCCAGGGTTATAAATTTCATCTGACACCTAGCTGGTAGCGAAAAATACAAATATTAGTCCACAAATGAAATCAGGAAGTTTCTGTCTTATATATGTTTACCAATGCTGATTCCTTAAATGTCTGGTGACTGTTCGGTTGAGGACTTAATGTCGGCGACGCCTGTTTTCGAAAAATACAAACACTGTGCCAGTACTTAGTGGATACTTATATAGATGGTAATGCACTTTGTCCTCCATCCATGTGGACAGAACTAAGTTGCAGTAGACAGAGTACTACCAATGGCTGAGAAAGTGCAATTGGTCTACCCCAAAAACCCAGATATAAATATGTAGACTTCTTGTGGTATGTAAGCAAAGTCAATTAGATAGCAAATAAAAAAGAAATACGTCAAATTAGTTTCCTATAAAGTAAAACCTGGAAGCACAAACTACAGTAAGAAATATTGGCAATTTTAATGATGGGTGTACAACATACGTCAATAAATCTCTAAATACATTTAAAAATTTAAGAAATCTAAATTTATAAATACTTTTGGGGTGAGAGACACTTCGCTTTCTCGTAGTGCACCTTGGGAAGCTGTAAACGAATTGCTACAAAAACCACTAAGTCCTATTTAAGAAATTGAGGATCTTTTCTTTCATCTCCATCTGCAGGATAGTTAGTCGTTTTTCCCTATAATTTAAGACAGAAAGATGTTTTGCAGCTTCGGCTAGAAGTATATATATTACTCAAGATTTTAAACATGGCTGCAGCAGCAACTGTTAAAATTCTTCACAATAAAAAGATGACAGCCAAAACCAGTTGCAGGATAAAATTTTTTATTAAAATTCTTGACGAAGGTTACGGTACATATAAATATACCTTCATCAGAAGTAAAACTTCTAAAATACATCATGCAATGGAGAATAATAAAACAATTATGCAACTGGTTTTGGCTGTCATCCTTTTATTGTGAATATATATTACTACTTGCTCTGAACAGTGTTCCTTCCCTGACCGTGGGAGGCTTTCCTCCCGTGCCCCAGACGGACTCTTAAGGGCCCGAAAGGTGTGGGTCAAATTTTTACGACTGTGGGGAATGGCTCATGCAGCCAGACCATTTCAGGAATGTATTTGTTCACAAATCGTTGTCTCGCGGATGATACCTTACGACAGGTGCACTGTCGTGCTGATACAGTCATCGCATCCAAACTGTTCCTCTACTGTACGTATTACGCAAAGTTATAAAATGTACTAATATCGTTCCGTATTTAACGTTTTCTTAAACACAATAAAGAGGCCATACCATAACAACGGAAAGCACCCACAAAACAGTGCAACTACTTCCTCCGCACATTGCTGTTGGCAGCACATATGATAGCAGATTAATTTCCCCAGGCATTCGCCAACTCAAACCCTCCATCAGATTAGAGCAGTTTACACCATGATCATCATGTTTCTCTTTACCAGTCATACATTTTCCAGTGGCATCGTTCTTTACATCACAGAAACCGTCGTTTAGCATAGACTACAGAAATTTGTGGCTTACGTGGGGTTGCTCGACCAAGTTCTCCCGTTCTTTTTAAACTCCATAGTCGCAGATGCTGTGCTAGCTCGGCTGTTGATAGCACCTTGGAACTCGTGAACTGTTGGAAAAATTTGCAAATTTGTGGTAAGGTCTTATGCGACCAAACTGCTGAGGTCATCGGTCCCAAAGCTTACACACTACTTAATCTAAGTGAAAACTAACTTACGCTAAGGACGACACACACACCCATGCCCAAGGGAGGACTCGAATCTGCGACGGGGGAAGCCGCGCGGACAGTGCGCGAGCTGTTCTTTCCCCTTGTTTCATGTGACTTTCTACAACCACCTTCCACAATCCTCTACGGTCTTTCTATGTCAGTTTATGGTCTGGCTGGTCTTGGTTTAACTGCGGTGGTTCCTTCTTATGCAAAATGTGAAATGTTACAAACCAAAACCCCCTTCACGTAATTTAATGCTGGGGTATGTAATCTATGGAACTGCAGTTGTTTTCGGTGGAGTCTTGTATTTCTATTCTGAGAATTCGTGAGAACCGCTCAGCTCGCACAGAGCTGTGAAAGCGACAGCGGAGACAACATGGCTTTCCTCTGGCTAACGCGTGTCAAGGAACCATCTGAGAGAGCTCACAGAACTCCTCTGTCAATGAAGCTGTGGCGGGGTTCGTGGTATTCGGATCGTTAGGAGACTGAGGGTGGTTGTCTCAAGTGATGGCTGCTACCTAATAATTTATGTGAGAAATCACGTCTTGGAATGACTGGGCCTACGTGGTGGTAAGAGAAGCCTCGCCGAGCTCCCGTCACGTTGCTCAGGCTTCTAGAAATTCAGAAGTGTATAAACAACGCTCAGATTCGCCCATCGCCCACTGAGGTCAGATCGGAATTTCTAGAGAAAACTGGCAAGGAAGATGTGCTCTGATTGGCCCGTGTGAGTCCAAATTGGTGTTTGTGTTCGGAAGGGCGTAAACAGCGAAGTCGGGAGCAGGAAACGTGCAGAAGACTCTCTTGGTCCAGATATGGAACGTGAAAGTTCGTTGGTTTTAGATGCCAGGGACTAAGTTCAGACGTGTCTTCACATTGTCCGAGTCCTTATCAGCGAGATTCTTCTTCTTCACTTGCGACAACGCACGGCCGACTTACAGCCACAACAGATTGGTGAGAGTGTGCGCCAGCACCGGCGATAGGTGGAAGTTGATGAAACATCCTGGCAGATTAAAACTGTTTGACGGATCGAGACTCGAACTCGGGACCTTTGCCTTTCGCTGGCAAGTGCTCTACCAACTGAGCACGACTCGCGACCTGTCCTCACAGCTTCAGTTCCGCCGGTACCTCGTCTGCTACTTTCCAAACTTCGCAGAAGCCCTTCTGCGAGGGAGTTTCATACCATTTCACACTCCGCTGCAGAGTGAAAATCGCTTCCTGGTGGAAGTTGATGTTTGCAAAGGGCACATAACATTGCCACAGTAATAGCACCGTTTTAATTTATTATTCATTTAACCAATGTAGTAACAAAAACATTTGATGGGTTGCGTTCGTATTAGTGATTGAATGTGCAGTTAGGATAAGGTAGTGCTCTCCCAATGGCTTCGTACCTTTACTGAAATCACTGTTTTTAACAGTTATGTCATCGATTCTCTTGCTATTCATTGCCTTTAATGTAATAAAACGTCAGTTTAGTTTTATTTGTATTGCATTTGAAGTAACTTGTAGATTCCTTCAATTCATTATTACTGGTATTATTTGTCGATTGAGTAACAATAGTAATTTGGTAAGATTTTCTAAAAATTCCCCACCATTTTTTACATCATGATGCTGTTGGAAAATGGAAATGTTACATTCTGTCTTAAGAGGCGTGTGACGGAGCCTGGGCAGTTCTATCATTCCAGTACGATTTTACTCCACCCACCCCTGGGTTATATATATATATATATATATATATATATATATATATATATATATATATATATATATAACGATTTGAAGTTACGTTTATCAATAGAAAAACCTCTATACGTCACCTACAGTCGAATTGGGTAGCTGTAGAATGGCTGAAATGTCCCTGATGGATTTGTTACACAGGTGAAATCCAGTAACTTGAGCTCCTGACCGACTCATTTTGTAGTTACTGCTTCTCTACTGACAATACGCCCCCCGTCTATTTACAATGGAAATCCTTCTATAACATCACATCCGAGAGGCTCTGATTCTCTTCTCCGGTTTAACCGTAGTCACTGACTCTCTTCCATACAATGCTGCTCACCGATAATATATTTTCAGAAATTTCTTCCTCAAATTGAGGTCATTGTTTGCTAGGAGTACCCATTTTGCCTTTTATTTGGTACTACGATAATTCGATAGCAGAAGTAATATAAGTTACAGAACGGGTTCAATTTCTATTGAGTTTTTTCTTTTCTTTTGTCATCAGTCTGTAACACCATAGCTCTACTGCTCTACTGATTTATTTTGCCTTTTGTTTTATTTAATGTTACATTGTTGAGCTTCTGTAAATGTTGTTTGATTGAATCGATAACACAAAATTGTATACTCCTTTCTTTTTAAAAACTTTGATGTCATGGTTTGATTCTATGCAATCTAGTGTATCTGTCATTTAAATTCTTTGTCTCAATTGGTGGGAGATAAAACTTACTTTATACATTTGGAATTTTGGTGAATAATTTTTTGTAGAATTACTAATATGTCCAAAGGTTCTGTTTTATTTAAAATATTTGTTTGCTGTTATGTAAACTGTTGACCTTCACTTAGGGTCTTAATTATGTCATATATAAAAGGTGTTGTCGTTCCCCTCGGGAACAGAATTGTGTGTAGCGCGCGCAAATTGTAGCTGGCGTAGGTAGAAAAGGTGGAACAAAGAGTCAGTCGGGGACGAGATACCGAACTGTGCACTGCCCATGTAAAAGTTGTATATGGTGCTGGTTCCGAAAGAGGCTTTTCCTGCCGCTTTCCAATGCCTCGGATGGATGGATAATTAGCTGGAACTATTCTGAAATTTGTATCTATCATCGCCACCAAGAAATGACAGAGTCAAGCGATTCTACCTGCAATTCCACTTACCAATTTGCAATCACCAATACCTTGCGCAATCGCTATAATGGAGCACTGTAGTAATGTACAGTGAAGGATCATCTCATTGGATGTTTTAGTGTGCACAAATATAAGGTAACTTATAACTGAATTCGTGTACCTACTTTGATTTTTTCCCTATCACAACACCTCTCAGGTTCTTCACCATTTGAACTATGATTACCGAGAGTCCTAGTTTGTGGAAAAAATGAAAGCCTCAATGCCAAATAGTTAATTAAATAACTTTGTTTAATCTTCGGTAAGAAGGGAGTATTCAGATTTGCTGTGGATTTAGTGAAATTGAGGGTGGTAGTAAACGTAGTTTTGTGAAAGCCTCCATGTGTTGGAAACAGTCCTATTTAAAGTTTTGTGGAGTTTCAAAGTCACCTATTTAATCATTTACTTGAAAGTAGAAGACTGTGGTAATAAAGACAATTTGCTGTTTCTTTTAAAGATTAAATGTTCTTAAAAATGAGACTTAGTTTTGCTTACTTAATGATCATAGTGCTGCCTGTAGTAAATTTTAAAAGGTGAGTCAGTTTCTTGAAAATTTATCGACATTATGTCTCACTGAAGTAAATGTCGTGAATTGTAGTTGTGGAAAGTTACATACTCATGCTTGCTAAGCACTTGTTTCTTTTGGGTATTTAAAGTGCATATTAATAGTGTAATAAGATCCACAGATTATCCTTTACCATTATTTATGAAAACAATAATTTCTTTATTCAAAAGACAGCGAGAAGTAACCTGTTAGTGAATTCCATTGAACTTTCATACTAAATAGAATAGTATTTAGTTGAGAGGTATTTAACCTGTGACCAGTTCATAATTTTGCAGTGAACTACATTTATAATTTTATGTCAGCTAGGAAAATGTTTGAACAATAATACTGAACCTAAGTCCAATTAAGGATCCTGCAATGAATATTAATAGTAAAGTTATAAAGACCATTCAGTTTGAACAAGCCTTGAAGGCAAAAGTATGAGGTTTTCTGTTACCATTATGCAAATAGCAATGTTATCTTATAACTGTTAGCACTCTCTTTAACGTGAACATATGCAGGTGCCGGAGTTCATTGCACTCGCGTGTGGCATAACATAGGTTGTGTTTGTCCGTTAAAGTTTTGAACAAGAATGTCAATCATTCTCTTGCCTAATTAGGCTGGGGACCGTTTTCCTTATTCTTTGAACATTGTAGATATGTGAAACATTGTTTTTTTCTCTGATTTTCACTTCCGATAAGCCACCTCCGTTAGGTACAGCACGGTCAATATAACAAAATTCCTCTCAGAGGGTAACACTGCTCTGTTGCTTTATACCATAATTGCTTTAACAAGATAGTTTTATTTCACGACCTGCCTTCAAGTTTAAGGTTATGGTATAGTAGTAGCCGACGGTTGTGTTATAACTCTTTCGACTTGTTTGTTGCTGTACACCTTTTCCGGTGTTAATCCACTCTCTGTGATAACATATGCGTTCTAACTATACTAAAGAAACTCTCTATGAATAACAGTGCGTGCTTCTGTGCCAAACAAAAGTCAGACGTGTTTGTAAATAAATACGGATTAATAAAGTGACAAATGAAGTTCACATAATGTGAAGTCAACGTACGACATTCATACCTGTCATCAGAAGAAATCAAAGGACTGTAATGTATATAAAATAATACAAGCACCATCAGATCTGCTTGTAAACGCAGTAAAAATGCTAACAAAGTTCTGTCAGGTCCATGTTACCTATGCATCATGCATAGGTAACACGCAGAGACCATGTCTTCTCGAATTGAAAATTATGAATTATGACGAAGTTCTAGAACAATATTTGAGTACACAAAGTTTACTGAAATAACGTCTTATATTTGTTTGCAGATGAGTCTTGGCAGTAAGCTCATTTGCTCACCCTTTACTAAGGTCTCCGTGTTTTTAGCAGAAGCATATTTGAAGAACTAATTATCAAAAAGGGTCGGTTTGAGGACGTTCCTGAAACGTATAAGCAATGTAGCGCAACTCAGATGCTGGTATACAAGCACAGACATTTAGGTAAGGGACCATCGCGGCATTCGTGTCTTTCCGACGTGGGTGCGGAAAACGCGGAAACATGAGCAATTGAGACGTTAATAACTAATGCATCCAAAGTCGACCAACCTGCTGTTATTCGTTTCTTGGCTGCCTAACAAGAAACACCGGTAGATATCCATCGGGGAATGAACCACATGTTTGGGGCAGCTTGTCTGTCGAAAACCACCGTCGTTTAATAGTGCGCCATAATGGACGCTGCTGCATCACGATAACACGAGTCCCATATCGCAAATGTCGTTGCGCAGAATTGACGCCAGTTCAAGTGGAAGAGACTCGAGCAACCGCCCTATTGGAAAGATATCTCCCTTTGCGATTATCACGCCATCCGTTCGTTAAAAATGGCCTTGAAAGGTCGACAATTCCTGTCGGCGAGGATGAGAAGCAGGCAGTTAAGGGCGCCTTCACGTGATAGGACACGGTTTTTTACCAAACGGTTACGCGTCGTTGGGATGGTGGCCTGTATGCTTTATACTAAACCGATTCTGGACTGTACGACTCTCGAACGGAAACTTTTTTAAAGCCTCCTATATAACGGGGTTTCCCATACGGTAGCATAGTCAGTTACATACACGATTAAATGACGATTACTGAAATATGTAACTATTGAAAGAAACAACAAATACAATGATAGCTTTTAATTAAATTTTTGAAATTAAAAGCTCTCTCCTGTATAGAGCAAGGAGACATGCACACAGTATCGGCTTTTAATGGATTTATTGGCTTACAAGTCGCCACTGTCCACGCTAATCCTTTGGGTGCCACAAATCACTTAATGACAACATCGGGTAGTCGGCCATTAGTGACGAGATTGATTCAATGGTCAGTGGGGACACGAATTTCCGGCGTTATCCCCTGTCTGGAGCACAATTGAGAGCAGTTACTTGATTAATTGGATGCTAATGTTGACGGTTACGCAGACCGAAAGGCTTCGAGAGCAGAAATGCCGACTTTGCAATATAACTTGGTGTCATTAAGGTATATTTTAATAGGGGATGAAACTTTACGATATACTTTTATGAAGTTAATCCCATTGTGCAAGTTCCTACAGTACCAAAGACTGGAAAGTTGCACAGGTCACACCAATATTCACGAAAGGCAATAGGAGCAATCAAGTAAATTACAGGACCATATCCTTAACGTCGATATGCAGCAGGATTTTGAAGCTTAAATTGTGTTCGTACATTATGAATTACCTCGAAGAGAACAGTTTGTTCACACAGACTCAGGATTTAGAGAACATCGTTCTTGTGAAACACAAGTAGTTCTTTATTCACACGAAGTGTTGACTGCTATAGACAAGGGATTTAAAATTGATTCTTTATATCTAGATTTCCAGAATGCTTTTGACACCGTATCTCACAAGTGGCTTGCAATGAAATTGCTTGCTTATGAAGTATCATCTCAGTTATAAAATGCCTCCTCCTCTTGTGATTCTTGAACAGGGTATTCGCTATTACTAGCTGAAACGTGTTACAGAACTCAATTAGTCTTTCTCCTCTTTCATTCCTTGTCCCAAGCCCATATTCTCCAGTAACCTTTTCTTCTACTCCTTCCCCTACAACTGCATTCCAGTTGCCCATAACTATTAGATTTTCGTCCCCCTTTACATACTGCATTACCCTTTCAATATCCTCATACACTTTGTCTATCTGTTCATCTTCAGTTTGCCACGTCGGCATGTATACCTGAACTATCGTTGTCTGTGTTGGTCTGCTGTCGTTTCTGATTAGAACAACCCGGTCACTGAACTGTTCACAGTAACACACCCTCTGCCCTACCTTCCTATTGATAACGAATCCCACACCTGTTATACCATTTTCTGCTGCTGTTGATATTACCCGATACACATCTGACCAGAAATCCTTGTCTTCCTTCCACTTCACTCCACTGACCCCTACTATATCTAGATTGAGCCTTTGCATTTCCCTTTTTAGATTTTCTAGTTTCCCTACCACGTTCAAGCTTCTGACATTCCACGCCCCGACTCGTAGAACGTTATCCTTTCGTTGATTACTCAATCTTTTTCTCATGGTAACCTCCCCCTTGGCAGTCCCCTCCCGGAGATCCGAATGGGGGACTATTCCGGAATCTTTTGCCAATGGAGAGATCATCATGATATTTCTTCAATTACAGGCCACATGTCCTGTGGATACACGTTACGTGTCAATAAAGCAGTGGTTTCCATTGCCTTCCGCATCCTCATGCCTTTAGGGGCAATATCCCACCCCTAGGACAAGAGAGTGCCCTGAACCTCTATCCGCTCCCCCGCCCTCTTTGACAAGGCCGTTGGCAGAATGAGGCTGACCTCTTATGCCGGAAGTCTTCGGCCGCCAATGCTGATTATTTATCAAAATTTAGGGAGTGGCGGGGATCGATCCTGGGACCGAAGACGTTTTGATTATGAATCAAAGACGCTACCCCTAGACCACTTAGAACTACTTAAACCTAACTAACCTAAGGACATCACACACATCCATGCCCCAGGCAGGATTCGAACCTGGGACCGTAGCTGTCGCGCGGTTCTAGACTGACGCGCCTAGAACCGCTCGGCCACACCGCCTGGCGATTCGTGATTTCCTACAAGAGAGGTCGCAGTTCGTAGTAATTGACGGAAAGTCATCGAGTAAAACAGAAGTGATTTCTGGCGTTCCCCAGGATACTATTAGAGGTCCTCTGCTTTTCCTTACCTATATAAACGATTTAGGGGATAATCTAAGCATTCTTCTCTGGTTGTTTGCAGAAGATGCTGTCGTTTATCATTTAGTAAAGACATCAAAAGATCAAAAGAAATTGCAGAAAGATTTAGAAAAGATATCTGTATGGTGAGAAATTGCAAATGACCCTAAGGTCATCAACATGAGTGCTAAAATGATTTCTTAAAACTTGTATTGCAAGTTAAATCACTCACATGTAAAGGCCCAAAATTCAATCAAATACCTAGGAATTTCAATTACGAGCAACGTAAACTGTAAAGAGCACCCAGAACATGATTTGGGGAAGGTGAATCAAAGACTGCGTTTTACTGGTAGAACACCAACGAGGTGCAATAGATTTACTTAAGAGACTGACTATATAACGCCCGTCCGTCCTCTGTTGAAGTGCTGCTGCGAGGTATGGGATCCTCGCCAGATAGGACTAACGAAGTACATCCAGAAATCTCAAAGATGGGCAGCACGCTTCGTATAACAGAGAAATACGGGAGATACTGTTATAAAGGCACATTTGCATGCCGAGCGTGAGTTTCCTCGGAAACGCGAAATATTAATTAAATAAATAATCAGTGACAAATAAATAAAGCCTATGGCACACAACTGCAGCGCTGTGTCGCTGATAAAACAAAAGCACAATTACGTTACTCTTATGTTTGATTAAGAAAGGGAGAGCTCTGGTTGAAGTGGTGCGAGAAGCACGTATTTTATTTGATTGTCTGGCACACCGCCATATTTCATGTTATAGAAGAATACTGCGAGTTGCAACCACACTAGGCACTCGATTGTGTAAAGAATTTATATTTATAAAAGTAAGTAGGATTATGAACTGTAGGCTTATTCATTGAATATATCTGATTTAACTAACTGTGGAACTTTTTTATGTTTAGTAGACAATCACCTCTGTACGACGTATTGGCATGGCTGGCAAATTATTGTAATATTGAGGTTTAGATTATGAGTCCGCACCTACCGCAGCAGTCTTTGGAAACGATTTAATTACGAAGTCCGATTATTCAGTTTTATTTCACGGTCAACTACGAGTAACATTGCCTCTACGAAAAAGCCATTGTCAAGCGTCTGATAACGAATAATTAAACGTCCACGTTCCAGATAAGCAAAATATTAATCACAATTGCAATCACAATCACCATCATGCAGATAGAATAATTAACATATTTAAAATAACATTTTTTATTTATTTTATTTATTTTATACTGTGACGGACGTGATACAGCGTTTGGGGTGGACATCACTACAACGAAGGTGTTTCTTGTTCCGGCGTGACCGAACGAAATTTCAATAACCAACTTTCCCCTCCGAAAGCGGAACTATTTAGTTGACGCGGACCTACATTTTTGGAGGAACGAACATCACAATAAAATAAGGAAAATCAGAGCTCACACGGAAAGATATAGGTATTCGTTTCCTCCGCGCAGTATTCCAGAATCATTGTGAAGGTGGTTTGATGAACACTCTACCAGGCACTTAATTGTCGTTTGTAGAGTATCAATGCAGGTGCAGATATACAGATGCATGTGAGATGAACCATTTGCCAGAGATTAAGCATATAACTTTACTTGGTTTCATGCTTTGAAGCATAATTATTTTGAGAAATCGCAAGTCAATCAGTCATATTCGACGTGTGTGATGTGCAGCTTAATGTTGAGAGTGCCAGCGTGGGAGTCAGATACTGGCGTTCCACAGATAAGACTAGAACGTTTTAACATGTGGGGTTGGAATTGCCCTTCTGAAACATGCCACAAACACTGACAGTACCCCGAGGTTTGAAAATTCAGATTGTTGTTCAGATTTATAGCAGTATGTAGAAATTGAGGTATAATGTGGTAATCAATGGCGCGTCAGACAATGATACTTGTAGTTTATTCGGTCTACTGACGAAGAGAGCAGTTTGCGGGAGCATCTAAAACAGTCGTTCCCAACCTGGGGCGGGGGGGGGGGGGCAACTAATTATCCCATGAATGGAAAATTAAATTTTCTAAAAATAAAAGGGGTTCAACTGTTTTTCGCCCACGAAACTAAGTTATTTTTAAACGATCATTATTTTTACCACTATTTTTGAAGAGGGTGTTTGTGATTGTATAAGTCACCAATAATTAGAGTCTGATTTTTCTTTCAAACAAGCATTAAAGCGTGACACCACGTGATGGAGACAACAGATTGAAAAATGATTCTATGAACGTCATCACCCTCACACAGTTCACCCACTACACACAGACTTTGTACTATGCATGTATGGCAGTAAACGTGAAGCATATACAGGGTGGTTATAATTTAACTTTACTTATTTAACACGTTGTAACATACACTACTGGCCATTAAAACTGCTACACCACGAAGATTACGTGCTACAGACGCGAAATTTAACCGACAGGAATAAGATGTTGTGATACGCAAATGATTAGCTTTTCAGAGCATTCAGACAAGACTGGCACCGGTGGCGACACCTACAACGTGCTGACGTGAGGAAAGTTTCCAACCGATTTCTCATACACAAAGAGCAGTTGACCGGCGTTTCCTGGTGAAACGTTGTTGTGATGCCTCGTGTAAGGAGGAGAAATGCGTACCATCACGTTTCCGACTTTGATAAAGGTCGGATTGTAGCCTATCGTGATTGCTGTTTATCGTATCACGACATTGCTGCTCGCGTTGGTCGAGATCCAATGACTGTTAGCAGGATATGGAATCGGTGGGTTCAGGAGGGTAATACGGAGCGCCGTGCTGGATCTCAACGGCCTCGTATCACTAGCAGTCGAGATGACAGGCATCTTATCCGCATGGCTGTAACGGATCGTGCAGCCACGTCTCGATCCCTGAGTCAACAGGTGGGGACGTTTGCAAGACAACAATCATCTGCAGGAACAGTTCGATGACGTTTGCTGCAGCATGGACTATCAGCTCGGAGACCATGGCTGCGGTTACCCTTGACGATGCATCACAGGTAGGAGCGCCTGTGATGGTGTACTCAACGATGAATCTGGGAGCACGAATGGCTAAACGTCATTTTTTCGCATGAGTCCAGGTTCTGTGTACAGCATCACGATTGTCGCATCCGTGTTCGGCGACATCGCTGTGAACGCACATTGGAAGCGTGTATTCGTCAACGCCATACTGGCATATCACCCGGCGTGATGGTATGGGTTGCCATTGGTTACACGTCTCGGTCACCTCTTGTTCGCATTGACGGCACTTTGAACAGTGGACGTTGGATTTCAGATGTGTTACGACCCGAGGTTCTACCCTTCATTGGATCCCTGCGAAACCCTACATTTCAGCAGGATAATGCACGGCTGCATGTTGCAGGTCCTGTACGAGCCTTTCAGGATACAGGAAATGTTCTACTGCTGCCCTGGCGAGCACATTCTCCAGATCTCCTACCAATTGAAAACGTCTGGTCAATCGTGGCCGAGAAACTGGCTCGTCACAATACGCCAGTCACTGCTCTTGATGAACTGTGGTATCGTGTTGAAGCTGCATGGGTAGCTGTAACTGAACACGCCATCCAAGCTCTGTTTGACTCATTGCCCAGCCGTATCAAGGCCGTTATTACGGCCAGAGTTGGTTGTTCTGGATACTGATTTCTCAGGATCTATGCACCCAAATTGCGTGAAAATGTAATCACATGCCGGTTGTAGTATAATATATTTGTCCAATGAATACCCGTTTACCATTTGCATTTCTTCCTGGTGTAGCAATTTTAATGGCCAGTAGTGTAGAAACTAATTACCGTACGAGTACCGAACTAGGTAGCATTAATGTCAATGACAGGGGGGAGAGAAATAATGCAAAGTCAATGCAACTGAAACACTTTTAATGTGCTGCTACGGTACATCATACCATTACACACCGGTACCATTACTGCTACAAAAGGGGCTCAATATGGCGCCCACCAGTGTCCAGCAAAGTCTGAAAACTCAGGATTGCTTTATGTACAGCATAATGAATCATATACCTCTCTTGGTATAGGGCGCTTCAGCAACTCGTGTGTGAATATTCCCCTCGTAAGCCCTGTCCTACAGGTATCCCCAAAACCAGAAACCATAGGGAATGAGATCAAGTGATCGTGCTCGCCTCGTATTTGGAAACGATCGGCTGATAATTCGATAATTTCATAGAAGCTGGGAAACTTCACGAACTGTTGAGTTCAATGCGTCTCTAGGGTATGACATACAGGTGGAGCTTATCGCAGTAAGGTGACTAGGCACGTCTTTGGTTCTCGAGCGTCAACCTGCTAAAAAAAGAATGAGCCAATGATGAACTTAGCCATGATGCCACACCATACGGTGACACGTTAACCATATTGCAAGCTCAGGGACTGGAGGTGAACATTCCCACACTCGGCAGTTCTGCGTGTTCACCTCATCCGTCAGAGAAAAATGAGCTTCGTGTATGCGTAAGATGGTCCAGGGCCAGCCCTCGTCAACTTCAATGCTTGCGAGAAAATGGAGACCGAAGTAAACACGCCGTTGTGCTCCCTGTGGTGCAAGCTGCTGTACGATATGGATCTTGTACGAATACCATTTCAGAATGGTTCGAAGCACCTTCCGTGCAGTGGGCCACGGGATGTTCAACTATTGTAACACAGCACACACACTGCGTAACGATCCGAAAATGCGCGCAGCGTTGTCTGATAGCAACAGAGATTTCATGAACCACCTGTGGTGCAACCGGTCGTCTGCCTCTTCCTGGAGCGACGCCCAGTTCTCCACTTGATTCGAGCTTCATCATCACTCACCACACAGCAGGTGAATAAAGAGGAACTTCCGTAAAGCTTTCAGCCGGCAATATTCTCGAAGGGCGCTGCAGCATTACTGTGGTTTTGATAATAGGGCTTCACTAATAATGCCCTGCTCCTTATGTCCAAGCTCACGTGGACACGGCAACGAGTGCACTGCGACTGGTCAGGTGTGGGAGACAACGAATCATGATGACTGATAACGGCACCTGATGGCCATAGTTGGAACTGGACGGTGCCGCTGTGACGCATGGAAATCATGCAGCCGGCCGGTATGGCCAGCGGTTCTAGGCGCTTCAGTCCGGAACCGCGCTGCTGCTACGGTCGCAGGTTCGATTCCTGCCTCGTGCATGGATGTGTGTGATGTCCTTAGGTTAGTTAGGTTTAAGTAGTTCTAAGTTCAAGAGGACTGATGACCTCAGACGTTAAGTCCCATAGCGCTCAGAGCCATTTGAACCATTTTTGAAATCATGCGCCCCAACTCTGAACATTAAAGCTACCAAGTTTGGTACGCATACGATAATTAATTTCCGTGTTATAACGTGCTAAATAGGGAAGTTTAATTATAATCATCCAGTATGTCGCTTATACTTAATTATCTGATGACAGTGCCTCCTCCGTGTTGCAGGTAGTTCTACCAACAAACCAGACAGTATTTAATTATACCCTCACAACATTACACTAACTGGAAACACATTACAGCAAAAACTTTTTAATACCTATTACACTGCCATAGGGCCTACACATTATTATTATTATTATTATTATTATTATTATTATTATTATTATTATTGTTTGTGGAGTTAGCATTCTGATACGAAGCTCAAGCAGACTGAGGTTTTACACTTTATGTCATTTCATTAATTAGCTGCCCAGCAATTAGGCTATTTACAAGTAGTGTGTACCAGTAAACACCGATTCTTTAAGAAATCGAGCTACCATG
The DNA here is from genome assembly GCF_021461385.2 of Schistocerca piceifrons. NCBI lineage: Eukaryota > Metazoa > Arthropoda > Insecta > Orthoptera > Acrididae > Schistocerca > Schistocerca piceifrons. The sequence continues at coordinate 768,497,798 of NC_060140.1, read as the reverse complement.
TATTGACCATCTTCTCACTTCTGATTACATTACAAATGTGCTAATGTGTTAAATATTTGACGTTAAGTGGGAAAGAGTGTAAACGTTTCGAAATGGTTGGGTACTTTGTTAACGGTTTGTTCCAAATCTATTAGTGCTCTCATTATCAAAACAACTGATGGCTATAATCTGGGTAATTACGCTGTGTTTATATCCCCTGAACTCTATTTCGCACAGTGATATACACTGATCAGCTACAACATTATTAGTACCTACCTAACAGCCGGTATGTCCACCTTTGGCATGAATAACCTTGGTAGCTCGCTGGATGGAGTTGGCACCACATACGCACACACAAGTCACCTAATTCCCTTAAACGCCGGGGAGAGGCCGATGAGCTCTGTCACAACGTTCAATCACACCCCAGATGTGTTCGATAGGGTTTAGATGTGCGTTGAGGGGCCAGCACGTCAATTGGAACTCGCCACTGCGTTCCTCAAACTACACCGGCACACTTCTACCCTTGTGACATGGCACATAATGTTGCTGAAAACTGCCACTGCTGTCGGGAAACGTGATCGTCATGAAGGGATGTACGTGGTCTGCAGCCAGTGTACGATACTCCCTGGCCGTCATGGTGTCTTGCACGAGCTCCACTGGACCCGTAGATGCCTACGTGAATGTTCCCCAGAGCATATTGGAGCTTCCGCCAGCGTAGTAGAGGTGTCAAGGAGCTGTTCCCCTGGAAGACGACGGATTCGGCATTATGAAGAAGGTATCGAAATTCATTAGACCATGGAACGTCCTGACACTGCGCCAACGTCCAGTGCCGATGGTTACCTGCTCTTTTCAGCTATAGTTGGCGATGGCGTGGTGTTAATATTTGCCCATGCATAGGGCACGGGCTGCAGGGACAGATCGTTGCGAGTGCTCGGTGCACTGTGTGTTCAGACACACTTGCTCTCTACCCAGTATTAAAGTCTGATGTTAGTTCCACCACGGTTGGCTGTCTGTCCTGTTTTACCAGTCTGCACAGCCTACGACGTCCGAGATCTGTAAATGAGGGATCGCCACCCAAGACCACGACGTCTGGACGTGGTTTCACTTTGAATTCGCCAGGCGTTGAAGACAGTCACCACAGTAATCCTCGAACACCCGACGAGTTGTGCAGTGTCCGACGTGCTCGAGCCAGCCTACCGGGCCGTCTCAATCTGCCCTTTGTCAACCGTGCGCCTTCCCCATGCTACGAACGGACAGCACGTTCTCTGATACTACATGCACCACGTGTGTGTCTGATTCGCGAGGCGACGCTGCTATAGCCTGTACGGATTTATATCGATAGTAGGTGAGTGGTCATAATGTTCTGGCTGACCAGTGTAATTGTGGGGGTACAATCAGTGGTGGATGTGCATACTCTCTGCAAAATTTGTTGCGAATAAAGTGAGTAATAAAGATGGCAGATGGCATATATTTAAGCTTAATTGCTGATGCGGCGTGAACAGCGAAAGTGTAGCAAGTAACAAGCTCTTTTTTCCTTTTTCCTGAGGGTGTGTCGGCAGGAAGATGTTTCGTAATGGTTTGGAATTATGTGCTTAGTTTCTTGTATCTCATTAAGTGCTCCCATTCTGAAATACTGAATGAACGTAGGATGGGTATTTGCGCGCAGTGAATTACGCTGCCTCAAAGGAATACACACAGTTTCTAACTGTAACGCTTGCCTTACTATTATTTAAAGATTTTTCTTTAACATAAGACTAAAACTGTTAATGAGCAGAATACGACAGCATTTCAAATTTTTAAAGTTTGTCGATAATTATATGAAATACTGAAAATTAAAATTTGGTATGCCCTGATGATCGTTAGATAGGCAACCTGCAACTGGATTTGGGTGTCATGAACTGAGCTAACCGTTTAGTAACGCAGATAGTGCACACATTAGCTTTGTTTATCTTACAGTAAATGAGTATGGATGTTGTAGATAAATCAAATATCGCTAGGCACGGGATTGGTGCAGAGGAAGCAAGTTTTTCAATAAGTATCTCTCCTTAAGGTTGATAGTTAGCTTTATTTTTTGAAATTGAATTGTAAGTAGAACTCGCGATTTACTTTGAATAGTTCCACCTTTCTTATAAAAGGAAAAAGAAGTTGTAAAAAATAAGCAGTACAACTTGTCTCTCTGACTCAATAGTTCGTGTTTTAATACAACATATGCTAAAACTAAATGTCATTTTTCTTCCGTCACTTCAAAAATAGAACTTATCAAAATAATTCTTTCTTATTCTTATGTTTAGTTTGGCGTCAGTGATGATGAGATTTGGGGCATAAGTGGTGGGGTGGGGCCCACATCTCGTGGTCGTGCGGTAGCGTTCTCGCTTCCCACGCCCGGGTTCCCGGGTTCGATTCCCGGCGGGGTCAGGGATTTTCTCTGCCTCGTGATGGCTGGGTGTTGTGTGATGTCCTTAGGTTAGTTAGGTTTAAGTAGTTCTAAGTTCTAGGGGACTGATGACCATAGATGTTAAGTCCCATAGTGCTCAGAGCCATTTGAACCATTTGGTGGGGTGGGGGAAGAGGTGGTAGTACTTAACGTCTGATGGCATTGAAGGGGAATGGTCTCAGTAACGTTCGGAACCAATGATCTAAAACGTAAATCACCACCGTTGTAGAGCAGATTGAAATTAGAAACGGAAGTTTAAAAAAATACATCCAAATGCTCAATAGTATGTCTTTCTACATGAATGAAGATAGAAACTTAGGGTGAATTTGGAGTTATACAGTGAAACTATAAGTTTGTCTTTCCGACAGATACAAGTTGCTAGTTCATGTTTTTGCCGGTGAGAGTCTTCCTAATAGAAATAGCTCTAGTTACTCCTTCTATACTTAACGTGTTATGACCAGACGAAACTACTTTCGTCTGACAATAACTATGGGTTCACTGATTGCTCTGGGAGAATGCTCAGCAAACTAGAGCACATGAAATACTAGTTCACTATATTACGGTAATGAATAAGAGATTTAAATGGGTTTGACACAGTTCGTTGCCACAGGAGTACTGGATAATTTTCAACTGTCATTAATATGAAAACTCCGCCTGGTGTCAGTTGCCTTGCAACAGCCACTGCCGGTCCCAAGCCCGGTTAAAGGAGGAGGGTTGGGCATTGGGCTAAGAACCCAATCCTGAAAAAACTCTTTGTTATGAAACACAAACTTGCCTCGGACGTGGATGGATACAATGGAATAAGAAAACTGCAAAGGAAAAATGGTATATGATTTAGAAATTTTAATTTTGGATCTTGGAATGTTCACAGCCTGTATAGACCAGGAACCATCCAGTGTGTGGTTTCGGAAATTAACCGATAGAAACTGGACCTGGTAGCTGTACAAGAGACAAGATGGCTAGGAGAAGGAACTCACAAAGAGGATGGATACACACTACTCTACGGCGGATGTGTAGATAAACACGAATTCGGCATCGGTTTTGTAATACACAACAAGGCAACAAATTCGTTGAAGGAATTCGAAGCTGTTAACAACAGTATATCATACATAGTACTTGGAAACCAAGTGTCAGAAATCACATTCATCAATGTTCATGCCCCAACTGAGGATGAAACAGATGAGAAAAAGGAAGAGTACTATGACCAACAACAACAAAAAATTGAGAGCACACCAACTAGAAATATCAGGATAGAGATGGGAGACTTTAATGGAAAAGTAGGAAAATGAAGAATTCTACGTACCAACTACAGGAAGGCACAGTTTGCATGATGAGACCAATGAGATTGATCAGAGGATGATCAACATAGCTATCTCAAAGAACCTGAGAGTAAGTTCGACTTACTTCTAACACAAGAGAATACGTAAGGGAACATGGTGCTCACCGGATGGAAGAACCATCAACCAGATAGATCACATCTTGGAGCACCAGCGCTGTAGCCATAAAGTCATGGACGTCAAGTCGTATAGAGGAGTCGACTGTGTGTCAGACCACTTCCTCATTGTGTACATGCTTAAAAAATGGTTCAAATGGCTCTAAGCACTATGGGACTTAACATCTGAGGTCATTAGTCCCCAAGAACGTAGAAATATTTAAACCTAACTAACCGAAGGACATCACACAATCCATGACCGAAGCTGAATTCGAGCCTGCGACCATAGCGGTCTCACGGTTCCAGACTGAAGCGCCTAGAACCGCTCGGCCACAGAGCCGGCTTGCTGGCTTAAACTCATGTTCATCTACACGCATAAGAAGAAGGGGATACTAGACCCTGCTTTGAATGTTGAGAAACTACGAGAAAGTGCCATTAAAGAACAAATTGCTATAGAAATCAAAAACCGTTTGAGGTCCTAGAGACCCTGGAAGCAAGAGAGAACGCGGAGGAAAGATGAAAAGAAATAAAGTCCACGATACAAACTGTAGCAGAGGATACATGGGGAAGAAAGAAGATAATGAAGAAATGGTTTAACGAGACATGCCAGGAGGCTACAGAAAAGAGAAGGAACATGAGGGACAAGTGGCTAGCTGATAGGGAGAATGAGCAGGAAAGGGAACATTTTATCAAAATCAGAAGGGAGACAAAGCGAATCCTAAGAGCAGAGAAGAGAAGAAATCTAACCAGTTTGCTAGAACAAGTTGAAGCAGAGAGCCAAAACAAGAACTCAAGGCAATTCTTCCAAACGGAAACGTGAATTTCAGAGCCCAACTTTTTCATTAGAGATAAGAACGGCAACTTAATAAATGACAGGGAAAGAACTGTTGAAATATGGAAAGAATACTTCTCAGAACTGTTGAATCATCCACACTCAGATGAGATATTACCTGCAAACACTACGGTGGAAAGGAAAGATGAAGAAGAATGGGAAGCTAGTGAAGAAGACGTGAAGATTTCAATCAAAGCACTCAGAAACATCAGAGCCCCAGGGGAGGAGAGAATAACGTCAGAATTAATCAAGGAGGCAGGCGAGAGCTTACTCTTAGGGATATATAAACTGATCCAGTTGATATGGGAGAAGGAGACACTACCAGAAGAATGAAAACTGCCTATAATTGACCAATATACAAGAAGGGAAGCAACATGGAATGCGGTAACTACAGAGGAATCAGCTGTTCAATGCTACGTATAAGGTGCTGTCCGTCATTATTCTCAGAAAATTGCAACCATTCATAAGAGAAGAACATACAGGGATACCAAGCTGGCTTTCGGCCATACTGATCGACAAGAGATCATATCTTCGCACTAACATTGAGAATATGATGAAGATATCTACAGCTTGTTCGTCGATTTTCAACGCGCATATGACAGCATCCACAGAAATAGCCTATACAAAGCGATGCGTGACTTCAGAATCCCTGACAAGCTAGTGAGAATGGTGTAAGCTTGTATGGAAGGATCAAAGCAGTAGTACGTTTCCGAGGAGCCATATCAGAAACATTCGAATTCGAGACAGGCCTCAGACAAGGGGATGCTCTCTCATGTGATCTGTTCAATGTGATCTTAGAGAAAGTAATAACAGAGTGTAGGCAACAGGAGTGGGCTGGAGTAGAGATGGATGGTGACTTCAATTGTCCCGCATATGTGGATGACATAGTACTTCTAAGTGAGTCAAAGCACGATTGAAAAGAATGTACCAGAAAATGGACAATTATGCACATAAGATATGGCTCAAAGTAAATCGAGACAAAACAGAGTTCATGGAATTAGGAAGAAGACAAGAGCAGGAAGAATTTTTTGAGATAGATGGCAAGAGGTTCAAGAGAGTACACCAGTTCAAGTACTTGGGATCCTGGTTTACCAAGGACAACAACATAAAAATTGACATCAGGGAAAGAATAACAGTGGGAATGAAATGCTTACATTCCCACAGAGAGACGCCCGGCTCTAAATCGATCTCAGTGAACACTAAGATGAAAATCTACAACACAGTGATATACCTAGCAGTAACATACGGTTCAGAAACATGGAGCATGTCTAAGCGAGAAAAGGAAAAACTATTAATATTTGAAAGAAGAGTAATGAGGAAGATATGGGGACCGGTTTCAGATAACTGAGAATGGAGGAGGAGGAAAAACGAGGAAATCTACCTTCTGATGCGACAACCAACTAGCCTGCAGAAGATAAAGAGCAAACGAATACAATGGATAGGCCATGTAGCCCGTACGCGAGATGGAAGACAGGCGAAGGTGGCACCAAACGCCCTATTGGACGACCAAGGCAGCGCTGGATGGACGACCTGGCGAAGGACCTAGCAGCCCTGGGAATTGAAGACACCTGGAGGAACTGGGCACAAAACAGGAAGGAATGGAGGCAGTTTGTGAAGCAGCGCGTGGTCTGCAGGGCCTGTGATTGCTGGATATCTATCTATCTATATTAAATATGAAAGCATCACTTGATGCATAAGCGACACTGTTCTGTTGAGGTACAATGCTCGACGTATGCAACAATATAAGTTCGTCTGAAACTTCAAAAATTCGAACTTGAACAATTCGTATGATGTGGACTCTTTTAGGTGAGATCACGAACTTTGACGAGTGTCTTCGTGTTACGCTCTATACTGACCTCCGGTGCAAGCGCGCTGCAGGGGGATGCATGGACTCCAAGAGTGCCTCCGATACATCGTTGCAGATTGTAGCGGGACCTTTCTAACGTCTGTGATATCAATATGTACTGCCGACTTTGCTGTGGCTCTGCGATATCTGGATGATACCAATCGAGGTGGTGGAAGCGTTTTGCTTTCCTTGAGCTAGTTCTGTTACAAATGTGTTGCATGACTTAACAGTCAGCTGCCTCGTTGGTGGATTGGTCGTAAGGAATGTTCGGATCTCACAATGCGACACTGCTATTCCAGGTCACATGCTCACACGGTGAGTGATACCTTGTTTTTGTGTTTATGAAAGGCCACTTCACACAACTTTCGGTGAACTACACAGCTATATAGGAGGAGCAGTGAATGCTATAACTCTGGGCATGCTCGCAAAAAATATGAGATGAGGTTTCTCTATTGTCAGAATGTTCGTTGTGCGTCGGCTGGAGAGCACATTGAATATGTAATCTTCCATAAAACAACACTTGATCCACAAAGTAACTGTAACAAGTAGAGGTTTGTATGTGCACGCATTTATACAGTCCACTCACAGTGATGTAACCACCCACAATGTTCGACGTCAAAGGGTAGTAGCCACTCATAGACGGCAAGCGGCAACACTAGGAACGGAGAGATATAAAGCGTATCATGGAGACACGGGAAACAATGCAGTCGTTGTTATAATTCGGAAATAGAGCGATTTATTCCACTTCCTGAAGGCGCATGACAATTGGCTTTCTGGCCGAAGGTGGAAGCATTTTCGCGTTCCTCCGTGGTTAAAGTATCCAAAACCAGAGCCTGTGGTGCAGCACGGGTCTGGGGTGGCAGGGGTGAACGGCGGCTGCGGAGATGTGTACTGGGGCAGAGAGGTGCAACTATTGAGCAACTGAGCTGCCTGATGAACTAAAGTGCTAGCAAACAGTTGCTGCTCAACGACCGTCATACTCTCGTGCTGACTACTGTTCATCGACGACGAAGGCTGGCATTTTCAGGCCACCACTGACACTTGACTTCTACTGAGCGCTGATAGGAGACCTTTTCAGATGAATCACATCTGATGCTCCATCGGACAGATGGCCGTTGCTGTGTACCGCGCGGAACGTCTGAAAGCATACACCCTGCCACAATGAGGCAGTGCTGGGAAATAATTTTGTGTCATTTCCTGGGAGATAAAGTCATTCTGTAAGGTGGAATGGATCGATACTAGTATGCATACATCGTTGGGGACCATGTCCATCTATTCACACAATATATTTTTGCGTAGCATGATGGCATCTACCAACAGCACAATCCAACGTGCCACCTAGTTCGCAGCGTACGTTCTTGGTTTTTAAGAGTACCAGGATGAGTTTACCGTACGCCACTGGCATACAGACTTTCTGGGTTTAGGCCCAATCGACATTTTCATTTCATCAGTCATTGGTAGGAGAGACGACAGACGATTATGTACTTGTATCAAAACTATTCTGTCATCTTTAATTTATTCCAGACGCAACAGGTTTTGGCATTCCATTAATGCCATCATGCCATCATCAGACCCAATATGGTAAAGTAGTGGCTGGGCATATATTTCCAGACAAAATATCGAATTCAGTGCCGAAACCGACTGCATCTATTAAATCAGGGCTATAAATCCAGCTACTCGATGACTTACTGCTGATTTCAATCGAGAATCTATGGGACCAATCTAATCAGACAGTTCGCGCAGCGGATTGTCAACTGAGTAACCTAGCGCAGCTGGCGACAGCACTGGATTCAGCATGGCTCTACATCCCTGTCGGTAACTTCCATAACCTCATCGACTGTCTTCCTGCATGTCTCGCGCTGCAAAAGGTGGTTATTCGGGCTTCTGACAGGTGATCACATTCATGTGATTGGACAGTCTAAATGATATACCCATTTAAAATCGAATGGTATCATTAAAAATAAAAATAACTTTGTAGTTGCCTGGGTAAGTTACAGTTATTCTAGGTTGCAATCTACTTTCACATATAAGATATAGACTTTTGAAATTTTCTTAAAAACGCTGCATTTTGAACACTCAACACACAATGACGTTCGCATCTCCGTTGCAATATGAAGTGCTTGTGGCTCTTAGTGAATGAAAGACGACGCAATAACAAGCCTCTCGCCAGTGCACCTCGCTGCAGACAGCGTTGAAACGACGACACAGGTTAAGTCCGCAAATGATGTATTTCCAGTTCGTACACAACCCTGTGGAAGAAACGTTTCTGTCAGTAACTATTACGTAAACTAGATAACGGTCAGCCCGTGCTGAGTTTTCTTTGCGACTTCCCTGTTCATATTTTCTCAGTTATTTAGTTACTGCACTCACTTTCCTGGGCACACATGGTGGCCACTGCTAACGACTATAATTGTCGTTATTAGTGTTATATTCCTTCCTAGTTGAATTTCGTTTTGGTGATTGAGAGAGCATTTGTTGGCATGGAATAGCTAAGATCATATTAATTTGATTGATGTACAGTTACATTATTTTGCGAATTTCTGAATGTAGCACAATATGATCACCATCTTCGTTCTACATATGCGTGAAATTGTCACTTTAAGACAGTTAAACTACTGTATTACAAATTAAGAAATACATAGACATTTTGCTTTGAATATTTCGTCTATTAGCAGTACTTTTAACGAATGTGAATGAATTCCTCTGATTACTCGACACTAGCAAACTCTTTGCAGACAAATAAACAGTGTCCCACGTCGTTTGAAAATGCAATTCTCTCTCTCTCTCTCTCTCTCTCTCTCTCTCTCTCTCTCTCTCTCTCCCATTCTCTCTCTATTCGTTCAGTCGGTTCCGACTCTTCGTGACCCTATGAACCAAATCACGCCACTTTTTCCTGTCTTGCACTTTCTTCCGTAGACCTTCCAGGTTGGAACACATTGCTTCTGTGATGCCATCGATCCATTTCATCCTCTGACGTCCTCTTCTTCTAGTTCCTTCAGTCTTCCTCAGCATTAATATCTTTTTCCAGCGAGGTATGCCTTCGCATTTTGTGTCCAAAGCAGGTCAGCTTTTGTTTTAACATTAGACCTTCCAGGGAGACATCTGGTTTTATTTGCTCCAATATTGATCTGTTGGTTCTCTTTGCAGTCCATGGAACTCTAAGAACTTTCCTCCAACACCACAATTCGAAGGAGTCAATTCTTCGCCGTTCAGCCTTTCTAATGGTCCAGGTCTCACATCCATACATCACAACTGGAAAGACCATAGCCCTCACAATACGGATCTTTGTTGCTAGTGTTATATCTCTGGATCTTATAACCTTGTCAAGGTTTGACATCGCCTGTCTACCGAGCAACAGGCGTCTCCGGATTTCATGGCTTCAGTCGCCATCAGCAGAGATCTGGGAACCGAGATAACTGAATGTGGTCACTACCTCCATGGTTTCTCCTGCTATATCCCACGAATTGGTAGGTGCAGTTGCCATAATTTTCGTTTTCTTCACGTTCAGCCTAAGACCGGCCTTTCCACTTTCGTTTTTCACCTTCAGCAAGAGTGTTCTCAATTCTTCTTCACTTTCTGCCAACAGGATTGTATCACCCGCGTACCTGAGGTTGTTAACATTTATTCCAGCTATTTTAATTCCCGTTTCTCCTTCATCTAGCCTCGCATTCCTCATAAGACGTTCTGCAATTAGGCTTCTGAATATTTATCAGCGTTGTGAACGGATAACATAGTTGGATATTTATGGCTCAAGAGTGGGCCATTGTACATCACTGCTTATTACCATGTAACTGTCCCAGACTAGTACTGTTCCCCTGTAGGAAACAAGTCTTAATACCTCTGATGTATCCACTGTTCGGTGTTAGTACATAAATTGTTGTGGAGTTCATACAGAGATAAAATAGGAAAACAAAGAAAAACTATACCAGGAATAAGTTACGCCTAAAGAAAAGGTGACAAGAATATTAATAACTGAAACAGAATGAATATTTCAAGTGTCCTAATACTGCTAGTTTTATTGGAGCTGACAAATTTCTTCAGAAACTGAAGATGTCACACGCTGCATACCGAGAGAGCTGGTGCAACGATCGAAGCACTCGACTCATGTATGGGAAGAGAAGGGTACAGTCCGTATTTAGATATCCAGAAGTAGGTATTCAACCAGTTCCCTAAATCGATGTGAAATGCATTTATGTTTGCTCTGAAACAGGTCATTTTCGTATCAATAACAACCACGTAAACAATTAAAACTATAAGTTTGTCGTCGATCCCGTCCTGGTTTCATTCAGTCTGCCCTCAGTCCACCTCATGATTTCTTCTTCTTTTTCGTCTTCTGCTTCTTCTTCATGAAAGCATTTAATTTTGCCAAAAATCCATCTACAGTTAATACCTGTTTAATCTCTCAAAAGAAAGAAAATCATTCATTAGTCTTTCCTCATCGACCTCCTTCAGAAAGAAAATGTTCATCTCCGAACTAAACCATCGGTGGTTCGTTATTTTGTCTCAATTCTTCTCCTTTTATGTTTATCATCGAACTGCAATCCCAGTTTCCATTACTGTGCAGTGAATCTTCCTCTTCAAAGCTCCATTTCACTTATCTTAACTTTTCTTGTCATTCTACGGGGTTAATGTCCATACAGCCACTAAGATTTTGTTTTTCTACTGTATTATTTCAATTTCGCTTATTGACAAACATTTCTTTGTGTAAATTTTTTTTTCGGGAATCTGTAAAACCTTACGGTCATAAATTTTGCTTTGTAGGACATTTAGAGCTTTCGATCTTGACATTTCTGTCTGTCAAGTGTAATTGTCTCGTGTCATCGAGGCTTGTTCACTCGTATTCTCTACGTGGTAAGGTTCATTCTCTGATAAATACGCGAATAGTATCATTTTGAGTTTGTCTCGTTGAGACAAGAGAGATGGAGGAATTAGGTACCAGTTCAAAGCTTATTTTCCATTTTTAACAACACACTATACGTTTCCTTCATACAGGCTACTGAATGTTTAAAGGGCCAGAGGTCCTCATTGCATGGAACACGTATCACACGAACAATCTGGTGATGAGAGATTTGCACTGCCAAACCCTTGCCAGCCAAGTACAGCTGAGTATATTGCTTGCGGCACTTGGATTCAAACAAGGCAAAGCATTGTCGTCGTGGTGTTTACTGAATCCTGAACAAAGCTGGAAACATTTTGCTGTGTTTTTCTTTCCTTCAGAAAACGGAGCATTTCCAGAACGCACTATTGAAGACCAATTCCTTATGGTTTCATGGAATAAGTATTTTTGAGTTTAAAAACTTTTTGTGGCTACACCGCAATACTTCATTTCATTGTACAGTTAAAGCAGAATGACCTGTTTCGCCTGCTTTCTACAATCTTCTTAAGAGCGTTGAAACAGAAAAAAGTTGTGAATATGCAATAAAGTACCATCAACGTTATCTTTAGTAATGCTGTTACGTGGATTCGTATTGAGAGCAAACAACGCAATGAAATGATGTAGTTAAAAAATTTCATCTTGAGCGAGCCAGGTTGTAAACCATAATCTCTTAGAATGACAGTAATGATTGGCCAATTCCATTAGTAAAAATTGTATAAAAGCACGCTGCCTTCAATTGTACAGTAGGTACTGTGGTAAGAACAGTATATGGAACGGTTACACGAATTATAAGATGCCCCCTAGCCTGGCTTACGAAGGAGTGATCCAGCTTGTCGTATAAAACGGTGCTCATCTTCATAAAATTTACACAAGTTGAACAATACAAGTGAAATGCTAGAAACCCAACCAGATTGCCAGTTCACTTTTATTCTTCACTCTATACGAATCGAAGAAATTCTGAAATTACTGTTAATATTATCTGCAAGATAGTTAATACACAATACGACCAATAAGGGTTACAACACACTTCCTTGCTCCATGCTTGAAGTTACTTCTACATCTGTCTATGATTCTGCATTCAATACGATACGTTGCGTCTTCTCTACTAAGAAATCTTTGATCCTTTCTCAAATTTCGGTTTATACATGATGTCATCCTATTTTCAGCAGGTTCCAGGTATGTCTACATTTTGGAGAAGGAAAAACGTATCTAAGGATGGTTCATCTGTTAATAAGATAGAGGTTATCTGAACGGTAGCATAGCGTTACTTTAAGGTATAACCATCAAGCAGAGGACAATACAAGGCTCATTCCGAAGCCAACAGAATATTTGAACGGAGTAGAATACTGTGCATAAAACTTCATTCGCCTTTGCCATGTTTTGACTACGGTAGAAAAAATGCAAAACAGTATATGAAACAGACTATACACATTACTATCCAACTGATACAGTTCACACAGGCTGCGACCCGATTAGTTACAATCACGGACTAAAATTTAGAGCCACTAACAGTCTCTAAAAGTGTTGAGTAGCGGTTTTTGATGTAGAGACAGAAAAGAGAATGTCATGGGTCGCATTTTCCCTTCATTACTGCCAAGCCCGACTTCTTTTTCATGTGGATGGTAATCTCATTTGTGTCATGAAGATCATTACAGTGTATGATACTGACATCACTCTTCTCGATATTACTGCTTTTGCTGATGCAGTTCGTGCTCATACGCCGGACAGGTTTCCCTCAATCCAGGGCTTCCGAGTCCGCTCATGCAGTTTTAATCTGATGAGTTATTAATAATCTCCATCCGACTGTCAGCACGTATCAGAGAAACAAATGGGTTTCGCAACATTATTGCGTCGTTCACTGAATTCAAATTCTCACTTAGAATATCCTTTTCTGACTTTACGCTTTATGTTGCTGCAAAGAGAGTTCTGGTTCATCTCGTCGGAAAGCTTCCACAGTTCATTGTACATTTAGGAGGCGAAATTGGTCTTCGTGATTTACTGTGGTGATTTTTAAATATCTTGCAGAAATGTTTCCAGTTGTTTCTCTTGCAGTAGATTACTGTAGTATTCTGTTTATTAACCACTAGCTTCAAAAATTGCAGCTGTATTATATTAAACTGGTTTGCAACTGAAGACGGTATTTTATGTGTATCATCATTATTTCAACTACGATAAATATAATTCAAATATTCTTTAGCAATGTCACAGTGTTCGGCACATCTCCCCGTGTCGTTAACGGAAAAGCAGTAAAAGATACCGTAATACTATATTTCGAGCACACTCTTAGTGGTTTTGTTGACCAATGGTTACAGTTTTCGTCTCTGTACAAACCACATGTCTACATCTAGATCAAAATCTATAGCTTACAAGCCATCTTATGGCGTGTGCGGAGGACACTTTGTGCTAGGACAGGCATCGCTAAAAGAACCGGTTTTCGGTTACACCGATTCGTTTAGCGTCCAGTTTAACCTCATTGTTAAATTCGATCTAAATAACCGGTTTGTGCTATAACTATTTTCGTTTTTTTTTTGTTATCACTTCTAGTAACAAACGTAGATTTTGAACAAAGGTTGAAAAATTCTAATGAACATGAAGTAGTTAGAGATCACGATTTATATGGGGTTATGGCTACGGTAGAAATACCTACCTTGTCTCTTGCAAAGATGGCGAAGTTGAAGGTGACGGGCGCGGCAACAGAAAGAGCTAAAGGTCGCAAGTTGGTGAATTCGCTGCGTTGTCAATTTTGGATGGTATCAATTCTCTTGACCACCAAATTAAGGATTCAGTTGTTATACCAAGTTAATAGCAAGCCAATAACATTAGAGGCAGATCAAATTTTACTTCTATTCTAAGGAATGTTGTTGTTCCTTCTTCCGTTTTTAATCTTTTAAAGCAAATGGAGCATTGTACTTCATTGCTACCATACTTCGTAAAATACTTCCAAACTATGGGCGGTATTATTTTGCAGTACAACATATGTCGAGGACGACAGCGAGAAACTACCACACAGACCAGGTAGGGTCAAGTCTTGAACATTGCACGTGCACTCGCACCATGTAATAGGCCACGCCACACGGCAAATGGAACATTACAGTCTCTACAATGCTTCACCGGTTCTCATGCCATGTGTCTATTGCTAATTTCTAACTTTAGACTTTGTTATTAAAATAGTGCTGATCGCTTCATCCAATGCGTGTAATGCCACAATATTTCAATGCAGTGGATATTTTACGGAAAAAACGTTACAACTTTAAAGGAGAATTTTTCATTAACTACCAAAAATTTTTTTACCCTGCTGCTATAAAAACTGATACGCCGAATTCTTTCTCCGATTATTACTAAAAAATTGGCCACGTGCCAGCAGGAATCACCCTCTGAGGCTTCCGTATACACTTATTTACGTACACAGATCATCCAGCCCGCAAATCGACACTCAAGATGATTTTTGCCTGTTATCCGTATCCATACTGGTAAGACATAGATCCCGGAATATCCATGACTTTCGAGTGTTTTAACTCTATGTTCTAGGTTTAAATTTTTCGTATAATTTCAGTTGCTGCTGTTGTGACTAAGTCGGGAAGGGGGTACACTTAGCATAGAAGGTCAAGGCCACTATAATGTCACTCGTTAAACAACAACTACCAAAACAAAAAATTAACAGTTTATTCCAGACAATATTTATAAAGCAGCTAAGAGACAATAAACACGTGGCCATCACTAAGACAATCCCTAAATCACAGACAGTTTGTTTCTTAATCAAGGCAGAAAATTTGTCTTAAAGAGATGAGCCACAAAGATTTAAATAGTTAACGGGACAATAAATTACAATCTGGAGGTGATTTAAAGAAATGTATCACAGATAATTCTTTTTTAAAGATCAAAATTTGGCAATACGAAAGTGATTCATGAAACGCACACCAGTTCATGAAGAACTCAAATAACACATGCAGGAGAACAACTTACAAATAGAATTCATTCCCAAACAAGCTTTTTTTTAAATATATATGAAACACGTTAAAAGTTTACCGAACGGACAGTGACGCAGGCTACACTGGGCAGAAGGTGACTTGAAATGCCTGAAGCTGCAGACCAGCCGTCCAAAACAACACCTAAACGCCGGGACTCAACCGGGAGTCACTTCCCATTAGACACACGTTACAGCTTCTGTGCACTGAAGCGAAACGTGGCGTCGCTCCCACACACCCCAACTCGCAGAAAGCTGGAACACAAGCAGACCGCAGAAGACACGGCAAACACCAAACAAACATCAATTAATATAAATTAAGATATCAATAAATAACAATATGAATAAAGAGACAATTGCTCTAATACCGAGTGAGTGCATTCAAATAAATGCACGTATATAAAGGAACTACGTATAAGGCAATAGCTTTACAAAATACGAATCTGTACTACTCAATAAGAGCTTTCAAATAAATGCACGTATGTAAGTGACCCAAATTTTACAGCAATATACATGGGACATCGACTATACGGCAATTAACATACACTGAAAATCTCATACAGACAATACATAGACTTCTGGATACTGTCCCAAAAAGCCAAAAATTATAGCACACACACCTTCGTGCTAATTAGCTTCCTAAGAGTAATCTATCCAGCGGATTTTTTAAAAGGAAGTAGAAACTACTGGTCTCCATGCTGTCACACACTTTGCCGGCTGTTCTTATATCAACAACGCGTACATTAGGGCAAACAAGCAAAAAGTACACTTGCTGCGACGCGAATGGTTCAACGAAACGAAGCCACCAAAATCACTTACACCTTATAAGGAGAGCGTTGATCGAGATGGTTTCCAGGGATGGGTCTCTGTGAGAAAATAGGTACCAAGGCAATGCGACGAACAGCTCCCGTAGCTGACATCAGGCACGTCCACCAAAACTCGCTAGCGTCTTACGAGGTAGGCCCGCCGTGCCGCTGCTCGCCGAGCATGCGTGTTTTCCTCTTTCGTCCAAGAACGTCCTTGCACCCCGTAGCGAGTGCAACACCAACTGCCGGGAGCGCGAAACACCCCCGAGATCGCAACAGCGGCAAAGATCCTAGTATAGCCGGGTAATCGATAGCGTCGTGCCAAAGAGCTGGTGTCCGGAAAAGGTGCACCACAGCTCAACCTTCCCTGCTCAAACCTGACCAGTCCCCCCACCCCCCCCCCCTCCCACTTTTTCCTTCCGTCTTACCACCACTGAAAGAAGGGAAAGAAACTTATCTAACAGGCTAGATTTGACTAAGGTGCACTCTGAACACCTGGCCCGTTGCAAGCTTCTTAACTAACAAATTAACAGGACCTAATACCCTGGTGACGACACATGGTCCCAAGTAACGCTGTACAAACTTACGAGTTCCCATACCACGAGCATTCCGATTACCGATGTTCTTAATGAACACCATATCCCTGTTTTAACCTTAAAAATGATTCTCCCCTGATAACGTTCGGCTTGC
This sequence comes from Schistocerca piceifrons, assembly GCF_021461385.2. Lineage (NCBI taxonomy): Eukaryota > Metazoa > Arthropoda > Insecta > Orthoptera > Acrididae > Schistocerca > Schistocerca piceifrons. The sequence goes on along the minus strand of NC_060140.1, from coordinate 768,480,939 downwards.
CGACGATGGGGTAACTCCATGTTTTGGGCAACCTGCCAATTTTCCCTCAAGGTATCCGGAGTAATGGTAAACGACAACAAGTCATTGATCTGCCAAAGATTGGAAAGAGGCGAATTGACCGGATATGCCAACATTAATTCAGCGGGAACTGACTTAGAAGTTTCATGTTGGCCCTGTTGAACGTGGAATTTAACCAGGAAGTTTAGTATCCCACTTACTGGGGGGATTTGGCTTGGTAAATTACAAGCCCTGCCTTTACGTTACGGTTAACCCTTTCTGCAAGGATGCTTGCAGACAGTAAGGGGTAGTCGTAATATGCCTGATTCCACTACGGAAGCAAAACTGTTTAAACTCTCTTGATAGAAAGGCATGCGTATTATCGCTAACAAGTATTTCGGGGGCCCAAATCATGAAAAAAAAAACACTGGTCAGATGATGTATGTTTATACTCGCAGGGATGCCGGTACTGGGCAGCAACCATACAAAACGCGAAAAGTCATCCAAGGCGACGAGGATATAACGGTGCCCTCCCTTAATCCTAGGCATAGGTCCTACAAAGTCGATATACATCTTATCCATCGTTCGCTAGCCGGCCGCTGTGGCCGAGCGGTTCTATGGGCTTCAGTCTGGAACCGCGCTGCTGCTACGGTGGCAGATTCGTAGCCTGCCTTGGGATGTATGTGATGTCCTTAGGTTAGTTAGGTTTAAGTAGTTCTAAGTTCTAGGGGGCTGATGACCTCAGATGTTAAGTCTCATAGTGGTCAGAGCCATTTGAACCTTTTGAACCGTCGGTCGCTGCTCTCTGAGATTGAAGTAGACCCAAAGGAGCTTGAGAACTGGCCTTACTCCTTCTATAGTCTGAGTGACGAGCCGCATCACATCACGGTATAGAGAAGGCCACGTCACATGGGCCCGCAGGTTGGCCAAAGTTTTATATACGTCCAGGTGTCTTAGTACAGAATTATGGAAATACTGAAAGAGAGGTGAAACTAAATCAAGCCGTAAGCAAACCCTAACATCTCCTGGCTTACCATCCACTTTACAGAGTACCCCATACCTTGAGGAGTATCCGGGCAGACCTTCGCCAGCAGTAACCTTCCTCTTGATCGGACCCAAATACGGATCCTCATTCTCCTTGGTTTTAAGGTCAATGAAGAAGTGAGGCATCTTTGTGAGGAAACTATTCACCCCTTGACTACACGATTCATGCTCTCCCCTTCGCTGAGAATCCAGGTCTTCACTAATCATTCTACTAAGAGCGTCAGCTACCTGTTTGTCGAAGCCATTAACATGACGCCCCTTAGAAGGAAAGGCGGAAGTATGGACCACCCACCTAGCAATCCTTCCGGTCTTTCGAGGTCGAGCTAGGACCGAACTCAATGCTTGATTGTCGGTTTCGGAGTCTAACTTCCTATGTTCTAAATAAAATCGAAATTACTCCAAGGCGAAGAACACCGCAAGAGCCTCACACTCATAAACAGAATAATTTGTGGCGGTGAGCATTCTTAAAGCGAAGGCAAGGGGGCGCTTCACGCCCTGATCGTATTGAAGAAGCACAGCTACTGTCCCGGCATTGGAAACATCAGTTTGGACTACAAAACGTTTATGGAAATCGGGAACTGCCAAAACGGGAGGGTTTGCAATGGCGGTCTTAATCGTCTCGAAAGCACTATGTTGGCTGTCTCCCCAGGTAAACTCTTGGCCTTTCTTTCGCAAGTCATTGAGAGGGCCACCCAATTGTGCGAAATTAGGGACGAACCTGCGAAAAATAATTTGCCATGCCAATAAAACGTGCCACCTGCTTCTTTGTCCTTGGGGCGGAAATCTCTTAATCCCATTGGTCCGCTCTTTAACTCCGTCTCCTGAGCCAAGATGGCCTAAAACGGAAAATTAGTCTCTAGCAAGAGTAGTCTTGGCCGGCTTAACGGTCAATCCAGCGGAACGAAATCTACGCAACACCTGCTCAAGATGGGAAAGGTGTTCATCGAAGGTTCAGCTATACACCACCACATCATCCAGATAGTTGTACACACACTTAAGTCTTAAATCTCCCAAAACACTGTCTGACAAACACGACAATACTGCGGCCCCGGTGGCCAAACTAAAGGAAACTCTGTTAAATGCAAAGAGATGCCAGTCCACGCAGAATGCGGTAACATGTTTTGATTCCTTACTAAGGGGAATATGGTGATAAGCTTGATTAAGATCAAGAACAGTGAACCATCTTGCCCCGGGAAACCACGTAAAACAATTATCCGTATCATGTAAGGGAACGGATTCCTACACAACCTTATTCAATAACCGGTAATCAACTACAGGTCTATGGTCCTTACCGTCGGCTTTAGGAACAAGATACATTGGTGAATCGTAAGACGAGGTTGATAGACTGATAACGCCATTCTGCCACATAGTGACCAATTTTTGCTTTAGGATTCTCGTTTTGGGAGGGGAAAGTCTATAAGCCGACTGAAGAATCGGCAGGCCATCATTCGAATGAATGTGATATTCAATAAGACTAGTTACACCAAGTTTCTCAGAAAGCATCATCATAGTCATCATCATTTAAAACTGATTATACCTTTCAGCGTTCAGTCTGGAGCATAGCCCCCCCTTATAAAATTCCTCCATGATCCCCTATTCAGTGCTAACATTGGTGCCTCTTCTGATGTTAAACCTATTATTTCAAAATCATTCTTAACCGAATCCAGGTACCTTCTCCTTGGTCTGCCCCGACTCCTCCTACCCTCTAATGCTGAACCTATGAGTTTCTTCGGTAACCTTGCTTCTCCCATGCGTGTAACATGACCCCACCATCTAAGCCTGTTCGCCCTGACTGCTACATCTATAGAGTTCATTCCCAGTTTTTCTTTGATTTCCTTATTGTGGACACCCTCCTGCCATTGTTCCCATCTACTAGTACCTGCAATCATCCTAGCTACTTTCATATGCGTAACCTCAACCTTGTTGATAAGGTAACCTGAATCCACCCAGCTTTCGCTCCCATACAACAAAGTTGGTCGAAAGATTGAACGGTGCACAGATAACTTAGTCTTGGTACTGACTTCCTTCTTGCAGAAGAGAGTAGATCGTAGTTGAGCGCTCCCTGCATTAGCCTTGCTACACTTCGCTTCCAGTTCTTTCACTATGTTGCCATCCTGTGAGAATATGCATCCTAAGTACTTGAAACCGTCCACCTGTTCTAACTTTGTTCCTCCTATTTGGCACTCAATCCGTTTATATTTCTTTCCCACTGACATTACTTTCGTTTTGGATATTCTAATCTTCATACCATAGTCCTTACATTTCTGATCGAGCTCTGAAATATTACTCTGCAAACTTTCAATCGAATCTGCCATCACAACTAAGTCATCCGCATATGCAAGACTGCTTATTTTGTGTTCACATATCTTAATCTCACCCAGCCAGTCTATTGTTTTCAACATATGATCCATAAATAATATGAACAACAGTGGAGACAGGTTGCAGCCTTGTCTTACCCCTGAAACTACTCTGAACCATGAACTCAGTTTACCGTCAACTCTAACTGCTGCCTGACTATCCATGTTAAGACCTTTAATTGCTTACAAAAGTTTGCCTCCTATTCCATAATCTCGAAGAACAGACAATAACTTCCTCCTAGGAACCCGGTCATATGCCTTTTCTAGATCTATAAAGAATAGACACAATTCCCTGTTCCACTCATAACACTTCTCCATTATTTGTCGTAAGCTAAAGATCTGGTCCTGACAACCTGTAAGAGGCCTAAACCCACACTAATTTTCATCCAATTGCTCCTCAACTAATACTCGCACTTTCCTTTCAACAATACCTGAGAAGATTTTACCCACAACGCTGATTAAAGAGATACCTCTGTAGTTGTTACAATCTTTTCTGTTTCCATGTTTAAAGATTGGTGTGATTACTGCTTTTGTCCAGTCTGATGGAACCTGTCCCGACTCCCAGGCCATTTCAGTTATCTTGTGTAGCCATTTAAGACCTGACATTCCATTCTACTTGATGAGTTCCGACTTAATTTCATCCACCCCAGCTGCTTTATTGCACTGCAATCTATTGACCATTTTATCCACTTCCTCAAACGTGATCCTATTTCCATCATCATTCCTATCCCATTCTACCTCGAAATCTGAAACATTACTGATCGTATTTTCACCTACATTGAGCAACTCTTCAAAATATTCCCTCCATCTGCCCAAGGCATCCACAGGATTCACCAGCAGTTTTCCTGACCTGTCCAAAATACTTGTCATTTCCTTCTTACCTCCCTTTCGAAGACTGCTAATTACACTCCAGAATGGTTTTCCAGCAGCTTGACCCAATGTCTCCAACCTGTTTCCAAAGTCTTCCCAAGATTTCTTCTTGGATGCTGCAATTATCTGTTTGGCTTTGTTTCTTTCTTCAACATAACTTTCTCTGTCTACCTGAGTTCCTTTTACAGGCTGCCTTGACTGTGTCATTCCACCAAGCTGTTTGCTTCCTCCTACTTTTACACACTACTGTTCCAAGACATTCTTTAGCCACTTCTAGTACTGTGTCCCTGTACCTTGTCCATTCCTTTTCCAATGACTGTAATTGACTACATTCAACTAACTGGTACCTTTCTGACATCGCTGTTATGTACTTGTGCCTGATTTCCTTATCCTGAAGTTTCTCCACTCTTATCCTCCTACATATGGACCTGACCTCCTGCACTTTCGGCCTCGCAATCCCAATTTCACTGCAGATTAAATCATGATCAGTGTCATCAAAGAATCCCCTGAATACACGTGTGTCATTCACAGCCTTCCTCAATTCCTGATCTGTTATTATATAGTCAATGACAGATCTGGTTCCCCTGCTTTCCCAAGTATACCGGTGAATGTTCTTATGTTTAAAAAAGGAGTTTGTGATTACTAAGCCCATACTGGCACAGAAATCCAAGAGTTGCTGCCCGTTCCTGTTGGCATCCATATCCTCTCCAAATTTACCCATAACCTTTTCATACCCTTCTCTTCGATTTCCAATCCTGGCGTTAAAATCACCCATGAGCAGAACACTGTCCTTGTCCTTTACTCTAATAACTACATGACTGAGTGCCTCATAAAAACTATCCATCTTATCTTGATCAGTCCCTTCACATTGCGAATATACTGACACAATCCTAATATTCTTGCTAGACACTGTCAAATCTATCCACATCAGTCGTTCGTTTACATACTTTACTGCAACTACGCTGGGTTCCATTTCTTTCCTGATGTAAGGCCCTACACCCCATTGTGCTAGTCCTGCTTTGACTCCTGACAAGTAGACCTTGTATTCTCCCACTTCTTCTTCTTTCTCACCCCTTACCCGAATGTCACTAACAGCTAAAACGTCCAGCCCCATTTTACTTGCAGCCTCTGCCAGCTCTACCTTCTTCCAAGAGTAGCCCCCATTGATATTAATAGCTCCCCATCTCATTACCATTTGTTTGCCATTTCTCAGAAAGCTTGTCAGGAAATTCATCTACCAATTCCATTAACCGAACCGCTCGATCATCAGGAAGGTGACTAACCTCAAACGTGTTCGATTCATTGCCGACCATACCGACCAAGTTAGAAAGATCACACGCAAGCAGCGTCATCTTTTCCTCCGGTGTGAACTTAAAGCTTAATGTGCGACTAGTGTAGTCTAATACCAATCCGGTGTGCTGAATGAAATCTCAGCCCACGAGTAAGGGTACGGCTAAACCCTTAACTGGCCACGTAAAATCACAGATTGATAGGCTACCCTGCACTTCCCCCACCACGGGCAACTCTTCCCCATTCGCAGCGCGACAATTCTGCCAGGTAGACCTCACAACAGATAACCTATTCAATTGACGAAACTCCATATACCATTTATGGTCAATCAAGGACACCGAACTTCCGGAATCAAGCAGTACACAAAGGGGCTCTTGTAGGGCAGAGTGGGCCTACCGGGAGCACAGATGTGTGCGCATCGGAAGGGTAACATACGATTCCTACCCCCTCTCTTCCTATGGCGTCAGATGTTTGCCTGCGATCCCTTAGGAATAGGGCAATTGCGCACTAGTTGATTAGTGTCGCCAAAGCGAATACAACGCTTCCTAACCTGCACAACAGCCTCAGCGCGTAACTCGCTATTCCCTGGAACTGAAGATACTGTCCTTGCGCTGTAATTAGTACTACGCTGGGAATCAGCGAACGCGAGGGCCTGAATTGACTCCACTACAATAACTAGCCATGACCCATCATCAGGGCGCATCCCCTCAAGAATGTTAGATACGACATCGGGCTCAGCCATAGACACATCCAGAGCCAACAATGCGTTACGGACTCTCTCCATGTATTATTCTATATGTTTCAGCAGAGCCCCGCACTTGCCAGAAGATTCGCATTCGTGCTGACAATTTCCTAGGTACAATTAAAGTCCTCAGATATTTAATAGACTGCTGTCGCATCAAAACTTCCGAAACTAATACATTTAACACTCTTTCAGTTAAGGGATACAGTAACGAGAGTATTACCTTGTGCGGGACACGCAAGGTATTAGCCTGAACCTCCAACTTGGCTAATAACCTGAATAGCTCTTGAACCTGACTCATTATCGGTAGATAATTCCGACAGTCCAGTAAATAAACACGTAATGGCATTGGGCAGTTTAGCAAACATGTCGAAGGCTACCTCACCGTGATTCTTTACGTCACAAACCTGTGTGCCGCTAGGCCTCTTACTACCAACGTCCCCTTGTCCCGAACTAGCGCCTTCCATATTTAAACTTAAGGCCGCTGTTCTAGTTTGCATATCCCGCACACGACTCGTAACCTGTTTTATTTCAAGCCTCTCAGCCTCTTTGACCTCCACGCAATCAAAATCGCGTAAGCGGTTCCCCAAATGAACTAACTGGGACTGTATACGAGATATTTGCCTATGTGTTAGCTGACTATCTTCTCCTCTAAAATGGCATGGTTCCGGTCTATCTCATCAACGGCGCTCAAAATAAATTTCAAGGCATCACCAACTTCGCCAATCATACCCGCCGTGAAGGATATCGGTAGATCCAAGCCTGCGCGGAACCTAGCTGCCGACTCTGGAGCGCTGCCCGTTACAGGTTGTTTACGAATCCTCAATTCATATTGCAAGAAATCCTTGAGAACCAATTCCGGGACCCCCATTGATACCACGTCCAACAGCAGTTATCTGAGAATAGAAAACGGTATGAAATCCCAACCATAAATTCTTACTAAACAACAAAAGACCAATTAAGGAGCGACACATATTGAATGGAAGACAGTTCTATTCCACCCTGCCAACAGAACGAAACCACGCTCTGCATAACCAATTGTGACTAAGGAAGTCGGGATGGTGGGTCCAGTCCTTTAACACGACAACTACCAAAACAATAAATTAACAATTTATTCAAGACAGTATTTATAAAACAGCTAAGAGAATCAACACGTGGCCATCTTTAAGACAATACCAAAACCACAGCTAGTTTCTTAAGCAAGGCAGCAAATTATAACTACCAAGACTGCCTTAAAAAGATAAGCCAGAAATATTTCAATAGTTAAATGAACAATAAATTACATTCTGGAGGTGATTTAACGAAATGTGGGACAGATAATTCATTTTTAAAGAGCAAAAATTTGTAATATGAAAGTGATTTATGAAACGCACAAGAGTTCATTAAGAACCCAAATAACACAAGCAGCAGAACAAGTTACCAAGTAATAGAACTCATTAACAAGCAAATTATAAAAAGCCTTTTTTAAAAAATATACGTGAAACACGTTAAAAGTGTACCAAACTGTCAGTGACGCCAGGCTGCCCTGGGCAAAAGGTGACAACTTAAAACGCCTGAAGCAGACCAGCCGTCCAAAACAACACCTAAACGCCGGGGTTCAACCGGGAGTCACTTCCCATTAGACGACAAGTCACAGCTTCTGTGTACCGAATCGAAACATAGCGCCGCTCTCACACACCCCAACTCGCAGAAAACTGGAACACAAACAGACCGCAGAAGACACGGCAAACACCAACCAAACACCAATTAATATAAGTTAAGAGATCAATAAATAATATAAATGAAGAAGCAAAATGCTCTAATACTGAAAGTGCATTCAAATAAATGTACGTATATAAAGGAACTGCGTATAAAGGACTAGCTTTACAAAATACGAGTCTTTGCTACGGAGGGACTGCTTTCAAATAAATGCACGTATATAAGTGACCCAAATTTTACAGCAATATACAAGGGACGTCGACTTGATGGCAATCAACATACAGTGAAAATCTCATACAGACAATACATAAACTTCTGGATACTGTCCCAAAAAGCCAAAAAACATAACACACACCTTCGTGCTAATCAGCTTCCTAATAGTAATCCCACCAGCGGATTTTTTAGAAGGAAGAAGTAACTGGTGATCTCCACGCGGTCACATATTTTGCCGGCTGCTCTTACTTCAACAACGCGTACATTAGGGCAACCAAGCAAGAAATACACTCGCTGGAACGCAAATGGTTCATCGAAACGTAGACACCAAAATCACTTACACCTTCGATGGAGAGCGTTGTTCGAGATGGTCTCTGTGAGAAAATAGGCACCAAGGCAATGCGACGAACAGCGCCCGGAGTTGACATCAGGCAGGTCTACCAAAACTCGCTAGCGTCTTATGAGGTAGGCCCGCCGTGGCGCTGCTGGCCGAGCACGCGTGTTTTCCTCTTTCGTCCAAGAACGTCCTTGCACCCCGTAGCGAGTGCAACACCAACTGCCGCGAGCGCGAAACACCCCCGAGATCGCAACAGGGGCAAATATCCTGGTACAGCCGGGTAATCGATAGCGTCGTGCCAAGGAGCTGGAGTCCAGAAAAGGGGCACCACGGCTCAATTGTAATTACGGAGAGGGTGGTCTTAAAACACGAACATATGGATAACAAATGAGAAATATTTTTTCTCTGTAATATACCCACACATTTACAATTTCGGATTTTTTTTCCTTTCCTTGTGTTGTGAAATCTTGCTTCTTGCCAAAATTGAAGATTCTAGAACAAAGAGAAGTACCCTAAAGATTTTGTTGAGCGAGTTTGCGAGTATGAAAATGGGTGTTATAAATGGCCATGTTTTTACTGCATTAGTATTGAAGGTTGAAATTTTTACACAACCAATGGACCAGAGACCTAAGTATGTGAAATAAATTTCGACTTGATCCGTCTACCCATTTCTGCGAAACACTGGTGATAACTGTCGGACACACAGACGGGTAGATAGATAGACGGACGACAAATCGATCCTACTGTGTCTCCGTTTTTATCGACTGAAATATGAAACCCCACAAAAAAAAGATTATAACCTAGACCAAAGAAATACCGTTTACTGAGAACTAAAGTATCGGCCTCGTTTTTAACCAGTAGGTTTTTCCCATTCTTACTTTCATGTTTCTTCTTCCAGGTAGGAATGGAGCACGAAAAGAACGATTGGCTTTGGTAAGTCTACACTTAAAGCCACTAATTATATCATCATGGTCCTTTCGCTAGACATACATAGGAGAATGCAGTAAGTTGGCTGACTCTTTTATGGACAGACGCTGTCACATTTTTACCAGTAAATCACATCATGAGGCTCAACGAGTTGGATATCTAATTCCGTGATGCCCAGTCTTCCGTGTGTAGCGTGTTGACCTCAATGACCTCTGTGCATGGGATTCCTTAGCATCTGCTAGATAGTCTTTGATAGGAGAGTCCCAGAAAGTACTACCGGTTCTCGCTGTCCAATGGTCACAATGTTTCGGCAAGCTTTTCGTAAACCGACTATAAATAGTTGCTGTTGCTGATTGAAGGATTTCTTTAAAACTACAGGAGAAAGTAAAAGTAATATCTCCTAAACCATGCATTCCTATAAGAATGTGTGTACGTATTTATGTACGTTCCACATCTTCTGAAACACTGGACCGATTTTGACCAAACTTGGTACACATATCACTTGCTGCATGGAAAGAGTCGTTGTGGGGGTAAAATCCACCTATTAAAGGGGTTGAGGTGGGCGTGAAAAAACAGCGTAGCCAACGTATTTGTGGAAGAGCGCTTAGTGAATTACAAAAACCCTTCCACATAAGTTAAAACCATTGGGAAACTTTCTCTCGCTGACAGCCACAAAAAATTATGAAAGGAAAAAGGTTTATTGCTTACTACACTTTCGCTGTTCATGCAGTAAAACTGCTCCGTGATACGTGAAGTTTTTATTTATTACTTGTTTACAACCAATTTCATTCGTGACACATATTGCAGGTGACATTCACATGTACTACTGAATATACCAGCAAACGTACATAATTGTACGAAAGATAGTTAAGGATATAGGACGTCATAGACACTGAGATGCGTAATAAAGAAGGCATCATGCATGACGCTTCAATATATTATTTCTTTATTATACGCTTCGCAATACATTTCGTAGATAATAGTCACATACGCCACTGGCTGTGCCTGCTAACTTATACCATAGTTGAAGAGATACGATGTTACGAATATTGAACTGTGTGAAAGACATACTGCAGGGCGAAATTCGCAACAGACACAGGTGAAATATGTACACAAATACGTGTGACACATGTAAAATATATGTGAAATGAATATGAGGGTTGCGCACGCGGCCTAAGCTAAGGACAAGACGCTCATACTAAGTCCCTCTAAAGATTTCATCCATATTTTGCACACATATTATTTACGATACCTGTGACATATGTTAATATAAGTGAAATACATGTGACATGTCCGCATGTAGACAGAGAGAAGGGTAAAAATCTCATACTAAACCCCTCGAAAGATTTCAACCATATTTGGTACACATAATAGTTACGATCTTGAAAGAAATGTTGTGCAGGTAAGAAGTACCAGTCTCCTATTGGGATGACCGTGATAACGTGGAGAGAGGTGGGGAAGGAGCAGATGGCCGGACGGAGAGGGGGAAGCAGGAGATGGGTACAGATAGGAAGGTGGAGGATATGGGCAGAGAAAGTGGGAGAGAGGAGATGAAAGGGAGAGGTGTAGGTAGAGGTGGACAGAGAGAGGAGGAAGGAGGAGAAGGACTAATAGAAAATTGGAATGAATAGATACCGGGCAACGCTGGGTTCTCTGCTAATATGAAACGCTTTTATTGTCTTAATTCATCAGTCGCTACTAGAGAAACTTCATTCACCTCCAAAAAGAATTGGCGGTACATGGCTTTGGGCTGTACTCGATTGTGTGATAACTGAGGACTGGGTATGTTACCAAATTATACCTTTATCTTTTACGAATTATTTGCACAACGAAACATCATTACATCCTCTATTGTTTACATAAAAAGAGCTGAACTGTTCCACAGGTGTCGAAAACAAAGTGCAAACAATCATTCATCGCCTCACCCTGGTTGTTTTCATTCGTCTTTGAGAGCTTCAATAATCTGTCAGCCCCTCTTGTGCGTTTATCCCTGCCTGACATCTACGCGGCGTGCCCCACGTAACTCAGCGGAGGTCACTTTGTGGTATCAAAATGGTTCTAATGGCTCTGAGCACTATGGGACTTAGCTTCTATGGTCAACAGTCCCCTAGAACTTAGAACTACTTAAACCTAACTAACCTAAGGATATCACACACATCCATGCTCGAGGCAGGATTCGAACCTGTGATCGTAGCGGTCGCGCGGTTCCAGACTGTAGCGCCTAGAACTGCTCGGCCACCCCGGCCGGCCTGTGGTATCCGTTCCCATTCTTCAATGAGAGAGGTCTTGGAGAGTCTATGGTGGAAACGGTCGACCACGAAAAGTCTGAGAAGCGTGTCCCACATATGCACGATGGGGTTCCATTACAACGGGCCATTCGATTACTTCGGTGTGCCGGCTTCGCAAGACATCCCTGTTGACACCCGCCACACACGTCCTGGCATTAGAAGGAGTTCAGAGTCACCACCGTAAGCAGCAGTCATCACGTGGTCCAACAGTATCTATTCGATGTACTCCCTGACGGCACGGCGACCGAGGACAAAACGATCCGGATGACTATCGACACTGAAGCCTCCCCAAAACGTCACAGAAAGTCGGAAATCTATTGATTTCCTAGTCAACATTTGGCGGGTACGGTCATCACCTTGCGTCAGAGGATATCTGGACTCGTCTGTGAATAACTCTTGTAGCCTGTAACGAAGTTGCGAGGTGAATGAGTACTACAGAACTGAAGACGAGCTGAGTACTCGAAAAGGACATGTGAGCCGTAAGGTCCTTGCTCCTAACCTGTTCATTACAGTCTGATCCGACACAGCGTGCCAATGGCCCTTCTGAGATCGTCTTGCAGTGCTTTGGCGGTATTCGTACAACGCCCCAAAACAGAGATGCACAGATATGAATCATCAGGTGGTGTTGTAATGCTTCGGTGACTGTGCCCAACTCGCCTTGTGTACTGACCTGTCTCCAAGTTGCGTCTACACATCTTATGGATGAGACATGCAGAAATATTGGCATCTGCTGAAATATGAACGAATAGCCATTTTTTGGATCAAATAGACAGTCCCTGCAACTTGCGCTGCATTAAAATGTCACATTACATTTTCTTGGTTGAGTGCAACGTCTGCAAATGATAAATGCCATTCGTGTAGCTATGTAGAAGACATTCGGACACTGGTACTAACTTCCTTCGGGGGGGGGGTCTTCTGAGGTGGTCAGGTGATGAACGATTTTAAGTGTTGCCTACACTGAAAGCTATGATTTCAAGCCATCCAAAAAGGCTACAAGTACAGCCTGTATCGAAATAGATTTAACATACAGGACGTTGGTACATGTGTGCCCGTAATTTGTTTGGAGAGTGTAGATATCTAACCCAAAATTTAGCGCTCGCTGAAGAGGCATTCGATACGACCAGTTTCTCTTACCAGTGCGCCCCTGAACAACCTCTGGAAATGCATATTTTTTCTCCCTGTAAAACAGTAGAACTCTCGTCGTGAAAATATCGCTGATATTTTAAGTACATCTCTTACCGGAAGACGACGAATCATGAACGACGACGGCAACGATTGAAGAGTTTGAGGACGAGATGACGTTGAAGGGGGAACGGAAGAAGGTTGCTCTTGGTGCCGGCTGCGGGCGATCACTCGTCAGCGTGGTGACGTGGTTTTAATTAGCACGGCCCGCGTGGGCGCACGCCGGTTGGTGCTCTGGATCTCCAGCTCCCAACAGCCAAACCCCGTCGGCGGGATGGGTAGAAATGCAGGGGCAGGGACTGGATCGGTGGCGCGGGCCGGAGGGTGTGGGGCGGAGGGGCGTTCGATACAGCTGCGACTGGCAACCCGGTTTTAATTAGCCACTTGCCGATGACGCTCGACGGCCCAGCTCGAAAGTCAATGTTGTGACTTAATTTACGAAATTACTCGCGCCGGCGTATCGGTGCTCATTTGCGCGCACATACTTTCCCACTGTATGTCTATTCACTTCACGAGATTTTGATTCAATGGGCGCAAACGGGTGCGCCGAAGCAGAAACGTGAGCAGAGTCTCGTTTGCTCGCTGCTCGCACCGCGCCCTCTGGTCCTATAATAGGGGGCGCAGGTAACAAAGTGAAAGTAAATTATTTCACATAATGCGATTTTCCCTACAACGATACCGAGCTAGTGATAAAGTGTGCACTTAATGCATTCAAAAATGCGCCCATGAAAATCAATTTAGATTTCAGTTCTCTGTTCAGTTTCGAATGTAACATAATTTTCAGATTTTACTGAATATAACGGGAAGTGGAGTATCTGGGGATTACCACAGTTAGAAAGTCCACTTTTCTAGCATCCGGCAGCTGTATCGAAATATTTCGGTTTACGGTCTACACCATAGCCGCTCTTATCTTCCAGATTTAATTTCTGTAAAGATTCTCAGTTTCAAAGGTAATTTGTCTGATTTTGTTGAATTATAGCATGAAATGATCGCTATGAAGTAGCCTAGTTCGAAATATCCACTTTTCTGGTTTTGCCCTTCTGCATTTAATTCAACATTTCGGTCCATAAACTACAGCACAGTCGCACTCCTACCCCAGAAGTATCACCATATAACATTTAAGCCATGTGTGCTGATGCGGAAATATTTCACATAAAATATGCCGCAAATACAAGAAAATTATTCACTCAAGTACACATGCAAAGAAAGAAAAACTGAAAAGTTTAACAGTTGTCAGGTTGTAACATGCCGCTGTCTGGAATCTAATTTCACAGAATCTTGCTTTCCCCATATTACATTTCTCGAGCGACACAAAAGGCGGTGTATTCCAAGGCACGTCGTGCCATTCAGGATTACGCTATTTCCAAGAGATCCTCGTCAGCATGACTATCTCTAGTGACAAAGCGAAAGTGACGTTGCTCAGAAGGTTGCATCGATCTGTAAATGAGCGTACATAGAACTAACACGTTCCCACACAACAAATTATTAAGCTAATATTAATGGTTAGCCGTAGTTACCTGGAGTTTGTACTACTTATGTTGAACTCCATCACAGCGAAGAGATTCGTCAGGCCTAATTACTCGTTTATCAGTGCTGACAAAAATACTCTTCTATGTAGAACTATGACAACGTACGTGCATTTACGTTAAATCATTGATGTTAGCACCAGTTCAGTAGCACACTGTCTATTCGCAGTGGTCTACTACAATGTCCTCATCTGATTTTCAAGCGATTCAGTGAACTGAGAATTGTGAACTCAAGTAACCATTGTCCTAAATGTGAAGCACGATTCTATTTGTCCTTGTTATCGCCCATATTCCTAAATGAATCGCACAGGGTATGTTTTCATAGTTAACAGAAAGAACGTTGCTGCTGACAGTTAATCCTCCGTAAACTATGATCAAGCTGAAAGGAGCTCTGCTAGAAGAATGTCGTCCACTTCCCGGGCTACAAAGACATAATGACGCTTCACTGACAAGGGAGGCCACGACGTTTGGAATGCGGATTTACTTCAAACTTCGTACACTCGTAGTACCCCATTAAAACAACAAACTGTGTAAGCAGTAACGCGTAATTCTCAAGCGTTGTTGAGAAAATCGCAAGATAATTTCGGTCGTCGGATATATACCAGTGCGTGGCCGTTTTTACCAGGAAGCGGAAGCAGCCGAGTTGGTAGCGTTCAAGCTCCGTCAACGCTGGACCGAGTCCCGTTCTTTAGTTTTTTTATTTCTAACACAGTAATTTTCTTTACTATTTATATTACAATTGATATAATGGGAAACATTCGTGTAATCGGATGAACTTTTATTAAATTTACAATGTTATTTGACAGTCTACAAATTTTTATTATACATAACTATCGACTAGTAAACGACCACACGTACAAAGTGATATTGAAAATATATGGTTGTCCGTGTCTTCAAAATTGTTCGTATTTAATCGAAAAAGAACAAGAAATTGCTTCTCGTGAAGACGCTATTACAATACACTGGATACTGCATGATCAGTTATCAGCGCCAATATTTGAGGAAATGCTGCGTTATGCATGGTTTGCTTCCAAATTATTGGCTGAAAGAGAGTTTTTTGAAAGCGTTAACGAGTTTTTTTTTCCACGGAAGACCTCAAAAGACCTTGCGTATGCGGAAACAGCATTTATTCAATGCAGCTGGTGCCGTTTAACTTTATGTTTTCTACGTTTTTACAAAAAATACCATCATGCCATTGTACTCGTAATGTCTAAAACGACGATTAATTGTACATCTTTCGAAAGCCGTCTGCGCCCGTCAAAATTTGGAGACAACAAGTAGTTTCGGGCTCCTTCGAGGATTAAGGGATTTCTCAAATCACGGATAAGCGTACAGTTTCAGTATCACTTTATGCGTTTGGTCGTCTTCTAGTCGATATTTATGCGGATTATATTGTTTGTGATAGTAAAAATTTGTAGACTGCCAAATAACATTGTAAATTTAATAGAAGTTCATCCGATTTCACGTATTTTTCCCATTATATCAATTGTAATATAAATAGTAAAGAAAATGACTGTGTTAGAAATAAAAAAAACTGAAGAACGGGACTCGATCTAGCGATTACGGGGCTTGAACGCTACCCACTCGCCTGCCGCAGCTTCCTTGAGAAAACGGCCACGCACAGGTATATATCTGACGACAGAAATTATCTTGCGATTTTCTCAATAACGCTTGAGAAGTACGCGCTACTGCTTACTCATTTTGTTGTCCTGATGGAGTACTACAAGTGTTCGAAGTTTGAAGTAAATCCGCGTTCCAAACGTCGTGGCCTCCCCTTGTGAGCGGTCTGCAGATAAAGGTGGTAACTCTCTGTAAGCACTTCAGATGTGAGCCTTCTATCGATTCATCGGTAGATTATCTATAGAGACCTTCCCCCATGCCATCTACGAACCTCGGTAACGAGCAACGAATGCTACGGTGTCCCTCCAGAGGGCCTTCAGTCTCGCCCCCTCTCAATGTGCGTTCCTCAGAGCGTCTAGGGCTCTAACTAACCGCCAGGCTTCCAGTTGTGGCGTTAAGACAGTATAATTTGCTTTGACTTTCAAGGCGATGACTGATACTTTGTTTTATCGTCTGTCAACTTGAAGCAACGCTAAAGGACGCGCACTGTGGACGCTACAAGTGAGGAGACCCAATCCCGAACACGTTGTCGCCTGAAGGCTCGCGGCAGTCAAGAACGATGCCATTTGTTAGTGAAACATTACCTCCAACTTCCACCGAACCAGAACTGACGTGACGAGGGACACTTTGCAGCAAACATATTGAACTTTGAAGTTAAAATCTTCTGGGTTTTTAGGTCGGGTCATGTTTCTTCTAAAACGTTCGACGTTACGACCCCACTGCTGGGATCCCCCTCAGGATCTTCTGGTGTCCACTACTGCTAGCAGTGGACACCAGAAGATCCTGAGTAAGATCCCAGCAGAGGGGTCGAAACGTCGAACATTTTAGAAGAAACATGTGACGCCGCCTAATAACCCAGAAGATTTTAACTTCAGTGACAACGACCACGAAAGCCTGCAGACGTACATATTGAACTTTGTGTTTACCACCGTGACTTGCAAAATTCAAGTAACCCCTTTTTTGGCAAGCATGTTCATATTAGAGAATGTTACCACACGACTATCCGCCTCTACTGATATTCTCTATAGCAGGGGGCTTCCAAGTGAGAGGACACCATGAGGAAAGACTGAATAATATAATATTCTACGAGTCGAGGCATGGAATGTCAGAAGTTTGAACGAGGTAGGAAAGCTAGAAAGTCTGAAATGGGATATGCTTAGGCTCGATCTAGATACTGTGGGGGAAAGTTAGGTGTAATGGAAGTAAGACAAGGATTTCAGGTTCGATGAGTACAGGGTAATATTAACAGCGACAGAAAATTGTATAACGGGAGTAGTATTCTTTATGAGTAGGAAGGTAGAACACAGATTTTGTTCTTGTGAACAGTTCAGTGATATGGTGTTTCTCGTCAGTACCGATGGCAAAGCAAAACCAACAACGATAGCTTATTTATACACGCCGGTGTCGCAAGCCAAAAATGAAGAGACGTAGAAAGTATTGAGGATATTCAAGGGCTAATAAGATGAAAATGCAATAGTCATAGGGGATTCGAAAGTGGTTGTAGCAGAAGAGGTAGATGTAAGGGTTACAGGAGTGCTTGGTAATCTGAATGAGAGAGGAGAAAGATTGAGTTCTGCGATAAATGTCAGCTAGTAATAGCTGAAATCCCTAGAGGCGGAGGTATACTTGGAAAAGGCCTCGAGATACAGGAAGATTTCAATTACATTACATCTTGGTTAGGCGGAGATTCCGGAATCAGATACTGGATTCTGAGGCGTACCCAGAAGCAAATAGACTCAGAGCAGCATATAGTACTAATGAAGAGTAGGTTGAAGTTAAAGAAACTAGTCAACAAGAATCAGTGCTCAAATAAGAGGGATATGGAAGTATTAAGGAGTGATGAGATATGCTTTAAGTTCTGTAAGGCTATAGGAACAGAAATAAGGAATAGCTTAGTAGACAGTACAGTTGAAGTTGAATGGACATCTCTAAGAAAGGCAATCACAGAAGTTGAAAAGAAGAACATAATTACAAAGAAGGCAACTGCGAAGAAACAATGGGTAACAGAAGAAATACTTCAGTTGATCGAAGAAAGAAGGAAGTACAAAAATGTTCGGGGAAACTCAAAAACACAGAAATAAATGTAGCTGAGTAATGAAATAAAAAGGAAGTGAAGGGAAGCTAAGGAAATGGATGAATGAAAAATGAGAAGAACTCGAAAACGAATTGATCGTCGGAAGAACTGACTCAGCATATAGGATAGTCAAAACAACCTTCACTGAAACTAAAGACAAGAGAATTAAAATTGCAAGTGCAATAGGAATACCACTGTTGAACGCAAAGGAGAGAGCTGATAGGTGGAAATAATACACTAAATGCCTGTACGAGGAAGAGGGCATGTCTTATAAAGTGATAGAAGAAGAAAAAGTAGTCAATGTAGAAGGGAAACGGAACGCAATATTAGAACCAGAATTCAAAAGAGTTCTAGAAGTATTAAACTCAAATAGGGCAGAAGATATAGACAACATTGTATCAGAATTTCTAACATCAAGTGACAACAAAACCATTATTCACGTTGGTGTGTAAATGTATGAGTCTGTCGATATATGCTCTAACTTTCAGAAAAATATCATCCGCACAATTCGGAAGACTGCAAGAGCCGAAAAGTTTGAGAATTGTCGCACAGTCACCTTAACAGCTCACGCATGCAAGCTGCTGACAGGAATAATATACAGAATAATTGAAAAGTGAGGATGTGTTAGACGACGATGAGTTTGGCTTTAAGAAAGTTGAAGGCTTCAGAGACTCAATTGTGACGTTGCAGTTGGTAATGGAAGTAAGACTAAAGAAAAATCAAGAAACGTTAATAGGATTTGTCGACCCGAAAAAAGAGTTGGACATTGTCAAACGCTCCAAAGGAAAATAGGGGTTAGCAATAGGGAGCGACGCATAATATACAACGGGTGGACGAGTACAGATGGAATAATGACTGTTAAGATCCAGACCGGTATGCTCTGATTAAAAACCATGTAAGACAGGGATGTAGTCTTTCGCCCCTGCTGTTCAATTTATACCTCAAAGAAGGAATGATGGGAATAAAAGAAAGTTTCGGGAGTGTAACTAAAATTCAAGATGAAGAGTCTTAATGATATTATTCGCTGATGTCATTTCTATTCTGAGTGAAGTGAAGAAAAAATAGCAGAGCTGCTAAATGGAATCAAACATGTAATGAGTATAGAATATGGACTGAGAGTAAATCGAAGAAAGACGAAAGTAATGAGAAGTATCAGAAATGAGAACAGCGAGAAACTTAACATCAGGATTGACGGTCACGAAGTAAATGAAGTTAAGAAATTTTGCTACCTGCGGAGCACATTAATCAATGACGGGAGAAGCAAGGAGGACATGAACAGCAGATTAATACTGGCAAAAAAGTCATTCCTGGCTAAGAGAAGTCTACTAGTAAAAAACATATACATTAGTTTGAGGAATAAATTTCCGAATACAATGTTGGAGTACAGCATTGTATGATAATGAAACATGGACTGTGGGAAAACTATAACAGAAGAGAATCGAAATATTTGATATGGGGTGCTACAGACGAATGTTACAAAGTCGGTGGATTGACAAGCTTCTTCGCAGAATCTGAGGGGAAAAGTAGTTGCGGGAAACATAGGCAAAAATAAAGGAGAGGAAGGTAGGACATCAGCTAAGATGTGAGGAAAAAGCTGATCTCCATAGATTATTTCCCCTTTCTATACATAAACTCCGACAGAACAGGCTTCGGTAGGCCGAAAGACACCGAACGACTTCCTTGTCATTTTCAGCCATTGGATGTGGATATGGATGGTCATGCTGCGAGCAATCCGCTCTTCCAGTCTTTGTCATCTTTCTTGACCGGAGCCGCTACTTCTCAATCAAGTAGCTCCTCAACTCGCCTCACATGGGATAAGTGCATATTAATTGCCAACAGCGCTTGGCAGACCGAGAAGGCTACGCATCAAAGTTCTAGTCAAGACCGAGAACGCTAAAGTTTGGAGATGGGACGGGAACTGGTGCTTCCCCTGTGGCAAACCCGCTGGCCTTTCTGTATATGACATAAATATCAGTTTAGGTGATACGTGAAAGAACATCAAATCTCTTTTCATCTCACAATATACTAAGCGAAATTTTATACAAACTGGGAACTCGCGTCCACTCACTATGATTGCCACCACGACCAGCACTCTACACACTGTTTCTTGTTTTTCTCCTTCCATTGGTGATAAATGAAAACGAGTTGCCAGCAGAGATATATTTCCTCACGTTAGCACTTAATCGTTGTAAAAAGGAAAGAAAAATTCACGGAAAAAATAGAAAAGCAACTGCTGCATCACCACCGCGAAACTAAACGTGCAGCGTTATTTCAAAGCCGGGAGATGTTTTGGATATTACAAACAGTTCTGAGGACAGATCTGACAGTTTATACCTTCTTTCATTCATGCAACTGCTTTCGAGGTATTTTTCTTTTACGAATATATACTCTGGAAGTGAACATATGTTCTAAAATTTACGACCTACTCGTACATCGCGGCTGCGCCGTGTGCTGTGTCGCCTCTGTGCAGACGGCCTGCTGTGCCTGTTTGTGCATCTGTTTCGTGCGCCGACGGCCTTGGCTCGTTGGTAGCACCGGTTCCCGCCCGATCACTGAAATTAAGCAACCGTGGGCTCTGTTAATACTGGGATGGTTTACGGTCCTGGGAAAACCGGGTGCCGTTGGTTTCAAGGACACACAAATCGCCAAAGTGACCTCAAATTCAAGGCCTTACACTAAGCCTCGGTGCCACACGATACTTTTATTATAATGTAAATTGAAGGTGGAGAAGGGAGAAATGAAAAGAAAGGGAAGGAACTCTTGCTGACAGCTGCATCGAGTCTTTAGGTGGAATCAGCGGCACCGAATGAAACTGTGTGCCAGACCGGGATTCGTACCCGGGATCTTCTGCTTACTAGGCAGTAGTGTTAACCACTGAGCCATCCGGATACAGTATTTAGCGCACCTGCGTTAACTATTGCGTTGTTCCCCCCGACCGACCAACATTCCCAACAAGTGCCACCTATCCGCAGTCCCTGTTTATGTCTTTAAGATTCCTGCAGGAGGTCGAGGGTGACTGTGCATTCTGCATTCTCTATGAAGTTATTGGTAGCTCACCTAGGTGACACAATTACATGTACGCATGGTATCTGTTCTTTCGGATGTGCCAGAATGAACAGAAACCACGCAGTCATATAATAATGACAATAATAATAATAAGTATTAATAATAATAATAATAATAATAATAATAATAATAATAATAATAATAATAATAATAATATCTGTTTGATCAACAGCTCCTTCGGGATGTATCTAATTGGAGCATAGTTTCTGCGTTCCTCGTGGTTTTCCTCAGTATGGCCGCAAACGTTCTGTGATGGGTCCGCAGCTTTCAATGTCATCTCTTCCTGTCCTGCTGAGCGCTTCCTCATATTGACATCTCTTGCTCTGTGTTTCAGAAAATACACACTGTCTCATCGAAAGTATCCGGGCACTGCTGTTTAATGTCTAACTGTCCACCAGATGACAAGCTGCCTATTGGCTTCTGTCTCGGATTCTTCGGCCAAGGTTTTTCTTTTTTTTTTATGAGTCTTCTGTGAGCTCGCCAGCACAAGTGGCTGGCATTGTCAAAACTTCACCATCCATCGCTGGTGGTGGAAGGTGAGGCTTTGACGATTTCAGCCACTTGTTGCGGCGAAGCGTCAGAAAACTCATGAAATAAACGACGGCCGAAAAGCCCGAAACTGAAGCCAACGGTCAGTCTGTCAACAAGTGCACACGAAAGCACTAACAATATTGGCCATTAGAGGTCACAATACTCACCACTATAACCTCCTCCGTCCTGAGCATAGAGTGTCCGCAACTCGTGGTCGTGCGGCAGCGTTCTCGCTTCCCGCGCCCGAGTTCCTGGGTTCGATTCCCGGCGGGGTCAGGGATTTTCTCTGCCTCGAGATGAATGGGTGTTGTGTGCTGTCCTTAGGTTAGTTGGGTCTAAGTAGTTCTAAGTTCTAGGGGACTGATGACCATAGATGTTAAGTCCCATAGTGCTCAGAGCCATTTGAACCATTTGAACCTGAGCTTAGATTTCATGAATTATAAGTTAATGATGGTGAAAATAGGGTTCTCTGAGATAAAATAGTACTGAAATACCAAGTTTCAAAAAAATTTCACCAAAATTATGAAGCCTGTAGCATGTACGCTACGTCAGAAATACTTTTATCGTCCTGGTGATGACAAATTTGTAGGGTTTCCTTAGGTGGATTTTATATATGAACTTACAACTGAAATACACAAATATATTTGTGTAAGTACCACAAAAACATATTTTATTGCTGTATTTGAAAAGAAACCACTTGGAAAGTTCTTCGTAGTAAGGGCTAAGTTACACGTTATATGTTAGGCCTAATGTTATACACTGAATGCTGCTCCACACATCCAGTGACCCAAATGTATGGCAATATGTTTCAATATACTTACCAAGTCTCTGTAAACACCAGGTGGAACGATTTACCTGCCGCTAAGATCCCCGACCGTGAACTCCTCTCCTTGGTCACAGGACCATTCGAGAACTGCTGTGTTGACGTCCTCGTCGTCGGAAGATCTCCGACTGCTGCGAATCAGTTCCTCGACTGCCCAGACGTGGTTGTCTGTGGTCGATGCCGATGTCGGTGGCCTTCCTTCCCGATCAGCATCGCCCACGTTTATGCGCATTTGGTCCTACAGTTGGCACCACTTCATTATCGCTGGTAGTCCCGTTTCGCTCCTACACTGTGGTACAGCTGTTACCCATATCGCAGCCGAACTGGGTCTGAAGGACATTCTTTTCTGACAGAGCGCCACACTTCCTGCCATGTGATCTTAGCGTGGGACAACACGCGCAGCTGGCCGCTGTGGCCGAGCGGTTCTAGGCGCTTCAGTCCGGAACGGTCGAATGTTCGAATCCTGCATCGGGAATGGATGTGTGTGATGTCCTTAGGTTAGGTTTAAGTAGTTCTGAGTCAGGGGACTGATGTCCTCAGATGTTAAATCCCACAGTTCTGAGAGCCATTTGAACCAACACGCGCAACTTACTGTCCATCCTGCTCCTTCTTAAACTTGTAAAAATAATTCCATTTTTCTGAGAAACAAAAATATATTTAGTGTTTAGTGCACTGCACAAATGTGAAACACTTACATGCTGACAAACCACATACGAAACAACTTTTCTGACGTTCATTCATCATCTCAGGTAGCTACGTGGCATGGAATATATTTACTGTTTGTGATGACACAGGCGTTGATGCTTTGAAGCGTTTCCTCATTTGAAATGTCATCATATTCCTTCTCTTATCCTTCATTCTCTTCTTGGTATTGCATTCTCTCTCGTGAATGCGAAAGTATAGAACTTACGTAGACCCAGTGCTACATCGAAAGAAAAACATATAGCCATAATGCTGTGAGGAAATAAAGGGTGAACAGTCACTTGTTCGACAGCGTAGGATATACTACAGTATTACAGCTGACTCTAAACGCATTCTAGTTCAAAATTACCCAAAACAAGCAGAGTATGCCGTTATTTCTCGAAGCCATGCTAATACTGAGATAAACAGGTTTCCTCAGTCAGATACCGTAACCTACGGAACATTTTAATTAACTTGAGCACGTGGTGTAAAGTGTACCTTACAACCACGGACCGAAAATTTAGTTAATAACTTTAGTTAAAAAAAGGTAAAAGTAAATATGAATATTCACAACGGCAAGAAACTTGCTGGCCGGAGTGGCCGTGCGGTTCTAGGCGATACAGTCTGGAGCCGGGCGGCCGCTACGGTCGCAGGTTCGAATCCTGCCTCGGGCATGGATGTGTGTGATGTCCTTAGGTTGGTTAGGTTTAATTACTTCTAAGTTCTAGGCGACTGAGGACCTCAGAAGTTAAGTCGCATAGTGCTCAGAGCCATTTGAACCATTTTTTGAAGAAACTTCTTTTCCCATGAGGTTACCGGTTTCAGCTTGTTTTAGACCATCTTCAAATCTACCACCATGATGGTGGTGGTGAAAGGAGCAAGTGCTATGTGTGACTGCAGTTAGCGTTCGTAGAGACACAACGACAGCTCCTTTAACTACCACCGTCTACTGTCATGGTGGTAGGTCTGAAGATGGTCTAAGACAGACCGAAACCTGTCAGCTCATAGAAAAAGAAGTTTCTTGCAGTTATGACTGTTCACGTCCATTTTTAAGTATTAAAAAGTCGATGTTCTCAGAAATTACTAAAAAACCAAGAATATATATTGTTGCATATACGCTACTTGAGGACATGAGGCTTAAAGGAGGTGGGGGATATTGTGTCGTCAGTAGAGAAGGAGTAACAGCAGAACTAGTCTGTGAGGAGATTCCAGTGATTCAGAACGTGGGCTACTCTCCTGGGTGAAAAATCCATCAGCGATATTTCAACCCTTCTGAATTTAACGAAGGAGACTTGATGGTGTGATTCCGAAGTGGCAACGCGAAGGAACAACTATAGCTAATCTAAGTCCATGCAAACCACATGCAATGACGGACGGGAGTCGCCGAGCATTACGGAGGGAGGTTGTGATAAATCACATTAAATCTGCGGACAGTACCAAAGCGTTACCAGCATTCCAGAGAGCACAATGAAACTGCATAGTATTGTATTCTGCCTGGTTTAAACTTTTATTGACGCTGATTATAACGCGACAGGATTTCACAACTTTTGTGAAGATCTGAACTGAATTACTACAGCCTGACTGGACGTCCAATTACACGCTTCCCTGCCAAACTAATGGCTCTTACACTTGTACAGTCCTTTTCATCCAGTAAACAGTTACTTCACCTCACCACACCTTCCACCCGACTCCACCCTACACAAGAAAATACTATTGTCCACCTACCAAATCTTCTAAAGAAACCCTAAAGAACTTAAAAGCGGGTGAAGAGCATTCTTCTTCTCATTGAAACCAGGTAACATCAAAAATATCTCGTTATACTGTTTGTGTTCGCCAATTCCAAATGTGCAGTGATTCATTTACATGCCACATCTTCTACGGCATCTTGCGTAGGGATACTACATACGCTTTTGATTGTTAGTTCACAGTCGAAATTGGAGAACAGCAGCAAATAAATGGGAAACTTTATAGCCTTCAACGGACATTATCGAGTCTATGATTCATTGTTGAAAGGAATAGTGTACAGTGGTCGATTAGCTACTCGTAAGCAACACTTTTGTAGCCAGTGCTAAGCGACAGTTGAGGTAGTGTGAAGAGCGAGCCAGCTGGACAGTGAATGAATGGAAACCAATGATTTAGGCCAATGAATCACGCTATAACTTACAGCAAGCCGATGGAAGTGAGTGCCTGGAGAACGTTACCTGCCATCACGTCTATCTACATCTACATCTTCATACATACTCAGCAAGCCACCTGACGGTGTGTGACGGAGGGTACTTTGAGTACCTCTATCGGTTGTCCCTTCTATTCCAGTCTCGTATTGTTCGTGGTTGGTTGGTTGGTTTTGGGGAAGGAGACCAGACAGCGTGGTCATCGGTCTCATCGGAATAGGGAAGGATGGGGAAGGAAGTCGGCCGTGCCCTTTCAGAGGAACCATCCCGGCATTTGACTGGAGTGATTTAGGGAAATCACGGAAAACCTAAATCAGGATGGCCGGACGCGGGATTGAACCGTCGTCCTTCCGAATGCGAGTCCAGGTATTGTTCGTGGAAAGAAAGATTGTCGGTGTGCCTCTGTGTGGGCTCTAATCTCTCTGATTTTATCCCCATGTTCTCTTCGCGAGATATACGTAGGAGGCAGCAATATACTGTTTGACTCCTCGGTGAAGGTATGTTTCCGAAACTTCAACAAAAGCCCGTACTTAAATACTAAACGTCTCTCCTGCAGAGTCTTCCACTGGAGTTTATCTATCATCTCCGTAACGCTTTCGCGCTTGCTAAATGATCCTGTAACGAAGCGCGCTGCTCTCCATTGGATGTTCTCTATCTCCTCTATCAACCCTATCTGGTACGGATCCCACACCGGTGAGCAGTATTCAAGTAGTGGGCGAACAAGTGTACTGTAACCTACTTCCTTTGTTTTCGGATTGCATTTCCTTAGGATTCTTCCAATGAATCTCACTCTGGCATCTGCTTTACCGACGATTAATTTTATATGGTCATTCCATTTTAAATCACTCCTAACGCATACTCGCAGATAATTTATGGAATTAACTGCTTCCAGTTGCTGACCTGCTATGTTTTAGCTAAGTGATGGAGGATCCTTCTTTCTGTGTATTCGCAGCACATTACACGACTACATTGATATTCAGTTGCCATTCCCTGCACCATGCGTCAATTCGTTGCAGATCCTCCTACATTTCAGTATAATTTTCCATTGTTACAACTTCTCTATATACTACAGCATCATCCGCAAAATGCCTCAGTGAACTTCCGATGTTATCCACGTGCTCATTTATATATATTTTGAATAGCAACGGTCCTACGACAATCCCCTGCGCACACCTGAAATCACTCTTACTTTGGAAGACTTCTCTCCATTTAGAATGACATGCTGCCGATAGTGAAGTGCGAAGACCATAATGTTGCGGAATTGGGATTATGGTGTGGTCTCCTTATTGAAGCTAAACAAATGCTAAACATCGCAGTATATAGAAACATTTTGTAGCATTGTGTATTGCGCACATTGGAGCAACTGTTCGTAGATAGTGATTCTATCAGAATGAAATGCACCCTGTCGTAAAGCAGCATCAATGAGGCAGTGGTTTATAGGTAATGGCAATCGTGAAGTGTACGGGCCTGCCCAGAGCCCTATCTGAGACGTATGGAGCCCTTTTGGGGTACTTAGAACATCAACTTCGTTTCGGACCCCAGCGTCCAGTATCACTGCCATTCCTCCTTACACATCCAGACACATCGGAAGTATCCCCAACTGAGTTAAAGCCATCACGTAGGTACTGGGTGGACACCCCATATATCGATTGTTGATCATGGCTTTTGACGTGACAAGTAGATTTTGATGGTACCTCGTGTAAATATGGTACTCGTGAGAATCAGACGAATAACATTCGTCATCATCTTTTAAATTCTGTAATTGCTTCTTAGGAGACTGGGTATGTGTGTAACGGGGGTGGTTGGTGGTATGTTACTCGATGTAAAGGACAGTGTACAAGTGTACACAGCCATCGGTTGGACAGGGAAGCGTGTAGGCTTACGTCCAGCCAGGCTATAGAAATTCAGTTCGGTTCTTCACATTTTTAAGTTGTAAAATCCTGTCACATTGTAGTCGACATTAAGAAATATTGAAACCTGGTACCCTGCTGTGTGAAGCTCCTACTATTCTGCTTCCTGCCCTGACCGTGCTTAAGGCATTGAATTCATCGTTTGCTAGTTGAGTGATGGGGCCTTGGCTTGTAATCACAGTTAAGCAGATTAGGAGTGATGATATATTAAGGTTGGCAAGGGTTGATACAGCTCTCCTCAAATAAGAATAGTCATCAGAGTGGATCAAACATGCATACCTTCTTGAAATACCCACAATTACTACACATTTTGAAACTTCCCCTTTGAAAAATTAAGGACGACTTTGAAGGTAAACTTCTACGTTATTTGATTTTCAAACAGCTGAGCAAAACTGAACGTACTCAGAGATTTCTCTCTTTACTTATTCTGATCATCACTACACTGACACACAGTGACTTTCAATAATCCCTACAAAAGAATGGCCCTGACTAACAATAACCTATACCTTTCATGAATCACTTACCTCACATAAATTTTCGTTACTCGAACTACTGCAATACAGCGAGCGCCAATACTGCCAGCTAAATAAAAGATTCTAACTACTGAAGGGACTAACTACTGGTTGGCATAGTTAGCAAATGAAAGATTTTGATAGAGAACAAACAATGTGTTTACCTTAATGACGTTCAAAAGTCATAACATATACATAATTTTGTGACATCCAATTAAATAAATTTCCTTTGCTGACGGACACACGTCCATATCGTCCACTCAAAACTCTGGAATCTCTCTCCCTACATCCACCACTGCTGGCGGCTTACCTCCAACTGCCCAACGCAATGCGCTGTTCACATCTAACTGCCCAACACTACAATAGCGAATATTCCAACAATGCCAACCAGCCACAGATGGCACACAGGACAGTCAGTGATTTTCATACATAGTGCTACGTGGCGTTACCAACATAAGAACCTAATCACCCTCTACTTACAATTTGTAGCACAGCTCAGAAGATTGAACAAGTTAAAACGCAATGAACTAGACGGAAGAAGTGTTTGGATACGAGATAACTATTACTTTACCAGAAGACAACAGTCGATCAATCTAGAAAAGTCACCCATGTAGGTAATCAAACGAGACTTACAAAAACGAAGTAGTAAAACATGTAACAGTGTTAGCGAGAGAGATACTTCGTAATGATGGGACATGGTAGTAGAAAGTGCAGAATATCTAAGCGATGGGGTAAAGGCATCGACGGTCGAGATGTGATTGTAATTTCGAGTTACCACGACAACTCCGGAATATCTGATTGCCGCAACTAGCAACGAACAAGGCCGATTAATTGGCTATTGTATGTCGACCTTCTTGTGCCTGCGCAGAGAGCTATACTGTTTCAACGTGGCACCTAAACCTGTGGTCTGGAGACAGATTCTACCAATCGAGGAAGTCCTTGGTTCCCATTGGGGCAGAGCTCTTGATGTGGGGATGATTTAAGCCCCCGAGTTAGGAACAAAACAGAGGACTGCACAGATTTCTCTATTCTTCTTAGCCAACTTTACTGTCCTCATTTGAACAGTACCAGGTAGGTTACACAGGTTATCTGTCACTGAGTCATTCTGATGGTCAGAACCGCTGCCCTAGCTACTCTCAAGTGTATGCATGCGCGAAGGACAGTTGATATTTCCTACATCGGGAGATACCATGTAGGCGAAAATTACTAACTTCTGACTTTACCACAGTTGCGATAAGTGAAACTATTTACAATAAGTCTATAGCGGGCCACTCTTGGTGTCTATAACATTTCTGTCTTCCTCTCTCAGGACACACACAATATCACGGCTCAATTTACAGTAAAAATACGTGCTTAAATTTGAAGTGGACGTACGTATGTGTGTTAACTATCTCCTGTTAAACCATTGTATCGACTTCATCCAAACGAGGAACCCATATCGCTGTTGCGCAAGAGCCACTCTGGGGGTGAGAACCATCTATCTGTCAAAGGGGTGAGAGTGGGGATGAAATATCTGTGTCTCTAACGACAAGCGAATACCTATAATTCAGTCGTCCATTTTCTAAGCCTAAGATCACTTAGTAACTTGCAAAAAAATTTACATATAATTTAAAATCTTTACGAGACTTTTCATGTTTATGCAATAAAACTGCAGCATCAAGCATTACCTTTTAATTAATTACTTCTTTACCAACGATTCTATTCACAACACATTTTGCAACACTATACTCATGTCACACTGGATGCAAATGAAAAATTATGTCATTGTATAACATATAATTCTAGAGATATGACGTCATAAACATTGAGTTGTGAGAAAACGATACTACAGGGTGAAACTTGCTAGAGATACATGTGAAATATGCGTACAAATTTATGTGAGATATGTTAAATATATGTGACATATAAAGGATATGGGCATATGTGTGCAAAACGGGGCGGGGTGACGGGGGGTTGGCTGGGGGGGGGCGGTGTGGCGGGGGGGGGGGGGGGGGTAAGTAACGTATCACCCCACAACATAAGGTCTTCAGTTATCGCTGTATGTCTTGTGCGAATGTAGTCACTGTGACGCCACTCCCCCTGTCTGCGGCGGACCAAAATGCGACCATTACTTTCAAACAAACAGAACCTGGATTCGTCCGGAAATACTATCAGATACCACTCCCGCCCTCAGTGACATTGTTCCATACGCCATTGTCATTTAGATTTACATATGTCAAAGGTAGACGGAGAAGTGGACGACGCGCACGCAATCCATGTCGTAATAAACGGCAACGGGCTATCACCCCTTATAGTATACGATGTGTTGTACTTTTCCGCTGTTGCGCCAGAGCCTACAAAACTCAGCGATGCCACTCGGATTAGGTGTCTATCATCTCGGGTGTGGTCTGGGTGGTGCGACCTGACCCGTCTCGTCGTGTTGTACGGCCTTCCGCGAACAATCACGCTCACACCCGTTGCACTGCCAAAATACCTTTTCCCACCCGAGCAGCGATATCCCGGATGGATGAATCACACATTTTCTCATGTCAATAATGCACCGCCTTTCAAATTCATTGATTTCAATTTACGTTTCGTACATATGTCACGAGGCATCCTGCACGTCTCTTAAGTGCATTGATCCATTACTTCGGTTTATAACAACAGAGAGAACCTCTGGTACACTTTACCGGTAGGTAGTGTTACGCCGCGATATCGATGTTGACCTTGGACCCGCAGGGGACTAGTTCAAATGCTAATCATTTCTGCAGAGGCCGGCCGAAGTGGCCGAGCGGTTCTAGGCGCTACAGTCTGGAACTGCGTGACCACTACGGTCGCAGGTTCGAATCCTGCCTCGGGCATGGATGTGTGTGATGTCCTTAGGTTAGTTAGGTTTAAGTAGTTCTAAGTTCTAGGGGACTGATGACCTCAGAAGATAAGTTCCATAGTGTTCAGAGCCATCTGAACTATTTCTGCAGAACAAACTAATGTGCATGTCTTGTGAATATGAGCATCTTATCTTTGAACATGAGTGTGTATGAAAATAAATGCATACATGTTGTGGGGGTACGAATCAGCTACCTCCTATTGAGGTGGGGGACATAATGTGGAGAGAGAAGAGGGGAGGTAGCGAATAACTGCCAGAGTGGAGCAAGGAGAAGACGGACACAAATATGGAGGATGAGGTGATGTATAGATTAAAGGGGAAAGAGAAGTGGAGATAGAAAGGCAAGAGGAGTAGATTAGGGAGTGGAGAGGCTTATATGGGTGGAAAGGGAAGAGCCGAAAGACAGAAGGGGGGTGGAGAAGATGAAATGTGAGAGAGGGAGGGAGCAAATCATGGATGGAGAAAGGAAAGAGTAGGAGATTGGCAAAGAAAGGGGGCAGGAGCAGTTGGACAGAGAGAAGGGCAAGAGGAGAAAGAGAGTGGGCGACGGTGGACATAGAGGAGAAAGAAGAAGAAAAAAAGAGATTGGTGGAGGGTAGGGGAAGAGATATTAAGAGAGGTGCAGAGACAGAAAAGGAGAAGATGGACCTACTGATCTGTAATAAATAAGTACCGGGCTACGCTGGGCACTCAGCTAGTTAATTCGTCTAGTTACATCTTTGCTAGTCTCAGAGGTTTGTTAACTTACAATTAACCTAATTCTGATGTGGCGGTAATAGGTTTCCGAGCCTGGAGAGTATGGAATCATAAACCCCCTCTACGGATTTTATGTCAAGTCGATAGCAAAAATGTACCCAAAGATGTTTCTACAATTACGATTCATTGTTTCATCCGAAGGTTAGATGAAGCAAATGCTTTACAGATGCTTTAGCCGAAAGCCCAGTATTCCTTACAATCCCCATTGCATTCCGACTGACATTCTGCAGTGGATTTACAGCCTACTCTTATCGTGTAACTTGTGTTCCTCGTCGCACGGTCACGCGGGAAGTCACAATTTATTGCGCTGCGAGGGATTAAATTAGCCGTCGGCTGTCAAAGAAGATGAGTGACGCGGCGTTGCGCCGCGCGGCGCCGCGTCCGTCAGTCCGTCTTTTTCCGCTCATTTACATTTCCATTAGCCGGGACATGGCTGGCGCCGCGTGACTTGATTAACGAGCGGCAAGGCCAGCCATCCCTCTGCAAACTCCGCCCTCCGCCGGAATCCCTCCGGCCCGGGAAATCCGCACTAGCGCCACTTCCGGGAGACAGTTGCCGCCCCTTCCGTCCGCCGAGGCCGCTAGTGCTCCCCAGTTCGGCCCCCACTTTTCTTTCTATCTCTTGTCTCTGGTGCTGATCGTCTTCGTTTCTGCAGTCCGATTTCCATCCAATCCACTTTTTGCAATGGCAAACAAAAGTTCTCCACCGATGTTCTTTAATAATATGGGGTGGAAGCACTCTTGTAGTAGATTCGGTAACGTTCCACTGGGGACATATGCTTGAATGTTCCGCCTTGTTTCGGGGGAAAAGAAATGAGTAAGAGTGACTGTTTTATACACTACTGGCCATTAAAGTTGCTACGCCACGAAGATGTGCTACAGACGCGAAATTTAAGCGACGGGAAGAAGATGCTGTGATATGCTTTTCAGAGCATTCACACAAGTTTGGCGCCGGTAGCGACACCTACAATGTGCTGACATGAGGAAAGTTTCTAACCCATTTCTCATACACAAACAGCAGTTGACCGACGTTGCCTGGTGAAACGTTGTTGTGATGCCTCGTGTAAGGAGGAGAAATGCGTACCAACACGTTGCCGACTTTGATAAAGGTCGGACTGTAGCTCTAAGGCGCTGCAGTCATGGACTGTGCGGCTGGTCCCGGCTTCGAGTCCTCCCTCGGGCATGGGTGTGTGTTTGTCCTTAGGATAATTTAGGTTAAGTAGTGTGTAAGCTGAGGGAGTGATTATCTCCGGCGGTACTCCGCAAGGTTACCGCCCCTCGATTGTGCCATTCCAGCACTAATCGAAGTGCTAGGTTTTTCAGATGCCAGCCAGCCAGCCAGCCAGCCGAGCAGCAGCAGCAGCAGCGGTCCCGGTCCCGGTCCCGGCCAGCAGCAGCGGTCGAGCCGGCAGCAGCCAGCCCGCCGTCCTGCAGCAGCAGCAGCAGTGGTCCAGCCAGCCAGCCAGCCCAGCCCAGCCCAGCCCAGCCCAGCAGCAGCAGCCCCGGCCCCGGCCCCGTCCGCGGCAGCAGCAGCAGCTGCGGCATTCCTGCCACCCGTCACCATCACCGCCACCACCGCCACCACCGTCGCCGCCGCCATCGCCTTCACCGTCACGATCTCCCGCGCCGAATGCTGCGTCCACGCCAGGACCTGGCCCTTCCCGCCACCTCCCTATAGCTCCCGTCCCTCATATCACCACCCACCCTTCTGCCACCATTAAACGCCCTAGTGGCACCACCACCTCCTCCGTTCCCAAAAAGACCCTGCCCCATCCTCCTTCCTCCCCCCCCCAGGATGCCATGGATGTCTCCCCGCCTGGCCATGCTCCCTCCACCCCCTCCTCCCCCTCCTCCTCCTCCCCCACATCTTTATACAAATACCTCCTCTACTGTCCCGATCCTTCCCTTCTCGAGGCCTGGAATCTCTCCCTCCTCCTCCGCCAACACTTCCCTGGTGCCCCCATCTCTCTCCTCACTCCCAGACGGGATACCGTTCTCATCTCCTCCCCCAGCCCAACCCTCCATACTGACATCCTCTCCCGCCTCCACATCACCCGTTTTGGCCCCAACACCTCCCTCACCCCTGCTCCTTCTCCTTCTCCAACCCACCAACCCCAACCCCCGCGTCGCCCGCCGACACTCACCGCCATGATCACTCAGCTTAGACCGACGATCACGGAGGAGGAGGTGTTGCCGGAGATCAAGGTGCATTCCACGCTGGAGGTGCGGGCAGTCTGCCACATTTTCAACTCGGCCGGCCCCAACCGCCTTATGAGGGTTTTCTCCGAGGATGCCCCCTCCATTGACCATCTCCTGAAGGAGGGTGCCCTCCTCTTCAACCAGCGCTACAAGGTCGACCCCTCAATCCCTGTGCTATAACTCACACCCAACAGCCAAGTGCCGCGAGGCCCCCACCTGCCCGCATTGTAGGCAAGCGCACTTCCTCTGGCAGTGCCCTAAGCTTCAGTCCCCTCCCTCCAGCAATACCTGTAATCTTCCCCATCCCACATACTCCCAAAAGTGGAAAGCCCGACCCCCTCCGACCACTCCTGAACTCACCGTCCCTGTCCGTACTCTGGACGCCTCCACCCTCCCGGCAATTCCCTTTGCCCACCCCCTACTGCTGAGGACATCATCAGATTCCTCACCATCGTCCTTCAGAATGTTCATCCTTTTCAGTGCACCCAAACTCTCCAACAGATATCCCTCGCTGCCCATTCCACTTTCCACCTCAAAATGTACGCCAACTACTCCAACAACCAGGCCCATTTCACCTTCTCCCATCTTGACACCCTTGTCTAAATCCCTTCCCGCCAACGAGAACCTCTTCCTGCACACCCTTGCCACCCACCTCGTGGATGCCTTCCTCCTCAATGAAACCTTCCTCCAACCCAACCACACCATCCACACTTCGCCCTACCTCCTCCACCACTCCGAAAATCCCCTCCCGATTGCACATGGTGAGTTGCCATTGGTCACCATCGCCAGATCCCCGTTCGGCTCCAACCTCTCCTTCCCAACCCCACCGACCACCTGATCCTTAGTCTCTTCTTCCCTGGCCTTACCGTTACCTGCGCCACCATCTATGTCCGCCCTAACGCCCCTATTCCCTTCGAATTCCTCTCCCACATTGACCGTACCTTCTCCTCCTACATGATGCCGCCAACCTCAACATCCATAGTCGTTCCGCCGCCCAGTTATGGCGGTGGCTTCGGTTCCTCTCCTCCCTTCAAGGCGACCTCATCCCCATCCCCCAGCACACCTGTCACAAATCCAACTCCACTCCCGATGTTATCCTTTCCACCCCCAACTTCCTAGGCCGCATTACGGTGGATGTCCTGGAGCCTATTGGTAGCGACCACCTCCCTGTCCTCCTCACCATTTCAGACGGTCGTCGCCCCCGCCCCACCCTCGCCATGACCCTCCCCCTAAGTATGTACATGACTGTTCCCGTGCCAACTGGAATGCCTACCGGGATACCCTTTCCACCCAGGTCGATAGCCACCGCTTCACCTACCACCACCCTTTCTCCAGCAGACCTTGTCTGAGGCCGTGGAGGCCCACGTCCCTACTGTCGCCATCCACCCCCACCGTCCTACCTTACCCCCACAGGCCATCCTCCTCCTCTGTGAATCCTGCCGTCTCTACCGTGTCTTCCTCTGCATGCATGACCCGGACACACTACGACGCCACTGGCAACTCCACCGACACATTCGTAATTTGCTCGCAGCTAAGAAACGCCGGGACTGGCGACAGACTTGCACCCATTTCAATGGTACCCTACCTATCAACTCGTCCAAGTTCTGATCAGCCTTCCGTCGCCTTACTGGAACTAAACCCTCCCCATACTAACCTCTTCTCCATGATGATCACCCCTTCCCTGGCACCCTTAGTAAGGCCAATCACTTGGTCTGCTACCACACCGATGTGTTTTCCATCCCCGATGATCCCCAGTTTGATTACTCCCTCTTCCAGGACGTCCGCGATCGAACTGACGCCTCTGTCCCTCCCCTCGCACCTGGTTTCCAGTACTTATACAACATGGCACACACGGAATTCAATGCCCCTATCACTACACGGGATCTCATTACTACACTCCGCACAAAACCCAACACTGCTCCAGGTCACGATCGTCAGCTCCAGGTCACCTTCGTGAAGCTCCTGTCGATTTCCTCTCCACTCTGGCCAGGCTCTACAATGTATTCCTGTCCACCGGTTACTGCCCCGACCTGTGGAAAACCTCCCGTATCCTGATGTTCCTTAAACCTGGCAAACCGCCATCCTCTGTCTCCTCCTACTGTACCGTCAGCCTTACCTTGGTCTTCAGCAAGGTCCTGGAATCTATCCTCACCCGACGCATCCACCAGCATCTCCGCCAGCACTGCCTCCTTCCCGTTACCCAGTATCGCTTTCGGCCGTCCTTCTCTTCCGACGACCTTCTCCTTTACCTCACTCATCTCCTTTCTGGCCAGCTTAATTCCCGACGCTCTGTGATTTTCGTCTCCCTGGAACTCGAACGTGCTTATGACCACATATGGCATTCCGGTCTCCTCTTCAAGCTCCAAACCTTCACCCTTCCCATTAACTACGTCCATCTGATCGGCTCCTTTCTCTCCCACCGTCCTTCCTACGTCACCATCCATAACACGGATTCCTACACCTTTTTCCCCCTCTGCCGGTGTGCCCCAAGGCTCCGTCCTCTCCCCCCTTCTGTACCTTTTGTACACGGCGGACATGCCGCCGCCGTCACTCCCCGTCTACCTTCTCCAGTTTGACGATGACACCGCCTTCCTTGCCAATGCCCCCACCCTGCAGCGCTCGCAACACCTTCTCTAATCCCATCTTGACCGGTTCACCGCTTGGTGCAACCAGTGGTTGCTCAAGGTCAATCCCTCCAAAACCCAGGCGATCATTGTAGGCAAAACCACCCCTTCCTTCCACCTCCTTGATTTCTACCTCACCATCTTTGGCCGCCCTATCGCCCTCACTCCCACCCTTAAGTACCTTGGCCTCACCCTCGACCGTCGCCTCTCCTGGACTCCCCATCTCCGGACAATCCAAGCCAAGGCATGCTCCCGACTCCGTCTCCTCAAGCTCCTTTCCGGCCGTACGTGGGGTCTGGACCCCTCCACCATCCTCCACACCTATAAATCCCTTATCCGCCCTATCCTTTGTTACGTCCATCTGGCCTGGATCTCCGACCACCCCCCTACCTTTTATAAATCCCTACAAATCCTTGAACGCCATGCTCTCCGCCTCGCCTATCACATCTGTCTCCCCTCCTCCATGCGGATCCTGTATGATCTCATCCCCTTCTCCCACCTCCTCATTTTCCTTGAAAGGATATGGATCCTCTGCACCTCCCGCAAACTCGATCCTCCTCATCTGTTTGTCTCACCCATCCTCTCCCACCCCCGCCCGCTGCCGCGCCTGTATTCCTAAGTCCCCCCGGTCCCCATCTCTCCACCATCCTTACCCTCTCCCAAGGTGGCTTCCTCCAGCTCCCCCTCCCTGATGATGTCCTCCTCCCCTCCATCTACCCCTCCTACCAACTTTGATCCTCCCTCCCTCTTCCTGTGTCTGTTCCTTTGGGCACCCTCCCTCCCTCCTCCCTTTCTCCCCACTCCTCCCCCTGGGCCCCCCTCCCCTGTCCCTCTACTCCTCCTCCCATCTCCTCAGCCATTGGCATCTTTGTTCTCCCCTCTCCACCCTCTCCACGCCCCCTCACCCTTCTACCCCTCTTGGAAGGTCTCCAGACTCGCATAAGCTACGTGGACATTCGCGCGCCAGAGATCATCGCCATCAGTGTCTCGTGTGTGTGACGTCGTTTTGTGTTTTTAGTGTCCGCCGTCACGCTTCTACGTTCACTTGTGCCGTCGGATTCATCAGTGTTATATGTGCCGTGTAAACGTGTTTTCAGTGTCGTTATCGTCGAGTGTGAACGGCTCCGTGCTTTTTGTGTATCTGTGACCACTATTTTTTGCCCATCACTATGTTCAATCGCATTCTCCATTCTTGTACTGTTATTTTCAACACTATGGCTGAAGAGCGGTGTAGCATGCCACTGGAAGCCTACCTGTTTGTTCAGGTATTAAAATAACAATAAAGGAGAAAAAAAGGGAGTGATGAC
The DNA here is from genome assembly GCF_021461385.2 of Schistocerca piceifrons. NCBI lineage: Eukaryota > Metazoa > Arthropoda > Insecta > Orthoptera > Acrididae > Schistocerca > Schistocerca piceifrons. The sequence continues at coordinate 768,443,329 of NC_060140.1, read as the reverse complement.
CTTAGCAGTTAAGTCCCATAAGATTTCACACATTCGGTTTGTAGCCTATCCCAGTTGCGATTTATCGTATCGCGACACTGCTGCTCGCATTAGTGGAGATCCAATGAACGTTAGCAGAATATGGAATCGGTGGGTTCAGGAGGGTAATACGGAACACTGTGCTGGATCTCAACTGCCTCGTATCGCTAGTAGTCGAGATGACAGGCATCTTATCCACATGACTGTAACGTATCGTGCAGCCACGTCTCGCTCCCTGAGTCAACAGATGGGGACGTTTGCAAGACAACAACCATCTGCACGCACGGTTCGATGCCGTATGGAGCAACATGGACTATCAGCTCGGAGACCATGGCTGCGGTTACCCGTGACGCTGCATCACAAACAGGAGCGCCTGCGATGGTGTACTCAACGACGAACCTGGGTGCACGAATGGCAAAACGTCATATTTCGTATGAATCCAGGTTCTGTTTACTCCATCATGATGGTCTCATCCGTGTCTGGCGACATCGTGGTGAACGCACATTGGAAGTGTGTATTCGTCATTGCCGTACTGGCGTATCACCCAGCGTGATGGTATGGGGTGCCATTGGTTACACGTCTCGGTCACCTCTTGTTCGCATTGACGGCACTTTGAACAGTGGACGTTACAGTTCAGATGTGTTACGAGCCGTGGCTCTACCCTTCATTCGATCCCTGCGAAACCCTACATTTCAGCAGGATAATGCACGACTGCATATTGCAGGACCTGTACGGGCCTTTCTGGATACAGAAAAATGTAAAATGTTCGACTGCTGCCCTGGCCAGTATATTCTCCAGATCCCTCACCAATTGAAATCGTCTGGTCAATGGTGGCCGAGCAACTGGCTCGTCACAATACGCCAGTCACTACTCTTGATGAACTGAGGTATCGTGTTGAACCTAAGAACATCACACACACCCATGCCCGAGGGAGGATTCGAATCTGGTCAATGGTGGCCGAGCAACTGGCTCGTCACAATACGCCAGTCACTACTCTTGATTAACTGTGGTATCGTGTTGAAGCTGCATGGGCAGCTGTACCTATACAAGACATCCAAGCTCTGTTTGACTCAATGCCCAGGTGTTCAAGGCCGTTATTACGGCCAGAGGTGGTTGTTCTGGGTACTGATTTCTCAGGATCTATGTACCCAATTTGCGTGAAAATGCAATCACATGTCAGTTTTAATATATCTGTCCAATGAATACCCGTTTATCATCTGCATTTCTTCTTGGTGAAGCAATTCTAATGTCCAATAGTGTAAAAACACTCCTTTGACTAAGAATGTATGCTACCACCACCACCACTTCTAATTACAACGTATACAGTTATCGTCATTACAATAAAATTAAATAAATGTGAATGGAAAAGGTGTTATATATCTTTCTTTTTTGTTGCCTACAATTCGCCATTCTATTTCAAAAACACCTTCTCTAACCATGAAAATTCCCCAATTTTTTTTTAGTTAAGCATCATTTATGATGGGAAACTTGATACGTGGGAGAACTCAAAAGTTGTCAACACTTTCGACACAACCTAACTTAAAAAATCTCACAGTATCTTCTGTGCATGCACGATTAAAGTCCTATTACAGTAATCTTGCATGTACGCTCCATTCTGCACTGAGCACTTTGGGTGCATTATGTCATTCCATGTCAATCCGCAATTCGCTAGAAGTTTGCAACAAGGGGGAACGAGAGCCAACGATTCATCTTGGTCTCAAGGAGTGAAATTGGGGCTTAAATTCATTACAGACGTCCAGCACAATACCGGTAGCGTGGCATGTAACATAAAAGTGTCTTATATTGCAGGTCGAGATGACTGAAAGTAGCAGGTGGAGAGTATCACATGAAGAGGAATCTGTACGCGCGTCAACGTTCACAACAGTGCAAAAGATTCAGCAAGTTCAAGAAACAATCAGCCACTGATGTTCAAGCTTCTTCTGTGAACTTGTCATGATACTGACTGTGAAAGCATCCATGAGGAACTCTGCTTCCATAAAGTTTCTGCCTAATGGGTACCAAGACAAGTTACTCAAGAAGTTAAGATTAAGATTTTCAACGCTCACTCGACCATTTCAACAGATAACGCGACCAGAACAGGAACTAGTGATCAAATATGCGTTCATATCTATGAACCAGAATCGAAACGTCAGAATATGGAGCGGGAGTTTCCCAGAATAAGAAGGATAGAAATATTCGAGACTCCATCAATGGGGAAGATTATGCGAACAATTTTTTGATGTGATATTGTGTCTGTACTGGAAGAGTGCACGACAGAGAGACGCAACCATCTGTAGAGAGTCTCACAGTGAAACGCTGACAGACAGAAAATGTTGCTGTTGCTTGAAAGCAGCGCCTTCACACGGCTCACCCCACCGTTAAAACCAGTAACAAATTAGACTTTCAGTTGCTGCAAGGCTCTTCCTGAAGCCCAGATCCTGCTCCCTGCCTTATGGACCGCTCAAGAATGCTTTGAGAGAGAGTCGATTTTCCCCGTATGTGGATATGCAGAAAAAGGCGCAAAAGTAGCTCCGCGATCATGCGGAATACGATTTCGTGTGGACCACTGGAGCAAGTGCATTGAAATGGATGTACAGGATGTTGAAAATTAATGTAATTAATGTACTATCATGCTCAAGAGCATCCCAATGACATGAATTGCGTTTCGCTTGATTTGTATACACTCCTTAATCATCCGGGAATGTCCTGTACCCCTCTCCAGAATAGTTCCTAGACTGTGCAAAATTGTTAGTGCAAGAGATAACGAAAGAACTCTAGTCTACATGGGTATCAGTCTAGATCCAAATTAATATCACAGTAATGCAAATATCGGGGAACACGTAATTAGATATGACACAAGCTTTAACATTTGTAAACTAAAATGACCTTTTAAAAACGCAGGATCCAAAATGAAATTACATTACGAAAATTTTTATACGTATCGAGCACGCTATCCAGCTACTACTGATCCTGTTAAATAAGCACGAAAGATCGTAAATATGGTTTGCCGTAGGCGGCGCCCAAGAAACCAGACCAGGTACAAACAAATGAAGAAAGTTAATTTCAATGGACAGAAACACAATTCAACTAATAATGACGAATCTTGGAAGGAGAAAATCCAAATTATGTCTTCTAAGTAAGACATAAAATTAGTCTAACGGCCTGGTAATGAGGAAAACGAAGTGCTATACTAAATATAAAATAGCTATAATCATAAATTATTAACACGTTTCGGATATACACTGCCGGAATCAAGTTCTTGAGTCACAAAATTAACTAAGTCTTTTGAAGTTCACGACACATTACGATAATGACGAGGTCGGATAAAAATTCTGAATCTGACAACACAGTCTGGTGGGAACAGCTGAGCCTGAGTTTCAAGGAAGAATATTCTGTGTCCAACGACGACAAACAATATGCAATCAAAGACATTTTAGGAAATCAAGAACCAGTCATCCGGTTGGGACCACGTCTTCTGTAGAGAGATCACGCTGTATGATCCAGGACGAGGAGGCTGGCCTGGCGGCTATTGCAGCTTAGCGACGACCCCGGAGTGAGCATATGACTGTGTAAAAGCAATAAGTATTCGGCTTCTGGCCCGCCCAAGATGCTCGCTCGGTGGGAACTCGCCGCCCAGGGCCCTTGCGCCGCCTTAAATAACGCCCTCGCTGCCATGATACATTCAGTCTTGATTTTCTGGCGACCTCGGCTGGCGCTTAGATCACCTTCTGGTGATGGGGTATACCGAAGCAATTTCCGAGTACTTTCTCCTGCAAAGCAGGCTGCCTGCCTCAGTGGAATGTAGTGTGGGATGCAGGCAGAGTAGTCACAGAACATACCCACAGCAGTTTCATTCCCAAATAACGGATTATGAGAATATTTTAATTTTTAGTTACCAAAAAACTTTTATAGCCTACCAGTCGGGATTCTAAGGCACTTATTATGTAAACTGATATAAAATGAGACTAGTTTGAGCCGCGCGGAATGGTCGCCTGGCCACGTGGTTAGAGGCGCCATGGCACGGATTGCGTGACCGCTCCCGCCGGGGGTTTGAGTCCTCCCTCAGCGTGTGTGTGTGTGTGTGTGTGATGTGTGTATGTGTGTGTGTGTGTGTGTGTGTGTGTGTGTGTGTGTGTTAGTCTTAGCATAATTTACTTTAAGTTAGTTTAGGTAGTGAGTAAGTCTAGGGACCGATGACCTCAGCAGTTTGGTCCTTTAGGAATTTACACACACTTTAACATTTAACACTACTTTCACTTCTAATGGCGTGGACGACTTTTCATTTATAAATAATTATATTTACTTAAAGCACACATCAAAAAAATACAATTTTTGTACTTCTACTGGTGACTTTTATGCTTATTGCAAATTTGCTCGGGTCTACAGACAATGGCAGATTGTTTTGTTTTAAGTGTGGTGTCACCGCCAGACACCACACTTGCTAGGTGGTAGCCTTTAAATCGGCCGCGGTCCGTTAGTATACGTCGGACCCGCGTGTCGCCACTAGCAGTGATTGCAGACCGAGCACCGCCACACGGCAGGTCTAGAGAGACTTCCCAGCACTCGCCTCAGTTGTACAGCCGCCTTTGCTAGCGATGGTTCACTGCCAAATTACGGTCACATTTGCCGAGACGATAGTTAACATAGCCTTCAGCTACGTCATTTGCTACGACCTAGCAAAGCGCCATTACCAGTTACTATTGATGCGGTAAAACATGTACCGTCAAGAGCGATGTTCACCATTTACGGATTAAAGTTAAGTATTCCAACAGCTACGTCTTTTTTTTGCTAAAGTCTAACTTCCTTGTCCTGTTCCAGACCTCACGCCAGCCTGCGTGAGCTAAAACGCGTGCCTTTCGGCTTCCTCTCATAGTGGGTTGGCTCTCTTGCCAATCCACAACATTAAGCATATAGATATGGTCCACTAATACCATGTAATTTGACTTTTCGTATCTTTCATCTGTATGCAATATAGTCATCTCTTTTTCTTAGCACGTGGTTTCTCTCCCTTCCGGATCCGGTGCTACTAACGAATTCACTGGCTTCTTTACCCCTCCCAGTTGTTTTCCCAAGCTGACGACGAAAGTCCGAAATCTCATTTTTTTTATTGGAAGCCAGCATTATTGAAATTATGTCTACATTCCTTATACTTACATAGATAAAAAAAAACGGTTCAAATGGCTCTGAGCACTATGGGACTTAACATCTCAGGTCATCAGTCCCCTAGAACTTAGAACTACTTAAACCTAACTAACCAAAGGACATCACACACACCCATGCCCGAGGCAGGATTCGAACCTGCGACCGTAGCGGTCGCGGGGTTCCAGACTGAAGGCCTAGAACCGCTCGGCCACTCCGGCCGCCTTACATAGATCACGTTGAAGAAAAGCACCAATGACCAGCGCATTTTTTTCTCTTCACGTTGTAGCATAGTGTCTTCTGATGCACGGTGTCAACGCCGCCCTTTGCGGCAATGTATGTAATTACAATTTCAGACTTCTTTACTTGTGATTACGACTCTGTTAGAGAGCTAAGGGCGGTAACAACATTGTTTCTCACAGTAACGTAAGGGACTATCATAACATCAAATTGAAAACCAAATGCCGGCCGGAGTGGTCGAGCGGTTGTAGGCGCTACCAGTCTGGAGCCGCGCGACCGCTACAGTCGCAAAATGGTTCAAATGGCTCTGAGCACTGTGCGACGTGACTTCTGAGGTCATTATTCGCCTAGAACTGAGAACTAATTAAACCGAACTAACCTAACGACATCACACACACATCCATGCCCGAGGCAGAATCCGAACCTGCGACCGTAGCGTTCGCTCGGCTCTATACTGTAGTGCCTAGAACCGCACGACCAATCCGGCTGGCCTACGGTCGCAGGTTCAAATCCTGCCTAGGGCATCGATGTGTGTGATCTCCTTAGGTTAGTTAGGTTTAAGTAGTTCTAAGTCCTAGGGGACTGATGACCTCAGAAGTGTAGTCCCATAGTGTTCAGAGCCATTTTTGAAAACTAAATAATGTAGCATGTACTTCACGTCCTTTAGGAGTAATAAAATCGGCAGGCAGTTCACCCTTGCTTTTCGGATATTACCGACTGGTGTCAGATCTTTTGACAACAACCAATGAACGAAATCGAGAGATGTATAAAGTTATCTGTGGCGATATTACGTCCAGACTCTTCAGGTTCAGTCACTAGGGTTTTCGCAACATTCTCTCCAAGCCGCACGGCTCTGTTCCTGCCCCTAATACACTTTCAACTTCCAGCAGTAGCTTGTTGCATTATAACAAGTTGCCCAGAGCTTTTTTCTATATCTACCATGCTTTTTGCCTGTGTTGTCGAAATGGACAGCGACCTCAAAATGTCACCGGGTATTCATGCACTACCATGCAGCATCCTGGAATACAGGTATCCCTAAGGGAAATTTCACACATCTCAAAAACGTCTCTGATTGGTTCCAATTTGTAACTTTGCCTATTTTCACGTCCGGCTGCTGCATTGTAAAAGCGAAGAACCCTGATAATAGAATGGAAGCGGTGACAAGACATAATTTCATTGAACAGTGGTCGGCCATTGCCAACACCTCAAAGCTGACTGATATTTTTATTTCTTGCCTTGTAAACACCAGTCAGGATTAGAACACAAATAATTCATTTCATGCTTATCTATATTCACCCAGTTTTCGAAAACGATGCGACCTCCCTTGTTGGTCCACATACGCACTATGTCAATGACGGGTACACGAAAGGACAACATAAAACAGTATCACAGTTCCTAATCGAATAACCTGTAGGTCCGTGGTCTTCTTTCAATACTTCCTTTTTGCTCCTCCTACCACAAATTCCAGTTTTAGGAACTGTAGACGATATTTGGTTCCCATTACGAGAAAACAATATAGTCACACTTCACAGAATCTGCACTAAAATGTTCTTCTCCATCTTGGTTCAGGTGTTCGTCCTGATCATCATTTTCGTGCATCTCTGAGTGTTCAGCGACATCTACCTCATTATCATCAACAATGGAAGATTCACATTCGCTTATCTCGTCATCTGATAGTCCTCTTTTCCGGAACATTTTGAGTTGGTAGAACAGACAACTTTTATGAAGTAATGTACCGAAATAAACATGTGCTTATCACAAGGAGGACTGTTTAACTCTGAAAGTATAACCAAATAAGAGACGCAGTGCAGAGAGACAAGTGGTCGTTGAAAAGTTGCTTCTAAACGCACGTGCCTCCTAGGCCCGCGAGTGAGGAAATGCGTACAAACACTTCAACACAATGCCTTTTTTTCCGAAATTGTGACTGACCTGACAAATTAGGAAGTCTTAAAACTTCATTGAAATAAAATGTGTAGTTATTAATAGAGAAGGTATTAAACAACACGGTAAAGGGTTAAAAATGAAATGACGTGTCGTAATGTCTTATGTTGGGCAGGCATTCGATCCAAGCACTCAAATGTAGGTTAAATAATCACAATCAAATGTTAGGTAGATGAACTGTCTTTACTATCGTGGCAAATTTCTAACAAGTCCTTTGACCCATGATGGTTCTTTCTCATTGCCCACAACCTAACTCCTTCAATACACGTCTACAGCCTATACATGTCTAAAGTGCATTATGCCGTACAAACGAATTGCACCCATTATTTTCATCTGCCAACGGTGATACATACTTCACGTAGATTGCTCTGATAAACTGCAAACTATATTCTGCCACACTTATTGACTAATTATATTTTGTTAACTTTGTCAACGTATCTGATTTAACACTTGCAGTCATTGGTGTTGTAACAGCCCAAGACTTTCCTCTACGTTAAACTAATTGAAAGCTTCGTACCTGTTACTTACTAAGAGTTGTAAAAGCGTCGCTCTCTCTAATCGGTTCTGTCCTGCACAAAGTTACGATGGGTCGAAGGCTACTCAGAAGGTAAGGTACGATCGGTAGCGAAATGTAAACCACAGTGAAAATCAAAATTGTTTTATTTGTAACAGCTACAACTCCCAGATACTGCTCTACATACGTGCCGTGCCGAGTCAGACATCAATCGTAGTGTAATACCAACTTCACAATAACCTCGTCATAGAAGGGAACCTCCTGTGCTTCCAGACAATTTCGTACGCTAAGCTTCCGCTTGTTGTCTGTGCCAGAATGTTGTCTTAATAGCTAGTGGTTCATTGGAGCAGAGATGGAAACCTGAATGAGCCAAGTCCGGGCTCATTCCCCATGGAAAGCATTTCCCATAGAAAACGATGCAGAGGCGTCCACTGCAGTGTGCGGCTGACATCTGTCACGAAGAAGGAAACGCATGGCAGTTACGTTACGCTGGATTACATGAAGTCAGGCGAAATCTCACGGCAGGCACTCATACTACGCGGGAGACACCATTTTCTAGGCATCTTCACGCGCACACTGTGCGCTCAAAACTGAGAAGAGCAACTTGACGGTGTCTACCGGCGTACCAGAGACGCCGCCCAACACATAAAAACTAACTTGCAAAGAGCTTCATTGTATTTCAATTGTGGTTTCCATTTCGCGATAGATCGTTCCTTGCTTTCCATATAGCCCTATTATTTTCAGGAAACACATTCGGAACAATCTGACAAGAATCATTGTCCTAGGCATTTTGTTTAATGACTTTCGAGTTCTGTAGGCGAATAGTTTAAATTCACCTTGTTACATTAGGTTGGATACTTTACAACACCTTATTCTGAACCCGTGCAGTTGCAGTCATAGTACCTTACATGAGGGACTTTATAAACTATATTCATCTCACTTTGAACCCCTGCCGCTATAGTTCCTGAGGCACGTCGTCAATAAAAGCGTTAGATTACGACGTTTGACACACATTTCACGCTTACGTTATCCAGATTATTCCCTATAATTTCGCTTTATTTACGCTACTAGATACGCCGCCAACCATTGAGTTAAGAGTTGTGTATTACTGTAACAGTATCGGCGGCTTTGTTGTTAATATCCATCTGTCAGCGATGTGATGGACAGCTGGTAACACATCACTCACTTTTGGCAGGATATTGTATATATACACCTTAGATAAGAAATCTTGCCAGCATCCAGCATGTGATGTACAACTGTGCCCTTGTTAGAAATATAGTCATACGAGGATATAACATAGACCTACACAATGTGGCGGATAGGGGAATGCTCTCCAGATATGGAGGGTACCGGGGATATAAAATACCCGGGGAGGACCAAAACTATCAACTGAAATCCACTAACGTCTGCCTGGTATCCAGCGGTTAGGGGTCAGCGTCTGTTCGCCTAGGTGGTGCGGCTGCAGCAACCTTCTCAACAATCAAGTCGTATTCCTCGTGATCTTTCCTCGGAAGGACCACCACCAAGTTAGTTTTCAACATGATGATAACACAAGGAATGAATCCACTACCCCGGGCACCAGTCGCAAGGCTGGCTTTACCTGGTCATCGGATTCCGAGGGACCAGGAGCATCATGTTACGCCTAAGGTTGAGAACCAGACGACGTCCAAATTATTACACTCAAAACAAAGACACTTCATCGGTACACTTAATACTAATACTCTTTTCAACCTGGCAAGATCAAACAACTTACAGACGTGCTGCAAAACTTCCAGATCAAAATCCTTGCAATCCAGGAAACACGATTTACGGACGAAAACCATTTTGATACAGACAACTACAGGATCTACAAAGGAAAACCAGCAGTTAAAACTAATGAGAAAGGACTCAAACAGTTTGGCACAGCTTTTGCAGTCCACAAATCTATCAGCGACTCTGTCATTGCCTTCCAGTCTGCCTCAGAACGTATATCAACGCTCTCAAATCGGCCAACAAAGCATATACCTTGATCAACGCACACGCACCCACAAACACCTATAACAAGAAGAACAGGCAGAAAGTGGATGACTTCTGGAATGACCTTGAAGAGACGACAAACAAAATTGCCAAACACCATGTAATAATCTTGTTAGGCGACTTTAACGCACAATTAGGTAAAGAGAAAAAATACAGGACAATCACCGGAATGCATACAGCTCACATGAGAACTAACAAGAATGGGGAAAAATTGATAAGCTTTCGCGAAAATTTCGGCCTCGTAATTATGTCAACACAATTCAAAAAACCCAACAAGAAACTGTATACTTGGAAGTCACCCAGCACAATGTTGGGTGAATTCCTGATAGACCATGTGGCCATCTCCAAGAGTAACACAGCAGAAATTCTGAATGTGGAAACGAGAAGAGGATTTTTTGACTCAGACCACCATCTCCTACAGATAAAGACCAGATTACAACCCAACAGAAAAAAGCCAAAACTAAACAAAGTGCTGAGACCAGACCCCAAATACATAAAACTCAACAAGGAAAACATCTTACAGGAAATTAGTCAGACAAACACTACAAACTGGACAGAACTTGTGGACGTCCTCAAATCCACGATGAAATTGGGTCAACCCCCGAGAAGGAGAAAACACAGGTGGTGGAATATAATATGTGACCAAGCAATAGAAGAAAGGACCAATGCCTGGAAAAACTTCAATAGTCACAAAACATCAGAAAAATGGCAACAATTTCTGGTAATCCGAAAACAAACATCGAAAACTATTCGGAGGGAAAAAGAAATTATGAGAAACGGCGACTAGATGAGATAGAACAAGATTTTAAGAAGAACAACACCAGGAATTTTTATAAGACGTTTAAAGAACATATTGCAGGATACCAGCCACCCAATCTTTGTTTCAAGAAACCGGATGGTTCACTAGAAACTAACACGAAGAATAACTGCCAAATCATCGCAGACTATTTCAACAAACTTCTCAACTGCGAAAGACCTACAGAGGATATTCACTACGAGACGTCTACACCAAATCCTGACGCTAAACCGCCAACCATCAACGAAATAGTAGAAATTATCAAGACACTGAAAAACAATAGAGCCCCAGGAGAAGATAGAATTATTGCAGAACTATGGAAACTAAATGATGAAAGATTAACAGGAAAAATTCACTAAATCATATTAAACATTTGGGAAACAGAACAGATCCCTTCTGAATGGAAATGCGCACTCATCCATCCACTCCACAAAAACGGGGACAAAACTGAACCAAATAATTTCAGGGGTATCTCACTCGTACCGGTCACATATAAAATCCTATCAAAAGTTCTCATGAATAGATTAGAAGAACAAGCTGACCCACAAATAGAAGAATACCAGGCTGGTTTTCGCAAGGGACGATCATGCAGAGAGCAGATCTGGAATCTGAAAATCATTCTCCAGATGAGAAACACCCGAAACACTGTGGTTACTTTTGTAGATTTTAAAAAGGCCTACGACTCAATAGACAGAGTAGCGCTCTGCAAGACGCTGGAAGAATTCAGCATTGACAGAAAGACAAGAGCAATCATTCGGGAAACATTAACTGACACAGTCTCCAAGGTTAAATTTATGGGGGATATCTCGGAACCATTTGAAATCCAAACTGGAGTGCGACAGTGTGACGGACTTTCACCATTACTCTTTAATATCATTCTTGAAAAAATTAGCAGGATATGGGAAAAAGAAGTCAAAAGAATCCAAATTGGCATTAGAAAAGATAATAGATTCAATGTGAAGTGTTTAGCTTTTGCGGATGACCTTGCAATCCTCACAAATAATAGAAAAGAAGCCACTAACGCCATAGAGAAGTTACACGAAATTGCACAAAGAACTGGCCTGAAAATCTCATATGAGAAAACCCAGTACATAGAAAGAGTGCCACAAGACAAATTGCCTATTGTGACAACCCATGGGAAAATCGTACAAGTACCACATTTTAAGTACCTGGGAGAAATCATCCAGCCATCAGGGATCAACCTAAAGGCCAATGAGGAAAGAATAAAAAAACTACAGAAAGCATATAAACTCACGTGGAACTATTATAACAAAAAGTCCATATCCATTAACGCAAATTTGAGGCACTACAACACTGTCGTACTTCCAGAGTCATTGTACGCATCTAAAACAACACAAATAGGTGGGCAAACTAAAATCAAAGAAATAGAGAAACAAGAAAGGAAAATCCTCAGGAAAATTTTTGGCCCGATACAAGAGCAAGAAATCAGGAAGAAGAGACCAACATCAGAATTATATAAATACACAGACAAGCTTACGGATACAATAAGGAAAAGAAGAATGCAGTTCTACGGACATATCCACAGGATGAATGAAAACAGAATTTCAAAGCGAATTCTTAAAGTCATCAACTCAGGCAGGGTAAAACAAAATGGATATAAGAAGTTGGAGAGGACCTCAGACAAGCACACATAACAGTAAACGATGCAGAAAATAGAACTGAATTCAGGAACATAATCAAAAAACATAAATCTGACACCACAACACAAAAGAGACCAGGATGCAAATGGACAGCGGAGCGAAAGAAACAACACGATGAACACATGAAGAAAGTTTGGGCTCAGAAAAAACATAAACATCATCATAAAGGAATTCAAGTTCAAACGCTCTCTTAATTGGGAATAATCGAAAATAATAATAATAATAGACCTACTTTGCTCAGAAACATTATTTTTTTTTTTGCATTTAACAAAGTAGATGTATGGGCAAATAATTTAACCAAACTGGCCTTAACAGTAATGCCCGAAAACAAAATAAGGAATAAATTCCTACTAGAGCAAACTTCAAACGATTCACATAAATCGACTGTATTATATGTTAATGAAAGACTAGGTATAAGACACCATATCATTCGAAGCTTTTTCTTGTAGTAATTCATTTATTTATTTTATTTTTGGGATTTCTTCTTAAAGGCAGTTTTCATTAAAGTATTTGCCCGTAAGCCGACTTACACGCAAACAAAAACAAGTAATGTTTCTGAGCAAAATACGCCTTTGTTATATCTTCGTACGAAGATCTTTGTAACAAGCAACATTTATACAGCCCATGCTGGATGATGGCAAGGTTTCGTAACTACGGCATATCCTGTAAGAAGTGAGTAATGGGCTTCCAAATGTTCATCAGAAAGGAAGCTGGTAGATGGATACTAACAACAAAGCTGTCTATACTATCGCAGTACGTACAGAATTCACTTTTGTATCCCAAATGCCATATAAACAACACGACAATGCATAAATGTGTGCGTCCATCTTCTTTTCACAGAGCCAGCACCCACCGTTACACTTTGAAATAGCCATGCAACCTCACGTGTATCAACTGAAGATGAGACTAGCAATTTTTATGACCAGTTTTTGAGATCAACAGCTATTTCATAAAAGTGACTGGTTTTCTGTTCTTTTCTGTATTTATAAACCAATAACTTTCCCCTTTTTTTGCATAATTTATGTGTCGGTATCGTAAAAATTCATCCTGGCGAAATCTTGCATCATTATACCATAGAACAGCCGTAGTTTCGATTACTATTGCACACAGCCTTTATCAGGGTGCCTACGAAAATAACCGAAAAGAAACCAGAAGAATGTTGTTTAAATAATTGTCATATTGTACTAGAGAGACAAGAATAACAGGCAGTTGTACACCGTTATCCAGCTAGCAGGCCACATTTGTCGAGACTTGCAGCTGCCACCGACAGACACTGAGCCACCGGCCTGCAGTATGGCGTGATGGGCACTATTGCAAAGCGCCGGGGCTCTGCCCATTGTGATCCCGTCGCCCGGTCTGCGTGTGACAGCCGGTGAATCCCCGCCCTGCTGATACGTAGCCTGCCCCCACCCGCGCGGGTATTCCCCTTCCTGATCCGCAGTGCTCGCAGCGCCGCCATAGCTTCCTATTGTCAGAATATGAGCCACCGTCTCTTTGCCTCGCTCGAGTAGCTCACATGACACGTAACGCTCTTCGTCAACAGACCACCTCCTGTGTCACTTGCCAGCGTTCGGCGTATGGTGGAAACTAGCATTCGGTGTTACTACAGGGCGAAGTGACATGGCGGTTAACACTGTGGACTGGTATTCCGGAGGACAAACGTTGAAATCACCGTCCGGCCGTCTACACTTAGGTATTCGGTGATACGCCTGAATCACTCCCGGCAAATGCCGTAATCGCTCTTCTCAAAAGGGCCCGACAGATTTCCTTCACCAACCTTTCGTAATCCGTGCTTGTTCTCCGTCTGTAATAATAGCCCTGTCAACGAGACGAATTCCAATCTTTCTACCTTCCTTCCTTCATTCTGGATAATTGTACTCCTAACTCATGAAGAACACAATAGATGAGTGACCGCAGCATTGGCAGCCAAATCTTTTAGAGTAGGTGCAAGATAGTGGTGGTACCGCTCATTTCCACTGAAATTCCTTTTGTTAGCTTTCTCGCCTGCTCAACTTGTCTTTCTCTACCTTTTCCTCGGAGACACATATACAATGCTCCTAAGACCTCGTCTGTTATCCGATGACATGCCCTCTGGTTTATAGCTAGGGCCCAGACTACACAGGAATCGGAATTTTGTATTTTTTATATTTATGGTACCTAAAGTTCGTAACTAAAACATCACTCGTCCAAGTAGTTAGATGCAACATTCAAAATTTGTTGGCAACATCGAATTTGAAATTTTCCAAGCGCCTTTAACAGCCTAACGCAGAGCTTATTTTTCAACAAGTAGCGAAAGTCTGTGGTAACCTTCTCGCCTGCCAAGCCGAGGGCTTGGGTTTGATTCCCAGTTATAGGCAATTTTTAAACAAATATGTATTTTATACGATCATTTCTGTGAAGCATAAAACACATAAAAGTTGGGGAAAATTAATTTGCGATGTTTTTAACCAAAAAATCGTTATTAACAATCTTTCATGAAATGTCTTTTGCTAAACACTTATACTTGCAATGAAAATCGGATTTTCGAGTGTAATATCAAACTGGAAATAAGAGGACGTGGATATCTCAGAAAATGGCCTACTAACTAGTTAGGATCTACTTGCTGCATTTTACACTTAAATGAGGTAAATATTCGAACTGAACGTACAAGGGAACCGAAAAAAATGACCGAAACGAGAGCCTCACCATAGAGTCAGCAAATACCAGTCTCTATCACTATCGATATTTTTCCTTCTTTATGTACCTTACGGTTCACGCAAATTATCTTAGGGCATTATCTTTTGTTTAATATTTGCATCGGCCAGTAATCGAACTCAGATCTCCAACGGGCAGAGCAAGCATTGTGCACAGAGCCACTCTGTCTGTAGAAAAATAGACCTTTCGTTAGAATGTAGCAGGACCGTAAATCTAAAAAGACTTTTTCTTGAGAATTTTTTAGCTTTGTTACAATGTGCTTTGTTGGACTGATATTTGAGTTCTGAACTTCATGTACCATTAAAATATATTTTAAAAAATGGAAATTTCCTTTTCACTCAAGGGCTTCAGCCACACGCTCTGAAGATTCTATTCCGCCCTCGAGGCGCAGCATTGTTGTCCTCAGTTGTCAGAAGGTAGGGTGTGCGTCTCCCCCAGTAGCCGGTCGGGGTGGCCGAGCGGTTCTAGCCGCTACAGTCTGGAACCGCGCGACCACTGCGGTTGCAGGTTCGAATCCTGCCTCGGGCATGGATGTGTTTGATGTCCTTAGGTTAGTTAGGTTTAAGTAGTTGTACGTTATAGGGAACTGATGACCTCAGATGTTAAGTCCCATAGTGCTCAGAGCGAATTGAACCTTTTTTTCTTTTTAATAATGTTATTGAGTCACGTGTTGGGCCTTCAGCCGATTTTGAATTTAAGTTGTTTGCTCTTAAAGTGTCAGATTCTTTGGGCCTTCAGCCTAATTAAGGAACTGTTTTAAGATAAGGGTTTGCCTTTTAAAGTTCTGATTTTGGTTGTGCTTTAAGTTATTGGCTTTCAGCCGTTTTTAAATTAAAGTGGTCCTACCCTTAAGGAATGAGATTGTACGGTGTATTCAGCCGCTAATTGAGGTCCAAAACTAAAGCTATGTTTAAAAAAAAATTCTTGGCTCTTGTAGTGTTTGATCAAATAAGAGATTGTATTTTCGAGTGTAACTGACAGCCGCTTATTTTGTCCCTTTTCCACAACTTAAACTACCTGTCCTGACCTGAGGGTTTAGCAGGGCGTTTTAGGCAGCACGGGTGTTTTGTAAGTCGACTGCATTTTCTGACCATCCTAACAAAGAATGGAAATCTTTCACCAGCCTTAAATATGACAAAACCTATATGATCACTGCGGTCGCAGGTTCGAATCCTGCCTCGGGCATGGATGTGTGTGATGTCCTTAGCTTAGTTAGACTTAAGTAGTTGTACATTATAGGGAACTGATGACCTCAGATGTTAAGTTCCATAGTGCTCAGAGCCATTTGAACCATTTCTCCCTCAATAAATTACGCATACGCGAGTAGTTGTTCGCATATCAGAGGTGTGGCAGGCCCATGTGAAATTTTAGGTTACAGGCATCCCGTAACATTTTGTAGCAGGAATGCTGTAGCCGGAGACTGGATATTAACATTCATCGTTCGCGGAGGTACACATTTATCATTTGCATCATAGAAAAAAAGATGTTAGTCTGGTCTCAAATAGCTGCAGGGTCGTGCATGATAAAGTCGTAGAGTTACCCATTCTTCTTAAAAATAACGATACCAACTTAGTACTGACATGAGAAAGCTATCTGAAACCAGAAGTCGAAGGCAACAAAATCATTTCTCGCGATAGAAATACACAACTCTTAACGCAGTTGATCATTGGATCGAAATCGCCAAATGAGTACTACGCATAGCGCTGCATTAAAGCTAGAATCATCTTCTTGTCACAAAGCCAGCACCAGCATTACGCTTTGAAATAGTCGTATAACATCCTGTGCATTACCTGAAGCTGAGCCTGAAAATTTTCGAAAACCGTTTACAGAGTAAATAACTTCTTCCAAAAAAGTTACTACTTGCAGTTTTCTGTATTTTTATTGAATGAACAGTTAAGGGTTATTAAATATTCGTAGGGGAAGAACTTAATAAAGTTACAGTTTCTGCTCATTAAGATTCGGCCCATGTTTTGTTCCTAAGAATCAGTACCAGCAGACTCATCTCTGCGATAGACTTTCCATGTTGCATGAAATGACCAACGCGTGACAGTCCAGTCCCGCAGCGATCACAAATCTGTTCCGAAACACAGTTTCCTCCTTACCTCGCAACCAGACGCTGAATCGACGTAGTGACATTCTCTAACTGTCTTAATGAAAGTCAATCGACCTGTCAATACGACCTACGAGCAATTAGTGTAGTAATCGTAGCTGTCCGTTTACCTCAAGAAAAAGATGCTTCCTGATTTGCCAACTACGTTACACTTCGCGTCATGGTGTCGTAACACTCTTGAAGCGGATTGGATTGTTCATATATTTTACAATTTAACAACAGTTATGAGGGTTTTAGTTGTAAAGCTTTTTGTCATTTGTTAGATACACCTGCATCTCACAGCAGTTTGTATTCTTTCTTTCTCAATGTGTTACAACACATCAAATGCTGTCGAAGTCCCCTTCTGTCTTACTTGTGCACAAATTTAATCATTACGATGAATTCAACTAAAATACGACTTTTTTTAAGTGTTTCCCCAGTTCTACTTCTATTGATTGGTCTTTGCATTTTGCAGCAACGGTATTTTTATAACTTAATAAATATTCCTTTACCAAGGACAATTAATGAAAGGAAAATAATCTTCATAGCCCCATCGTCTTATGTGCGAGGGGCGTTCAATAAGTAAAACAACACATATATTTGGAAAAAAACGCTGAATTTGTTATGGGACATCGTGGACTCTTATCGCTTCAACCCCTACAGCTTCATGAAGTTATGATAGTTGGCGGTGCTATACGTAGCCCTCAAAATGGCGTATGTAACGGAGGTGCGTTCCAAGCAGAAAGCCGTCATTGAATTTCTTTCCGCGGAAAACGCAGCATCGCAGGTATTCATACATGCTTGCAGACTGTCTACGGAGGCCTGTCAGTGAACAAAGGGACGGTGAATCATTGGGCGAGGAGTCTGTTATCCTCGCTAGTTCGTGTATGTCTGTCGGAAACCCGCCCGCCGGCCCACCGCACATAGCTGTGACTGCTACAGTGCTGGACGTGGGGAAACTTTCATCTGAGGTTATCTACGGGCCACAAATAAAGACCTCGGTTCACAGCTGGACGTCTCTGTTGGCAGCGCAGACACACTCGTCCACCAGTTCAGGTATTCAAAATTGTGACCTTGCTGGGTTCCTCGTCGCCAAGCAGAAGACCATGAAGGGCAACAAAGAAATATCTGTGCGGAATTTCTTGGCGTTACGAAGCTGATCGTTACAATTTCTTGTCGAACATCGTCACAGGACATGAACCGTGGATTCATCACGTCGAAATGAAAGCTAAACGGCAATCCATGTAGTGGCGTCACACCACCTCCCCTCCGAAGAAAACGATCAGAGCCATACCCTCAGCCGGTAAAGTTATGGCGACGGTTTATATGAAGCGACGATCAACTCTGAAGTGGATTGCGTTACATTCAGGAAACTGAAAACCACCGTGTTCCTCGCCATAAAAATCCGAACGAACTTCTGCATCTCCATGGCAACTGAAGGCCTCACACAAGTCTGCACACACGAGAGAAGCTCACCGAATTTCACTGGACTCCTCTTCCTCATCTACCGGATCTCGAATCATCTTTCCGACTCCTCATCTACCGGATCTCGAATCATCTTTCCGACTTCTAACTGTTTATCCCAATGAAAGATGCCATCCACAGGAAGGAGTTGGTGGATTGTGAAAAAGGTTATTGGTGCAGCACAGTGTTGGCTCCGAAGTCGACCAATAGAGTGGTACCATGCGGGCTTCAGGCCTTCCCAGTAAGGTTAGGTAAAAACGATATTACGTTGAAAAATAGGGTTTGGTAGCCAAAGGAATGGGGAATAACACGGTGTATTCGAATCCTGAATGAAACCAATCTGCTTTCAGAAAAAAAGTGTTGCATTAGTTATTGGTAGCCCCTCGTAATTGTCTCCTTAATATATTCGCTGACTGTTTCCCATTAACTATTATTTTTAATGAATCCTGCTCTTATTAAATAACGTGTAGCGCATTACCTTGTGGGACTGAACAGGTAGTCTGACACAGGGAGAGTCTACATGCCATCCACGGCTGAGCCAAAATATTGCGTTACCTGCTCATTATCGTACTGGCCCATCTTTGGAACGCAACACAGCAGCAATAGAAGTCACAGATTCAATAAATTTTTGGTGCAGTTCGGGAGACATGTGGCACCAGATCTCTATGCACGCAAATCCCATGTATTACGGCCCGGTTGTTTGTGGGTGGGGACATAGCGGTCGGTAGCGTCCCATATGTGCCATCTGTTCAGAAGAAGCTGATCTGGTGGTCAAAACATAAACGTGAGTTCACTGTTACACTCATCAAAAGACTGTAGTATGATTCTGGGCTTGTGCCACAGAATTTTGTCTCGTGGGAAGATGCCATGGCCATCGGGGAAACATCAAGCTCGAAGGGATGCTGCTGGACCGAAGTAATGGTCACATAATCCGCAGCGAGCATGGTGCCTCCTTTTCTTCCCGCACGTCTCATGAAATCCCAGGTGAATATCTCCATTAGCAAAAAACTTCACTCAATGGCCTACGTCAGTGGTACTGTGCTTGTTCCAAGCAGCCGTTCACCTAGATGGCAGCATATCCAGAAACGTCGATAGACCTGGTGTAACACGAAATGTGGTTCATCAGATCTGCCCAGTTTCGATGAGCCTGTGCCTAGAGCAATTGTAACTGACGATATCGTTTGGTCAAATTGACAACATGTAGAGGTTGTGTCTGGTGGGAAGCCTGTTGTTCAACTATTCGAGAATGCACATTAAAATGGATGCACCGAACTGCTTTGTGAGATGTTTCAGAGATCGCCGCCTCTCCTGCTGTACAGAGCTTGCAGGCCTCGGACCGCCACGATCTGTGATGACGCATGGGCGTCCAACACATCAGGTGCTCACGACAGTAGCACGTGAACAATCGACCAGTTTCGCCATTTTCCATCAGCTAGTTCCCAGCTCCGTCCCATCCCATAAAAATCTGCTCTTCGTCAGAGTAGCTTATATGAGTGGATTATACAGTTTGCGCCTCATATCAGCGCTACAGCGATTCGTAAATCACTCTTTTCTTTTTTTTTAATTGGCCTCTGCTCTGATTATACACTTTCCTTGCCGCATTATGAAACCGAAATGCCACCAGAAGGCGTTCAATGTCGCAGTAGACAGTTGTCATCCTTTTTTGGCTCATCTGTGTATTATCGTTTATTTATCGGCTTTCGTCGCCCGTGGGGATCGTTTGTGCAATGTTGGGACGTAATACCGCGACAATTTCTCAGTGTGCATTCATAATAAAAAGCATGTATTACAGTTAGAGACGATGTATTTATTCAGGTCGTTTGTTTAACTTAAAACAATATTGGGACGGATAAACTAGGCTTAGATCACCAGAATGGACGCCTTGCGGCTACTATTCAAATCATGCCACATAAAATATGAACGAATGTAAATCAACAGCACCAACATCCATCTCCGGCAGATAACCACCAGCTACAACGAGTCGTCGTAGACATCCTCTTATACACTGAAGTGCAAAAGAAACTGCTATAGGCATTCGTATTCAAATACAGAGATATATAAACAGGCAGCGGTCAGTAACGCCTATGTAAGACAAGCGCCCAGCGCAGCCGGCCGGGGTGGCCGAACGGTTCTAGGCGCTACAGTCTGGAACCGCGCCACCGCTACGGTCGCAGGTTCGAATCCTGCCTCGGGCATGGATGTGTGTGATGTCCTTAGGTTAGTTAATTCTAAGTAGTTCTAAGTTCTAGGGGACTGATGACCTCAGAAGATAAGTCCCATAGGGCGCAGAGCCGTCTAGCGCAGGTGTAAGATTGTTTACTGCTGCTACAATGTCAAGTTAGCAAGGCTTAAGTGAGTTTGAACGTGTAGTTATAGTCGCCTCCCGAGCGATGGGACAAAGCATCTCCGAAGTATGGATGAAGTGGAGATTTTCCCGTACGAATATTTCACGACTGTACCGTGAATATAAAAAGTCCGGTAACACATCAAATCTCCGACATCGTTGCGGCTGGAGGAAAATCCTTCAAGAACGGGACCAACGATGACTGAAGAGAATCGTTCATCGTGACAGAAGCGCAACCCTTCCATAGATTGTTGCAGATTTCGGTTCTGGGCCATCAAAAAGCGTCAGCGTGCGAACCATTCAACGAAACATCATCGATATGGGCTTTCGGAGCCGAAAGTCCACTCGTGTACCCTTGATGAGTGCACGACACAAAGCTTTACGCCTCGCTTGGACCCGTCAACGGCGACACTGGACTGTTAATGACTAGAAAGATGTTGCCTGGTGGGACGAGCCTCGTTTCAAATTGGATCGAGGTGATGGACGTGTACGGTTATGGAGACAACCTCATGAATCCATAGCCATGGACCCTGCATGTCAGCAGCGAATTATTCAAGCTGGTGGAGGCTCTGTAATGGTGAGGGGTGTGTGCAGTTGGAGAGATATGGGACCTCTGATAGGTCTACATACGACTCTGACAGGTGACAAGTACCTAAGCATCCCGTCTGATCACCTGCATCCATTCATGGCCATTGTGCATTCGGACTGTCTTCGACAATTCCAGCAGGACAATGCGACACCCCACGCGTCCAGAATTGCTACAGAATGGCTTCAGAAACGGAGTTTTAGCACTTGCGCTGGCCACCAAACTCCCAGACATGAACTTTTTTGAGCATATGTGGGTGCATTGCAACCTGCTTTTCGGAAGAGATCTCCATCCCCTAGTACTCTCACGGATTTATGGACAACCCTGCCAGATTCATGGTGTCATTTCCCTGCAGCACTACTTCAGATATTAGCCGAGTCCATACGACGTCGTGTTGTGGCTTTTCTGTGTGCTCGCAGTGACCCTACGCTATATTAGGCTGGTGTACCAGTTTCTTTGGCTTTTCAGTGTATGATGAATCATAATTAGAGATGGACTTCACACAGATTTGGTAAGCTGCACAGATTAAGCTAAAGACATGGATCTGTCGGGGAATGGTGCGAACTAGTGATACACATAAAGTAAAGTTAGAGCATTGTTGACAACCGTTCCTATTTATTTGATAAGACAGCACGAAGAGGGAAAAAAACTTTCCTTCAGGCTGTGTGCAAATACTTGTTGGGCCAGGGAATGACAAATTAAGACATATGAAACTAACAAAAAGAGTAATTTTGTCTTGAAATAAAAATACTAATAGAAGGCAGCGTGTTCGAAGTTACACATCCGCGAAAACAAAGCGTAGTATCTGATACTGAGTTGTCCCACTTCGTTTTGGTTCTCCTTTGCTTGCTATTCACAAGACGGACGAGACTTGCTGCTTAAGCCTGCCTCATTATTCGACGGTATATGTCTAGACGTTACCCATTGCGTTTTTATACTCCTATGAGGCGCTCTACAAATTTCAACCAGTCACATCTAGGCTTATTCGGGTTCAAGTCGCAGATATCGCATGCCATTTCCCTCACTTGTTACTAGCCATGCAGACAAAGGTGTCGTCGAGGTGGTCACGTTATGGTCGTACAATATTGTCACGTTAGCCGAACCCACCATCTAAATTACTTCAGGACTGGACAATAGATTGGAAGATATTGTCGCGATATTGCGTACATTTAAAATTACTCTAGATAGTAACCAGAGACCTCCTATATACGTGTGCGGTCGCAGCGAACGCTTACCTTAGCCAGATCTGCGGTAAACATGTGGAACATCATGCCTGTCAGTTCAAATGGTTCAAATGGCTCTGAGCACTATGGGACTTAACTTCTAAGGTCATCAGTCCCCTAGAACTTAGAACTACTTAAACCTAACTAACCTAAGGACATCACACACATCCATGCCCGTAGCGGTCGCGCGGTTCCAGACTGTAGCGCCTAGAACCGCTCGGCCACCCCGCCCGGCCCTGTAAGTTTCTTTGATCCCTACGCACCTCTGTACTCTTCAGCGACGACCATCAGGGTTCAGACAAATCCACAGTCGTCATTAAAGAGAACTTGTTTCTGTAGATCCAGGAAGAGCAGAAAAAGCTTCATGAATTGGAACAGCAGTATAACATCTTGCTATACAAAAGCCATGAAGATAGGATGAATACAGTACAAAAAGGAAGGCATCAGCAATAAAAAAAGATATTAAAATCTGACTCAATTGAAGCATGAAAATGAGGAAGTGAACTGTGGAGAAAAACAATATCTCAGCAACATACCGTAGCTTTTCGTGAAAAACTAATGGAATATCACCATCTCGTGACAGAATTGCTAATTGCTAGATCGTAAGTGCAACGTGAAAGCTCAGAAAACGAAAAAGCCAGAATGACAATGCCCTGCGATCTGATAGATCTTAGGGAGCAGGATGCATAAGTAGTTCTTCGCAAAACTTCCATGTTAAAAGGGATGCTGTTCATTTGCATTTAACGTAGACATGGAAGTCATTAGAGCTCAATCAAAAGAAAAACCGTTTCCATGACGTGTCTATAGATGCCAAGAAGAAGGTTATAATGTTAAATATCTAATTCCCGCATTATTTGCTTAACAAGTATTAAAATTGTTTCTCTGTTTGATCAAGAAATCATTCACCGATGAAATTAATAATAATGATCTATCGGAGACCAACAAAGACACTTCAATAGTTACCGGTTCGTGACCTCACAACTTCAAGTATTTACTGATGCTGTAAACCAACATTTCAAGATCTGTTCTGCGACACTTTTACAACAACAAGTATCTTCAATGCAGTCATGTCTTCATCTCGGAGGCAGAGGTGCAGAAGCTCTAAAGCACATGTTGTCACGTCGTACCTCTTCTGTTATCTTCTGCCTCATATGGATCAGAAATGAAACTATTCAATAGATCTCAACATTTGACGCTGTCGATGGTTCACAATATGGCAAAATGTGATAAGAGTATCAACAACCAATCAGCAACTACAGACCGACAAGTGATGAAGATAGCGTCAGTGTTAACATCTGTATTGGTAATAATAATAACGGTGAAGAAGAAGAAGAAGGTAAATAAAATATCGATATTGTAGACTCTTAGGTCAGATGACAAGTAAAAATTAGGTTCTGAAAGTAAACACGATTATAAAGAACATTCTTTAATTTTTTTTAAAAAATAGTCATCTTATTATCATAATTTAGGCAAACAGTATTTGTCATAAGGCTACTAACTAAAGTAGTAAATTTGTTTGCTGGACCTTAGAATGTCTGACGTTAATAATACAAGTTGTAATTTAGACTTGTTAGAAGCTGTTACAACTAGAAAGTTCTCAATGCACTTACTGAAAATGAGAGAGGGAGAGTGCGTCCAGTATTCAGGTTCTCTTATAGCCTGGTAAATACGATAATATAATACTTCCTTGACCACATCTGTCAGCTATTTAATTAGGAGTTGTGGTTAAATAATAACATTTTTTGGGTCATCAGTGTGACTGATTCAATGTGGGCTGCCACGAACTCCACTCATGTCACAACTTATTCTTCTCACAGTAGTACTTTCAACCTATGTCCTCAGTTATTTCCGGAAGTATCACAATCTCTGTTGACCCTTGCAGGTTTTACATTCTGCAGCTTCCTCTAGTACCATGAAAGTTATTCCTCGATGTCATAACACATGTCCTATCATCTTGTTCTTCCTTTTTTTCAAGGCTTTCGGTACGTTTCTTCCTTCACAGATTCTGCAGAGAACCTCTTTATTCCATATCAGTTCACCTAATTCTCAACTTTTCTGCGAGGGATGTTAAATAAGTAACGCAACAGGTTTTCCCTCTGTATGCCTGAACAGTACCACTCTATCGGTCGACGTCGGAAAATTTGAAATGGCTCTGAGCATTATGGGACTTAACAGCTATGGTCATCAGTCCCCTAGAACTTAGAACTACTTAAACCTAACTAATCTAAGGACAGCACACAACACCCAGCCATCACGAGGCAGAGAAAATCCCTCACCCTGCCGGGAATCGAACCCGGGAACCCGGGTGTGGGAAGCGAGAACGCTACCGCACGACCACGAGATGCGGGCTCGACGTCGGAGCCAGCGCCTTGTTGCATCAGTAAACCCTCTATCATCCCCACACTGCTTCCCACGGAGTGCGTCCTTCCTTGGGCTACACAGGTGGAAGTCGAAAGGCCCGAGATCAGAGCTATCCACTGAAGTGCTGTGATCATTACCGACAGAGACGTCCAGTTGACAGCGAGGTGTTTCATTGTGATCCGTCAGTAACCTCCAATCATAGCGTCCGCAAATTCCGACATTTAAGCAGTAAGAGTTATGTGCGGCCGGCCACAACGCGGGGGATCGGACAGGTTTGCGCGACCTTGTTGCGATGATGACAGAAACCCTCGCCGAAAGACACGTCGTGCTTTTGTTCATTGCCAGGTCTCTCTATGCACTCAGCAAGCACCTATAAATATCTACGATGCTCTGGTTTTCTGCCAAAAGGAATTCAATGACAGTTCTCTGCTTCGAACTTACCTCCATTACAGATGCCATTTTGAAGGATACACATAGCTCCGTCACCGATCTCAACTTCATGAAACACAGAGACTGCAGCGAGGATATTCCACACCACAAATTCTGTTCGTCTTTCAACCGTAATCGACTGAGAAAAATATGTACTACCTACTTACTGAACGCCTTTCGTATAGCAGCATTCTTGAAGGCTTTCATTCTCTTTTTCTTGGTACGCATGGTTCTAAAAACTCCAGACACTCTCTAGCTTATATTTAAGTACGTCGTTATGAGTTGACGACTACGAACGGTCCAAATTATCTTTGTCGTCGCGGTTTAGTTAGTAGAAAGTGATGAATTGTAACACACTTTCCCGAATGTGGAACGATGTCTTTCGTTTGACTCGAAATTTTCTGACCAGTGTCTCGATTGTTAAGGGTGTTATTATTATAAGTATTTTCATATGCATCACGAAAGCGAACAATTAATAATTGTACTGGTCTACACAACTATACCAGATGCATATTTCACTATTACAAAAAGTCAGAAACCTTCAATATTTGTGATACTGCATGATTTAACACAATGTACGTCAAGTCATAAGTCTCTCGGGGTAGTTGTGTAGTCCTCTATCCTTGTAGTTGTGATTCGACGAGTATCGATTTGGTAATATGGAACTAAAACTGTCTTAGAAGAAATCAATTTTGTTTTCCTGCTGTAATCTAATCCTGAAAGCAGTCGTGGACGGCACCCACGATGAGGGTGCAGCTCTATGCAAGCTTGCATCATTGTCCACTGATGATCTGGCAGCGCTATATTTGAGGTGAAAGTGAAGTGGCTCAGTGGAATCTTTTTCAGTCATCGTTCACAGGCTGTCTTGAATTAAATAACGCCTTATTTGAGCGTAATAAAGAAAAACATATATACAAACATAAGACCGCTGGATCAAGAATGCTTGCAATTCTCCATCATATCAAGTGTGGATATGCAGTCACCAGAACTGTATTAAAACGTAGATATGTGAAATCTGTAGGAGCGTCAGTGTATTCTCTATAAGCCGAATTTATAGAGTTTCATCAGTCACGAATCACAACATCGTCACCCGTATTCTGCACCTGGGGCTGAAATTTACTAATTTTGCAAACTACATTGATTTACGTGTTAACTTCACAATGAATAACTTCGGTGCATAATACGGAGTTATATAGAATGAGTAAGACACTTTCAAGTGGTCTTAAAATTATAGAATTAAGATATAATATTATATGATTATATCGAAGAAAACCGCAAACCAAGATATTTGTTTTTAGTTACAGTGATCTCCAGAAACATGACTATGATACCAAAGGAGAGGGCAGTTTCCGTAGTTTACACCGCAATTTTAAGAGGACAGTAACAATTTCATTTTTTTATCTGACGATGGTGCTGCACTGCGCTTCCACGACAATGTTCATGAGTTGTTTGATAATAAACTACTACGACAATGAATCTAATTTGCATCAGCTGCCAGTCTCCAGTTGCTGGCATTGCTTTCTAGCTCTTCAGACGTACACAGAGGGATTTATTTCCTGTGGAGTTATACCAAAGACATTGTTTTCGCTAGTACACTTCCCCACAATATAGCTCACTTATCAGGACGGAAAGAGGGCAGCTGTGACTGACATCGATGTGCGAACTTTGGTCATAGTGTGGACCGAAGTTGTACTTCACATTGGACGTGTCGATTGAGACTAACTGTTGAATGTATCACAAAAGATTTATTCCTGTTTCCATAGGTACAATCATATGGTAGGTATGTAATCATATATCGGCTGGGCGGTAGTTTGAGGCACTCACCTGTCAATACGCAAACAGCGAAATCAGTTCGCGTTCCGAGTGAAGACACTTCGACGGTCAAAAGTTCGCGAATATATTGCCTTCCAGGAAAGTTCTCGAACTCAAATTACTCCTGAGACTGAAGGCAGTTTGATCCAGAGCAGAAAGTTCTGACATACACGCATCAAAAAAAGTTTTGCATCATCCTGGTTCCCAGAACTCCTCAAGATAGATGTTGACCGTGGATATTGTATCACAGACACAGTCCCTTTGACTGTTCTGAAATGTCACTAAAACCGCCCAAAGATGTAGACAACCATGCATGAGCAGTTCCTATAAGGCGGAGGGGTCAGACAGCCGATAAGTTCCAATCATTCCACCAGGAACGAGGTACACGACTCGTGTTGTCTGTAGTTCAACTATGCCTAGAGGGTCAATACCGTGGTTCGATCGCATCTTCATTGTTACATAGTGCCAGGAAGGCCTCTCAAAAAGGAAGTGTTCAGGCGTCTCGGAGTGAACCAAAGCGATGTTGTTCGAAGCTGGAGGAGATACAGAGAGACAGGAACTGTTGATAACACGCCTCGCTCAGGCCGCCCAAGTGTTGCTAGTGCAGTGGATGACCGGTACATACGGACTATAGCTCGGAGGAACGCTGACAGCAACGCCACCATGTTCAGTAATGTTTTCGTGCATCCACAGGACGTCGTGTTACGCCTCAACCTGTTCGCAATAGGCTGCGTGATGCGCAACTTTACTCCCGACGTCCATGGCGAGGTCCATCTATGCAACCACGACGCCATACAGCGCGGTACAGATGGGCCCAACAATATGCCGAATGGACCGTTCAGGACTGGCATCACGTTCTCTTAACAGATGAGTGTAGTACACGCATTCAACCTGACAAACGTTGGAGACGTGTTTGGAGGCAACCCGGTCAGGCTGAATGCCTTAGACACACTATTCAGCGAGTGCAGCGAGGTGGAGGTTCCCTGATGTTTTTGTTGGCTTTGTGGGGGGGGGGGGGGGGCGACGTACGCCGCTAGTTGACATGGAAGGCGCCTTAACGGCTGTATGATATGCGAATGCCATCCTCCGACCGATAGTGCAACCGTTTGGGCAGCATATTGGCGAGGCACTCATCTTCATGGATGACAATTCGCATTCTCATCGTACACATCTTGTGAATGACTTCCTTCAGGATAACGACATCGCTCGAGTAGAGTGGAAAGCATGTTGAGTCGCCGTTGAGGAGAGGGGCAATCTGGACTAACAGTGCCTTGATGAACTTGTGGATAGTATGCCACGCTGGTTCAAATGCTTCAAATGGTTCTAAGCGCTACGGAACTTAATATCAGAAGTCATTAGTCCCCTAGACTTGGAACTACTTAAACCTAACTAACCTAAGGTTAGCACAGCCGTGCCCGAGGCAGGATTCGAACCTGCGACCGTAGCAGCAGCGCGGTTCCGGACTGAAGCGCCAAAACCGCTCGGCCACAGCGGCCGGAAATGCCACGATGAATACAGGCATGCATCAGTGCAAAAGGACGTGCCACTGAGTATTAGAGGTACCGGTGTGTACAGCAATCTGTACCAGCATCTCTGTAGGTCTCGTTGTATGGTGGTACAACATGCAATGTGTGGTTTTCATGAGCAATAAAAAGGGCGGAATAGATTTTTATGTTGATCTCTATTACAATTTTCAGTACAGGTTCCGGAACTCTCGGGACTGAGGTGATGCAAAACTTTTTTTGATGTGTGTGTTTAGCGGGTGATGCAACGTACATCGGTAAGACAGATTAGACGCCATAGGAGGGGGACTGTTCATTGGAACTGTCAGAAAATGTTGCATCTGTTGAGGTAGACTTTGAGTGTGACAGTGATATTATCTTGATGCGTATAACATGTCTAGATTGAAACCAAGTTAATTTGTTGGATGCTTTTATCGGCCACACATTTCCGCTGTGAAAGTTCTAGAATCATTCAAAGGAAGTCTATGGTCAGTATAGTGTATATACCTGGATCGTATAACACAAGTTGGAGGTGACTTTAACCTACCGAGTGGTGGCTGGGACATCTACAGATTAACTGCAAGGGGTACACACGGTCTTGCGAAGTATTTTTGAACGCGTTTTCCGAAAACTGTCTTGAGCAGCTAGTTCGATATCCCACAAACAGTGGAAATTCCTTAAACTTTGTAGCTTCCAACAAGGGGGGACCTTGTGGACGGCGTCAGCATAGAGACGAGGATTAATTATCATAAAGTCATCATAGCGAGTATGGTTACGGAAGTTAATAAATCAGTCAATAAGGCTAGGAGAGCAGATAAGCAGTTATTAGCATCTCACTTAGACAATGAATGTAAAGGACCGCTATTACTTTCTACATACGTTAATGATCTGGCAGGCAGGTTGGTCAGCAGCTAGCGATTGTTTGCTGATGATGATGTGGTGTACGGGAAGGTGTCGAAGCTGAGTGTCTGTAGGAGGATACAAGTCAGACAAAATTTCTAGTTGTTGTGATGAATGGCAACTTGTACTAAATTCAGAAATATGTAAGTTAAAGTGTGTGAATCGGAAAAGTAAACCAAAAATGTTCGAATACAGCACTAGTAGTGCAGTTCTTGACACAATTACGTCCTTTAAATATCTGGGCGTAATAATAATAATGCAAAGCGATATCATATGAAATGGAATGATCGTGTGAGGATTGCGAACGGTAGTTTTTACGGATAATTTTTGGAAAATATAGTTCATCTGTAAAGGAGACGTTAGTGCAACCTACTCTTGAGTACTGTCCGTGTGTTTGGGGTCCGTACGAAGTCGCATTAAAGAAAGACATTGAAGCAGTTCAGAGGCGAGACGTTAGATTTGTTACTGATAGTTTCGAACAACACGCAAGTATTATGGAGGGACTTGGGGAATTCAATTACGAATCCCTGGATCGAAAGTGACGTTTTTTTCGAGGAACTTTATTGAGAAAATCTAGAGAACTGTCATTTCAAGCTGACTGCAGAACGAGTATGCTGCCACAAAGATACATTTCTCGTAAGGACCACTAAGATAAGAGATATCAGGGTTCGCTCGGAGGCATACAGACATTCAATTTTCCCTTGCTCTATTTACAAACGAAACAGGAAACAAAATTGAACTGTTAGAGAAGGAGGGGAGTGTTAAGAGCCAAATCGCTTTCCAAGCAAAGCTCAAAATAGAGTTATTGTTAGACTCTTCAGAACTTTAAACACTAGAACACAGATGTTCAGTTCAGAAACCTTTAAACAAACTCTGATAACCAGCATTAAAGTCAATAATTTTTTATTAACTTTACAAATGGCTCTGAGCACTATGGGACTTATCTTCTGAGCGGGCCGGAGTGGTCGAGCGGTTCTAGCGCTACAGTCTGGAACCGCGCGACGGCTACGGTCGCAGGTTCGAATCCTGCCTCGGGCATGGATGTGTGTGTGATGCCCTTAGGTTAGTTAGGTTTCAGTAATTCTAAGTTCTAGGGGACTGATGACCTCAGCAGTTAAGTCCCATAGTGCTCAGAGCCATTTGAACCATTTTTGAACTTAACTTCTGAGGTCATCAGCCCCTAGAACTTAGAATTACTTAAACCTAACTAATCTAAGGACATCACACACATCCCTGCCCGAGGCAGGATTCGAACCTGCGACCATAGCGGTCGTGTGGTTCCAGACTGTAGGGCCTAGAACCACTCGGCCACCCCGGCCGGCTGTTAACTTTACAACTCTGATTGCTGACAGTAATATAATATTGACAATAATGAATATGTACAAAGAATTCCAAGAATCTCCAAGTACGATCTACTCTCCATAAATATTTGCAACTCAGTTTCAAAGCGGCTGACGCGAGAGGTCACTCAAGACAATCAGTTAAGCGATAGATACAGTACTTGCAAATCCATTGACAACGCCTAGGGATAAACAACAGTACCTAACCTGCTGCGGGCGCGGGGGGGGGGGGGGGGGGGGGGAGTTATGCGCCACAATACTTGTATTAGTTTTACAAATGGTGTGTCCTTCAGTGCAATAGTGCACGTCTTGGTCCTTCTGGTTAGAATAAGTTATGATACCTGTAACATAAACCTGTTAGCACCAGGCATTGACAAGAAGTCACAGCGTTTAATTAATATGTTTAATAATGGCAAATCCATGCGCGCACACACATACACACACACACACACACAGAAAATTAGCAGTTAAAAGTATTACAGTTATCCCTCGGTAGAAGCGCCACATACCCATTTAATTTTAACCTTTCAATTTAACTCTATGTTAAATAAGCCAACAGATGACTGCTCCATCTCACACCAACTTAACAAGGGAACAATTTGAATGATTTCAAGACTTTTTAAGTGAGAAGTAACTATGACTAATGCAAACAAGAGCACTTAACTTTGTGAAACAATTCCGCATCAGTAGCATGGCAAACAATTTAAACTAGTTACTCATATTCCTTACGCACTCAGTAAGTCAACTGCCAGATCACAAACACCTCCTCGGTTTGCGAAGAGCAACAGTGTCAGCTAACTTAATCGCACTAGAATTATAAGTAATTCAGTGATCACCCACCCAGATTATCTTTACATTGTATTTGAGTCTAAAGAACTCCCCATAAAGGACAAAATAGCTAAAGTAAGGTAAAACAACAACAGCACTAGATAGTTCTTTAAATATGCACACCGTAAAAAACTGCAGCAAAGTGAAGACATTTCTTATCGGGTGAAAGAAACTTGAGTAGTAAAACGTGAGCAAATTACAAATATCAAATCACTTAGACCAGTCAGCTATATGATAACATACACTCTCAGTAGGTCATTCAGCTCACTGAATAGTATACAATACTCTTCAACCGTAACCAGGCTGTGGGACACACTAACGATTTAAACAGCCTTTTAGCCACCAAACCATTCAAACCAACAAACGGTCACCGCTGTGTATGAACGCTAGTGGATAATGACCCCCCAGTCTCCTCGAGTGTAGTTCTCTCGCTGGACCCGCACTCAGCGACCACTCAGCTCCGTACAGTCACAGCGGGCAACACGCCCCTCGCTGCAACCAAACTTGGACTCGGGTGTAGCCAACACACCACGCGCGCCTAATTAGTTATCCAGTCAAAACCCCTCAGACCAGCTTCTCTGACTGGTAGACTAAACCACAGACGACCATCGATAGCCGGAGAGGCACGAAGCCAACACGCTTGGCTTAGAAATGACTAGTACAGGTGCTGGCTACCCTCCGCCACGTACCTACGGTGGCTTGTGGAATACGTGTGTAGATGTAGCTGTAGTACGTAGTCTCAATACAAACATTTTTTGGAACCACCTGAAAGGTTGTAGATCATTTTGAATAACCCTATATTTCAGTTAATTTAGTCGTCTGTTATTGCCAAACGTTTACTTTGCAAATGTGACATGTTAAATTGATTAATACCGATACCAATACCAATACTTACTCAGGTAGGTTCTTCTTATTTCATTTGAATGGCCGTTGTAAAAATGTTGCTGTGTTACGCAGCAGTATAATTATTTTTGGGGATGTATTTTAGAATATAGTCTGTCATAATTTGTGAAGGATCGTAAATAATACCAGCGGTAAGGAATGCGTTGGTGTGAGTTTTTGAGGTTCATTAACTAGATAGTTTAGTGTAACTGTCCGAACTGAACTCTTAGTCATTGTAGCGAATAAATGCAGAAATTTCAGAAATATCTGCACACTGCTAATCGTATTTCTGGCCACTTTCTTATTCAATAAGCGAATAAAACTTACGCCGTTAACTCATTGCTTCAAATCAGTCTGTATTCTTACGGACTGGCGTCCTTTCTCTGTTTAATATAAATTGTGTCTTTGCGTATATGATACACAAAAAGAGCATCGTCCATTTCCGTGGGTGGAATAGAGCATATGTAATTTGCAAATAAAATGAGAACATTTGACATCGCATAACTGTGACTGTTATCCCTTACCACAAGTTTGTTGGCTCGTTCCTGACTGCTGCGCTCTTTTCAGAAGAAGGAGTATAGAACCATCTAGTCACTGCGAAGGATCTGCCTGGACGCAGGGAAAGGAAGAAGGTAAGTCAAACAGAGAGAGCGAAGGAGAGGGAGAGGAGAAGGGGTTTGAGAGAGAATGAGAGATGGATACTGGGAAACGGAAATACACTCCTGGAAATTGAAATAAGAACACCGTGAATTCATTGTCCCAGGAAGGGGAAACTTTATTGACACATTCCTGGGGTCAGATACATCACATGATCACACTGACAGAACCACAGGCACATAGACACAGGCAACAGAGCATGCACAATGGCGGCACTAGTACAGTGTATATCCACCTTTCGCAGCAATGCAGGCTGCTATTCTCCCATGGAGACGATCGTAGAGATGCTGGATGTAGTCCTGTGGAACGGCTTGCCATGCCATTTCCACCTGGCGCCTCAGTTGGACCAGCGTTCGTGCTGGACGTGCAGACCGCGTGAGACGACGCTTCATCCAGTCCCAAACATGCTCAATGGGGGACAGATCCGGAGATCTTGCTGGCCGGAGTAGTTGACTTACACCTTCTAGAGCACGTTGGGTGGCACGGGATACATGCGGACGTGCATTGTCCTGTTGGAACAGCAAGTTCCCTTGCCGGTCTAGGAATGGTAGAACGATGGGTTCGATGACGGTTTGGATGTACCGTGCACTATTCAGTGTCCCCTCGACGATCACCAGTGGTGTACGGCCAGTGTAGGAGATCGCTCCCCACACCATGATGCCGGGTGTTGGCCCTGTGTGCCTCGGTCGTATGCAGTCCTGATTGTGGCGCTCACCTGCACGGCGCCAAACACGCATACGACCATCATTGGCACCAAGGCAGAAGCGACTCTCATCGCTGAAGACGACACGTCTCCATTCGTCCCTCCATTCACGCCTGTCGCGACACCACTGGGGGCGGGCTGCACGATGTTGGGGCGTGAGCGGAAGACGGCCTAACGGTGTGCGGGACCGTAGCCCAGCTTCATGGAGACGGTTGCGAATGGTCCTCGCCGATACCCCAGAAGCAACAGTGTCCCTAATTTGCTGGGAAGTGGCGGTGCGGTCCTCTACGGCACTGCGTAGGATCCTACGGTCTTGGCGTGCATCCGTGCGTCGCTGCGGTCAGGTCCCAGGTCGACGGGCACGTGCACCTTCCGCCGACCACTGGCGACAACATCGATGTACTGTGGAGACCTCACGCCCCACGTGTCGAGCAATTCGGCGGTACGTCCACCCGGCCTCCCGCATGCCCACTATACGCCCTCGCTCAAAGTCCGTCAACTGCACATACGGTTCACGTCCACGCTGTCGCGGCATGCTACCAGTGTTAAAGACTGCATGGAGCTCCGTATGCCACGGCAAACTGGCTGACACTGACGGCGGCGGTGCACAAATGCTGCGCAGCTAGCGCCATTCGACGGCCAACACCGCCGTTCCTGGTGTGTCCGCTGTGCCGTGCGTGTGATCATTGCTTGTACAGCCCTCTCGCAGTGTCCGGAGCAAGTATGGTGGGTCTGACACACCGGTGTCAATGTGTTCTTTTTTCCATTTCCAGGAGTGTACAATGAAGAAGAGAGTAGCAAGATAAACCAATACGCATTGTGACTACGGACAATTTCATGGACTTGTTCTTACCATCCGCACACACCAGTCCTTCAGTTACGGTACCTTGTGGAAGAGTGGCTTATTTCCTTCACTAATCATGAGAGACAGAGGAGCTGCAACGAAACGGTTGACAGGCCAAAATCGATGCCGTGGTAAGAGGACTAACGGAGGAATGAATCTCGGGCAACTGTTGCGTGTGATGTTCCATGTTGTGATTTGAAGTATCACCATAACTTTTTATTTACCATGAGCTCTCTCTGATAAGGACATCTCTCATGTAGCAAATCTGATTAGAGCATGAGAAAAAAAGGAGAATAAATCGTCACTGATTTCATTCCCTGACTTACGTTCGTTTAGCACGTGGCTATGGGTAAAGAATAATATGTACGTAGATTGACAAAGGAGAACAAGAGAAGGTATAAGGCTTGTAATATAATACAAATGTAGGTATGTAGAGAAGTGGTAGTTAAAATGTTTACCATGCAAACAAAAATAAATTAATGGAAAAGAAACTATGATAAAATAGTCAAGGAATTGAGGCACCAATGGTCACCAGTTTGGTGAATGCGTAATAAATGGAACGGAAGGGTAACAACTCTATACGAACACCACGGTTGGAGTACATTAAGCAGGTGGAAATGGATGTCAACTGATGTTGCTATACAGAGAAGACGATTCCTGATCATAATAAACCAGAATGGAGAACTGCGCAAAACCAGTCTTCGGACTTAAAATCAGAAACACATAAGCCAAGGGATTATTCTTTTGAGAGGGTTAACATAAGGAGGGTACTTTAAAGTACAATTTTTTCTCTGAAAATGAATATCCCACTACTTTTCTTCCATTACGTAAATTATCTACTAGATTCAACGGATTTATGTCTTCTTCCTCACATTTTAAGAAGACACTGTGGTAATATTTATCTTCTAACGCTATTTCGTATTTGAAACATCGAGATTTCTTAGAAAATTTCGCACTTCTTCAGCAGCCCTAGGTTCAGAAATGCGCTCTGTCGTGCGAGCCATGTTGCAAAATTTCCGTGTCGTAAACATATTTCGTTGCACCAACCATTGACATTACCACTAATTTACATGATGTTTCGCTAAGTACTAGCAAGATTTTTGTAGTTGGTTTGATCGGTCTGTTCCATGAATATTACATGGGATCACTGACTTCATTCCAGACGGATTTACATACATTTGGCAAAAGTAATGTGATCTGTTGGAAAATTGAGATTTTCTAGTGGCTCCAGTGGACATTTATTTTTTCAATGACTTGAATATTTACGTTGGCAACTGTATTACAAAACTTGTTGATTGGGTATGTTTGGACACCAAGTATTCTAAAAGTAGATAACCTGGTCACTATGTACAAAATCATTCGTCATTACTGTTGGATAACAACATTCACAAAAAGCCCTACCGTGCAGGACTGCCACTTCAGTTTGGGATACTGTAGGCACCCCCGTATGCTAGTTCCTCTTCTCATCCCTCGTCACTATCACCAAAGGCACAGTAATACCACCATTGGTAATTGCAAGCACGTACGAGTTCGCCTCTGACAAAGTATCACTGTATACATTGGTACACACTTATGGCGAGGTACGATAACGTCTTATAACTGGTAGCATCGTACCTCGCTTGTTAACACCATACAGTTATAAAATTGCATCTACATCCGTACGCTGCAAACCACTGTTACGCGCGAGAGTGAGGGTACTTTTCCCTTTGTACCTCGTATCAGAATTTCTTTACGTTCCATTGACGCATTGAGCGTGGGAAGAGCCACTGCTGAGATGCGTTTGTGCTTACTGTGATTAGTCTAACCTATCTTCATGGTTCTTGGAGAACCGAATCGTAGAAGGCTATAGTATATTCCTAAATTCAGCACTTAATACTGGTTCTCGGAACTTGGGTAGGCCGGTTCTCGCCGGTGAGCTGACTTCTAGCCAACGCATCTGTCAGGTGAGATATTTTTGTATCACTGGCCCACAAACAAAGCAAACCCGTAACAATTGGTAATGGCCTTCGTTTCACGCTTTCAGCATAATATGTTGTACTTGTTTCATATGATTCCCAAACACTTGTGCAATACTCTAAGATGGGCAGCATGAGTGTTTTGTAAGCAGGCTGCATTTTCTGAACGTCCTAACACCCGCCCTAACTACGACTGAATCTATATAATCACTCCAATCCCGTGTTTTTTGTGAATTTATTTTACTGATTCGAATTCTGTATTCTTAGCACCGTTTTCATTGAATACTATGCTTCTCTACACGAAATCATACTGCTTTCGGCTGTTAAAAATTATCTGTTGTATGGTGTCTTATAATATTTTAACGGCCAAAAGCGAAATAATTTCATTTAGAAATTTCACGATGGCCAGTTATTATAAAACTATGTTTTTCGTGTTGTTAAGCACAAAATTTCAGACACGT
This sequence comes from Schistocerca piceifrons, assembly GCF_021461385.2. Taxonomy (NCBI): domain Eukaryota; kingdom Metazoa; phylum Arthropoda; class Insecta; order Orthoptera; family Acrididae; genus Schistocerca; species Schistocerca piceifrons. The sequence continues at coordinate 768,405,930 of NC_060140.1, read as the reverse complement.
AGCGGTAGATTAACAGGTGCACAGCTGAAGCATAATTAAAAAGCTGTCCTGTATCGTGCCAATTTTTACATATGAAGTCATCAAAATGGATATTTTTACGTTGTGAAAAACCTGACTGAGTCCTACTAAAATCATACTCTAGTATTTTGATGCATGTGAAACACGATCACTCAATATAACTGCGTATACTTCCACGCCCAGAGTCAGTCGACATAAAAGTTTTCTGGTTATGGTAGCGCGTCATAATGTGTAAAACTACTACTGCCGGGGGAAAAAACCAACGTTTCGGCTACGGTTGCAGCGGCCTTCTTCTGGGTCTACTCAAGTTTCATTATTACGCAATCTCATTTTCATTGAAAGGAGAACAAAAAAGAAAAAAACATTGCGGCAGAAAAAGAAATTGTGCTGTTGCACACTGGGTATGTGTAACGTTACAGGGAATTTGAAGTTCGAGAACGCAACACACCATATCCTCAGGAAGTGCACGTGTAGATTATCGTCATCGTTTGGTAGCAGCTGGGACATTTAATGTCATTCGGTGTTCTTCAGCAATGAGTCTCGTTTCTTCTTTCGGTCACAGCCAGCAGCAATTCTCAATATCCATACCTCTCCAAGTCCTGGAATCGTGGTGTGAGGAGCTACTGTATATGATAAAACGATACGTCTGGCATTTTCCAGAACATTATGTTTTTTTCGCTTGGTAGTCGAGTCCTCTGCACAGCAGGTAGGCAGTGCGGGCTGCAGCCCCGCCAGGAGTACATGTGCAAACGGCTGTTATCATAACAGCGTTGTTTCTTTGTAAGACGTGGGCTATTTACCATGGAGTTACACCTCGCATCCGTAGCGTCTGGGGGCACCGACCTCATCGACAGGCAGCCGCGTGTCCCGGCAGAGAGAGCTGACGGTAGGGATCTAATTTGCTACGACAGGCCACGTGTCCTCGCTGTGCGACGGGGATATCCATCCGCTTCCGACTATTTAGGCCACCGCCGAACCGTGTGAAGTCACTTATGCCCTTCATCCGAAGTCGGCAGTACCAACAGTTCCGTCCGGTCTCATCAGCAGTTCAGTCACAGCGATATAAGTTGGCAGTACCAGCAGTTTTGTCTCAGCGTTCCACAACGCAGACCCACCCCAGTTGGTTCTGATCTGAGCCAGCAGCATTCAGCCGTCATAAGCCGGCAGCACAGGGACAGTGACGTCTCAGGTCTTCCCGTAGTTGCGTACTGCGACACCAGAGTGCGTCGTGCCGGCACATCGCAGACAAGATCATTGGCAAGATATTTCTTATATATGTAGCTGTGCGGATATTAATAGGCGGACATTATAGCCGAGTTTCGTTTCGTTAGTGAAATTATTCTTTTAAAAGTATCTTCTACCACTCATCAGCAAGAAGGTACGTTATATGATACGAAAGGTAACCTTGTTAACATTAGGGTAGCAATTGGCATAATCGTAAGGGATATTGCAAGTCCTCACCACAAATGCGCCATGAAGAAATTTCAAATCCTATACCAGCTAGACTAGCCTCGCGATTTGTCAGTAATACAGTATGCCTGGGAAGCAGTGGAAACGCGTGCTAGAAATGTGTTCTTGTACATAAATGCGTTTGCTAACCAAGCCCGTAGATCTAGATTTTTTATTTTTTATTTTTTTTATTTTTTTGAAAGTGCCACTCGTGATCAGAATAGTGTTCTATATAAGTGTATTCGGACCTGGGCAAATTGTTGGTGTCCGTTCCTTCGATGCTTCCATAACCAAGAGAGCCGAAGTGTTTAATATTTTTTAGACACACCGAACCAATGATTTACACCACATACAAGGATAACGGAGAAACATCTTGCTCTAAGTTACAACGCGGAATAAAGAATGGATTGGTTAATCGTGACAGACCGTGAATGAAGGAGATTGTAACGAAAAACATCAGCACGTCAGTTGCAGAAGTAACTACCGAAATGAACATCACATTCCAGAGTCCTGTCAGCACAGAAAAAACACGAATGGAATTCCTTCAGGAAGAAGCTGCAGAGTGAGATGGAATTCCAGAACTACTCATCAGTTATGCAGATGCCTGTAACGTGAAAACCTGGTGCCGACGCCACGAAATCTGGACTATGGAGCAACGAAAGAAAACAATTTGGACGGATAAGACTTACGTCACACTGTTTCCTGCTGAACCATGGTGGCTTTAATTTTGCTGGCATTGGCACTCCGCTGGCCCCACTAACTACTTGGGTTGATGAATCGATCTGATAATATGTCTCGAAATACGCTATTTGGTCGAGGAGTGTGTTGTTGGTTTGGCGTGTCTTGGTACTGTAAGTGGGCTGGAAAGCACGTGACTGGCAAGTAGTTGCTTTTGGGGTTGTCACCGCCTGTCTGGTACGGGCCTCGAGAAGCCGGGAGTGGTTAAATCGGTCGGAGGCAAGCCTTGACGGCTCGCTTAAGGATTGGCTGCGGCGAGTTGTGGGCAGAACAGCGGACGTTGCGTGCAATCTTGTCGGCCAGTTCCCTGACTAATCTGCAGCACCTCGAAGACCGCCTGTACGGACTGGACGGAAAACATCCCGGCTTGGAATTCTGGAAATCACAGCTCCTTCACATCTGAGTGGAGGTAAGTGTTCCTTTCTTATTTTTTAACTTTTGATAGTGTGTGGTCACGTCTGTGTTAACGAGAAATTGGACGTGTTATATGAACGCTCCTTCGAGTGATTGTGTGCATCATCATCATCAGTCAGTGTAATGGATCGCAGTTTTTCGTTCCAGCCCATATTCTCTGCATGTCTACGAGTATTCCCCGTTGTAAATTGAATCGACAAAATTAAATTTGTAGCATAATTTGTGTCGGATGCAAAGTACCCTTTGTGGATGAGTATGTCTTAATCACTGCATCAGCAGGTGGTGATATTTCATATTCAACTTACAAGTAATTTACAGGAGTGTTAAGATTGTAACTTTTATGTGTAGTCGCTTTGGCGATAGGCTGAAATTTCCTAAATCTCAATCATTTTCGTCTGTAGTCTCATTTGTGCAAATAACTGTTCCTTTCAGGTGTGTTCTGGTAGGGTAGCTTTGGCAGTGGACGACTTGTTCCCGTTCCGTGGACCTGGAGGAGAGACGTGTTTTCTTCCTTGTGCAGCGGCACTTCCGTCGACGTACGACGTCTGGGGTGGCCGGCATTCTGGTGCCTCTGCCAGCCGTGACTTGGTGGCCCAAGAAGAGTTGACCGTTTGATGCGTGCCACTGCGGAATGTATCCGATTAATTGGGAACAATTAGTGTGACCTATTTGGTGGATTCAATAAACTCACAAGGTTTAAAGCGTGTTGCGCAAGCCGAAGTTCCTCCTTGTTATACCTGCCTTTTAACTGCTAGCTTAAACCTTGCAGTGTGTTAAGTTTTAAGGCCTTTTACTTATCGATATAAACTGTCGAACCTTTCCTTTCATCCACAAAGATTAGGTAACTCCACTCAAGTGAAACTTGCCTGTTTGGTCCTTGTTGGCTGTGATATCTGGCTGCTGTAAATTGCAGATTACCACGTATTCTGAGCAACTGTATATTTATTTAACATCATTGTCAACGTTTGTGCTTGGGTGTACCAGGTGGGAGTCACATTTGAATTGCATGTTCTCCTAGCCTATCTTGTATTTGGGCAATTGTATTTTTATTAAGGGTTGTTATCAATGTTTCTGCTTGTGTGTAACAGTTTTGGGTCACATGCAAATTGTCTTCCCAGCTTTGCCTGTATTTTGGAGGCTTGTGTGTTTTAATGCTTAACGGATTTTTATTATTTATGATACATTGTTAAAGGCATTCCAACATCTACAATCGGTAGTCTGACTTGCTACCCTCTCTGCATTTTGTGTGGGCGTTATCCATTTGTGAAACAGGAAAATATTGGTACATTTAGTGTTAAAATTGTTTGTTGAACCCGCTTGTAGCCTCACCTTTGGTGTGACTTCTTTCTTGGAAATTGTATACCACTTGCTCTTAGTGATGTAAATTGGTAATGTTTGTTATTAATGAATTGAGCTTATTGGAGTTTTTAAAATGATTGTGAGCGTTGTTATTTTTACAAGGTTTTTTAAATTTTAATTGTAATATTTTTGTTAAGCAATACAGTGTATTCCATGAAACAAAAAATGACGACATACGTGTGCCCCCCCCCCCTCCATGTGTTTTTTCTTAAAGGTATCCCAAACACTTGTTGTGAGGTATCAATTGGTACACACAGGGCGTGGGTACGTTCTGTTTGGCAGCAGGGTTAGAGTTGTCTACCCTTTGTCGTCATTTGTGGTTGTATATTTCTCCTTTTAAAGTATTTTACTTATATATTGTTATTGTTCTCAGGAGGGTGTTACTTATCATGGATTCCATGGGGTGTAACGGAATTTCACATCTGAACAAAGGATTTTTACGATACGAATTGAAAGCCCATCTACTTAAAAAAAAAAAAAAGGTAGCTTCCCAGAAATGAAGCCTAGGTAGCGTGCAACATTTGACAGGCTGCTGAGCCTTCGGCGGTTATCATCGGAGAGTTTGGTGCCCCTCTCCATCATTTCAGCTGCATTTATGAGGTATAGCGAAATCATTCTTTTCTGAAAAATAGCCAACCCTTAACTAGGCAGGTCGGTAGGATTCAAGGGTATCTGGCGCATTTAGGGAATCACTTGTAGGACTTGAGCCGTTGAGCTTAACGATCCCGAGAGACCGAAGGTTAAGCAGTAGAATGATCGTGCAAGGGACTTGCAGTTGAAGGGGAATCTTTAGGTTTAGAAAGAGAAGGTGTAGGCTTGTGTCGGATATTTCAAGTCGTAATCAACTCAGTGATGATAAGCGCTCCGAGTTTGCCAAGTCTAGATAGTTTGCTTTCCGATCATATGGGTAAGGTACTAAATCCGTTTACGTGTCTCCCGACTGAAATTTCAGAATTGTCTGATGATAATTTAAAGCAAGTGCAGCAAATCTTGTGGCCGCTTGTACGATTTCAGTCTTATGCAAATGCTTATGCATACCGCCCCACGTGATTCTGTCCTTGCTTTACCCTTTAGCTAAAGGTACATTGGGTACTTTTCTTTCGGAAACCTAGAGACGTCAGGATTTCATAGGGCAACTTAGGGCTCAAATAATAGGCAGAAAGTTGTTGCTGCGTATGAGCAGTGAGCTTGAGCTGAAGTATTATTGACAGGTTCAAACATCATCAGAGATGTTGATCCAAAACATGGAGTGAATTCGCACGGTCGTACTACCCTTTGATATGTCCGTTACCGAGTGTAATAGCGTATCTAACATCTAAGAAGGCTCGCGTCCCGAGGATCGGGAGGACGACGGTTCAATCCCGCGTCCGGCCATCCTGATTTAGGTTTTCCGTGATTTCCCTAAATCGCTCCAGGCAAATGCCGGGATGGTTCCTTTGAAAGGGCACGGCCGACTTCCTTCCCCATCCTCCCCTACTCCGATGAGACCGATGACCTCGCTGTCTGGTCTCCTTCCCCAAAACCAACCAACCAACCAACCCGAGGATCGAACACGTTTGTTCTTTGCTCGCCGTCCCAACAAATTTGATGAATAGCAAGAACAAGTGGATTCTATTGAGGGCCTCACCTTTGCTGATGACTGGCGTAGGGTAGGTGTTGGTCAGGCTCTAGTGCCTTCAGTTTCCAGGGCTGAGAAACCTTTCTCAAATTGCATTCACCCGCCTACAGGCGTTGTTTCCGCTGTGGCGCACACGACCAACTTGTACATGAGTGTCTGGCTATGCAGGCCCCGAGGTCAAACAGCTGACTCCGTGGGGATTGGTGGTGAGGGGGGGGGGGGTGATAAATTCGTACGTGTCAGAGGAGATCACCTCCTGGTGTGCAAGTATTCATGCTGCGACAAGATCGTCCCACCCTTATGTTTGTACCCATGTCGGAAAGGGACTTCTGTGTACACAATTGTACTTCAGTGGTCTGTCTCGTTACTTGAATGTAACTGGTATTTGGAGTTCGGCCATTTGTGTAAACTATCTCCCGTGCGTCTCGGCCCTCAGAAATCTCGCTTTGCCAATGGGCAAAATTTGCCTATGGCTGGGGAGGTGCGCGGTACCTTGTCCATTTGCAATTTGTCCTGCCAGTTACTCTCTTGGTTATAAAGGACCTAGCACTTAGTTTGTTTGTCGACTGTGATTTTATTCAAAGAACCTGACTTGCCCTTGATTTTTCTACTTGTGACTTCTTCTTTAAATTCTCGCCAGGAGAGAAGACAGCTCTCTGTACTTGTCGCCGTCTGAGCGTGACTAATTCTATAAGTTGCGAAACAAGGCAATTTGATGTAGCTCATCTTCAACTGGGGCAGGCTACACAGTTGTGTTTGTTGGGGGAGTTTCCTGATGCTTTTTCTAATAAGCTAGGAGAGACTAGTGTGTTCAGTATGATATACATCTGATTGATGATGTTAGGCAGTCTCAGTATCAACTTTCATCCCCTAAAATGAAAATATTGAACCAGAAGTAGGCTAATATGTTGCAGGATGGAGTGACCAGGCCTTCTACTTCTCCTTACAATTCGCCCAATTTTCTTGTCCCCCAGGTTCTAGGTCAGGCCTATGGGCCAGCTCGTTTTAGAGTCAGGTTCCTTGCCCTATCTTGACAACTGTTTTACGTGGTTCTCTAGGGTTACATGGTTCACTGTGCTTGACTTGAAACAAGCCTGTTATCAAATCCCTCTCGCCTAAAAAGCTAAGAACATCACGGACTTGTGCACTGAATGGAATCTCGACGAGATCAGTAGTGTGCCATCTGGCTTGGCGACGTGCTGCGGTTCTCTCGTTTGTAGGATCATACCTTATGGAATTTGAAGTTCGTCTGTGTATTTAACTACGTGGATTACTAGCCATTTATAGTACTTCATTTGAGGATCAACCTTCCCATCTTAGACATGTGTTGTTTAAGCTTCACGACGCTGGGCTAACCTTCAAGCCCTCCAAGATTACTCTCGCCAGACTTCAGGTTTCACTTTAGGGTCATCTGGTTTTTGGGGGATGGCATTAGTATCGGCCAAGAGCGAACAAAGAACTTGAAGAGGTTCCTGCAGCCTAGAACGAGAAAAGAGGTAGCTAGGTTTATTGGAATGGCCAACGTTTTCTGTAGGTTCGTTCCAAATTTTGCTCAGCTTGCTGCCGATCTTAATGATCTGCGAAGGAAGGTAGAAAATTTTGTATGGGGTAAAAGCTCACAGTGTGCTTGTCAAGCTATAAAGATCGCAATCAAGAACCACCCAAACTTGGCTGTACCCGACTTTGGTAAGAGATTTATTATACGGACCGACGTCTCCAACACAGGGATTGCTGCTGTTCTCCTCCAGAAGGATCAGGGTCAAAGACGCGCTTTAGCTTTTACGTCAAGAAGGCTGTCCGGCCCTGAGTTGAATTATTCTGAGTATGAGTATGAGGCATTGGCCGTTCTGTTCGCGTTAGAAAAATTTCAACTCTATCTGGAACGTAGGGAGTTCGACTTAGAGATCGATAATCAGGTGTTAAGTTAGGTACTGGCCAGACCCAGGGACCAGTAGAATCGCGAGTTGGGCGGTCCTGATTTCGGCGTTTCACTTTAAGGTGCGCCACATTAAAGGCTCCAGCAATCAGGTAGCCGATGCGCTCAGCAGCATATTCGAGGAGGAAGATATCACTGACGTAGATCGAGCCCATAACTCAACAGATCTCGCTTGTACTGACCTGAGCGAAGTGCCCCAATTATCTGCTGACCTCAGAATCAAGAAGGACCAGAATTCGTTGTAGTGACCGACTAGGCGGCAACTGTTGTACGGAAGGGAGGCACCTAGTTTTTCTCTGAATAATGGTATACTGTGTGAACAGGTAGGCGAACCATGGCAATTCTGAATTTGCTTGCCTCTTGAGTTAGTGCCCTCTATCTTTCATTACTCGCACGGTTCGTTGGTGGGTGGGCATTTAGGCCTGTACAAGACCTTGGTGAAGATACGAGCTCATCTCACCTGGCTGTCATTATACAGGGATATGCTGCATTTGGTTAGTGAGAGAGACTCTTGTAGAAGGCGGAATCCCAACAACAACCCTCTGAACGGGTTATTACAATCCAAACAAAAAGTACCCAGTGGATAAAATCTTTATTGATTTTGTGGGACCCTTTCCGTACCAACAACGGTAACCGTTATGTCTTTGAGGTCGTGGATGCCTTTTCTCGTTTTATTTGATTCGTTCCTAGCCGAAAGGTTACTGCCTCCATTACTGTCAAACACTTGGCTAACATATTCTCCTGGTTTAACCCTGGTGAGCGATAAAGCACCAGCGTTTGTTTCTAAAGAATGTAAACAGTTCTGTATTTTAAATGACATAATGTACATCGCTTCCACGCCCCATTATCCTCAGGCCTCCTTTACACAAAGAGTGAACCATAATCTTAAGTCGGTCTTGATTATACACCATGATAAGTCCCCAAGTAAATGGGATACTACCCTCCCTTCGTTTCTGATTCCGCACAACACTACGGCTTCTCCCCCCTCCCTTCCCTCACCCCCCCCCCACCCCGTTATTTTGTCGCATCCCCTCAATTATCCGCTATCAAAATTGTGGAATATTAATCATCTTCTGCCCGCATGTATCAGTCCTGATACCCTTAAGAAAAATGGCAACAGTCAATGAACAATATCGTATTGGCCCTTGTCGAATTGGCCCTTGTCGACATGCAAAGCACTGTAATCAGGGTAGACGTCCCTTCCAGGGCAAGGTAGCAGATAAGATCTTCATTAGGAACGACACCAGGCAAGCCCAGCCTTAGTTCCGGTGATAAAGTTAACTTCCTGGTCAACGTTTTAGCCAAAGGCAAAACCCTCACAATCCGCCTTAGTCAAGTTACACCGGTTGGTTGACTTACAATGGCGGCTTTAATTGTGGTGGCATACGCTCTCTGCTGGCGCCACTAACGGTACTTGGGTTGCGGATATCGATCTGAAGTTGCTAGCTAGGGTCTCTAGTCGAGGCGTGTGTTGTTGCTTTGGTGGGTCCTGGTACAGTCAGTGGTCTGGAAGGCACGTGGCTAGCAAGTTGTTGCTTTTGGAGGGGTCACCGCCTGCCTTGTACGGGCCTCGAGAAGCCGCGAGTGGTTATATTGGTTGGAGGCAAGCCTTGACGGCTTGCTTAAGGATTGGCAGCGGCGAGTTGTGGGAAGAGCAGCCGACGTAGGTGCAACCTGGTCAGCAAGTTCCGAGACTAATCTGCAGTCTTAAATTTTACAACACCTCGAAGGCCCCCTGTACAGATTGGACGCAAAACATCCCTGCTTGAGCCGGTCGCTGTGGCCAAGCGGTTCTAGGCACTTCAGTCCGGAACCATGCGACTACTACGGTCGCAGATTCGAATCCTGCCTTGGGCATGGATGTGTGTGATGTCCTTAGGTTAGTTAAGTTTAGGTAGTTCTAAGTCTAGGGGACTGATGACCTCCGATGTTAAGTCCCATAGTGCTTTGAGCCATCCTGGTTTGTAATCTCGGAAATCACGGCTCCTTCACATCTCAGTTGAGGTAAGTGTTCTTTTCTTATTTTTGAACTCTTGGTATTGTATGGCCTCGTCTGTGTGTAACGCCGGAAATGCATATCCTCCTATTTCCATCTATTGTACTATAATTTTTTTCCCTTATTTTGTTACCTGAAGATATGACGTTTCTGGGTCCTTATATATTGCAATTGTTTTACTATTTGTATGTATATATTTATGCGTTTATATCGATGTATAATTGATTTGTTTTGTAGATACTATTTGTATTTTTACGCTGGGTCTTGCGTAGGGAAAACTATGCTATCGAACGAATACATCGATAGATCGTGTGGAAAACCAAAGTGTTTAGGATCTTTCGTAGTATGTGAACTCTGCCGCGTGGAGCGCGGGCCGAGAGAGTCTGGCGGGAGTAGGGCGGTGGAGCCGGTGTGTTGTGTGACGCTCCCGCGAGTTGCCGCGCTTTCGGGGTTTGGCAGCATGTAATTGCGCTCGACTTGCTATGATAGCTTCTGACACGGTGTCGCGGACGGGAAGCATTAGCTGGCCCACATCAAGAGCCAATTTCGCCTGGTGACTGTCGAGAAGAAGGCGCGCCAACATCCAGCTTCTGCAACAGCGACGGCCAACAATGAGTGACTGTCGCCACCTCCTTGATCGACGACTGCAAACCTTCAATCAACCAACAAGGAAGACTAAAAGCACGGAAAGTTTTAGAACTGTACGGCAGGCCTCAACTTTTCAAACTATTCCATTAGCAAAATACAACAACTTAGCATGAACCTTTGTTGCTCATTGTCCCAATTGCATTACCAAGCAGGGTCCATTCCTTTTCCGAGATGAACTCGAGTGTCGTTGAAATTCATACGCCAGCATTAAAGTAATATCATTCTATTTCACTGCTTTAATTTCAAAGTTCAGTTAAGGTATTCATAGCTGGCTACAATATTTAGATTACACAAGCAGAAATTAAGAGTGCAAGTTTTGTTACCATATTTTAGCTTACCTGTGACTGCAGCTCAGCTTGGTACGAACTAAGTTTTACTATTGTTAATTGTTCAGAATCATTTAATTCAAGTTCAATGTTAAATCTCTTATTTCTAAATTGCGTAGATTCAAGTAGCTTTTGAAATGATTGTTGAGGTAGCCCAAGATTAACCTTATTTTATTGAATTTCGTAGTCTTCAGAAACAAAGTTCACTATTAATTTCAGTCACTAAATTAACTTTCAATTTTCCTGTTTTATTAATTCTTTTGTTAAATTAAGTCAGAGTGTAGCGAAATTTATTACTTCTGACAAACATTCAGTTTACACACAACACATGTCAACCTTCAGTTGTCACGCTTTTAGTGCTAAATATATGTGCATTAATTTTTCATTTTCAGTTATTATAGTATTTGTCCATAGGACTGACGACCGTAATTTTCCCCAAATCACAAATATCTAATTAACGCCAATGAATTGTTAACGTGACGACCGCACATTTACTTTCTTTATTAATTTTACCCTTTTCTCAAAATTAATTTCCACCAATTTCATTTGCATTTTTCCTTTCATTTAGATGTAACCCTTTCCTCCCTCTTTACAGACAGATTAACTTCGGTGACGATTGCTTTTCCCAAATTTCCATTAGTTACACGCGGTTTAATTTTTCACTGTCATTAAGGCCGATAAGTGAGGGCGAGGTTACATGTGTTAATGTGAGATTTGACCTGTTGTATTAACGAATCTCCGAGTGATTGTATCATCACACGGTTAGTCTAACTGATAGTATTTTTTTGTTGCAGGCCATATTCCGTGCAAGCGTAGGATTATTCTCTTTTATGAACTGACTCGACAAAATTAAATTTGTAACATAATCTGTGTCAGAGGCAAAGCACCCTTTGTAGATGAGTATGTCTTAATCAGTGCATCAGCAGGGGCTGCTGTTTCGTCTTCTAACTTGCAAGTAATTTTAATGGGCGTCAAGATTTTAACTTTAATGTGTAGTCGCTTTCATGATAAGTTGTGATTTCCTACATCTTAGGAATTCTCGTCTGTAGCCTTATTAGGGCAGATTACTGTTCCCTTCTGCTGTGTGTTGGCAGGATAGCATTAGCAGCGGACGACGCGTTTCTGTTCCCTGAGCCTGGCGCACACACGTGTTTGTATTCTGGTGCAGTGTCACTTCCATCGTCACACAATGTTTAGGTTGGCTGGACATCTGGTACCTCTACCAAATGCGTCATGGTGGCTCAAGTTAAGTAAGGTTGATCGTTTGATGCGTACCACGGCGGAGAGTAGCCTATTAATCGAGAACCATTAATGTGTCTTATTTGATGAATTCAGTAAGCTCATTAGGTTTAAAGCGTGTTCTGTAAGCCAAAGTTCCTCCTCGATATACCTGTCTTTTAACTACTCGTTTAAACCTCGCCCACTTATTGCTACTTATGGAGTGAGTTAAGTTTTAAGGTCTTTTACTTATCAATATAATCTGTTCAATCTATCTTTTTTATCCATTTATTGTGAAAGTCGCCCTGCTTGTTTCTTGCTCGCTGTGATATCCGGCTGCTGTAGTTCTCAGCTTAGGTTGTATTTTGGGCAATTTTATATTTGTTAAAGGTCATTGTCAACGTTTCTGCTTGTATATACCAGTTGGGAGTCACATTTAAATTATGTGCCTTTCCAGCTTTGCCTATATTTTGGAGGTGGGACAAGCATGTAATGGCAGTTGTGGGGAAGGCGGATAGTCGTCTTCGGTTCATTGGTAGAATTTTGGGAAGATGTGGTTCATATGTAAAGGAGACCGCTTATAAAACACTAATACGACCTATTATTGAGTACTGCTCGAGCGTTTGGGATCCCTATCAGGTCGGATTGAGGGTGGACATAGAAGTAATTCAGAGGCGGAATGCTAGATTTGTTACTGGTAGGTTTGATCATCACGCGAGTGTTACGGAAATGCTTCAGGAACTCGGGTAGGAGTCTCCAGAGGAAAGGAGGCGTACTCTTCTTGAATCGCTACTGAGGAAATTTAGAGAACCGGCATTTGAGGCTGACTGCAGTACAATTTTACTGCCGCCAACTTACATTTCGCGGAAAGACCACAAAGATAAGATAAGAGAGATTAAAGCTTGCACAGAGGCATATAGGCAGTAATTTTTCCCTCTTTATGTTTGGAAGTAGAACGGGGAGAGAAGATGCTAGTTGTGGTACGAGGTACCCTCCGCCACGCACAGAATGGTGGATTGCGGAATATGTACGTAGATGTAGATGCATTTATTGCGTAATGGATTTTTATTAAGGTTTATACATTGTTAAGGGCTTTCCAACAACTACAAACAGAGGTGTGACTTGTTACCCTCTATGTATTTTTGATGGGGGTTATCCACTTGTGTAACGTGTAATTCATGTTTGGAAATTTTTAGTAAATTTAGTGATAGTCATTGTAATTCATTCTGGTGTTAAAATTCTTGGTTGAACCCGCTTGCAGCGACGGCAAATTGGTGTGACTTCTTTTTCCTTGTGAACTGTATATCACTGTTTTCACGTCCTGCTCTTAATGATATGAATTGCTTGATTATGTTAATAATGAACTGAGCCTGTTCAGGTTCTTAAAATGATTGTTGGAGCTGTAATTTTTTACAATGTTTCTTAAGTTGTAATTATAATGCTGTTGTTAAGCGATGAAGTGTACTTCATGGAACAACAAATACGCAATGAGTAGGTCAACCTCCCATGTTTATTTCATTAAAGTTATCCCCAGCTTAATTGTGAGGCATCACCAACTTCTGGCCGAGTTCATGTCCGATGCGTGAAACATGGTGAGATTCGGTGATTAGTTCTACTGCCTTATCTTGGTATTCTATGGACCCCGTGATTAATCGGTAGGATTGCATTATTGCTAAGGATTATGTGACAATTTTGGCTGACTAGGTCCCTCAGATGGGACAATATTTGTTCTCCAGTGCTAGTGTTATGCTCGAAGGCGAGAGTGCCTCTGTTCTTATAGCTCTCATCGTCCAGGATGATTTATGAGCACAAGGTTGAATTATCACATCGACCCTTTCTATCAGTGACAACATCTCAAAGTTGTGGAACTTCTGTAATGTACTTTGGGAAGAAGTATGCGTGATCGCCTTCCTCCTGAACTTGACATTAGTTTGCAGGAAGAATGATATAAGATTCCCTTGTAAACTGTACAGGGTCCGTAATTATTCATTCCGAGAGGACTGGAGATAGTTTTAACTGCCATTAGCCTTCTTAATGTCCTTCTTAACCGTATTACTCGTGGTGTGGTGTTTTCCACCTTTCTGTCTAAACATACATGGCTCTGAGCACTATGCGACTTAACTTCTGAGGTCATCAGTCGCCTAGAACTTAGAACTAATTAAACCTATCTAACCTAAGGACATCACACACATCCATGCCCGAGGCAGAATTCGAACCTGCGACCGTAGCGGTCGCTCGGCTCCAGAATGTAGCGCCTAGAACCGCACGGCCACTGCGGCCGGCTCTGTCTAAACCTTGTATGTATTCACATCAACCTTCAGGCACCGATCTTGGTTGACGAAAGCAACATGAGTTTCATACATGGCAAGAACTTCTTCAGTCTTAATAAAAATCGTTCGCTGTTTGTTTCCATCCCACATGGAACGCAATATTCAAGCTCTGGGGTTACACCTCATACGTATGTTAATGATAGCCATCAGTTCTGAACAGAATGAAAGTTGAATTATTTAATAGCTCGTCTGTTATTAACATTTCGAACTGGTGCCCTATGGTGTATCATGCCACTTTGACATTAAGCGTCATTGTATTTAAATCATGAGATGTCATGTTTAGGTTCTTGGGATGCTGTCATCATAATTTATTGTAGTTTCAACGAGCCATTTGCTCGTCATCTTGAGTTGATGTCAGCACATTGTCGGGTTAAATCACGAACACACGTGCGTCTTGTTGTGGTCTGTTCACCTTGTGCGTTGCTGGGAAAAATTAGTACACCCTTTTGGAAAATTTCTATTCACTCAAGATCTGTTGTTGCAACACTTCGTACGGAGGATACGAAATGATTGCATTTACAGACGACTAACCGGAAGTGGTTTTGAGATACCAGGTATCGAACCATGCTGAAACACCCATATGAGTACGTGGTGTAGCCCGGGGATCTAATCGATCGTTATGGCGTGGCTGCTCGCCCTGTTCATGTAGTTCGGTAAGAGTTGTTCGTTGACAAGTCGCACGAGTCACTTGTCGTCCCATCATATCCCACACGTGCCCAACCGGAGAGAAGTCCAAAGATCATGTTGGCCATGGAGGGTGCTGCACATCTTGCAGAGCCGTTTGATTTTCAGCGGCAGTTTCTGAGTGAGCATTGTCGTGTTGGAATACACATCACCCTCTGTAGTACGAACGTAAGAACAATTGGCTTAACAACATTCTGCCCGTGCCGAGTGCTGGTTAACGTCCCCTCCAGAAACACCAAAAGTGGAAGAGAGTTTGTTGTAGCTTACCGCACTCCGGACCATAAGGCATGAGGTGATGCCAATGTATCTTGAACGAACGCACTCTACAAGAAAGCGCTCATCAGTTCATGCCTTACGTGCTACCAAATATCACCTGCGCGCAGTCAGAATCTATTTTTATCGCCGAAGACCACGGTACGCCATTCCATTTTCGAAGTTATCCTCTGATGGCACCAGTCTAAGTTTGCATGTCGACGCTATGGCGTGTTAGGAAGACAGGCTAGAAGTTTACGTGCCCGTAGACCGATCGGTAATAATAGGTTCTCAACAGTTTTGAAGAGCATACACGTAGCCAAAATAAGAGCGCATTCTGTGTAGATTTGAATAAAAAAATATTTGGCAGAAAATGTAGAGGATTATATGCAGGTGTTGCATTAGGCACCAAAACGACGTTATTGAATCTACTGGAAGAAATGGAAATTTATGTACACAGAAAACATCAACTAGGATTACTGTTGAATGAAGAGAACGAGTATTACTTGAATGCCTGTTTTAACGCATTCAGATAAACAAAAGTGTGGGTAGCGTCGGTCGCCGCAGTAGGTTGGTGCACCGTCGTGTGCACTGGTCACCCGTGGCGAGGAGGCTGGGCCTTCTTCCGCAAGCTCCGTCACAGAGCTTCGTACAGAGCAGCCACGAGGCGGCACCACTGAGATTCCGCTCCGAATGTGTCCACAAAAATCTAGATTTTAATGCACAGTCACTGTCTTGTTAAGTATCGTACACTTACCGCTATGTCTAATTGTTTCGTCATGCTGAGAAGTTTCGATTTATAGAAGTAATCTTACTTTTTCAGGATTTTACACAATTGTGAGTTATTTATTTTTCAATTTATGAACTTTTTGCTATTACTCTTCACACGTTTTGTGTGGATTTTAAGTATGGCTTTTATTACGCATACTGTATATCAGTTTATACTTTGTTTTCAGATGCCGAATTTTCAAAATGGAATCATTTCAAATGGTTCAAATGGCTCTAAGCACTATGGAACTTAACATCTGAGGTCATCAGTCCCCTAGGCTTGGAACTACTTAAACCTAACTAACCTAACGATATCACACACATCCATGTCCGAGGCAGGATTCGATCCTGCGACCGTAGCAGCAGTGCGGAGTAATTTCAACTAATGACCAAACGTACTGCATATTAACCAGGAAATATAAGATAGTGATTACTCGTGTACCATAGCTACAGTGCTCTCTACTAGTCTCAGTTATTGTAAAAATACTGGACGCATCCAGTACATCATCAGCATTTAATATGTACCTAGAGATGTAGATTTTGACGTTGATACATACATGAGAATACTTTAAGGTATGTGTGACTGGCATGCATGTATGTTATTTACGTAACATTTTTTTATTACGTATTACTAGGCTTGCGGCATATTTTGCTTCAAATAATTGAACTTAGTTGGTTACATGGCTCTTTTTCTACTTCTAATGCCTCTGAAGATAGCAGTGGCCGAAATCGGTAATTGTAAGTTGTACAGTTCATGAGATCAAGATGGAGCTTTACAAATAAAGTGACAGAACGTGATCTCGAAATAATTTACAGATTTTACGTCGTCAGTTGATAACTCCAGTGACACGCCTTGACTGTTTCCAAGTAGCTATGGAAAATCAAGCAGCATGGTGTTCTTACGTTACTAGTTCCTCAGACGATTCCAATGCATTATCCGCGCCACCTCTGTCTGAAAATATATAAGGGACAGTCGAATTTGAACGAGACAGATGGAAAAAATTTAAGTAAATCTTTTATTATCTGACATGTAATAGCCGTAGCCTTTAATACATTTACCCCACTATGAGACAAGACGGTCAAATGGCAGGCCGCGGTGGCCGAGCGGTTCTAGGCGCTCAGTCCGGAACCGCGCGACTGCTACGGGCGCAGGTTCGAGTCTTGCCTCGGGTATGGATGTGTGTGATGTCCCTAGGTTAGTTAGGTTTAAGTAGTTCTAAGTTCTAGGGGACTGATGACCACAGATGTTAAGTCCCATAGTGCTCAGAGCCATTTGAACCATTTTTTTGGAGACGGTCAATGCCTTCATGGAAAAATATTTGCGTTTGCCTGATGTACCCTGATTATACCCACGCGTGAAAAAAATGTTAAAATGTATGTGAATTCCTAAGGGACAAAACTACTGAAGTCATCGGCCCCTAGGCTTACACACTACTTAAACTAACTTACGCTAAGAACAGCACGCATCCCCAAGTCCGAGGGAGCGTCCCAAGCACATCGACCGCCACGATTGTCGTTATTTAGTGCTAAGATATGTGGAAATCGCATGGGGAAAGGTAACCGTAAGTAACGCACAGTAGTGCGTGGACACTTTTCAGAAATTGGAACGAGCCAATAAATCTGAAAGCCCAGAAATATTGACGGTATTCATCATTATATTCCGGGTTTATGTGTTCGTACGTATTTCCAAGGCTGTTCCGAGATCGCTAAACAAGTTTCGCTTGGAAACCATTACACATCCCCTGCACAGCATCTTCGAATGAGATTTCCACACTTTTGTTGCTCTGAAGAAAGATATTCGTGGCCGTCAATTTGGTTCGGATAAAGAAGTGGACAATCACGAACCCGTAGGCAACCGCGAACATTTTTCCATGAAGGCATTAAAATAACCATCCGAATATTGATCCGCAAAGTCCACCCAAAGACAGACTGTGTCTGCTTCCCAATGGCGGATCTGAAGGGCCAAATGATTATGCGCGCCGAAGAGCCTACGGTAGGATCTTCCATGATCTGCAACAAATAGGAACCTAGTGGTTTGTGTACACAAAACTGCTATGAGTATGCTGTGCTAAATTCAAAGAGAAGCATCTTGGTTATTAATAAAGCGCTGCAGCTGTAAATAGTTCTTTATTATTAGACACTAGCGGTTTCATGGCACTAGAAGCTACATCTACAGTTGAACATATAACTGTATCAATATCGATAGTATTTAGTCAAAAACTACGCCAGAGAGGAAGTGAGTTGCAAGAGAGTCAGCTACAAACACGCATGAGTGTTACGCATAGAAAAGCGATACAACGGACACATCAGCTGGGCGCGGTATAGTAAGAGCCCATTTGCAATAAACTAGCAGGAAGACGGAAGCATTTCCTCACTTCACACCATGGAAGGGTTTACAGAACGCGGTCTAGTGTCCAGCGTTGCTGCCTCTGAATGACCGGGTCCCGGCGTTGGATACCCGGCCGGGTTGATTTTCTCTGGCCGGGACAGCGTGTTTGTGTTGTCCTCATCACTTCATCATCATCATCATCATCATCATCATCCGTGACACTGGACTGTGTAAAAATTGGGAATTCGTACGGGCTTTCCCCCAGCGGGTTCGGGGATAAGAATAGGCCCGTGGTATTCCTGCCTGTCGTAAGAGGCGACTAAAAGGAGTCTCATCTGTTTTGGTCTTTAATGCGATGGTCCCTTAAGGGGTTTGACCACTACCTTTCCAAATTTTCCGTTAGTGCGTACCATTTGGGGAAGGATGCCTTACGTGGTGCATCTTAAATCCATCTAGCCCTAAGATCTGGCACACCTGATATTTTCATGGAGTTGGACTTACATTGAGCTTCCGGCCACATCCGTTGCAGTGTGTTCCGGATAGCATACATTCCCTCCATTGTGCACTTCCATCTTTGCTCTCATGTTGTACATGGATATTTCGACATCCGACATCCAGCACGGTAGCCAGTCCATTGTGGTGGGGTCGTCATGTACCCTCTTGGTGGTAGCCCCCTGACTACACAGGGATTACACTGCTGATGCCTGAGCTGCTACCTCCCCACGTATGCTGAGGAGTAGATGCCTATCCCTTTGGGGCATCGGGACTCCCAGCAAAGGCCATCCTGCCAGGTGGTCTTTGCTGCGGCTGGGTGGCGCCCATGGGGAGAGCCCCTGGTCGGAGTGGGTGGCATCAGGGTGGATGACCCGCCATGAAGCGTGGTACATCATCTCTCGCTGGTGGGCCTCCACCAGCAGTCTCTAAGCGATCGAGGTCTAACCTCAATGGAAAGAAATTTGATCAGAGATCATTTCCCTCCCTGGCCACTCCATGGGAGGAACGTTTGTCTAAAGAAGGCAGTGAAGATTATTCACCCCAGTACCTCGTGTGTACGCGAGTTGATGGGGAACCATTTATGTCGACCAAGCCCCAGTTTTTTGTGGAGCATTTAGAGGACAAGTTCGGGGAGGTGGAGGGCTTGTCCAAAATGCTCTCTGGGTCAGTTCTCATCAAAACAGCATCCTCTGCCCAGTCACGGAGGTTGCTCACTTGCGACAAGTTGGGGGATGTTTCCGTCACCATCACTCCCCATAAAAGTCTAAACATGGTCCAGGGTATTATATTCCACAGGGATCTTCTGCAGTCCGACGATGAACTACGTGCCAATCTCGAACAACGAGGTGTTCACTTCGTCCAGCGCGTCCATCGGGGTCCGAGGAATAATCAGGTAGCCACCGGTGCCTTCATCTTGGCCTTCGAAGGTGATGTTTTACCCGAAAAGGTCAAGGTGATGGTTTACCACTGTGATGTGAAGCCATATATCCCTCCTTCGATGCGGTGTTTTAAATGCTGGAAGTTCAGGCACATGCCATCTCGCTGTACTTCCGGCATCGCATGTCGAGATTATGGACGTCCTTTGCATCTCAATACTCCATGTGCTCTGCCTCCCATCTGTGTTAACTGTGGAGAAAGAACGTAAGATAATGGAACATAAGACCCTGGACTGCCTGACCTACACTGAGGCTAAACGAAAATACGAGAGGCTCCAATGACGTGGACCTACGCTGCTGCTGCAACAACGGTTCTCCCATCGTCACGTATCGTTGGCTCCGAGATCGGTCAGAATACACCGGCCCCCTTGGTTGTGGGGGCCACTTCACTCCCTGTTGCTCCTGCTCAATCTTCTTCAGGAGCAACACCCCCCCTCCCCCAACCATTGGGGACATCAGTTTCCCCTTCCCAGCCGGAGAAAGGTATGACTTCTTTGGCTACTCTCGTGAGGAAGGGGTCCCTTGGGGACCTACCTTCGCAAGTTCCGACCAGTGGAAAAGCAGACACCCACAAGTGGCTGAAACAACGACCAGTCCCTGGTCGTAGGGCCTCACAGTCGTCGTCCGTCCCTGAGACTGACCCAGTGAAGTCCTCCAAGCCTGAACCACCAAAGGCACAGCGAGAGAAACAGAAGAAGAAGAAAGTCCCCAAGTCTAACGACATTGCAATGGCAACCGCAACCATCCCACCGCTTCCTACAAGCTCTGCATCTGAGGACGAGGTGGAGATTCTGGCGTCCACTGAGGACCTCGATCTCGCTGGTCCCTCAGACACCTTGGACAGCACTAGCACAGGTGCTCAATCGGAGGTAGCAGGTGACCCAGCGGCGTAATCTGCCTTCCAAGTCCTGTCACGCCTTTCTCAGACATGGACAATACCATCCTCCAGTGGAACTGCAGCGGTTTCTTCCACCATCTAGCTGAGTTCCGCCAACTTATCAGCCTTCACCCTTTCTTCTGCATTTCTCTTCAGGAAACTTGGTTTCCAGCAATGTGAACCCCCACCCTCCGTGGCTATCTAGGTTATTATAAGAACCGGGCAGCTTATGAAAGGATGTCTGGTGGCGACTGCATATATGTCCTTAACTCTCTTCACAGCGAGTCTGTCCTTCTACAAACACATTTAGAGGCTGTCGCTGTTCGGGTGTGGACGGCACAGGCTGTTACCGTCTGCAGTCTTTACCTTCCACCGGATGGCGATGTTGCGCAGCATGTCCTGGCTGCGCTGATAGCCCAATTGCCGCCACCTTTCTTGTTACTGGGCGACTTCAACGCCCATAACCCTCTGTGGGGTGGGTCGGTGGCGACAGGTCGAGGCGCCACCATTGAGCATTTCTTGGCACAGCTCGATCTTTCGCTTTTAAATGATGGTGCCTTCACACACTTCAGCGCGGCACATGGCACGTACTCCGCCATCGACCTTTCGATCTGCAGCCCTAGCCTCTTACCGTCTGTCCAATGGAGAGTGCATGACGACCTGTGTGATAGTGACCACTTTCTGATCTTTCTGTCACTGCCACAGCGACACTCTTCTCTTCGCCCTAACAGATGGGCTATGAGTAAGGCTGACTGGGACTTGTTCTCCTCCACTGCCGCTATTTAGCCTCTCTCTAATGACGACATTGATGCTGTGGTTCAATCGGTCACCACCAGCATCGTTACTGCCGCCGAATCTGCCAATCCCCGTTCTTCTGGGTTCCCTCGCCTGAGATCGCTGAAGCGAATAAAGATCGCTGGCGGGCGCTCCAGCGTCACAAGAGACATCCCTCCATAGACCACTTTATCGCCTTCAAACGGCTGCGTGCGCGAGCCCGCCTCCTTATCCGCCAAGGCAAGCAGGAGTGCTGGGGGCGGTATGTGTCCACCAGTGGCCTCCATGTCACTCCATCGCAGGTCTGGGCCAAAATTCGACGCGTCTACGGCTATCGGACCCTTGCGCTCTCACTGAATGGAGCAGTTTGTACTGACTCCGACGTCATTGCAAACCGCTTGGCGGGCATTTTGCTATGAGTTCCGCTTCTGCGAATTACCCGCTGGCTCCATTAAAGAGCGGATGGAACGTCGGAGCCTTTCGTTTCGTACCCACCATTCAGAATCGTACAATGTTCCATTCAGTGAGTGGGAATTTCGCAGTGCCCTAGCCGCTTGCCCTGATACCGCTCCTGGGCCAGATGGCATCCACTGTCAGATGCTGAAACGCCTTTCAGTAGACTGCCAGCGACGGCTCCTCGACCTTTACAACCGTATTTGGCTCGAGGGTGAGTTTCCGTCGCAATGGCGGGAAAGTATTGTTATCCCCATTCTGAAACCGGGCAAGAACCCTTTGGAGGTGGACAGCTACCTTCCCATTAGCCTCACCAACGTTCTTTGCAAGTTGCTTGAACGGATGGTGAGCCGGCGCTTGACTGCGGTACTGGAGTCTTGGGGCCTTCTGGCGTCGTCTCAGGGTGGGTTCCGTAAAGGCCGCTCCGCCGCCGACAATCTGGTGAGCCTGGAGGCGGCCATCCGTACTGCCTTTGCCCGCCGTCAGCACCTGGTCGCTTTCTTTTTCGACATGCAGAAGGTGTACGGTACGACATGGCGTCATCACATCCTTTCTACGCATCATGGATTGGGTCTTCTGGGTCCTCTGCCGATCTTTATCCGAAATTTCCTGTCGTATCGTGCAAGTCGCGACCTCCCATAGTTCCTCCCGAATTCAGGAGGTGTCTGCCTCTTTTTAATAGCCATTAACGGGCTCGCTGCGGCCGTGGGAACGTCTGTCTCAGCGTCCTTGTATGCTGACGACTTCTGACTTTACTACAGCTCTATTGGCATTGCAGCTGCTGAACGTCAGCTACAGGGCGCTATCTGTAAGGCGCAGTCTTGGGCTGTAGCTCATGGGTTCCAGTTTTCGGCAGCCAAGACCTAAATTATGCATTTCTGCCGGCGACGCACTGTCCACCCGGAGCCACGGCTTTATCTTGACGGCGAACTCCTTGCAGTGGTGGAGTCACTTAGGTTTTTGGGGGTGGTTTTTGATGCTCGGTTGACTTGGCTGCCTCATATTCGGCAGCTTAAACAGAGGTGTGGGTGGCATCTAAATGCTCTGCGATGCTTGAGCCACACCCGCTGAGGCGCCGAACGATCTACCTTGTTACGGCTCTACCAGGCGCTTATCCAGTCCCGTCTGGATTATGGGAGCCTGGCTTATGGCTCAGCATCCCCATCTGCGTTGCGGGTGCTGGACCCAATACTCCACAGTGGGATACGCCTCGCCACTGGTGCTTTCCGCACCAGCCCAGTGGACAGCATACTTGTGGAGGCAGGTGTCCCTCCCCTGCGGTTACGCCGCCAACGTTTGCTGGTTTCTTATGCTGCCCATGTTTTCAGTTTTCCCGGGCATCCTAACTGTCGGCTACTATTCCCACAGTCGCACGTCCGTCTTTCAGAACGCCGGCCCAGGGCTGGATGTACGATAGCGGTCCGCGTCCGAGAGCTACTCTCCGGGCTTGGGGCTTTACCTCTTCTGCCTCCTTTCCGGGAGCCTCTGCGTACACCCCCGTGGTGTGTGCCTCGCTCCCGCCTCCAGCTGGAATTTGGCACAGGGCCCGAAGGACTCAGTCTGTCTGGAGGCTTCCCGCCGCCGCTTTCTTTCCATCCTTGCAACGTATCAGGGCTCTGGCATTATGAATACTGACGGCTCGATGGTTGCTGGTCGTGTCGGTTATGCGCTAACTCTAGGGGACCATTCTGAACAACGTTCATTGCCGGCTGGCTGCAGCGTTTACACTTCTGAACTGGTCGCCATCTTTCGTACCGTAGAGTATATCAGCTACTGCTCAGGTGAGTCTTTCATGATCTGTAGCGATTCCCTGAGCGGTTTACGAGCTCTCGACCAGTGTTTCCCTCGATCTCGTCTGGTGATGGCTATCCAGGAGTCCCTGCATACTCTTGCCCGTTGCGGCCGCTCTGTGGTCTTTGTGTGGTCCCCCGGCCATGTTGGGATACCCGGCAATGAACATGTTGACTGCCTGGCGAAAGAGGCCACCAGTAAACCATCTCTGGACGTCGGCCTCCCTTAGACTGATTTCCGATCAGTCCTCCACCGAAAAGTTTTTGCGTTATGGGACGCTGAATGGCGCGGTATGACCACCCCCAACAAACTCCGTATCGTCAAGGAGGAAACGACTGTGTGGCTGTCAGCCCTGCGAGCTACCCACAGGGACTCAGTAGTCCTTTGCCAGCTCCGCATTGGCCACACCCACTTGACACACAGCTTTCTACCTCGGCATGAGGACCCACCTCTATGCTGATGCGGGTCGACTTTGACGGTGGTCCACATTTTGTTGGACTGCCCACTTTTAACCGTGCTCAGGCAGACGTTTGGGCTGCCTGATACGCTCCCTGCCCTTTTAACTGACGACAATGCTATGTCTAGCTTAGTTTTACGTTTTATTCGAGCAGGGGGTTTTTATCATTTAATCTGAGTGTTTGTTTTAATGTTGATTCTGGCTTTTGGCCTCCGATTTTAAACTGAGTTTTTAATGTGTTCTCGGTGGTTGGCTTTTCCTTTTTTTTTCTCTATGGTCGGCCAACCACCGTCACACTCCGTATGATTTTAATTTGTTTTGTCTGTTCTCTGTCGGAGTATTTCTTGTCCTGTGTCGTCTACCGTCTTTCCTGTTGTTCGTTTCTTATTCTCTTTGGGTGGTATTTAGTTTTTTGGAAAAAGGGACCGAAGACCGTAGCAGTCTGGTCCCTTTAATCCCACGATTCAACCAACCAACCGTACGGGCTCTGATGATCGTGTAGTTGAGCACCCCACAAACCAAACACCATCGGTAGCGTACAGCTGTAGGCGGCAGGCGCTGCATTGGTTCAGGACGTCCCCTCGGAGCTGTGCGCAGCGATTCAGCTGCCCTCATCAGAAATCGCGGCCTTGCGGCGGGGCCCAGGAACGATTTCCGCGTTGCTTGCCCGTTGTCGGTTGCATGGCCGAAGCTGTGCTTCCACGGTGTAAGAAGACGGATGATAGCGGTGGTGGAAAAGCGACCATGTGCTCACGCTTCCGCGGTGTCTCCACGACTGACTCTTCTCGCTTCTCCTCCATCTCTTAGCTCCTCTTAGAAATATTCTTCCCTTAGGCATTGTCATTGGTGGACAAAATTTTCAATGAGGCCTAGTGACAGATCGCTGTTTCACAGCCACGCGTCTCTGTGCAGGGTGGAAATTTCCTACCTGGTGTGGGCTGGCATGTCCCTCGTGAATCGGCATCTTTCTCACGATTTGACATCCTTACGATGTTTTGCTCCATTCCGAGGCTTTTGCTAGAGCAGCTGCATGACACTTCTTTATAACTGCCCTCTGTACGTGAGGCCTGGACAGACTCATGTTTGGGCTCCGTCTCAAAACATGCCGGCGTCCGTGATTTGTAAGGAAAGCCCTCACTGTCAAGAAAATAATCTTCTTAAGAATGCTGACTTCTTTCACACGTCTCTCTGCGCCAATTCCCTGCGCCTTGTGTACGCTCCTCGCTGTGCCCATCGGGTGCTGAAATTGTCGGAACATTCCTGCTTCTTAAGGTAGGTAAAATGACTGCCAGCAGGCCAAAGAACACAGATGTTTTCGCACGTACATTCTTGGAGTTCCGTCTTAATGGCTGCAGGTGCTCATCAGTTCTTGGCATGCTTCTCGTTGTCAGACAGGCTCTTCGCAATGTGTCCCTCCTTGAGTGAGGTGGGGATGTTCGCCACTGTGTCCTTGCAGAATGATTGCAGTGTCCTCTCGTCGGGGGTTCGCCCCAGGGTGTCCGTTTCCCTCCTCGTCCTCGACCGCTCGCGACTTATTGGCGAAAGTGTCTGCAATCGGACGTATTACAACACGTGCCTTAAGCTTTAAACGAACGTAGTCTGGAGTACATATGTGCTCAGCCATTCGTGTACTGAATTATTCTCGCCTTAGCCTCACAGCCTACACTACGAGCCTGTGACACCCGGAGCGACATCTCAGTTGCAGTGTAGAGTCAGCTGTTCGACCGCGGAACAGGGCAGCCTGCCCTGAGTCACTAGAGAACCGCCGCCAGAGTAGGGAGCTGCCCGCCTGTAGAAGGGAAGTCGCAGCCATTAACAGGTGCGCCGCCGTGCTTTCATCTCGCTCACAGCCGGGGAAGTCAGTAACAGCGGCACTCGAGTGACGCCGCGCCCAGCCCTCCTGTTTGCTTTGTCAGCAGTGCTGCACGTCTATTTTTTCGCATGAGAGGCAACTGGACGCCTGGACGAAGCTGTTCCTGATGTGTTAAGGCTGGCGGCCAGAATAACCGAGCAAATGTGCTGCCGCCGTGATATCTTATTACACTCTCCATCACCATGCGGTATGGTGAGTCCAATAACTGTTGGTTGTATTTTTGTCATGACGAACAGGTTACACAGTCGTGCAGTTTGTTACGCAGATTTTTATTGTGAGTAGAGAACCAGTGGATTTGTCTAGTTTTGTAGGTAGTGTAACTCGCGATTGGTTAGTGCCTTTTAGATGTGCACAGTGTAACCTTGAGGGTCACTCACCACCAAGTACGCAGTCAGTTCCAGTAAAATGTTATGCATGTCCTCGTTATTGATGTATGGCTGGTTAATGCCAGGAGTCGAGAGGGCTTATGAGTAGATGTAAGAATTAAGTTAATGTTTTTTTCCTTGTCGTCTGAGTGTTAGTTCTCAAAATTAGCATTCTTAGGGACAACGTTTCGACAGAACTAGAGATGCAATGTGTGTAAGCACATTGTTAGAAAAGGTACCAAATCAAACTTATGTAGGGTATTCAGAAGATATTCGTGGAGCAACAAGATTCTAAGAATTTAAAGAACGGTCAATTTCGAAATATATGAAACGAAATAGTCCCAGACACCATAGGGAAATATTATGGGTAGTAACTAAGAGAAATGCAGAAACTGTGGAACAATTCGGAGATAGTGTATGGAAAATTAATGGATAAACCTACGAATTAGGACATGATACAGCAGTCAATGAAATTATTTTGCAGGAAGCTGAGTAGAGGGCCTTCGATGCTTTTTTATGAGGGTTGCATGTAGAAATATTGATGCATGTACAGCGAGAGGACGTCTGACGGATTTGCACACAGCAGTGCGGTTGGCTATAGAGAGTAAGGAGATCGACTGGAATGCAGGGTAAGCGGACAGTGTTTGCAGGTAATATGAAATATTTCTGGTGTGGAGGAATGGGGTATGTAAACAGGAAGCCTCTGAGTTATTCGAATAAAGTAAGAAAAAGAAGCAGTTTTAGAAGTAGAGGACCAGGAAAGAATAGGATGTTAAACGTCAACGGGAACATGAAATCCACCTACGGTAATCCCCAGTAAGACGGGGTGCTACGAAATCGTTTGCAGAGGTAGACTGTGTGCGATAAGAGGAATAGTAAGAAAAAAGGATTTCAGAATATTATTTCTCACAGGGCACAAGTGTCAGTCGCCTGTAGTAATCTGGTGAAACATAGGCTGTGCGACGCACAACGGTGCAGACTGCTTGGAGTGGAGGTAAAGATGCCACACCCATGGGTCGGTGGACATAGACCTTTGCCTGGATACGGTTCAGTTTAAACAATGTGTCGAGATTGTGCCACACGTTAGTGAGGTCTACGATATAATTCTAGGATTAGATTTCTTTGATCAGTATTGCGCCATAATCGACCTTCGGCAACATTGGATGGAATTTGATGGAAAAATGTTTCAGTTAGGTGAAGCCATTTTCGGTGAGGATTGTCTGTCACCAAAGACGAACCCATTAAATCGTGAACGACCACATGTTCCGTGCCATTATGTACCTAATGGTATTGGGAAACTGTATTGGGTCAGTGTTGAGTCTAGCCTGACGGTAGGAACTTTGTTTGTGGTGGAACCGTTAGAAGAGAATGAAGTATTACATCAGGTGAGTTGCTTAGTTAAAACAGGTGTTGTACGCGTACAAGCAATAAAAGGCCGAAAGAAAGGATCTGTTTTTATATGTAATTTTAGCGCAGAGGACACAGGATTGACAAAGAAATTTCTAATTGCTAATATGGATATCCTGAAGGAAGAAGAATGGGACACAATGGGTCAATAGGGAACAAATTTGAATATTACGTTTGGAATTTATGGATGTATTTTTTTTTGGAAAGGCCCATCACTAGCTACACTATTACCCAACACCGCGTACCAATGGGAAGTAAATCACCAGTCTGCCACAAACCATAGCAGAATCATAGGTACTTACAGCCGATTTTCGAGAAATTTATAGATCAACAATGGATTTGAAGACTGATTATCATCAGATAGAGGGTGCACCACAGAATCGACACAAAACAGCGTTTTCGGCGCCCTGGAGACACTATCAATCCAGAAGAATTCCATTCAGATTAAAGAATGCACTTGAAAGGTTTCGGAGATTCAAGAATTTTTAACATGTTGCAGCCCTGTCAGCAACTGTGATAAATTAATATGTCAAAAATCCGCATCGGTTGCGAAATGTTACTGGTCTTTACCCAGGTTTCAGTTAGAGTAGTCAAGCCTTAGAAAGGTTATTCCACCCTAATTGTCGAAATACACACTCTAGTGTATCAGATGTGCATCAGTGATCAATTGAGCTATGCTGGTGAGAGCTATGCTCCCGGTAGGGTCATCCATGCCAGTCAAGTCAGTTGGTGATATTCCAGACAAAGAGGCCCCAAGGGGCTTCTGTCTTGGGAGTATGTGGGTGGCATCCACAGGGACCTTTAGCTAAGTCTGACATTAATTCCACTTATTCATGTCAGGCTTCTTCTGTTTCCTTTCCTATCTGCCTCCCTGGGACTACTCTTACACTTTCGACCCCAATGGTATTAGGTTTAGACACCTGAGGGTGTCTTTCATTTCTCTTTTCTATTTTCCAACAATCAAAGTTTGGCGAAGGACCCCCCCCCCCGGATCTGCTCAGGCTGCCGATACCTGTTTGCAGCAACAAAACTCTGGGAAATGTCCACTGAAAATTGAGGAATCAATCAGACCTCAAGGATTTCAGTGCAGCTCTGCCAACAAACACTACTTCCGCATCCTAGAAGGCATGAGTCCTGAGTCCCCTAGGCAATGTACGACACACAGTGGATACAGGCTACAGAGTCAATGGGAGAGGATGAAAGGCGAACTTACTTCCGGCGCCTTTATATAACTGGAACATATCGGCTAAGAGAGATAACCCCGAAAAAAAATCCTGGTCATCTCAGAACGAGGTTGAGCAGATGGCTGGTAACCAACTCTCAGAAAAAAGACTACTCCCAGTACCCAAACGAGCCTCAGAAACAGTACACTCTCAAAGGTAAATGAAGAGGCTATGAAGGAGGACAAACGAAAATTGATAAATGGACACATCAAAGTAGCAACTGGAATGTTAGAGGAATTTCCAAAAAGAAGTAAATATACTAAGCGACATGAATATCAGTGCTGTAGCACTCACAGAAGCTAAAAAGAAATTAAGAGGAAATAAACATGTATGGGATTACATTATGTTATATAGTGGTGTTGAATAACATAAAAGAGCAAGCAAAGGTGTAGCACTACTGCTGCATAAAAAATGGGAAAAAGACATTCGAAATTGTACATAGATAAGTGAAAGAGTACTTACAGTCAGGTTGAAACTGATAAGGGGTAACGCCACCTTTATAAGTGAATATCGACATGAAGAAGGGAAAAAGATGATTCTGGAAGCTTCTATGAAGAGCTACAGAAGACTGAGCAAATGCATTGCTACTGATCAGATTATTATGATGGGTGATTTTAATGCTAGAAAAGTAAATATCCCAGTAACAAACGTTATAGGTCTGTTTGGGGAACCAATATGTAATGGAAATGAAAGTTACTAAGAGATTTTGCCACTTACAGCAATTTAAAAATCACAAATTAACTTTTTAAGAGATAGGATACACAGAAATTTACTTGGACCAGCAGATGTCTTACATCAATAATTAACTACATGATAGTAAACGACAAGCTAGCGGGCCAAGTAAGGGATACAAGAGTTTATAGAGGACAAGATATACGATCAGATCATTTCTTGCTAATCTCCAGAATAGATATATTTACAAAATGGAAGAAAACAACTGCAAAAGTAACAAACCAACTAGATCAGAACGTTTATACTTGCTTGAAGAGGCCAGTATCAGACATCAAGATTAAATGAAGAACTAAGGACAATACAGAAGAAGAATAGCAACTCTGAAGAATACTGTATGGAGTGGAGCAGGAGAAGCTCTCTGTAAATAGAAAATAATACGTAAAACAAAAGGCCCAAAAATTTGGAATGAGGATATAATGAAAGCTGTCAAAGAAAAACAGGATGCATATATAAAATACTTAAGCAACACCCACTGTTGAGAAACAATACTATAAGGAGAAAAGAAATAACGTTAAATGCTTAGTAAGGAAAGCTCATCAGGAAAACTGGAATAGGTTTATTTCTAATATCGAACATGATATCCACGGAAGACAACAAATGACATACAATTTTTAAAAACCTTATACACAACAGAAAGAGAGAAGATACAAATGAATACTACTGAAGAAGAACAGTGGATAAATCATTACAGGGGATTGTGGTATGATGATACAGCACATGAAACTGAAATTTAGCAACTAGGCGAGATAGGATTAGATGAATTACAGTGTGGCGAATTAACATCTGCACTAATATCACTTAAGAAAAGAAAAGCAACAGGAAAAGACGGCATTAATGCTGAATTATTAAAATGTGGAGGAATGATACTACACCAACGACTGCTACATCTCTTCAACGAACGTTGGAAGAAGAAGAAGAGTATTCCCAAAGGCTGGAAAGGCGATAAAATGATATCAGTTTTTGAAAAAGGAGATAAAAGTCAATGCAGTAATTACACAGGAATAAGTTTACTGGACTCAGCATACAAGGTGCATGCTCAGATTTTAAATACAAGACTTAAAAACATAGCAGAGGCAGTAGTGCATGAGGAACATGGGTTTTAGGAAAGGACGCTCCACATTAGATGCAGTTTTTATTCTACAGCAAATAACAGAAAAACGTAGTATAATAAAGAAACGAAGTATAAACGTAGTATAATAAAGAAACACACATTGTTTTTATTGACTTTATAAAAGCATCTGACAATGTCAATAGGCAGAAATTTTGGAAATTATCACGAATCGTGGATATACAAACCATCATGTAAATGCGATAAAAAGTTTATATTAAGACACAAATATCACGCTAGATCTCAATGGTAAAACAACTAAGGAGATACCAACTAATGAAGGGGTACCACAAGGCTGCTGCATCTCTCCAACTTTGTTCAACATCTACATTAATGAAATAATACACATATGGAAATCAGGATTTCAGAAAGGCATCTACCTAGACAGGAACATTCTCATAAATAATTTACTGTATGCTGATGATGCAGTGATACTAGCAGACAAGGAAGATGACCTTCAGAAAGGAATCTACTTGCTAAAACAAATAAGTGCAAAATTTAACAGGGAAATTTCAAAAGAAAAAACTAAGACAATGGCCATCATGGGGAAAGAACCAATCAGAACCAAAATATTGATAGATCAGAAGATTTTAGAGCAAGCTAACCATATCTATCATCTCGGATGTAAAATGACGTATGGCTACAGCAGAGATATTGAGTTTAAGCATAGTAAATTCAGTCGCCTATGTGGAACAGTTAACAGAAACCTAAAAAACAAAACCAGGAATTACACTAAAATTAAATTTTATAAAAATGTTGCAGTTCCCATACTGCTCTATTGAAGTGAGACCTGGGTGATTACCAAAAAGCAAAAATACGTATTTAGGTACAAGAAATGAAATTCCTAAGAGGTGTTAAAGGTTGCACAAGAGAAGAGAGGCTAAGAAATCAAAATATTAGAGAAGAACTGCAGATCTTTAGCCCCGATGATAAAATTCGAAATTACAGAAGAAAACGGAACGAACATCTACAAAGATTGGGGAGTGAGAGACTTCCCTTAAAGGTAAGAAATTATAAATGCCATGGGAGGTGAGACAGAGGAAGACCCCGACAGAGATGGGCACCGTAACAGGCAATTCCTACCTATTACCTGAAGAGAAGATGGAGATGAAGATAATGAATAATGCTCTGGGGCAGGTCATCTTCCATTCATATAGACGTGCAGTAATAATAGTATGTGGTATTCACTTACGATCATCTTGTACACACGTGTTTAAGTTAGTTAGGCATTTGGACTACTGCTTCACAGTTCATTTATTTCTTCATAATGATTGTTGTAAATAATGCATTACTGATGAAATGGAAGAATGATGTACATAATTACAGTACCAGAAAGAAAAAGGAGAGTCATCACAGTATACTAAGATACTCTTTAGCACGAAGAGGGGTGCACAATGCTGTAACAAAAAATTTTGATAAGTTACGCAGTAATTTAAAATAATCAACATGTAGCCATATTTACTAATTAACTTGCGATGTGTGCGTCAAGTGACTCGTACCCCATTATTAGGATTTATCGTGTAAAATGACCCAAGGAAATAACTAACAGTTTAGGTGTTGTCGTAATACAGAGACGGAGCGATTTATCTCACGTCAAGAAGCGCTTGATCATTAGCTTTCGGGCCAAGGGTGGCAGCATTTCCGAAATGGCTAAGTTTGTAAACCGTTCGGGTGCCGTCGTGGTTAAAGTACCGTGCATAGGGAAATGTTATATCCAGAATCTTTGCCGAGGCAATTGTGGTGCATCATGGGCCATAGACGACAGTGATGAACAACGGCTGCGGAGATGGGCACGGGTGAATAGACATACAACTGTTGAGCCAGTGACCATCGAGATGAACCAAGGAGTTACCGACAGTGTCAACGACCGTTCAGCAAACGTTGCTGCGTGTGGGTCGCCGTAGCAGGCGCCTGATGCTTGCATCCATGCTGACCGCTGTTCATCAGATATGAAGGCTGGAATTTGCAAGTCAGTACTGTAGCTTGATAGTGCATTGAGACCGGAGACCCATTCAGATGAATCACTTTCTATGCTCCATTGGACAGAAGGCCTCAACAATTTTCAGAAGAGTCCAGGCAGGAGGAGCGAACGTTATGGTCTGTGGAACATTTTCACAGCATTCCCTAGCCGAGCTCGTCTTTCTGGGTGGCGCGATGGATCAACAAAAGTATGCATCTATCCTTATGGACAATTTCCATTCCGACATGCAGCTTGCTTTTCTTCGGCACAACGGCGTCTATCAGTAGGTCAATGGAATGCATCACACAGCTCACATTGCATGTGCATGGTTGGAAGAGCACCAGAATGAGTTTACCCTACTCCCCAGGCCACCAAACTCCCCATATTTCAAGCCAACTGAAAATCTGTCGGGACACCTCGATCGGGTTGTTCTCGCCACGTATCCTCAACTGAGAAATCTAGCGCTGTTGCCAACTGTACTGTAGTCTCATGGCTCCACATCCAGTCGGTACCTTCCAGATCCTCATCGTTCTCCTCCTGATTCCTAAGATGGTTACTCAGGCTTTTGAAAAGTGGTCGTATTAATGTGACTGGACTGTGTATAAACTGCTATATCGGTTTCTATCGGCTGCTCATTGCCAACAGTTACATTATTTGAAACAAACAACCGAAGACCTTAGCCGGCCGGTGTGGTCGAGCGGTTCTAGGAGCTTCAGTCTGGACCCGCTCAACCGCTACCGTCGCAAGTTCGAATCCTGCCTCGGGCATGGATGTGTGTGATGTCCTTAGGTTAGTTAGATTTAAGTAGTTCTAAGTTCTAGGGGACTGATGACCTCAGATGTTAAGTCCCATAGTGCTCAGAGCCATTTGAACCATTTTTGAACAACCATAGACCGATGAAGTAAATACGTAAATTAACAAACACATTTTAAAAATAGTATCGTACGAGAGTTATTCGGAAAGAAAGGTCCAATCGGGCGAGAAATGGAAACCACAATGAAATCTAGCTGACGCTTTTCACACATGTGTTCGGCAGTGTCTCTAGTATGACCCTCTATCGCGTCACATCGCTCTTTTCAATTCTAAGCGCACAATGACCACGTAAATATATATTGAAAATAATGTCTTCCGCCAATTGCGAAGTTCTGGGGAGTGGTTTCGCCTGAATTTATGCAACCTGGGTAAATCAATACGTCCGACCGCAGCGACTTTCGCTAACCCGCCTCGAGTGACCGAGGAGGAGGAGGGAGCCGCACACCCTGGGGAGAGCCCTGAGGAGAGGACACTGCAGTCATTCTGCGAGCACACAGTAGAAAACCGGGCAGGCGTCCTCGTCTTGCTCAAGCAGAGACAGGTTGCGAAGGACCTGTCTGACAACGTGAAGCATGTCGAGAACTGATGGACATTTGCAGCCATTAGGACGGAAAGCCAAGTACGTAAGCGCGAAAGCTATCCGAGTTCTTCTGGCCTGGCGGCAGTGATTTTACCATTCATAGAAAGCACGAATGTGCCCACAATTCCAGCACCACACGGGCAAAGCGAGGTGCATACATAAAGCGGGGGGAACTGGCGCAGGGCGGCTTGTGAAAGAAGTCAGCGTTCTAAGAAGATGTTTTTCTCGACAGTGAAGAAATTTCTTACAAATCACGGACGCCGAGAGATTTTGAGATGGAGCCCAAACATGAGTCTGTCCAGGTCTCACGCAGAGAGAGTGGTTATAAAGAAGTGTTGTACAGCCTCGGAATCCTGGAAGACGTCTTAACAAAGTGAAATCGTGAGAAAGATGCCGGTTCACGTGCCACACTCCAGCCGATCCCAGATAGGAAATTTCCACCCAGCACGGTGAGATGTGGCTATGAAACGGCGATCTGTCATTGGACTGCATTGAAAGTTTTGTCGGCCTATGACAAAGCGACAGGAAGAATATTTCGGAGTCGAGCTGTGAGATGGAAGTGAAGCGAGAAGGGAGTCGTGGAGACACTGCGGAAGAGAGAGGACATAGGCGCTCTTCCATTCATCACCAACATCCGTCTTCTGACATCGTGATATCACTGCTTCGACCACGCAACCGACAACGGGCAGACATGATGGAGATCGTACCTGGACCCCGCCGCAGAGCCGCGATTGCTGATGAGGGCAGCCAACCCGTGTTGCACAGCTCCGAGTCAACGCGCCGAACCGACGCAGCGCCTGCCGCCGACAGCATTACACGACGAACGATAACGGAGAATGCTGAAACGATTCGTCCCCTCCTCCATCCTCGCCTGCCCAATCAAATCTCCCCTGAGAGCTGTAGTTTTGTTTTGGTTTGTGTAAACAGCACGAAAATAAATATATTTCTTACATCTTTTGATCACATACTTTTTACATTCATATACAGGGTGTTTCAAAAATGACCGGTATATTTGAAACGGCAATACAAACTAAACGAGCAGCGATATAAATACACCGTTTGTTGCAATATGCTTGGGACAACAGTACATTTTCAGGCAGGCAAACTTTCAAAATTACAGTAGTTACAATTGTCAACAACAGATGGCGCTGCGGTCTGGGAAACTCTATAGTACGATATTTTCCACATATCCACCATGCGTAGCAATAATATGGCGTAGCCTCTGAATGAAATTACCCGAAACCTTTGACAACGTGTCTGGCGGAATGGCTTCACATGCAGATGAGATGTACTGCTTCAGCTGTTCAATTGTTTCTGGATTCTGGCGGTACACCTGGTCTTTCACGTGTACCCACAGAAAGAAGTCACAGGGGTTCATGTCTGGCGAATAGGGACGCCAATCCACGCCGCCTCCTGTATGTATCGGATAGCCCAAAGCAATCACACGATCATCGAAATATTCATTCAGGAAATTAAAGACGTCGGCCGTGGGATGTGGCCGGGCACCATCTTGCATAAACCACGAGGTGTTCGCAGTGTCGTCTAAGGCAGTTTGTACCGCCACAATTTCACGACGAATGTCCAGATAGCGAGATGCAGTAATCGTTTCGAATCTGAAAAATGGGCCAATGATTCCTTTGGAAGAAATGGCGGCCCAGACCAGTACTTTTTGAGGATGCAGGGACGATGGGACTGCAACATGGGGCTTTTCGGTTCCCCATATGCGCCAGTTCTGTTTATTGACGAAGGCGTCCAGGTAAAAATAAGCTTCGTCAGTAAACCAAATGCTGCCCACATGCATATCGCCGTCATCAATCCTGTGCACTATATCGTTAGCGAATGTCTCTCGTGCAGCAATGGTAGCGGCGCTGACGGGTTGCCGCGTTTGAATTTTGTATGGATAGAGGTGTAAACTCTGGCGCATGAGACGATACGTGGACGTTGGCGTCATTTGGACCGCAGCTGCAACACGGCGAACGGAAACCCGAGGCCGCTGTTGGATCACCTGCTGCACTAGCTGCGCGTTGCCCTCTGTGGTTGCTGTACGCGGTCGCCCTACCTCTCCAGCACGTTCATCCGTGACGTTCCCAGTCCGTTGAAATTTTTCGAAGAGATCCTTTATTGTATCGCTTTTCGGTCCTTTGGTTACATTAAACCTCCGTTGAAAACTTCGTCTTGTTGCAACAACACTGTGTTCTAGGCGGTGAAATTGCAGCACCAGAAAAATCCTCTGTTCTAAGGAATAAACCATGTTGTCCACAGCACACTTGCACGTTGTGAACAGCACACGCTTACAGCAGAAAGACGACGTACAGAATGGCGCACCCACAGACTGCGTTGTCTTCTATATCTTTCACATCACTTGCAGTGCCATCTGTTGTTGAAAATTGTAACTACTGTAATTTCGAAAGTTTGTCCGCCTGAAAATGTACTGTTGTCCCAAGCATATTGCAACGAACGGTCTATTTCTATCGCTGCTGGTTTAGTTTTTATTGCCGTTTCAAATATACCGGTCATTTTTGAAACACCCTGTATGTACATCTTAATTGGGTACCATTTGTGTTTCATTTCATTTGATTAGAGATAATTGTTGGCTTCTCATCAGTCATCAGTCATCTGCTCCTCATTTCACGTCCGACGGCAGAGAGAAGAATTCATAGTTCACGACGTATTTGGCGCCCAATGTGTGGCGACCCGATTGGTAATTTTCATGGTACCTGATGTCACAAAATAATTTCTCGAGATCACTACTGAGTCATGCGCGGCTCGTATTCATGACGTTTATTGCTTGGTATCTTGTCATTGCGGTTATGGCATCTAATTTCTTATTCGATTTACTGGCATCACTAAGTTGCTGGCTTCCCTGCCTGCCTGTGGCAGCAGCAGCGCTTATCGATACGAGTACTGTGGTACTATCTTTGAAGGGACCGCTAGTGTTTCTGGGTCGCGTTGTGTGGAGTGGAGGGTTGCGAACGGACAGCAGGTCGGTTGGGGGCACAGCAGCGAGCAGATCCGTGCAGCGCGGAGTCAACCCAGGGCTACTGGAGGCATGCTGCCACTTCCAGATCGAGGAGGGGTAGCTGCGAGAGCGACGACTACGTTGTACACCGAACCCTGGACGTTTAAGTTGAGTGAAGAGTTAACTGCTAATGCAACCTCGACTATTCTGAGATCTCGCCTTTCACCTCTTTCATAATAAGGCCTTCAGCCATGTTACAATAAGTTCTTTTAAAGCAGACTTCTTTCAAAAGCAAAGTATTTGTTGAAAAGGGTTCTTCTCACTTCTAATTCAGGCCTTCAACTGTTTGTTACTTGAAATTGTTTGTGGCCTTCAGTTGAGTGATAATTGTACTTCTTTTATAATAAGGCCTTCAGACGTGTTACAGTTTGTTTAAAATCGAAGTATTTATCTTAGTATCTGCTGTTTAGAATTGTTCTTCTGACTTATAATTCAGGCCATCAGCTGTTTGTGGTTTGAGATAATTGTTGGTGGCCTTCGGCTCTAAAATTATGGAATACTTTTGGTGATAAGGCCTTCAGTCGTCGTACAGTCAAGTGTGTTTCTTAATATTTTAATTTCTTTAAATAAAATTTATGTATTTGCTGTTAAACCGAGAGTAACTAGTTACGGCCCCATCTACAATCGTAGCCTTATCCTCCCCCACCCTGAGATACCAGCTCTCAACTACAGTAACGTAATTGTCGTGCGTTTCCTTCTTCATTACAATTTTCGGCCACACTCTGCAGGGGCGATGAAAATACTCCTGCAGCGTTTTCGATGGGAAGTGATTACGCACAATACAGCCCGTAATTGGCTCCCTCAGAGTTACATCTCTGCTCACATGAACCACCGACTATGAAGACAACGTTTTGGCATAGCCAACTAGCTGTAGACTAGCTAGAGAACTTACGGAAAGCACAGGCGTCTGTCTTCCAAGACAAGGGCGCTGTAAATTTTGTACGACACTAATGCAA
Organism: Schistocerca piceifrons; assembly: GCF_021461385.2. Taxonomy (NCBI): domain Eukaryota; kingdom Metazoa; phylum Arthropoda; class Insecta; order Orthoptera; family Acrididae; genus Schistocerca; species Schistocerca piceifrons. The sequence goes on along the minus strand of NC_060140.1, from coordinate 768,368,029 downwards.
ATGTCTTACTCGGAACGGCGATTACGCAGAGAAGTTGTTGGGAGGAGTAGCTAACTGCTGCAAATAAAACTTTTTGGATTTTTACAGTGGTTTCCATTTCACGACCGATCGGACTTTACTCTTCGAATGCCATTCGTATATACGTTTTTGGTAATGGTTGCGTCAGAAAACGTTGAGTCTAGGAAGCGTCTACTAGAGAACTGACTGGGGCTAGTCGATTTGAGCCCTTATGTTTCCCGACATGACTTTCTTTTATGTGCTTGCTTCAAAATGGGGTTAAAGTAAAATGATCCGTAAGAGTTTCGTGTGATACATTAGGTTTGTCAAGAATTATGTGGCAACGATTACAGAAGTGTCTCACAAACGAATATACTGCGTCATCACATGCGCTGCCGCACCAGTGCACCAAATAATGGCAAGTACTAAACAGACGTAATTTTAAACACAGGGTATTCGAAAAGTTACTCGGCAGTTACAACACATGTCAGAAATGACGTCCATGGATATGTCAGAGCGTGATTAATTGCATTCTAAAACACTTTATGCACATTTTACTGTGATATGCTTGTCACGCAAGCAGTAATTTCAGTTTTTAAGATAGAAAATGTGCATGGGCTAACATACAGGGTGATTCACGAAGATATGCAAATATAGAAATATGTTACTCTACAAGTAAAATTAAAGAAAAAGTTCAAATAAACATAGGTCCGCAAATGTTTAGTTACGGAGTTACGACTAATAAAAGATTTAGCCTGAAATTTAGCAACTTCGCTAACAAGAAGCCATCGCAAAACTGTACGAGGTTAAAATAAAGCACGATTTCCATTTATTTTTTTGTTACTGATGTGGTGAATCTAATAAAACATGCCCCAGACGCGTATCTGCAGTAGTTTTCCAGACCATCCAGAGATGCAAAGACGTAATTTCGTAAAAATTTTAATTTCTTAACTACCTGAACCAATTTTTTTTTAATTCTAGGGAACCTCATAAAGGTTGCATCGGAAGTTGTAGATAATTTAATTTTGGAAAAATGATGGTAATAACATTAACAGAAACTGTATGAATGTGTCAGGTAATCTGCTTTCATGAATACCATAGCACACTAGAATTCATGTTCCACCGGAAGATACAAAGCTCAGTGTTAAGGAAGTTGTACAGTGTACATAGAATTTCACAGTACATTAACAATAAATGTTCAAAAATGTCTCCACCGAGTTCAATGAATTTAGCTGCGCCTGATGAACAGATTGAGTTGCTCGTTTGAATTTCACAGGGCCGTCCTTAATGTCGTCTGTTGCATTCATAAGGCGAGCAAGTAATGTCTCACGCGTATTGACTTTGTCCTCATAAACTATGTCTTTCATCCATCCCCATACACAAAAATTCGTAGATGCTATATCGGTCGATCTGTGTGACCACAGACTTGTAGCACCACGAACAGTCCATTTCTGGGGAAAATGTTCATTTAAATGTGTAGTAACGGCGTTGGTGAAATGTGGAGGCGCGCCGTCACATTGAGAACATTTGCAATCGCGTAGCAAGTGGAACATCTTCGAGCAAGCGGGGCATTTCTTCTTGAAGGAATTGTAAGTACCTCTCGCCAGTAGGACGTCTTGAAAAAATGAATAGTCCAATTAAGCGTGTGTTGAATATACCACACCACTCATGTATGCTAAATCGCTGCTGGAAATTGGGTTGCACTGTTGCATGTGGGTTTGCTTCAGACCATACTTGCTCGTCATGTAAACTGTTTGTACCATCTCGAGGAAAATGTATCTCATCAGTAAATAAAACGTATTTGTGAAACTGCCAGTTGCATAACTCCAAGCGAAGGGCAGGATCTTCCGCATGTAAATGATGCACTTTTTGTTTATCTTAAGGGCACAGATTATTGTACTACTTCTGTGTACGCCATACCTTACAATGTGAAATGCCTAATCGTTGAGAGTTACATCGTGTACTGGTACCCAGGCTACGCTGAACAACATCCATAATACCCTCATCACCGTTTTCACGTATCGAGCACTCGTACTGATTACGATCGCTAGGTAGAGAACCTATCTCCCGTAACATTCGAAATTCTCCGCTAATGGTTCGTGCATTCGGAAATCTCCGAGTTGGATAACGTAGCCGACATTCGTTAACAGCAGCCGCAGCATTACCATCATATTTGCCATAAGTAAGTACCCTTACGGCGTATTCCTCTGTCGTAAATTTGAAAGGCATTCCTATTTCCTAAATAGTCTACAAAGTACAACAGGTACTATGTGGTTTCAATTGAATACAGTTGCTTATTATGTTCTTTCACTGAACAATACAGAAAACTACCTCGTTTCAAGGTTATGAACCAATTGAAACAACTCCATGATGTTTGACAACAATGACATAAACGTTACTACATTCTTCATGGAAAATAAACAAATTTACTTGTACAGTAATCTTTGCTTCTATGGATGTACTGGAAAACTACTGCAAATACCCGTCTGTGACATGTTTTATTAGATTCACCATATAAATAAAAACAAAATAAATGGAAATTGCAATTTACTTTAACCTCGTACAGTTTTGCGACGGCTTGATATTAGCAAATTTGCTAAATTTTAGGCAATATCTTGTAATAACCGAAACTCTGTAAATAAACATTTGCGGACCTATGTTTATATGAACTTTTTCCTTTACTTTTATTTGTAGAATAATATATTAAAATATTTGCATACCTTCGTCAATCGCCCTGTATATAATGCAGATTTTTGTGGATTCCCACAGAACAAAATTTGGCGGTGTAAGGTCCGGCGAACAAGCGATTCACAGGTTTCTTTACATGATACGTTAGGCCACGAAACTCTTCCTGAAATAGCACAGTGTTGTTGGTTGTGTGCACAGTAGCATCTTCTTGTAGATACTATGAGTAGCCGTTTTGTCTTCCGTTAGCTTGCTAATCAGATCGTGGATCATTAAACAACATTGTTTACTATTTACACCTACAGTTTCTTCAAAAGATACAGGCGAAATAATGCGTCGTCTGGATATTGCTGACCCATATAACATAAGCATAAGCAATATTGAATGCTACTCACCCTCCAATTTTTTTATTATATGAAGGAGTTTAAGCACAGCACGAGAATTCTCTGTTGATGATAAGCGTGTGTATTGTGTGTTGCATAACCAGAGAGGTTGAAACAGGCCTGTATAGATGGGGACATCAAAAATATCAGTGGCATTCCTCTCAATAAAAGATGTAGAACATTTGCAGTAACGGATTCGCTATGCGTGATCGGCATTATTCTATTCTTGCACTGTTGTCTCTTTATCCGGGCACGATTTAGGCGCGATTGCAGCCCTTTATCTTTTCCTTGTACCAATTAGCACAATGATTTTGCTGGGCGCTGATGCATAGAGTCAGAAACACACAACGACTTCTGTTCGTTTAGTTTGGGTAGCTTTCGAGTTCGGTAGCCATGAAACACTGTGTTTGTCCCTTGAAGTTTCTCATCAAGTCGAAGAAACGCATTACGGTGAGATACAGTTTCCCGAAATTTTTCAGGAAGCGTCTCCTGCACTAAATCCGTGTATTTATCGCCTTTTTAAAGCACATGATCAAGAAGAGAAATACGTCACTTCGTTGAAAGCCCCTAGCTTAACAAGCAATTGGATAACGAAATACTAAACATCTCATTCAAAAGCTTTTATCACGTGTACCAAATAATTTAATGTTACGCAACAGTAGAACGAATTAAAAACAATTGTGTAACTATGGCAAATCAGTTCTGCCAGCTTGTGTTCTTCATATTTTTTTAGAACTTTTATCGTCCCTCTCTCTACTTTCTGGTATTAAAGTGTTTTGATTTTAATGTAAAATGTGTTCGGGAATGTTGAGCAAAAGGTAAAGGCTATTTAATAGAATTTTGGCGTCCCGTGTATTCTGCACGCTCGTAAATGCCGTTTACATACACGCCGACGCTAATCAAGGTTGCCACGCAGGCACAAATATTAGTAAAAATGGGTGCAGTTTTGCTTGTAATCGCTTAATTACGTCATCTAAATTCGCGGCTAGCTCAAAGATAATCAGAATTAACATGAAACTGTTACTGTTATTGCCCCTTAAATAAATTGATTTGAAGAGAGGGGCGATATACCACCAATGTAGTGTAAGGAATTATAATCACGATCAATAATTTTATTGACATCAAGCTGGCTTAACTTTAGGTTAAGCATTTTCTTGACAAAAATGAATTTAATTGCAACCTCAAAAATAACTTGAAGCAAACCTAAGATCTGTTGCATACTGCTGTTAAATCTAGTCATGTAATTATGTAAAAATACTGATAAAATAAGCCTTGCAAATATTATGCTTGAAAATTATTATCAATATTCAAAGTGTTAATAATGTTAACTTCAGGATGAAGACCAATATTTAATGTTTAATTAAATATACCGTAATGGCCACCTGTGCGCCACTACGACAAAAAGAAGCCAGATGGGCGATCTTCAACACAACTCACTTTAAATAACTATTTTTCACTTAAATATTTCCACAGGGAGGGAGAGCTTTAATAAGAAAAGGAGAAATTCACTTTTTACCATATATTACACAAGGAGGTACGTGCATCAAAGACTTAGTGCTTCAGAACAGCTAAGTGACTTAATTCTTCAACATCAGGGACAAAATTAGTATTCGATCGTTGAAGTAAGTTCTTTTTTTACCTTAATAAGATGACCTGGCTTCAAAGAATGACTTTAAATTGTATAGTTACTCTTTGATACTAAAATACATATTTTATTAATATATTGGCACAAACATACCATATTCACGAGCTGTAGATTTTATAGTTATTTTTCGTAATAGGTATTGTTGTTATCGACAGAAATACAAGAAATTTCTTTCTTTACTCTTCATATTTACACATCTGGTATAAGTTTAGTTTGATTTTTATAGGGCTTTCCAGGAGACGTCACAAACTTCAAACAATATGTACATTCGTAATCTGTAGCCCAATGCACAGTGTCTTCCCGAATGCACTATACAATACAGCTGAGTAGTTCTGTTGTGTCTTGTGGTCAGATCACAAACGAAGAAGATAGTGTACTATCTTGCAAATATATCTGCCATCAATTACTTGCAACAGATGTTGCGTCTATGTTCATTCGGTTGCGTTGTGTTGTTCATCTACGGAGGACTCAACTATGTCTTCAATATTGCAGACTATCCAGTGAAGTTCCTTGGCGATGAGGTGGCGACGCCATCCTCTGCGCCTTTTATCAGTGAGTTCTTCTGGGTGTAAGGAGAGTGTAGTTCAAGCGCTGTTATTTGCTCTGCTAAATTTTTGGGGTTTCTTTGGTCGTTAATTTGACGAAAAAGTGTCTGCCTTCTTCGCTTGAAAAATATGAAAATACCTATGAGTGTCGTATTTCGGAGGGTCGCTAAATAAGAGAATTGGCTCATGTGTCATCAGCCTACTTATTCGTACTGTATCAGACCGACGCTGGCCTCTTCCTGCTGTGCTTTTCCCTCTGAGTAGCGGCAGCTAAGAACAATGGAGGTAGTTCTAACAAAGCTCTCTTGTCACCAGACAGACGGTTGCAATCCGTTAGGCGCCTGGTTGCCGTCTGAAGAGGCGAGTACAAGGAGCCATCTGCGGTCATTACAACTTGGAAGCAGGCTGCAGGTGCAGGAAACTGCGAAACTGTGAGCTGGGGTACGGCTGTTGCTGAATAATCTGATGGTTTTAAGTGGGAACTCCTCAGAACAAATGTATCTAAAGTTACGCTGCTTTTTGTCAAACGCTTACAGTTGGCAACCTTCCAAGGATAAACGTTTGCCAAGACAGTAGCTCATAACCTGTGTCGACTCAGATCGTGTATCTTCGTGTCCTGGCCGTTAGCACTGGTGCTTCTTAAACATAACTCTACTCCTTCATGTCTCAATATTTAGAGAGACGTGTACGTAATAAAAATGTACCAATAATAAACCAGATTTTCTGTGAACGCGAGGAAGACATTCAGATCCTCTTGTGAGGAAAGAACAGTCTAATGTCGCAGAATATAATCTGAGAATATACTTACAAAAGTTGAATCTAAGTTGGAGTAGCAGGAAGAGAATTACCAATAAATTTAACATCAAATTTGTGGTCTCCTCTAGAGACGAAAGAATTCTTCTGCGTTGGAAGTAAAATAAATCATGACAGATGAAATTAGGAGAATACAAGAAGCAGACTAGAGCAGAAATGAGTGCTTTTATAGCTGAAAAAAGGTGTACTAGTATGAAACAAAGGCATTAATTTGATGATGAAATCACTGTGAATTTCCATCTGGAGCACAGAAACATATACAAGGTATTTTGGTAAGACCGGGCAAAAATGTAACAAGACATAGATGATGCTCCACTGAATAATTTGAGGTAGGGAACCTAGGGTCGGAGAAGCCAGCTTAAGGAGATAATAGGAATAAAATCCCATTACTGTGTACTTTTTTATTTACATTAGTTACAGCTGACTGCAAATATCTTCAGTGACATAATGAACGTACCATTTGTATTGTACCTTACAAAATTTGCTGAAACTGACGACCATCAGCCTCCCTGCAAGCATGACATGGGCGAACAAGTTTCTGAAGCACCCTGACGAATATCCTTGGTGTGTGTTGAATCACGTCACAGGTACACGCAATTCTGGCAACTAATTCCATCTCTGTATCCAATGGGGTCTCATACTCAAGTGACTTTAGATATCTCCATAGGAAATAATCAAGGGGTTTCAGGTCAGGTGACTTCGGAGATCATGGAATAGGACCTGCCCTTCCAGTCCAATGAGCGTAAATTACCGCACTGAGATGGTTGTGAACATCTACACTAAAGTGAGGCGGTGCACCGTTAAGTTGTATCCACATCCTCTCACGAACAGCTCTTTGCACGAATCTCAAGTACAGGTAGCCATTCAGACGGCCCAGTGAGATTGTCACCTACAATTCCAGCCCTGATATTCACAGCAAAACATAATTTATGGTGTAACATACCACTGCGTGAGGGTTTACCTCATCACACATGGCTATGCCTACTGTTCGAAATACCCTCACGATCAAATGAGGCCTCGTCAGTAAACAGCACCATTTGGTGGAAATGTGCTGGAGCGACCACTGACGCAATTCAGTCCGTGGTGCAAAGACAGTCACAAGCATTGCATGGACTTGTTGTGGCTGGTATGGGTATAGTTGTTGTTCGCGGAGTACTCGCCACACGCTAGTATGTGCAGCACCTATTTCAAATGCAGTACGACGAGTACTTGTAGTGAGGTCAGCTGCAACACGTTCCAGCACCTCCTCTTCAAAATCATGTGTGCGAGTGGTCCTCGTGTTCCCATGCCCCACGTTTCTTCTTTCCAATGAGACAGTCTCCCACATTTGTCGCTCGAGAGAAATAAACACTTGTCACGACGGGTGATGCCTGTTAGGAAATCGTCTCCTGTATAGACTTTCAACAGCGAGAGTACTGCAAAGTACTTCCCCATAGACAAGGTGCATGTCACTGAATTCTGCAGAACTGTACCGTTACTGCTGCATGATATTGTATTGTACGTCTCTGAATAGCACTGAGTAATGAATGGATTTGTCGTTACTTCATAGCACATTATGTCTTCTGACAAGGTAAATACGATACAACAGAACCAACTTAAGGACAAATAAAGTAAACAAAACCTGCATCATGACTTACTAGTAATGAGGCTCCTGATGGAAATAAAGAATGTATATATAAATAAACAGCACAGTACATGTAAACTTGTACACATGTTAGTCGCACATAAGCTGGAGAACAGTAATTCTAGACAAAGCAGTAAACAAGTAAGTGTATTAAACCAGGGATCTAGAAACGTGGAGAGGCTTCGTCTGGCCGTAGCCCTCAGTGGTTCACAATCCCACCACAGGCCACAGCACTCCACCCACCCTATCACCGTCCCACACACAACCGAGGCTTATTGTGCGGTTCAGCCCCCAACCCACAACCCCCACCCCCCCGGAAACGTCTCATGCCAGACGAGTGTAACCCCAAACGTTGGCATGGTATAGTTTATGGTCTACATGTACATGGAGACTGTTTGTGGAGCAATAACCGACATAGTGTGTAACTGAGGCGGAATAAGGGGAACCAGCCCGAAATGTTCGAGGCAGATGGAAAACCGCCTTAAAAGCCATCCACAGGCTGATCAGCACACCTGATCTCGACACTAATCCGCTGGTCAGATTCGTGCCAGGGACCGGCATGCCTTCCCGCTCGGGTTAATCGCGTGTCTTGCTGGAGATGTTGGTAAACAAGTTTACCCCCATACCTCCTTAAGCTAGCTTCTCTGATTCCAGCTTCCCTACCTCAGACTGTTCAGTGGAGCTTTCTCTATATCCTGTTACATTTTTGCATGTTCTTACGGAAACACCCTGTAGACATGCATTGTGGGCTACAGGGAAACTAGGAAATTCACAAATCAAAGCCTATGATAATGCTGAAAATTAGGTGGACTGATTGTGAGAAATGTGGAGGTTTGCCAAGGAATCAGCGAGGATAGGAGTTTGTGGAATAATCTCTACAGAAGAGAGAGCAGGTTGTTAGGACATGTGTTAACACACAAGGGAATGACTTCCATGGTACTAGAGGGAGCTGTAGCCGTAAGAAAGCGTAGCAAAGGAAGAAGTGGAACATATGCAAGAAGAGTTCGGTACAGGATGGCAAGTCATGCAGTGCCGCATCGAATGAGTGAGACCTGTAAAAAAAGAGTCTTGTTGCCTCCCTCGTGTCTTCTTGTACAGAATCTATAGAATATGTCAATGTGGCTATAAAACTCGTGTTGAAACTGAATGATGTGAGTGTCTAACATGAAGCTACAGGATTTTTTTTATTTGTTGTTATTAGCTGAGACATTACTACAAGTACGCATTTCAAAATCACGCATGTAGGGGTGTGGGCCTATCTGAAACATATGAAAGGCCTGTTAACGTTCCTTCTACAAGGGAAGTTTTAAATATTTCCACTCTATGTGTGCCACACTTGGATGGAACTCAACTTACAACAAAGGCTTCCCCTATTCATTTCCTATTATAGCCAAAAGAAGCGCTAGAAAATAATTCTTCAAGTCGCTCTTTTCGTAAGGGGTCATTAGGAATTCAATATCGGAAGAAGATATCTATCTGTAGGTAAAGTTGCTGTGTCTGCAAATCAACCTGTAGATATCGAAATTTTCATAAAAATACCCTGCTGTTTTTCTCATATTCAAAATCCTGATAATTTCTGTCTTCTAAAAATACCATCCCACAGCGACATGCATCGAAACACATCAATACTTCCACTGTTTATAGATTCACCGCATCTGTTAATAAAATGAGATGTAGCATAGGCTAAAGAGACGTTCGTCTCATTCTACGCTTAAGATATTCTCCCATCTCTGACTATTCTTCAATATCCAAATGCTTGCTTCCAAAACATTTACCTGAACATCCCCTCTACAGTGTCGCACATAACATCCATACCTTCCCACTTGACACAGCAAGTAACTGTCTTGCTCACTACTTTTATGTTTACCGTCCATCCTCGACGCGAGCTGTCAGAGGGTAGTTCCACTTTTTCCAGCCAAACAACTGAATTTGTGACATTCATGTTCCGATTGTTATTCTGCGGCTGCTAGAAATTGCATTACTTCATTTCTGATGGCGCTGGTTCTGGCAATCTGTTGATTTGGATGCAGTTTGGAGGTAGGCGGGACTTGAAGGGTGAGAAAGCAAACAGCGATGGCAGCGGCAACCAGTGGAGTGACATGACAAGAATCATTATTGGTTTATTTTAAATGATGTTCTTCGATTAGGATACAATTTTAGAATGGGTTAAGAGAAAATGTTCATCTTCGGGGTGTAGTAACGCGATCATATCGGGTTGAAGTTATACTATCTTTTATATGCATTTGGACAAATAAGTTTTGCTACGATTATGGCGTAGACATTGACATCAGCAACAGAGCTGGCTGAGATACAGAGCTTAAAACTTTGCATTGAAAAGAAATTGACGTTTTATAGAATGACTGTGCGAGATCGTACTACAGCTTTTTCTGTGATTGTTGGGCTGAGGGAGTTTTGGAGGCCGTTCAGGGCCTTTCTCGAGCTCAAAAAGACATTTGATCGAGAACCACATCAGATGATTTGGTGTACTCTTCGCGATCATCGAGTTCCTGAAACACAAATCAACTGGTAAAAATGCCGTGCAATAATAGTAGCAGCCGGGTGTGGTGCTCTGTAGGACTGACGGACAGTTTCCTTGTGAGAGTTGGCGCCCATCAAGGTTCACCTCCGTCTCCACCAACCTTTGTTACCGTAATGGATACCATAAGGCTCGACTTACACAAATGTGTATCGTGGGAAAAAGCTATTCGCAGATGATTGACGCTAGCGACGGTTACCAGGGAGGATCATGAAGCTCTAATCCAATCGTTGTATGATTGTATACAAAGATTTGGTCTCCGGTTAAACATCCACAGGACTGAGTACTTGGAAACGAATTTTTCTCCTGGAATTATACAAATAAATGGAGCCCCTCTTATCAGTATGGACACATCCCATAACTAGGTTCTCAACTACAGAGTGACGGTTACGTGAATTAGGATGTGCGAGCAAGAATCAAAGCACCTGGATGCGATTCAGAGACCGTCACTCGTAATCTTTGGAATAAGAAGATGCCTAACAAATTATAATCAGATATAACGCACAATGGTGAGGCTAATTTCGTTATATGGTACTGAGTGTTGGCCCAAGTCGGAGAACTCACTGTTTGTTCTGTAAATGCGAATATTGACATGATTATCAGGCATTTCCCTGACTGAGAGCAGCAACAAAACGATCCGATAACTAGATGCAGTGGCTCCAATCACCGAAAAGATGCAGGAATGGAGAATTCGGTGGTATGGCTACATCACATGTGCGCCACCCATTTTAGTCATAAACTCAGCCTACTATCTCACAGTCGAAGGCCACAAACGACTTGGAATACCTAAACTGCTGTGGCTAGGCACTGTAAGCCATAATCCAATGGAAGCGTTAGACTGTAAGATATGGTGTGCTTTGATCCCTCTATAATGGGACGGAGCTGAGATGAAGAAGAAGACGAACTGAAAAGTATATGGTCAATATTGGAAGAACTAAGCGAAGTACGCAAGTACATTTTTAACATACGAGTATGTGTACATATACGCTGTACGGAGATAAAAAACCAACGCTAACGAGGATTTGTGCGACATATAGGAAAGTTGGTAGGCGTATTTCTACATCTGAAAGATGATGTCTATTCACATATTGCATCCGTAGCATTAGAGTGGCGCTAGTTGGTTTAAATACACGCTGTAACAGTCTCAATAGCTCTACGTGAAGCTGGATGTCCCTTTTGCAATACTGGAAAAAACTTGGCAGGAATGTACGTGATTACTGGCAGTGGTTGTCACGAAAATGTACGGTCGGAAGATGACCGGCTCCTTACGGCCAAGAGGAGCTACCGACAGTGGAAAACCGTCGTGTTTGGCGCATCGTACTGCATCTGCAGCAGCAATTTTAGCAGTAGTTGGCACCACAGTGATAAAAATACTGTTAGAAATAGGTTACTTGATGGACAGCTTTGGGATGGACGCCCTTAGTGCGCATACCACTGACCCTAAACTACCGCCATTTGCAACTTCAGTGTTGTCAAGCGACAGCTCATTGGAGGGCAGTGTGGAGGTCTGCTGTGTTTTCTGATGAAGGCTGGTTCTAAATTGGTGCCAGTGAAGGCCATGTGTTTGTTCCATGGTGTTGGTTAGAAGGAGGTCATTTAAGGGCTTGCAATCAATCTGTCTGTGTGGTAGACCCACTGGACCCACACCTGCAATTATGGTTTGGGGTCCAATTTTGTATAACAGCAAGTGTTCTCTCGTAGCTATCCCACGCATTCTGACTGGAAATGTGTACGTCATTCTGGTGATTCTACCTGTTGCGGTGCCGTTCATGAAGAACATTCCAGAGGAAGGGGGAGAGGGGGGGGGATGCTTTCCAACGCCATGAAGCTCATCCACATAAGCTGTTGTAACCCAACATGCTTTACAGAGTGTCGAAATGCTGCTTTGACCTGCTCGAACAGCACATCTGGCTCCAATAGAGCACATATTGTACATAATCGGACGACAACTTCACTGTTACCCACAACCAGCATTAACCATCCCTTCATTGAGCGACCAAGAGCAACAGGCAGGGAATTCCATCACACAAACTGACATCTGGCACGTGTACAACATAACGCATGTACGTTTGCATGCCTGCATTCAATATTATGACTGTTACATCAGCTATTAATGTACCAGCAATTCACATTTGCTATGGCTTAAATTCACGCTTTCAATAATCTTTGATCCTAAGAAGATAATCACTTAAATATTTTACCTAGACAAACATATTCCCGAAACTTCATGTCTCTGGGTCCATTTCTTCGCTTCTGCGACTTTTTTCCCCGTCAGTTTACAACCACACTCCGAAAGCCACCTTACGATGTACAGCTGTCGGTACTTATGTGTACCACTAAAGCTTCCCCCTTTCCTGTTACAAAAGCGATTGGTGCTCGGAAAGAACAACTGTTTGTAACCCTCTCTGTCAGCTCGAATCTAACTTTTGCTTCGTGGGATTTTCGTGAGTTACGCGCAAGAGAAAGCAATATGTTGGTTGCACTTCTAGGAACGTATACTCTCGGATTTTTAACAGTAAATCACCCCGTGATGCAGAGGGCCTGTCTTTGTATTGTTTGCTACGGGAGCTGGATGGGTATCTGAGTGAAGCTTTAGTGCTTGCTAACCTATGAAGGAATGTGGTCTTCTTCTTTGGTTCTCCTCCATTTTCTCTGCTTTGAGACTGTCCCGGCGTTAAGAGCGCGACTATGTGTGTTTACTGGCGGCGGCGCCGCTTGATCACAGCACACAGTAAACGCACAGCAATGATACAAATAAACGACCACCATCGTCACGTCAGGTCACGTGGTGCTATCACGTGGTCTCCAGAGCAGCCTGCACGGCGACAAGAAGTCAATGTCGAATTCAGTCTTGCGTACAACGTAAGCGCTAGTAACCTGTTCCTGATGACTTTCGCTGTGAGCTTGAACTGTTCGCATTTGGCTGGATTTATCATAACAGTGTGGAAAGTTGGGGCATCATTATGGCCTTGCAGTATGTCACACTGTTCAGTCTTTGTGTAATCGCAGCCAACTACAAGTTCGTGTTTTACTTCGAAATTTCAGCTTGTAGATACACTGAGGTGATAAATGCCATTGGATACGTCCTAATATTGTGTCGGCCTACTTACAGCTGGCGTAGCGCTGAAACTCTCGACGTGGAATGATCTCAACAAGTCGTTGGAAGTCCCCAGCAGAAATAATAAATCATGTTGCCTCTATAGCGGTCCATAACTGCGAAAGTGTTGCCGGTGTGAGATTTTGTGCAAGAACTGACCCCTTCATTATATCTCATGTCTGATGGGATTTATGTTGGATGATATGGGCGGCCAAATAATTTGCTCGTAACGTCCAGAATGTTCTTCAACCAGTCGCGAACAACTGTTGCCCTGTGACTTGATGCATTGTGATTCATAAAAGTTCCAACGTTTTTTGGAAACGTGAAGTCTCCAGGTAGCAGACCGTAATAGAGGACCCAGTCCATTCCACGTAAATACACCCCATGCCATTACGGAGCCACCACGAGCTTGCCCAGTGCCCTACTGACACATTGTGTCTGTGGCTGCATGGAGTCTGGGCCACACTTGAACCCTACCATCAGCTCTAACCAACTGAAACCGGGACTCGTCTGACCAGGCCACGTTTTTCCACTCATCTAGAATTGGTCTCGAGCTCAGGAGTGGCGCTGCAGGCACTTGAGCCAGCCGTCAGCTGCCATGGCCGATTAACGCCAGAAGTTGCCTCACTGTCCTACTCGTACGTTCCACATTGATTTCTGCGGGTGTTTCACGCTGTAGTGCTTGTCTGTTGGCACTGGCAGCCCTACGTAAACGTTGCTGCTCTCTGTTTTTAAGGGAAGGTCGACGGTTACTGCGTTGTCCGTGGTGAGAAGTAATACTTAAAATTTGGTATTCGCGACTCATTCTTCACACTGTGGATCTCGAAATATTGAATTCTCTAACGATTTCCTAATTGAAATGTCCCAGGCTTCTCTCCCCAACTACAATTCCGCTTCCAAAGTTTGTTATTTCCCGCGGCAGTACTCGCGTCGTAAACTTTTGCACATGAATCACCTGATTACAAATGACAGTTTTGCCAATGTACTGTAGTTTTATACCTTGTCTATGCGATACTACCATCTCTTGTATATGTGCCTACCGCTATCCCTTGACCTTTGTCACCTCAGCGTATTTTACACCGTTCAGCCGCAGCCAGTCAGGCGTTTGTTTTATTAGGAACTTTTTCATCCACTACCAAACTTGTTAATTATGTTTTTGTTGAAATAAAGAGAACTGGAGCACCTTTATATCACTCGAATATTGCTCTTGCGGAACAGTTTCAAATGCCTTGCGGAAGCCGAGGGATGCAGCATCGATGTAGTTTCTTGTGAAATGCTTTCTGATTGTCGTGGACGGACAAAGAAAACTGCGTCTCATGCGATCGATTTTTGGGGATCCACGTTGAACTGTACAGAGGTTACTTCCCGTCTCCAGAAAGGTCATAATACGCTATCAGTGGTACAGGCGTGTAATTGTGTGCATCTGTTCGGAGAGCCTTCTTCAGAACAGGAATGACCAGCACACATTTCCAATGACTAGGGACGGTTCCTCCAGCGGTCTACAATAGACTGCTGCTAGAATAGTAGCACGTTCTTTTGCGTCTGCTATGTCGAATCTCATAGGCATCCATTAAGCCCTGTCGCTCTATTCAGCGTGTTCTTCTTCTATTCCGCGCTCACTTATTTCGATATTTGTCCTTTTGCCATTCGTGCGATGATTGTAAAGAGGAATCACTGTTCAATTTCCTCTGTGATCAATTTCTCGAGATGAGTTTAGTATTTCATATTCCAGCACCTGTTAGGCGTGATTCCGGGTTAGTATTTCAGTTTCTTCTTTTCTCATAGATCTCTTAAGTAGCTGAACCCAGGACGTTGTCCTCGATGGCGAGTGTTCATCAGTGCCAAAGGTATCATTCAGAATGTCCCGGGGAAGTGAGGTAGGACTCTTTCCTCCATATACTCTACCTGATCACAAGTAACGGAACACTTATTAGCGGACATTAATTCTCGGGCGTGTGCACACTTCGCCATTTATGACGCCTTAAACACTGTCCTAGACTCACTGAATGAGGTGCCTGATCTCTGGGGAGGAATGGCAGCCCATTCTTTCTCAACAGCTGAAATCAAAGTAGGCTGTGATGTCGGACGCTGGCGTCTGGAGCGGATTCGACGAACTACGTATCCCAGGTATTCTGCGTGGGATTCAGGTCGAGACTCTGGGCTGGCCAGTCAGTTTCAGGGCACATTGTCGTGCTGATACAGGCAATAATTGTTCCGAACGCTTCCTCTACCGTACGCAGTACACAACGCTTTAAAATACGTTTTTGTCTTTTCGTATTTTGTTTTTTTCAAGCAAGGAAGAGGATACACCCTAACCACTAAGAAAAAAAGACACCCATACCATAGCACCAACTTCTCTTTATTTCACAGGTGCCGCTACACACTACGGCAGGTAACATTCTGCAGACATTCGCCAAACCCAACCACTTAATCAGATTGCCAGGCGGTATAGAGCGTTTCAGCACTCGTTACCACTAATCAGCTGTTAAGGGGCGTTGTTCTTTACTCCGCCACAAACTTCACTCAATACTGACTACAAAAGCTTATGGCCCATGAGAAGCCCATTCACTTTAATTCCCTGCTTAAGGCACTGTTCTAGCTTGACTGTCGACTGCTATTACCACTATGGAAATCCACGGACTTTGTTCAACCACCACCTGCAGTGCACGATGGTCTCTATCCTTCAGTATCTGATGTCTAGCAGGTATTGGCCTAGCTATGGTTATTCCTTTGTTTTTCCGCTTCACAGTCACACCACCGTTGATTTGTGTTGCTTTCGATAGGCTGAAATGTCCCTTATGGATTTGTTACTCAGGCGACCACCAAAGACCATGTTCGTTGTGACTCAGCTCTCCTGATCGACTCAGTCTGCTGTTACTGCTTCGAGTTCGCCTCTAGTGACTCATAGAAACCGATTCAATACTGCATAGGGGCGTCGATATACATTTGATCGGGTAGTGTGACCGATCTGACTGCCCGTACGGAGGTAAATAGACAGTCGATTTTCTTCGCTGCATTTCACAGTGGAACAGGTAAGGAAATGTCTAGTAGCAGCAATGCAATGTACCCTCCGCCATGCAGTATTCGGTGGCTTCTGGAGTGCTGTAAGCTCCCTGTGTAGTTTATCTGTATATGAAATACTGAGCATTCCTTTCTCAAAAATTTCTTCTCGTGTAACGTGTACTTTAGATATCGTATTCAACTGCTGAGCAAAACCGACTGTTGATTGGCCCTGTTTTGCGCACGCGAACAGAGTCTTGAAACAAAACTAAAATCTTAATGAAATACTGATTATGAAATAATAATGTTGAATATTATTAAATGTCGAAAGAAACTAATTGTGTCCTAGGCGAAAATTATTTAACTGTCACCCGATACTGACGTACATTGTGAAAGGTGTATAACATGAAGTGTATTGTCTTATTTGAAATGTGTATGAAATAAAATACTGCTCAACACAGAAGAAAATCTATGTTACATCCACGGTTCACTGTTAACCTGCTTCCTTAATACAATATCTGCAGATTGTGAAAACGTACTGTTTGCACACAAGAATTCAAAGTGAAGTCTCCCTTGAAAGAAAAGTGGCTTACCTCTTGCTCAGCATGTTGCTACGTGTCTAATGTGCTGACGTTCGAAGGCAAATTGGAATCGTCAATTGCGGCAGCTAAAGCAAAAGTAATGTGCTCTAAATTTTTCTTTGCTTGTCAGAAACACTCTGTGGCTACGTATCTTAAGCTCTACTAGGAATGATGGAAAAGGGTTTTACCTTAAACGAAAGCGTTCTTGAATAATTAAACTATGAGTATGTTTAAAAAAGACTGTACGACACAAGAACACTTTAACAATTACGAAATCCTCCAATTACAAAAATTATGTACTTTTATACCAGTGGCATAATTTATGACATAATGAGAATAAAGAGATGAAATTAACATAAATTATGAATATTATCAGTTATCTAAGGGAGGAAGATTTCCTTCAGTTACCAAAAAAACATTTCATTCTTGCGCATGCGTGGGTTACCTTGAAATATTCCACGAAAAATCTTCTTCCTCAACACAACAATAAAATAGCATTCTAAACAAGATAAAATCAGTGAAAAAGTAGTCTTGATCGAGATGGCTATTTTACTAATGTAGCTATCAAGACTCTTTTCTCACTGATTTTATATAGATTATAAGCCCACTGTTTTCCGACAGGTGGTAGCAAAGATTTTATAAACAACTTTTCACCTTCACAATAAAATATCCCAGATAATTTCAATCATATTCCCAGATCTGCTTCTCTAAAACTCAACTGCTCACTACTATGCCGGTGCTGTGCAAGTGACTGAAGACCAAGTGCATCACAGTTTACATTAAACATAGAGTCAATGATGTGATCCACTATTTGTGCGGCCGGCTCACGCATCTTTGTTCCAGTACAGTAAAGGTGAATTATTTACAATGGGAGAAAACGTTTCAAAACTTTACAGTGTGTACGTGGATGTAGATGCCTTCCGTATGGATGCCAATACTGTCACCGAGTGTTAGAATAGAAGGCTTCATTACGTTTTTTTTTCCTTGAGTCATGACTCTTTTGACTGGTTTGACGTGGCCCGCCACGAATTCCTCTCTTGTGCCAACTTCATCATCCCAACACTTGCAACCTACGTCCTCCATTATTTGCGTGTATTCCAATCTCTGTCTTCCTCTTCACTATTTGACGTCTACAGCTCCCTCTAGTATCATGGAGAACTACTTAAACCTAACTAACCTAAGGACATCACACACATCCATGCCCGAGGCAGGATTCGAACCTGCGACCGTAGCGGTCGCGCGGTTCCAGACTGTAGCGCCTAGAACCGTTCGGCCCTTGCGGGCTCCACGTATTCCTTTCCTCTCCCATTTTGCCTACAACCTCCTCATTCCTTACATTATGTCCACCTAATTTTCAACATTCGTGCATAGCACCACATCTCAAATGCTTCGATTCTCTTTTGTTCCGGTTTTCCCACAGTCCATGTTTCACTACCATAAAAATTCTCTGCTCCAAACGTACATTCTCAGACATTTATTCCTCAAATTAAGGCTTATGTTTGATACTAGTAGACATCTCTCGGCCAGGAATGTCCTTTTTTCAGTGTTAGCCTGCTTTTGATGTCCTTCTTGCTCCGTCAGTCATTGGTTGCTTAGGTAGCAAAATTCTATTTATACTTCGTGACCATCAATCCTGATGTTGAGCTTCTCGCTGTTCTCATTTCTACTACTTCTCATTTCCTTCATCTTTATTCGATTTACTCTCAATCCATATTCCGTACTCATTAGACTGTTCAATCCATTCAGAAGATGCTGTAACTATTCTTCACGTTCACTCAAGATAGCAATGTCATCAGAAAATCATATCATTGATATCCTTTCACGTCTAATTTTAATACCACTCCTGAACCTTTATTTCATTTCCGTCATTGCTTCTTTGATGTACAGAGTGAACTGTAGGGGCCAAAGACTACATCTCTGTTTTACACCCTTTTTGACGAGCATTTCGTTCTTGGCAGTCCATTTTTATTATTCCCTGTTGCCTCTCGTACACGCTATTTATTACCCTTCTCTGCCTGTATCTTACCCCTACTTTTCTCGGAATTTCGAACATCTTACATCATTTTACATTGTCGAAAGCTTTTTCGAGGCCGACAGATCCTACACTCCTGGAAATGGAAAAAAGAATACGTTGACACCGATGTGTCAGACCCACCATACTTGCTCCGGACACTGCGAGAGGGCTGTACAAGCAATGATCACACGCACGGCACAGCGGACACACCAGGAACCGCGGTGTTGGCCGTCGAATGGCGCTAGCTGCGCAGCATTTGTGCACCGCCGCCGTCAGTGTCAGCCAGTTTGCCGTGGCATACGGAGCTCCATCGCAGTCTTTAACACTGGTAGCATGCCGCGACAGCGTGGACGTGAACCGTATGTGCAGTTGACGGACTTTGAGCGAGGGCGTATAGTGGGCATGCGGGAGGCCGGGTGGACGTACCGCCGAATTGCTCAACACGTGGGGCGTGAGGTCTCCACAGTACATCGATGTTGTCGCCAGTGGTCGGCGGAAGGTGCACGTGCCCGTCGACCTGGGACCGGACCGCAGCGACGCACGGATGCACGCCAAGACCGTAGGATCCTACGCAGTGCCGTAGGGGACCGCACTGCCACTTCCCAGCAAATTAGGGACACTGTTGCTCCTGGGGTATCGGCGAGGACCATTCGCAACCGTCTCCATGAAGCTGGGCTATGGTCCCGCACACCGTTAGGCCGTCTTCCGCTCACACCCCAACATCGTGCAGCCCTCCTCCAGTGGTGTCGCGACAGGCGTGAATGGAGGGACGAATGGAGACGTGTCGTCTTCAGCGATGAGAGTCGCTTCTGCCTTGGTGCCAATGATGGTCGTATGCGTGTTTGGCGCCGTGCAGGTGAGCGCCACAATCAGGACTGCATACGACCGAGGCACACAGGGCCAACACCCAGCATCATGGTGTGGGGAGCGATCTCCTACACTGGCCGTACACCACTGGTGATCGTCGAGGGGACACTGAATAGTGCACGGTACATCCAAACCGTCATCGAACCCATCGTTCTACCATTCCTAGACCGGCAAGGGAACTTGCTGTTCCAACAGGACAATGCACGTCCGCATGTATCCCGTGCCACCCAACGTGCTCTAGAAGGTGTAAGTCAACTGCCCTGGCCAGCAAGATCTCCGGATCTGTCCCCCATTGAGCATGTTTGGGATTGGATGAAGCGTCGTCTCACGCGGTCTGCACGTCCAGCACGAACGCTGGTCCAACTGAGGCGCCAGGTGGAAATGGCATGGCAAGCCGTTCCACAGGACTACATCCAGCATCTCTACGATCGTCTCCATGGGAGAATAGCAGCCTGCATTGCTGCGAAAGGTGGATATACACTGTACTAGTGCCGACATTGTGCATGCTCTGTTGCCTGTGTCTATGTGCCTGTGGTTCTGTCAGTGTGATCATGTGATGTATCTGACCCCAGGAATGTGTCAATAAAGTTTCCCCTTCCTGGGACAATGAATTCACGGTGTTCTTATTTCAATTTCCAGGAGTGTATGAACGTGTCTTGATTTTCTTTAGTCTTGTTTCAGTTATCGACCACAACATCGGAATTGCTTCTCTGGTGCCTTTACCCTGTCCAAAGCCAGACTGATTACCATGTAAGACATCCCGAATATTCTTTTCCGTTTTTTTTGTATATTATTCCTGTAAGCAATTTGGATGCCTGTACTGATAAGCTGATTGTGTGACAATTGTCGGACGTGTATGCTCTTGCAGTCATCCGATTGTGTACACGATATTTTTTCGGAAGTAGATGGTATATCGCCAGAGTCATGCATTCCACACACCAACAGGAATAGTCGTTTTGTTGCTACTTCCCCCCAATGATTTTAGAAAATTTGATGGAATGTTATCTATCCATTCTATTCATTCTGTGTTTTTGGTCGTAAGTCCTCCAAAGCTCTCTTAAATTCTGATTGTAATACTGATCCCCTATCTCTTCAATACCGAAACCTGTTTCTTCTTCTACCACATCAAACAAATATTGCCCCACAAAGAGACCTCCATTGTACTCTTTCCACCTACTCGCTCTCTGCTCTGCATTTATCAGTGGGATTCCCGTTGCACTCATAATGTCACCATCCTTGCTCTTAACTTCGACTAAATTTTTTCGACTTTCCTTTATACTGACTCACTCCTTCCGACAGTCATTTCTTTTTCGATTTCTTCGCATTTTTCCTGTAGCCATTTCGTCTTAGTTTGCCTGCACTTGCTTCCGTTATCGACCACAACATCGGAATTGTTTCATTCTTCAGCGACTTGTAATTTTGTATTCCTGAATTTCCCTGAACATTTTTGTAGTCCTTTCTTTCATCAATCAACTGAAGTACTGTTTCAGTTACCCATTTTTGCTTCGCTGTTACCTTCTTTGTACCTATATTTTCCTATCCAACTTCTTTGATTGACCTTTCTAGAGGTGTCCATTCTTCTGCAACTGTACTGGCTACTGAGCTTTTATTTATAGGAGTATATATGGCCTTAGAGAACTTTAAGCCTATGTCGTCGTTCCATACTACTTCTTTAACCTACGTTTTTGTGCATTGATCCTACCTTACTAATTTCTTAGACATCAGCCTATTCTTCATTATTAATGCATTGTGATCTGAATCTATATCTGCTCCTGGGTGCGCCTTACAATCTAGTACCTGATGTGGGAATCTGTGTGTGACCATAATGTAATCTGTAATCTTCCCTTATCGCCCGACCTTTTCCCAGTGTACCTCCTCCTCTTATGATTCAGGAACAGAGTATTCACTGTTACGAACTGAAATTTATTGCAGAAATCAATTAGTGTTTATCTTCTCTCATTCATTCTCGCAAGCCTTTACTCTCGTTCAAAATGATTCAAATGGTTCTGAGCACTATGGGACTTAACATCTGAGATCATCAGTCCCCTAGAACGTAGAACTACTTAAACCTAAGTAACCTAAGGACATCACACACATCCATGCCCGAGGCAGGATTCGAACCTACGACCGTAGCAGTCGCGCGGTTCCAGACTGAAGCGCCTAGAACCGCTCGGCCACTCCGGCCGGCGCTGTCGGTTCTGATAAGAACAACTCTGTCACTGAACTGTTTACAATGATAAGCTCTCTGTGCTACCTACCAATTCATAATGAATCCTTTTCCCATTGTACCCTTTTCTACTACTGTTAATATTACCCTATACTCATCTGACCAGAAATCCTGTCTAGCTTCCCTACCACGTTCAAGATTCTGACATTACATGCCCCGACTGGTAGAACGTGATCCTTTCGTTGGTTATCCGTTCTTTTCCTCATTAATATCTCCCCTTTGGCAGTCCCCTCCCGCAGAACCGAATGGGAGACTATTTCGGAATCGTTTTCGAATGGAGAGATCATCATCACAATTTTTTTAAATTACAGTGCATATTCTTGTGTATAGAGTTGGTGTGGTTTCCATTGCCTTCTGAATTCTCATGCCGTTGGTCGTTGCTGATTCTTCCGCCTCTAGTGGCAGTTTCCACCCCTACTATAAGAGAGTGCCCTGAACCTCTGTCCGCTCTTCCGCCCTCTTCTAGAAGGCCGTTGGCAGAAGAAGGGTGACTTCCTTTGGTGGAAGTCTTCAGCCGCCAATGCTGATTATTAATATCAAACTATTCGGTGTCGGGTTTCGACCCCGGGAGCGAGGTCATTTTAATTACTAATCAAAAACGCTATTCATTTTTTTCTTACGATTTCCTTTTTTTAATTTTAAAAGCCCGAGAGGATGGTGAGGGGCAAAGAGGGCAATGGTCGCCTTCCGAAGCCTGACCCCATTCCTGCCCTGTGAGAGCCAAGGAAGGAAAGGGATTTTACAGGCTCAAGAGAGCTTTATTTAGTTAAAGTGTAGTACATATTTTTATATTTGTTTATCTTTCTTTTTTATTTTTTATTTATTTTTATTTTATTTTTTGTAATAGGAACCCACTACCGCCACCAGAATCTTCCGAGTGGTCTTCGAGCAAATTAATGGCGAGAGACAGAGGACACTCTCTAAACCATTCCGTTCCGTTCCGTGAATTGTCTTCAGTTGTGTCCTCTAGTTCTCAGAACTTTCCAATGGGCAGGAGGATCCTCGAATAATGTGCTAAATATGTGGATAGTCGTGTTCGATGCAATGCATGCCGGCAGAATGCCTCATGACTCGTTGTCGGGTAGAAGCACTAGTGGAGAGCGGTTTTGGGCACAGTTTGCAAAATGTAGTACAGCACCACCATGCCCTTCATTCAGTTGACGGCGTCTGTTCTGGAAGTGCGAAAGTAAACAATATCTGGGCGTAAGAGTACATCCGGCGTGATAGTCTCTGGCTGTTGTCAAAATAGGAGCGCCAGCGTACGTTGCATAAGATCCCACGGCCTATCAGTCGCAGCACATGTGACGCTGTGTGCGGCTGAATCGACGACTGCGCAGTGCGGACACAAAGGGTCGTCCGTAAGATAGATGGAATTTAGGCGCTGGAGTGTCGCTAATTAGCCATTCACCACCACGTATAACAAATAACGACCGTACGTGGGCAGGTATGGGGTGTGAATGGCTCTCCACACTTTGGTCCAGCAGATTGTCGAGTGGTGCTGTTTGACGTTCCTAGCCCACAGGTGCTTCTCCTATTATTAGGACTTAAAATCGTTATGAATTACGATTGTAGTATAAACCTGACTACCTAAACAACGATGTAAGTCCTACACAAGAGCCGTTTTATACGGATCTTTCCCTGGTGTTGATAATACTGCATGATGAACTGCAAACTGTCCTTGTCACTAACCAACACACAAAAGGCTGCCACCAACGTCGCTACTGTTCCATCAAAACAATATAGTACTAGAAAAACGCTTATCGAAAACCTATTAGGAACTATTACATATAACTGGCGTCAACTTTGAACGATTATAATACTTACTCAAATGTTTAGATCGATAAATTACTTGTCCATTTTGACTGAGTGTTCCCACATCAATGTAACTATTGTGGATTTTCTTGTGTAAAATTAGCATATTGAAACTTTTATGAGTATATTGGATCTATTTAGTTATCTATATGTAAAAACAATAATCACACAGGTGCTATACCATTAAATGTCGTAAGATTACTGTCGCGATGCAGGGAAACGTATAAACTTCAATTGCGTTAATATACCGAGCGTAACGTGTCTTAGTGCAGATATTCTTACACGTGATAATTTAATATCTGCATAAATCAATGCTCCTAACAGTCTTCCTGCAAGCATGTCACTAACTGGTTACCTGATGTTTTCCGCACAGTGGAAACTGCATCACTAAATGGACTACAGCTGTCAGTATAGACTTATCGTTTTGCATCCATGCGTCGACACTTCAGCACCTGATCAGCTGTCCAGAGCAAAAAGAATTAATGGCTTGCTGCTGCCACATGTACTTGGAAGTACTAACCAACCTAAAACATAAGACTTGTAATAATCACAATTATCAGTCCGTAAATGACGTAAATACTGAAGCTACGTTGTTCAATACACCACCGTCAGTCACCATTAGAAATATCTGCGCTTTTACACATTGCACCCTCTATGTCCTTGTGAAATAGTAGGGATGCATGGATCTTTGCAAAACAATTTTAAACTACGAATGTAGGACAAGCACAAAATGACAATCTATTCATTTGCTCTCGACTATGTGTGATTCACTGCTTAATAATGTTCGGCACATTTGACTGGGAGTAAATTCGCACCTGAATGAACAATAAAATGTATTTAGATCTATTATTTTTTCCTGGATCTATTGTTATTGCATTGAAATAGCTGAAATGGTTTCATCATTATGAAGTCGGCTTCGTTGTACATGGTCACAGATATGTTAAAAACAATAATGTCACTAGAGATGAATCACTACGATCACTTTCTGTGTCACTTGTGACTGAAACTGCTGCTGATCC
The DNA here is from genome assembly GCF_021461385.2 of Schistocerca piceifrons. Taxonomy (NCBI): domain Eukaryota; kingdom Metazoa; phylum Arthropoda; class Insecta; order Orthoptera; family Acrididae; genus Schistocerca; species Schistocerca piceifrons. The sequence continues at coordinate 768,343,184 of NC_060140.1, read as the reverse complement.
TGGTGTTTCTGGACCAGCAGCTGTTTTCGTTCTAGCAGGAAGATACAAAGTCCATGACGGCCAACTACGTAAATTATGAATGAAATATCACTAGCAGTGGCTCTTTCTTTTTCTTTTAAAAGCTACGACCCGTTTCAGATCCCAAGGCCAATGTCCACCGATATCTCCATACTACTGAACAACAAAAAAATTAGTCCAATGGATGAGAAGGCAGCAGTAGTCATCATCAACAACAACTGTAATCCATAAATGTTCAAAAAAAAGTTCACACACTTCATAAAAGCAACTAAGGAAAGCATAATGTAGTGTGAACTCGTCTTCTACAAGAATGGATAAACGTTATGTAAACGAAATAATTTTGAAAGAATAAACTTGTCAATAATCACAATAAAACACCATAATAAGATAAATATTGTATGAATACTTTTAAAATGTAAGACTTGAACATATGTCACGTGAACGTATATGTCAGGCATCCTGAGATATCACCGAAGGACTTCTGAGACGTTGCTGCTGACACAGTTGACGGGAACGGCTAAATACCTGACGGCCACTGGAATTTAAACTCATCGCTTATGCGGTGTGTTCATTTTGTTGTCTTTTCGTTTCTGCTTTGTCATATTGTCCAATTCGTGGCGGTGACTCAGTCGCCACGCAACGTGTGTGCCAATATTGTGCTGCTCAGGTGCTGCATTCTTAATCCTAGAGATCGGATGTGTCTGAAGACTGCGCAGTCTTCATCTAGAATTGTTGGGCAGAATAGCTGGCCGGCCTCGTGAAACCTTCTGCCGCAGCGGAGGTATCTTTGTGACCATTGGTAGGTCGGTGAAGTGGCGTCTCTGGGTAGGTGCCACAGGCAGGTTAGAGGGAGGGTCTGTTGAGGGCAGGTAAGCAGGCAGAGACAAATTTGCGATAAAATTTGAGAAAAATCTTCAAAGGTAAACCGAAATAGGACCAAAACGATGTTTAAGAGATTCACATGGAAGTATAATAAAAGAACATACAAGAAATATGATCACGAAAAGAGGAGTGACAATAGATGATGCTCAGACACACTACGATGAATGAAAAGGAGTCTAGCAAACCAATGATGGCAAACAATCTGAAGCAGCAAAGGGCATCTCTGCATACAAACAGGACGTTAACGCGACTTTCAGCCATGACAATCTAAGCGTCGTCTGTTAATTACGGCGAAATGCCTAACCTGACATTGCAATGAAACGTAACAGTGCTGAAATTAATTACGTTGTAATACAGTATGGTTGTAATTAAACATTTTTTGCTTCAGCCACTGTAGATTGAAAGCTACTGACCGTATGGGCACGCAACTTTTTAGGAACGATGTGCAGTCTTCACGCTGTAGGATTTGCGTTGTCAGGCGTGTTAGTGTCATGACTTGCCGTTAGGCGTCGCAACTGGTACGGAAAATGGGGTCCGCAGCTCGTGGTCGTGCGGTAGCGTTCTCGCTTCCTGCGCCCGGGTTCGATTCCCGGCGGGGTCAGGGATTTTCTCTGCCTCGTGATGACTGGGTGTTGTGTGATGTCCTTAGGTTAGTTAGGCGTAAGTATTTCCCTGTCCTAGGGGACTGATGACGATAGATGTTAAGTCCCATAGTGCTCAGAGCCATCTGAACCATTTTGTACGGACAATGGGGCTGAAACACAGCTACTGATAGTCAACATGTGCCCGGACAGCCTTACAGCTGTTTAATCAAAACAACGGCAATAGTACAACAGCAATAGTACTGCTACTCTTCGTATCAACGCAAAGGAATACGGAGAGGTCTTCTTTCCGCACAGAAGTTGAAGAACACCATTTGACAGTCTGAATCAACTTGTGATTCGGGAATTGCTCCGGGAGAAGTTAACTGACGATCGCGCCACAAATTGCTGAAGAAGTTACTGTTGCTAAAGTTGAGAATGCTGGACAAAATTTGCGTTCTTCAAGCCGTGCACGAGCTGCGTCACGACAACTGAACATTCCATGGTCCGCCATTGTTTCTAGCAACTTTCTAGCAACAATAGTGCGGTTCCAGGCTGCCTTCGATGCAGACTGATAAACGATGCAGACTAATCAACGATTGCAACCTGGAACATAATAATGTTACGCAATTAGCGAATTTACGCCAAATTAAAATTTGTTTATTTCATTGGTTTATTCGTTATTTCCATTTTCTATAACCTTACAGATGTTTTGACAAGGTTTCGTTGTTGTACGACAACTCGTTTGTGATTGGGCGATGGGGCTGGGGGCGCACTCATGCAGAGGATGTTTGATTGTAACCATATTGTATGTGAGGCACACTTTATAAAACAACATCAAAACAATTTTTTTCGGGCTCTTTTGTTCGTTATTAATATCGACTCTATTACGGTACACATGGCTGCAAACCTCAGTTTCATCCACGAAGATCACACGGGCAACATTCTCAATTTTATAGAAAATTGTGAGGTTAGTGGCCACATTAGTGATACTGTGTCCTATTGAAATTAAATGACATGCAAAAGTTGATTTCACCATTGCATTTTCCCTTCTCACTTCTTTAAGTTCTCTGAACCAAGTTTTGAATTTCCAGCCTGTCTGGAGAGTATAAAAGGCTTTGCAGTCAGTGCAGCAAATTTTTATTAATGCCTGCACTTCTTAACATATTGTAAGCATATTGTCATGTCGCTTGCTTGCGGAGTATCTTTGCGAGCGGCCGCGTTATTAGTGTCGTGCACAGCGCTACGGCACTGCCGCGACAACAAGGCGACAAGACAGCGTAAAGTCAGTCGCGCATCGCAAATTACCTCACGCAACTGAAGCACCGAAAGTAATTAACTGGCAGTGCAGGTTGCTTTCAATATTTACGTAATTACAAACAGTGACAGTTAAAATTCTTTTGTATCACCGAAGTACGAGACATTACTTACTCTGCCGATCATACAGTAAAGTAAATGTCACTTCCAGACCCTGCTTACTTAGTAGCCTAATTTTTAACAATAGTTAATACATTTGTAGAACTGTATCTTTTTTTCTTCTTGTACTGGATCTTGTATGTTATGTGTGCTTCTGAGCACGAATTACAGCATTGAATGCATACGGCGTTGTAGTTTGTTTATGGTTATTGCCATCGATTCTGTGCTACGAGTGTTATTGTGATTTGTCTATTGCTCGCTTGGGTAACGTATTTGCGGTTCAATATGGCAAATAATGAGGTTGGTGCCACTGCAGTGGACAGTGAGGTGAAAGCAGACTCTTTAGGCGAAAGTAATCAGGTGGAGACGAAAACAGAAATAAGTAATAGTGAAGTGTCGATGTATTCCGGTATAGGGGACTGTAGTTTATCACCAGAGATGGGAAGTCCAAATGCAGTGTCGTCATTAATCATGGAGACGCTCAAACGAGATGACTGTAAACTTAAGTCCGGCCTGTCCATCGTTGACATGCTCAAAACTTTATTGCAACACAACCTGAAATTATTATTGCGAGATAACAAACGATTAAAGGAAGATATTAAGGGATCGGTAGAGTATGAGAACAAGCAATTAAAAGAAGGTATTATGCGATTAGTAGAACATGATAAGAAACAATCAAGGGAAGATACTAAGCGATCGGTAGAGCAGATAAACGAACAACTCAGTAAAAAGATCGACGAGACTAATGAGGCTCTAAAGAAGCTGGCTGAGTCAAGTCATCAAAGGATAGATGAACTTACCGTTCGGTTTGAGGAGAACGTTGCAGTCAATACTAAACGTTTTGAAACGGTAGAATCGAATATCAAAGAAGTGAAGGAAGAACTTACTAAAAAGATTCATGTTTACGATGAGCATTTCGAACAGTTGGATGATGAAATGAAACACTGTAAACGCAGGATATCAGCTGTTGCGCTAAACCAAGATACTTATGCACGATGAGTAGAAGATGCGTACAGTGAGGTAGGAGAGACTAAGGAATAGGTCGGTCAGCAGGAGAAGAGCGAGGTGAAATCACTCTTAAGTGGTGGAAGCATTGCCGGAGGTAGCTTAACTGGTATACAAAATGACGAGGTCTTCCTCGATATAGAGAATTTTAAGAATTTGGAACCAAGTAGAAGGTGGCATCCCAGAGATTCCCTAGATCGATTTAAGGGCGTATTACCTGAATTACGGGACGAGCAGAGAAAGGAACGCTTTGTTACAGCAAGATTGGAAGGTGAAACTGGTATCTGGGGTATGAGAATAGGACATAAGTGTACAACATTTGCTGAGTTTGAAAAGGAATTTCTGTAACAATATTGGTCACGACGGAAGCAAAATGATGTATGTAACAGTTTGTACCAGGGTAGAAGTTTGAGAGAGGGCGTGAACAGAACTTAGAGACATTTTTTCTAGATTATTATGAGAGAATTTGTATTTTGGTGAACCAGTGACGACAGAAGCAATAGTGTCCCTGACCATAAATAAGCTACCAACTGGAGTTCAGGATAAGTTGCTAGCGATCCCTAAAGATGATGTAGAAGCAATGAAGTCACATTGTATGAGACACGTTGTATGAGTCAGGGGGAACAGGAGGATGAGAAGATGATAGAAGAGTATCAAGGAACAATGAACCCAATACAGATACCCATTCCAACCATAACAATAGACATAGTGGACGACATTGGAATAATAATAATGACAGGAGACATTAAGGTGGTTTCTGTGGCCATGGTGGTTACAGAGGCGACCCTGGCAGCTACGGATATCAGAATTGAAGACACGATGCATCGGATGACCAGGTGCGAAACTGGAAACATAGCAAGTGCAAAGAATATATAAACTATTTTGGGGGTGTAATCAACAGCATACCTCATGCCACGATGGCAAACACCATGTGGAAAACATTAAACCATACCATAGTGAGCACGATTAATGACTGATTGTTATACATGAGTTGTCTGAATCTGTATATATGACTGCTATTATTGTCCTTAAGTACATTCATTTCTGATTATTATAAGACTTGATGAGGACATTCTAACGAGTGAGATTTAACTAGGATGCGTTCTCACCATATGCAACTTCATATTTTCTTTCTTTTCACTTTCTATCTGTTCAATCTGGATTATAGGTATTACGTTTCCAATTGCCCATACAATGATATGGTTTGAGTGAGTACCAGTGTTTATAGATTGTGCTGTCCAAAATGTTTTCCATTTAAAAATGACTTTCTACTCCTGCTTCTGTTATTACGTATTTTTTTTCCATTTTACAACTGTTTACTTCCTGTTCTTTATGTTTCTATGATGGTGAGTAACTCATGTCTGGTCCACAATGTGGCAATGGGTCAATACCTGTGGGGTGGGGCTGTGTACCCTCCGCCATCTCTTTAATACCCGGCGGGAGGGAATTATCTGATTTCGATATTCTCTTCGACAATTCGAAAACATTTTCCTGTGGGAATTTAAGCATATTGTCATATCGCTGGCTAGCTTGCGGAGTATCTTTTCGAGGGGCCGCGTTATGAGTGTCGAGCACGGGACACGGATATGTTATGTTGTGGGTAGCTCTACATGTGAAAGGCATTGTTATGGAAGTTATAGTGTTGCTACAAGTGCTGTTACAGTGAAGTAATGAGATATAGAAGTGAATTCAGTGAAAAGGGGCGCAAAGAAGTAATTAAATACGAACAGTGCCGCCGATAACGTATTTGGCTATCGTTGCGTGTCGTATTGTACAGCATCAATCATCCGCACCGTGTTCGGCCTCTCAGAACGAACTAATGTCAATCAGCTATATAGTTACCACAAAAGAGTGCAATCAAGTGCCAGTGTCTTGTAGCGAGCGTGAGAACGTGCTTTCGGTCATCGCGTTTCCCATCATCAACAATCAGCCTCGCCGCGACGGTTATGCACACGCTCGTGCGGGTGAGGACTGAGAACTGAAAATTTAACTTTATGAGGAGTGTTATATTATTACTAGTGTCAAGGAGGTATGGTACCAGACATCTGAGTATGCGTGACGAGCGTAAGAATTTTCGTTTTATCATTCAGCTTCCGCATCATCAACAATCATCCGCGTCGCGTCGGTTATGCGTACGCTCGTCCAAGGGATATTGTGGACAGATAATCATCAAGAGTGTTAATTGGGATAAACACTTATGACTTAGAATGTAAACAGTGCAACTTGCGATTTTGTTATCGTATCAGAATATAGATGTTCATATCAGACGTTTAGATACATAATGTCAGGCAAGCCAGCAGCAGCGTGGAGCAGAACAATACGACCGCCGCGGGAGTATCAGGTACGTGATGTGGACAGGGCGTACGGTCAAGAAGTGAGAGACAGTTCAAGGGACCCCCGCCATTTGTACCCCCGGGCCTGTTAAAATATTGTTTTTGGTTTAAACATCATGTACAAGTAGCCGACCTGTTGTGTTATGATACACAGTCTTTGTTGATGTATCAAATTGCATTCTTCTAATGAAAATATCCCGTGGCTCTCTCATCATATACATGGTGTTTCCTAGCTGCGAATAAAGTCTCCTGTAAAAGCTTTAGCATTTTTATTTTTCAATCAACGATCAGATTATTAATTGTGAATTAATGAAACACGTAGTTGTTGCTCATTTCCTAGCTTCTAGCTTCCAAAATCTGCTAGTTTTCCCCTCTTCTGCCTAAAAATTTCACTCTGACATAAATCCCCATTTCCATGTCGTTCATGGTCTTCTTCTTCTATCAGCTGGAAGCCTTTCTGTCGTCTTCTTAGACCATTTGTTCTCACTCCATCGGTGTACACGCCCATGCTACTTCAGTCATTTTGTTTCGACTACCTCCATTGCTGAGGTGCCTAGGCCCATTATCTTCCTTACATCTTCATTTCTACTTTCGTCCAGTAGTGTCATATTACAACAACACCTCCCAGATCCCATCTCTACTGAAAATAAGTTTCTCTTGACTCTTTCAGATATTTGCCATGTTGCTGCTCCCTGCGTTGCTACACCTGCTGCTATCGTTTTAAACACCCTAATCTTCGTTTCTGGTGTAATACGTGAGCTAATACAATTCCATTTCATAGTTTGGTTGTTTGCCTACCTTGGTCAATGCGGTTCTTAATTTCGCAACTACTGGATCCATCTGCTTTAATAATGGCTTCTAAATATTCACAAAAGTCCGCGGACTATACTATCCCAGGATATAGCCTCAGGTATGGAGTAATTCCTCTAGTAACCGAATATTCCTTTTTCTCTGAATTAATCTTTATATCACATTACTGACATCTCCTGTGCTACTTCTCTAACCATGGTGTTCGTGTCATCCTCATTCTTTACAAAAATTACTTCGCTATCAGCAAAACACAAAGTGAAGAGTCTGTCTTCATTTGTAGACCACCTATACTAATCTCCATAATATTAAGTGACAATTCAAGTATATTTTAAATAATGTAGGTGCTATCGCGCAACTCTGTCATAACCACTGGAAGCATTTCCGCAACGGCTAGGGTTCTTAATTGTTAATTTGCCATTTCCATTACAGTATAGGGTGCATGACAAAATGGTGCTATCCAAAACCGGTGCCGAGGCAACTGGGGTGCACCACGGACCAAGGATCACAATGGGTGAATGATGAGTGTGAAGACTTATAACTGTTCATCAACTAACCGCCCAGATTAACCAACGCGCTACCAGCAGCTTCTACTCAATGACCATTTTGCGAACGTAGCTGCGTATAGGTCCCCTCCTACAGGCGTCTATTTCATACAAGCATGCTGATTGTTGTTCCTTGGCGACGAAGACTGTAATTTGCACGCCAGTAACGCAACTCTTCGTGCACTGAGTAGCGACAGGTGCCCTTTTCAGATAAATCACGTTTTACACCCCATGGTACAGATGGCCATTGGCATGTGCGTAGTGAAACGCCTGAAAGAAAACACCTGCAAACATTATAGGAAGGGCCAGGCCAGAGAAGCGATGGTTACGGCCTGGGGAATGCTTTCATGGGATTCCCTGAGTGATCTCGTAATTCTGGAAGACAAAATGCATCGGGGACTATGTCTATACCTACTTGCAGTTTGTACTTCCTCTGCATGATAGTATCTACTAGCAGTTTGAACAGCTCCAGGATGAGTCTACCGTACTCCTCTGGACACCAGACATCCCAGATTTAAACTCAGCCGATAACCTGTGGGGCCACCTAGATCGGGCTGTACGCGCGAATGATCCACAACCGAGAAACCAAGCGCAGATGGCCACAGCACTGGAGTCGGCATCGCTACAGCTCCACATCTCTGTCGGTACGTTCCACAACAACAGTAACTCTCTTCCCGGTGGAGCGCACTACAAAAGATGGTTATTCTAGCTTCTGACAGATAGTGGTTTTAGTCGGGAAGGGATGAGAGGTACTTATTACAATTACGTTTATGATCGAAGATTTCATTTATCTTTCGGAGGGGATCACTGTGTCCTCCAGTGGAAGCACCACAATTATCCAAACGGTAGTGCAACTCCATCCTTCCTCTGATGAAAATGTCCAGAATTACAGCGCCCAACCACAGTTATTGCATAGCTTTGGGGAGTTGAGAAAAAGGTTTGAAGGTGAGGCTGTGGACGGGGTCACCCATAAATGAACACGAAAGGAATCACACACCATCAGGCAAATAGTTTAAAGCCTTCTCCATGGCACACCAGCTTGGTGAAGCACTGTCGATGCCGGTGGAGAGGCTTGCATATGCACGTGAAGCTGAGGGCTATGACAAATGTAGAGGACCTACTGCAGGAAAGGCCTTAGGTGATGGAACAGACTAAGAGTGTCCCTCAACATCCAGTCTTCGTTATCAATTCCTAGTCTTTATCCAATTCCCCTCCTCAACCCAATGTGTGATGCGATCATGACGAGGAGTGCGTGGCAAACGGAGCCTCAGGGATACTAGACGACCTCCCTGAGTAAGTAACCTTACACCACCCACGGTTTCCGTGGTGTGGATGTTGCAGATCCCTAAAAATCGTAGAGCAGAGATGTACACGACTGATGAAAATAATTTACAATAAGCTGAGGGCAAACTGAGACCTCAGACACCCAAACTTCGGGGTCAGGACCAATGGAATGCACTCCCACTTCTGAATCAGGATCTAGACCTGAGGAAGAAGTGGAAACTGTAACTGAGAAATGGGACCAGATCAAGATTAAAGCCCTGTCTGGGGCCTAAAGGAGGAAACTTCTCAGAGTACGGAAACAAAAGGAAGGAAAAGAATGGCTCCCAAACCAAAGTCGAGGGAATTAAAAGTGCTTGAGCTCAAGACCCCCAAGGAGAAACAGTCTGAGTTTGAAGGGGATACACAGACCCCTACAACGTCAAAGACAGGTAACAAGAGGATAAGGTAGGAATGGAAGACTCCTCTTCTCAGGATAAGCGAGTCCAGAAAAAGATGAGGCAAGAAACAGGGAAATACACCTGTAGTACTGCAGTCGCGGTTATTAGGATGGCAGATTATCCAAGAAGGCTATCTGCTGCTAAGCATTACCTCGCACCTGGAGGGGCACGCGGTGCCCTCATTTTTGTCTGTGAGGGGCTGCATATGGTGGAATGGCTCAAGGACAAGGTGTCCATGATATCCCCATGGGAGGGTGTGAAGTGTAATGGGACGCGAAATTGAAGCGTCACCCATCCACCAGAGTCAGCCCAGTTTGCAGGTGAATATAAGTTTAATTTAGTTTTGTTTATGTATTTTTGTTATACACTCCTGGATATTGAAATAAGAACACCGTGAATTCATTGTCCCAGGAAGGGGAAACTTTATTGACACATTCCTGGGGTCAGATACATCACATGATCACACTGACAGAACCACAGGCACATAGACACAGGCAACAGAGCATGCGCAATGTCGGCACTAGTACAGTGTATATCCACCTTTCGCAGCAATGCAGGCTGCTATTCTCCCATGGAGACGATCGTAGAGATGCTGGATGTAGTCCTGTGGAACGGCTAGCCATGCCATTTCCACCTGGCGCCTCAGTTGGACCAGCGTTCGTGCTGGACGTGCAGACCGCGTGAGACGACGCTTCATCCAGTCCCAAACATGCTCAATGGGGGACAGATCCGGAGATCTTGCTGGCCAGGGTAGTTGACTTACACCTTCTAGAGCACGTTGGGTGGCACGGTATACATGCGGACGTGCATTGTCCTGTTGGAACAGCAAATTCCCTTGCCGGTCTAGGAATGGTAGAACGATGGGTTCGATGACGGTTTGGATGTACCGTGCACTATTCAGTGTCCCCTCGACGATCACCAGTGGTGTACGGCCGGTGTAGGAGATCGCTCCCCACACCATGATGCCGGATGTTGGCCCTGTGTGCCTCGGTCGTATGCAGTCCTGATTGTGGCGCTCACCTGCACGGCGCCAAACACGCATACGACCATCATTGGCACCAAGGCAGAAGTGACTCTCATCGCTGAAGACGACACGTCTCCATTCGTCCCTCCATTCACGCCTGTCGCGACACCACTGGAGGCGGGCTGCACGATGTTGGGGCGTGAGCGGAAGACGGCCTAACGGTGTGCGGGACCGTAGCCCAGCTTCATGGAGACGGTTGCGAATGGTCCTCGCCGATACCCCAGGAGCACCAGTGTCCCTAATGTGCTGGGAAGTGGCGGTGCGTTCCCCTACGGCACTGCGTAGGATCCTACGGTCTTGGCGTGCATCCGTGCGTCGCTGCGGTCCGGTCCCAGGTCGACGGGCACGTGCACCTTCCGCCGACCACTGGCGACAACCTCGATGTACTGTGGAGACCTCACGCCCCACGTGTTGAGCAATTCGGCGGTACGTCCACCCGGCCTCCCGCATGCCCACTATACGCCCTCGCTCAAAGTCCGTCAACTGCACATACGGTTCACGTCCACGCTGTCGCGGCATGCTACCAGTGTTAAAGACTGCGATGGAGCTCCGTATGCCACGGCAAACTGGCTGACACTGACGGCGGCGGTGCACAAATGCTGCGCAGCTAGCGCCATTCGACGGCCTACACCGCGGTTCCTGGTGTGTCCGCTGTGCCGTGCGTGTGACCATTGCTTGTACAGCCCTCTCGCAGTGTCCGGAGCAAGTATGGTGGGTCTGACACACCGGTGTCAATGTGTTCTTTTTTCCATTTCCAGGAGTGTATTTGTAATGGTTGTGAATTGTCTAAAGTTCTGTATTTATTTTTTATGTTTCATGTACGGAGAGGGCGGCGCAACCAACGGAGACAGCATCTTCACTGCCGGGACCAGAGAGAAAATTGCTGGCCACTCTACGTCGCGGGTCGACGGCCAAAGAGCAACAGAAGATCCTGAAACCAAGTTGTTCCGTCGTGCTTCTAAAAATTGAAAATTAAGAATTTGTAATGTTTCTACAACAAAGACGTCATAGAAAGTTTAATCATGTTGTAAATGTTCAGTTCTGTCTTATCAAGGCTCAGGTTCACGTCTACCGCCGAATTGCTCAACACGTGGGGCGTGAGGTCTCCACAGTACATCGATGTTGTCGCCAGTGGTCGGCGGAAGGTGCACGTGCCCGTCGACCTGGGACCGGACCGCAGCGACGCACGGATGCACGCCAAGACCGTAGGATCCTACGCAGTGCCGTAGGGGACCGCACCGCCACTTCCCAGCAAATTAGGGACACTGTTGCTCCTGGGGTATCGGCGAGGACCATTCGCAACCGTCTCCATGAAGCTGGGCTACGGTCCCGCACACCGTTAGGCCGTCTTCCGCTCACGCCCCAACATCGTGCAGCCCGCCTCCAGTGGTGTCGCCACAGGCGTGAATGGAGGGACGAATGGAGACGTGTCGTCTTCAGCGATGAGAGTCGCTTCTGCCTTGGTGCCAATGATGATCGTATGCGTGTTTGGCGCCGTGCAGGTGAGCGCCACAATCAGGACTGCATACGACCGAGGCACACAGGGCCAACACCCGGCATCATGGTGTGGGGAACGATCTCCTACACTGGCCGTACACCACTGGTGATCGTCGAGGGGACACTGAATAGTGCACGGTACATCCAAACCGTCATCGAACCCATCGTTCTACCATTCCTAGACCGGCAAGGGAACTTGCTGTTCCAACAGGACAATGCACGTCCGCATGTATCCCGTTCCACCCAACGTGCTCTAGAAGGTGTAAGTCAACTACCCTGGCCAGCAAGATCTCCGGATCTGTTCCCCATTGAGCATGTTTGGGACTGGATGAAGCGTCGTCTCACGCGGTCTGCACGTCCAGCACGAACGCTGGTCCAACTGAGGCGCCAGGTGAAAATGGCATGGCAAGCCGTTCCACAGGACTACATCCAGCATCTCTACGATCGTCTCCATGGGAGAATAGCAGCCTGCATTGCTGCGAAAGGTCGATATACACTGTACTAGTGCCGAAATTGTGCATGCTCTGTTGCCTGTGTCTATGTGCCTGTGGTTCTGTCAGTGTGATCATGTGATGTATCTGGCCCCAGGAATGTGTCAATAAAGTTTCCCCTTCCTGGGACAATGAATTCACGGTGTTCTTATTTCAATTTCCAGGAGTGTATATGTAGGAAAATAATAAACAAGTGAATGCTACTAAAGTTTAAATACGTGTTCCGAGAATTTATTTATGAACAATTATGTTACGTATTTTATTTGACAGGATTATTAATTTTTGACAGCATTCACCGCGAGTGTGATTCTTGAAAGTTTATTCAGTGTGGTTCTAATAATTATTAAAGCAGATCACTAGCATTAATATAATTTCTGAGGAGAAACAAACCAGTTTGCGCAAACCAATTGGACTGAGTGACGTAATTCTGCGCATACGACTCAAATGATGATGTTTTAATTGCAGTTTCGTTCAAGAACCATTCAGAGACAATTTTAAAAAGAATTTAAATAATTTTGAAGTGTGTTGTAACTGACGTAGGTGACGAAGTCTGCACATGGTCATATGTCAAAAGAAAATCATTTATACAAAACTTACGTCGTTACACTACAGAAGCTGCTGGTCAAGGTGCAGCTGAGCCTCTTAACACCACAAAGGTATCAATATGCATACGAAAGATCCTTAAATATCTCTCCAAAGCCTCTGTTCGAGAAAATAGGGGTCCAGAACCCAAAAGTCTCGATAGAGGATTGGAGAGTAATCAATCAGAAAGCTGTGCCAGAAGGACCAACACTGGTGGTGGACTTCGGAGAGAAGTCCCTGAAGGCAATGCGAGAGCAAGACCTGAAATTGTTTTTAGGGTTCTTGCAGGTCACCATCAGGGTAATCAAAGACCTTAAAAGCAATGATGATAGCAAGATGGAGACTTGAGGTGCTGCAGGTTAACCTGCAGCAAATTAAAGGGGTCACTGCTGGCCTGAGCCGTCGCCTGTGCAGACAAATGGTTCTGAGCACTATGGGACTTAACTTCTGAGGTCATCAGTCCCCTAGAACTTAGAACTACTTAAACCTAACTAATCTAAGGACATCACACACATCCTTCCCCGAGGCAGGATTCGAACCTGCGACCCCAGCGGTCGCGCGGTTCCAAACTGTAGCGCCTAGAACCGCTCGGCCACTCTGGCCGGCCCTGTGGAGACAGGAAGTGGATGTGGCCCTGATACAAGTACACTATTTATATAAAATGGGTGTATGAGGCCTCAGTGGCATTGAATGTAAGCTGATGTATGCTAGAAATCTAAGAAACTCCAGAACATGAATATGTGTGAGAAATGGATTTTCTCTCATGTCAATGATGGATTTTTGTTCCAGCGACCCGGTGACCCATCAGTACGTAGCAATGCGAGGAAGATATCAAGAGGGAAATTGTTTTGAGATCAACATACCTTCCTTACGAAGACTGGTCTACTCCCCCTATGGACGTGACGAGACTGACAGAAGCTTGCCATCAGCAAGGTGACCGATTATAGGTTGGATGTGATGCCAATGCTCACAACCTAGTTTGGGGTAGACAAGGACACCAACAGTAGAGGTGAGTACCTTCTTGAATGTCTCTTGCCTAACAACTTGGAGGTCCTGAATAGGGGTGACGAACCACATTCAGGAATAGCACAAGGAAAGAGGTAATTCACATAACCTTTGGTTCCATGATGGTGGCAACTACGTCAAACAATGGCACATGGTGTTAGAGCCTTCCTCATCGGACCACATGCATGTTAAATTCAAGGTTGAAATAGGAATCAGGCAGACCACGGCCTATGGGAATCCCAGGGATACAGACTGGAATACATATAGGAAGGACTTTGACTTGAGCTTAAGGGAAAGTAAAACCTCGATAAGGAATCCAGTGCAGTTTGAGGAAGTAGCAGAGGCTGTAACCTTTGGCATGGTGAACTCATAGTTGGACAACTGCTCAATCACCAAGAAGTGCACAAATAGGAGTGTTCCTTGGTGGAGCAACAATTTGGAAACGCAAAGAAGACAGGTACAAAGACTGTTTAACCTTGCGAGATCTAAAGGACAATGGGCAAAATATCGTGTGTCGGCTTCAGTAAAATCCAATGGGCAGTGGGAACATTCCAACTATTCAAGTCACCTTTCCAGCTCTCCTGCAACTAGCAGGAGAGAATCCTATGCAGGTTACTCAGGGTTAGCCTAGCAGCAGGTATCATTCCCAATGCCTGGAAGGCAGTGAAGATGTCTTTATTCCAAAGAAAGGGAGAATTGATCATACCAAGGCCAAGGATATGAGACCAATCAGTCTGTCCTTCTTCATTCTTAAAGCACTGGAAAAAACTGGTTAAGTACTTGTTGGGGAGATAAGACTAAATAGGGCACCTCTATATTCAAACCAACACGCATATCAGCCAGGTAAATCATGTGAGACAGCTCTCCAATAACTCGTTTGGAAGTTGGAGGAAGCACTTCACTTTCAGCAAATAGCCCTCTGCATCTTCTTGGACATCGAGGGGGCTTTTAGTAACATAACTTTCGATTCCATGGTTAGGGCAGCAGAGGTGCATTGCCTAGGGACCACTATATGTAGATGGACTAGGGCCTTGCTTACTGGAAGGAAGGTAGAACCCAACCATGTTGAATGAAGAGGTAGTAATTAACACGACTAGAGGTTGTCCGCAAGGAGGAATTTTGTCCCCTTTATTGTGGGATCTAGTGGTGAACGAACTCATTGGGAACTAAATTCCAGACAATGCTTTTGCCAAGGACACATAGATGACCTTGTCATAGTATTAATTGGAACATTTAGGAATATGGCACAAGGTGCCCTGGACATTGTGAAAGATTGGTTCAGGAAACAGGATCTAAGGGTTAATCCTAAGAAGACGGCTGTGGTACCATTCACGAAGAAGCATATCCAACACTCACGTTGGAATTTAAATCTTTTAGATGAAACTCTACCTGTGAAGGGGATAGTGCAATATCTAGGTGAAACCTAAGCTGAGAAACTAACGTGGACCTGTCACATGAAGGGTATCTGCTCCAAGGCGAAAGGTACACTAGTGAGTACCAGACGAGCTTGTGGCAAAAACTGGGGCCTAAGCCCCAGAGGTATGCACTGGATATACAACACAGTGATTAGACCTAGAATCTCCTAAGGGGCCTTAGTGTGGAGGAATAAGGTAGAACAGCAGGTTGCAGCTAAGGAGCTAGCTAAGGCCCATGGGTCGGCCTGCTTAGCCATTTCAGACGGATTTAGCAACACACTAACCGCTGGGATGGAAACCATGCTGGACATGCCTCCACCCCACCTTTGGGTCAGCTGAAGGAAGCAGCTGGTGCATTGTTGTAATATAAATAACTGGTAAAAACTGGATCTCATCGGATATATAGAATCAAGCACTAAAATAGTGAGTGAGGTAAATATAGGAATGATTAGGGAAATGCCGGCCTACTATATAAAACACCCAAGTGCTTCAACAAGCCTTACAACATAAGAATTGGAAGCAGAGAGCAGTGGGAGAAACAGTTCGACACCATACAGGGGACATTTTCTAGTTCACTGATGGGCCGAAATGAGACCAAGGCACTGGGTCCAGGGTGTACAGGGTTCAGCCTAGACTGGAGGGAAAACTGGCCTCGGTATTCCAAGCCGAAATAACCGCAGTCAGGGCGTGTGTGGAGGAAAATGTGCGTCCTCTCTCTACCTCTACTCATTGCGCCACGCAGCCCTAAAATCATTGACAACTCCTGCAACAAGATCTGAGATCGTTGCAGAATGTCACAGTGTTCTGGTTGAGCTAAGGGGAAGCAATAGCGTAAGCCTAGTGTGGGTCCCTGACCATTTATGAATCGGTGGCAATAACAAGCCGACAGATTAGCCAGGATGGGGGCAAAGACAACATTCACTGGACCGGAACCTGTCTTGACAATCCCCAAGGCTATGATCAGACTAGAACTAAAGAACTGGCTCAGAAGACAGCTCTTAGAATACTGGGCAAAATTCTACAAACAAAAACATGGTACGGCAATGACGACAAAGCGGTGTTTTAAAAGAAGCACTGTAATCCTGGGCTTGAACAGGGAAGTGATTAAACTTACGGTTGGACTGATGACCGACTACGGGAATTTCAAGAAACACCTACATACAATGGGTATAACGGAAGAAGACCCTAAATGTAGGATCTGTGATGAGAGTGAAAAAACTACATCATACCCAATCTTCAAATGCACTGCATCGGAGGGCAAGAGACACAGAATTTTCGTGACAACTACACATGAAGAAACTGTGTCTAACCAAGAACTGATAAAGGGACTCCTTGCACCATTTAAGGGCATTGGTTGGCTTTACTAGATATACAGGGAGCGATACCGCACTATAAAAGCGGTTTCGGTGCGGGCAGTGGCAGGTTAGACCAAAGCTGTTTCAGCTTCCCTGCTAAAATGAAATCAAGTCATATCAAAAATGCCGGCCGCGGTGGTCTTGCGGTTCTATGCGCTGCAGTCCGGAACCGCGGGACTGCTACGGTCGCAGGTTCGAATAAAAAAAAAAATGGCTCTGAGCACTATGGGACTCAACTGCTGAGGTCATAAGTCCCCTAGAACTTACAACTACTTAAACCTAACTAACCTAAGGACATCACACACATCCATGCCCGAGGCAGGATTCGAACCTGCGACCGTAGCGGTCGCGCGGTTCCAGACTGTAGCGCCAGAGCCGCTCGGCCACCAGCGGCCAGCGCAGGTTCGAATCCTGCCTCGGGCATGGATGTGTGTGATGTCCTTAGGTTAGTTAGGTTTAAGTAGTTCTAAGGGGACTGATGACCTAAGATGCTAAGTCCCATAGTGCTCAGAGGCATTTGAACCATATCAAAAATAGTGTAAATCGAGATCCGTGCGCCCTAGCCACCGATCCAGTGCAGTGTTAAGAGATGTTCTTAAATGCAGATGCCAGTACAATGGTCCTCCCTACTGTTGAAAAATGATATTATTGTTATGTCCTCACAGCTGGGTAATCTACGAACAAGAAAGCTAGCTGATCCATGGAGAACTCTACCAGCAGCCGCATAGGCAGGCAATGGTGCATCGTTAAAAAATAGTTGTAGATGCATCAGTTAAAATTTTTCGCAAATTCTTATCTACGTTCATGTAGAAGATAGTCTTAGGAAATCACGTTATCTTTTTAAAAATAAACTTGTTCAAAAAGAACGGATAGCCAGATGAACAAAAAAAATGTTTGACATTGTTTATAACAGTACACAAGAACCATTGTGCATATGAGAGCTGACATATCAGGTACTACGTATTTCGGTGTGTAGAATCCGAATCGACTTTTCAAAATGTTCTATCACCTACGATTTTTGAATTTTTAGGAGATTTTATTCTTTATTGTTACGTTTTTCGCTGTTTACTGTACTTTTTTTAGATGTCTAAAAACCGATTTAGATAAGAAGGAACATAAACTATGGTTAGGTTGTCATGTTGGTGATAAAGATAAAAATTTTCCCTCATATCGTCTGCATAGCCCGTACCATCACTTTAGCCGAATAGTTGAAAGGGAAACGCCGAGCCACGGCATTCGCTATTCCAGATCATTTTTGAGATTGTCACTTCTACTTCACAAATATTCCCAGGCATTACAGCAAATGTAGACATAAAATAGGGAATCCGAATTCATCTTCAGTGCATTAGGCGGTGACGCTTGTTCCCGTTTGTAGCTTGCATGTAACTTGTAGGTCACGGATTTGCATGGTGGGTTCATGAAATACTGTTTTTTTTTGTGCATCTGGAACAGCTATAACACCAAGAATCACTCAACAGTCAAGTAATGGCCTATAAGGAAAATCAAAATCAGCCCGTTGGTTGAGCGCTGTAAAATCATTTTGCCTCCTCTTCATCTTATGTAGGACATTATGAAGAACTATGTAAAGGTTATGAAAAGGAGGCCATGTCTTCAGTCAGCTGAAATTAATGTTTACTAAGCTGAATGTAGCAAATCTGAAAGAAAGTATAGTTTTTGGATCGTAAATTAGAAAACTGATTAAAGATCCAATCTTGGACATCAAACTCACAAATATCGAATTAGCTTGCTTAGTACTTTCTTAAAGTTATTGTGGTTTTTTGAACAGCAGAAGAGATGATCAAAACTTTTGTGAAAGATATGTTAGACTGCTACAAGAACAGGGAAGTAGAACGTTCCTTTGTACATTAGCGCCGTGACTTGCTCCCGGAAAATGTGGAAGTCGTAAGTGGTGAGTGGTGGGAGAGCTTTTATCAGGACATCTGTACAATGGGACACCGTTATCAAGGTCACTGGAACCCTTGGATGCTGGGCAAGAAATGCTCGGGTCTTGGTGGGAAGCATATTGAAACACAAACAAAAGAAGGGCACAGTTGTAAAATTTTTGGAATAGCGAAAAAGATTAAAATTAGAAAATAAGTCCTGAATCAGCTATAGATTTTCTATTGGTATCCTGTACCGTAACACAAATTGAGTGGTTATGAGTTCTAAAGTCATGAATACGTATTTCTTGTTTGCTTTAATTTTGTCAATATTCGCCAGTACTGTTTTTGATTATTCTATGTATCTAAGAAATGTGACGTGATAGAGAAAACTTATTTTACTATTACATTCAGCAACCCAAAATTAGGCAAGTACGCCCATTTACAAACCAGATGCAGCAAAAAGTTTCAATTTGTTCATCTTACTTAGGCGAAGGTCAACAGCACGTACAATAAAAATGCAGAACACTGTGCTGTCTGTAATAACGTTATTTTATTTTGCAACCGGTTTCGGTTCTGAACCGTCGTAAACGAAATCATGTTTTTACCTGTAGTAACTTATATTAAACCATATATGACAAGTGTTATATCTGTGAAAATTTTCCTGTCGTTGATAATAGTTCAGAACTGAAATCGATAGCAAAATAAAATACATGATTACAGAGAACTCAGTATTATGCACTTTTTATAATTAAACTTGTTCACTAATTATTCTGATTGTGTTGCGCTACAGGGCACTTATTAGTGCCGAAATAAGAAAAGAACAAACCTTCTAAAACTGCTTGCATATTGCTCCTTTTCCATAATACGCTTTTTTTTCCCTCAGTATCGTAGTGATATTTGCTGCAAGAGATTTATTTCATCTCGTTTTTGAGCTGTTAGTCTAGAGGTTTTGGAGAATATTTTACAGTTTCCGAGAGTTTTAATGGCTACTCACGACATCTGAAGTGGAATCAGAGGTCTCTCTAATTTCGTGCAGCCGTCAGACAGCGACAATGGCGAGACCTGTTGTATCTGGCAGCGTTGCCCCGCGTCGTCTTAATGTGCGACCGCCGCCTCAGATTCCCGTCACGCAGCCGCTGATGCCGAAGCGGGTATAACGGGCACGCCATTGTGCGCAGGTACTTCGCACCGGCTCCCCGTAATTCCAGGGGACTTGGGAGAGGGACCCGTCCCGGACAATGCCCTGCATATCAATCAGTCGATACGCTCCATGCAGCTCTCCGGGCCGAGCCCAGACTCTCCGCGATGTGAAGGGCGGCGACAGACCCAGACACCAGACACGTCGGATAATGCCGCAGGTCCTCTCTCCGGCAGACCCAGATCAGCTACACTGCGTGGTGTCACTGTAGCCTAATTTGTGCGTGGACGCTAGAGGCAGGAGATAAGGCGTCACAACCCAGCGCCGTAGGAATCGAAATACAAGAAATAATATTTTTAATGGTGGAGATTGAGACACACTCATAGCCTAATACCAATGTTGTTCAGTCGGTATAATGAAAAAGTGAAAAAGAAATCCAAGGAAAAATTTGGAGATGACTTTTAAATGCCAATGACGCTGTGACTGGCAGAGACGGCAAATGAAGTGGAAGATCAGTTGAACTGAGTGCATAGTGTATTGAATATAGTTAGGAACCTGAACAAAAAACGTAATTGAGGGAGTGTGGATGAAATAAATCAGTCGATATTGAGGGAATTTGATTGCGAATGCGGCGCTAAAAGTACGGTAAAGGTGAACAACCTTGTAATGCCTTTAACGCACTTTCCGACATAACTTACATAAAAATGAACTGCGACAGTTAATTTCCACGTACATGAAATTTTATAATCTTCAACCTTTAATTTTGATAGAAATTAAATTTTTATGTGCGATGGGATATGCGGAATATGGGGTACTAACTGTCACAAAGTTATCCCCACTCCTGTGTGTAGCATTGTGACGTGGAGGCTAAGACATGGACTGGCCTTGCTTTTTATGACACACAGTTATGTCTTTCTTGGAAGTTTGCCATGTTTCGTGAGTTTTACTTTATCTATACACAGAAAAACTTTTGTCACTTCCGAAATGGGTCAGAATTGTTTTTATAATTTCCTTAAAATCCAGGTAAACATACTCGTATAACTACATACATGAAAAAACTAAGACTGACGAAAGTTAGTAGCACTAAGTACTACTAATCTGTTCTGTCGAACCATACGAGCAAGAATGGTCACAATATTTACACTGTACACGAAATTCTCGAAGCAACGCAATTACCTTAAACTTTTAGGCACATACTTACTAGTTTCGTGGTATGAGAGAAAAAAACGTCGTGACTCATTTAATACATTATTCTGAGCAACTGAATCTTATAATCTAAAATAAAATTTTGTTAAACCACTCACAACTATCCCTAATTTCTTTAACAAGACTTGTTCTCTACAAATGGTGTTGCTATACCTATTTCAGCAGTTACGTGTGCTATCACAAAGTTCCCCTAATATTCTACGGAAATAACTTTTTTCGTTTTCCATTGACTGAAGTACTATTTAGCAAAACCGAAATCTTTTACAGAACGAACTGCACTTATGACTTATTCATAGCAACTCATATTCAGTTAGTCAGCAGTTCTAAGTTATCGACTGTAACAGAAAGTTTCCAAGAAATCTACGAAAACGTTTTTCCACATTACAACAAAATTTTATAATTGAAGCCACATAGCACGATCTCGTGATCTCTCTTGTTATAATAAATGAACAAATACCGTCTGGATCCTCTTATCACCGGCTGCCTGTTTCATTCCCTGCTGCAGACCATCTTCAGATATATCACCACTTAGTGCAATTTGTTTGTTTTTTAATCGAAATGGGAGTGTGAGCACATCAGGTGTGTTGTACATACTTGTAGCTCCCATTAATAAATAAAGTACTAACAGCACGCACGAACACATGACAGCAGAACTATATGTTGATTGTCGGCCGGAATTACAGCACTAAGGCGTTATTGTCAAAAAGTAGTCCACTCTTACAGTAGGAGATGAGTTCTGCATCTGAACAACAAAATGCTATTTAGCAACAACACAAATAGTATTTCTGAGAAAGAGAAATTTGTCAACGTTGAGTAAAATTTAAGTTGGAAAGTCTTTACTGAAGGTATTTGTAAGCAACGTAGTGTTGTACAAAAGAAAAGAAAGAATGATAAACAATGGACACAAATAGTCTTTCGACCTGTGGTGTTACAGAGGAGGACTGAAGAATCGAAATGAGGAGAAATGGCATCTACGGGACGATTTTGCTTAAGGAAGGGTTCAGTTGATGGGAAACACCCTGACGGATCAAAGAATAGTCAACGTCATATCGCAAGGATGTGTATGTGAGTAGGGAGGGAAGGCTGTAGGGGTTTGATTATAGGAAGTACGTTTTCGAATACGTGTAATCGCCAGTAATTATGCTGAATTAAGAGGGCTTGAAGAGAGAGACTTTCACAGAGGGCTCGTGCTTCAAATAAATAAATAAATAAGTCTCCGCACATTTGTATAGATTAATAGCGTGAATTACGCTCAGAAAAGAATGCAAATCAGTCTTATTAACCAGTTATATGTGTAATGTACCCTAAAAAAGGCTTACACAGCCGGCCGATGTGGCCGAGCGGTTCTAGGCGCTTCAGTCAGAAACCGCGCTACTGCTACGGTCGCAGGTTCGAATCCTGACTCGGGTATGGATGTGAGTGATATCCTTAGGTTAGATAGGTTTAAGTAGTTCTAAGTTCTAGGGGACTGATGACCGCAGATATTAAGTCCCATAGTACTCAGAGCCATTCGAACCATTTTTAGGCTTACAAAAGTCGTCGTTATACTGGTGTGTTGGATGCAACAGCTGCCTTCAACACCGATTAAATGTCTTATAAAAGTGTTCTAGAAGGGAATGGAGGAGGAAACAATGGTTTAGGTGCGTTCCAACTGTACAAAAATCTTAGTTTTGAGCGAGTAAGCAGCTGTGAATCTAGATGTATGAGTATTCTACGAAAGAAAAGAAGGTAGTGAAAACAGAAAACGAAATAGAATGACCAAGAAAAAGAATCTAGACAAAGGCTATAGACATAAAATCTTTTAGGATACGTGTATAAAATAATGTGAAATTAAATATTTATATGTAAACACTTTTACCGCAACTTCTTTGTTTTGTTACGTACCATTCCTCAAAACTTTTATCCGCTATTATTACTTTTCTTCATATTCTCTTCTTTTCTTAATATTTACACATTCATTATATTGTAAGAGCTTGTTACACTTTGATTCACACCGTTAACAAAGGATGTGCGAAGAATTTTGAAGGATATAGAAAGAAAGAAACCATGGCAAAGAGAATGCGTTGCTTGACTGATGATACATTTGTAAAGAGATTTCCCTCTTTACAGAATGTAGCTATGAAATAACAGTTACATATTTATAGTCACTTCAACGATGAAACTGCCGTTTATATAAAGAGGCCCTCGATGCATGCAACATTGTCAACAGACTCCCATGAATCCATATATATCTCATATGCTGACTTGAAATGCTTAATCTTTCTACGACTTTACTCCAAATACATCTTTGCACGAAACGACTTCCTGCCTCCTTTCCCAGCTGTGTTCAGATCTTTTCCATTATCGTCCTTCTTGGCCCATTCACCGTGACGGCGATAATCGATCACCAGCGAGGGGTCTATTGTTGACGCAGGTGACACTCATAAAGTGGTACGAGAGGAGCGCATCGATTAGTTTCCGAACAATGGCGTGAAAAATGAGTGGCATACCGATTCTGGAGCTGCGGAAGGTTTGAGTGGGGCGACGGAGAAAGTAACGACCGCCCTGGCATCCATCATTCGCTCGGCGATTGCTTCGCCGTTTGTCAAACTGCAAACGGTAATATCTCTCTTGAACACTGCTCGTCAATTTATTTTTCAGTACCGAAATGGCCTTGTGTTGCGAAGTACGCACCCGTTACTATGTTGTGTGAGAGGAATAAAGCTGGTGTTTCGTAGAGACTCTGCAAGTAGTGAAACAGAGGAAAACCTTTTAATGCAATAGATTGTCATCTTTCTCGTCTATTAATTACACCTAATTGTCAAACCTACGTCTTAAGCTCCAGACATTCAGTTTCTTTAAAGATAATGTGAGAATAAAGTTCATGGATGATACGATTTTCATGCAGATAAAGTCAATGTTAGTATTAACTTTTTTTGATATGTAGTCGATCAGTATCAAGGCTTTAGTTGCTAGCTAGAAAATCTTCAGTTCTTGATTTCTTAACCGTTAACGGTGTAAATGTGCTTACTTTATTGATTGTATGCGGTTTCGAACTGACTGTTATGTTATAAGTAGGAGGATATTTTCACTCGAGATGCTTTTGTAAAGAAAATTTCTAATTGCACTTCGAAAGATGGCCTGAAGATGTGGAAAAAAAACAGTTTATAGGCATGAAATGATGAGGGATGTGAGTACTACCTTATTTACTTTCACGTACATCGATTCTAAGCAAAGTTGAACAAAACATAGCCACATACATAGTGACGTTAGAAGACATACGGGAAAGAAACGGAGGCATACCGCTGATGTCTGTAGTGGACAAAAAGGCGAGTAGGGACTTTTGTCCATTAGTACTGAAAAACTATTTATGATTATATACGAGCAGAGAGATTATTTTTACATGATCATAGTAGAAGGGTGTAGGTGGCTCCCTAACTGACGTGAACCAGCAGCCATTTAAGAGGATCAAAGCATCTGCAAGTAAATGTTCCCTTTATCACACAAATATTCATGTCATCCTTGGAGATAATACATTTGTTAAAATATTACTTACGTCACAACTGAGTTTCATTCCCATGTCCAAAACTCCACATTTGTTTTCTTTGGTTTCTCGTAATCGCTTAATTTAAATACAATGTAGCTTTTGTTTGAAAAAGCCACGGGAATTTCCTTTCCCACACTTCAATCATTTCTTATAACCACGTCGTCAGCGTAACGTTAAACAGTTTTCTTCTCTTAATTTTTGTTCTACTTCTGCTTCCCTTTTCCTCTAGTCATTCTTTACCCAACTCTTTCCATGAGATTCATTACTGACAATGTGCGTTAAGAGCTGACTACAGTCCCTTCCCAGATACCAGATTACGAGAGTACAACAGCCTGGCTGACTACGAAGTGCGGCGGTTGCTACGCCGAACGAATGTGTTACGCGTCACGTAGAACCATGGTGGAAATATCTGCTTCGTGCGGAAATTGCGATTCAAATAATGTGGATACGTAGTAGGTTTGGAAATAATGCCGGAATACCATATCGCACATAGTACGGTATTCCACTTAAGGGTATTAAAAGTTTAATAATCTCAACTACCTAAATGAAAGACGTTTAAGGTACTCGATACAATGTACTCACGAAATGTATTTCGTGACGACGGAGGTGTGACATTACTAGTTACTTGTCACTGACGCGTCATAATTAAAGCAACATTCTACGCCTGGCCACACTCACCCCTTCGCATTTGACAGGAAAACATTGAAATGTTTCTTGTTCTAAGAATAAATCAAAAACTTAAACACATTTTAAGATTCATGTAGTAATGTCAATTTGTTCAATAGGATTTCCTCCTCCCTTCTGTTTAAAGAAGGAAGTTTTTCCTAACGTATGCTATGTGCAAGCTCATCTTCAGTTAACAGGAACTGTTATAGGCTTTCAATTGTAGACTCAGATCTGTGGGAGAGACTTTCCGTCGCTGTTGGAGCCACACACAGAATCAATTAACTGCAGTCCACGTTAAGTGGGTTGGAAACAAATACCAGGATTCTCATTGAGTTTTGCCACAGCAGTACCTTCGCGTACGATATTATTGAATGTAGTTTTTCGAAACACAGTTCCACCCCAACGACAATAAGTTAATTTGTAAAGGTAGGTATGGTTCAACCTGAGTTCTAATTAATACGAAATCTCTATAACATTTCCTTTGCAACTGCAGCCGGCCGGTGTGTCCGAGCGGTTCTAGGCGCTTCAGTCTGGAACCGAGTGACCGCTACGGTCGCAGGTTCGAATCCTGCCTCGGGCATGGATGTGTGTGATGTCCTTAGGTTAGTTAGGTTTAAGTAGTTCTAAGTTCTAGGGGACTGATGACCTTAGATGTTAAGTCCCATTGTGCTCAGAGCCATTTGAACCATTTTTTCTAGAAATATTTTTCTAACTAAATTTTCCACGTTACTGGCAGATTAAATTATCTGAACGGCTCCATCCACGTTTAGATTTTACCCCACAGACACTTAATTGTAATACTACTATATATTCTTTAATCCAGATGTGGTAAATCTCAGCACGCATCTCTCCAATGCTCGGGAACAGTTTTTCTACCAAAGTTCCAGCTTTCACTAACGTAATTACATATTCTAAACTATCGTTTCAGAAACACTATAAAAACAGTTTTGAAAATTAAACTACGTTCACCGATAACAATACAAAATGGTTCAAATGGCTCTGAGCACTATGGGACTCAACTGCTGTGGTCGTAAGGCCCGTAGAACTTAGAACTACTTAAACCTAACTAACCTAAGGACATCACACACATCCATGCCCGAGGCAGGATTCGAACCTGCGACCGTAGCGGTCGTGCGGTTCCGGACTGTAGCGCCTTTAACCGCTCGGCCACTCCGGCCGGCCGATAACAATACAGGTCACCTTAACTCTTCTGTATGTGCCTTCCTCTTCATCCAGTTGTTGGGATCAAACTCCTTGCAAAATCTGGTCAGTTAGTTCTATAGTCGTTATTCTTAACTTACAATATATTCCGTTGACACCCAGTAAAAAAATTTAGTGATTTGGAAAGAGTTACGAAGGAGGTAATAAAATTACATTTCATTTAAGTGATCTCAATACGGTCTTTCTCCTCTTCGTCCTGCTTGAAGATCGCCAATAGAATCCAAAGAACAACTAACAATATAATGATCACGCTATTTAGCTCGCTGTCCACACGTTACAGAGCACAAAAAATTATACTACACAGAAATTAAAGTGAATGAATTTCAGTCGTTGCGTAGCCGATTAAGGCCCACTCAAAGCTACCGCAGCTTTGCATAAATCACTGCGAAATGACAATTACCACAGACAGTTGGATGGGAGGCTGCGTTTAATCCACCAGCGCCACGTTTTGCGTCGTAATAACGGTATCGTAACGTCATTTAGAGACAAATCGGATTATGGGTTGTGTAGTGAAAACGGCATTTGAGCGGCTGTAATTTAGCTAATGACCAACGCTTGTCGAGGGCATTTCATGTAAATCACGTAAACTTTTAACAGTAACAATTAACGAGTTATGTGCAAAAAAACATTCGCACCGTCAGCGGAAATTTATTCTCGAAAAATTTCATGTCTCTTTCCACTGAAAGAAATAAATACAATTGCTCATCAAACCATTTCCTCTGCTTCTAAGAGAAATAAAATTTTTGCTTATAATATTCGTCGTACATAAGACAAATGAGACAATTTTAAAGCCAAGAGTTTCTTCTGTAGATACTATACGCTTATTATTAGTAAGATTTTGTGAAATACACGACATTAATGTGATGAGGAAGTACGTATTGATGATATCCCACAGAAATTCGGAAATGTGGAAAAAATCTACATTGGTCACGCGAGAGCTGTCAAGTCAGCTGCTGTATAAATGAAACGGATGACGTAGTTTATTGACATTGACTTAACAATGTTGTAAAGCGGTTGCCTGCACACTGTGAAGATGGTGAGTGCCTGACGTCGCCGCGAGGTACATTACGTGATTATTGCGTCCGAGATAACCCACTTCAGATCGCGGATACGGACTCCGGTGACAATGCAAACACTTATACTTCACCACATATATCCGGATCTATGCACTGTCACCACCACGGATTTACGTCATTGCTAATACAGGTACTGCGCGTACCTAGAGTTCACTAGTCTTCGTTTGTGGTGGTTTATTAAGAGTTTTTCACTTACAAATACGGTGGAGATGTACGAAATTGAGAAAGAAGTTTAGATTAACAGTACAAATTCCATTGTGGAAATGATAGAGACCGATGCTTACACATAATAAACTCTGTGACTTTACTCGGATTTCCTTGGTAGCTGTGACAAGTAATCCCATCCAGAGTGAACGCTTCTTTATTATCTTATCATCTCTCTTTCAATCACACGTTGTTTCACAGCTTATATAAGTTCATATTTAACTACCGCCTTGTTACAAGGTAACTAGTAGGACTGGAATGTAATATAGGCATATCATTTAGAGGAGAATGAATTGAAGTTCGGTTCATCATCATGCCAAACTTCGAACACTGAAGCTCCACATCTACTTAATAAGTTGTGATGATGGTTGTAGAACAAAACTTATTTTTGCCACTTAGAGCTGAGAACATCAAAGAAAGTTTACTGCCAAGATTATCCAAATAAATTCACAACCACTCACGTGCAACTCCTACAAATACAGATCTGTACCGGCGAAAACGCCTAATAAGTAGTTCTCGTGCTAACGAATATATATAGAGTGAACATTAATAAAACAAACTGCAGGGACAGATTCCTGATGAACATGCTTCTGGACTTTCATCGTTGCCACAAGAGATGGCGCTGACGATTGAACGCTCCTGAGACTACGTCCCGTATGTTCCTTTTGTACTGCAAGCTGTGTGGTAGACGCAGCGTACTGTAAGTAACAGGATGGATTGGTATCCATGTTAGGAACAAGCCGAAATGGCGTTTGTGTACGATCGAGAAGCAGCACAGCTATACAAAAATAAGTACCCCCACAGACACCAAACAAATCAAATTACTTTTCTAGCCTCTTCGGCCGTTTGTTTGACCGTGGGTTCTTTGAGACAGACGAACGTGCATGGAGGCGGCTGACTGTGCGTACACCAGATTGGGAGTACCGAGTTCTATAAGATATTGTGACAAACCCTAGTGTGCAATTGGCCCGCGAACACGTCTTGATCCGAAGTACGATTATGTGTATCCTACATGGTAACCGCTACTATTCCTCTCACCTGCAACGAATTGAACTGATATGACGTTGATGAGATACAACTCTGTACTGTGTGCCAGGACGATTTGTTGTCGATGCTGCACACAATCTATGTGCACTGGACCCTGTTTTATCTACTTGCAGTCAAGAACCCGTCCATGCAGTTCACTAGTTTTACTAATGTTCACACTGTATCTACCTAAACCTCAAACATTTGTCTTTCCATCAAACACAGTCCTCAGTCAATATTGTACAGCCATGGGGTAAGTCCGTGGTCTAACAGTTTGCTGTCACAAATGAAACCCCATCTCAGGGCTAGCAGCAAGCTCCCGTCTGCACTGCACTCATCCGCTGGGTTCATAAATGAGCCAATAGGCGGGAATGTCTGAACTCTTCCCTTTATCACAAAACAATTACGTTTTACTACCTATAACTCGACAACTGTACAACTATGGCTCCCCTTAACAGC
This sequence comes from Schistocerca piceifrons, assembly GCF_021461385.2. NCBI lineage: Eukaryota > Metazoa > Arthropoda > Insecta > Orthoptera > Acrididae > Schistocerca > Schistocerca piceifrons. Next base: position 768,314,102 of record NC_060140.1, on the reverse strand, counting down.
GGTATTTATCTTTCATTTTTTATTTATTTAACCAAATCGCTTATTCTGCTAAATTTTCTAGTTTGAGGACTCACCATTTCGTGCCAAGGTCCGATCTCACAATTCCACTGACCATTTGACATTCTCCTACAGTTCGAGGAGTAGCGTGTGGGAGAAATTGCCTGCCCCTTCAGTGAGAAGTAGTAATGTCTTTTAGGTTTACCGATAACATTGCAATTCTCTCACATAGAGCAAAGGACTTGAATAGTGTCTTGAAAGGAGGATATGAAATGAACATCAACGAAAGCAAAGAAGATCAATGGAATGTAATCGAATTAAATCAGCAAACGCTGAGGAATTTAGATTAGGAAGTAGAAGATGAGATTCATACGCGGCAGTAAAATAACTGATGATCGCGTAAGTAGACAGACTGTAAATGTCAAGAAAAGAGTTTCCGAAGAACAGAAATTTCTTAGTATCAAATATAGTTTTAAATCTTAGTAAGTCTTTTCTGAAGGTATTTCTCCGAAGCGTTGCCTTTTACGGAAGTGAAAAGTGGACGATAAGCAGTTCATACAAGAAGGGAATAGAAGATTCTGAATTATAGTGCTACAGAAGAAAGCTGAAGATTAGATGCGTGGCTCATGTAACTAATCAGAAGGTACTGAACAGATTATGTAAAATGAAGAAATCGTACATCAGTTGCTTAATCCACAATCTTTTACTGTGTAGGCGACCGGTTTTGGAGCGCTTAAAGTTTCACCATACAGTGTAAAAAATAAAATCAATTAACCACTAAGCAACTGTTGTGCGGTATCTTCATTTCACAAAATGGACTAATGTACTCGTGGGGGTTCCCTATAAGAAGGACTATCTCTATTGCATAGAACTGGGGGAGAGGGGGGGGGGGGGGAAGAAATTCATGATAGAATTGACCATGTGTTGATAGACACGTTCTGAAACATAAAGGGAGAAAATTTTGGCGGGTAGCTAAAAATGATAAAGGGAGGCCAAGAGGTGAGTGCAATAATGAGATAGAAAAGAATGTAGTTTGTGGTAGTTATCTTGAAGTTAAAAGGCTTCCACGAGATAGAGTAGCATGGAGAACAGCATCAAACCAGTCGTTGAACTGGAAAGTAATAAGAGACAACCACCTCTATTTATATTCGTATCTGTATTGCACTAAGAGTGTCTACAATGATACGAAAGGTACAGAAAAGTTGTCACTTCATATGGTTCCTTATTGATATTTTTCTTTACATCTGTATTGCACTGAGAAGATCTGCTGAATACCGCAAAGTCGATTTGATAGATGTGGTCCAGTATGGAAAGAAACCTGTTACACTCATTAACGGTACCTCCGGAAAACGAAAGTAAAGCTCAATTTATACTTCGTTGTCAAGCTTGCATCCAGAACCACTAAGTTCTGTTTACGGTTTGTTTTCCTGCAGCGTTAGTTGTGCGTTAAGGAGTGATGAATAAATCTGCTTGTGAGTTTCAAATTTGGATTCACTGAATGCAATGGCGATTCAGAAAAACGCCGCTAAGATGAACTATTGCCGCTAGCTGCCACAATCACGTAACACTTATTTTGGGTGGTGGGAGGTTGTTGCATTGTTCATGGCTGTGTTTTGCGTCGTACATTTTGATGGCTCAGTGTTTCAATTGTTTTCTGTGTTGTGAAGGATTCGTAACACAAACTTAGGTAACTGAGACAACACACCAAATATATCATTATCACATTTATGACATAACGCTGGGCGCAGTTTGCATTTCAGTTCCATAATCTTAGGGTCGTGGATTCGTGCCCTCGTCTAGGTTCCAAAATAGAGTTAATTGAATAACTGAGATGAAAATGGTACCCATAGTGGGAAGACATCATTATTTCATCTTTATTTTGCTACTTGCATTTCAGTTCATCTGTTATCTACACAGTACTAGCTGCAACGAGCCAAGTCACTATGTCAAAATACTCGGAAAATGTCTCTGAACGTCCTTAAAATTTAGTCGGCATAGCTCGAATTCACCTCATGTATCACTAAAAGTGATTAAATGGTTTACATATGAAAAGATACTGCCTTGTTTGTTTGTGGTTTACTAGATTGTTTGGGATCAGTTTTACAGCTGACATCTTAACTTAGTGTACACAAGAAAAAGCTTCCTTTTGTTTGCATTTATATAACTAGTTTCTTATAATGAACGCTGTACCTAAACGTAACAGACGGTAATACAATCTTTCATCTTGTGAATACTCCATTTCATTTCTGTTTCCTCCAGTAATTTATCCCTTAAGTTCAGTAGAATTTTTGTTTTGAGAAGAATCCAACTGTGTCTTCAAATTGTCAGTGCATTAGCTTGTCTTAGTCTTGGAAGAAATTTTTGAAAATAAACTGTTCGACATTTGATCAAATTACATGTACGGCAATTCATCACCCACCAGGCGAATGCACATGCTCCTCGCATCCCTCTCTCTCTTTCCTCTCCCCCACTCCCCCCCCCCCCCCCCCGCCCCCGCTCAACATCTGGAAAAAAGTGCTCTGAGGCTTCGTGTACCCGACTTGGAACGGCCTGGTAAGTCCCAAGGTACATGTCAGAGGGAGGACACTGTAAGGGACGCCGTGGACATTGCACAGGCCGGAACTTTGCTTAGCTCTAGATAGAGTACTGCATCGAGTTTCGTGAAAACTCAATTCATCTTAATTGAATTTTCGTTTCAGGAGAGGATGGAATACGAATTATTTGTAACGTGAATGGAAGAGAGTCACTTTAATGATCAACTGACTGTTGATTGTTACACCGTTGCTGAATTTCTTTACATGCTCAGTTCGAAGCAGTACTCGTCGCGGAAGACAATTTTACTCTCACACCAGACCGAAGACGTCCCAGATAGCGATTGGATACCAGCCTGACTGTCGGCCACCGTAGGTCCCGACAAACAAGAGTAACAGTCTGTGGTGCCACTTCCTTTAATAGAAGAACTTGTTTGGTCGTCATCCGCGGCGCCCTTACATCACAACGGTAACGTCGACGATATTCAACGCCCCAGTTTTGTTGCCCTTGGCAATCCATCTCAGGCTTACATATAAGCAAAAAAATGGCCGCCCGCAAACCGTGAGAGATTCTACCTCTTGTCTTCGTGCTTGCCAAACCCTACCTTCGCCAGCAAGGACGTTGGATAACAGCCTAATTGACAACGCTAGGACCAGTATGGGCAGGGACTCCAGTCAGTTCGGTGGTTAGATGAAGATTTTTTTTTGAACCACCAGTCATCTGACTGGTTTGGTGCAGTCCGCCACGAACTCCTAAACCAACCTCCTCATCTCAGAGTGTCCGCCCCGATAGCTGAGTGGTCAGCGTGACGGATTGCCGTCCTACTGGCCTGGGTTCGATTCCCGGCCGGGTCGTCGATTTTCTCCGCTCAGGGACTGGGTCTTGTGTTATCTTCATCCTCATTTCATCTCCATCCGGCGTGCAGGTCGCCCAATGTGGCGTCGAGTGTAATGAGAACTGCACAAATTCGGCCGTACCTGCCCCGTAAGGAGCCTCCAGGAAAATGACGCCAAACGCTCATTTCCATTTTTTCCATCTTAGAGTAGCAAGTGCAACATACTTCCTCAATTATTTGCTTTATGGTGTCTTATATCTGTCTTCCACTAAAATTTTCAACCTCTTCAGCTTCCTCTAGTATCATGAAAGTCATCCCCTCATGTCTTAAGAGGTACCACATCTTTCTCTCCCTTTTCCTTGTCAGTATTTTCCACATATCTCTTTCGTTCCCGATTACGCAGAGAACCTCGTCATTCCTTACCTTGTCAGTTAACCTAATCGTCATCATTGGTCTGGAGCACCTCACCTTCTCTTAGGATAGCCATGTCATTAGCGAAATTTACCATTGATATCCTTTCGCCACGAATTCCTGTCCTCAACCTTTCTTTATTTCCACAACTGCTACTTCGAAGTAGAGATTCAACAGTAGGGGCGAAAGACTACATTCTTTTCTTACACCCTTTGGAATCCAGACACATCGTTCTTGGTCATAGACTCTTATCTCCCTGTAGCTTACCCCTATTTTTCTCAGAATTTCGAATATCTTGCACAATTTTACATTGTCGAACACTTTTTCCAAGTCGAAAGATTCTATGAACGTGTCTTTATTTCTCTTTAGTCATGGTTCCATTATCAACCGTAAAGCCAGAATTGCCTCTCTGGTGACTTTACCTTCCCTTTTGGCTCTTGCAAACGTGTCTCCCTGTAGCTTACCCCTATTTTTCTCAGAATTTCGAATATCTTGCACAATTTTACACTGTCGAACACTTTTTCCAAGTCGACAGATTCTATGAACGTGTCTTTATTTCTCTTTAGTCTTGGTTCCATTATCAACCGTAAAGCCAGAATTGCCTCTCTGGTGACTTTACCTTTCATATAGCTAAACTTAACGTACCTAACACATCCTCAATATTCTTTTCCACTCTTATGTATTATATTATTTTAAGCAACTTGGATGCGTGTGCTGGTGAGCTGATTGTGGGATAGTTCCCGCAAATTTCAGCTCTTGCAGTCTTTGGAATTGCGTGGATGATATTTTTCCGAAAGTCAGATGGTATGTCGCCAGACTCATACATTCTAGAAGTCAACGTGAATAGATGTTCTGTTGCCTCGTCCCCCAAATGATTTTAGAAATTCGGATGGTATGTTATCCATCCCTTCTGACTTATTTGATATTAAGTCCTCCAAAGCTCTCTTAAATATTAATAATGGATCCATTATCTCTTCTAAATCGACTCATATTTCTTCTATCACTGCAGAGAAATCTTCCCCCTCATAGAGGCCTTCAAAGTACTCTTTCTGTCTATCCGCTCTCTCTTATGCATTTTATATGGAATTTTCGTTGCACTCTTAATGTTGCCACCCTTGGTTTTAATTTCAATGAACGTTGTTTTGACTCTCCTATACGCTGAGTCAGACCCTCCGACAATCATTTATTTTTGATTTTTTCATATATTTCAAGCCACCGTTTCGTCTTAACTTTCCTTCATTTCTCATTTATTTCATTTTTCAGTGGCCAGTATTTCTGTGGTCCTATGTTTCCCTGAACATTTTAATACTTTCTTCTTTCATCGACAAAATGAGATATTTCTTCCGTTGCCCGTGGTTTATGGTATGATAGTAGCTATTAAGAAGTGGTAAGATGCTGGGCTTACATGTATTCAGACATCCTTTAAAAAATTTATTTACAACAATTCCTACTCAACAGTTATTAGAAAACATTGTCAAATCAATTATTACATCAATTAAACGTTTTACCTCAGATTCGACAACTATTTGTGACAAAAAGTTTAAATCCCAGAGGATATTTCAAAACGCGTGTAGTAATCACTAAACAAATTCATGATAACGAACTAACATCAATTGAAACCTAAAAAGTATTCAGATAAATGTAGTTTAACTAAAGCCCTTAAAATACACTAAAAACTTTAGCGGAACCAGTTTATGACAAGTTTTGTACACACCGCTTGCTCGTGCTACATTTTAAAATTTGCCCAATTTTTAGTTAATTCATGAACATCTCTGCATCCACTGTTGGCTCACTAGGTTAGCAGAGCCGTAATCTTGTAATCTTATTTTTATTTCACACGTCAATTAAGTTTCAAATCCAGTTCGATAACTATTTGTGATAAAAATTTTAAAATGACGGACTGGATTTCAAAATATATGTGGTAACATTAAAAAAATAATAATTACAAATTGACAGCAATTCAGACCTAAAAATGTATTCGGATAAATCCAGTTTTACAAAAGCAGTTGAAATACATAACAAATTACAGCGGAACCGCTTTATGACAAGTTTCGTAGAAACCAGTTTCTTGTGTTACAATTTAAAATTTGCTAAATTACTGTGCACGAGTGCAGAACAAATTACAAAAGGTAATTACTTAACTCACGAACAAATATGCACCCACTACTACTTCACTCGGTAAGTGGAGCCGTAATTTTGTAATCTAATTTGGTTTCACACGTCAGTCTTGTGCACATCATTAAACTGGCTTGATAAGACCTGAAACATAAATCAGTTACCACTAGTCCAATTTTCTTTCTTTTTTTCCATCAGTGTTCTGACTGGTTTCATGCTGCCCGCCTCGAATTCCTCTCCTGTGCATTTGCTACCTACGTCCTTAATTATTTGCTGGATGTATTCCAATCCCCGACTTCCTCTACAGCTTTTGCCCTCTACAGCTCCCTATAGTACCATGAAAGTCATTCCCTCACGTCTTAATAGATGTCTTATCATCGTGTTCCTTCTCCTTGCCAGTGTTTTCCACATATTCCTTTCCTGTCCGATTCTGCGTAGAGCCCTCTCATCCCTTACTTTATCAGTCCACCTAATGTCAACATTTGTCTGTAACACCACACTTTAAACGTTTCGATTTCTTCTGTTCCGGTTTTCCCACAGTCCATATTTTACTACCGTACAATGTGTTATGTCCTAGCCAGTAATGCCACCCGAGCCCGCTGCCAAAAGGTTGGCAGCATCAAAGTCCGGACGCCGTCCGCATAAGCAGCGCCAGCGAGACAGCAAATCGCCGCAAGTCTGCGCGCGCCACCGCTGGCCTCTGGCTTCTTAAGCGCTGGAGTCGTAAGCGCTAGGACAGTTCTGTATTCGCCGCTCAGTTGTATACTCGCCGCCGAATTGTGTACTTGCTAGTCAGTTGTGTGTTCATCGCAGCAGAGTTGTTGTTTGTCGTCAGCCGACGCTGACCTAGCCGCACCTACTCGAACTAGACCGATCTCTGTAGACACGGAGTTCACTATTGTGTTACTGTATCTTCAATAATATAAGATAAGTACCGACTTTTATTTAATATGAGTGTTTGGGCTTTCATCTTTCTGTTTACTGTTCCAGCGGACCGGTCGGCCCGCTATTAAAAGTGTGGCGGTGACTTCGAAAGCCATTTCTACAGCCAAGTGTTTGTCGCTACGAACACTGCCACAAAACAATGCTATACTACAGACGTACATTCACAGAAATTTCTTCCTCAAATTAATGGCGATATTAGATATTAGTATACTTCTCTCGGCCAGAAATGCCTCTTTTGCCATAGCTTTTGATGTTCTCCTTGCTCCGTCCTCATTGATTATTTTACTGCCTAGGTAGCAGAATACCTGAACCTCATCTACTTCGTGACTATTGTGGTGTCACCGCCAGACACCACACTTGCTAGGTGGTAGATTAAATCGGCCGCGGTCCATTTAGTACATGTCGGACCCGCGTGTCGCCACTGTGTGACCGCAGACCTAGCGCCACCACAAGGCAGGTCTCGTGATACGGACAAGCTCTCGCCCCAGTTGTACGGACGACCTAGCTAGCGACTAGATGTACGAAGCCTTTCTCTCTCATTAGCCGAGAGACAGAATAGCCTTCAGCTAAGTTAATGGCTACGAACTAGCAAGGCGCCATTAGCCTTACAGTGATTGTAATTAAAGTCTCCTGTGTATCGTCAAGAGCGATGTACCACAATGATTGATTAAAGATAAGTATTAATCCAGCTACGTACTTTTCTTCATAGCATTAATTACGTAGCCTGTTCCAGTACTTCACGCCCGTCTGCGTTAGTCTAGCGTGCATTTTCAGCCATCTCGTTCTACAAGGTGTTGGCCCAGCTGTCGACACATCAACTATCAATCTTGATGTTGCGTTTCTTGGTGTTCTCATTTCTACTGCTTATCATTACCTTTGTCTTTCTTCGATTTACTCTCGACCCACACTCAGTACTCATTAGACTGTTCATTCTGTTCAGCAGATCATGTAACACTTCTTCACTGTCACTCAGGAGGTCAATGTCATCAGCGAATCGTACCATTGCTATCCTTTCACCTTAAATTTTAATTCCACTTCTGAGCCTTTCTTTTAATTTCATCATTGCTTCCTCTATGTACAGATTGAAAAGTAGGGGTGAAAGGCTACATCCTTGCCGTACACCCTTTTTAATAGGAGCCCTTCGTTCTTGATCGTCCACTCTTATAATTCCCTGTTAGCTGTTGTATATGACCTGTCTCTCATTATAGCTTATCACTACTTTTTTCAGAATTTTGAATAACTTACACAATCTTACATTGTCGAGAGCTCCTTCCCGGTCGACAAATTCTATGAATGTGTCTTGATTTTTCCTTAGTCTTGCTGCCATTACTAACCGCAAAGCCAGAATTGCATCTCTCGTGCCTTTACCTTTCCTAAAGCCAAACTGATGGTCATCTAGCGCATCCTCAATTTTCTTTTAATTACTTCTGTATATTATTCTGGTAAGCAAATTGGATGCATGAGGTGTTTAGCTGATTGTAAGATAATTCTCGTACTTGTCAACTCTTGCCGTCTTCTGAATTGTGTGGCTGATGCTATTCCGAAAGTCAGATTGTATGTCGCCAGACCCATACATTCTACACACCAAAGTGAAAAGTCGTTTGGTTGCCCCTTCCCCCATTGATTTTAAAAATTCTTATGCAAAATTATCTATCCCTTCTGCCTTATTTGATCTTAAGTCCTCCAAAGTACTTTCAAATTCTGATACTAATACTGAATCAACTATCCCTTCTAAATTGACTTAATTTTCTTCTTCTATAACATTGCACAGATCTTCCTCTTCATAGAGACTTTCAATGTATTGTTTCCACCACTCCGCTCTCTCCTCTGCATTTAACAGTGTAATTCTCGTTGCACTCTTAATGTTATCACCATTGATTTTAATGTCACCGAAGGTTGTTTTGACTTTCCTGTATGCTGAGTTTGTCCTTCCGACAACCATTTCTTTTTAGATGTCTTCACATATTTCCTGCAACAATTTCATCTTAACTTCCCTGCACTCCCTATTTATTGTATTCCTCAGCGACGTTTATTTCTGTGTTCCTGAGTTTCCCGGAACATTTTAGTACTTCCTCCTTTCATGGATCAATTGAAGTATTTCTTCTGTTACCCATGGCTTCTTCGTAGTCATCCACTTTGTACCTATGTTTTCTTTACCAAATTCTGTTATGGCCGTTTTTATAGATGTCCATTCCTCATCAACTGAACTGCCTACTGAGATATTCCTTATTGCTGTATCAACAGCCTTAGAGAACTTCAACCGTATCTCGTCACTCCTTAGCGCTTCTGTATCCTACTTCCTTGCGTATTGATTCTTCCTGTCTTATGTTTAAACTTCAGCCTATTCTTCATCACTACAATATTGTGATTTGTGTCTATATCTGCTCCTGGGTACGCCTTACAATCCAATATCTGATTTCAAAATCTCTGTGTGACCATGATGTAATCAAACTCAAATCTTCCTGTATTCATTTTCCAACTATACCTCCTCCTCTTGTAATTCTTGAACAGAGTATACGTTTTTACCAGCTATAGAACTCAAATAGTTTTTCTCCTCTCTCATTCCATGTCACATGGCTATTAGATTTTCATCTCCCTTTCCATACTACACTACTGGCCATTAAAATTGCTACACCATGAAGATGACGTGCTACAGACGCGAAATTTAACCGACAGGAAGAAGATGCTGTGATATGCAAATCACTAGCTTTTCAGAGCATTCACACAAGGTTGGCGCCGGTGGCGACACCTACAACGTGCTGACATGAGGAAAGTTTCCAACCGATTTCTCATTCACAAACAGCAGTTGCCAGGTGTTGCCTTGTGCAACGTTGTTGTGATGCCTCGTGTAAGGAGGAGAAATGCATACCATCACATTTCCGATTTTGCTAAAGGTTGGAATGTAGCCTATCACGGTTGCGGTTTATCGTAATTCGACATTGCTGCTCGCGTTGGTCGAGATCCAATGACTGTTAGCAGAATATGGAATCGTTGGGTTCAGGAGGGTAATACGGAACGCCGTGCCGGATCCCAACGGCCTCGTATCACTAGCAGTCGAGATGGCTGGCATCTTATCCGCATGCCTGTAACGGATCGTGCAGCCACGTCTGGATCCCTGAGTCAACAGATGGGGACGTTTGCAAGAAAACAACCATCTGCACGAACAGTTCGACGACTTTTGCAGCAGCATGGACTACCAGCTCGGAGACCATGGCTGCGGTTACCCTTTACGCTGCATGACAGACAGGAGCGCCTGCGATGGTGTACTGAACGACAAACCTGGGTGCACGAATGGCAAAACGTTATTTTTTCGGATGAATCCAGGTTCTGTTTAGAGCATCATGATGGTCAAATCCGTGTTTGGCGACATCGTGGTGATCGCACATTGGAAGCGGGTATTCGTCATCGCCATACTGGCATATCACCCGGCGAGATGGTATGGGGTGCCATTGGTTACACTTCTCGGTCACCTCTTGTTCACATTGACGGCATTTTGAACAGTGGACGTTACATTTCAGATGTGTTATGACCTGTGGCTCTACTCTTGATTCGATCCCTGCGTAACTCTACATTTCAGCAGGATAATGCACGACTGCATGTTGCCGGTCCTGTACTGCCCTTTCTGGATAAAAAAAAAGTTCGAATGCTGCCCTGGCCAGCATATTCTCTAGATCTCTCACCAACTGAAAACGTCTGGTCAATGGTGGCCGAGCAACTGGCTCGTCAAAATAGGCCAGCCACTAGTCTTGATGAACTGTGGTATCGTGTTGAAGATGCATGGGCAGCTGTACCTGTACACGCCACGCAATGCCCAGGTGTTCAAGGCCGTTATTACGGCCAGAGGTGTCTGTTCTGGGTACTGATTTCCAAGGATCTATGCACCCAAATTACGTGAAAATGTTATCACATGTCAGTTCAAGTATAATATATCTGTCCAACAATTGACAGGAATGGGGGAAAGAAATGCAGTAGAAGAAGAATGGGTAGCTTTGAGGAATGAAATAGTGAAGGCAGCAGAGAATCAAGTAGGTAAAAAGACGAGGGCTGGCAGAAATCCTTGGGTAACAGAAGAGATACTGAATTTAATTGAAGAAAGGAGAAAGTACAAAAATGCAGTAAGTGAAGCACGCAAAAAGGAATACAAAAGTCTCAAAAATGAGATCGACAGGAAGGGCAAAGAGGGGTAAGATAGATACTACCTACAGGAAAATTAGAGAGACCTTTGGAGAAAAGAGAACCGCTTGCATGAATATCAAAAGCTCCGATGGAAACTCAGTTCTAAGCAAAGAAGGGAAAACAGAAAGGTGGAAGGAGTATAAAGAGGGTCTATACCGGGGCGATGTTCTTGAGGACAATATTACGGAAATGGAAGAGGAGGTAGATGAAGATGAAATGGGGGATATGATATTGCGTGAAGAGTTTGGCAGAGCTCTGAGAGACCTAAGTCGAAACAAGGCCCCGGGAGTAGATAACATTCCATTAAAACTACTGACAGCCTTGGGAGAGCCAGTCCTGACGAAAATCTACCATCTGGTTAGCAAGATGTATGAGACAGGCGAAATTCCCTCAGACTTCAAGAAAAAAATAATAATTACAATCCCAAAGAAAGCACGTGTTGACTGGTGTGATAATTACTGAACTATCAGTTTAATAAGTCACAGCTGCAAAATACTAACGCGAATACTTTACAGACGAACGGAAAGACTGGTAGAAGCCGAACTCGGGGAAGATCAGTTTGGATTCCATAGAAATGTTGGAACACGTGAGGCAATACTGACCCTACGACTTAGCTTAAAAGAAAGATTAAGGAATTTAGGAAAGGCAAACCTACGTTTCTGGCATTTGTAGACTTAGAGAAAGCTTTTGACAATGTTGACTGGAATACTCTCTTTCTAATTCTGAAGGTGGCAGGGGTAAAATACAGGAAGCGAAAGGCTATTTACAATTTGTACAGAAACCAGTTATAAGAGTCGAGGGACATGAAAGGGTAGCAGTGGTTGGGAAGGGAGTGAGACAGGATTGTAGCCTCTCCCCAATGTTATTCAATCTGTATATTGAGCAAGCAGTAAAGGAAACAAAAGAAAAATTCGGAGTAGGTATTGAAATCCATGGACAGGAAATAAAAACTATGAGGTTTGCCGATGACATTGTAATTCTGTCAGAGACAGCAAAGGACTTGGAAGAGCAGTTGAACGGAATGGACAGTGTCTTGAAAGGAGGGTATAAGATGAACATCAACAAAAGCAAAACTAGGATAATGGAATGTAGTCGAATTAAGTCGGTTGATTAGATTAGGAAATGAGACACTTAAAGTAGTAAAGGTGTTTTGCTATTTGGGGAGCAAAATAACTGATGATGGTCGAAGTAGAGAGGATGTAAAGGAAAGCTTTTCTGAAGAAGAGAAATTTGTTAACACCGAGTATAAATTTAAGTGTCAGGAAGGCGTTTCTGAAAGTATTTGTATGGAGTGTAGCCATGTATGGAAGTTAAACACGGACGATAATTAGTTTAGACAAGAAGGGAATAGAAGCTTTCGAAATGTGGTGCTACAGAAGTATGCTGAAGATTAGATGGCTAGATCACTTAACTAATGAGTGGGTATTGAATAGAATTGGGGGAAGAGGAGTCTGTGGCACAACTTGATCAGAAGAAGGGATCGGTTAATAGGACATGTTCTGAGGCATCAAGGGATCACCAATTTAGTACTGGAGGGCAGCGTGGAGGGCAAAAACCGTAGGGGGAGACCAAGAGATGAATACACTAAGCAGATTCAGAAGGATGTAGGTTGCAGTAGGTACTGGGAGATGAAAAAGCTTGCACAGGATAGAGTAGCATGGAGAGCTGCATCAAACCAGTCTCAGGACTGAAGACCACAACAACAACAACAACAACAACAACATATTTGTGCAATGAATACCCGTTTATCATTTGAATTTCTTCGTGGTGTAGCAATTTTAATAGTCAGTAGTGTATATTACCCTTTCAATACCCGCATACACTTTGTCTATCTCATCATCTTCAGCTTGCGACGTCGGCATATATAGCTGAACCATCGTTGTCAGTGTTGGTTTGCTGTCGATTCTGATAAGAACGCTGTCACTCAACTGTTCAGTAACACACGCTCTGCTCTACCCTCGTATTCCTAACGAATCCTTTTCCCGCCATACTATTTCCTACTGCTGCTCATATTATCCTACACTCATCCGACAACAAATCCTTGGCTTATTTCTATTTCATTTCACTGGCCCCTACCACGTATATCCATATTGAGCCATTGGATTTCTCTTTACCGATTTTCTACATTCCCTACCATGTTTAAGCTTCTAAAATTTCACCCTTAATTGTAAAAAGTTTTCCTTTCATTCATTATTCATCTGTTTCTCACGGTCACCTTCCTTTGGTAGTCCCTCCCGGAGATCCGAATGAGGGACTGTTCCGGAATCTTTTGCCAATGGAGAGGTCATCAAGACCCTTTTTCTATTACAGGCTATATATCCTGTGGATACACGTTACGTGTCTTTAATGCAGTTATTTCCACTGCGTTGTGTATCCTCATGCCGTTGATCATTTCAAATTCTTCCGCTGTTATGTGCGGTTTCCCACCCCAAGAACAGGATAGTGTCCTGATCATCTGTCCGCTCTTCCACCCTCTTTGACAAGGCCGTTGGCTGAACGAGGGTGACTTCTTATGCCGGATGTCTTCGGGCGCCAATACAGATTATTAATCAAGATTTAGGCGGTTGCGGGATTCAACATGGGACCGAGGTCATTTTGACTATTAGTTGAATACGCTACCTCTCCGTCACGGGTATATTGTTAACGACAGTTATTTTGCAGACACGTTTCTCGTATTTATTCGTCCCACATTTGTTCTTAGCAAATCTTTTGGTCCCTGCATAGTTCACGAGAGTCAACAATCGCAATTCTACTAAATTCTATGAGTATTTAATTATTCAGGCGATTCATGGAAGTGAAATGTGACAATAAAGACTTCAGGAGGTAGTAGCATCAACATCTGAACACACTGTGGTGCACATAATCTAGAGTTTTGTCGCTAAAAATTACACCACAAACAGAGAAAATTTCCTTGCTAACATGAGCCTTGGCTTCGTCTTATGTGAACTTGCCCAATCGGGGGGAAAACAGAACTCAAATTGCTCGAGCCATGCTCGTGGATGTATTCCTATTTGCGAATTTCGAAATTACTCAAACTTTCTCACCGTAACGAAATGTTTGAAATTAAATCCCCGCAATTCCTCCCGGCGAGGCCCTTCAATGTTTCTATTTTTCTCATGTCTGCTCCTCAAAATACATTCTTCCCTGTCGTCAAAATCTCCCTCGTGGCCGGAGTCCCTCTCTGCACTGTTAGTACAGCTATTTTTAGTGCTGTTGGTGAGTTCGGAATCACACCCCATGCAGCTTTCCAGATGCACCACGCGTTCTTGTAATTCGCCTGTTACAGCTTTGTGCCGCCTGTTCACTTCGAACTGTCCCTTCTGAAATCTAAGAAGCGAACGCACTTCTTCGGTCTCTACGACTGCTAGCGGTGTAGTATTGTTATCGCTCTCCGTCACCTTCATCGTGCCTACGATGTCTGCTAATGCCGCAATCTTATCATGTATTTGTCTGTTGTCCTCCACCCCAGTCTGCTTCAATTGTTCTGCTTCCTGTTTGACTGCATGAATCGCTTGACTGTTGTCCGCTACTGCGTTGCTAACGGACGCGGGACAATGCGTTTCCACCTCCTGGACCATGGAGAGTACCTGCTGGCATTCCCTTTGGCATTCTTCTCTCAGCGCTTGGAACTTGCTCAGTAGCTGCTCTTCGCTCTCTTTCGATTCCGCATCGCGACTCCGCTTGCCCTGTTCTAAGGCTTGCAGACGATCATCGATTTGTTCAAATGTACGGCCTAATTCTTTCATAATATCACTTTTTATTTCACTTGCCAGATTGTTTATTCTTTGTGAGATATCGTCGGACACAGTCTGCATCGCCTTGTCGACTTCATTTGTCTGCTGGATTAGGTTTTCGTCTATTTGTTCTCCTAGCTCGCGGATCGATTTTTCAGGTTTCTGTGTCATTTGATCGCCTAGCTCTCGGATCGATTTTTCAGATTTCTCTGCGTTTTCTTTATTTTGTCGCAATAAGGCTTTCATGAGTTCTGCCAAATCAATTTGGTTAGTTGGAGGCAAATAAATTTCTGTCTCTGATGTGAGCCCGTTCGTCCTGTTTAGCATTTCCTCTGAAGTATTCCCCATTGCATTTTCGGAACCGTCCGACGCGTTAATATTCGAAATCTAATTATCCCCTTGGTCCATGTTGCTTAAGTTGTTGGACCGCCTACTTTTAACTTGGTTACGTGTCTGCATTAGCTCAATTTATACCCGGTACGCAACACACTAATCAGAATAAATGTATCTCCCAAAAATCACGACAGTCACACGAAAGGTACCCAACCTAGTACGCATTTTTCTCACGCAAAACAAATTTATGTCTTTGATCGAAGTCAGTGCAATTTACAAGCGAAAAAAAAAAAAATACACACACATATAAAACACACAAATGTAGAAAACAAAACAAGACAAACAACACAACGCCGCTCAACAACGCCGTGAATCTTTTGAAAGTCTGCTCAGAAACAACGCAGAAGTAGTTTGAGCGCTGCAGGTAAAAAAATTAAGATTATACAACGGTCGCAATCTAACGTTTCAGAGATTCCAGAGTCTAGGGGAATCACAGAACAGGGTCGCCATGTGTAATGTTGTGGCATTAAATTGTTCTGCAAGCGGTGCTGTTATTCAAAACCATAAAAGTGGGTTAAAAGCTGTGAGCTATCTGAGGAAGTTAACCTTACATTATTGCGCAACTATTTCACCAGGTATCCAGTCTAGCTTACCAAATTCCCAACCAGACTAACATTAATTATAATCTTTTAGTACTCATCTGATGATAACCGGTGATATATATATATATATATATATATATATATATATATATATATATATATATATAAAGCTTCTAAAATTTCACCCTTAATTGTAAAAAGTTTTCCTTTCATTCATTGTTCATCTCTTTCTCACGGTCACCTAACTTTGGTAGTCCCTCCCGGAGATCCGACGAGACGTTATAATCTCACGCACATTCACATTTAAGATTGATGATCTTAGAGTTACTGATCAACACGTGGTTCCACTTTACTCACAAAGTAGTGACAAAGTAACTACCGGAAGATATTCTGATCTTCACACTCGAATTACACAGCGTTGCAATTTAAGATAACATTAGATATTTTAGAGCTAAACCTGTTAAATATATATATATATAAAGACAATTTAAATAAGCCATCCGGAGTGGCCGAGCGGTTAAAGGCGCTACAGTCTGGAACCGCACAACCGCTACGGCTGCAGGTTCGAATCCTGCCTCGGGCATGGATGTGAGTGATGTCCTTAGGTTAGTTAGGTTTAAGTAGTTCTAAGTTCTATGGGACTTATGACCACAGCAGTTGAGTCCCATAGCGCTCAGAGCCATTTGAACCATTTTGAACAATTTAAATAAAAAGAAATAAATCAGTTTATATTTGGACATTTATTTTACGTTTGATCATTGTTCCGTTAAAATTTCAGCATATCAAACTTGATTCATAACTAAACTGGTGCCTTATTTAGGGTTGTGAAAATGTGAGTTTGTAATCTTACGGAACACATCAAATAGGATGCCAAGAGTGGGAGGGTGCATACGACACTGTATTCATAAAATAACGCACGAAGAACGTTGAAACATATGGAAGAGTAAATTAACCACAACCAACCGATTCAATTTTCACCCAAAGAAGTTAGGTTCGTAGCACAATCCTGTCCGTCATCAAATTACCACACACTAGTATACTAAATGCATACTAACTCTCTCTGAAATCTTCCCGAAAAGAATAGCTGAGGGCTACTTTGATGCTTACACCACATGCTTCATGTGGTCAACTTGGTTTACACAAAGAGTGTAACTCCATGATAATTTTGATAATTAAAATAAATTACATCGAAACGCAATTTACAAAAAAAAACCTCGAACTGGTTATTATCGTCTTACTATTAACCTGATGCGTCAAACAATTGTATAAGCACGTGGTACTGGTCTCACAAAGTACACCCCATGTGGGTTGAAAATGTAGAAAAGTTGCTATATTGAAAAATATTGTCAAGACGAGACGTTATAATCTCAAGCACATTCACATTTAAGATTGATGATCTTAGAGTTACTGATCAACACGTGGTTCCACTTTACTCACAAAGTAGTGACAAAGTAACTACCGGAAGATATTCTGATCTTCACACTCGAATTACACTGTGTTGCAATTTAAGATAACATTAGATATTTTAGAGCTAAACTTGAAATAAAGGTGATTAAATTTTCAGTTAGGCTGAACTTAAGAAATCCATTGTCCTACGGACTTAGCAGACACGCGCTTAGCCGGAGATCTTACCACTTCAGATGCTCGCCGCGGACAGACTGACCTGGGCTCCTACCTAGCGTGCGTAACAGATAAAAACGGAAGTGACCAGAGAGGCAGCTTCCTATACCAACATGACAAGGGACGGACAGGACCATACTAAGAATAGAAACCTCTCTGCTTTTAGAAAGCGTAGCTACCTGTTCCGACGTTGGTCCTACTGTTCTCTAGCTGACAGGCTTGTCTGCTACCATCAAGCTTGCAACTACAAATACATTTGCTCATTCATCCTCTCACACAGAAGGGAAGGGGGATGACAGTATCTTATCATATACAGTATATAAAAGAAATCGGACGTAGGTTCCGTATGAGACTGTGTGACATGAATTACATATAAACTGTGTTTTAAAGTGTAGTAGTGTGACAGATCGTTCTTGTTTATGAGTAAAAGTAACACGTATCACTGCTCAGTCTCCTCCCAGATAGTCAGAAACACCACAGTAAATTTAGAAGAGGAATTTATGCTGTAAATGACAACAGATTCAAGAAATTAACATGAAAGGAATCCAACAGAGACTTTTCAAAGCCTGATAAAAATTAACATACACAGTAATACTCAAACGAGCAATTGAAAATTCAACAAATAAAACTTCAGTTTGGGAGCCGCTCATAACACTGCAAGTCAACCTTCCCAGCAATAACAGGAAGCAATGTACAAGTTCATTTGATACCATAATTACATAATAACTCGAACAAGATTAAAAAATTGGTATACTTATTGCGGCCTCTTAGGGGCTAACAAATACAAAAATTACAATAATACTCAGCAAAAGGCAGAAGGTCGGTTAAACTGTACACCAATAACTCGAAGGACTTCTTACTACAGAGTAAGAGAGTTTGCAAATCCAAACACACACACACACACACACACTCACACACACAAATTCAGTAAATCTCCCTATGAAAGGCAATTATCTCTGCATGAACCAAAAATTACAGTCAATATTATCAAATATTCAATAATAACAAACCATGATTTCAAGTATAAGATTAACGTTGCAAAATATTACCTTGGTACATACGGAAACCTCTAGATTGAGACAGACAGCCCCAAAGGGGTCACCAAAAGGCGTGAGGAAACTGGATTCCTGGCAAGCTCACACCGGGCAGAATTAACAATCTTTAAGTACAGCAAAATGGCTGGTTCAAATGGCTCTGTGCACTATGGTACTTAACATCTAAGGTCATCAGTCCCCTAGAACTTAAAACTACTTAAAACTAACTAACCTAAGGACATCACACACATCCATGCCCGAGGTAGCCAGAGCGAGAGCACCAGCAGCAGCGAGTACTGTTTGTATAAAGCGTTTATTTTGCATTTTGTTTACGACCTTCCACTAAGGAGAGGATTCTATTTGTGTTTATCTGCTCTGCATAGTAACTAACAGTTCTTGATAAAACTTTACGTAGTTTTCGTGTTAGATTTCTTAGTGTTTTCTTGATCGTTTAGAACAGAAAGCGCCCTAAAACCGTCTTTTGTTTGTTTCGCGGCCGTTAGCCACTAGTCACTTGAATCAGCAGTTGTCTTGTGACAGCCAGAGCGAGAGCACCAGCAGCAGCGAGTACTGTTTGTATAAAGCGTTTTTGTACTTATTTGCTGCGCTTAGCTTTTAAATAGTTTTTCTGGGAAAACCTAGCGTAGTTTTCGCGTCTCGTATTTCAGTGAGTGTTTCTTGATTATCAGAGTAGCTCATCAGAAGATTATCTTGGGAATTTGTCACCGTATAGAGTAGGGTAAACATAGTCATGTGTAGGGACTGTGGTTGTTGTGAGCGGACGCAAGGAGAATTGGCCACTCTTCGGGGGCAGGTGGAGGCTTTGTCTGTTAGGCTCATCGAGCTCGAGGCGCAGGCGTCGGCTCGTAGTGGCGTTGGGGCAACTGTGGTGAGACCTATGCCTACTTCGGTGGCCTTGGAATCACATGGAACCCCTGATGTCGCTGCGTCTTCCGGCAGTGAGCATCTTACCGGTCAGCCATCACTCCAGGGTGAATGGCGGACAGTGGTGGGCTCGCGCGTGCCTGGCCGAAAGGCGAAGGTGGGATCTGGCCGCGTGGCAGCTGCCTTACCCCTTTCCAACAGGTACGGGGTGCTTCCTAGTGGTGATGACATCGTTTCCGAGCCACCACAGGATGCCTCGCCTGTTGGGCCAGTGGCCGATTCTCCGGCAAGGTCCCGACAGTCACAGAGGGCGGGCCTATTAGTTATAGGGAGCTCCAACGTTAGGCGGGTTATGGAGCCCCTCAGGAAAGAAGCGGGTAGGTCGGGGAAGAATGCCAGTGTGCACTCGGTGTGCTTGCCGGGGGGTCTCGTCCGTAATGTGGAGGAAGCCCTTCCGGCAGCTATTGAACGCACTGGGTGTGACCGGCTGCAGATAGTAGCACATGTCGGAACGAATGACGCCTGCCGCTTGGGTTCTGAGGCCATCCTTGGTTCCTTCCGGCGGCTGGCTGATTTGGTGAAGACAACCAGCATCGCACGCGGAGTGCAAGCTGAGTTTAATATCTACAGCATAGTGCCCAGAGTCGATCGCGGTCCTCTGGTTTGGAGCCGTGTGGAGGGTCTAAACCAGAGGCTCAGACGACTCTGCGACTATAATGGTTGCAAATTCATCGACCTCCGTTATTGGGTGGAGAACTGTAGGGCCCCCCTAGACAGGTCAGGCGTGCACTACACACCGGAAGCAGCTACTAGGGTAGCAGAGTACGTGTGGCGTGCACACGGGGGTTTTTTAGGTTAGAGGGACCCCCCCTTGGGCGAAACGATAAAATACCTGACGGCTTACCAGAGAGGACATTATCATCGTTGATAAAGAACGTCCGTCCTCAGAGACCAAAAACAGGAAAAGTTAACGTAATATTGGTAAACTGCAGGAGTATCCAGGGCAAGGTTCCTGAATTAGTATCTCTTATTGAAGGAAATAGTGCGCATATAGTATTAGGAACGGAAAGTTGGTTAAAACCGGAAGTGAACAGTAACGAAATCCTAGACACAGAATGGAATATATACCGCAAGGATAGGATAAACGCCAATGGTGGAGGAGTATTTACAGCAGTAAAGAATTCAATAATATCCAGTGAAGTTAT
The DNA here is from genome assembly GCF_021461385.2 of Schistocerca piceifrons. Lineage (NCBI taxonomy): Eukaryota > Metazoa > Arthropoda > Insecta > Orthoptera > Acrididae > Schistocerca > Schistocerca piceifrons. The sequence continues at coordinate 768,293,678 of NC_060140.1, read as the reverse complement.
TAGCGAATGCGAATGTGAAATAATCTGGGTTAAGTTAAGTATCAAAGGTGGGTCAGATATGATAGTCGGATGCTTCTATAGACCACCTGCATCAGCAACCGTAGTAGTTGAGCGCCTCAGAGAGAACCTGCAGAACGTCGTGAAGAAGTTTCGTGATCATACTATTGTAATAGGGGGAGACTTCAATCTACCAGGTATAGAATGGGATAGTCACACAATCAGAACTGGAGCCAGGGACAGAGACTCTTGTGACATTATCCTGACTGCCTTGTCCGAGAATTACTTCGAGCAGATAGTTAGAGAACCAACTCGTGAAGCTAACGTTTTAGACCTCATAGCAACAAATAGACCGGAACTTTTCGACTCCGTGAATGTAGAAGAGGGTATCAGTGATCATAAGTCAGTGGTTGCATCAATGACTACCAGTGTAATAAGAAATGCCAAGAAAGGAAGGAAAATATATTTGCTTAACAAGAGTGATAGGGCACAAATCGCAGAATATCTGAGTGACCACCATCAAACGTTCATTTCTGAGGAAGAGGATGTGGAACAAAAATGGAAAAAATTCAGAAACATCGTCCAGTACGCCTTAGATAAGTTCGTACCGACTAAGGTCCAAAGCGAGGGGAAAGATCCACCGTGGTATAACAATCATGTACGAAAGGTACTACGGAAACAAAGAAAGCTTCATCATAGGTTTAAGAGTAGTCGAATCATAGCTGATAAGGAAAAGCTGAACGAAGCGAAAAAGAGCGTAACGAGAGCAATGAGAGAAGCATTCAACGAATTCGAACATAAAACATTGGCAAACAATCTAAACAAGAACCCTAAAAAGTTTTGGTCATATGTAAAAGCGGTAAGCGGATCTAAATCCCCTATTCAGTCACTCGTTGACCACGATGGCACCGAAACAGAGGACGACCGAAGAAAGGCAGAAATACTGAATTCAGTGTTCCGAAACTGTTTCACTGCGGAAAATGGTAACACGGTCCCTGACTTCAGCCGTCGCACGGACGCCAAAATGGAAAATATTAAAATAAACGATATCGGAATTGAAAAACAACTGCTATCACTTAGTAGCGGAAAAGCATCCGGACCAGACGAGATACCCTTAAGATTCTACAGTGATTATGCTAAAGAACTTGCCCCCTTTCTATCAGCAATTTATCGTAGATCGCTGGAAGAACGTAAAGTACTTAGCGACTGGAAGAAAGCGCAGGTCGTTCCCATTTTCAAGAAGGGTCATAAATCAGATGCGAATAATTATAGGCCTATTTCGCTTACGTCAATCTGTTGTAGAATAATGGAACATGTTTTGTGTTCTCGTATTATGACGTTCTTAGATAATACAAATCTCCTTCATCATAACCAACATGGATTCCGCAAACAGAGATCATGTGAAACTCAGCTCGCCGTATTTGCCCAAGAAATTCACAGTGCCGTAGACACTGGCGAGCAGATTGATGCCGTATTCCTGGACTTCAGGAAGGCATTTGATACGGTTCCGCACTTACGTTTAGTGAAAAAAATACGAGCTTACGGAATATCGGACCAGGTTTGTGATTGGATTCAGGATTTCCTAGAAGAAAGAACACAACATGTCATTCTTAACGGTTCAAAATCTGCAGATGTAGAGGTAATTTCGGGAGTACCGCAGGGAAGCGTGATAGGACCTTTATTGTTTACAATATACATAAATGACTTAGTTGACAACATCGGTAGCTCCGTGAGGCTATTTGCAGATGACACGGTTGTCTACAAGAAAGTAGCAACATCAGAAGACTCGTACGTACTCCAGGAGGACCTGCAGAGGATTAATGCATGGTGCGACAGCTGGCAGCTTTCCCTAAACGTAGATAAATGTAATATAATGCGCATACATAGGGGCAGAAATCCATTCCAGTACGATTATGCCATAGGTGGTAAATCATTGGAAGCGGTAACGACCGTAAAATACTTAGGAGTTACTATCCGGAGCGATCTGAAGTGGAATGATCACATAAAACAAATAGTGGGAAAAGCAGGCGCCAGGTTGAGATTCATAGGAAGAATTCTAAGAAAATGTGACTCATCGACGAAAGAAGTAGCTTACAAAACGCTTGTTCGTCCGATTCTTGAGTATTGCTCATCAGTATGGGACCCTTACCAGGTTGGATTAATAGAAGAGATAGACACGATCCAGCGAAAAGCAGCGCGATTCGTCATGGGGACATTTAGTCACCGCGAGAGCGTTACGGAGATGCTGAACAAGCTCCAGTGGCGGACACTTCAAGAAAGGCGTTACGCAATACGGAGAGGTTTATTATCGAAATTACGAGAGAGCACATTCCGGGAAGAGATGGGCAACATATTACTACCGCCCACATATATCTCGCGTAATTATCACAACGAAAAATCCGAGAAATTAGAGCAAATACGGAGACTTACAAGCAGTCGTTCTTCCCACGCACAATTCGTGAATGGAACAGGGAAGGGGGGATCAGATAGTGGTACAATAAGTACCCTCCGCCACACACCGTAAGGTGGCTCGCGGAGTATAGATGTAGATGTAGATGTAGGATTCGAACCTGCGACCGTAGCAGTCGCGCGGTTCCGGACTGAAACGCCTAGAACCGCTCGGTCACCTCGGCCGGCTAAGTACTGCACTTAGTGAACAGTCAGCATAGAAAATTTCAAACAAGTACCATGGAGACTATTAAGAAGGTCTATAAACTGGCTATCGTTCTGCTACAGAACTTGGTTTGTAGCTCGCAGAGCCTAAAGTAATGCCACAAATTCAACTCGTCTTGGAATTGGCTGCCTGAAGCACCAACTGCATAAAATCTCCGAAAACTAAGATATTCACTCATCAAAAATGTCTTGACAATTTTTTAATTCTTGTAAACGATGATGAAAACATCGTAAACTTCATTAGAAACCACTGACATTTCGTCTATTATAAGCTAATTATCGTGACGCCATCACCCTAAGTCACCTACTCAAGTGAATGTAACTACGCTTACTTCCAAAATGTCAAAGAAAAGAAATAATTCTGAACAATAATTTCAGTTTGGAACTCAAAACCCGCAAGTGTGAAACAGCATTGCCAAAATCTTGCTACTGTAATAATATTATGGTTCAAATGGCTCTGAGTACTATGGGACTTAACTTCTAAGGTCATCAGTCCCCTAGAACTTAGAATTACTTAAACCTAACTAACCTAAGGACATCACACACATCCATGCCCGAGGCAGGATTCGAATCTGCGACCGTAGCGGTCGCGCGGTTCCAGGCTGTAGCGCCTAGAACCGCTCGGCCACACCGTCCGGCAATAATATTCTGAAAATACATCTTTTGTCAGAATATACACATTTCTACGAGGCAAGATCTCGCACAGCAATTTCGTGTTTCGTCCCGGAAAGTATTCGTGTGATTGTGGGGATAGAGTTCCATCGTTCCGTGACTAGTGAAACATAAAGTTTAAAAAGTATGAAACAAATTTAAAACTTAAGAAAAACCGCGTAAAAACCTCTGTAAAGTAAAATAAATAATATTTATTCGCCCTTTATGTTTAATATAAATAAGAATGTTCTGGTCCAAAGGTCTTCTCGTCGGGGGATTGCTAAGTAAATAAAAACTGAATAAATCTAAAAATGATGGAATTTGAAGTTTAAATACCAGTAGGCAACGTAGGCAAATATCAAAACAAATTATCTAATCGTCGAGTATAAGTCTTAATTAATTTACTCAGAAAATTTCGCAATACAGGCTTACCTGTCATCACCGCTTGTCATCACGCGACTACTTGTTCTGGTCACCACAGGTGGTCACTGCCTGCGCACCGCGTGCTCGCGCTGGCGCTCGCTTTAACGAAACGGTATCATCAAATCACTGCGGGACATACGCCTCTACGAAAGATTAAGGCACGACACTAAGTTCGTACGTAATTATGTAAAAATAACTTAAAATAAATAGGTAACTCTATTCTTAACAATGTCAGACTAATTAAAGATGGATTGTTTTTCATATTTTATATAAACACTAAGTATGACTTGACAAGCTACTCTGAGGTGTAGATGCGGGGCACACAGGATAGCTGCTGTTAACTTCATCTTTCTTTATATTTGTTTTTTTTATCTTATTTATTGGTCCCCCGACCTTGGAAAGCTTACTTTAAACTCAACGGGACAATAAATGCATAAATACTGCTTTTTTTTTACTTTGTAGAGGTTTTTTGTGCCCTTTTTTTTTAAATTTTTGATTTAAGCTTTACCTTCTGACAGTCCAGTTTTGGAGATTCTAACTTTATCTAGTAACGCTTCCAAAGAACACATTGTCCACCAGTTGATATTCAAAATAATGAGCAACGAGGAGAATCACCGTTCTCTGAAAAAATGGAAGTATTACCGGAAAAATTTCGCTGATGATGGCGCATGTCTACATCTGCTTATATACTCAGCATGCCAGTAATAGTCGCCAGTGTGTAGAGTGCTTCCACACGATAGTGTACGATCCACTCTCATACGTAGGCGAAGAGTAACAGTCGCCTTGTGCCCATCTATATGTTACATGGTGCCTCAGTTTTAACGTAGCAATGTAGGCTCTTATAAATATCTGAAGGCACCTGAAAATATCTGAAGGTTGAAACCGATTCAGAATACAAAATTATTTAGCTGGAGCTCCTGGATATTGAAATACGAAGTTTTTTACCACTATTTCTCTGTTCCATCTTCTCGTGCGTAAATTTTCTTTTGGCATACTACAGTGCGTGGTGCACAATTTTAATAAAGGTGATTTCACATGTAGTTAGTAATTGCTTGTTTTTACACGAATTTCAAAAATTCTGCCTTTCGTTACTGTGCGTCGCCAGAAGTCACACGTCTGCTGCGGTTTGAAGGGTCACGCCAGCAGTGCAGGGTGAGGGCGCTGCTGGTGGCAGCGACGCTACACCAGCATCGTTGGGAGACGGGATGGGAGGCCACTGTGTGCTGTGGACAGATCGCCGAGTACCATAGAGAGAGGAACGTGAACCACCAAAAGGCAGAGTGGAACGATCAAACTAGAAGCATTGATAGATACACTTGGATGACCGTAGGCTGCTGGACGGCTGGGAAGGAAAGCATATTGTTAGGTGGAAGTAATTAGGCACGTCCAGCACTTAGGACACTGTGAGAACTAGATTCAGACTTGAGCTATAAGTTTGTACCTGTTCTGTATGCAGTACTCTTCATGCTCCGCCGCATTTACAGGGGTTAAAAGGCAGAACTACGTATATAGTGTCAGTATGCGCCCATAATGTGTGAGATTTGCTACATTACCTTACTCTGGTTTTGAAGACAATCTTTAATCTGGCTTGGACATTTATGTGACGGTGATCAGTGAATTAAATGGATTTGTCCTGCGGTGGCATAGCTATCTGATTAATTGACTGTTCAGTATGTGGCTGGTACAGTAGTAATTCTGATTAATTTGTGGTGTACACGTGTAATCTATTAACTGACTGAATCTATTAAGTGACATTCAATTACATGTTTATTCTGTTGGCTAATTTCGTTTGGTACTCTGCTTTCATATTCGTTGAATGGTTGGCTCATTCGCGGGAGAGGACCAAGCAGCGAGGTCACCGGTCCCGTCGGGTTGGGGAAGGATGGGAAAGGAAGTTGTCCGTGCCCTTTCAGAGGAACCATCTCGGCATTTGCCTGAAGCGATTTAGGGAGATCACGGAACAGCTAAATCAGGACGGCTGGGCGCGGCTTTGAACCGTCGACCTCCCGAATGCCGTGTGTTAAATACTGCGTCACCTTGCTCGGTTTTCAGATACGTTCAATTCGGTAGTGTGAATTTAATTTCTGCTTTTGATGCTTTAACTAACTATTACTCTTTGGCACTGTGCATTCAGCATGAGACCAGTTACTTGTTTCTGGAATTTGTCTCGTATTAAGGAATCCTTATGTTGTGAACAAGTTCTCATTGTTATTCTCAACATCCAAATGACTAATTCAAAATGAAAAAATTTTTTAATGAAATTTTGTAAACTTGGTGAAATTCGTATGTTCAAGCACAGCTCAACCCAGTCCTATCACTCCCACCACGCAATTATATTGTGGTAGCAGAGCATGGTACTGGGCGTGGTGAGCTGTGAGTGATTACATCCGAGAGCTTGTTGACAATCATTTATTACTCAAAACAATATATTTAAGCCATATGCATTTTGTTTTTATTCTTTACAAGGGGTCTTCAGTGGCCTGGTAGACATACATATTTTTATTTGTACTCTTTAGTTTACATTTAGAGCGTTATATACCGTATATATGTGTGTGTTATAAACAGTTCTGCCACTTTTGGCTTTTTAATGACGTATTAATAGTTTGAAGTTTTGTGGATGTTGATCTGCTTCAAATTATTACTAAATCATAAAGTTTAGATCGACATCCAATGAATTCCGTAAGTAGAACAAATTATGATTACTACATCTCAGAAAAGCAAGAAGTTCCACAACTGTTAATATCGCATTGCAGTATGTAATACTATAATACTGTATTATTTAACAATATAATATAATAATAATATGATATAAGAAAAATTTGTACGTATTCCAGGCTACTGAAGATCGGCTTTTTAAGAGTAAGGGCGAAAGGCATACGACACAACAATTGCGTTTTATTCATTTGTGATTAGACGGTTCCAGACTGATAGTTACAAACGGACTGTGATATTATACGCTTACGGCGGCAGGACTACAAAAAGTAAATATGATAAGTTATACAGTATTTTTTGGTACAACGCCGGGGTGCCTTCCATGGCAAATATTACACTTAATTAATTAAAATTGCTTTAACTGATTAATTAAAAATTTATTGACGGGAGCTGCTTTTTATTAATTGAGTAACAGTTATGGACTGAGCATTATTGAAACAAGGACAAATTGATAAATACTAGTCTGTTTGGTGTTCCCCACTAAGTGAATGTTCGGTTGGTCCTGTTGAAAGGTGATCGAATTTACGCTAATCTGCGTGTACACGTACATGCGTTTCAGGATGTTGAGCCCCTCAAGCAAGGTGAATGCGCCGATGATTATCAAATGCCTGAATGATACGTTTAGAAGTGTGGAACATCCTTGTGGGCGTGCACACTGTTCTACAGATGTGTACGAGGGACTTGTGGCATTTCTGATATTTTCATTCAAACTAAATTCGCCCCTCTACTACTCGTTGGCTTTCAACGATTTGTTGGTGTAGAAAACTGCCACTGTGTAAATCAGAGAGAGATGAAAACGGGCCAGGAAAAATCTGAAACTGAATTATGAAAGGATTGACCTGCCTTCTAACTTGGGGAAGCGGCCCACAGCATTGAAGCCAGCTGATCAGATATTTGTTTTGATGAGTTGAGCAAAGGGAACGATAAGGTCGTGGGCAAACACTCGCCCATTTTATGGTCCTGTCTAATCGAACTCCAGTTACCTTACTGGTAAGGGACACAAAAAGTAAAAGTACTGAGTAAGATAGCCTGTGTTGTGTGCTTGTTGGAGTGACAACTGGGGTTAGACATGAGCTGTATCTCTGTAGCTGTAACCACACTCCGGCGCATGTTGTAAGCCCACATGTAGTATGGAAGATGTATTTACAGGAGTAGAAGAGCGGTAGAGGGCATAAAAAAAACAACTGGAGGAAGACAGAGGTTAGAATACACCCAGCAAATTATTGAGAAAGTAGGTTGCAAGTGCTGCTCTGAGATGAGAAGATTGGCACAGGATTAGAATTCATGGTTTACCGCATCAAAGCAATCTGAAGACTGAAAAAAGATAAATCTATAAAGGCCAGTGAAATGGAAACAAGACAAGTAAGTAAACTGTTTGTTGTTGTTGTTGTGGTCTTCAGTCCTAAGACTGGTTTGATGCAGCTCTCCATGCTACTCTATCCTGTGCAAGCTTTTTCATCTCCCAGTACCTACTGCAACCTACATCCTTCTGAATCTGCTTAGTGTATTCATCTCTTGGTCTCCCTCTACGATTTTTACCCTCCACGCTGCCCTCCAATACTAAATTGGTGATCCCTTGATGCCTCAGAACATGTCCTACCAACCGATCCCTTCTTCTGGTCAAGTTGTGCCACAAACTTCTCTTCTCCCCAATCCTATTCAATACTTCCTCATTAGTTATGTGATCTACCCATCTAAACTTCAGCATTCTTCTGTAGCACCACATTTCGAAACCTTCTACTCTCTTCTTGTCCAAACTATTTATCGTCCATGTTTCACTTCCATACATGGCTACACTCCATACGAATACTTTCAGAAATGACTTCCTGACACTTAAATCAATACTGGATGTTAACAAATTTCTCTTCTTCAGAAACGCTTTCCTTGCTATTGCCAGTCTACATTTTATGTCCTCTCTACTTCGACCATCATCAGTTATCTTGCTCCCCAAACAGCAAAACTCCTTTACTACTTTAAGTGTCTCATTTCCTAATCTAATTCCCTCAGCATCACCTGACTTAATGCGACTACATTCCATGATCCTCGTGTTGCTTTTGGTGATGTTCATCTTATATCCTCGTTTCAAGACACTGTCCATTCCGTTCAACTGCTCTCCCAAGTCCTTTGCTGTCTCTGACAGAATTACAATGTCATCGGCGAACCTCAAAGTTTTTATTTCTTCTCCATGAATTTTAATACCTACTCCGAATTTTTCTTTTGTTTCCTTTACTGCTTGCTCAATATACAGATTGAACAACATCGGGGAGAGGCTACAACCCTGTCTTACTCCCTTCCCAACCACTGCTTCCCTTTCATGTCCCTCGACTCTTATAACTGCCATCTGGTTTCTGTAAAAATTGTAAATAGCCTTACGCTCCCTGTATTTTACCCCTGCCACCTTTAGAATTTGAAAGAGAGTATTCCAGTCAACATTGTCAAAAGCTTTCTCTAAGTCTACAAATGCTAGAAACATAGGTTTGCCTTTCCTTAATCTTTCTTCTAAGATAAGTCGTAAGGTCAGTATTGCCTCACGTGTTCCAGTGTTTCTACGGAATCCAAACTGATCTTCCCCGAGGTTGGCTTCTACTAGTTTTTGCATTCGTCTGTAAAGAATTCGTGTAAACTGTTTATTATTTCAAAAATAATCAAACTGTCAAACAAGACGGTTAATGTATTGGCTGAAAAATGTTTTCAGTTACCTAATGAACGACGACTGGACCCAAGCGTGTTTTACTCTTGATCTGAAGCTTACCGACGGCCACTAATGTCTTTCTCCCGTGCTCCAAACGTATGGGAATCGCAAGGGGGAAGGTGGGGACTGTAGGAGGATGTGTAAGGACTACCAAGGGAAACATCTGTAGTGTACTCTAAACAACTTTGCGAACACGTGGGCAGGCCCAAATTCGTTACTTGTCACAATGTTCATTTCGATGTCATTTTCATTAGGAGTTACTTCACGTTACCACATTTTCGACAAGGTTTGATATACATATCACGTGGTATAAGGACAACCACAGCTGCGTGCTGTTTTCATGAGTTTAAATTTGATTTGCTATATCTTCAGTTCTATGATTCCCCTTGCTAATTACTTATTTCGTTTATTATTCGTGGATCTGATACTGACTGTTGAACAAATGAACTCGGCTGTGTAAATGATTTCTTACATTTCGATCAATCAAATAATTTTGGAACGAACTGTTTATAAGCTTTGCACAACCTCTCTTGAGCTGCACTTTACTAAGTTGCAAGTCGCTACGAAATACTGGCTTTTCACGGAGCGGAGGAGTTCTTCTTGCCTTGACACTTTAGTGTAATGTGTAAGGGAACAAAAGGGTAGAAAGTTTACACAAGAACCGCATGCTCGAGACCTTCGCCTTGCATGTGCGACAGGCTGAAACTTGCCGGTGGCAGGGCATGCGGCGGTGAAGAAGCGGCGCTAACAAGCCGCCACAAGTTGCTCGTCAGGGTTCGCTCAGCCGACTACAGCGAGTTGCTGCTACTGCTGCTGCTACTGCTCCTAGTGCGCCCTTGTGTCGTAAACACGCAGTTGGCGTCTTGGTGGTGGGTGCCTTCGGTCGCGATAAGCCGTGTTGAAAAAAGGGGAGGTGGCATGGGCGTCCAAGATCTGACTGCGTAGTCCCGGGCACTCTCATTTCAGCCTGGGGGATTCTCCTAATACACGAGGAAATTTCTACAGTGTTAACCACTATTTAGAAGAAGAGAAATCTTACGCTTTCAGTTCTTAACGTCATCTTTACATGTTCAATGATCTTTTATTTTATCTTTATACTCAGTTTCGATTTGCGTGTAGTAGACATAGTGTATAGAGGGACCAGGTTTTGCCTTCCCGAGAAAAACAAGTTGCGACCATGGGGGTGTAAGTGGTTCTCTACTTCTTCACTCTTCAATACGACGAAAGTTTCCCTACAATCGACAACTTTGTTGAAACCTTGGTTCAAGTAAGGATCATGGATTTTCAGAAAACGATATGTTATGACTCTATACGTCGCCTTCAGGCACTGCGAGTGATCAACGCCTATATGTTGTAAGGTGAACACCAAAATTAAGGTGTCCGTGTCCTACGCTAGCGACAACAGTATTGAAGTAGTCCACCAGCTGAGGAAAAGTCACTGAAGTTTATGGCTTCGGGCAGTGTAGCTATGCAGGTACCGTGTAGGTGGTGAACGGGTACTGCACAAAAATATAGCGCTAACGGCGGATAGACGCGAAGCGAAAACGCAGGGTTCTACACCACTCGTCGGAAATCGACTATCGTAGTCGAAGCAGAGAGGATATAAAATGTAGACTGACAATGGCAAGGAAAGCGTTTCTGAAGAAGAGAAATTTGTTAACATCGAGTATAGATTAGTATCAAGAAATAGCTTCTGAAAGTATTTGGCTCAAATGGTTCAAATGGCTCTGAGCACTATGGGACTTAACTTCTTAGGTCATCAGTCCCATAGAACTTAGAACTACTTATACCTAACTAACGTAAGGACGTCACACACATCCATGCCCGAGGTAGGATTCGAACCGGCGACCGTAGCAGTCCCGCGGTTCCGGACTGCAGCGCCTAGAACCGCACGGCCACCGTAGCCGGCCTGAAAGTATTTGTATGGAGTGTAGCCTTGTAGGGAAGTGAAACGTGGACGATATATAGTTTAGACAAGATTTGAATAGAAGCTTTCGAAATGTGGTGCTACAGAAGAATGCTGAAGATTAGATGGGTAGATCACATAACTAATGAGGAGGTATTGAACAGAATTGGGGAGAAGAGAAATTTGTGGCACAACTTGACTAGAAGAAGGGATCGGTTGGTAGGACATATGCTGAGGAATCAAGGGATCACCAATTTAGTATTGGAGGGCAGCGGGGAGGGCAAAAATCGTAGAGGGAGACCAAGAGATGAATTCGCTAAACAGATTCAGAAGGATGTAGGTTGCAGTAGGAACTGGGAGATGAAGACGCTTGCACAGGATAGAGTAGCATGGAGAGCTGCATCAAACCAGTCTCTGGACTAAAGACCACAATAACAACAACCGATTTGACGTACCTATGATTCATGCCGAGTGCACTGTCTGCTCGAAAAACATGGAGTTTAATCTGCTGGATGATTCTTTTTTCATCTTCCGCTTTGGTGGGGACAGACTGTCAATCCCGCTTCACGGATTTCCTAGACCATAATGGAACTATCCGTATTTTGATCGTCTCTCTTCGCTATATCCGGAACACCGACTCATCGCCATGGCCAAATTGATCTCTGACTTCGAGGCCTCAAGGTACTTGAAACCGGCATAATCTCAGCGTAGCATAAAACGCCCAAAGCACTAAGCGGAAGGAGTGGACTTTAGGGCAGGGGAGGATTCACCTTTTATTGTTCACAATATTTATGGAAGTCATTCAAAAGAAATTACAATTGTCATAAACTTCAAGTGAGACAACATTTGTACATGAAGACCATCAATTGGCTTTCAATACCAAACCAAGTATAACAACTTTTCGAATGAGAAAGATAATACCTCCCCATAAAAAACAGAATACACTGAACGCCAAAAGGGCTAAAGTAAGTTCAATTACAGTTTTAAAACCTTGCCCAAATAAATTATTTTTTAAAAAAAGGGAAAATTTACCCATGGACTGTGAATTACTTTATTTTGTATTAACAAATATTGATGAAATAACGTTTATAATAACAAAATCCCAGTCAGAGAACATTTATACATGAAGCCTATCAGTTGGCTTTAGTTACTAACAAATGTATAACAACTTTTCAAATGAGAAAGGTAATGCCTTTTCATAGAAAATAGAAAACACTACACACCGAAACGGCTATCGTAAGATTACTTACAGAGATTTTTAAAATGTTGCCCAAATATATTCATTTACAAGAAAGAAAAACCTTACATACGGACTCCCAACTAGATAGGCAATAATCTACGTCAGATACCTGTTTTACAAATAGTTCCCAGCTCACTGCATCTGCCAACGGCGGACAAGAACGTCCTGCGGCGCGGCCAACACCGGCCACACCAGGTTGTGCCGCTCGGGGCCGATTTATCTGCCCGATCGAGGGCGCGAAGTACGGTAGGTGCGTCCGACTTCAATTCCTAGGTTCAGAGGGCTGTACCTGGGTCTTAACGGAACGATCGGTTCCGTCACATTCAAGAACAAGCGAGAACCCGAAGGTGTAGCCCAGACCCAACACCTAGGCAAAGATGTAGAACAAATTGTCAAATGGTTCGAATGGCTCTGAGCACTATGGGACTTAACTTCTGAGGTCATCAGTCCCCTAGAACTTAGAACTACTTAAACCTAACTAACCTAAGGACATCACACACATCCATGCCCGAAGCAGGATTCGAGCCTGTGACCGTAGCGGTCACGCGGTTCCAGACTGAAGCGCCTAGAACCGCTCGGCCAATAGTTTTAATACATTATACACAATAAACCCCATGACTTGGATGGTAAGGCAGACAACTGACGCTACTACGCGCCAAGCAAGAAGAGATCCATCAAAATGGCGCAACAAATTGCGTAGCGTCCGACCACAACATGGATAACTAACAGATTTTGATAACTGAGCACTCGCTTATAGTTTGTCTCAAGTGACTTACACTTGCAGTACGGAAGGCAGAGAGTGCATGGTCAGTGAAAGACATAAACAGAATGACGTCACCTTGTCAGGTCTGCATCAGAGAAGTAGGTCGCCACTAAAATCTCTCAATAAAATGTAACCTGTTAAAGGTCACCAACTGCTCGGCTGCGCAGACCATCTCAAGACTTTCCCTCTATCTCTCAACAACAACTCACTCCCGCTCGCCCACCGATCCCCTCACCGCCGCGCCAACTGGCGACTCAACGGTGTCGTGGGGTTTCCTACCGTGGGGTTTCCTATCTCGTAGTTTCCTAGTAGCAGTGGCACACTAAACCTGTCAGAGGCCCGGGCCCGCAAAACAAATCGAGGCTCCCCTTGCTACCCCCTCCAACTCTCTTCACCACACAGGATATCTCCGAGAGTTTCAAATGCAAACGGAAGTCCCACATTACTTACCATCTCTATTTTGTGTTGTGATAATTTACAAGGTATAACGTAATTTTACGTAACGCTGAAAGTGACTGCTCTCGTAATCTCGTTACTATTATTTAGTATCTATGTTGCCCTTATATGACAGAAATGATTACATGATATCTGTTGTTCGAAACTATTATTTATGTTTCGCAACTAAGTCGGTATATTGCGAGGGGGTGTATAAACATGGATTCCTATTTCCTAAACCAAGAGGAAGGTCACTGTCTACATAAAACTTCGTTCAGTGCATGGTGGAGGGTACTTTACTTACGGATGTAAACAAAATCCACAGTCTTGCTCCGATGTTTATAAAATTTTGTACATTTGATCTTCAAAACAAGGGGAACTTCACCGTCTACGTGAAATTTCATACGGTGTATGGCGGAAGGTGCCTTACAACAGAATTACACACCATTTGACTGATCAGCTTGGGAGTTGGCTCAGGATGTATGTTTTCCTGGCGAGGGTTGAAATGGCTCTGAGCACTATGGGACTTAACATCGGAGGTCATCAGTCCCCTAGAACTTGGAACTACTTAAAGCTAACTAACACACACATCCATGCCCGAGGCAGTATTCGAACCTGCGACAGTAGCGGTCACGCGGTTCCAGACTGTAGCGCCTAGAACCGCTCGGCCACAACGGCCGGATCGTGGTGAAGCATTTACACAAGCCAACGTATACTGGATGGCGGATGGTTGGCCTACCTTTAAATAAATTCAACATCGTCTCGTCAATCAGCATGAAAGTAGGCAGATATACGTATTTTTTCATAGACGGGGAAAGAGGAGATGGCATGACGCAGGCGGAGAAGGAGATATACGGGCAGAGGAGAACGTAATGGGGGGCGGGGAGGGGGGAGGAGGTGCATCCAGAGAAGTGAGTGAAGCAGATTAAAAGAGAGAGGTAGCAGCATGTAAACATAGAGATGGGGAAGGTGATGAATGACTAATGGAACACTGTAATAAACACATAAATTAGGGGTGTTATTGTAAATCTGATGTACTATTAGAAAAAGCGGAGGAGGAGGTGGACAGAGACGGGAAGAAGGGTGGAGAAGGAGAGGAGGATGGAGAGGAGGAGGAAGTGTTTTGAGAGAGGGGGGCAGATGGAGGAGATGGAAAGAGAGACGGATGGGCGGAAGGAGGAGGTGGATAGAGAAACGAGATAGGACTAAATGTACAATAGCGATGAGGGAAGAGCGGATGAACTGACATAAAACTGGGATGAATAAATATCCGGGCAACGCCGGGTTTACAGTTAGTAATTAGATAAAGATTTACGCGACAATGGGCGTGTTCATCTGAAAGAAATTACAGAATATTTCTCTATGGTTAGATGCGGCGTATAAAGCCTTGATAACTGGAGTGTTGTTCTTGATGTCTAGAGACGATAAAATTCGTTGATTAATATAGATGACTCCACCAAAGTTCATCTAGTAGGAATTTCATCTTTATAAAATGAACTACATAATAATCAGCTGAAAGATGCTCCTATTGGAGCACAATAAAGGCAAATATGATCGTCTTTAAAAGACTCTGACAGAAAAGTGGGCAACCAGCTGTCTGAGTCCTCATTCCGCCTTCCTCACCAAAAATTCTGTAAGCTTCACAGGACGAGTGACCATCTTATGTAAGATATTTACCAAGTAAAATTTCAGTTTTGTTGAGATAAAAATTCATTAAATAGCAGATTGTGTATTAGAACCTTAGAAATACCGTTAAAAGCATACTTTTGTGAATGAGATGCGCCAAATACAAATAATTAGTTTCGTATGACATATATGACGAAACTCCAGAATCGGCAAGTTGACTTTGCGAAATTTGAAACGTCCCCTTTTTAGAACAATTGTACCTGACTGTGCTTAAACTGACATACAATATTTTTTTAGCGCAACGCAATCTGACTTTCAAAAAATCCCTACAAAAGAATGGCCCTGACTAACATTAACCTATACCTTTCACAAATCACTTACCTCACAAAAATCTTCGTTACTCGAACTACTGCTATACAGTGAGCGCCACTACTGCCAGCTAAATAAAAGATTCAAACTACTGAAGGCACTAACTACTGATAGGCATAGTTAGCAAATGAAAGATTTTAATAGAGAACAAACAATGTATTTACCTTAATAGTCATAATATATATAGCAGTTCATGACAAATTACAAAACTCCGCCATCTCTCTCCCCACATCCACCACTGCTGGCGGCTCACCTCCAACTGCGCAACGCTACGCGCTGTTCACAGCCAGCTGCCTAGCACTACAGTGGCAGACAACAATGCAAACTAGCCACAGACGGCACACAGCACAGCCAGTGATTCTCACACAGAGGTGGCGTTACCAATAAAAAAACCTAAACAGCCTACTTACATAGCCCCCATGCTCCCTACAAAAAATTTTACAAATTGTTTTGGGCAGCAGCCAATAATGATTTGATAAAATTTTTCATAATTACAGTAACAAAGATATCAAATTCACACACTCATTGATACAAAGTTGGTCAAAAGCTAAAATTTTCTCACAGTCCATAAAGACAGTCCTCATCATTCGTCACAGTAAAATTGCAGTGTTTTCTCAAAGTCTGAGCAGTAAAAGAAAATGCACACGGAAGTAGAGCATTTTCATGCAGTCTTGAAGAAGTAGTGTTGTCCTTCCAACGGAAAGACAGTGCTGACTCTCGACATGCAGACAGGTAATGGGCCACAAATGAGCAAACCCACAGCAGAGTCAGTCCAAGTTCAAGAATATTGGTAGGTAGGTCATCACAGAGTAGAGCCACTGTAGTCCTGGTAGAGAGTATGGTATTGGTGCGCCACCAGAGGTGCAGACCCACTACAGTCCTTGTAGAAATAATGGTATTGGTGGGTCATCAAAGATGCAGGTCCACTATAGTCCTTGTAGAGATGGCCAGCAGCCATCTGTTGCAACTGTGCAGTTGCACAATCACCATTGAAGAGTCTTGTGGATAATATAGCAAGTCCATAACCACCACTTGTGCACTCACAAAGTTTTTGGAATTGTCCTGAGAACCAGCAATGCTGTTATCCAGTCTCTTGCTGAATTATTAACACACGTGCAAACACTATCAGTCCCTACTTCTAACATATTGTCCATATACTACGACCAACAGAAACGTGTGCAGTGAAATGTAACTTACAGGTTATTAATTTGATGAACTGGTGTCAAGTACAATTTTATAACATAAGAACACAATAACAAAGGTACAAAACACATAATTAAAAACATAATAATACAGATAACATTTGTAGTAATAGGGGCTTTACAAAAGAATAGAAATAAACATATACATCAGTGTTACAGGAATAATGACATAAGTACATACATAAAGATCAGAATAACTTTTGAAACATCACCTTCACATATGAGCAACTAAACAGAATAAATAATGTCTCAACATCTTTACAAAGTAAATAACATAGTATTAGAAAAATTCTACAACATAGCTCTTATCAGCTAAACACATAAAGACAGGAAAAACACAAATACACAAGGGTACACAAACATATAGAGGGATGACACAAAACGAAAGGACCGGGTTTGTTTTACTGCAGTATTTTGCATGGAGATCTCCCTTTGTTCATCATTATTCCCAAAAGTACTATCTAAGCCTGCTTTCTGTATTCTGTTCACATCCTCTTTCAAAATAGTTTTTCTCCACTGTACACTACTTTTTTTTGGCCAAACCATTTTCTTATATCTTCTCAATGCATTTCTTCCAATTCGTCATAGTTAGTTTCTTATATAGTCTACCCCCTCTTAAGCTAACTTAAAACTACTGAGCTCAGATGCTAAACTAAGGGACGAGGCAATGCAGTAGCATAAAACAAATAATATAAAAATCAATGAAAAAAATTCAAATTGGCAAAGCAATTGCAATATTACAACTAATATAAGGCACTGTGCAGCAAACAAGAAAAATAAATCAGTAGTAAAACTTGCTTAACAGCGTAATACAAAGTCAAATTCCGTAACATTATGCCTGGCCATCAGCAGCAGCAAATGATATAACTAGTACCTAAACATGACAAAGCTCAAGCAGAAAAAATAGTACACTAAAGACAACTATGCAGATAAGGGAAATGTATATTCACATCTTAATGTCTATGTAATTAGAGTGGTGCACCACAAGAAGTTATTCTACCAAAAAAAATTACCAAGTAGTTGAAAAGAAAATTCCGTATGCAATTATTGTGAAGGGAAATGTCTTTGTGCTCCCCCATTTTTGGAAAATGTATTACAAAATTAGTATTTACTGGATCTGTAGACAGGAAATATTTAAATTAGTACATCTATAAACTTCTATTTTAACCAATGCTGCAGTGCAGCTAGAAACTAGATATTAAAAAAATAGGCAAAGCAAGGCATCAAATGTCATTCACTAGCCATATGGCATTTCATAATGCAGTAAACAATCTTTCAACTAACAAGACAATAGACGTAAAATGTTTCTCATCATTTCATTTCAGTAAATATTATAAATTAAGAACTCTAAAGTGTAATCATGTTTTCAAGTTTGAGGGTGTCGTATTTATGATGCTTTCTACAAAGGAATGTCGATAGCGAGGATAATGGCCTCTTTTTTTCTCCACCTAATGGCTTTCTTATGTCAGACGACTACCTCTCAGCTGGGCGCCAAAAACGCATTACGTCAAGGTCACTTACCTTTCTTAATGAAATATTTACGACAGCTGTTTCCTCTACAGTGGCAGTCTCATGTAAAAAATTTCACTGGTCAAGAATTTGCGTTACAAATCTGTAGAAACAAATTCTTATTGATATAAGTGTCCAAAAAAATTTTCGTCGGCATTGTGATACATTCACGCATTTACACACATTTCATAACTCTTAAAGTACGATTCTTGGTTTCCAACAACCTTTTTCACAAGTCAGAGTCCCTAACCACTATTCATTATTCATATACGTATTCGTCGACACTTCTTCACTATTTCATCAAAATAAATACATATCATAATAAACATTCCTCAATAGCATAATACACATCGTCGTCATAATAATAACATCATAACACCTCAGTCAAATCTCAAAATCGTCATAGCTTCCTCCAATAATTTCAAAACCTAAAAAAAATTCTCTGCTCATGTCAAAAGTGTCATCAGCCTCAAATGTACTTTAAAAATCGTGGTCCCATACCAAAAATATCATTCAAAGTTCTCATAATATCACAATGGGTCTGAAAAAATATAAACAGTTCACAAAGTACAGACAGTATAAAATTTTGTAAGTGTGAAGTTACACAACGGTGTAATTACGTAAACATCTGTCACTGCCGTAGTAAAATGGTTTGTCTCTCTCAGTTAAATGATCAGATAGCTGTGTAATTATGTGTTAGAGAAATATGGTACTGATGTGTAAAGTTGTGTAAGCAAATACCATATTAGCTAGGGCTCCTTGTGCTTGCCAAACACATGATACACAAAGTAAATGTGTACCCCCCTGAGGATTAATGTAATTATACCCTCAGGTGTTACAGATTACAGCAATGGAATGAAATTATTACGGAAAACCTTTGTATCATTGTACTTCAAATATCTTTAAAAATAAATGTTTTAAGTGTAAAATTAATCACTCAAATACGTGTCCTGTAGCGCTAAATGTGCGTCTTGCTGTAAGATAATCTCTGTGGAAGTGTCGTAGTTATCATCCTCGGAAAGCTAAGTCTTGCAGAAGCCAATGTACTTTCCTCATGATACACAAAAGTGAAATGCTTTGCGTATAGATATCTTAGTTATTACGCTTATTACCATGATGAAGAAAGTACTGTGCTGTAACGTATTGTTGTGCTACAGAAAAGGCTGTCTCCTTGTAGCTATACCACAAAAGTTACTACTAAAACATGTTATACTTTCCAGAAGAATTCAGAAAAATTGTGCAGATATAAAACAGATACACCGCAGAAGCAACATTGTAAATTCACTCATTAGTAGCGTCGTGATAAAATCGTGTAGCTGTCACATAAACTAACCACTGTCTCATCTGGTATCTCACAGAAAGTACCTTAAATCCAGAATGTATTTTCAAGTAAACCAAAATGTTGCATTAAAATCTCATTAGCAGTACTGGTAAATGTTCTAAGTATGTGAGCCTTATAGTCGTTACGTAATTGTGCAACTAACAAGCAAGAATGTACAAATAACAACACTGTGTCGTCTGTTCACTATAACAATGCATTCATAATTTCTGTTGAAATAAGTTCTCTTGGTTCATGACTGGATATTTAACTTCAAACATTGTTGCATGGTAACAGTTTCTAAATCTGACAATGCATACTAGAAATGTGAAGTGAAACGTTTTATGGCAAAGACAAAGTTAAAAAGCAGATTACCTTTCAATAAACGGTTTTACATGTGAAACGTGGTGTAAACCTTTACTCTTCCTAGTACGCAGAGTTTCAACTTCAACACAATTATCATGTGGTATACGTCGGATTCTGTAAAGTCCATTGTAAACTAGAAAGAATTTGTGACTCAAGTGTTTCTTCTTATGTGACAATAAATGAGCTTTAATGAGAACTTTCTGACCAATATATAATTTCTTTGCATTTGCTTTACCGTGTAGTTTTCTCCTTTTGTCTGCTGCAGATTTTATATTTTTAAGAGCCAAGTCAATTATGTCTTTCTGTCGAAGTTTACGTGGATTCGGGAAAGGTACAAGCTCTCTGATTCTGTTTGGTGCTTCTTCATTCTTAAGTACAAGAGTAGGTGGTAAAGCAGTGGAGTCGTGAGGCATTTCATTCAGCACGTTTTGAAATAGGTGTGAATATCTGTCCCAATGCTAATGCTTCCTGTGACAATAAAGTCTGCAAAGCTTATTGATTTCTTTCATAATCCGTTCAGACGGGTTACAATGTGGTGAGTACAGTGAAATAAAAACAGGTTTGATTTTATGATTCCGAAGCATGCATGACCAAACAGCAGATCTGAATTGCGGTCTGTTATCTGAAATGACTTTACTAACGTGTCCAACTTCACGTAAGAAATTTTTAACAAAGGCGTTGGATACAGACCGTCCAGTGGCTTTACGTAACGGTGTGAAAGAAACAAATTTTGAAGTAAGTTCAACAGCGACTAGAACGTACGAAAATCCATTAGATGTTCTGACAAGCGGTCCCAAGAGATCAACAGCAGCAAATTCTTTTAATTTAGAGGGAATGATAGGAAACAGCTGAGCACGATGTGAGATAGTAGATGGTTTCGCCTTTTGACAAAGTTTACAAATAGACAAGACTCTTCGAATTCTCTTTTCCATATTGTTAAAATAACAAGTCGTTCGAAGAATATGATAACATTTTCGTGGACCAAAATGTGCGTAGCTGAAATGAATGTACCAAATGAGCTTATTAACAAAATCGTCTGGAATGCAAAGTATCCATAGCTTGTCATCAACAGTGCAGCGTTTAAAGAGTATGTTGTTTCTAACCAGGTAATAATGCCGAATCTGTGTGTGTGTCTTTTCATGCCATTTGCTCTTGATGTCTTTCCAAATCGGATCTTTATCTTGTTCATGAGCAATGTCCTTTAAAGATGTGGTGATGAAGTTTTCAAAGGCGACTTTCTGAATGTAAAGAATACTGAAATTTTTCTCGAGGTTGCCTTCTGTGTTACTTTTCTCAAGCCCAGCCGGTGCGTGTGAGAGTGCGTCCGCAACAATATTCTCCTTGCCAGGAATGTAGACTATTGTGAAGCGGAATTCTTGCAGAAACAATGCCCAACGTTTTAACCTGTCATGATTTAATTTTGAAGACATAAGAAATTGTAATGCACGATGATCACTGTATACTTTTATGTGATTACCAGAAAGAAAGAAACGGAATTTGTTAAATGCCCAAACGATAGCTAAAGCTTCTAATTCAGTAACGTAATAATTTTTTTCCGATTTTGTTAGCACTCGGCTAGCAAAAGCAATGGTTTTCTGAACAGTAGTGTCATTTTCTATGGCTTCTTGAAATAAATGGGCACCAAGACCGACTTTAGAAGAATCTGTGCTAAGGCAGAAATCTTGTGACAGATCTGGATGAGCTAATATTGGCGCGTTAAGTAACGCTTCTTTCAAGGAATTGAATTCGAACTGTGATTGTTCGTCCCAATTCCAAATAGTATTTTTTCCAGTGAGAGAACAAAGTTTTGGTGTAACTAGAATTTGCATATTCAGAAAACCACGGTAAAAATTTACGAGATCTAGAAAACTGCGGACTTGTTTTTTTTTTTGTGGATGGAACTGGAATGACTCTGATTGTTTCTAACTTTTCAGGATCCGGCTGAATGCCTTCGGAAGAAATAATATGTCCCAAAAACCTCACCTTTGACCTACCGAATTCAGACTTTTCCTAGTTAACTGTAATTCCAGATTCTGCAAAAATGCATAACAGACAGTTGAGGATGCGATTATGTTGTTCCCATGAAGCTTCTGCTATTAGAATATCGTCCACATATAAGGTGATGTGACGTTTTAAGAACTCAGGTAATATGGAATTTAGCCCGCGAATGAATGCTGGTGGAGAAATGTTCAAACCAAAAGGAAGTTTCCGAAACTGATAACAAACGCCGAAACAAAGAAAAGCTGTGTATTTTCTACATTCTGGATGAAGTTCGATCTGATAAAAGCTGGATCTGAGATCAATGGAAGACAACACTTTTACACCATTAAAATTTTGAAGAGGTTCTTCCATCGTCTGCGGCCTGTCTGTTTCAGGAATGATGATAGTATTGGTTTGTCTCGAATCTAAGACAAGCCTGATCGATCCATTTTTCTTCTCAACAACATGTAATGGATTGTTGTATGAGCTTACTGCAGGCTCAATAATGCCCTCATTAAGCATAGATTGTATTTCTGTTGTAACACGGTCCCTATAATATGCTGGAATTACGTATGGTCTAACACAAAATTTAGTATGCTCACGAACACGAAATTGGTTTTGAACTCCCTTGATTGTTCCTGTTTTGTGAGTAAAAATTGTGGAATGTGCTTGTAAAATCTCAGAAAGGTCCTGCCTATCAGGGTCATTACAATTCTCAATTGTTTGAATTTTATTCTGAATTAACTTATTAGTGTCAAATGCGCCGTCGATATCATCCCTGTCAGTACTTGCAGAGTGATTGTTAGTGTCAAGTTCCGTCGAAAATTCCGAACTGTTGTCTAACAGGAGGTAAAGCTGATTAATTTCTTCGTCATGGTTTGAGAGCCAATCTTCAAATTTCAAAGCTACTGACTTACCTTCTTTTTCTAAACTTATTTCAGCATCGTGAAAGTCTAAGGATGCTTTGTATTCATTCAAAAAGTCTACTCCCAGTATAATTTCCGTCAACAATAATGGAACAATAACAAAGTTCATAGAGAAGCTATGGTTTTGACAAAAGAATTCTAAGTTGGTTTGTTGGCGCACATCTACACTTTTTCCAAAGATAGCACCTTGTAATTTAATCTTACGTAACGGAAGTGTGGGGCAATCGTTCGATTTGTTGCATTTGCTAATGGCTGTTTCACTGATTACTGAAATGGGACTGCCAGAGTCAAGTACTGCCGTAAATTTTACGTCATTTACTGTAATGTGAATCACAGGATATGCAATGTTGTTATGTTTTACGTCGTGTTCTTGGAGTAAGATGTCCCTAATGTCTTCCATTTTTATGTAATTACTAGCTACGGCAGCTGCGTCGTTAGTGTCAGACGTACGTTTCGTGGCTGCCAGCGGTATGAGTCATTGCCTATTGTCTCTTTGTTGGCGCGCTTCGTTATTGGGATTTGGAGACCTAACTTCTACAAATTCACCTCCTCGAGATGGCCCTGCTCTGTTTGAATCCCGCCAGTTCTGATGCAATTCAGGTCTGTCGTTACGATCATATCGCCTGTGTCATGTGGGTAGATGCCATAGTTTCTTTCTTGTCGGTCACGTGGTGGAGAATTTCTCCCTGAATCGTAACTGCGGGCTGGACCGTTGCGTCTAAAGTTATTCTGTCTCCCTTGATAATAATTGTTTTTGTTCCCTAATTGTCTGTTTCTCTGATTGTCTCTGTGATAGTCACTAACGCAGAGAGGTGATCTTTCCCTGTAATTATTACTACTCTGCCAGCGGTTGTCATATGGGTGGTGTCTGTTTTGGTCATGTATGTGTTGTGAGAATAGCCTAGTCGTGCCCAATTATTATTTCTTTCATCGCGGAATTGTGACAGATGTGACCTGTAATTGTTGTGCTCTGGTTTTCGCGTTTCGCGATTGGCAGTGTCAATTTCCAGTTCTTGTAACAGTCCCTGAAAAGCTTCAATGTCGTCTTTGCAACGTCCTGCTAAAATAATATGTCGTAAATGTTCAGGCAATTTGAGTAAGCAAATGCGGATGAGTTCTGAGGGGCTGTATGCGTTTGAAAGATACTGATTCTTATGCATCATGTCTTCAAAATATTTGACAAGACTGGAAAATTCAGATTGTTTAAAGTGTTTCATCATCATGATGCTATGTTTTACTCGGTCTTGTGTAGCTTGAGACCAATATGCTGAGAGGAAGGCATGGTAAAATTCTCCTTCACTGTGACAATCGTGAATGACCGATCGCATTCTTACAGCTGGTTCATTCTCTAAATAGCCACACATAAATTCTAATCTGTGTTCTAACGACCAGTTGGGAGGAAAACAATGAGAGAATTGATGGAGCCATGCTTGTGGATGAATGTCGTTGCCAGAATTCTTAAAAGTTTTGAATTTACGTGTAGTAATGAACAGCTTATAGTCAAAATCATCATGTCGGCGAGTCGCATATCGGTCATTGTTACGTCGTTTCGGCGGTTCCATTTCAAAATTAGGTGCATCTTGCCAATTTCATTCGTAATTTCCGAAATGCGCTGTGTTATTATTTTGTGGCTGATCCGTATTTCTATGTCCCTCTTCCCATGTTGGGGCGCGAGTGTCCTCTCAAATTTGTAATTTTTGTATTACTTGTGCCAACTGATCATGTACTTCCCAGATTTCTCTTTTGTACTGTGTATTGATTTGATTTTGATTTTGTTTCAATTTTCTAATTTCATCATACTCTTCAGTGTCAGTGAAGGCTACTGGTGTTGTGTCATTCAGATCATCATCTACCTATGTAGATAAGTTAGTGAACTGATCTTAAAGTTTGGCTACCTTATCCGATAGTGAAATTAACTCCTCTGTATGTTTTTCTGAACCAAGTTTCAGAGTGTCCATTTGTGTTGAAATCGTATCTACTCTGTCCTTTAAGTTTTCCTGAGTTTTTGCAAGTTGCGTAACCTTATCGGTAGATGCAACTGAGTCAATTTTAGCTTGCAAGGTCACATGATTTTCATGAACAATAATTTGCAGTTCTTTTATGGCTGCTTCGTGATTCTGTAATGCATTTTCATGCCGCGAAAAAATAGGTTGAAAATGCTCACAAATTTGTGTTTTTACGTCATTACAGACTTTTTGACATTGCGATTCAATGTTATGTAACTCAGTAGTTAAATCTTCACGTGTTTGTTCAAGCGTGGTGTCTAACTTTTTAAGATTTTGATCCACTGTGTCTAACTTTTTAAGATTTTGTTCCACTGTGTCTAACTTTTGAAGCTTTTGCTGTGTTTGTCCCATTCGTTGTATTAATTGTAATAACAATGCATTGGTGTCTGAAACATGTTCCTCAGTGCTTTTCGGTAGTGAATTTGCACCGGCAACATTCACATTTTGACAAGTGGAAAATGTGTCTTGACTCATTTGAGGAAACGGTGAGAACCCAAAACCTGAGTCTGCAGTATTTGCAATATTGTGTTATGTCATTCCCGATTCCTGAGGCGAGCTGTTGCCGACCGATCGATCGATAATGCTTCCTTGTTCACTACCTGTTTCATTGTCTACACCATTATTTGATGCCCACTCCATTTCCCTATTTACAGTTACCAAATTACTACTTTGAATGTCTGTTAATTCATTACACAGTGGTGCTGATAAGCTACGCTTGTCGTCACTATTATTTCTCAGTTTACTTTGTAGCCTAGTGTTACGTTTTTCACACGCCATTATTGTCACAATATTTCACACGATAACACAGAAAAGCACAATTTGAAGAACAAAAATAAGAGAACACATTAACAAAGCACTGAAAATAATATCTAGTTAATTGCAGCTGCGAAATACTAGGTGCAAATCTACATGCATGCCACAACTGTTTTACTGTACAACAATGAAAGACTGCAACTACAAAGGAGATTTTCTCTACAATTACACGCTAGCAATAAACAATAGCTACACTAATTACACAAACTACAAGAAAAAAACAGAAGATTCCAGTGAGCTATCCTGGCAGGGTCGCCATATGAAACGTCCCCTTTTTAGAACAATTATACCTGACTGTGCTTAAACTGACATACAATATTTTTTTAGCACAACGCAATCTGACTTTCAAAAAATCCCTACAAAAGAATGGCCCTGATTAACATTAACCTATACCTTTCACAAATCACTTACCTCACAAAAATCTTCGTTACTCTAACTACTGCTATACAGTGAGCGCCACTACTGCCAGCTAAATAAAAGATTCAAACTACTGAAGGCACTAACTACTGATAGGCATAGTTAGTAAATGAAAGATTTTAATAGAGAACAAACAATGTATTTACCCTAATAGTCATAATATATATAGCAGTTCATGACAAATTACAAAACTCCGCCATCTCTCTCCCCACATCCACCACTGCTGGCAGCTCACCTCCAACTGCGCAATGCTATGCGCTGTTCACAGCCAGCTGCCTAACACTACAATGGGAGACAACAATGCAAACTAGCCACAGACGGCACACAGCACAGCCAGTGATTCTCACACAGAGGTGGCGTTACTAATAAAAAAACCTAAACAGCCTACTTACAAATTATTGATGCTGTTCGACGACGACACTGTCTGAGAAACGGTGACAACACTGCACTGGGGGTGAATGACTGGGTTAGACAAGCAATGGGGGAGGCTCAGTTAGGGAACCGGTTGCTCTGGACAGCATCTCTACCTGCTGCACCCTTGTAGGAAACCCCATGATAGGAAACCCAACGCAGCCGTCTCAACAGCGCCGAGAAATTAGCAACTCTGAACAAATAGCAATAGGCGGCATAACTCAGTGTTAAATTCATGAGTTTTGGAACTTGGTATCAGATGTTCTCCGAAAATCATCACACGGAGCAGTGTGGCAATGAGTACCTCATATGACTGCTAGTCAGTCCCTTTTGCTGTTTCATTGGCAAGTGAAGCATGGGAAAACTCACTACATATCTAGGCACGAGCAAAGATATGCCTTGTCTAGTCCCTGGCGGTCCTTACGCAAAGTCTGCGGTGCCGGCATCAGCATCGTTCCGCAAACAGCCACAATTGCCGGATCTCTATGTTTCGACATGAGTGTTTAGTGAAAACAGCGTCATTTTTCCTATAGGGATTGCCATCTCAGTTCAGGACACACCTCCATCATACTTGCGTGTGCTATTGGTAACATTTCCAGCAACATGCCTCAGAGCCGCTCTGATGTCTCCCTTCATTCCGATCTGGTGAGGAACCAAACACTCGAGCAGCATTCAAGAATGGGTCATATTAGCCTTCTACACGTGGTCCCCTTTGTACAAGAGCCACACTTTCCTAGGATTCTCCTAATACAACGAAATTAACCATTCACCTTCCCTCCAACCAACCTCACGTATTCGTTGCATCTCATATCGCTTTGCAACATTTCACCTAGACATTTAATTTGTCTGGCTGTGTCAATCAGTATATGCCTAAAACTGTATTCGAACGTTACAGGACTATTTCTCCCACCCATCTGCATTAACTTATTTTTTATATATTTACATTAACACACTTACTATAATTTTTGTCTTAGTCATCCTGTATCGTCCTATAGTCATTGGACGACGAGACTATACCGGAAACTACCGTATCACAAGAAAACTGTAGCAGATTGGTCCTCAACATTTTAGTCATATCATTTACGTACACAATTAAAGTACCACGTTTTAGAAACATCGTAACTGCGTCCTATTTCGGAACACAACTTTGATTTTTGACTCAAAGGCGTCTACAACCTACCTCTATAATACTGATATAGCGTGGAGCTGTGCAACTTCACCCTCGGGCTATATGGCGATTCAAAAAGCAAAGTATCGACACATGCTTAAGAAAGTAGAAATTCATGTGATGTATAAGGAAGGTTAATAACGCCACACTACCTATAAATTTGAAAAAATTCTGCCTAATGTCACCTTGGCGTGTCATATGAGGGGACAGTCTTCCTCACCTTATTTTCATTTCACCCCTTCTTTTCACGCTTCAGCGATGGAGTTCAGAACCGCGACAACACGCATTCAAATCAGGCAGTTTTCTTATGTATGGCCGGGAAAACGATTTCAGACTCACCATCGCTCAGTATCGACATGAAAAGGCCTCAGGGATGGCATAAACGGCGTGAATGAAACCACCCCTTTCCTTGGGACATTGATTCCCCCACATTTCGCCGCCTAACACGACAGTTCTCACTGCGATGAGCAACAGGACGACGTCCTTGGAAACCTACGTCGTAGATGACATCCAGACGCTTCACCCGGTATCATTGTGGGGCTGCATACACATTGAACGTGAATGCACACCTTTGGAGAGCAGCGCGACTGCAAATTTTGCTCTCTTGTACGGGTTGAAACCGCTAGATGAAATTTTAACATGAACTGAAACGGCAAAGGGTGCTAAAGACTTTCAGTTGTCATGTTTCATATCTCCCTATGGTGGTATCACAGATGGTTGTGGCATAGAAACATGCATGAATAAAACAGCAAAGGATCCCTCTAAGATTCCCCAGTTTGCCAACACTCTCTGTCCCACCCAATCACGTTTACAGAAAATTTTAAAAATGTACCTATACAGAGAGAACCCGTAAATTAGTCTTAGCGCCTGCAGGCAGGCTACTTGCATTGATGAGGTATCAAGGAGTTGCCTGCCTACAGGCACCTATAACAACTTCACAGTTCGTTTATGTAAGCTAAATTTTTGAAGTTAGGGAAATTCCTTCGTGGGTGTTGCCAACGTAGGTTGTCTTAGAGGGAGCACTTATCATTTAAGTCCTGTGTGTGTAAATGTGTCGCTACCACCCCTCCCCTCCCCACTCCCCGCAGTGATAACGCACAGGAAGGTGCAAAACAGAAAAGAACAGAAAGGCCGAAAAAGGATAAGAGCCCTCTGCTGCTTCAGTTCACGATCAGAGAGGAGTTGAAACGTCTGAGGGCGTTAGCAGCGTCATAGGTTCTAACATTCTGCGTGGTATCTGTTTGTTCTAAGTCGTGTCTCCCTACCACTTGCGCGCAACGACGCTCTGAGCGTGTTTTTTAGGGAATTGACTAGTTTGAACCTGGGACCTGTTGCTGGTAAGGAGACGCCGGACCACACGTGACATGTAGAGTTCAGAAGAGTTCAGTGAGACTGGCGATGATATAATGAAATACTTACTGATTTCAGCGTCAGCTCCACTGCACTCCTTGTAAAAGAATCGTAATACTAACTAAATTTAGTGGAAGGGGTTCAAGGCTTTCCTATTTTTAGTTAGCTGGTAAAATAACATCGAAAAGCAGTTAAGTTTACCATTGGAAATTTTATTCTACTCACAAAACATTGTTTATAAATTGTACTATTGATAAAAGGAAATATTTTAATACAGGATGATAAAAACCAACTGCGTTCAACAAAAATGTGAACGAATATTCCCTGAATGGGTTTCCAAGTTCTACAATTGATCGAAGGATGACCTATGCCATATCACATCTATAATCTAGATGTAAGTTAAGTTTCATAAAAGAGAAAACTATCAAAATGGTCTACAGTGACCCTCAATTATCTTTAATTACTTATCTAACTTCTCGTAAATTACAGTGGTTGATGTGGCTTCTCAATAATTATATAACAGAAAAATCATCGCGTTTCAGATTTTAACCTACGTAGCAAATGAGAATACCATGAGCTTTAATTGACGATCGACACTAGTATTACGCAAAAACGGGGTGTAACAGATGAGACTTCTGCAGTTCTGAGTGAAGCTTTATTCGCCTTTATGCAGCATCGCGTGCGTTCATTACCTTGTCGTTGGTTAGGCAGCATCAGGGGGCGGCGGGCGGCGCAGCTCCTCACATTCCGCCATCTCAGAAGCAACTCTCTCCTAACTCCTTCTTACTACAATTTACCGAAGTTGGTTTAAAAAAAGCTATCTGGCTGTGTTTTCAACTGACCAATCAGGGTCTCAATGTTAACCTTAAGCTCTGCCTACAGAATTCTGTCTATCCAATGAGAAACATTATACTTTTCGTGGTGGGGCAATGTTCTTAACGTTTGCAATGTAACAGAGACGCGAAAAAGTCTCACGCTAAAACTTGCAGCTGGTGTGGCCCTTTTAGTGTTATCATAAGATCTATGCTGTTCTTCTGGAGGGCTCTATCTTTTAACATGGGCAGGGGGGGGGGGTGGTTCTGGCGGTCGGCTGGCGACGTGGGTGTCTGTCCCTTATCGTAGGGCCTTCTCGCTTACACGACTCTGCTCTCGGCTTCTGTTCTCGTTTCTCCCCTCGGAGCTGCGTCTGTTTCATGATGGGAAGGTATGACATGCATTTAGGCGTTCTTGTGTTAGTCTGTGGTATTCCATTTTCTCACTCGTTGGTCGTATTACTTTGGTTAATTTAATCTCAGGATTTATTCGGAGCTATGTGACATACTGCCGGATTTGCTTATCATGTCATGGTTTTCATGGAAGGTGTTGTATTTGCCTTACAAGGTGTTCAAGGACGTCATATTATTTCTTATCGTACTGAGAACTGCCTGAGAGTCTACAGAATCGAGGTCTTCAAGAGTGGAAATTCAGTGCACCCACAGAATAATAGCTCCAGCAACTAACTGTTTACTGTCATCCTCTGAGGTAATGGGGACACTATTCACACATTCACGAGCGAGTGGCAGCACACGCTAGACCCACAGGCCTAGTAGCCCATATTTAGAGCAATACCTACATTCCGACCTTCTGGTCTACAAGAGAGAGTTTCGGATTCTGACTATAATCATGCTGATGACGTGTTCTACTACTGCACATGCCTGTAAGTTTCCTGAATTTTATGTTGCTTTTTTTGCCCGTAGCCTGGGTAGCCGTCCTGTATGTAGCAGTAGTACATTGCTGGTGCAGCACTTTAGTACTAGAAGCAGATGCTGTTCTGATTTTATTCAATTATTGCACTGAGTCTATACGACTGCTGATTGTGACGTTCTGTGGGCGGAGAGTGTGATTACTCTGCTGCCTGTTCTGTTGTTCTTGGTTGGTGCCCTCTTGTGTGTCACAGGCACTGAAACACATGTGAGTGCATGATGCCCATTTTCCTATGGCGATTGCCTCTGGGTAGAATAGTGTTGATTGCCTAACATTCTATCGATGTCATTGTGTTTTTATGAAAGCCTAGGCTGTTAAAAACGTTTTTATAATGTATAAGCTCTCACCTGCACAAGTCTTAGCTGAAAACCCACAACACTCAAATGCTGCACTACCTTATCGAAACACATAAAACCTTCTGCATTCTTTGTGAACCGATACTGCAATGATCACCTTTGCCTCAGAATTTTTCGAATTTGTTATTAAAACATGGTGTGTCCTTTCGAAACTTATCCACTCACTTGGCACATACGTCTTTCCAGGCATATTAATCGTTCCGTTGATGCAATGCTGCAGCCTACTCCTACTGACGACCAAAGGGTTTCATAACTAAATAGAATACGTGACGAAATCTCAATCATCTATGATGCTACTTGTCAGACATCATCACCAGTTTGATTTTCGATTGCCGGCTGGAGTGGCCGAGCGGTTTAGGCGCTACAGTCTGTACTGTGACCTGTATGACAGGGAAACACGAATCCATTCGCACAAATGAAGCAATGTTCCATAGACACGAAATTTTATTAGTAGTCTCTTGTGAGGAACAGTATCGAAAGGCTTCTTTGTATCTAAAAGGTATGGAATAAACTTGAGATCTCCATTCGTTTGTTTTTTGAGAAAAGCTATTTGTGGCATCTACTCTACATTTGGATGTTTATTAACTGCCGGTTTCGATTCTTACAATGATCTTCACAGCAGAAAAACCGTGTACATCAATGTATCAAAAACACATTTTTTACATACACTGCCACTGGTATCTATTACTTCTTGCGAACAAAGAACTGCTTCAGTTCCACAAGAAAGTTTTTCTGAATCCGTGCTGACTGTATCAGTAGACCGTTACCTTGGAGGTAATAGTGGTTGAATACAGTATATGTTCCAAAATCCTACTGCAAATCGACGATAGTGATACGTGTCTGTATTTCAGCGGATTAATTCTATTTCGTTTCTAGAGTTTTGGTGTGACCTAAGCAACTTTGTAAACTTCTGGCGCGGGTATTTCACGATGTATTGCTTGTATAAGAATGCTAAGTATGTATACTCAGCCATCTGCACCACATATACGACTATGTTATAGTTCTGAAGGTGGCAGGAATAAAATACAGGGAGCGAAATGCTATTTACAATATGTACAGAAACCAGATGGCAGTTACAATAGTCGAGGAGCATGAAACGGAAGCAGTGGTTGGGAAGGGAGTGAGACAAGGTTGTAGCCTATCCCTGATGTTATTCAATCAGTATATTGAGCAAGCAATAAAGGAAACAAAAGAAAAATTCGGAGTAGATATTAAAATCCATGGAGAAAAAATAAAAACTTTGAGGTTCGCCGATGACATTGTAATGTTGTCAGAGACAGCAAAGGACTTGGAAGAGCAGCTGAACGGAATGGACAGTGTCTTGAAAGGAGGGTATAAGATGAACATCAACAAAAGCAAAACGAGGATAATGGAATGTAGTCGAACTAAGTCGAGTGATGCTGAGGGAATTAGATTAGGATATGAGACACTTAAAGTAGTAAAGGAGTTTTGCTATTTGGGGAGCAAAATAACTGACGGTGCTCGAAGTAGAGAGGACATAAAATGTAGACTGGCAATGGCAAGGAAAGCGTTTCTGAAGAAGAAAAATTTCTTAACATCGAGAATAGATTTATGTGTCAGGAAGTCGTTTCTGAAAATATTTGTATGGAGTGTAGCCATGTATGGAAGTGAAACGTGGACGATAAATAGTTTAGACAAGAAGAGAATAGAAGCTTTCGAAATGAGGTGCTACAGAAGAATGCTGAAGATTAGGTGGGTAGATCACATAACTAATGAGGAGATATTTAACAGAATTGGGGAGAAGAGGAGCTTGTGGCACAACTTGACTAGAAGAAGGGATCGGTTGGTAGCACATGTTCTGAGACATCGAGGGATCACCAATTTAGTATTGGAGGGCAGCGTGGAGGGTAAAAATCGTAGAGGGAGACCAAGAGATGAATACACTAAGCAGATTCAGTTGGATGTAGGCCGCAGTAGGTACTAGGAGATGAAGAAGCTTGCAGAGGAGAGTAGCATGGAGAGCTGCATCAAACCAGTCTCAGGACTGAAGACCACAACAACAACATGGTATATTTTATTTGTGATATGCTGGTGTCCCCTTCTACTTTTTCTTACAATTTGATGCAACATCACTATGTTATTTTTCAGTATTGTGAAAAGCATGTACATCTAATAATGTTAGCAGATCCGATGACAACAGCGCTGACCTGTCGAAACCGGTTTAGGAACAAAATGAATTACTAGTAATCTTGGCTAACTTGAAGAAAACTCGATTCTTCAAGATTAAAAACAAATTACCATTGATATCGGGCAATGAAGGTATGACTGTTTGTTGATCATTGTGTACTTTACGTATGACGAGAATATCTTATCATTTTCAGTACGATTTCGAGACAGAGTTTCTTTGTGGCAACTATTAAAACAACTTGCCCTGAGGTACGCATTAAGTTTAGAGCTTCTGTTAAACTTGGTCAATCTTTTAGATTTTGCGTTCTCTGAAATTCGGTATGTCTTTTTCATTGTTTGTGTAACAGTATTCTGACCTGTTTCGTATTCTAAAGGAAATGAGTACCATATTTTATTAATTTATTCGATATGCATACTTTACTGGATCATTAACGCTAGTCAATTTGGTCATCTCAAGCAACAGTTCGTAGCTACCTTATACGCAATACTAATGCTATACTGCAACATGAACTTTAGGCTAGTATGATCTATTCTGAGTAAATAATGATGTACTCACTGTTACTTCTTGTTCACTTTACATTAATTACCTGTCACGCAAATGGTTCAAAATGGCTCTGAGCACTATGGGATTTAACATCGGAGGTCATCAGTCCCCTACAACTTAGAACTGCTTAAACCTAAGTAACCTAAGGTTGTGTCGTGTTCCAGACTGAAGCGCCTAGAACCTCTCGGTCACACCGACCGGCTCACACAAGTGAGAGCGACATTTACGATGGTTATGTTTCATTATCCATTTAGTTGTTTTTCATTATACCCAAAATCACTCTCACACACATATCATCGTGCGATTTCCGCCCCGGTAGCTGAGTGGTCAGCGCGACAGAATGTCAATCGTAAGGGACCGGGTTCGAGTCCCGTCTGGGTCGGAGATTTTGTCCGCTCAGGGACTGGATGTTGTGTTGTCTTCATCATAATTTCATCCCCATCCGGCGCGCAGATGTCCCAAGGTGGCTGGACCTGCCCGGCAAGGGGCCTCCCGGCCAATGACGCCAAACACTCATTTCCATTTCCATCCTGCAATTCTAGACTACACTGCGGTGACTATCATATCTCACTTCACCCACACGTTCTTCACTGGAAATCATGCAACATGCCTGTGTGGACACTTACTACGAACTGAAAAAGTGCCTCAACGCGGTCGCTGATCTGAGTTATTAGGAGGTTCCGAGACCTCTGTCTGTTAGGTAAGTGGACTTTGTTATCTGCAGGAAAGCACAGCCTCTCCTTTGATGTATGGGCACGCTGGATGCTGCAAAGAGATCTGTCGGCTTTGGATGGCCATGTAGTATACATAAGCAAGTAGTATACATAGGACAGTAATAACACAGTATTCCAAAATACTTTGATGTCACGAGTGAAAGTTGGTCAAGGCATAGCCTGAGGCAATGCTTCTCTTCAGAAACTAATTATGTAACTAATATCCATAAATTTCTTAAGCATTCATAATAAAGCTGATTGTCTGTGTAATTTTTGCAGATTTAGTGTTTGTAGCTATGATTTGTAAATTATAGAATGCTTACAGATATATCTTCACGTCAGCAGCTTCGTATCCCAGATCTGGAATTAGATATGCGGTTTTGAAATTGATTAAATCTCGAAATTCATGTTTGAACGGGTTCTAGTATGTAGATGCCGATACTTTTGACCCTTTTTGAGCTTCCACCAAAGTTCAGGCTTTAGATAGACTATAATTTCATTATTTCTCAACATCGTACTGGCCTTTGTTTACGATTAAGATTCTAGTTTAGAGTTTCCAGTTATGTTATTATCATTTCTCCGTTGTTTCGCAGCATACTCTAACGTCGCATTGAATCCTCGTCTCT
The DNA here is from genome assembly GCF_021461385.2 of Schistocerca piceifrons. Lineage (NCBI taxonomy): Eukaryota > Metazoa > Arthropoda > Insecta > Orthoptera > Acrididae > Schistocerca > Schistocerca piceifrons. The sequence continues at coordinate 768,258,595 of NC_060140.1, read as the reverse complement.
GGACTGAGCTCCTCGCCACGAGTTCAAAACACAGAATTTTTCAGATGTGGCACAATGACTCTTGAGTGTTGGTAATTTTTTTCTCTATTCAATATACAGCTTAATTATACGTTGTAACTGTTATACATCATTCGGAGAGCCATCCCAGCTTGAGTTCACTGACAACTTTGTAGTTGAATAGCAACATTGTGAAAGTTCACTGTGCACACCGTAAGTTTCATAATTTTTTGGGCACTGTACTATACCACCGATTATCGTTTGGACGAGTTAGAGTTCTAGAAACAACATTAAACAAATTCTTAGTATTTTAAAAGTAGCTTCATTGTAACTAATTCTCAGGGACGACAATTATAAATATCTTCATCCATGTCGTCTTTATCTATCTCATCAGTCAGGACGCAAACGGAAGGTTTGAGTCCCTGTAGCAAAACTGTGCACAATGAAATCACATATATCTTTAGCCCGACATGATTCCATCCACGTGTATGCTGCGATTACAGTTTAGCTGTATATCGAGCGACACTCCTCCACTTTCGATGTAGCACATTAGTTTAACACATTACGCTTTCGAGTCCGACAATAAAATTCAGCACATTATCAGTTGTCAACAATTTCGCATAAAAAAAACTGCTACAGGCAGAGATATTACTCAAAGATCATCATAAACTTCCGTCAGCATTTAAATGATGAGGAAATGGTGGGCTGGAAGGGACGCGATAGGGAATTGCAATTGATCTTTACATGTGCATCTAATGAACCAGATCTTCGTCGACTGTACTGTCCAGAGAGTCACTTCTCAAATGCAGGAAAGTGGAGTTGTGCCATTGTACGAAACAAATAATATGAATTGAACTGTACAATAAATTTGAATAGAACTGTACAATAAATTACCGAAAGAGGTAAAAGAAATTACAAAAAGTCACTCATTTAAAAGGGCAGCTAAAAAGTACCTATTATGCAATACATATTGTACATTGACGGGTTAGTTAGATAAAACAGAGTAGGGGTTTGGTGAAAAATGTTATAAATATAAATAGTAATAATGATTATAAAACATCCAACATTCCACATAACATCTTCACACTTTGTTTTTTCCTTCTTTTTTGCTTTTGTTGGAAAACTTACCCCCAAGCTATGCATTGCACAATACTAACATCTGTTCCTCTTTCTGAGCTCAACATCTTAGTCATTATAGAGGGATGCCGACTCAGTTTTTCAGGATAGAAAATGGGAAGTTGTGCTGCAGAGAATGGCCCAGAGATCACTACTGCATGTGTGTGTGTGTGTGTGTGTGTGTGTGTGTGTGTGTGTGTGTGTGTGTGTGTGGTGAGGGAAGTGTTATGAAATAATAATGTGTGTGTAGTGTTTGCAGTGACCAACAGTGAGATTAGTGAGATATGAGTGAACAGTGTGGCATTACATTATTTAGTAAGTTATTTGAAAAAAAAAAGATTGTGTACCAGGAGTAAATCAAATGATTGTCTGTAACTACAAGTCTGTAAATGAATGTGTATACTAATCATCTTATATTAAATTGGTCTAAGCTTGTACATACATTGACATGTCCTATATCCTTGTAAAGAGAGATCTACAGATGAATAAAGCTACCACTATTAGTACTACTACTACTAAATGCCCTCAGTCCATCCTAGAGAATTGACGTGTTTTGACACTTGCACACTTGTAGCTACTTTATTTAAGCAGCAAAACTTTTGTGATATGTAATATACATCTGGGAACTGATGTCCGATAGGTCGATTTCTGAGGTTGTGTGTTATCTTATAATTTTCTCATTTCTCATTCCAATGAGATAAGCAAATGGTGATAAAGATGTCTAATACGAGCCACATAGTTTCTGTTCTATATGACCAAAAGTCAATTACTGTCATACATTTCCCCTCGTAAAACGGTTTTCGCTTCTATACCTGCACTGACTCACTGTCCAGATTTCAGTTCCTTCTCCACAGTGTAACGATCCGTTCATACCTCGTCTGATGCTTCTAAGTATTACCGAAAATGATTCATCCTATGCCTTCATTTTTTAAACACATTCTAGAAAATTTAAGTTCGTGACCTTATCTTCTTTGCAAACAGTCTTCATCAAGACGTTATACTCCCATTCTGAATGCGGATGTAACGTACTTCAAACATGCAACAGTTAATTTTATCGTGAGAAGCTTCAGGCTTTCGTGGGATATCAGTTAAGAAAAATCTAAATCCTGTTCAATCCATGTTTCTACGGATATATCTTTTTATGTAATTTAATAATGCACGGTTTAGAAGTTGGTCAGAAAGTCCTCAGTTGCTTCTCGATCGTAGTCCACATTAGTTTAACGGTTTAACGCTTTCCTTACAGCCTCTGTCACCTAAGAGAGGCGAATATGTAAAACACAACTGCAGCTTTACATCATTTTTCCCACATTATATGCACAAGAAACAAATTGTGAAAGAAAATTTCGTTAGCTGAATAAAAATGGAAGGAATAATTACAACTTATGAAAGAAATGGATACAAAACGTCACACATGAAATGGCTGAACGAGTGGACAAAGCTAGGACGGGGATAATGAGCAGTACAAAGGAGAATAACGATGTGCCTAACATAAAATGTGCTGTCCATTCAGAAGTAGAAAATGCGAAAGAGTTCTTGCACCTAGTAATCTCAAACACATAGGGTGATTAAGCAAGAAAGGTACCAGAAGTATGAAATGGCACAACCGAAAAAATACAGCTTCATTAAATACTACAGATATCAGTTATTGATTTGGGAATGAGGAAGATGTTTCTGAAACTCTGTGTCTGGTGCTCGGTGTTGTATAAGATTGCAACGGAGAGATGAACCTTAAATATGTAGAAGCAGAAACTAGAATTGTGTGAATTATGGCGTTAGGAAAGAGGGTCAAGAGCTGAGCTGATAGATATATTCTATTTGAGGTGATTTTTGATTACTTTTTACGACATTACCTTTCACGACAGAGTTTCATTCAGTAATAAATATGTTTTGAAAACATTCTGCCTTTAGCAAAGCGTAATTTCTACATAAAATTTTTTAGGCTTTCGTGGCCACTTGTAGACAGATTTGATGCTGACGATCGTCATTTAATCTTCAGCCAAAATGATTTTCCTGGAGTTTCAGTAGGACCTGTTTCTGGTATTTCCAACGGTTCCCCCTCAACGCACCAACAATGGAAGCTGAAGCTTCGAGAATGTCAGCTATTAATGGTGAAGAAACGTCAGAAAAATCATTAAATTTCATCTGGAGTTACCGACACGAAAGCCAATGAGCAGTACCTCATTAATTCATATTTTATCATCGATACATACTTCAGTGTCATCAATGGTTTCCGCTTATTTCTCTGTTACGTAAGTAAAATGTTACGTGACACTAAATATGCTTTTGGAATTATAGCTACAGTGTTCAAAAGTTTTAGCAAAATCACATATCTTAATAGCATATGTGGTTATTGATGTTACTGTCTGTCATCTGAAGTTTAGCTGACATTTCAAACCGGGTAACAAACACTAGTTGATAAACATAAAATTAAATGGAATCCACTGATAATGTTGAAGTATTACTGAACTTTTAAAGCTGATATTAGAAGAAAGTTTGTTTCGCTCAAGGTTCAAATGGTTCAAATGGCTCTGAGCACTATGGAACTCAACATCTTAGGTCATAAGTCCCCTAGAACTTAGAACTACTTAAACCTAAGTAACCTAAGGACATCACACACACCCATGCCCGAGCCGGGATTCGAACCTGCGACCGTAGCAGTCCTGCGTTTCCGGACTGCAGCGCCAGAACCGCTAGACCACCGCGGCCGGCTTCGCTCAAGGTAGAATATGTTCTAAAAATACGAGTATTTATTGCGGATAGAAGAAGTTCAGACTAAAGACATATAAACAGGAAGACGTTAGAAAAGAAATGTGTGGAACACTCTTATCAGGAGAAGGAACCGGTTAGTGAGACATCCGCTGCAGCACCCAAGAGTCACCTACACATACGAGATTAGAAGAAGATTGGAAAATAAAGGAGAACAGCGAAAAGTAGATTAAAGGCTGATGAATTATTAATGGAAACTGACACCTACTAACCATAGACTGTTCATTTTTTTTGTAGATTTTGAACAAATAATTATCAAGATCAGGCTTTCCAGCAATCAACACAAGCGATATCCCTAAAAATTCATCAGCTGAATCTATCACCTTCATACTTGCTAAAGACGTGGCTCATCAGTGTCACTGTTGATGATATTGTCAGAGCTGAGGTTCAAACTCTCGGAGCATTTCTGTCTTCGTCTGCGGAAGCTTCGGAATGAAACCGTTCGCGTCAGCGCCATAATTATTTGGGTATTAGGCAGATTATAGAGGCCCCTCCGAACAGCATTTTCTCCACCAGGAAGGATCTGCTCTGTCGGGAAGGTTTATCTCCTGCCCTTTAGAGACAGCCGTCAGTGAAGAAAGCCTGGCGACCCTTCTTACAACTTCCATTGAAAAGACGGCTTTGACAAGTGACTATAAATGCGAACGAAGCAGTTGCTCTCTTTTCAGATGAAATGCTCACCAGTACTTCGCATTCAAAAAGCTACCTGTTGCGAAATTTAAATCCGTGAGTTTCAATGTGAAAGCTTTAAAGAACCAACAAGTACATTCTCGATTCAAGATTCTATATTAGCCATTTCTTTTGCTATTATTAACAGTTGATGGTTATTTATAAGCGGTTAGAATAGTATACTTTAAGCAACGATGAATACTAAAAAAATTGAGGAATCATACAACTCGTATGAATATGTTTATGACGCACGTCATTACATTCAGTATATCCTCTGCTGGTACGTGTGAATTGTTCACTTTTAATTCTGAAATGGGAGAGGTGTAGTCTTTGATAAAGTACTGAAGAATTCTGGATTTCATGTTTAACGAGTACCTTTAATTGTAACCTTAATATATTTAACGTTGCAGTAGGCAGACATAATCTGATTGTTTGCATTCAATGCTTCAATTTCTAAGAAGAAAGATTTTTGTTACGTTATCAGACAGCTTGCGAGTTGTTGAATATCATCCTCGCTCGATTCTTTTATAAATTTTCAAAAGAGTCGGAGAAACATCTTGTCCACGTGACGCAATCGACAAAAATTTTTTATTGGTTACAAGTCACAAAATGCGGTCTTCAAGAAATGTAACAACGCACAGTACTATAATGTAAGTGCAACTTGTTCTTCATTTCTCCTACTCACTGCATCATCAGTGTACTTTCTTAATTGCTCGCGATATATCATGGAAAGAGAACAGAGCTAATTTCGTGTTAATAGTTGCAAAAAATTTTCACGAAAAGGTTCCAGAAATTTTCGCTGAGGCCATGTTCATCCGCGTAGTGCGACGCTGGACATAGGTTACGCTATGTAGACAGATCTTACCACCAAGTTTACGAGGATATGCTGAAATGTAATGCCTCAGAATTTTTTGAAGTCAAAACTCGTAAAACTTTTTAAATGGAACAATGTTATCGACAGTCTGCATCTTTTTCTTCATGTTTACATATTTATTTCCCAACATAGTGATTCTGACGACGAACACATTTCTCCCGACGAGAGATCAGTTTTGTTGATACCGTCACTGTAGAATATTTTACTTTGTTTACATATCCACAAACTCTTACCTCTGCTTCATCACTATCGAAGTGAATTCCTCGAAGGTGTCCCTTAAGTTGTGAAAGCAGAAGAAAATTGAATGGGGACAAGTCGTGATTGCATGAAGGACGATCGATGAGTGTGAAGCTAACGCGTCGGATCGTGGCAGATGTCAATGTCACAGCGCTCGTGTGTGGTCTGGCATCGTAACGCTGAAGGAGAGAGTACTCTGTGTGTGCACGAACTCTTCGAATTTTAATTTGGATTACAGCAAAGTGTCTCTCGTGCACCGACCTATTTACGTTATACATCGGCGCGTTGCACTCTACAATTCGCAGCCGTCTAACGGCATAGGGTCGGAACTTTAAGCTGTAAATTCGGCCGAGTAATATGTATGACACATAATACCTCAACTCTTCAGCATGCAATCGTATCACATATCCGAATTACAACACTTAGAAGGTGCTGCAAGCCCACTAAAGAGAGTACCTACACTGCGATTGTTTATTCTTTAAGGAGTATTACTACGCAGTACGGGAAACACCCCAGTTAGAGCTGACAGACGACACAGAAAAAGTACGAAGTAAAGCAGTTCGTTTTGTATTATTACGAAATAGGGACAGAGTGTAACGGATATGATGTGCGAATTGCTGCGGCTGTGGCTAAAATAAATCCACTTTCCGTTCCGGTAACATGTTTTCAGAAAAATATCCATCACGAACGTTAATCTCAGAATACCGGTTTGTTATCCCCACCTACATAAGAAGAAGTGATAACCACGATAAAACAACAGAAATTCCCGCATTCACGTGAGAACTAACTAGTTCGTTTATCCCACGTGCTGCTGAAGAGTGGAACGGTAGAGAAATAGCCTCAAAGAGTCAATTACAGAGTTATCGTAGCAAGGTGGTCAGATACAGTCTGAAAAGCCTGTCATGGTGTTGCTGTGTAGGTTGTGCTGAGAAATAATTGTAAAGCAAAAAATCTTATAAGTTGTGCCGTTGCCGAATGAACCAGCACTGTAGTTAGCCAATCAGGCCGTAATGCGCGCAAATTCAAGGGACTTGTCAGATACTGTTAGTATCAGTTGTTCTTGTGGCGGCGACGATACCATAAGAGGCAGCTAAGCCTTTTGCTTCGGTTCCATCCTTACTACCGTCCTATGTCCAATTTTTGTGTCGCACTCTTTTTCGGCTTTAGGAAACAATGCAAATAACACGTTTGTCGATTCCTTGTCTGGCAGGCCGCTTGAATTCGACTAACTTCATTGCTAATTATCTCGGAAGCGTCGCAACGTATTGAATATTTTTCGTAACAGTTGTCTGTCAGCACAACCTACGCTGATACACCCTGACAAGCTTTTCAGACTAGTTTCTGACTACCTTGTACATTGCGCACAGGCAGAAAAATATTTGTCTGCATCGGTACTGTTGCGTCCTAAACACTCCTTTCCAAAAAAGTGTGTGTCAAAGAGATTCATCCAAATTTACAAGACTGCAGCTTAACTATGTTTGACTGTAGTAAGCTGAAATGAATTTTAGCTTAGGCATCGAAAATAAGACTTTTCCTAAGCAACAGTTGTGAGTGGGGGCGTCCTGGTGCTGTTGGCTAGCTACCTTTTACATTGCCCCGTGAAAAATGCATAGAGGTGTCGATATCACAGCAACAAAAGACCTCGTGCGTTCTTCAATTGGAGCAATTCTCTTACAATTTTGCTCCCAGACGTACGTGATGAGCTTGATTACCGCTGTTGTGGATCCAGTCAAGGGCACACTGCACGTGTGTGAAAGGCGAATGAAAACTGTGATACTGAATGTAAATGAATAAAACTACCCCAACGATTTAGGCACATGCATGTAAATGACATATCCTTCTCAAACCGGATAGTTATTTTAAAAATACCTATACGCAAGTAAAAATTCGCCTCAATTTTCCCCGTAATTCCTTTAGGAGATAGTCCTGTGGAGTCGGATGAACATGCCTGTAACGTTCTGTGTAACAGGAGTCAGTACAAGGCCGCACTGACAATCACGTGAAGTCTTATCCCCTCACTGCAGTAGTATACGAAGTACGCTGAAAAAATTATTTTGAAAAGAATTTAATTTGTTCACCTACATCGATTGTACCTGTTTGGAATAGCCCGCATTCAATGTATGCCAGCACTCTTTTCATCCCCGAGACGTCTCTGGAACTCGAGGTTTTGGATATCTTTTGGCTTTCTCTGCAATACGTCTTTAATCTCGTCTATGCTTCTACAACAGTGTTTCTCAACCTTTCTGTCATGATTATCCCGAAGTGTAATAGAGCATTCAGATATGAAAGAGTAGCATCCTTTCACCTGCTCCTCCTCCGCCCTATCAGCAGTACTGCCTAACTTGTTATAGAATGAAAAAGAACTTTCTTTGCTTTATTTTTGAAATGACGGAAACAAAAGATACTCAGTGTTTTATTAAACTACGAACCAATGAGTGAACTAGAGAAAGGGTAAAGCTTTTTTCTAACAAACATCCTTTTATATATTGCTGAAGCAGTTTTCAGTGCACGGCGAGTCGTACCAATAACTCCTTCACAGACAAGTAAACTAATTATTCACACTGATTATAGGCCCTTGTTAGCGAAACCTGACTTCCCTGCGCTAATCTAATCGCTAGTGACACTTCCTTTATCCATACCACGTACGCACATTTAAAATCAACCAAGTTAAATTATGTGTACTATAGTTATTGTTTGTAAAGGACTTGATTGCTTCACTGACAGAAATTGGGAGACTGCAGGATGCCAATCCTTTGCATCTGACCACTCCCACTAATAATAGCAGTATACGAAATATACAGAGTGCCTCAAACTTTTCAAGTCAGATTTATACAGGTGGTAGTGTGTCCACAGCTGAGATAGGGAACCAATGGACTAAACACATATTTACTGTGTTACGGACATACATAGCGTACAGTCCATAACAACAACGTAGCTCATAGTAACTGTTAAAAACAACGACAGCCAAACTCAATACGTATGTTGCAAGGGCGCACGCAGTGCTACCGCACTCTCGTAAAGATCCAGGTGTCTGTTGTACACTGGAACAGATAGCGCCTGATAAACAGCGTACACCTCTGACCACCAAACAGACATACTGTGCACAACTTAGTTCATAGTTCGTGCGTCATTTGATGACGGCGTGCATCCCATCGAAGCATTTATCTGTGCCGCATGCACACCACTATCCCTGGTGTGAGTTGTTTATTGCATTAAACAGTTTATGATGTGTTCACGGTGAGGTATGTTACTGTGTACAGTGCATGACAAGTAGTCGAACATGGAAACTCACTTGTAAAGAAAGTTGGCAGATATACATTTAAAAACGGTGCAGCAGTACGTAGTAGCCATAAAGCAGCACGAATGTAAAGAGAATACTTTGCCAACAGGTCTCATCGTATATATAACAAGTTCATCTCCGTAGATACCAACTTACGAGAGATGAAGACAACACCACTAAGTGCCGGATGAGGTTTCCAACAAATAAATGGCCGAACACCAGACTTTGTGGAGATGGTGTATGATCGTGTGGCTGACCATCCGTCAGTAACCATCTGGCAACTTGCCCACGAAACACGCACTTCGAACGATACAGTGTGGAGAGTATTGCTGGGACACGTATTACACTCCTATCATAAAGAACGTCTACAAGCTCTGGGACCAACGAACACTGAGCCTCGCATTCACTTTTGTCAGTGGATACAGTTTGTATTCTTCAATTCGTGATGCTTTCTTTAACCACAGCAACAGCCATGTCTGGAGTGAGGAAAATCCCCAGGCCATGCACAACGTGGGCAACCATTAACGATTCTTTGTGAACGAATGGGCGGGTACTGCCGAAGATCACCTCATAGGACCTTATCTGCTGTCTCCCCGTTTGACTGTCCACGTTAACTGGTGTTCCTGCGGGATGTGCTGCGACACTTCTTGCAGGCAGTGTCCTTTGTTGTCCGTGAAAGGTACAACACGACGGTGCTCCAGTACATTTCGATTTTAATGTCCGCGAGAAACTGAACAGCATATACCTTCATCGCTACTGTGTCTTACGGCCAGCCCCATTGCTGGGTCTCATGCCTTTGGACTTTTTCCTCTGGGGTTACTTCAAGACATCAATGTATGAAACACCCTTAAAGACCTGCTTGCTAGGATCCAACCTGACTGCCCCTTGGTACAATAGACATCAGTCATTATTGCGAGAGTGCAGCAGAACATTATGACCCATTGTCATGTTTGCATTATGACTGGTGGCCGTTAGGTCGAACAATTGCTATGAGCTAAGTTCTTGTTATGCAGTGTACGCTGCGTATATCCATAACAAAGTAAATATCTAATCTCCGACCATTGGCTTTCTGTCTCAGTATGATAGTGAAATTCGAAACACGGTTGAGAACAAATTTCTTTTATTCCCGCCTGTGATCACAAAATTGTTAGGGCCTTATACTATCGTTTTCGAACAGTGATGACGATCTTCACATCTGCTTTAAAATATAATGAAGCGATAGTGGGATCATCGAAAGATGCACACAAAATCAGCATAGCATCATCAGACATATTCAAAATATGATATATAGTAGGCCACACTGTCGGCGGAATCATCTGGTTAAAAAAAAAAAAAAAAAGAAACTGCTCATAACGAAACTGTACAGTTTATGAACTGCAGCGCTGCTAACGGGACGACTCCACCGATACTGCAGCCTAGTAAATAGCTATTATATATATATATATATATATATATATATATATATATATATATATATATATATATATATATATATATATATATATGCTTGTGTATCTCTCAAGCAGAGGATGAAGAGAGAGAGAAAAATATATGAGAGTATTCAACCGGTAATTCAGTACGTAAAGGGAGAGGAAAATGTTACAATAGTTGGGGTTTCAATGCAGTTTTATAGGAAAAAGTAGAAGAAAGAGTTTCTAAATAATGTGATCTTGGTAGTAGGAATGAGAGAGGAGATGGGCTACTGGAGTTCTCCTGTGAGATGAGGAGGTATACTTCGACTGCCGGGAACATGAAAGTTGCAGTGACGTTACATCATCGTCAGGCAGAGATTCTGAAATCAGACATTGCATTTACGGGCTTTAAAAGAAATGTGGCCCTGAGATACGTACCCTCAGACTCAGAGTGGAAATATTAAAAGTTTTGGCTTGTTACGTTGTCTAGGGATTGGGATACGTAGTTGACGCTTTACAAACCAAATACCGCTGAGTCTACAGTACACAATATGAATATACACATGAATCGAGTGGTCTAGGGTTCCTATCACTCGGTAATTGCGAATTTCGAATGTAACATAGAAATCTATAAATGAAAGATTGCAACTAAATAAAATCTGCAGGTACTACTTTTAATGACTTTAATTGATGAGTACGATAGCAGAAGTACCTTCAAGATGGACGTTTATTACTGCAAACCACTTATTGGTGTCGAAGGTCCAGCAATTAAATAAAAGTTGAATAGCGAGGACACAATAGATTCCTCCTTCACGTAATTAGTTATAAACAACAACATAGCTCCCGAGATATTCAGTTCTAAACGTATACTACGTCTTCACTGCAGAAGCCACGGAAACCTCAGAAGTTCACAAGTCAGCACTATGAAATATTTGTATCTCCCGGAACCATGCGCAAACTGCTCAACACTCTTCAAGTATTTCCTGTGACTCTATGTTGCGTCTTCCCGTCCAGAATTCTCTTGCGTCCTGTGCTACCCGATGTTCTTATCCCACTTCCATACAGTCCCTCCATTGACTTCGGTAGTCACCTACCGTTGTAACAAGATCTGTGATTGGCTAGAGCACTCCCGCCATGTCTTCAAGCCAACGCACCCTCACAAACATGTTGAAACACTTACGAAATGCTGGATTTACATTTAAATAACTTGAAATTACATAAACATTCCTACGGCTGGATCATTAACACGCTATAACACACGTCATGAAATACATAAACAGATTAAATCAACATATATCAACGGAACGGAAGCAAAAGTAGGCCAGTAGCCTAATGCCTCTGTGCTTTCTAGAACACAGTAAATATTTGACCAATTTCTTCATAAACAGTGTATATCGGATATGAACAAAGACATAGACGAATAAATGTATCTATAAGCATTCTCCTACCTTTTTTTCGTGTAACTGTGGAGTACTTATGGCCTGACACTATCTATAGTAGCCATCCACTTTGACCTCCAATAACTCATGTACTATTCACGTTACATGCCTGTTGTTCATACCAATTTAGGGTTACGCTAATAGCTTTCTAAAAACATGTCGATCGACAAAATCGGATTCACCGTTTAGAATTTGTAAACTCGTTGTTGGGTGTTACTTGTATAATTTACGGTCAGATACTAAACTTTAAACTAATAAAGATATGGAAAATCTGATTACATCGTCAGAACCGTCGTGCAAATAATGGTAATGTATATGTATCTTTAAATGTATCATGATTCCTCAGGCCATTATTAATTTCTACATGTACTGTCAAGTATCTGTCATCATAGTTTCACAAAGTCCACCATCTTTGGCACTCCAGGCATACAAATCTTCTTCATCGACACAAAGCACAGTCCTCGACATAACAATAACTTGCTCCGGCTAATGTTTGGTACCACGCGGTTGCTAACGAGCCCCCGTTTGCAGAGTATTTGGAGTAACGGTGAAGGCCTTACTTAAGTAAAATTACAATATCTTCTCGGCTAATGGCTTAAATAATATTTCATATCAGCTAAGGAAATTCTTTAAAAGCCAAGCATTTACAAATTTCAGCTAAAGGCCATATCAAGGAAAATTCAAGTTAATTCTTCGGCTGAAAGCCCAATGAAAAAAATTTTCCTCACATCATAAAAGAGAGGCTTCAGAGATAAGTTTTTACCCAGTACAACAGAAAAACATCTTAAGAAAACTTGAAATATCTTGTCGGCTGAAGGCCCAAACAATTACTCAAGAATAATTAAAGACAACCTTAAGATAAAGACTTGCAGAACTTGGCTGAAGGCCGTTTCAAGAATTCAATATAATTAAAGAGAAACATTACAGACAAGGAGTTACATATTGAAGCCACAGATTCTGACACAAACGTGCCTGAATGCCTAAATACTGAGCAACAAGAATTTTAAATAAAAACGCGTGTGAAGGCCTAATCTTAAAATAGTTGTCATGAAGTCCGGTTGAAGGCCATATACTAAACTTAAAACAGACAATATTAATACACTGCTGAAGGGCTGGCCCAGTACCTGCGAGCTAATAAAATGACAACCACAAACAACAAACAGCGGTGCTCAGAAGTGTTCCAAGGGTCGGCCTGTGGAGGAATCTCTAACCACAGTTTAGGTGAGACAGGCAGCCAAGCGCAACACTAAAAAATCAGGTTGTAACACTACCTAGGGACGGCTGAAGGACCAACCAACAACCCAATCAATTCCCTGTATCGCAACCGACCAACTGCCTATTCCAGTGCGCAGAGAGCATTCATCTGCTCAGTGGAAATCACAGAAGCTACACAAAATTCGACGTAAAAACACTTGCACATGAACTCGAACAATCGTAAAAGCAATCGCTGTGGAACAACAAGGACGAATCAATTCTTTACACAGAGTGTTTCCACAAGCGGTAGGCGACCAAATACAGGTCGTCCGACGAGACGACCGACCGAACGACCAACCCAGGTCGTTCCCACTCAAATTACGTGTGTCTGCGAAGGTAGGGCAAGTCTTGGCTGTCCGAAGCTGACTGTAGCTCCAAGCCCACTCAACTCCATGTCCGTTCGGAACTCAGAGACACAGCGACCCGGGCACACTGGCTAGGACCCATCCACGCACAGGTACCTCTTGCCCATTGGCTACGAAATCTCTGTACAACGAAGAAACCGACCCACGTCCGGCACGATGACCAAGAGACGAGGCCCAGAAATGGTCAAAAGACCCAATACACGTCGCCCAATGAGACGGCCAACCGAACGACCAACCAACGGTCGTCTCGCTCCAATCTCTTTCCGTCGGACAGTTCATGTGTGTCGCCAGCAGTCGCCGAGCACTGGCTCTCCTCACCTCATTGGCGCTCCGTCCCCGACTGCTACGTTCGTACTGAACCGCTGGTTTGTCCCAGACTTCACTGCTGATGAATCCGGGCTCAACTTCAGACAGACCACACCCCGGAAATCTAGCGGTCGCTCCAGAGATAGTAAGACAGTGCACTTAACGATAAGCGCTGCTGCTGCCACTCACGGGCAAGCAAACCAGCAACTTAGCGACGCCAGTAAATCGGCAGAAACGAGACGGCAATACGGTAGGAGAAGATGACAAACAATAAAGGGAATGAACACGAGCCGGGGATGGCTCACTTGGCAGCAAAGTAATCCATGATGGACCGAACAAGGGGGACGTAAAAAGCAGACTAATACTTGCAAAACAAGTACTCCTGGCCCTGAGAAGTCTACTCGTATCAAACATAGGCCTTAATTTGAGGAAGAAATTTCTGAGAGTATACGTTTGGACACTGAACTGTATGGTAGTGAAACAGGGACTGTGGGATATCTGGAGCAGGGGAGAATCGAGGTATTTGAGATGTTGTGCAACGAAAGAACGTAGAAAATTTGGTGGACTGATAAGCTAAGGAACTAGGAGGCTTCCTGCGAATCGGTGAAGAAAGGAATACACGGGAAACACTAACAAGAAGAAACGACTCAGTGACAGGACATCTGTTAAAACTCCAGGGGATAAATGCCATAGTACTAGAGGGAGCTGTATTGGCTGAAAACTGTAGAGAAGACAAAGAATGCAATACATGCTGCAAATATTTAAGGATCTAGGTTGCTGCTGCTACTCTGGGATGAAAAGCTTGACACAGCAGAGAAATCTGTGGCAGGCCACATCACACCAGTCACAAGGCTGATTACGCAAACAACCAAAAAATGTTTCATTGTTTCATAGGAAGATGGGTTTTTCACATAGCCTGAATTATACATTAACCCAGATCGCTCTCACTTCCGGTCCCAAGACGCGGCCATTGTACATCATCACCCCGATGACGTGGGCCATATCTCGCTTAATATGCGCCATGCTGTTGTTTTGTCATCTTCGTCAAACATGGTGCAAACCGCTTAAAACTAAATAGATTACTAGATTAGAAGCAAACGTACAGCTATTAGTGGACATTATTATGGGTCGTGTCCACACCACACCTTTCATGGCGGCTTGAACTCTGCTGCAGATACCTTCAATGAGGTGTCTGAATGTCTGTGATGGAGTAACAGTTTATTCTCAAGCGCCGAACCAGAGAGGACAAAGGTGTTCGACGTTGGTGTTTGAAGCAAAGTCGACTCTCTGACATCCCAAAGGTGGTTCCATATGGTTAAGGCAGGGAGTCAGGCTATAACAGTCACAGATGCTGCATTATCGGAAAGTGATTGTCATGCTGGTACGATCATCATCTCAGAGCTATTCTCCTACTGTACACAATACGAAATGCAGCAAAATATGTCCATAAGCTTTCGTCAAATGAATATCGTAACACCACCGCCTTCGTTAAGCAAGCAAGGACGGAAAATTGGGTTTAACGTCCCGTCGACATCGAGTCATTATAGACGAAACACAAATTCGGATGGCGCCAAGAAGGAGGAAGGAAATCGGTGATGCATTTTGAAAAGAACCGTATGAGCATTTGCCTGAAGTCATTTAGGGAAATCACGGAAAACTTAAGTCTTGATGGTTTGGAGCTGGTTTGAACCGTCGTCTTTCCGATTCCGAGTCCAGTGTGCTAACCACTGCGTCACAACCTCCTTCGCAGTTCACTGTGGGCACCACACGTGATGGCAGTTAATGATTTCAAGTATTCGCGAAATCTGAAATTTTCCATACTCTACCACAATGTGTGGCTTGTCATGAGCTGCTCCACTAGGCTACCCCGAGTTTTTTCAACTCCCTATGCACAGTCACTGCACTAATTCGACTTGTGGTAGCACCTAGTAACTCAAGAATGATTTCTTCCACTGATTTCTTACAGTTAGGCTCCGCAGTTCTAGACGGTCCCTGTCCTTGCTACTTGACCTTTGTCTGGTTTTAATTTAGCTGTGGTTGTTCCTTTGCATTGCCACTTTAAAGTCATAGTGTCAACAGTTGACTTGGGCAGCTTATGAAGGGTTAAAATATCTCAGATGACGTTGTAACTCACGTAAAGTCTACTTACTAGTCCATATTTGACGACACTGAGCTGCTCGACCCGTTCTGCTGATAACAGAATACTTTCCACCTCATTGTATATTCATGGGCCCGCCTCTCACGTTGTCTAGCGGTGACCTGCAGATTACGTATCGCTGTCGAGCTGCTTTTGCTCAGATCGTCTACGGGGTAGACTGCTATAGATGCAATTGAAAAGGGCAGGTAGAAGTCATTGTAAGAAGCAACTAACTATAATAAATAAAGTGCCGCGAACCAACGATTTCCCCATATATGACGTATGCACAAGTGCCATTTGCCAATAACATAGCACTCTAAATGCCTCAGACTACATTTATGCAACAGTTTATAGAGTGAAAAGGTGCGCATGAGGAACATGCATGATTGTGCACTGTAACACTGAGGTGTGGCTGTCCAGGGATATGTAGCACGAATCTTCGATTGTAAGTGTACCGATAGTGTCACCCAATAACAAGTTTTCCCAGGCTCCCCGGCTAGAACACACTGATCTTACTGGGTGGACATATAAAGCCTTGGGGTATTCCAGCACTGTTCATATCGTCGGAGAACTCTGGGAAAACACCTGAATGGTTGTCACTTACTTTATAATTAATATTTTATTTATTTATTAAGTTTGGAGAATGATCCATACCTTGGTAAATATAGTGCGTCGTTTCCTACTAAAAACTAGACAGTTTTCCGAATTTTAATACTTTCCTTGATTTTATATAATTAAATTGTTCATTAACAAATTCGATTGGTAAGAAGAAAATAATCCACGAAAGGAAAGATGTAGATTACAAAATAGGTCCTTTTACATAGCTTTTCAAATGCGAGGGCTTCGGTAAACACTTTGAGCCTGAATTAGCATATTCTACACTACTACAGTTACTAGTATATGTGTGTATGTTGTATATTAACTGTACGTCTACAAGGCCTGGCTGTGCTATTTGTTACTACAATTGCTTCCTTCACTTAAACTGCATTGTAAATGGGAGAGGAGCTTCGGGAGGTGACCTTGAGACTTGTATCACTGAACGGCACTTCTTATCTATGTTGTGCTCTTGTGTTCGAGCTTTCACTTCTTATTATACTGCATACATACGTTTATAAATGTTTCAATAAGTTCACATGCTTTACAGTTTGCATCTTATACGCCTCACAAATTACTCGTTTACGTGCTTGAAAATAATAATCCAAAGAACTATATAATTATTTGTTTTACTTGTACTGTAAGGTAATGCTGTACAAACGACACCGCCATCACCCGAACTTGAGCCAATCACAAGGCACTAGAGGCGCAAAATCTCCTCTCCCACACAACAGCACAAACTCATGTTGAACCAGCGCAAGAATTAAGAAACGTGCGTCTCTGAAAAAAAAAAAAAAAAAAAAAAAGCAGCCAGTTAATGGCTTTTTTAAGTTTTCGCAGAGGGGGAAGATGATTTTCTCCTAAGTCCTGTCACTTCCCAAAGCAACAAGCGAACAGATAGAATCTTAATCTAACTCGCCTCTGCCTTGGAGTTTATTAGTCCTAGCTATGAAGTGTAATAAAGATTCTATCTCTAAAGGTTTGTCAGGAGTTTCTTATACAACCGAGACGGCTGATATAAGTGGTTCATAGGCCTATTTGAAGTATCGACGAACATAAAACAGGTGAATTTTATTACGCGTGGCTCTGCACAGAATGCCCAGTTTACGACTTCATTGTGTAGACTGTCGCCCCAAGCCCAGGCCTCTGCTGGCGCCGCGGTATGTATCACAGCATTGTTCTGTTGGAGACCTGTCATGACGAGGGACTGCCCTGTCTGCCCTGTACGGCTGTGGGCCAGTCTGGCAATATTTACTGATGGATGGGATCGCCGCCAGTTGCTTTCAACTCCCAAGTTTCCAAAGCTCAGAACCGTAAAAGTACCTCACGTTTTTAGCGCCCTATCAGGCTCCATCAACGTCTGCTGAGGCCGTTAATATTGTAGAGTGTCGCTCAAGGTGCGTCAGGTTGTAACAAAATCTTTAATAATTTTCCGTATACAAAAAACAGGTGAGAGAGTAACTTGTCCTCTCTCACTGCCTCTACCTGCCGCTGATTTCTGCGTAGGTAGTGTCTCACTTCAATATTGTTTAGTGTGACACGAACCAGGGGAAATCATTGAAAATAAAAGGGGAATCTCATCCTTATAACTGATATATATGTGAAAAAAGGTATCTTTGCCTATCAGGATTGCACACGGCTGAAACACATCCTAGCTTGACCTCATTCATTCCAGGGTTCATTCACTGACGTAAAACGACAAGCCAGCAACAGTAAATTAAAATATTGCTGTTAGTAGTACGAATTACGTTAGACTCAGGGGTCATTCCTACTTCACAGACTTCCGTTAAATATTTGACAAGTGGTTAAAAGGCTTTCCAGCAAAGAAATATGCCCATTCACACCATATCCTGAGGTCCGAGATGTCTAATATCTCTAATCATTTACAATGTCATGGAGTATGAGCTGTTCCCTGCTCATTCATTTACCCCTGATATATCACACAAAAAGATATTACATAATAGTATTACAGAGAGGTATCGTATCGCTCCCTCCACAAGAGCCCCTGGGGAGACAAATTTTACAATTGAAAATGTCACATGAATTGAGAACATGGCACTTATGCACACGCATAAACTGTAAGTGGTAGTACTAAAGAACAGCAGTTTGCACCAGAGTGTAACGGCCTTTCACTCAGCACATGACAGAAGCGGTGGCAGACGTCTCTGGCGTTCAATCTCGTCTTGCAGCACCTGGTGTCTGGGAAGTAACCAGCAGTTTACAGACAGCAGCGGGATCCTTGGCTACATCCTGGTCAGGCTGCAGTCAACCGTCAGGAACTTGCATGACAGCGTTTCATTTGATGTGCAACCCGCCCCCTGGTGTAGAAATCCATTCAGCATTAGCGGGACGTGGGACATTCCTGCTCTTCCTTTTCACCTCTGCACGATTGCCGGCGTGGGATAACGATCTACATGATGGTCTTTGAAATAAATTTCTTAAACCAATTCCCTAAAATATTCCTTGACTGGCTGCCATCCTGTACAACGGATTAGCTTGTCTGTTGTCGACGCAACACTTCAGTGTCGGCACCCTGTTGAGTCGCTTAGGCTCAGCGCATGCATCTACGGTGGTGCCATGCGACTTGCTTGTCCCGCGATTAGCAGCCTGGCGACTTTTTGGCTGCTTGGCGGTTGTTGTCGACACACGGTAGCGTCCTGCTGTCTGCACTGGTTTCAGACGTGCCACCTCCAATGCGACTGTGTGACGCAGGCGTGTCCCTGGCAGCGGCCGGCTGTTGCAGCAGGTGGCCTGGTTCCCAGCACCTACAGCTGACTCATTACGGCGGCCCACTCCATGCGCCCCTCGCTGGCTGGTGTGGGCCGTGACGTCCAGTCTGCCATGTTGGTTCCGGAGTCTGCACAATCCTCAAGTGTGGTCAGGTGCCATATTCTCTCACAAACGTCATTACATCGATCTAACTAATTTACGGAAAAGAAAATCATGATGAATAACAAATTTCTTTTTACTTAATATATATTTGTATTATTACTAAGGGCGCAACATCCAAAAATAAATTTAATGACTGCAGGACCCTGTTAATGTTGTATGGAAGTAAATTATGTTGTGTGAGGTGCCTTTGTTGGTGTGTACGCGTGTTTTTGTTAATTTTTGGTTAGTCCTACTCCTGTCATGGACCCCAATTTTACGCTGTCGCTACCTCTGTACCTCCACCAAACGTGCAGACTTCTTCCAATACTAAATATTAAATTATTGTGCTACCCTGTGCCTTTGATAATACTACCGAAGCGAATTTTCATCCATTTTATTCCTTGTATACTCCTCTTCTACTTTTCGATGTCCGTAGGTGTTGTCTGCTGACGCTGAAGTGGCCAGGAAGTGCGTCTACTCCCTCAGGTGCTGGTGATTTGCCTGAAACCTTTGTAGTGGCATTTTACGATTGCGCACATGTAATTTTACATAGTAGAAGGATGCCTTCTCTGTCAGGATCGCTGCTGCTGAATCGAAACTCAAGGAAACTGCATTATATAAATACACGTATTTTTTTCTAATGTAAGTCTCATCCATGGACCATCATTACGTTTCTGCTTCCTGTTTCTGGCTCTGAGCACTATGGGACTTAACCTCTGAGATCATCAGTCTCCTAGAACTTAGAACCACTTAAATCTAATTAACCGAAGGACATCACGCACATCCATGCCCGAGGCAGGATTGGAACCTGCGACCATAGCGGTCGCACGGTTCCCGACTGTAGCGCCTAGAACCGCTCGGCCACTCCGGCCGGCTCCTGTTTCTGGGTCTGCTGTTTGTCACTCTACCGGGACTTTCACTTGTCCGTGCTAATTTCCCACACACAATATTTCGCCGATGGCGCTCACATGGCCGTGGCAAAATTTCATCACGAGACGGGTTACATCGCACAACAGGCGATGGCTCATAACACACCAAGTCTTAGTGTCGACATGCGCCTAAAGCGAGGACAGCTAGCACCACCAAACACATCCGAAAATCAAGACACACATGCCATAACACACCGAGTCTTACAGTCGACACGCAGCCCAAAGCGTGGACCACTAACATACGAAACACATATGAAAATCGATACGCACATGTCTAATGGCACGATTTACCGTCCATACACCACGAAAAACGTAAAGTGACATACATCCGTCCTTTGGACAGTGTACAAGAAACCACGGAAAGTAAACAGAAACAATTTCAGTGGCCATGGTGATACTTGACAACTCTTTTGTACGAGAATACTATGACAGAGTACGGTGTTCAATTGCGGTCAACTTACGACAGGTCTCCTTGCTCTCCGTGGAGCATAAATCGGACAACAATTGTGAGGTCCAAAGAAATAGTAGCAGTACTCAGTTGTTTGGAGTACTCAGTGTTGCAAAGTGCCTGGTATGGTACGCCACAAAAAGTGCCAGTTGTTGATGACGTGTAACTTGCAACGGAATCTTAATTCAGTCTGCCACCTGCCAGTGAAAGCAACTCATTTGACCAAGTTCGACGAGGACACATGCTGAAAAGATATGGTAATGAAAAACAAACAAAATTACACTGAAATAGAATAAATGGAAAATTGCGCCAAGCAAAACAATATTAACGTTAAATTACGTTAAACACTTCATCCATGGTGACTATTTACGTACCGCACCTTCTCTTTCCGTTGCAGTTTTCTTGTATCTTAGCACTCTAACCGGTTAACATCGCTCGTTCCGATAGTTTCTGCGGCAGTGTTTTCAGCAGAGTCCGTGGTGGCTGCGTATTCATTCCTGTTTGAAGTTTTTCTGCGTGACCCTGCGATGGGTTAGGTGGTCTCAATTCCACATATTCGCTACGTTGGTCATTCCATTGATATCGACCGTTGTATGTACTGCTATTGCTTTGCTGTTGGTCCCTAGAATCCTGCTGGCCCTGGTTCGAGTTCTGTTCCTCTCTCCAGTTTCCGTCTTGTCGGTAGTTGTTGGTGTTATGAATATAATTTCCTCGTCTTCTTCTATTTTCACATTACGGCTGGTTATTCCCATTGAGGTTAGAATTTTGGTTTCCATTCGATCGATGTTTTCCCCCATTTCTATCCTAAAAAAATGGCTCTGAGTACTATGGGAATATCTGAGGTCATCAGTCCCCCAGAACTTAAAACTACTTAAACCTAACTATCCTAAGGACATCACACACATCCATACCCAAGGCAGGATTCGAACCTGCGACCGTAGCGGTCGCGCGGTTCCAGACTGTAGAGCCTAGAACCGCTTGGCCACCCCAGCCGGCTTTCGTCCCTCGTCATTCCTCTCTGGCGAATCTGGCTGGTTACGGTCATTGTATCTACTTCTTTCCCACGAGTTATGAATTTCATTCACCTACTCGAGTTCGTACAGCGCACTCTTGAAAGATTAGATTGAATCGCTTCATCTACTGATGAGCAGTTGCTGGTAACGTAAATGTAATTTTCTTGGGACTGTACTATTGAACATAGAAACGGTTCTTCATAACCAGGGATTCGAAGAATATGACAGGACTGCGGGATCCTGACGCTTCTATGTCCTTTCCTAACATGATCTCCTGTTTTATTCTCTCCTTTGTGTCTTGCGACCAATATGTGCGAACGAATGCGTCCTCGAATTCTTGGTAGGAGCGACAACGCTCCGCAATTCAAATGTTCTGCAATCTACTTTTCTAAGGAACCACAGATAAACTGGAGCTTGTACTTCAGTTGCCATGATGCTGATAGCACGTGATCGTACTGTGCCATCCACGTCTTTGGATATAATGCGTTGCTTGCCTCCTTTTACATTTGAAAATTCTGGATGGTCAAGAAAAATTTGTGGTCGAAAGGTTCGACGTATCCGCCGTACGAATTTTCCCTCTCGTCTGCAGCGCGTGATTCCATGTATCCGTGCCCAAACGATTATCGTGCACTGTTAACGTATCCCGTCGTGTTATCAGATTCACGTAATAACGTTTCTGACCTCCGTAAACGTGTACAATTGTTTTCCGGATCGGTCTCTGACATGCTGCGTGTTACCGACGGAGCCTGTTCTATTACACGTTTCGGCACGGCAGCAGCATATTTCTGCTGAATTCAGCGATGTGCTGGGGTTGTGTCCTCATATAGCGGTTCGGAGAATCGCCAACCATTTTTTTCACTTCTGCGATGCTATCGATGGCGCCCTACCGGACGAGATTGTGTTTGCTATGGCGCGACTGGCACATGTGCCTTCCGAACGTCCTTTTCCAACTCTTGTTGCGCGGCGATTCCGGTCTGCTGATCTTTAACTTGAGAGATTTCGGCCTGTTTGATTTCTATCTGTTAGATTCGCTTTGCCGCCTCACAAATTTTTTCCCGCGTTTCCTGAACTATATTTTCTGCCTTGCTTTTGAAAGTTGCAAGTGACTTTTTTTGTCTTACACACCTGACTTCTTGCCAGTTTAATTTTTGTTTGGCCACTGATACGTCCTTTCGTGCTACTTGCTCTACCAATCGCACTGTTTTGGAATCGCACTTCGCCTGGTGCGCGACCTCACGCGTTTCTGCTGTCGTTTGCTTGACATTCTCTAGCTCTATTTTGGGTTCGATTCCCGGCGGGGTAAGGGATTTTCTCTGCCTCGTGATGACTGGGTGTTGTGTGATGTCCTTAGGTTAGTTAGGTTTAAGTAGTTCTAAGTTCCAGGGGACTGATGACCATAGATGTTAAGTCCCATAGTGCTCAGAGCCATTCTAGCTCTATTTTGATTCCTGGGATCCCTTTCTTGACTCCATCCATATCGTCTGTGACCGTTCATATGACTAATTTGTGTCATTCCTCCTCTTCCTCCCGTCTCTTTTTTCTGTCTCTTGCATGAATTGCATGAGAGTCTCAAACTGAGAACCACCGATAACACCTTCAGGACTAGATGAACGAGATTCCATAATTCTCTGACGTTTCGCTCGTGATTCTTGTAAGTAGGCTCTTTAGGTTTTTTTATTGGTAACGCCACGTAGCGCTCTGTATGAAAATCACTGGCTGTGCTGTGTGCAGTCTGTTGCTGGTTTTCATTGTTGTTGGCTATTGTAGTGTTGGGCGTCTGGATGTTAACAGCGCGTAGCGTTGCGCAGTTGGAGGTGAGCCGCCAGCAGTTGTGGATGTGGGGAACTGAAATGGCGGATATTTGAGAACGGATGATCAGGACGTGTGGCCATCAGAAACAGTCATGAACTGCTATATACATTATAACTTTTGAACACTATTAAGGTAAATACATTGTTTGTTCTCTATCAAAATCTTTCATTTGCTAATTATGCCTATCAGTAGTTAGTGCCTTCAGTAGTTTGAATCTTTTATGTAGCTGGCAGTAGTGGCGCTAGCTGCATTGCAGTAGTTCGAGTAACGAAGATTTTTGTGAGGTAAGTGATTTGTGAAAGGTATAGGTTACTGTTAGTCAGGGCCATTCTTTTGTAGGGATTTTTGAAAGTCAGATTGCGTTGCGCAAAACATATTGTGTGTCAGTTTAGTGTTGATCAGAATAGGTAAAGAGCGAAATGTCTGAGTACGTTCAGTTCTGCTCAGCTGTTTGAAAATCAAATAACGTAAGGGGTTTACCAGCACAGTAATTCACTAATTTTTCTAAGTGGACGTTTCATTCTGGTCTGCCAGTCTCACTGATGATGTGTCTCGTACCGGCAGCGCCTACATTCGTTTTGCTGCTGTCTCCCGTTCACTTTCACCACCTGACTGAGACATGTCGTCATACTCTGCAGGTTCTACGTGCGACACTTATACCGGGTCTGCAATCGCATTTACCTCAGAATCTCGTGTAACATCTGCTTGGTCACCGCTAATAAGCTGACGTGGATCCATGGTAAACGAAACGCAATTACTTCCGCTATTCTGAAGAAAACATGACTTTCTTCTTGTAAGCATGCGCTCTAATTCTGACCCAAACGAAATTAAACACTTCACATTCCTGTGCCACACAGATTCTACTCTAAATTAAGCTCCTGTGAGCTACTGATTCCTAGTACCTGACAACATATTCACAAAACAGAACGCTTGTCTATGTTCATAAACGAAAATCTCAGTCAATCGTAGCAAATCAGCACAAAGCCGTTAGCCGTGAGAAACAAACAATCAAGTGGCACAGAAGTCACAACCACAACATGAAAGTACACACATACAATAATTAAATAATAGTACTACCTCTAGGCGCCAGCAACGCAAATCTACTCTTCCCAGTGCACCACATTAAACAAGGGGTACAGAAACTTCACCAGGCAACACCATCTACGATCTGACAGCCACAAAAAGTGCCATCAATTCAAAATCATGCTCAAGGGACATCAAATGGAATGACTACATTAGGCAACGCAATCTGGCGGTCACAGAAGGTGACATCAATCTGAGATCTTGGCAGTGTCACCACAATGAAAGGTAACGCTGGTGGGGACTGTTTAAATGATTCATTCTGTTGGCATAATTTTAGTGTTCCAACAACATTTATTTTTTCTGAAGAAACAAACATAAATTATGCTAAACACTTTATTAACTGAATACCGTAAACAACTAACAGGTGATTTAAGAATACACTTGACAAGGATCCTGGGTGGCAGAGACAGCTTAACAAGTGGAATGTGTCGAGTACTCTGGCCATATCTGAATTGATCTGTCACTGAGCAGACTTTGACTGATCACATCTACTGAAGTTTCTCTACATTGGTGCAGCTGAGCAAATGGTGATTGAGATCTGTACACCCTGAGATTGCCAGAGCGGCAGTACGTTACCCTGTTTGCTACATGCGGTGATGTAACTTGTGGCTGGCGAGATGTGTGCGACTTACGTGAGACTTGGAGGCGGCAATTGTGAATCGATCGCGGCCACGAAAGAAATGCAAAAATCTCACATTCTAGCAATCAGGCAATTTACTCTCTACCAGAGCCCTGAAATCACGGCAGATTTCAGTGTGTGACACACCTGTTCGCTGGTCTTACCAAGGACCAATTTGACTCATTTATATGACAGAGAGCAAAAGGATAGGAAACATCAAGACTGGTATAGCAAAATTGAATAAGTGTGCCCTCGGCAAATGAGTACTCTGAAATGTTTGAAGTCACACTGTGGATAGAGTAAGAACTTCACCACAGGCTACCCAGTCCAAACTACTCGCAAGTGAAGCCAGTCTTAGAACAGGTCCCACGTACCAACCAGACATGCCACAGCTTCGACCAGAAGTGCTTCCAGACCAAAGTGCTACACCAAAGTGCTTCACACCTCTCTAGAAAAATTCCGACAAAGTGCATCAACGACACAGCCTTCACCCCATCTTGAACCAATTACAGAGCTGTAGGGGCCCTAAGTCTCCCCTCTCAAATGACAGCACAAACTCATGTCAAAGCAGCGAAACATTTAAGAAACCTGCATCTCTGAAAAAAGGGAACTGCCAATTACTGGCTTTTTTTAAGTATTTGCAGAGGGGAAGATGATTTTCTCCGAAGACATGTCGCTTCCCATGGCAACAAGTGAACAGATACAACTTAAAGATCTTTATCTAAATCACCTGTGCCTTGGAGCTTCTTAGTCATAGCTATGGGGTGTAATAAAGATTCTATCTCTAAACGTTTCTCAAACACCAGAGTTTCTTATTCAACCGAGACGGCCATTGGATGTGGTTCACAGGCCTATTTGCAGGATCGGCGAACACAAAACCAGGTGAATGTTTATTACACGTGCTGCAGCACAGAATGCTCGGTTTACGACTTCACTGTATAGAGGTGTACCTTCGGACTGTTGCCCCTGCCCAGGCCTCTGCTGGCACCACGGCAGTTACCACGCCATTACTCTTCTAGAGACCTTTCTCAATGATGGTCTGCCCTGTCTGCCCCGTATGGCTGTGGGCCTGTCTAGTAAGATCTGCTAAGGGATGGGCACGCTGCCAATTGCTTTCAACTCCCGGTATGCCGTTTCTACGAGCTAAGAGCTGTAAAAGTACCTCATGCTTTTAGCGCCCTACCAGGCTCCATCAATGTCTGCTCAGGCATTTAACTTTCTAGAGTCTCACTCAAGGTGCTTATGTTTGTAACAAAATCTTTAATAATTTTCTGTATAAGAAAAATAGGTGAGACAGTAACTTATGCTCTCTCAGTACAAACAGGAGAATTCGTTGTTTAATTTCTATTACTAACTTGTTTCTGAATTCCATGTCGTATTACTTGTAGTAATGTTGCAGTACTACGATCTGATACTATGCGGTATACACCTCTTGTGATATTGGAGTGTTCATGTCATCATCTGTGTCTATACGTTCATCTGTTTCCATATATCTCTGTCTGAATCTCAGTTGTCCCTTGTTGTGGTGTAGGGTGTGTTTCCAGTCGTGATATTGTATGTAGCCGTTGCTGCTTATAAATCTTGTGTAGCGCTCATCATATTTTATCTGTTATGCAGTTAGGCATGTTCCAGTTACCTTAGTCTCTTAAAGCTTCCTCTACGTCTTCCATTTCCAATGAAAACCATATGTATGTGAGTGTGCCACAGTTTAGTGTTATTTGTTCAGGGAATCCATATTGCTCACATTCACACATGTCACTTTGGCTAAGGTCAAGGAGCTGCAGGTGTGTAGGGTAAGTCCGTATCATAGAATGAGTTGCGTCAGCGTGACTGAGCCTTAATCATTCCAGGATATTACGGAAGAAGGAGAAAAACCGACTGCCATTCCCCCCATGTCTCAGGCATCTATTTTCTGTTATATGCTCCAATGTTTTCTCACATACCCTATCCAGTCTTCATCTACTGAGCCAGTATGCTACTGCTCTGGTGTAGTGGATATGCTGATAGGGATGGTTGTCACTGCATTCGGAACAAGCTCTGGATTTTTGAATGTGTACAGGTATTGCTTGTGAGATGCAGTGAAGCCTGCCTTCACATGAACAGTGTCCATGCAGAACACTTGTTGTAATGTCTTTGTCCTCAGCTGCGTATCTGTAGTTGGGATCACTGGGGACATTAGATTTTGCGGCAAGTGGGCTTCTGCCCCACAGGGTGCTAGAAAAGTACCATCATGATGATGTCATCCAAGATTGCAGCGATGACGTCACCCCCACCCCAGAGAGATTATGGTCCATGGGGTGTCCCAAAAGTTCTGTCACGATGACATAACCTAAGATGGATGCCATGATGTCAGCTGATGATGCCAGTACCATTATCCGAGACGGCAGGAAACAGTGTGTTCACCATGAGGTCTGGGCCCAGTAAACAGTACCACCACCAGAGGGAGCTGTCATCTCATCCATGATGTAATCCAGGATGGCCATCATGTTGTCATCCAATGATGCAAGTAACTTTATCCAAGCTGGTGGGAAACAGTGTGTCCACCATGAGGTCTGCTGGCTGGTGTGGTCAAGCAGTTCTAGGCGCTCCTGTCTGGAACTGCGTGACTGCTATGGTTGCACGTTCGAATCCTGCCTCGGGCATGGATATGTGTGATGTCCTTAGGTTAGTTAGGTTAAGTAGTTCTAAATTCCAGGGGACTGATGACCTCAGATGTTAAGTCCGATAGCGCTCAGAGCATTTTGAACTATTTTTGATGTGCGGCTGATCCCGGCGGAGGTTCGAGTCCTCCCGCGGGCATGGGTGTGTGTGTTTGTCCATAGGATAATTTAGGTTAAGTAGTGCGTAAGCTTAGGGAATGATGACCTTTGCAGCTAAGTCCCATAAGGTTTCACACACATTTAACATTTAAACTAGTTTTGAACCGCCAAGTCTTGGCCTAGTACACTGTACCACCACCAGAGCGTACTGTCTTCCACTCTGTGATGTAATCCAAGATAGCGGCTGCAACCACCAGGCTGCTTGCAGCTGCCCAATTCTGAAGCATCTCTTCCTCTGCAGTCACGTTCTCGCCGATCACGTGAGGTACAGCACACACCCCTGTCCAACTCACTGCAGAGCTCCAAAGCACACTAACACCAATCCCATATGCGAGTGCCTCTGGGCAGCACGTGTGTTTACCGTTGGTGACGCCATACCTGTGGATACTGATGTCACAGACCTGGCTATAGAAATCTGTTCCAGAATAGCAAAGGCTGTTTTCCTCCTAACGATCCTAACGGGTCATAGGAGCTGCATTCAGACATGCTTACCTGCCCAAGTGTGACTGACGCTTCGCCACGAAATGCCCTCATGGCGACTCCCCATCTAAAATGTTGTCAAAGTTATACTGGCGTCATACGGCTATGTAAAATCAGAACCGAGTCGACCTCTCGGAAACTGTATAGTGACCCATAAACAGTTAATGGTCGCTTTTGGAGGAGCCTTAATGATGTCTTAGCTTCTCTGCATGGAAATTGTTGTCCTAACCGAATCTGTTTACCAAAATAGCTCAGAATAAGTTACCCTTCCTGCTTACAACATACGCAAACGTACTCACCACAGTGTACAGACTCCTATATAACAGCACAAAGGTTGTTGTGTGAATGAATGGGGGATTATGATTGCCTCTTATCGAATTTACCCTCCAAATTACTGATGCAGTCAGTGTGGAAGCACCATCCGCCTTTTATGTCTTTCTGCACATGAGACTTTCAGTGGCAAAAACACTATTTTAAACAGATAGCCATATAGCACTGACAATTAAACCCTGAAAAGTGCCCCTACATATTATCAAATACAGAAAGGCTCTAACTCAATTACATTTCTCTCCTACTGAAGACAGGGGAGCTTCAATAATAAGGCATGAAACCGATCTCCAACCCAGCAATATATCACCATGTACGATGTTGAGGTAGTAAAAATACATTTCTTACCCTTCGCCATGCAAAACCGTCCCCTTAACATCGTTGGTACATATACTGTGAAGACAGAAGCACCATATATACTCCTCGCTCCATTAGATATTTCCATGCAAGGTCGGTGGTCATCCAACCCCGTCAGGTGACCAGAGCGCCCTCAGTGGACTGAAGTCACTATCAGAACTGTTCAACAAATTTTTGCTCGTTTCCCCTCGGCACAAACCTCGTTACTGTACCTGGTCTGGACCATCTTGCTTGCTCGCTTTTCTACACTCATCTCCAGACTCAGGGATTACAAGAAGACACACATTTTCCCCAGTCCATAATATTATACCATTTTCACGGTACTTCTCGCTATCAAGCACACTACAGCATCCTACTGATCACTCGTGCAACATAATTCCGAAGATGTAGACTTGAAATTATTTCTCTACAAATCCCAAACTTTAGCGAGGTGGTGCATGCTCTAGACCACTAACTAGAAACTTGTCCCGTCTGTGAAATCCTTGCATGAGAACTCGAAACAAATAGAAAAAAATGATATTTCCACTAACGAATACCGATCACGGTGATGTAACACATTCCAAATCATCCCTATAATTTAAAAAGTCATCTAAGGTGTTTCTTATGTCTAGAGAACCGGCAAACATGTCTTTCACCTGCTATGGTCACACACCACAATCGATGCTCCCTCAGCGAAATAAAGGCGCGAAATTTTCACCTGCTAGAAGTACACACCGCAATTCATGTTCCCTCAACTAGATAAATGAGCGAAACGTGCAGAAGCAGTCAACCAAACAATCAATGGGAGGGAATAACGTGCCATGACAAACACACGTTCCTATTCAATCTTCTCAAATTTCTACGCAATCACGAAAGCTGCCCCACACATATTAAGTATTAGTTTGCTATTCTGATGTCTAGAGGACGAGAAAATTAACTCAGCTACGTTCCTGCATTTCAACAGACCTTTGCGTCCAGACGGCTCCTGCTGTGAATGGGAAACAGAAATCAGGCCCACCAAAGACTATGCATAGACGCAATCATCCCACGAATTCCTTCATATATATATATATATATATATATATATATATATATATATATATATATATATATATATATATATAGGGTGTTTCAAAAATGACCGGTATATTTGAAACGGCAATAAAAACAAAACGAGCAGCGATAGAAATACACCGTTTGTTGCAATATGCTTGGGACAACAGTACATTTTCAGGCAGACAAACTTTCGAAGTTACAGTAGTTACAATTTTCAGCAACAGATGGCGGTGTGGTCTGGGAAACTCTATAGTACGATATTTTCCACATATCCACCATGCGTAGCAATAATATGGCGTAGTCTCTGAATGAAATTACCATAAACCTTTGACAACGGGTCTGGCGGAATGGCTTCACATGCAGATGAGATGTACTGCTTCAGCTGTTCAATTGTTTCTGGATTCTGGCGGTACACCAGGTCTTTCAAGTGTCGCCACAGAAAGAAGTCACAGGGGTTCATGTCTGGCGAATAGGGAGGCCAATCCACGCCGCCTCCTGTATGTTTCGGATAGCCCAAAGCAATCACACAATCATCGAAATATTCATTCAGGAAATTAAAGACGTCGGCCGTGCGATGTGGCTGGGCACCATCTTGCATAAACCACGAGGTGTTCGCAGTGTCGTCTAAGGCAGTTTGTACCGCCACAAATTCACGAAGAATGTCCAGATAGCGTGATGCAGTAATCGTTTCGGATCTGAAAAATGGGCCAATGATTCTTTTGGAAGAAATGGCGGCCCAGACCAGTACTTTTTGAGGATGCAGGGATGATGGGACTGCAACATGGGGCTTTTCGGTTCCCCATATGTGCCAGTTCTGTTTATTGACGAAGCTGTCCAGGTAAAAATAAGCTTCGTCAGTAAACCAAATGCTGCCCACATGCATATCGCCGTCATCAATCCTGTGCACTATATCGTTAGTGAATGTCTCTCGTGCAGCAATGGTAGCAGCGCTGAGGGGTTGCCGCGTTTGAATTTTGTATGGATAGAGGTGTAAACTTTGGCGCATGAAACGATACGTGGACGTTGGCGTCATTTGGACCGCAGCTGCAACACGGCGAACGGAAACCCGAGGCCGCTGTTGGATCACCTGCTGCACTAGCTGCGCGTTGCCCTCTGTGGTTGTCGTACGCGGTCGCCCTACCTTTCCAGCACGTTCATCCGTCACGTTCCCAGTCCATTGAAATTTTTCAAACAGATCCTTTATTGTATCGCTTTTCGGTCCTTTGGTTACATTAAACCTCCGTTGAAAACTTCGTCTTGTTGCAACAACACTGTGTTGTAGGCGGTGGAATTCCAACACCAGAAAAATCCTCTGTTCTAAGGAATAAACCATGTTGTCTACAGCACACTTGCACGTTGTGAACAGCACACGCTTACAGCAGAAAGACGACGTACAGAATGGCGCACCCACAGACTGCGTTGTCTCCTATATCTTTCACATCACTTGCAGCGCCCTCTGTTGTTGAAAATTGTAACTACTGTAATTTCGAAAGTTTGACTGCCTGAAAATGTACTGTTGTCCCAAGCATATTGCAACAAACGGTGTATTTCTATCGTTGCTCGTTTAGTTTTTATTGCCGTTTCAAATATGTTGTTGTTGTTGTGGTCTTCAGTCCTGAGACCGGTTTGATGCAGCTCTCCATGCTACTCTATCCTGTGCAAGCTTTTTCATCTCCCCGTACCTACTGCAACCTACATATTTCTGAATCTGCTTAGTGTATTCATCTCTTGGTCTCCCTCTACGATTTTTACCCTCCACGCTTCCCTCCAATACTAAATTGGTGATCCCTTGATGCCTCAGAACATGTCCTACCAACCGATCCCTTCTTCTGGTCAAGTTGTGCCACAAACTTCTCTTCTCCCCAATCCTATTCAATACTTCCTCATTAGTTATGTGATCTACCCATCTAATCTTCAGCATTCTTCTGTAGCACCACATTTCGAAAGCTTCTATTCTCTTCTTGTCCAAACTATTTATCGTCCATGTTTCACTTCCATACATGGCTACACTCCATACGAATACTTTCAGAAATGACTTCCTGACACCTAAATCAATACTGGATGTTAACAAATTTCTCTTCTTCAGAAACGCTTTCCTTGCCATTGCCAGCCTACATTTTATATCCTCTCTACTTCGACCATCATCAGTTATTTTGCTCCCCAAATAGCAAAACTCCTTTACTACTTTAAGTGCCTCATTTCCTAACCTAATTCCCTCAGCATCACCCGACTTAATTAGACTACATTCCATTATCCTTGTTTTGCTTTTGTTGATGTTCATCTTATATCCTCCTTTCAAGACACTGTCCATTCCATTCAACTGCTCTTCCAAGTCCTTTGCTGTCTCTGACAGAATTACAATGTCATCGGCGAACCTCAAAGTTTTTACTTCTTCTCCATGAATTTTAATACCTACTCCGAATTTTTCTTTTGTTTCCTTTACTGCTTGCTCAATATACAGATTGAACAACATCGGGGAGAGGCTACAACCCTGTCTTACTCCCTTCCCAACCACTGCTTCCCTTTCATGTCCCTCGACTCTTATAACTGCCATCTGGTTTCTGTACAAATTGTAAATAGCCTTTCGCTCCCTGTATTTTACCCCTGCCACCTTTAGAATTTGAAAGAGAGTATTCCAGTCAACATTGTCAAAAGCTTTCTCTAAGTCTACAATTGCTAGAAACGTAGGTTTGCCTTTCCTTAATCTTTCTTCTAAGATAAGTCGTAAGGTCAGTATTGCCTCACGTGTTCCAGTGTTTCTACGGAATCCAAACTGATCTTCCCCGAGGTTGGCTTCTACTAGTTTTTCCATTCGTCTGTAAAGAATTCGGGTTAGTATTTTGCAGCTGTGACTTATTAAACTGATAGTTCGGTAATTTTCACATCTGTCAACACCTGCTTTCTTTGGGATTGGAATTATTATATTCTTCTTGAAGTCTAAGGGTATTTCGACTGTTTCATACATCTTGCTCACCAGATGGCAGAGCTTTGTCAGGACTGGCTCTCCCACGGCCGTCAGTAGTTCCAATGGAATATTGTCTACTCCGGGGGCCTTGTTTCGACTCAGGTCTTTCAGTGCTCTGTCAAACTCTTCACGCAGTATCATATCTCCCATTTCATCTTCATCTACATCCTCTTCCATTTCCATAATATTGTCCTCAAGTAGATCGACCTTGTATAAACCCTCTATATACTCCTTCCACCTTTCTGCTTTCCCTTCTTTGCTAAGAACTGGGTTTCCATCTGAGCTCTTGATATTCATACAAGGCGTTCTCTTATCTCCAAAGGTCTCTTTAATTTTCCTGTAGGCGGTATCTATCTTACCCCTAGTGAGATAGGCCTCTACATCCTTACATTTGTCCTCTAACCATCCCTGCTTAGCCATTTTGCACTTCCTGTCGATCTCATTTTTGAGACGTTTGAATTCCTTTTTGCCTGTTTCACTTACTGCATTTTTATATTTTCTCCTTTCATCAATTAAATTCAATATTTCTTCTGTTACCCAAGGATTTCTACTAGCCCTCTTCTTTTTACCTACTTGATCCTCTGCTGCCTTCACTACTTCATCCCTCAAAGCTACCCATTCTTCTTCTACTGTATTTATTTCCCCCATTCCTGTCAATTGCTCCCTTATGCTCTCCCTGAATCTCTGTGCAACCTCTGGTTCTTTAAGTTTATCCAGGTCCCATCTCCTTAAATTCCCACCGTTTTGCAGTTTCTTCAGTTTTAATCTACATGTCATAACCAATAGATTGTCGTCAGAGTCCACATCTGCCCCTGGAAATGTCTTACAATTTAAAACCTGGTTCCTAAATCTCTGTCTTACCATTATATAATCTATCTGATACCTTTTAGTATCTCCAGGGTTCTTCCATGTGTACAACCTTCTTTCATGATTCTTAAACCAAGTGTTAGTTATGATTATGTTGTGATCTGTGCAAAATTCTACCAGGCGGCTTCCTCTTTCATTTCTGTCCCCCAATCCATATTCACCTACTATGTTTCCTTCTCTCCCATTTCCTACACTCGAATTCCAGTCACCCATGACTATTAAATTTTCGTCTCCCTTCACAATCTGAATAATTTCTTTTATTTCACCATACATTTCTTCAATTTCTTCGTCATCTGCAGAGCTAGTTGGCATATAAACTTGTACTACTGTAGTAGGTGTGGGCTTCGTATCTATCTTGGCCACAATAATGCGTTCACTATGCTTTTTGTAGTAGCTTACCCGCATTCCTATTTTCCTATTCATTATTAAACCTACTCCTGCATTACCCCTATTTGATTTTGTGTTAATAACCCTGTAGTCACCTGACCAGAAGTCTTGTACCTCCTGCCACCGAACTTCGCTAATTCCCACTATATGTAACTTCAACCTATCCATTTCCCTTTTTAAATTTTTTAACCTACCTGCCCGATTAAGGGATCTGACATTCCACGCTCCGATCCGTAGAACGCCAGTTTTCTTTCTCCTGATAACGACATCCTCTTGAGTAGTCCCCGCCCGGAGATCCGAATGGGGGACTATTTTACCTCCGGAATATTTTACCCAAGAGGACACCATGATCATGTAATCATACAGTAAAGCTGCATGCCCTCGGGAAAAATTACGGCTGTAGTTTCCCCTTGCTTTCAGCCGTTCGCAGTACCAGCACAGCAAGGCCGTTTTGGTTATTGTTACAAGGCCAGATCAGTCAATCATCCAGACTGTTGCCCTTGCAACTACTGAAAAGGCTGCTGCCCCTCTTCAGGAACCACACGTTTGTCTGGCCTCTCAACAGATACCCCTCCGTTGTGGTTGCACCTACGGTACGGCTATCTGTATCGCTGAGGCACGCAAGCCTCCCCACCAACGGCAAGGTCCATGGTTCATGGGGGGGGGGGGGGGGGTTTCAAATATACCGGTCATTTTTGAAACACCCTCTGTGTATATATATATATATATATATATATTATCCCTGTACTTACAACTAAATGTTACGATCGTTGTCTCAGTTGAACGACATTCGTCAATAAGCGAAGCGCCGTAACTGCACCCTATTGATGACTGTGGCTGTGGAAATAGAAATATCTGTACCATTCTTATGACTTGACATGCTCTTCCCTTTGCTATCACAGTACTCGACGTCAAATCCATGCGATCCTTACGACTGGATATAGTATTTACTTTGCACATGTCGGAATACGAACACATACTTTATAAGCCTGATGTTCGAGGTGAACCAATCGTGCAGCCCCTACTACTAAGTATAATACTTCGTCAATAAATAGTTCCAGATGATGCGAAATAAAACTCGGAGAACATCAACGATGGGTGGGCATGTCTAAAAAGTTTTTCTTGCACGTACTACCACCGCGTCTTAGAAAGAGAGGTTTAATCGTCTTACAAGCTGCCAGTTGAATAAAACGTTCTCGGTTCTCAAGCCGCGTCAATTCGTATAAAATCCTTGTGCTTTCCATGACCATCTCCGCCATTGTCATCAGGAGAACTCCTGACTGCGATGGCGGAGATGGTCAGCGAAAACTCGAGGATTTTATTTGAATTGACGTGGCTTGAAAACCAAGAGCGTTTTATTCATGTATGCCCGTCGCGAAAGACTTCAAGGGCACAAAGCTACTAGGTATTAAAAAAGCTGATATCAACAACCACTGTATGCTACTGTCATAAGTGACCTTGGTTCTACATGTGCACACAAGTATTCATGTTAAAAGCTGTACCAGCTTTATCAGTCCACATGTGGCATTACCTACGAATCATGTGGTTCTCCCAGAAAAATATTGAGGTGGTGATCGTATGAGCATATATTACCAGACTGGCAGCCGTGTTAAATGTAATCCATGATGCCACATCGGCATAAAATAGCTCGGTTTCGAAAGTGATTCGGCTATGGTACGTGGTATGAAACCGCTATTTGTAACCCCTTCACGCCGCCGCCACTAGATATTTCTCAATTATTTGTAACATTTTCTGTCCTGATACCATGTCAGATGTCCTGCGATATATCCACTGAGTTATAGGCGATGACTGATTGAGAAGGATCACAAACAATATTAGATGGTGTGCTGACTGAGGTCGTAAGAAATATACTCAAGCTTTTCAGAACCATGGTGTTAAACTATCTGCGAGAAATGATGTCTGTGATTTGGAATCATGTCTTTCCATTCAACGACATACCTGCATTGGATTCTATGGAGAAGTCCTCTAATAATTACAGTCACTAGTGAATCATATTTCTGTCACTCTGATATCTCGAAACGAGCCTTCTTTCTCAAACCTATCTGCTACAGTAAAATTTTAAAATCGTTTTAGTTAACCCCTACGCATCTTGCAATTACCCCTCAGACTCTACGCTACATCGCTGCAGATTTTCGCATGTGATTGTTCCAATGTAATTCGGAAATGAGTGGAAGTCGGAGAAAGCTATATCTACCACCTTCTGCAACCCATGTAGAAACAGGCTAATCTGCGATAGGACAGTGTTTTGACAATTCAATGGAAATGGAAACAGAGAGAAGGATGAGGAAATCTTTTACTGCACTGGGGTGCGCCCCCACACTACGTACAGGTACTACAGATCCACATACATTCACATCTATTTGCCCAGGATGCTATCTTCGTTATTCTGTACCATCCATCAGAGAAAAATTACGAACTATAAAAGCTCAACTAACTTCATCCGACAGAGAATTAGATAAGATCTTTACCGCATCTCCCTCCTCCCATCTACCAAAAACAAATACTGCATGAGTGCAGGCATCGAGCACATGTGACGATCCTGTTAAATATACAGGTAATGTTCAACTGCACAGACCAGTTTAAAAGTCCATCACTTGCACGCTAGGAGGATGATCGTGCCCCACGGACTATACTGTAAGTCTTAAGAGACGCCCCCTGCGGCCCTATCTCGTTGTTTGAAACTTTATTTCTTTTTCTGTTCTAACACGCTTTGTACACTGCCAAACATTTTGGTTTTCTTCCACGAGCTCGGGGTCTGTGTTAG
Source organism: Schistocerca piceifrons (assembly GCF_021461385.2). NCBI lineage: Eukaryota > Metazoa > Arthropoda > Insecta > Orthoptera > Acrididae > Schistocerca > Schistocerca piceifrons. The sequence goes on along the minus strand of NC_060140.1, from coordinate 768,221,352 downwards.
GTTCTAAACTGACACTAAGACGCTCTGATCCAATGCATCTTGCAGACAAGTACAGTTATCCAAGATGTCGCACTGTGGCACAAATGGCGTCATTCATTAAGATGTTCTGATCCAGGGCCTGTCACAGACAACAAGGACTTCACCCCAAAGTACAGTTATCCAAGACGTCAGCTGATGATGTGAGTACCGTTACCCAAGATGGCTGGAAAGTGCTACACACCCCTGCCAAACACCCCTGGTGGGAAGTTCGAAATTTTAGAGGGAAGGTCGGTCAACTGGGCTACCTCTAGACGTCGCACTGTGTAAATCACATTGCTACTGCTGTTACCGTAATACACTGCTCACAATGGATGACTCTAAATAAAAGTCATTTACAACATAAGGAAATTAGACGAGTCTTATGGCGTTGGCGTGTGTTTCCAAATGACATTTAAACTCATCTGTCACATTGACCAAACAGCTTATGGCTCTGCATTCCGTTTCGACTGATACCTCATATTGGTGTCATGTATGCGATCACTATTTATGTGCTAGCCATCCCAGAAGGTGTTACCCCACCACAAAACTCCTTCTACAGCTCAAACAAGCACTGTCAGTCAGTCATCATGCCGTAACCAACAACGTGCCAGTGGACGGATGGGATGGGTAAGACACTGCTGAAATACTGAAATAATAAGCATCACAGTTGATATTGTGATTAATTTTAGCAATTTTACACTAAATTCGACACCGACGAGTGAAGTGAGAGCGTGTTTCCCAGTTTCAGTATCATAGCTAAACCACCCCTTCTCCACTTTGAGAGTATCATTGCGAATGTGGGTAAATGACTATGCAGTACGTCCATTCATTGTTAATTCTCGAACACATACGTCATCAAAGTATATCAGACAGTGCTCTGCATATTTCTATCACCTCGAGCACAGCGCTTAATTTACCATCTATGCTGATGGGTGTCACAGAGCATTCTCGCAGACTTAGGGTAAAATTTCAGACTGAAAGATCCCCTCATACTGCCATTGACCAACCCACCCTTCAGCACCATCATTGATTTAATCTGCAACCGATCAGAAGTAGACCACTACATTGCACGTCTCATGAATGAATGGAGCTTAACGAGTCCTCACACGCCCAAGTACACAAGATTTCTCGAGATGCACCCACAGCGAGGAGGTTAGCACTCCTTATTGATGTATAGTAGCAGATTTGAAAGTGTCGTGTTGTAATAGCTGACGGTTAAGAAGAACAAGAAACGGATGATTTTTATGTGTGATGAAGCCCCAGGCGTGTGGAGTTCGACGCATTTCTACGTAAATCAACCGAGTTAGCAATTTTAAAGGGTCTAGAATCGGTACCTGGTGGTATTGGTAAGACAGAATATAAAAACATGCACTCCTAAGACTACAACGTTCTGCATTTAAAATGGGCTGTAATAATAGATCGCTTGCGATTCCGACCTATCAGTCATATGGAATGTAGAGCTGTTAATATTCCAGTGTAAGAAATATATTTGAAGCTTATGCCATACATCCCTCTTCCCGATTTCTCTATGATAAACTATGTTACCGAACTTTAAAATGAAAAAAACTACTGCCTTAAAACATCGGCTCTGCTTGATAGGAATGTAATGTAGCTTTCGGGAGATATATACCGTTTACTGTTCATGTCCGATCACGGATCAGAAATTATTCTATGCCTGCCTCAGCCCTATACAGAATAATCGTTAGTAATAGGATATACCTCTTACAAGGAAAAAGATAAATACGTAGCAGCATCATCCGACACGTGAAAATTACAAATCATTCCGCCACTAACTCTGTAAACACCACATCTGTCAGGCAAGTGTATACACGGGGATCACAGAGCGCAACAAGCACCTATAACTAACTTAGTTATGAAGTCTTGACTTTACACCCAAGACGCGGCAGGGGGATGGAGTACACAACATAAATCATAGTTCATTTGGAGGAATGTGTCACGTTCCATCACACATGAAATGGAAGTAATCTGATGAACGACAGGTTTACCATTAACGATCGCAAGTAGACAGTGCATTAAACCACATACAGAACATGTGGTAGAACGCAGGCTATATCATGCGACTGAAGCATCCTAATAGAACAGTGGAAAAATTAATCTGCAGCAACTTCTCTCTCTCTAGAATACATCATCAGTCCACCATTAAATTGTACCTCGTAACACCTCCATCTCAATCGATCGCCCCATCCACTCTCTGTTATCCTTTAACGCAGATGCACGTAAGTTTAGAGGTGGATGGTTCTCTGTCTTCCTGAAAAGCATCAAATACAGTAGTCAACTCGTCTGTATCTCTGGTACTTCAGTAGACACACAATATAATGCTGTCCCGACAGAGAAAAATTGACTACTTCCCTGATTCCCTTCGTTTCCATGTCGATGTTTTCTCAGATTTCTCTTTCCGCCGCATACTTGTTCCCATCATGGGTTATGTGTAACCGGACTGCTGGTCTGATAACATACGCTCCTATGACCACCGTCTCGGTACTTGGCTGGGGAAACCACATGATTCGTAGGTAATGCCATACATGGATTTATAATGCCGGTATAGCTATATACATGGATACTTGTGTGCACATGTAGAACTAAGGTCACTTATGACAGTAACATACAGTAGTTGTCGGGATCGGGTTTTTTAACATCTGGAGGTTTGTAAGATGATTAAACCACTCTTTCTAAGACACAGTGGTAGAACTCGCAAGGAAAACTTTTGAGACATGTCCATCCATCGTTGATTTTCTCTGAGTATTTTTTCGTATGATCTGGAATCATTTATTCACGAAATATTACACTTAGTAGTAGGGGGTGCATGACAGATTCGCCTCGAGGATCTGGCTTATAAAGGATGTCTTTGTGTTCTGACATGTGCAAAGGAAATGGCTACGTACATTCGTGAAGATAGTATGGATTTGACATCAAGTACTGTGCTCGCAAAGGGAACAGTATGTCGACTCATAAGAATGGTACTGATATTTCTGTTTCTACAGCCACAGCCATCAACAGGGTGTATTTCTGATGCTTCGCTCATTGTGAAATGTCATTCAACTGAGACCATGATCGTAACATTTAGTTGTATTTCCAGGGATGAAATACATACATGAATAAATTCGTGGGATGATTGTGTCTATGCGTGGTCTCTGGTGGGCCTGATTCATGTTTTCCTGTTAACGGCACGAACTGTCCAAATGCAAAGGTATGTTAGAATGCAGGAATGTAGCTAAGTTAACTGTGTCGTCCTCTAGACAGCAGAATAGCAAATTACTCCTTAATATGTGTTGGGCAGCGTTCGTGATTGCGTAGAAATTTCAGAAGATTGAATAGGAACGTGTGTTTGCCAGGGAACATTACTCCCTCCCATGAGGTTGTTCGGTTGACTGCTTCTGCGCATTTGGCGCCTTTATTTAGTTAAGGGAACACCGATTGTGGTGTGTGCATCTGGCTGGTAAAAGACACGTTTGCCTGTTCTCTAGACATGAGAGATGAGCTTAGTTGACTCTGTAAATTATAGGGATGATATGGAATGTGTTACATCACCGACATCGGTGTTCGTTAGTGGAAAAATCATTTTTCTCTATTTGTTTCGAGTTCTCATGTAAAGGTCTTCACAGACGGGACAAACTTCTAGTTACTCAGTGGTCCAGAGCAAGCTCCACCTCACTAAGGTTTGACGTTTGTAGAGTAATAATTTCAAGTCTATATCTTGGGAATTATGTTGCACGAGTGATCAGTAGGATGCTGTAGTGTGCTTGATACCGAGAAGTACCGTAAAAATGGTATAATATTATGGACTGGGGAAAATAAATGTCTTCTCGTAATCCCTGAGTCTGGAGATGAGTGTAGAAAAGCGAGCAAGCAAAAAGGTCCAGACCAGATACGGTAACGAGGTTTGTGTCGAGGGGAAACGAGCCCAAATTTGTGGAACAGTTCTGAGAGTGACTTCAGTCCATTGAGGACGCTTTGGTCACCTGTCGGGATTGGATGACCACCGACCTTGCATGGAAATATCTAGTGCAGCGTGGAGTATATATGGTGCTGTCTGTCTTCACGGTTTATGTACGAATGATGTAAAAGGGTCGATTTTGCACGGCGAAGGATAAGAAACGTATGTTTACTACATCAACATCGTACGTGGTGATATATTGCTGGGTTGGAGATCGGTTTCATGCCCTAATATTGAAGCTACTGTCCTCAGTGGGAGAGGGATGTGGTAGAGTTAGAGCCTTTCTGTATTTGATGATATGTAGGGCCACTTTGCAGGGTTTAATTGACAGTGCAATATGGCTATCTGTGTAAAATAGTTTTTTTGCCACCTAAATTCTCGTCTGCAGAAAGAAATAAAAGGCGAATGGAGCTTCTACTCATACTGCATCAGAAATTTCGAGGATAAATACGATATGAACCAATCATAATCCCACATTCATTCACACGAAATCCTTTGTGCTGGGATTTAGCCATCTGTAAATTGTGGTGAGAACGTTAGTTTATGTTGAAAGCAGGAGGGGTAGGGGTGCTATTTTCGTAAAGAAGTTGTGTTAGGACAATAATTTCCATGTGGACAAGCTGAAACATCATAAAAGCACCTACAAAGGTGACTGTTAACTATTTTTTGGACACTATATAATTTCCAAGAAGTTGAGATCTTATTTTACATAGCCGTGTGACATCAGGGTAACATTGAGAACGTTTTAGATGGTGAGTCGCCATGCGGGCGTTTTGCAGCGAGGCGTCAGTCACACTGGGGCAGGTAAGCACGGCTGGACGCAGCTCGTATGACCCATTAGGATCATTAGGAGGAAAGCAGCCTGGAACGGATTTCTACAGTGTGGTCTGTGACGTCAGTATCCACAGCAGTGGTAAACACATGTGCTGCCCAGAGGCGTTTCGCATATTAGATCAGTGTGAGCACGCCTTGGAGTTCTGTGGCAAGGTGGACAGGGGTGTGTGCTGTATCCCACATGATCGGCGACTGCATGACGTTGGTGAAGGAGACACTGCAGAATCGCGCCACTGCGAGCAGCCTGGTTGGTGCAGTCCTAACCCGCTAGCCTGAAGGAGGGAGGCTCATGGACGCCAGAGTGATGCTGTGGCAGCAGCGGGCAGGGTGATGGCGGGGGGTGGGGGTGGGGGAGTGGCAGCGAGCTTTTGTTTAACCTCTATTCCATCGATTTCACTGACCTATAAGATGCTGCAAATTAAAGAAAACTAGCACATAAATGTGGAAAATATTATTTAATTAATTTTCATAAATATTTTATATCAGCATGGTGTTAGTGGTACAATAGTTAAGTGGAGGTTGTGCGTGAGTGGGTGACATGGAGCAGAACAGCAAGTTAAGTGTGCAACCATAGGTTAATTTGCATTATTTTTATGTAAAACATAGTGCATTCGTTTAAGGGTGTGTGTGACAAGGAGTAATGCGCTAGAAATTGCGTTCAAAAGCGTGGGAAATTCGGAAAGAGTACCAGTTAATTGTTGGGGGACATTACTAATTACTTACTTTGGTATCAAAGGTGGTAGAATAGTTTAAGGAAATGGTTGTGACATGGAGAACCACTTAACAAAACAATAGGTTAAGTGCCAGCAAAGGACCAAACATTAAGTTAAGACACCCACAGTACAGTGCCGAACATTAGGTTATGCAACATGTTTCTCCATGTAATTTCTTCTTACAAGAACTACATGTTTCCAAACAGCAAAGAATGATGAGCAAGAGAAAAACCCACCCCCAAAAACTGTGATGAGACCCCTCCTCTCCACCACCAGACTGCCATCTTGGATGACATCACAGAGTGGATGACAGTGCCGTCTGGTGGTGGTACTGTATACTAGGCCCAGATCTTGTAGTGAACACACTGTTTCCCGCCATCTTGGGTAACAGTACTTGCTTCATCAGCTGACATCATGGCAGCCATCTTGGATTACGTCATCGTGACAGAACTGTTGGGCACCATCTGGGGCAGAAGCCCTCTGGGATGATCGCTGTCATCTTGGATAATGTCATCATGACAAACGTTTGGGGCACCCTGTGGGACAGAGCCCCCCTTGCCCCAGTACTGACGTTCTTTTACAGATGTTCAGGTAGTCAGCCGTTATGCATTTTACGAGAGAAACCATTGGTTTCTGGGCCTATATTTATTATTTTTATCCTTTGTTAACCTCGTCTTATTATGGTGAAACACCTTGGATGTATATTAACATTGCCTGCAAATGACAACTCCCGCTTTAAGATGACCAATGAAACAATGGAATCACTACGTACGAGGGCAGTTCAATAAGTAATGCAACACATTTTTTTTCTAAAACAGGGGTTGTTTTATTCAGCATTGAAATACACCAGGTTATTCCCCAATCTTTTAGCTACACAACACTATTTTTCAACGTAATCTCCATTCAATGCTACGGCCTTACGCCACCTTGAAATGAGGGCCTGTATGCCTGCACGGTACCATTCCACTGGTCGATGTCGGAGCCAACGTCGTACTGCATCAATAACTTCTTCATCATCCGCGTAGTGCCTCCCACGGATTGCGTCCTTCATTGGGCCAAACATGTGGAAATCCGACGGTGCGAGATCGGGGCTGTAGGGTGCATGAGGAAGAACAGTCCACTGAAGTTTTGTGAGCTCCTCCCGGGTGCGAAGACTTGTGTGAGGTCTTGCGTTGTCATGAAGAAGGAGAAGTTCGTTCAGATTTTTGTGCCTACGAACACGCTGAAGTCGTTTCTTCAATTTCTGAAGAGTAGCACAATACACTTCAGAGTTGATCGTTTGACCATGGGGAAGGACATCGAACAGAATAACCCCTTCAGCGTCCCAGAAGACTGTAACCATGACTTTACCGGCTGAGGGTATGGCTTTAAACTTTTTCTTGGTAGGGGAGTGGGTGTGGCGCCACTCCATTGATTGCCGTTTTGTTTCAGGTTCGAAGTGATGAACCCATGTTTCATCGCCTGTAACAATCTTTGACAAGAAATTGTCACCCTCAGCCACATGACGAGCAAGCAATTCCGCACAGATGGTTCTCCTTTGCTCTTTATGGTGTTCGGTTAGACAACGAGGGACCCATCGGGAACAAACCTTTGAATATCCCAACTGGTGAACAATTGTGACAGCACTACCAACAGAGATGTCAAGTTGAGCACTGAGTTGTTTGATGGTGATCCGTCGATCATCTCGAACGAGTGTGTTCGCACGCTCCGCCATTGCAGGAGTCACAGCTGTGCACGGCCGGCCCGCACGCGGGAGATCAGACAGTCTTGTTTGAACTTGCGGCGATGATGACACACGCTTTGCCCAACGACTCACCGTGCTTTTTTCCACTGCCAGATCACCGTAGACATTCTGCAAGCGCCTATGAATATCTGAGATGCCCTGGTTTTCCGCCAAAAGAAACTCGATCACTGCCCGTTGTTTGCAACGCACATCCGTTACAGACGCCATTTTAACAGCTCCGTACAGCGCTGCCACCTGTCGGAAGTCAATGAAACTATACGAGACGAAGCGGGAATGTTTGAAAATATTCCACAAGAAATTTCCGGTTTTTTCAACCAAAATTGGCCGAGAAAAAAAATGTGTTGCATTACTTATTGAACTGCCCTCGTACTTTGCAGTCATGGTTACTTACACAAGGACGAAATTAAAAAAAAGAAAAAGCATATATAACACAACACAAAATAATATCCGTTTCTGTTTGGATGCACCTCGCGGTAAACAACTCTTTTGTTTGAGTCATTAATCTTCTGATTAGTTTAATGCGGCCCATGAAGAATTCCCCTCCTGGGCCAACGTCTTCATTTCAGACCAGAACTTCCACCCTACTTCATCTATTATTTGCTGGATGTATTTCAATCTCTGCTTCAGCTACAATTTTTACCTTCTACAGTTCCCTCTTGTTTCATGTACGTTTTTCCATGATGCCTTAACACAGTCCCCATCACCCTATCCCTACTTGCCAGAATCGGAGAACCTCCTTATTCCTTATCAGTCCATCTGGTTTTGAACGTACCTTTTGTAGTACCACATCTCAAACGCATCGATTCTATTCTGGTTTTCCCACTGTCCATATTTCAGTGCTATACAATGCTGTGATCCTTGTAATACACTGATTATTCCTGGCTACTGTAGTGTTAGCTTGAAGCTGTGAGAAAGGAGGACAGGCGCTCCAAGGCGCGGAAGCAAAGACGATGCTCAAGGCAGACGGAACTAGGAGAGATATTGTTACATGAAGTAAACCGTAAGAGGAGAGTCTTGCGAAAATGCAGACGGCCCCAGACGCGGTCCCCGGGCGCTAGTTACTCTTCAAGGAATTCACATGTAACTTCATATGTCGTCTAGACGATGTGGTGGGTTGCAACCGTAGAACTTTGTAACCAACAGGCACGTATTAGCGATAAAGTCAGCTTCATACTAGCACTCAGAACAACGTCAGTAGGCTCACAAGGGTTATAAGGAGAGCGGAAACGCCAAAAAACTGTTGACCTAGCAGCCCTTAGTCAGGGAGCCAAAGCGGTGGGGCTAAATGACGTATAACAATAATGTTTCAAGCCTTGCTTGACAGAGCAGTTACGTTTAGCTTTCAGCTGAACAATGTCGATACCAAATACGGACTTAGGTACTGCAACTGCATTAATATCCCCGCCTTAGGAGCAGTAGAGGGGTCCTAACTAAACCGTGATTGGCAAGCGCCTGCGAGAGGCATGGGGGATTGTCTGGGTGTCTTTACGTGGGAAAAACAGTACCCCCAAGCGACTCTTTAAAACTCCTAGATTCCGCATTTTGGTGGATTTCTCAGTCAGACGATCTGGGCACCGAATCCGTGTCCGTCGACTCCAAACTCGGTCCAGCTCCGCGTAAGTCTACTCTCTCACTTGGAGTGCCTCAGTGGACAGTGTCACATTCCGTATGTTTGCCTGAAGATACTGCTAGTGTTCGCTACTCGGGTTAGTATCCACTCCTGGGACTTCTGCACTGGCTTCTGTTGTAACAGTGTTATTCACGCTTTTTCTAACCCTATAATTAGCCTGCAGTGTATTAGTTAGTCCTGTCTGGAATAAAAAACTGTTTCCAAACCCTGTTTGTCCAAGAGTCTCCACAACGAGTCCCCTACCAAGTCTCACCAGCTGCATTTCTAGTAAATGCCTGTAGCTGTGTTGGCTCAGATAGAAGAAAACAATCAAATGCCTTCACTGTGAATTGTCCTTCTGCCATCTGCTCTGTACCGCTCGGGAGTGCAGACTGACCAGCAACCGCTTTTCTCCCTCTCCAACCTATGTCAGGACACGACATCCATGCGAAAATTCTTAAAAATTTCTTGCTCAAATTAATGTTGTTAGCCTGTTGACTTCTTTTGGCCAGGAATGCCCTCTTGGTCTGTTATAGTCTGCTTTTTATGTCCTCCATGCCATGTAGACTGGCAATGGCAAAGAAAGCGTTTCTGAAGAAGAGAAATTTGTTAACATCGGGTATAGATTTAAATGTCAGGAAGTCGTTTCTGAAAGTATTTGTATGGAGTGTAGCCATGTATGGAAGTGAAACATGGACGATAAATAGCTTAGACAAGAAAAGAACAGAAGCTTTCGAAATGTGGGGCTACAGAAGAATGCTTAAGATTACATGGGTAGATCACATAACTAATAAGAAGGTATTGAATAGAATTGGGGAGAAGAGGAGTTTGTGGAACAACTTGACTAGAACAAGGGATCGGTTGGTAGGACATGTTCTGAGGCATCAAGAGATCACCAATTTGGTACTGGAGGGCAGTGTGGAGGGTAAAAATCGTAGAGGGAGACCAAGAGATGAATACACTAAACAGATTCAGAAGGATGTAGGTTGCAATAGGCACTGGGAGATGAAGAAGCTGGGAGATGAAGTAGCATGGAGAGCTGCATCAAACCAGTCTCAGGACTGAAGACCACAACAACATGCCTCATTCATCATGGATTATTTTGCTTGTAATGTAGCAGAACTAGAAAAAAACCTTTTTATAGCCCCAATCGCATTAATTAATATTTATCACTGACGACCTGTTTCGATAGGTCGTTCTGTCATCTTCTGATCCTCAAAATATTTGTTGGCTATAAACCGTCTTCCATTACGAGCGCCGGCCGCAGTGGGCGTGTGGTTCTAGGCGCTACAGTCCGAAACCGCGGGACTGCTACGATCGCAGGTTCGAATCCTACCTCGGGCATGGATGTGTGTGATGTCCTTAGGTTAGTTAGGTTTAAGTAGTTCTAAGTTCTAGGGGACTGATGACATAAGATGTTAAGCCCCATAGTGTTCAGAGCCATTTGAACCATTATGAGCTTGTCACTCATCCCGTGTCGTCATTGCGACGAATATACAGCATATTGCCCTTACGTTTGTCAAAAATAAAACCATATACAGATTAAAAGCACCTTATCCAAACGGGCATTTTGACAAAAATAGCACTCCAGTGAGGCCTGCTAGTTCTCAAAACGCACGACATATAATAAAATACTTTTTTGCACAAATGTTTACGTCTACATGTCGTATTGTATACATCAGTGCTACATTACAGGCAAAGTAGACTGTACAACTACAATATTTCTAAAAATTTTCATATTTACTACGTATGGTGCATCTTCTGCTGAACGGCTTACTGTGATACTCCTTTTGCAGTATCCATTTCCTTATCGAATTTGAAACACGTCTCATCATTCCAAGTTCCTTTCACAATGATCCTTTCATACTACATTCCAGTATTTTAGGCAGCTGTCGACGAGGCAAGCAACGGCGTTGCAGCAGAGCGAGATGGGTGTAATGTTGCGGCGTGCGAGACCAAAGGGCAGACACCAGCCGCCAGCCGCCAGCAGCCAGGCGCTGGGGCGCTCTTGCCCTCACCGGCGCGGGCCTTTCTTCTCCCTCGTGGGCGCCGGGGTGCGGCGTCTCTTAATGCCCCGGGCCGCGCTTTTTGCCAGGGTCGTAAGTAATCAGCGGGAGGGCTGGGGGCCGCGACGCGACGCTGCGCGCCCCGCCTACTCTCGTGTGTTGCCGCGGAGACGCCGTTGCTCAAAGGTGTCGCCCTGCCAGCGGATAGCACCCTGCCCTCGCAGGAGAGGGCCGCTTTTGTCCGTCCCTGCACCGAGGCGCTGTTGCACATCCATCGAAATGAACGGAGCGCAGTCCGCCCCATTCTCTGCGAGTGCATTGTCGTGGCTAGAATTAGCAGGTGCAAGGATTAAAGCCCTTTCGTGCCTCTGGATGTGTCATTGTGTTTCTCTCGGTCTCCGAGACTCTCTACAAGATTGAAAGCAACGGTTCATTAGTAACAGGCAACCTAAGATCTGAGTGTAGCACTACCAGGTGTGGTGTATATAATACACCCTTGCCCACTTTTAATACAGTTTCTTGCTATGTTTCAATGCACATTATAGGAAGATTTTGCTATGGGAGGCTAGCTAGTCAGTAGGATCAAGAAGTAGTCTCGTCGAACGACGCTCCTTGTTTATTAATTAAATATTATACCTGCAGTAGTCACGCCGTGATTCCCACCATTCATAGTTGCTGCGGTTTGTCAGTTTACATGATGATAAAGGTAGATTTATAAATAAAAATAAAGAAATTAATCGTGCATATTTAATTAACTATTTTTAAGTTTTAATGGCAGCACAGACTTTCACGTGTTGTGAAACAAGCCCATAATAGGTGCATAAAATCTCTTCGTCGAGTGCAACTTGCTAAAGAACTGATACCTTCCACGTTCAATAGGGAACGAAATATGACCATAGGTAAGTAGCAAGAGTGGCTTGCTCGACTGTAGATAGCACATAACTCTCACAAATGTCCTCACGTCTTTCGTCTTGTTATATACGAGTGCAATATTACAAGACTGCAGGATTTTCTGAAAGAAAATTCGAACGTTGTGACGTTGTGCAATTTCACTTGGCTTCGTAATTTCAAGTAACAATTCCATTCCTCAAATATATATATATATATATATATATATATATATATATATATATATATATATATATATATAACAAGTGAAAGTCCACTTTATTCTCAAGTGGTTGTTATTACGGTGTTACTTTCTCTTGGTGACATTCTTTTCTTAAGGACAGAACAAATGAATGTCACAGGAGAATGTAACACTGCAATAACAACCACTTGAGAATAAAGTGTGATATGGCTACAGTGACTTCCTTTAACTGTTTCTCCGAAAGGCAAGAATGCAAATTAAATCGAACGCCGCTGCTCGCACGGGACTGTGGTCCGCAGTTCTTTGCCCATAACGCAGTACTGTTGACAACAGGAAAGTACTCGGGTCATGCGATTCCCACGTCCGAAGAGGTGAAAAAAAAGAAAAAACTTTCGTGCAGACTGTAAGGACGCGCAGAAGACTACCACATGGATATACAGTCCCAACCGTGCTGATGACGTTACTTACACTGAGAAATTGCCAATAACAATTTCAGTATCACTCTATTCATGAAGAGGTTGGCATACTACACAACGGTTCAAACCCACGTCCCGTCATCCAGATTTACGTGTTCCTTGATTTCTGTAATTCGATCCAGGAAAATGCCGATATGACTCCTTTGAAAGAGGACGACCGATTTCCTTCCCCAGCCTTTCCACAATCTGAGCTTGCACTCCGTCCCTAACGACAGGACGTTTAACCCAATCCTCCTCCTTTCCTCCTTTCAATTTATCAATAAATGTTAATTACATATTTTACTTACTGTCATTGCGTACTGATGAAACAACAGACATTCCCAAATACGCCCTGATAGGAAAGGCACCAAACTGCTAAGATAGCTCACTACTAATATGAGAGCGTTTTCGGAGGAAGCAGTACTTGGATCCGCGAGTAAAATGTCATCTCGCGTTAAGACCGAAAAAATTTGTTACAGGTCCCTTGGATGACGTTCTGATGTCAGCTTGTGTTAATCCTACGTGTATTAGAAGTTCGTGTGGGGAATTTTAATGTATCTTTTGCGGTGATCTATACATGACTATTACCCGGAAACTTTGCCATTAATTAAGATAAGACCGACTCTCAGAATTTTATCCTTCATTTTTTTGTTTCTATAAATAGAATAAAATACAGTGGCATCGCAGTACTCGGTAATTCCAATTTTAATAGCACTGAATTCATTTGCCAATCCGTTATGCACTGTTTACTGCATGAACGTCAGATCCTGCGGCCAGCGGCGAAGAAACCAATTGGGGTAAAAGCTACGTCTTTACTCGACCACAGGTAAGAAAATTGCCTCCAGTCATGCTAGGGATAGTGAGCGTGGACGTTATTTACTAAAAGCCACCGCGTTTTTTTTAATCATCCCTTATCTTTTTCCGTGGGAGGTCTTGTAATCAGGAACCCACTGTGTAGTATCAGAGTAAAATTTGCATCTTTTAGGAATTATACTTGACGTACCATAGCAAGTAACCATACAGTAAAGCTGCATGCCCTCGGGAAAAATTACGGCTGTAGTTTCCCCTTACTTTCATCCGTTCGCAGTACCAACACAGCAAGGCCGTTTTGGTTAGTGTTACAAGGCTAGATCAGTCAATCATCCGGACTGTTGCCCCAGCAACTACTAAAAAGGCTGCTGCCCCTATTCAGGAACCACACGTTTGTCTGGTCTCTCAACAGATACCCATCCGTTGTGGTTGCACCTACGGTACAGCTATCTGTATCGCTGAGGCACGCAAGCCTCCCCACCAATGGCAAGGTCCATGGTTCAGGATAGAGTAGCATGGAGAGCTGCATCAAACCAATCTCAGGATGGAAGACTGCAACAACAACAACTATAGCAAATACGTTACACTTGGCATCCCTTGAAACTTCCTAGCAGATTGAAACTGTGTGGCGGATCGAGAATCAAACTCGGGAACTTTGCCTTTCGCGGGGAAGTGCTTTACCATCTGAGCTACCGAAGCACGACTCATACAAGCGAGAGCGTTACGGATATGCTTAACAAACTGTGGTAATACTAGGAGTACGTTCACAAAGAGTCGAGCAGCAGAGACATACGCAACGAGACTTACGCGCCGCCAAACACTGTTAGGTTCCAGAATGAGATTTTCACTCTGCAGCGGAGTGTGCGCTGATATGAAACTTCCTGGCAGATTAAAACTGTGTGCCCGACCGAGACTCGAACTCGGGACCTTTGCCTTTCGCGGGCAAGTGCTCTACCAAATGAGCTACCGAAGCACGACTCACGCCCGGTACTCACAGCTTTACTTCTGCCAGTACCTCGTCTCCTACCTTCCAAACTTTACAGGAGAGCTTCTGTAAAGTTTGGAAGGTAGGAGACGAGGTACTGGCAGAAGTAAAGCTGTGAGTACCGGACGTGAGTCGTGCTTCGGTAGCTCATTTGGTAGAGCACTTGCCCGCGAAAGGCAAAGGTCCCGAGTTCGAGTCTCGGTCGGGCATACAGTTTTAATCTGCCAGGAAGTTTCACTGTTAGGTTGTTTGGAGAATGTCAATTTAGATGTAGATGTAGAAGAATGGTTGTTGACCCCTCTAAAACGACGTCCGAACTCCGCTGATTACAGAAGATTCACAATCTACACTCTTTCAGCAATTAAGAAGTTTGTAGACTGTTACAATGCAGGCTTACAAGTACCGTACTTAAAATTTTCGATACAGCCTCTATTGTTATTAAAACGTCGCACAGAACCCTGAATCTAGTACCACTGACGACAGAAAGGTTCAAATTCAAATGGCTCTAAGCACTATGGGACTTAACATCTGAGGTCATCTGTCCCCTAGACTTAAAACTACTTAAGGCTAACTAACCTAAGGAAATCACACACATCAATGCCAGAGGCAGGATTCAAACCTGCGACCGTAGCAGCAGCGCGGTACCCGAGTGAAGCGCAAAAAAGCGCTTAGTCACAGCGGCCGGCCAACAGAAAGCTAAGTAACAAATCTAACGGCATGCTTATAAGGCAAAAACGGAAATACAGATGAAGATGAAATGTCATTCCCAGCACAGCAGGTAACTGTAGCTAATTCCAGTATGTCATAAATAAGTCTAAGAACCTACCGCGTATTACAATTCTTAAATCATAAGCTAAGTTGTACCCTATCTGACGCCACCTAGCGAATTTACCCGTTGATCTACAGTGGGCAACGCCCGCAAGCGACACCACTCCCCCTCTTCGTCAATGGACAACGCGCTGGTTTTCCTTGGACTATAGCTACCTCGCGCTGGTCAGTTGTCACTCGCATGACTGCAGTGGTGGGTTCATGGATTCTGTTGATGCTAACACAAATTCACTTTCACTTAACAAATGCAACCTCTTACGCCGAGACATGGTGACAGTCAGAGATCTTAATGCCCCTTAATGTCTTAAGTCCCTGTCGTCGATCTCTGCCGAGGCTCATGATGGGGCGTGATGCGAAATACAAGGACGAAGTCACTCCGCTTTTTTCCACTCAGTGTAGTATCAGAGAAGGAAAGGATTTATTTATTTATCGTTTGGCGTAAACACATGGACATATTTGGCACTAGGAACGTTCAGTAAGTAAAGCAACATTTTTCTTTTTGAAAGCAGATTTGCTTCACTCGCGACTGCAATACTTCATATTACTCCTCGCTCATTTGGCTACAAAATTCTGTTTTTCCGCATAATCTTCGTTCAATGCAACGGCCCTAGGCCACTTTACTGTGACTGCCAGTATGATCGCCTGGTACCGCTCTACAGGTCAACAATCTGAGCCAAAATTTTGCTACATCGATAACCTCCCCATCTCCATGTACTCCTTCCCGTGGAGTACATCTTTCATTGGGCCAAACAGGTAGAATTTGGAAACAAGAAGCCAGGTCCGGGCTGTAGGATGGATGAGGATGAAAGGTCCGATGAAGTTGTGTGAACTTCTCTACAGAGGGCAGACTTCTGTGAGGCCTTGTTGTGTTGGAGAAGTTAGTTTGCATTCGTGTGGTGATGGACACACTGAAGTCGGTTCTTCAGCTTCCTGAAGGTAGAAAAATATACTTAAGATCTGATAGTGGCAGGACGAGGAAGAATTTCAATTAAAATAACCCCTTCAGAGTCCCAGAAGACCTTCGCCATGACTTTACTTGGTGAGGTTTGGGGTTTGTATTTTATCTTGGGAGGAGAGGTGATGTGACGCCAATCTATGAAATGATGCTTTGCTTCCGGTTTGAAGTAATGAACCACATTTCATCGTCTGTAATAGTGTTCGATAAAACATTGTAACGATCAGCCTCGTAAAGCACAGATGTTTCTTCGCTGCCCTTTATGGTCTTGTGTTAGGCAGCGGGGAATCTAGAAGGCACACACCTTGGAGTACGACAAACTCTGGACGAGTGCGTCAGAACTACCAACAAAGACGTCCAGTAGTGCAGCGAGGTGTTTGATTGTGATCCATCGATCATCTTGAATGATAGTGTCCGCACTTTCCAACACTTAAAGAGTCGTCTGTCTTTGGTCGGCCGGCATGAGTGAAATCGGACAAACTTGCGCGACCTCGTTGCGATGATGACAAACGCATCGCTCAACGTCTCAGTATGCTTTTGTTCACTGTCAGGTGTCCTTAGACATTATATAAGTGCCTATGAATATGAGCTATGCTCTGTTTTTCCGCCGAAAGTAAATCAATGACAGCTGTCTATTTGGAAAGCACCATCGTTGCAGACGACATTTTGAAAGCTACCTATACCACCGTCCCTTCATGAAACTGTAGAGGCCGAAGCGAGTGTATTCAACATGTCCCACGACGTATTCCGTATTTTTTCAAATGAAACTAGCTGAGAAAAAAGAATATGTGGCATTACTTATTGAACGCCCCTCATACATTGATCATTTAAATTGTTCCATGTAACAACCCAAGCAAAGAAGTATATCAAGTTTAAATATACCATTTATAAATTAGGTAGTTCGAATACTTATCCCCCTCCCCCACATGACCGATAGACCTTGTCGTTGGTGGGGAGGCTTGCGTGTCTCAGCGACGCAGATAGCCGTACCGTAGGTGCAACCACAACGGAGAGGTATCTGTTGAGAGGCCAGACAAACGTATGGTTCCTGAAGAGGGGCAGCAGCCTTTTCAGTAGTTGCAGGTGCAACGGTCTGTCTGATTGACTGATCTGGCCTTGTAACATTAACCAAAGCGGCCTTGCTGTGCTGGTACTGCGAACGGCTGAAAGCAAGGGGAAACTACGGCCGTAATTTTTCCCGAGGGCATGCAGCTTTACTGTATGGATATATGATGATGGCGTCCTCTTGGGTAAAATATTCCGGAGGTAAAATAGTCCCCCATTCGGATCTCCGGGTGGGGACTACTCAGGAGAACGTCGTTATCAGGAGAAAGAAAACTGGCGTTCTACGGATCGGAGCGTGGAATGTCAGATCCCTTAATCGGGCAGGTAGATTAGAATATTTAAAAAGGGAAATGGATGGCTTAAAGTTAGATATAGTGGGAATTAGAGAAGTTCTGTGGCAGGAGGAACAAGACTTCAGGTCAGGTGAATACAAGGTTATAAATACAAAATCAAATAGGGGTAATGCAGGAGTGGGCTTAATAATGAATAAAAATAGGAGTTCGGGTAAGCTACTACAAACAACATAGTGAACGCATTATTGTGGCCAAGACAGATACGAAGCCCACGCCTACAACAGTAGTACAAGCCTATATGCCAACTAGCTCTGCAGATGACGAAGAAATTGAAGAAATGTATAATGAGATAAAAGAAATTATTCAGGTAGTGAAGGGAGACGAAAATTTAATAGTCATGGGTGACTGGAATTCGATAGTAGGAAAAGGAAGAGAAGGAAACGTAGTAGGTGAATATGGATTGGGGGTAAGAGATGAAAGAGGAAGCAGCCTGGTAGAATTTTGCACAGAGCGCAACTTAATCATAGCTAACACTTGGGTCAAGAATCATAAAAGGAGGTTGTTTACATGGAAGAAGCCTGGTGATACTGACCGGTTTCAGATAGATTATGTAATCGTAAGACAGAGATTTAGGAACCAGGTTTTAAATTGTAAGACATTTCCAGGGGCAGATGTGGACTCTGACCACAATCTATTGGTTATAAACTATAGATTAAAACTGAGGAAACTGCAAAAATGTGAGAATTTGAGGAGATGGGACCTGGATAAACTGAAAGAACCAGAGGTTGTACAGAGTATCAGGAAGAGCATAAAGGAACAGTTGTCAAGAATAGGGGAAAGAAATACAGTAGAAGAAGAATGGATAGCTTTGAAGGATGAAGTGTTTAAGGCAGCAGAGGATCAAGTAGGTAAAAAGACGAGGGCTAACAGAAATCCTTGGGTGTCAAAAGAAATACTGAATTTAATTGATGAAAGGAGAAAATATAAAAATGAAGTAAATGAAGCAGGCAAAAAGGAATACAAACGTCTCAAAAATGGGATAGACAGAAAGTGCAAAATGCCTAAGCATGGATGGCAAGAGGACAAATGTAAGGATGTAGAGGCTTATCTCACTAGGGATAAGATAGATACTGCCTACAGGAAAATTAAAGAGACCTTTGGAGAAAAGAGAACCACTTGTATGAATATCAATGACTCAGATGGAAACCCAGTTCTAAGCAAAGGAGGGAAAGCAGAAAGGTGGAAGGAGTATATAGAGGGACTATACAGGGACGATGTTCTTGAGGACAATATTATGGAAATGGAAGAGGATGTAGATGAAGACGAAATGGGAGATACGATACTGCGTGAAGAGTTTGACAGAGCACTGAAAGACCTGTGTCGAAACAAGGCCCCAGGAGTAGACAACATTCCATTAGAACTACTGACGGCCTTGAGAGAGCCAGTCCTGACAAAACTCTACCATCTGGTGAGCAAAATGTGTAGTCGAATTAAGTCGGGCGATGCTGAGGGAATTAGATTAGGAAATGAGATGCTTAAAGTAGTAAAGGAGATCTGCTATTTGGGGAGCATAGTAACTGATGATGGTCGAAGTAGAGAGGATATAAAACGTAGACTGGCAATGGCAAGGAAAGTGTTTCTGAAGAAGAGAAATTTGTTAACATCGAGTATAGATTTAAATGTCAGGAAATCGTTTCTGAAAGTATTCGTATGGAGTGTAGCCATTTATGGAAGTGAAACATGGACGATAAATAGTTTGGACAAGAAGAGAATAGAAGCCTTTGAAATGTGGTGCTACAGAAGAATGCTGAAGATTAGATGGGTAGATCACGTAACTAATGAGGAAGTATTGAATAGGATTGGGGAGAAGAGGAGTTTGTGGCACAACTTGACAAGAAGAAGGGATCGGTTGGTAGGACATGTTCTGAGGCATCAACGGATCACCAATTTAGTATTTGATGGCAGCGTGGAGGGTAAAAATCGTAGAGGGAGACCAAGAGATGAATACACTAAACAGATTCAGAAGGATGTAGGCTGCAGTACGTATTGGGAGATGAAGAAACTTGCACAGGATAGAGTAGCATGGAGAGCTGCGTCAAACCAGTCGCAGGACTGTAGACGACAACAACAACAACAAATACATTATTTATAAATTAGGTATAAAATATGCAGTAAAATGAACAGTACGAGAAGTAATGGAAATGACAATGAAATGAAAAATTAATTTACATGATAACAGTTGAGTGCATTAAGACAAATCTGCAGCAAGCATAATCGCTGTAAATAAATGTCAAGGCTATCCAGACAAGAGGTTGCGGTATCATTCAGTTCATATAGATATGTTATTGGTTCTGGGTATAACTTCATGCTGCGGTCACGCACATTGTCAACAGTCGTCAGAACACTGCAAGTACACTGTCGGCATGAGGATATAAATTACCATAAGAAGTCCTCGAAGACTCCATGTGACGTTCGCATCCTGTTAAGAGCATTCTACTGTCAGCAGGGAAGTTCGAACATAGTAGGTCTGTGTGGGGTCAAACATGGGCCAGTGAATCGCCAAGTTGTTCCTGTTCCATCCCATCCGCCACTGTGCAACGGTGATGAGGTCTGTGTCTAGTAGCTGCTCTGCTAAATAGGTTTTCTGGACCTCAGCTGCCTCATTGATATATGATGAATGTCCTTATACACGGACCTCTTCGAGTAGCTTCCCGTTTCGGTACCGATTAAGGAAGCGTTTTAATGAGCTTTCTGATAATCTGACTTTTCACTATGGAGTAGAAAGCCACTCCAAGTGGCATTGGTTACAACTTATAGTATGGGTTTAGTGTCAGAGCTTCTACGTGGAACGCCGTAATGCGTGCCGTCTTGCTTTGTCAGTGCAGTTTCTCAGAGAAGATTCAGGTAATCATCCTAAGCTTCGTCATGTTGATACGGACAGAAATTACTCATTATTATTTAATACTCTCAACCGCAAAGAAGGAAGAAATATTCTCTGGAATCCATAGCCTCTCTAAAATAAACGTCGTGTGACTATGGCCTCGCGTCGGGTAGACAGTTCACCGTGTCAAACTCTCGATTTGACGCCACTACGACAATTTGTGTGTCGATGGGGATGAATTGATGATGATTAGGACAACTCAACACCCAGTATCTCAGCGGAGAAAATCGTCGACCCAGCCGGGAATCGTACGCGGCCCCTGAGGATTGACATTCTACCACGCTGACCACTCAGCTACCGGGGGCGGACCTCGATATACTTGTAATATATGACCGTCATGTCATTGTCTCCATTCAACTTTTCGCACCCACGGTGTACATTTTATTTTTAACTTGCTTCTGTTGATATAGAGGTAGAGCGAGTTGCTTGCTCTCGGCCCATTGTACTGTCAGGATCTTTTGAATTCTATATGATCTGAGAAGGAGGAAAACGAGTTCAAAGAGGAATAATTGTGAATGAAATTCCAGTAACGTTATTAGTCTTAAAACCAAGAGAAATGCCACGAAAATCTTGGACAGAGCTCACAGCGTGCCAAAACATTATGATCGTCTGCTAGGTAGCATGTCGGTCCACGTTTGGAACGTAGAGCTGTGCATGGTCCCCAAGGATAGATGTTGACACCTTGTGCCTTGCAGGATAGTGGGATACCCAGGTAATGCCAAGGAAACATACACCAGCCCATAATGCTGTCTCCTCCGGCCTCGATCCTTCTCACAATTGCTCGAGGGCCATACACGCCACAGCCATCTATCTCAAGGAGCATAAAACGTGATTTATTTGAAAATGACAGCTGT
The DNA here is from genome assembly GCF_021461385.2 of Schistocerca piceifrons. Taxonomy (NCBI): domain Eukaryota; kingdom Metazoa; phylum Arthropoda; class Insecta; order Orthoptera; family Acrididae; genus Schistocerca; species Schistocerca piceifrons. The sequence goes on along the minus strand of NC_060140.1, from coordinate 768,200,197 downwards.
CGCTACTCAGTTGTAGTCCAGTCACGGTACTGGCGTGAAAAATCCAGCTTCCATCGCCGATGAACAGCCTCCAGCATGGGTGCTTGAACCAGTAGCCTGCTACAGAGGCACGTACGCAGCAATGATCGCTAAACAGTGAGAGACACTGGTGGTTCACTTGCGCGCTACTACTCTTCGTCTGCAGACATCGCCACAGCCGTTATTTACCCATGTAATGTCTGGTATACGGTACACCTCAGTTTCCTCTGGCCGTTTTGCCATGCGCAGTATTGGCACGCGAACAGTTTCCAAACACAGACGTTTCGGAAATGCTTCCACCATTGACACGAAAGCCAACGATGATGTCCTTTTGGGCGTCCCATAAATCTCTCCGTTTCAATCTTACGACAACGGCTGCAGTCTTTGCCACATCCCGCCCCCCCCCCCCTCCCCGGCCGACGCCGCACTTTATGAGCCCTTCACTGCTAGTGTTGCTACATACCGTATGTGTGTGGTTATTGCAGGTTGATGTCGAACATAAGCGGTGGTTACAGTAATGTGACTGGACCGTGTATGTCTCAGACCAAAACAATTGGAGGAACATCCGAAACCGAGCATTCGAGAGGTTGAAAATACCACTTCAATTGTAAAGCAGTTTTCATATAGAAAACAGAGTAAAATGGATGAATCGTTAAATATGTGCAGTATACTAACGTCGCTGCTGCTCGAAAGCAAGTAGATTTCATACAGCTCCAGCTTACTGCAGCTGAGCAAGATTTAGAAAATCCGTCTCTCTGGGCAATACCATAGCTCTCTTGCGGGGAGGCAGAGGAGTTCCGTATATTTTGGTAAGGTCATCTAGTCTGTCATTTAACTGAGAGCAAGGGAAGCCTCTCGGAGTTTTGCATAAAATCATTTGTCCCTGGGACAATGTCGTCGAATTGACTTTTTACTGTCTATCCTCATTGTGTTAACGTTTCTTTAAATCAGCGGTTAAATCTACAGACAACATTCAAAATTCATAAAAAAATACTCTACAAAATACCACACTCTGATCAAACCTCATCTGTACCAGAGTGCGCCTTTCTTTTACAAGACGAACTCTTCCAACCTATCAGCAAGTTTTACGTGCTGTTTCAAAGAGGAAAATAGTGGCTGGTAGAATCCACATTCTTTCTATGTCCCACAAAGTTGCACTCAGCAGGTGGCGACTAGTATATGTGACATATTTGAATAAGATGTACATACGTACACAGAGAAAATAAAATTGTTTGTTTCTTGTGAATACTGTTCTTGGAAATAGTTCATTAAGATTGGTAGTTTGTCAGGGATTAAGAGACATTTGACAAACGTCACAAAACAGTAATTTTAAAAGCGAATGAAGTCCACATCCATGGTGTTGCTACAGGCCTGCCTTCCTCGCACCATGCTTTTTTTCGCTGCTTTGGCCATGTACCGCGAACCGATTTGTCGTATCTGCCGCCATTGCAGAGGACTGCGCAAGAGGGCACCGATTTCAGCACAGAACGCGTGTTCCAACTGTTCCATAGCCCATACCCCCTCTACCCTGTCGCAACGGACCGATTTGCAATAATCACAGCCTTACTCAAAAATGTCAAAATAGGCAATCTGATTCGTTATCTGTTTCACTGTGTTAATTAAAAGCTATAATCGAGCTTGCTATTTATGTGTGTAAGTTCCGGGTTACTCCGAGACCACAGGGAATAGTCTCCTTTGAATTTTATGAAGGATGTCATGATTTGGATCAATGTTCGTCACTGAGTGCTGCAAAGTCACCATACGTGCCCCAAACGCAGTTCTTCTTTCAGAGTATATGTGCTTCCTGGATCTAGTTTGGAGGGTTCTTCCCGTTAGGCTCCTATACAGTTTACTGCAGTCACTGCATTTGATCCTACATATACCTGAAACACGAAACGTATTCCTACTACTACATATGACGGAGCCAGAAATTTAACACTTTAGTTGTAAGAAAACCTATACATCTGCTTTACGGATGTTCATTACTTTGTGAGAAACCTTTCCATAAAAAATCCTAGCCACAATATATTTCTGTTGTTATTCCTAACTGCGACGTGACGTCCCCTCATTTTCTTCAGCTGTTTCTTATTTACGTCATTATAAGTTATCTTCACGTCTCTGCTTCAGCATTCTTTCGCCACGGACACTTGTTCCACTTCATGTTGTCTTATCTTCTGGTCCTGCGAACTCGCGTTTTGGAGCAACTGCGGGATAAATTCCTGCAGCATGTCTTGGCGGAAACTGAGACACATGCTTCCGTCACCGGTATTCCCTTAGATAACTTTTGATAGAGCGATACACATCCGATAAATGACACCTGCCCAATCTATCAAGAGTCTTCAAACATCCGAGACGAACTTATGCGGAACGAGATGAAAATAGTTTAGTACGTGCGATCGTAAATGAGAATGACTGGCTGTTATACTCAAAGTCAAGGCTACACACGTATATCTATTTCTTGCTTTGTTTGTGGATTGCCGGCCGCGGTGGCCGTGCGGTTCTGGCGCTGCAGTCCGGAACCGCGGGACTGCTACGGTCGCAGGTTCGAATCCACCCTCGGGCATGGGTGTGTGTGATGTCCTTAGGTTAGTTAGGTTTAAGTAGTTCTAAGTTCTAGGGGACTTATGACCTAAGATGTTGAGTCCCATAGTGCTCAGAGCCATCTGAAACATTTTTTGTTTATGGATTAGCTGCAAATATTTACTGTTTATGTTTACATTTGTCACAGAAAGTTTCTTTGTATCCAGTGACAAAAGGATTTTCTGCACTGTATTCTGTATGTAACTATAGCAGATTGAAAGACATTTAGTGAAGGTCCTTATGAGTGTACTGACATCTCCATAACGTTCTTGGGAAGCTATTATTGCAAATAGTTACCGAAAAATGGAATACTTCAGTGCCTTTGACACTTTTGATCACTTCAGTTCTTCATAACGTTAACAATATCTTACTTATAGTTTCACCGTTTATATGTGTAGGTTCTGGAGTTAGTTAGCAGAAAAATACTTATAGCGCGTAATAAAAAATGTTCAAATGTGTGTGAATTCCCAACGGACCAGACTGTTGAGGTCGTCGATCCATAGAGTTACAAACTACTTAAACTAACTTAAAGTAATTTATGCTTAGAACAACATACACCGATGCCCGATTGAGGACTGTAACCTCCGGCGGGAGGGGCCGCACAATCCGTGACATGGTCCTTCAAACCGCTCGGCCACTACACGCGGCACACATGATTTATGTGCAAAATTGTCTTCTCATATACATTAGACACAAACTTAATTTTAATGAACTATTTTAAGAGCCTGTGCCACAGAGACAGAGTAGTGTAGACTGTATATAGTTTTCGGTTCTACTTACGCATCTAAGGGAATGTATTTTTGCCTTCGGTTAAAAGAGATACTTAAACACATAAGAATGTGTTTCCGAAATCTTTATTATTACACACGTAGACGACAGCTGTAAATCACTAGTAATTTTAGCAACTGCAAATCAAGTAATTAAACCGGATGATTTTGGTAGCCTGGAATGGAAATAATTACGTTTTCTCTTCAAAAGAAATGAAAGTAATGAAATTAAACTTTTCGTAAGTTATTGGGAATGGAGTTAAACCGTATTTAAATTTAGCTATGGGAATTCTTTACTTTATTTAATTAAGATTTGACTGTGTGAACCATATATAAATTTTTTTGGGGGTCTGTGGGTAACGTTAGATACTGAATCACGCATCCATACATAAAAGTAATGTATTTATTCGTCACTGTTAAGGGATGTATGTAAAATCTGAGAGGGATGGCTAACAGCAGCTAGGTGAGTCAGGCTGCAACAGTATTACCTGTTCCACCTCCTTCATGAACAGACACACTGGTCTGTCCGATAGCAAGCTGTATTTATCTATTAACTACTATCTCGCCATGATTATTAAGGAATGATATTCACATTACTAGTACGCACATGGTAAAATGGTAAAACTTCCCTTAATGATGATGATGAGCGAAGGCAAATAACTAGAAAAAATTAATATTTTTTTGGTTGACTGTTGTAATTTTGTGTCTCGTATAAATACTTTCCCTCTCACGTTTGTACTGGGAGTATCCACGCCGACTGCGACGTGGCATTCTCCATTATCTAAATACTTCTACTTTCCTATTTAGTTCCTCGTTTTTCTATAAAAATGATTCCACAATTGCATAAACTATGTGTAGCTGAAAGATTTCTGAATATGGATCGTCCTCAGATTTTACTTTCATGTTCACATCAGTCACTCGTTTTAGTATACCTTTGGTAATCATTACAAAAATATTTTCTTGTAATTACTTCTAAACTTTCATTTCTCTTTCATTGACATTTTCTACGATCTAGTTTACAACGACATTATATCAAATATTTGAAATTTAGTGTCACTTATTGCACTGTTTGTTGCTGCATCAGCCCCATATGTCAAAGGTACAGACTTTCTACTTTGCATTGCAATATTGAACTGTGAGTGTACATTGAGAGCAGGGCCAGGCGTTGTGGATAGACGCCCATGTCAAACGTGTCACTTTAAAAAAGAGTGAAAAATAGCGTTTCTGTAGAATTTCCAGTTCAAAAGAAAACTTTTCCGAACTGTGTGTGGCGTTTCAGAATATAGGAAACCCTTTGTATGACTGTTGTTCACAAGTGCTTACACACCGCAGTGATTGAAATTTCCAGGCGCTTTCTTCTTTAAGAGAAAGATGCCTGTTCCTCTCATATCGGTAGTCGTTCCAAACTAAAAATCTGTGTTATTTGAAAAGAACCAGATTTTGAAAGAAAATCATGGCATTCACGTACTTGCTTTGCAAAGAGTGAGTGTTTACTGCATTGCAGTGATTCCTGAATAAAATTGCATAACCAGTCAATTGATAAATTATAAAAAATGGAAAATGCTGACAACAAAAAATTAACATTAGAACATTTACAGAATCAGAAAACTTATTCCCAATTAAACTTTTCTGGAGGCTTGTCAACTTTCATGTTATAGAATTTCTGAACACGTCGCATGTTTCTGATCCCAACCAGTCCAAGAAGTTTCTAGACTGTGAACGGCGGAATCAGTTCTCATATAATTAAACGAAGATAGGTACGTTTTCTGTAACGTGATGTGAGCGCTTAAGGTAGCGACAATAGTAGCCGATCCATTGCATGTGGATACTAAAACAACCAATAACGAATATTTGCTGAAAAACATTAAAAGTTATTAAATGAGAACAAGGAGTAAATTATATAATACCAATTAATAAATTAAATATTTGTATTATTCCAATTTGGCTTATCTAAATTAACATCGTAAAGCACAACCTTTTATTACATCCGTTCTCTGAGACGGATACGACAGAAGAGCGCGAGTACAAGAGAGTGTAGAGACACTAGCATTTTTCATAAAACAAAATCATATCGTAAATAAGTCACAAAATATCGCTGAGATCAGGGAGCTGTGATACTAACTTTAGGATTACAACTGGATTAATAAACGAATAGCGAAAAATGAAGATAATGGTTCTAATGCTTCCGGTGTTCCACGTAGATTACACCCCCCCATTGCCATTCCCCTTTTCTGCATCTACATCTACATGATTACTCTGCAGTTCACATTTAATTGCTTGGCAGAGGGTTCATCGAACCACAATCATACTATCTCTCTACCATTCCACTCCCGAACAGCGCGCGGGAAAAACGAACACCTAAACCTTTCTGTTCGAGCTCTGATTTCTCTTATTTTATTTTGATGATCATTCCTACCTATGTAGGTTGGGCTCAAGAAAATATTTTCGCATTCGGAAGAGAAAGTTGGTGACTGAAATTTCGTAAATAGATCTCGCCGCGACGAAAAACGTCTTTGCCTTAATGACTTCCATCCCAACTCGTGTATCATATCTGCCACACTCTCTCCCCTATTACGTGATTATACAAAACGAGCTGCCCTTTTTTGCACCCTTTCGATGTCCTCCGTCAATCTCACCCGGTAAGGATCCCACACCGCGCAGCAATATTCTAACAGAGGACGAACGAGTGTAGTGTAAGCTGTCTCTTTAGTGGACTTGTTGCATCTTCTAAGTGTCCTGCCAATGAAACGCAACCTTTGGCTCTCCTTCCCCACAATATTATCTATGTGGTATTTCCAACTGAAGTTGTTCGTAATTTTTACACCCAGGTACTTAGTTGAATTGACAGCCTTGAGAATTGTACTATATACCGAGTAATCGAATTCCAACGGATTTCTTTTGGAACTCACGTGGATGACCTCACACTTTTCGTTATTTAGCGTCAACTGCTACCTGTCACACCATACAGCAGTCTTTTCTAAATCGCTTTGCAACTGATACTGGTCATCGGATGACCTTACTAGACGGTAAATTACAGCATCATCTGCAAACAACCTAAGATAACTGCTCAGATTGTTATCCAGGTCATTTATATAGATCAGGAACGGCAGAGATCCCAGGACGCTTCCCTGGGAAACACCTGATATCACTTCAATTTTAGTCGATGATTTGCCGTCTATTACTACGAACTGCGATCTTCCTGACAGGAAATCACGAATCCAGTCGCACAACTGAGACGATACCCCATAGGCCCGCAGCTTGATTAGAAGTCGCTTGTGAGGAACGGTGTCAAAAGCTTTCCGTAAATCTAGAAATACGGAATCAACTTGAGATCCCCTGTCGATAGCGGCCATTACTTCGTGCGAATAAAGAGCTACCTGCGTTGCACAAGACCGATGTTTTCTGAAACCATGCTGATTACGTATCAATAGATCGTTCCCTTCGAAGTGATTCAAAATGTTTGAATACAATATATGCTCCAAAACCCTACTGCAAACCGACGTCAATGATATAGGTCTGTAGTTCGATGGATTACTCCTACTACCCTTCTTAAACACTGGTGCAACATGCGCAGTTTTCCAATCTCCAGGTACAGCTCTATCGGTGAGCGAGCGGTTGTATATGATTGCTAAGTAGGGAGCTATTGTATCAGCGTAATCTGAAAGGAACATAATCGGTATACAATCTGGACCTGAAGACTTGCCCGTATCAAGCGATTTGAGTTGCTTCGCAACCCATAAGGTATCTACGTCTAAGCAAATCATGTTAGCAGCTGTTCGTGTTTCAAATTCTGGAATATTCCATTCGTCTTCCCTGGTGAAGGAATTTCGGAAAACTGCGTTCGATAACTCCGCTTTAGCGGCACAGTCGTCGGTAACAGTACCAACGGCACTGCGCAGCGAAGGTATTGACTGCGTCTAGCCGCTTGTGTACTTTACATAGGACCAGAATTTCTTCTGATTTTATACCAAATTTCGAGACAACGTGGAACCTATTAAAGACATCTCGCATTGAAGTCCGTGCCAAATTTCGCGCATCTGTAAATTTTAGCCAATCTTCGGGATTTGTCGTTCTTCTGAACTTCCCATGCTTTTTCCGTTGCCTCTGCAACAGCGTTCGAACCTGTTTTGTGTACCATGGGGGATCAGTTTCATCTCTCACCAATTTATGAGGTATGACTCTCTCAATTGCTGTTGCTACTATATCTTTGAATTTAAGCCTCATCTCGTCTACATCTGATTAGTCAGTTCGGAAGGAATGGAGATTGTCTCTTAGGAAAGCTTCTAGTGACACTTTATCCGCTTTTTTATGTAAAATTATTTTGCGTTTGTTTCCGGTGGATTTGGAAGAAACGGTATTCAGCCTAGCTACAACGACCTTGTGATCACTAATCCCTGTATCAGTCATGATGCTCTCTATTAGCTCTGGATTGTTTGTGACTAAGAGGTCAAGTGTATTTTCGCAACCATTTATAATACGCTTGGGTTCATGGACTAACTGCTGGAAATAATTTTCGGATAAAGCATTTAGGACAATCTCGGAATATGTTTTCTGCCTACCACCGGTTTTGAACAAGTATTTTTGCCAGCATATGGAGGGAAGGTTGAAGTCCCCACCAACTATAACCTTTTCAGTGCAACTTTCGTAAAACCATGTGAAACTTTCAGAGAAGCTCTCCTTTTGGATGTTGTTTCACTCACGCGTCACATTCGCATGAACTGCTTCGTTTAAGTCTTGTCGCAAGTGATAATTTTTTTCCTGAAAAAATGGTTCCTGTTTTGCATTTTAACGAAATAGTGGTATGTTCCCATGCCTTGTGTTTGTTCAGCAGTCAAGACATGTGGGATAAACTTTTACCTTTTCCAGAACATTCTGGAGAATTTATTTAACATTTGATTTGAAGATGTTCAGCTTGTTGTTCCATTGCGAACTGTGATGCAACAACGTTGATACACTATGGCCGCATGAGCGACTCCTAATACTGCATGCTCACAACTAACTGGTAGAATGCAGAAGTATTGTTTACAGTTGTTACTGCGCAGACGTCGCTTATACGCAAGAAATAAAATCAGTCTGGGATCTTTTTGAACGGATAGTGTATATAGCTGCCTTCACAGTGAGTTACATCTCATTCTGAATCTCAAGAGATGTCTCATATGTTCAACTATATCGAGGAACTGAAAGTTTCAGAAAAAATGCGGTTGAGATCATTGGTTGGAAATATAGCTGGAGGTAGTAGGAGAAAGCTATAATCCTGATTGCAGCCGTTGTTGCAACTACATTTTGATTATACGTAGGCCCAGAGGAAGTCCTCTACAGAATCACCACTTTATTTTATTTTTTAGGTTCCGTGCGTCAGTTGGTAAAAGCGGAACCCTTATAGGACCACTTTGCTGTCTGTCTGTCTATCAGTGTTAAGCCCCCATTTCTAAAAAGGGATACTCCCCACCACACCCCCACCAGATTTAGTGTTAAAATCACCCAGTGGAAAGCCCGGCTAAAAGTGAACACAGACGAAGCATGACAATGTAAGATGGTGTAGTGACCTGTGGAAGAAGAAGCAAGGTATAAACAGTGAACGGTCCAAGCTCAAGATTTGCAACATGGAGCAAATTGCAAGGATCATGCCGTCGTGGCTGTACAAAATGGGAAGTACGTGTTCAAATCTCCCTCATGCCATTTTTCTCACAAAATTATGAACTTACCGTCCGGTCACTGACGCGTCTGTTCTGTTTCTGTAGTTTTAGCAATTGTCATACTATGCACTGGTTATAGAATCTGAGTCATGTGATAAGTTTATCTTACAGTTGCAAGTAAATGTGATGATAAATAGTGAGAGCAGGCGACATGCCGCTTAGATCTCTCTCAGAAATGAAAACATAAAATAAATTGGTGTGATCTACGTTTCAACAAAGGAATTCAAGTGTCACTCGGGCATGAGTGTGTGTGTTGCCCTCAGTGCAAGTTAAAGTTAAATTAAGTAGTGTATAAGCTTTGGGACCGATGACCTCAGCAGTTTAGTCCAATAGGATCTTACCACAAATTTCCTACCACAAGTGGTGCTCATGAAGAACAGACAGAAGGTATACAGTCTGGAGGTCTCTTCCTTACAATCGCTGTTGTAAAAGGGGGTTACATTACGAAACAGACACAAAATCAAATACATCTAACAGAAACGTCAATGACCGTACGATCAGATCGTAATTTTGTAAAAAGTATATTGGGAGCACGAAAGAGAGTTGATTACGGATGTCCCATTTCGCAGCCAAGCACTGTGACCATTTAACAACAATGCCGAAGCTATTCAAGTTCGCTCGATGCCGCATGTGCTGCGCTTGGACCGTTCACTGTTTCTGTTTTGCTTCTTTTCCCATAGTCCAGTACACATTCCTCCTGTTTTCATGCTTGATCTGTGTTTAATTTTTGACGGGCTGTCCGTTAGGCCATCGTACCACTAAACCTGAGAAGGGCGCAATGCCGAATCTCCCTTGTTAGGAATGGCTAGAGATACTAACTTGAACTTTACTTTACTTAGTAAGCTTTACGGTACCTAGACGGTATGAAAACCTTACGCTTCTAAGTCAATGGAATCACGACATACGACCATTTATGTCACATTTTTCGATAGTTGCAAACTCACTCATCCGAAACTTACACGATATTTCCTGTTGGCCTACAACCATCAAACCTGACAACAAGCATGGTTTGATGCTAAAAGTAAAGAAAAAATCATAAAAACATAAAAATACTTATCTTACTATATGTCGTCCTTGCTCCTGTCTGTCCGTCTGTTAAGATCACTTTTTCTCGGGAACGGATAGAGGCGTCAAGGCGAAATTTTTGGCCAAATTCTAAGGGCAACGACCCTTGGTGGTGTGAAATATTTAAGCTTCTATGCCAGTGGAATAAAAAAATACAGCCATCTGTAACGACCCCTAATTATGAGGAACGTGTAGAGGTCCAGCTTGAAATTTATGTTAAAGACTCTACGGTCCCTTGGCAGCGTACATAACTCATCTTGTAAGTCAAGGCAGACAGAGGCTACAGTCATATATATCCCTTATTTTTATAAACAAAAGATTATGTGGTTTACTATTTCAGCAAGAGAGCAATGTCTGAATTTAGACATGTAATCTTCACACTCGGGAAGTTCTTTTACGCGTATCGCAAAAAATTGTATTTAGGGCATTGTGATACTCCACGCAGTGCTCGGACAAATAAGAAGAGGCAGGATGAGATGCAGAGAGACAGGAACGAGGAGGTGGAGGGCCAGGGAATTTGGAGAAGAGACAGGCAGGTAGCTGAAGTGGACAGTGAGAGACAGGGAAAGGAAGAGATGAACAGAATGAGGGGGAATAGAAGATGATGATGATTGAAATCTCGTGGTACCCAAGGGAAGACAGGATTCAGTTACGATTGTGAACGGGGCCGAAATCAGTTAATATTGGTTGCCTTTTACAATTACTCACACCATTTATTTTAATACGTAATTCCAGACTCAACAATAAATAAAAATTACCACGTGTTATTAATGAAGGAATAAAGAACAGTGTAAATAATAGTGTTGTCAGTGAGTTACAATTTAGCAAATCAGCATTAAATACAGATACAACAGATAATGCTTTAAAAGAAAGCCACTATGATCTGGGCAGAAGGCCTTACACGTCAGGAATGGCAATAGATTAAGAATTGTTTAAAACTAGCTCCAACTTACAAATTACAGGTATTTAAATATTAAAGGCAAGTCGCCACAAACACAGCAGACGGAATCAGACGCCAGGAATGGCAGTAAATAAGGTTTTAAAGGCTTACTGCGTAAATACAAATACCAAATTAGAATTTTAAGGCAAGTGACCGCAATCACGGCTGAAGGCCTTACACTCCAAGAACGGCAATAAATTAAGAATTGTTTCAGAACTCGCTGCAGTTTACAACATACAGGTATTGAAATATTAAGGTAAGTCGCCACAAACAAAGCAGAAGGCATCAGACGCCAGGAATGGCAGTAAACAATGTTTTAAGGCTAACTGCTAAAATACAAATACCAAATTAGAATTTTAAGGGAAATGGCCACAATCATGGCTTAAGGCCTTACAAGCCAGGAACGGTTACAATATAGACACTATTGAAACCTGCTGTAAAACAGCAAAAACAATAGCAAAGGTTAATTTAAAAAAAACAAGCAACTGATTCAGATGGTGCTCCAGGAATCGACCTCTGAGAAGTTCCGGCAACAAACACTTTCGCGAGCAATGAGATAGGCAGCCAAGAGTTGTATTCAGTTCACAAGATGGTTTAATCAGACTAGTGGCAGTGTAACGAAAGATTAATGATAATCTTGCTGAAGCTACCTGACGTCCGATAAAACAAATGCTACGATGGAACAATAGACCAAAGCCGGAACCGGCGGTCTGCACTACGTCCCCAGAATACTGTGTTTAGAGCGCCCGGAATGAGAAAGGAATCACTACCACCAGAGTAGAAGAATCCTCGCTGCTCTTCGCCTCGGCGACACTACGTGGAGCAACACGAGCCCAAGTCACTTGAGAATCGCGAGATATCACAGTGGTGGAAGTTTCTCTGCTTGTTGAAATGCACTCATCTTAAAGCTTGCTGGACCAGGTTTACGACGAGGTCGTGCACCCTGGTGACCACAGCCCTTCCATCCGGTAGTCAATGCGTGCCGCCAGCGGTGCCATGTTCTGGCACTGAGCGGACCTGGCTCCCCAACCAAACTGGCCCACTCACACGACCCGGAAAAACAACGACGTCGCCCCAAAAATAGGGCAACAGTTACTACATATCGATAACCGCCGCTGTTGCCACTAGCGGACAGGCAGCGCTTGCGGAACCGAGTGGCGCCAGTCAACACGAGAAGAAGACAAACAACTGCAACCATGCCAACTAAACGATACCATCTGGCATCCAATAGAGGGCGGAAAACTACAAACAGCACCAACGCAAGCCTCAGCACAGCTCAATGGTGACGTTTAGTTTAAGAGGCGCTCAACTTCGTGGTCGTCAGCGCCCATAGACATTCCCAATCTGTACACAGTCCAACCTTGCCACCATAATATATGATGATGGAATGATGAGGACAACACAAACACCCAGTCCTCTGGCAGAGAAAATCCCCAATTCGGCAGGGAATCGAATCCGTGACTCCCTGACCCAGAGGAATAGAAGATGTATGCAATACACAGGATGTTAATTTTAACCGAAGAGTTTGGAGTACATCGAAAACTATGCATTGGATCAAGAAAGTTGTACTTCCAATTTGTTTTTCTTGGAGGGGGACATCCAAGGTACACACTCGACACGCCACTCCACTCCGTGAGTGGGTGGCGGGAGACAAATTTGAAATCTTCAATGGGAACCCCCGTTTTCTTATTGCAGATTGCGATTGTATAGCAAAATCCACAGTCGTTTTGCCTCAAGCGTTTTCTTCGCTGCGCCACGGATGGCTCTGTAGTCGAAATTTATAACATGCTACTCAATAGGTCTTGAATATCCAATGGCACCCTCCATGCTGCGAGAGTAGGACAGGCTAGTACTTGATAACTTCTAATTGCAAAGTCCATTCGCAACGTTGTATTACTGTGACATATTCAAGAGGGAATACTCGACACGCTACCGTAACCGTGTAGCGAAGTACGACGTACGAGAATCGTAACGGGCAGCACACTGTGACCGCAGTTCACATATCGTGCAGTCGTAGAAAATACAGGCGTAGAAACGTTACTTGTGCAGTGTTCATTGCCTGCATACCTACCTACAATTTGAAGAGCAGATGTGCACGTGGGCGATTAATATTGCAACTACAGAAGAAAGAATTGAAATGATCTTGGCTTACGGAGAATGTACGAGAAATGTTGAGGCTGCTGTTGCTTTTTACGTCGAACGTTTTCCAGAGAAAGTTCTCTCTCTTTGTACAAGGTTGTGAACCCTTTTGAATATTCACAAACCCATGGTAACGTTAACCGGCATAATACTCATTACTAGAATTAGACAGTCCCCACTGGTTACGGAAAGTTGGCCATGAATGTCCTTCGTCGGTTAACGTATGGTTTGGCATCATGGGGAACAAACTCATTGGTCCATATTTTGTCGTCGCACGTTGAATGGACGAAAATATCGAGCATTCTCGGAACAGAAACTGCTGGTACTACTGCAGGATATTACCCTGCTTGTTCGAAAAAGTATATGGTTTCAGTATGACGGTTGCCCAGCGCATTACGGGAAGCACACTGCCTTTATACTGGTGGTATATCACCAGAGGTGGCAGTGTTAACTGGCCCGTTAGGTCCGCAGGACATCGCACAATTTTTTTCTGAGTGGATTTTTGAAATATAAGATGTACCAGCAAGTGCCAACAGGCCGTGAAGAAGTGGTCGACCGCGTCAGAAACGCCTGCTAACATGAACGCAGAATGATTCTCTCCTGTATACGTTTCTCTGAGTCAAACTAAGTTTTGATCCAATGTGTAGTTTTCTAGATGTTCGGATGTCTTCAGTTAATATGAAAGCCCTGGGGAAAACTGTAAATTATAAGTTGTGTGTGATTCATTTGCAAATCGTATTAAAATCAAAGACGAAAGTCTAAAATCCGTTTGTGTAATTCAGCTTCTAAAAGTAGAATATATATATACCACGGGGAAGCCATGACATAATGGCTATCAGCAACTGTATTGCAAGTTAACCATACGTAAATTAAACACACACATATATATATACCATGGAGAAGCCGTGACTGAATGCTTATCAGTAGCGCCACATTGATTGGTACAGTTTGACTTCTAAAGAGCCGGAAACTTTCGAAAATTGCAATTCCAGTTGGGCAGTAAAAGAAATTTAAAACGTTGCGTTAATGTTTAGATAAATAAATGATTTAACGCGACAGTTTACAGAGTACCACTAAATTGTGTACAATCTAAGATTTTGCTTCAAGTGCTAATTATAGTTTGTTTATACTCAGTAAACGATCATGTGAAGTGTGTGTGTAATTATCCTCCACATTCAGATGTGTTAACCTAAGGGAAAATATCCTATTTTTCAGAATTGAAACATGGAGAAATATTAGAGAAAAGCAATGAAAGGATTGCTAATGCGTTCGGTTCAAATGGCTCTGAGCACTATGGGACTCAACTGCTGAGGTCATTAGTCCCCTAGAACTTAGAACTAGTTAAATCTAACTAACCTAAGGACATCACAAACATCCATGCCCGAGGCAGGATTCGAACCTGCGACCGTAGCGGTCTTGCGGTTCCAGACTGCAGCGCCTTTAACCGCACGGCCACTTCGGCCGGCGCTAATGCGTTCGGTATTCAGTGGTCTGAAGATGAGTGACTGCTTATAAGACGGATAGAGAAACATGAAGAAATAGAGCTTGAAATAGCTCAATTGTATATTTTAAGACGTTACAAACGTGAGAATCATTTGAAGATGTTAATGCAGTTACATAAGAAACGTTTCGCGTTTGTAGGTAGCAGCCTTTATATTTTTAATATAACGAATAGTTAGCTGTGCATTTAGCGGGTTGTTTACAATTCAGACTAGTGAACAGTATTATGCCCAAAGCAGTGAAACGGCATGGAAAATTTAACTCGTATAACACGCAGTTATCACCGCCCTCAGTTACAGATGCAGACTGTTACAACTTCCTTGAAGGCTATGTGGTACTCTAGTGGATACTAGATCAAGGAACAGGTGCAGTTCATGAACAGAAAACTCAAATAATAATATGTTCTACATCAGATATCAAGTATTAAAAATAGTGCATAATTTTTTTACTGTAGGGGCAGCATCAGTTGCTAACATTAGATCTGAATGTAGAAATATACATGGTGAGCCAGCAGGAAAGGTACGTGTTTTGACAGAAGATATCATTAATGATTCTGAACAAAATTTTGATATAGATACATGCCCAATGCTTTTCGAGATAGAACACTTTTAGTGTCATTTCTATTTTTTTCTGTATTATTTATTGTCGTAGTTTACAACGCTCCACAGTAATATAGAAGAAGTTGAGACGAACATTTTGATACAGGACGCTTGTGGTCTATCAAGTCGGAAAACTACCTCAAACCGGCCTACAAAAAGGACCTAAGCAACGCGCGACTCATTCAATATTCTCCCGATCCCTCCGCGCAAACTGTTAGTCCTAGACATAAAATGAATAGGATATTTATTGTAGCAAATTTAAGTTAGTTTAATTGTGTACTGAGACACGTTTTCGTTGAAGTGTGCAGTTTTCGAGTTATTAAAGAAAAACGTACAAAAGTGATAAACGTGTACTCTATCGGAAAAGATTCGCAATATGACATATGTCCACATGAAGTGATTTGTTCACTAATACTACCGCATCTGAAAGCCTGTATCTTTTCTACTGAGTCACCCTGTATACAGTTATGAAAGATTTATAAATCTGTCACTCTTCAGTAAAACTCCCATTCAGAAGATGTCGAGCCCTGGTCACTGTGAAAGTCTGTAAATGTCATTCAACTTTGAAACACACAAAGTGGACTCAGTAGATGAATGTTCTAAATTACGCACATCTGTTTCTTGAGTTCCGGGGACCAGATGCTTGTATCTCATTGGCCATGGCGTAATCGTTCGTGGCAATGCGATCATGCCATGGTGGGGACTGTAGAAACGCGTCAGCGAAACGGGCGGCGTGCGTATTGGAAAGTATGGCGGAACGGATAGCGGTCGATGCTGCACTCCTCACCGCCCAACTTAGAAGATACGTGTGGAGGCTGTAGGGAAGCAGCATACTCACGCCTTATAAAATTCACATCAGTCTTTCCATTGTGTGCCAGCCTAGTCCGCTGTAACTAGCTCTGACGTCATAAATATTGCGCAATACTTTCAAATGAAGTAAATAACCTGAAACGTTTCTAGCATGTCAGGAGTAATACAAAATCAATATGTAATGGATATCAGTTCAATAACTTTAACCATTTTCGAAATTTGGGTGTTTTTCTGTAAAAATCATTGGCGCAACTGAAAAGAGCTAGAAACTTAAAAATTTATATTTGGATTCCTTTTGCATAATAATTTAGTAGAAACAGTATTCTGGATGTCACAAATTAAAATTTTAGTTGATATTCATGATTTTCTGGTTTTTGTCTTAGAAATTAAGGAAGCAAGATAGATTAAGTAGGCGAATAAATAAAGCTAGGATGTTTAAATTTAAGTAGAAGGGAGATCCGCTATAATCATAAAAATGTGAGAAGTTTCAGCAGAATAACTATAAAACTATAGCTATAGCGTATCTCCTAAAAGCAAGTTCAGAGCTCGTCTACTGTGTGTAGTGTAATTAAATTAATTCTCTCGCCAAAAATATTTGACTTAGCCACGTCAGACTTTTATTATGATTACTTACTTGCGTGCTGATTGCACAACTAAATTTAAAGCTTCATTGGCCATCAGCAAAGGAAACAATGATTTATTCGATAACTTAAAGTGGTGCATTATTAGCCCAGCGGCTAGTCGGGAGAGCAGATTTGATCAGGCGTTCCCTTAGCCGTCTGCACGGCGGCTTTATATGTAAGAACGCTGCGCGAGGAAGGAAGGCCAGAGTTCTCTCCAGACGCTGATTAACGCACCACCTGTGCCGGAAGTCGCGTCGGTATCATTGCTATAAACAGCCTCGGATGCCGTAATAAGTTACTCGGGATACGCGTAACCATGAAATTGTTTTCGGGTGAAGTGTTAATTTTGGGATGACGTTAATGATCTATCTTTAGTTTGCGTATGTCGTATTTTCACGTACCGCCGCAGGACAGACATTCTACCATTATTAGCGTGGGGTTTGATGAACATTATCATCAAATTATGGCGAGCATTCACTTAAACATTTAATTTGAACAGTTATAATTGCATCAGCGCATTAGACTCTGAACTGCTCGGGTAGTTGGATTGTACGGATTCCTTTTGGTCTGTGACTTTCAGAATATAGTGAACATTTTAGAGAGAATGGTTTTTGATTATGAATCCCAGACAATCTCCTAATTCCTCAGAGCTATAAGCTGTAGCTATAAATGTATTTCACAGATGAAGTGGGCACTAGGAATTCTAACTACAGGCTTCACGTTTTGCTAATTACTTTGTGGTTGCCAATATTGTAGTTAGAGAGCCAGTGTTGAGAACAGCAAAGAACAGCATAAATACAAAACATTTATACAATTGCGCCACCCGCCGCCCCACAAGGCCTGTACCGTTGATAGTGATGAGGGTGGTTGCTCGAATGGAAGCAGAGCAGGCCCACCCTCATCCCGACATTGCGTCTTGCGAGCCGTAGGGAAACGCCCCAGATAACCAGGTGCAGGACGCATCCGCCCGCACAGGTAGGAGCTTGGAGGGTGCTGCAGAGGCTGTCGGCGACTAGGCGACGATGACGGCGACTAGGCGACGATGACGGCATTGATGTTCATGGGAGGTGCGATCTGCTGACGTCGTTCAGTTCGATCTGTGACAGGATCACTGAATTAACGGAGCCGTAGCTGATTCTGGAGGCGCCAATGCGTATCTGCGTGGTCGCAAGTACTATACTGCGCTTTGCCAACTCATCTCAGAACAACTCCGGTCTCCCTTAAATGTGGGTTGTTGTGCAGTCGGTTCTGAACTCTGACGTTAGGGTGTAACTTCATGTTGTAGTTCGAAGCTGCAAAATAGAGATAAAGCGAAGCAAATGCAGTGAGACTCGATGGCGTCTCCGCTGCGGACATTCTGCCATTGAAATGTGAGGAGCAGGCAAAGTATGATATGAACCCAGCTACATTAGTAAAGCAATTTCAAGTGAATGTCAAGCTCACAGTTTTGACAGACGCGTCCTGAACGTTCGAACGAAACGTTCGGCCTCACCGTTAGACAGTGGCGAGAATGGTGGTGTCCTAACATACTGTATTCCTTTCTGTTTGCAAAATCCTTGGCAGGAAATGAAAGTCCATTGTCAAAAACCATTATTTTGTGGCAAGCGTTCGAGAGAAAATACAGAGGCGAACGCTTTAACAGTAGTGGCGGTATTCGACGAATGCATTGGGATAACAAAGTGGTATTTGCTGTAAACCAGCAACTTGTATATGGAGACGTTGTCGTGGAGTATCAGAATATGGACAGAGAGAAGTTCCTGTCGAGGGGCGGCCTGACTGCCCAGAAAGCGCGACAATGTGCCTTCATGCGTTCTATTTACCTATCTGTAAAGCCACGTATAATGCTGACGCGCCAGCTGCTTAGTGTAGACTGCTCCCCAATGACATTTTGGCCGTTACTGATATATCACTGATGACCTGTTTGTTAACAGACTGAGGGTGCAAGAAATTATCACTGTAGACTTGCAGCACAAAACTTTGCGTCCGCCGAAGGAATGAGGCGGCGCACAACAATAGCGAGTACATCTACATCTACATCTATACCCCGCGAGCCACCTTACGGTGTGTGGCGGAGGGTACTTATTGTACCACTATCTGATCCCCCCTTCCCTGTTCCATTCACGAATTGTGCGTGGGAAGAACGACTGCTTGTAAGTCTCCGTATTTGCTCTAATTTCTCGGATCTTTTCGTTGTGATCATTACGCGAGATATATGTGGGCGGTAGTAATATGTTGCCCATCTCTTCCCGGAATGTGCTCTCTCGTAATTTCGATAATAAACCTCTCCGTATTGCGTAACGCCTTTCTTGAAGTGTCCGCCACTGGAGCTTGTTCAGCATCTCCGTAACGCTCTCGCGCTGACTAAATGTCCCCATGACGAATCGCGCTGCTTTTCGCTGGATCATGTCTATCTCTGGAGAAGTACACAATCTTACACTGGTAAATTCATTTGCGAGGAGAACGTTACTCTTACTCGGAGTAACTACAAGAGAATAATAACTGACGAGAAAGAACAACAGAACTATTACATCTCAAAACAATATGTACGCTCCGTAGCGGCTGTGAATTATTCAGTGCCAACTGCAGCGCCCCTGGCGGCTGACACGGAAAGCCAACTGACAACCGCTCGCGCACAAAACACGCGACACTTCACTGCACTGACTGAAAGTGAGCCTCGTCGCTACCGCACCCCATTGGCGGAAGCGAAGCGCCGTCCATGTAACGCGCAGGTTAATGCACGCGCCGTTCCGGTGTCGGTGTGCGAGGTCATGGTGGCACTACGTCAGTAGGAGTGAGTTCTGCAACAGCTGGAAGCGGTTCTGCGACAGTAGTAGACAATGTCGTTGCTTGCACAGAAAGTTGCGATCCAGGATGATTGTAAGCAGGATCATCGTCCGGAATGTTAGCGGGTTCCATTCTATCAACTTTCCATTTGGCACTATTTCAAAGGTGTGTTCTCGTCATAGCAACCCCGTTTGCGGGCCAGGGTACAGCGATTGTATCGCGGGTCTCACACCGTCTGTTCCGAGCAAGACGTGGTAGCAGGGATACCATTTCCCGAAACTTGGAGAGGGCGATGTCGATCGACAAGTTCCCTGAGCTGAGCTACAAACCCACTGTGATCCTGACCAAGTGCTGTGACGATGGTGCTTCGACGAATTCTCCAGGAAGGCGCAGTGTCTCTCAGTACACTAGTTCTGAGTTTAAAGCTTCTAAGACGGGTTTGTACGCCGTACAGACAACCAGTAAAATCATCCATAACGCAGTACTCGAGTCTGATCCATGGCACATGATCGCCTCCTTGAGTGTGCGATGCCAATGCCTGACAAAACCATTACTGGCCTGCTGGTAACTAGTAGTCAGATGGTGCACTGTGCCACAAAACTTGGCTAATCGAGAGAATAGTTGCGGCTCGAACTGGTGGCCGCGATCTGTCTTACATGTGGGCAGCCAAGGCCAGAAATCCAGGTTGTGGTAAACACGGCGACTATTGTTTCTGCTGTTATGTTGACCATACATCACCATCTGCTGTTATGTTGTCTGTCGGAATTGCTTCGGGCCAGCGTGTTAGGCGATCAGTCATTGATAGAATGTATCTCTGTTCGTTGTAAGGAGACATTGGATGTACGACGTCGACGAGGACGTGTGCGAATCTCACGTATGTCGCTGTAAAGTTTCCAATTGGCACGTGAATGTGACGATGAAACTTGCTTCGTTGACAATGTATGCAAGTACCTGCAGTCCTTTCACACTCGGGGCCACACAGAAAGGTGCAAGGCGAAGCGAACTATCGCCCTGACACCACTTGTTGTTGTTGGGGTCTTCAGTCCAGAGACTGGTTTTATGCAGCTCTCCATGCTAGTCTATCCTGTGCAAGCTTCTTCATCTGCCAGTACCTACTGCAACCTACATCATTCTAAATCTGCTTAGTGAATTCATCTATTGGTCTCCCTCTACGAGTTTTACTCTCCACGCTGACCTCCAATACTAAATTGTTGAGCCCTTGATGTCTCAGAATATGTCCTACCAACCGATCCCTTCTTCTAGTCAACTTGTGTCACAAATTTCTCTTCTCTCCAATTCTATTCAATACCTCCACATTAGTTATGTGATCTACCCATCTAATCTTCAGCATTCTTCTGTAGCTCCACATTTCGAAGCTTCTGTTCTCTTCTTGTCCTAAATATTAATCGTCCACGTTTCACTTCCATACATGATTACACTCCATACAAATACTTTTAGAAACTCCCTCCTGACACTTAAATCTATACTCCATGATAACAAATTTATCTTCTTCAGGAACGCTTTCCCTGCTATAGCCAGTCTGCATTTTATATCCTTTCTTCTTCAACCACCATCAGTTATTTTACTCCCCAAATAGCAAAACTTATCTACTACTTCAAGTGTCTCATTTCCTAATCTAATTCCGTCAGAATCACCCGACTTAATTTGACTACATTCCATTATCCTCGTTTTGCTTTCGTTTATGTTCATCTTATATCCTCCTTTCAAGACACTGTCCATTCCGTTCAGATGCTCTTCCAGGTCCTTTGCTGTCTCTGACAGAATTACAATCTCATCGGCTAACTTCTAAGTTTTTATTTCTTATCCATGGATTTTAATTCGTGCTCCGAATTTTTCTTTCGTTTCCTTCACTGCTTGCTCAATATACAGATTGAATAACATCGGGGATAGGCTACAAACCTGTCTCACTCCCTTCTCAACCACTGCTTCCCTTTCATGCGCTTCGTCTCTTATAACTGCCATCTGGTTTCTGTACAGACTGTAAATAGCCTTTCGCTCGGTGTATTTTATCCCTGCCACCCTCAGAATTTGAAAGAGAGTATTCCAGTCAACATTGTCAAATGCTAGAAACGTAGGTTTGCCTTTCCTTACTCTATCTTCTAAGATAAGTCGTAGGGTCAGTATTGCCTCCCGTGTTCCTACATTTCTACGGAATCCACCAGTATTTCCATTCATCTGTAAAGAATTCGGGTTAGTATTTCACCACTGTGACTTACTAAACGGATAGTTCGGTAATTTTCACATCTGTCAACACCTGCTTTCTTTGGGATTGGAATTATTATATTCTTCTTAAAGTCTTAAGGTATTTCGCCTGTATCATACGCCTTGCTCACCAGATTGTAGAGTTTTGTTAGAGCTGGCTCTCCCAAGCGTGTCAGTAGTTCTAATGGAATGTTGTCGACTCCCGGGGCCTTGTTTCGACTTAGGTCTTTCAGTTCTCTGTCATCTCTCCTCGCTGTATCAAATCCCCCATTTCATCTTCATCTACATCCTCTTCCATTTCCATAGTATTGTCCTCAAGTACATCGCCCTTGTATAGACCCTCTATATACTCCTTCCACCTTTCTTCAGAATGACTTATCTGTGTATTTTGTCGAAAGCTGGTTTACGAAATCTTGGTCTTAGTTCTCCGGCCGGGAGTTTGCAATAAAGCTTGACGCCGGAACCTGATAGGTCTTGCAACTTTAGTTCGATTGTTGCTGCTGAATCGTTAAAAATTCTCGATCTGTCTTTTGTGCGTCGGCGAGGTCCATGTAGTCTATTACGCCCGAGTTGATTCGTAATGGCAAAAACACTGGACAGGCAATCTGCTACCACGTAGTCGGTTCCGGATACATCTCTGACGTCGGTACTGAACTGTGCAGTAAAGACTACTAGGTTGTGCTAGTGCTGTGAAGAGTTATTCTTATTCTGTACGAACGCATACGCTTATGGTCAGTGAAGGTAGTGAATTCAATCGCTTCCAGTTGAGGTCAAGAATATTTTATTGCCTGGTATATTTCGAGGAGTTCACGATCGCATGCATTCCACAAACATTGATATGCCGACTGCTTGTGTGTGTAAAATGCTAAAGGCTGTCTTGCACCTTCGTGTAATTTATGTAGCGCGGTTCCGATCACTGTGTGGCTCGCGTCTACCACTAATGCAAACGATGCGTCTAATACAGGGTGGGCGACGAGTGCTGCGTCTGCTATGAGCATACCGAGAAACGGACTTAACTCACGAGCTGTGCGCAGGTGTTGATCTGCAATACGGCTTCCAATTTTTCAGGTAGGGGGAGTGAGCCTTTAGACGAGATTCTGTGACCTACCAAATCAATCTGCGACTGCTCAAACACACTTTCGGCTGTATTTAACACTACCCCGTATTTTTCGAGCCTCTCTAAAACTTGCAACAGATGTTCGGTCAACAGAAAAAACGCGAAACAACATGACTGTCCTTACAGTACTGAATCGATAAAACTTTACCAAGTTTTTGCGGCGTTCTTCAAGCCGAATATCGTGTACTTGCATTTAAATAAGACAAAAGGAATGACATTCGCCTTTTTCGGAATGTCTTCCCCTGCAGCTGGTATCTGGGTATATACCTTAGCGTGGTACAATACATTAAAAATCGTCGCGCTTTGTAGCGCTCAATTGTAATCGCGCATTAGGGGCACAGGATACCAATCTGGTACTGTCCGAGCACCGAGAGCGTGGTTATCAGCTCACGGGCGCCAGATGCCGCTTCTCTTAAATGGCTCTGAGCACTATGGGACTTAACACCTGAGGTCATCAGTCCTCTAGAACTTAGAACTACTTAAACCTAACTAACCTAAGGACATCACACACATCCATGCCCGAGGCAGGATTCTAATCTGCGGCCGGAGCAGTTGCGCGGTTCCGGACTGAAGCGCCTAGAACCGCTCGGCCATCGCGCCCTGCCGCATTTCTTAATATATGATTTGTAGGGGTGAAGACCAAGTACTACTAGATGGTCGTAAGATCCCCCCTTCGCGTAACATCGAATTCTGCTTCCGCGATAGCTAAGCGGTCGGGAGCAATGGGCAGCAAGAGACTGTTGGGCCATCTGTGGTCACGGTATAATGTAATTTGGCGTGAAATACCTCTTTTGGGTGCTTCCGGAGGCCGCGTTATGGCCGAAAACTGTTTGAGTAGGCGTGCATATTCCCCAGCGTCTGCTTGTATGCCCTAGGCGGAGGGCTCGGCTACACGGCGGCGAAATCAAGATGTCGAGAGTCCAGTGACTCCATGAACCAACCGCGCATCCCTGACATGGGGTAGTAAGTTGTAGCGCGCCAACAGATTGGCTACGATGATAGGAGCAGTGACATCCCGTATGAATGCTCGGGGTAGTCACAGGACCATTTCCACGCGCTGGGTGCCTTTTGCTTTGATGGGGGAATTGTTTGGCAACAGAAGAAAAATACATAAATCAGAATAGGTATCTACTAGGTCTCTGTAGCCTATTTTCCTGTCGCTGACGAAGAGGCGTTGGGGTAATGTTTCGCAACAGCAGACAGCGTCCGACGTGTGACGTCCGTCGGTGGTGGGGTACGTGCAAGGAGATGTGCACTTATGTGCCTGGTTTTCGAATTTCTTATGGTACCAACGGATGTAGGCTTGTTCTTGTCCTGTTGAGTTAAGAAACGGTTTCTGGACCTCCTGGGGTACTTGTACCTGCCGCTGCTATTGTCTTGTCGAGAGAATAACTCCTCAGTTCGTTTAGTGAGGTGCTCGACTTTCGCTGCCAGATTATCATGATCCACACGCGTCGTTGTTGAAGTGGTAAGCCCAGTGTGCTAGTCGGAGTTGCGGATAGAGCTATGTTAGCTTGTTCGACACCGGCGGCGCACCAATTCATGTTGCTACAGACGTAATAGTGGCAGCGTGACCTGTAGCATCCATATACGGTCGACCAAGCCGGAAACTGCGTCCAAGGGTCTGTCAGTTTGTGGTGCTATGATGGCTTGTATGTGTGGCGGCAGACGGCGACTCCACAACATACGTAGCAGGCTTTCGCGCTCAGTACCAATGCCTACCTTGCTGCGCAAGTGCCGTAAAAACTGCTACGGTTTGCTGTCTCCCATGTGTTCTTCATTTAACACCTGTCGAATGCGCCCCTCTTCTGAAGCGGAAACTCTTCGTATCAGCTCTGCCTCAAATCTGGCGGTGGTGCGGTGAGGTGGTTACATCTTGTGCTTCTGAGGCATAACAGTGGTCTAATTGACTGACCATCAGCTCAGATTTTGAGAAGTCAGTAGTAATAGCGCCGCAGAGGATGCTGGCTTCAACTTGCGCAAATCAAAGCGCCGAATTGTGCAGCTAGAGCGTGGGTAAGGGTACTGCGAATCTCGCGACTGTCGGAATTATTTCTTCTGACGATTCTGTCATGTATCCAGTGTAATTGCACCTCTTGGCGATTTTAAGGTTTCGAATCACGTCTGGGTCACTTCCTCGTCTCTTACTGAGGTATCAATGACGACTGGTTTGTTAACAGCTTGATGGTGCAAAAAATTATCACTGTGCGTCCGCCGAAGGAACGAGGGGGCGCAGAAGAAATAGCGGATACAGATTCGTTAGACGTGTGAAGAAGAATCACATCATTCAGAAGAGATAAACTGTTGAAGGGCACAAATCATCTTCACGCAAAGCGAACGGGAATAAATTTCTGAGAGCCCGGCCAACCTTTGCGAACGTAGTTTTTACCAGTCGTAGTGACTGGTCATGCTCCGTGGTCTGTGCAATCCTCCGTGAATCGAAAGTAAAAGAATCCAGTACATGCGTATCGGAAGAGTCAACATGTCAAAAAGTAGCTTTCAAAGCGTCGAATTCTGCGTCTATGCTTACAGGTAAACGAGACAGTTAGTCAATGTTTGCGTGTTGCGCCGTATGGCAATACAGAATACCGTACTGGTAATTTAACAATAATAGCTTTTGCTTCATGCGATCGGTTACTTATTTTGACGGATAATCAATGCAGTAACAAGCTTATGTACCTTTACGAGGAATAATTCTCTGGTAATACAGGTAAAGATGAAATTTGGTGATATTGTATGTTGTAGCCAGAGCTTCCTTCTCCTTACTTTTTCTTTACTTTACATGTGGCAAGGGCCTTATCGACCATACGCCTGCTCTATGAGCTTCTTCCACTTCTGTCTGTCCAATGTGCTGTTTGTCCAGTTGCTGTTGCTGTTCATCCTAGTTGTGCCCTCCCGAATGTTATCCCGCCATCTGATTCTGGGTCTTCCTCTTCCTCTCGTTCCATATATTGTTCTGCTGAACGCCATTTTAGATAGTCTATTCTCTGTCATTCTTGCTATATGGCCTGCCCAGTTCAACCTTCTCCTCTTGAGCACTTCGACGATGTTACGATGTTTTCTACAGTACTCTTAATTCTTCATTTCTTCTTATTCTCCATTCCTTGTTATTTTCGTATTATACAGGTACAAAAATTTTCCTTAGTACTTTTCTTTCGAGTATCAACAGTTTTTCTTCTAAATATATTGTTTCACATCAATATAACATCACAGGTATAATGGTCAATTGATATAAGCGGATTTTGAAGTTACTGTTAAGTGATCTTTTCCTTAGAATTTTGATGAAACTAAAAAGTGTTATGTTTGCTGTTGCTAAACTGGCATCTATGTTTGTTCTGTTGTTATTACTACAAAGACTTCCTAGGTACTTGAAGTGGTCAACAAAATTGAATCCATCTACAAACAAAGGTGCAAAAAAATGGTTCAAATGGCTCTGAGCACTATGGGACTCAACTGCTGTGGTCATAAGTCCCCTAGAACTTAGAACTACTTAAGCCTAACTAACCGAAGGACATCAGACACATCCATGCCCGAGGCAGGATTCGAACCTGCGACCGTCGCGGTCGTGCGGTTCCAGACTGTAGCGCCTTTAACCGCTCGGCCTCTTCGGCCGGCAACAAAGATGCATCTTTTCTGGTTTTCTTACTTATGGGCAGGTATTCTGTCTTTTCTTCATTAAGATGTAAGCCTGTTTTCTCAGCAATTTTGTTGTAATATTCCGTCACTCTGATTAATTCTGTTATGGAACTACTTATTAGTGCTACATCATCTGCATAGGCAAGTCTTGTAATATTCACAACCTGTATCTGGATCCTTTGTGGACTGGTTTTAGAAAATTCTCTATCTATCTTCTCCAGGACAAGGTTAAATAAAATAGGTGAAATGGCATCCCCTGGTCTCAATCCACCGTACACCTTAAAATCTTCTGTTTCTCCTACCGGTGTCTTTATGCGACATAAAGTTTCGTCTATACACATTTTAACTAATCTGATTAGTTTTGATGGTATTTTAAATTCCTTCATTATATTAAGGAGTGTCTATCGATTTATGCTATAACAGGTTTTTTTAAAATCTACGAACAATATGTGGACATCTACATTCAATTCCCATGCCTTCGCGGTTACTTGTCTTAGGGTGAAAAGTGATCTAATGTGGATCTGTTTCTGCGGAAACCGCATTGGTAGTCCTCAATCAGTTCTTCCTTCTCCAGCCGACTATAATTGATCGGAGCACTGTTCAAAGTTTTGGAAACAAAAGTGATGGGGCTTCTGTTTTGCCAATTTTGTGGGATGAAACGCCCCAATGCTACGGAGGGAGGCATCGACTGCAAGTACAAGTGGTTTGAAAGGATCGTGGTGCATAAGGTAAAGTTCATGAGGCAACACATTTTTCAGTCTTTCAAAAACCGGGTCAAAGTCTTTTGTCCAGTGGAACGGAACATTTTTACGTCTGAGGCGGTTCAAACGGACGGCAATGTGCGCCGCAATAGGAATGAACTTTATGTCATAATTCAGTTTACCATGAGCAGCTTGCAGCTCACGTACATTCCTAGGACGTGGCAACAGTTCCTGCAAATGTTTCGACGCAGGATGCACATCGCTGGCGTCGATGATATGTGCTTTTGATCTTTGTGTTGAAAAAAGAATATTTCTGCCCGCTTCAAATAAAACTTAAAAAAGACAGTCTAAAGTTTTAAGGTGCTGTTCCTGTTTGTGTCCGGAGACGACTATGTCCTCAAGATAATTAAAACAAGAAGGCATCTCGGACGTTACCTGTTCGAGAAATTTTTGAAAGAAGCATTTACGAAAGGTAGACGTGGATATTCAAACAAGCCGACATGAGTATTCAAAACAGAAATTTTCTTTGTCTCTTCGTCCCATGGTAACTGAAGATGGGCTTCTGCAATGTCAATTTTTGAGAATTGTCTTTTCACTAGGCGATTCAAAATATTCTCTATACGTGGGGGTAGGTAGGAATCAATGAGTGTCAGTGAATTTACTTGAAATCCGCACAAAGACGAATCTTTCTGTGGCTTGCCAATGACGACGAAAGGTGACGTACACAGACTTGCAGAAATAGGTTTTAAGACAACAACGGATACCAGTCTCTGCGTCGTCGCGTAATGCACGCAGAACAGAGCATGCGGGCCAAAACTCCGGTTGTGTGTTAACTTTCAGCATAATGTGAGAGTGAAAATCTTTTGTTTGCACGTCCTACAGTACCGTTGAACAGATGTCGATACTCGTCACAGAGTTGCTCAATTGCGGTGTGGGAAAATCTTGTGTCAATGGCAAGTACATTGTCCTGTATATCTAATCCGAAGTACTCAAACTCATCCATGTCAAAAGTATCTGGGCTCGTGAGTGAGCAGACTACGGTGAAAGGGACTTCCTTAGTCGTGTTTTTGTATTCTGCAGGTAAGCAGCACGTTCCAGAGCTTTGAAATGTTGTTGCTGTTATAGACGGTGAGATGCAGACGTGACGTTCGCAAAGTTGGTCGGCCAGTTTATTCAAATGTATATGTACGTTAAGTGACATGGCAGAAGCTGCTGTATCTGGTTGAAAAGGTACTGACTGGGTAAAAATTTGGAATGTCCATTCTGTGTTATGGAAACGTTTCTCTGTTTCCGCCTGGCCGCTAGAGGGCTTTCGTGAATTTCAAGATTGGAAGAGCCTTGTAGAAGTATGTGGTCTTCTTCCGAAACAAACGCGTGTGCGATTTCTGAGTCTTTGCGTGCTTGATTTTCGAGCAAGGGAAGGCGAGAATCTGAACATGAGTTGACATTGATTTCCATCCGTTCCTGCTTTGCGTTAGCCCCTCGTGAAACAGAGGATGGTTTCCCAGTCTTTTGCACACAGGCCGGTTTCGTGTAGCCCGAGCGATGACACAGATTGTGTTCAGCTTGTGTAAAGGAGCAGTTCTCCCAATAATGGGCGGCGTAGCATATCACATATGACTTTGCTCTGCGCGGAGTTGGGGAGATGTAAATAGCGTTGCGCTGGAGCGGCAAATGCTGTCTTAGTGTGTCAGCCCTTGTTTACACAGTGCTGACTAGCGAATGCTGGGTCCGGGGCTGTGGATGAGGCATGGGTTGTCTGTCTCAAGTGAAGTGATAACTGATAGACAGGAATCTTGCTCGGATAAATATTGAAATTGGCATGCATCGGAAACTTCAAGCACTCCACTGACGCTATGGTTGCGATGCTTTAGACTTTCGTCCCTCAATCACTGATTGACAGAGTCTTAATAATAGCATCGCAAAGCATTCCATCGAGACATAAGTGAATTAACAGTCTCTGGTCGTGCCTCGCTATTTCGCAATCCATTCTTTATACGATTGAGCACTACGACGTTGCTTACGGAAAAAAATTATACCGTGCAACAACAACGTGCATTGGTCTATAGAAAAATTTATCTGATCTTGCATTTATGACCCCGTAGGGCTGGGTTTGGGGCTCACTGAGGGAAAACACTTTCACTAGGAGGTGGTAGGTGTACGCTCCTACACATGAAAGGAACAATGCCCGCCCAGATTCAGCTGTGATTTTGTAGGGGTCCAAACGCTGATGCAGCTGCGTTATTTATTCTTTCCAATTTTGCTTCATCTCATCTAACTGTCGGAAGGGCGGAGGAGGCAGCTGAATTCCATCTGTGACTTCCAGCGCCATTTGCTGCTGCGCTGTTTGCGCTTGAGCGAAGCAGGAAACTGCTGACAGCAATTCCGTTATTTGTTGACTCTGAAACTGGGCAAGGGATGGTAGACGATGCTCAGCAATTGTATGTTGCTATCTCTGGTTTTCCATGATTCCTTAAATATCTCAACTTAAATATTTTCCCTTATGTATTTCAACTTAACACGCACACAGACGCACACACACACACACACACACACACACACACACACACACACACACACACAAGAGAATACAATAAAACGGAAGCTCCTCCTTCCACTACGTTTTTTTCGTCTCCAGTCTGTTATAAATTCGTTAAACGCCATGTGGCTCTTTAGTAGATACAGGAACAAAGAACAGATACCATTCATGAAGAGAGGATCCAGATATTAATTTATTCTACACCTAATATGAATCAGTAAAAATTATGCACAGTATTGTTTCTGTAGTTGCGGCGTCAGTTTCTAACAGTAGATCTCAATGGAGAAATATATACAGATACGAAAGGTTTAAAAATCTGCCACTCTTCAATATAATGTCTACACAGAAGATGTCGAGACCTGGCCACTACGAAAGTATTTAAATGTTCTTCAAGTGGCAAACACACAAAATGGGCTCAGTGTATTAATGTTTGAACTTACGTAAACCCCTTCCCTTAAGCTCCGGAGAGGGGATGATTGCATCTCATTGGGGTACAGGTAACATTATTTTGCTCATCGCCTGTTAATTACGAAATTCCTGTTGTGTAGAACAGCATTCCACGTTTTCTCCAATTACATCAAGGAATATTCAGAATCTCAGCTGCATCAAGTCGTGCTCTCCTTGGAATAATTCAGCAGATGGCTGTATTTGATTGCTGAGCACATAAAAAATTACTTGTTGGAAAACAGGCAGATGAATATTAATCCAGTAGAGGGACAGGCGTTTGGAACAGCAGAGATCTGACGCATCTGCAACGAACGTTTCGAACTAATGTGAAACAGGAATCATTGCTATTTTACGGTTATATTTCGTGGAGCTATACATGACAGATACAGCTTCAAGTAAGTGCCGAATTTTCGTGCCTGTTTTGTTTCACAGTGTGATGATTTGCGACGCCCAGTTATTAGTTACGAACTTATTCGAATAAGTGGAAGAAACTGCAAAAATAAATCTAGCTCATGTTTCTGTGATTGAGGCAAACATAAAAAATGTAAAACATTCACTAAATCTCTAACAATCGGCTTTCACAGCGACGTATGATTTCGACTGGTAGATTCTTTCAACTTCATGGCAATTGAGACTTTCAAAAGGATCCATAGCCTTGAAACAACAGTCAAGAACTGGAATAGACTGTAATTTTCTTGGATTCCATATATTAAGAGATCTCTCTGAATCATAGGTTGTATTTGAATGCCGATATCTGACGACTGGCCTGCGTGTTTGAATTTTTCCGTACACTCTGTCTTCAAACATACAAACCGGATACCACTCAGGTGAAGCTTAAGATGGGATACGTTGCTCAAAACCGCTAATGTAAAATTGCAGCTTATTTAAGTCATAGAGCAGTTGCAATTTGTTGACGTGGCATCAGAAGTTGTGTTGCTCATTGTTCACGTAGGCATGCAGTTGCAAACAATACGTACTTGGCTGATTATAACGAAAATACATATAATAGTTCTCTGTCTTCTCTCGGGAATACTAGCATATATCACTGGATAATGGTCTTGTGGGCAGATACAGGAAGTGCTGTTTAAAGTAAAAAGAAAAGTGTAGCCACCATGAACCATGGACCTTGCAGTCGGCGGGGTTACTTTCCGGCCTCAGCGATACCGTAGGTACAACCACAAGGGCGGGGTATCGTTTGAGAGGCCACACAAACATATGGCTCCTGAAAATGGATAACAGACATTTAGTGGTTGCAGGGCAAGAAGTCTGGATGAGTGACTGATCTGGTCTTGTAACATCAACCAGAACGGCCCTGTGTGCTGCTACTACGAACAGCTGAAGGCAAGGGGAAATTACATCCGTAAATTTTCTCGAGAACACGCAGCTCTACTGCATGGTCAAATGATAATGGTAAATATTCCGGAAGCAAAATAGTCCCCCATTCACATCTCATGGTGATGACTACTCAGGAGGATGTAGTCACCAGGAGAAACAAAACTGGCAATCTATTGATTGCGATGTTAGATGCACTATTAGGGCAGGTAGGTGTTTAAAAAGGGAAGTGGATAGGTTGAAGTTAGATATAGTGGGAATTAGTAAAGTTCGGTGGCAGGAGGAACAGGACTTCTGGTCAGGAGTAACACTGGAGTGAGTTTAATAACGAATAGAAAATAGGAAGAGAAATACGGGTAATCTACTATGAACAGCATAGTCAACCCACAGCCGTCGCCACGAAAGACACGAAGCCCGCTTCTACCACAGTAGTACAAGTTTACGTTCCAACTAGCTCTGCAAGTGATTAAGATATTGAATAAATGTATGATGTAAAGGAAATTAATCAAGTAATTAAAGGAGACGAAAATTTAATTGTGATGGGAGACTGGAATTCGGTATTGGGAAAATGAAGAGAAGGAAAAAAATACATGAATATTGACAGGAGGAAAGGAATGAAAGAGGAAGCCGCTTAGAACAATACTGAACAGAGCATAATTTCATCATTTCTAACACTTGGTTTAAGAATCATGAAAGAAGGTCGTATATAAGGAAGAGATCTGGAGACATCGGATGGTTTCAGACTGATTATGTAGTGGTCAGACAGAGATTTGGGAATCAGATTTTAAGTTGTACGACGTTTCCAGGGGAAGTTGTGAACTGTGACCACAATTTATTGGTCATGAACTATGGATTACAGCTGAAGAAATGGGAAAAAGATCCGAAATTAAGGAGATGGGTCCTGAATAAATTGAAAGAACCCGTGGCTGTTGAGAGCTCCATGGGTATCGTTACGGAACAGTTGATCAGAACATGGGAAAGGAATAGAGTGGAGTACGATTGTTTAAGAGATGAAATACAAAAGGCAGCAGAGGATCAAATAGGTAAAAAAAATTTAAAACAGAACGTATTGAATGTAATATATGAAAGTAAAAAATGAAAATATACGGGTTATGGAGCAGGAGAAACGAAATAGAACTCTTAAGAAATAAGATTGATGGGAAGTGCGAAATTGCTATGCAGAAACGCCGGGGAAATATAGACACCGCCTTCAGAAAAATTAAGGAGGCTCTTGGGGTAAAGAGAAGCAGCTGTATGAATATCAAAAACTTAGAAATGTAAACCAGTCCTAACCAAAAATGGAAAGCTGGAAAGTTGAAGGAATATATAGAGGCTCTATACGGGGGAGATGAACTTGAAAGCAATAGCACAGAAACGGAAATGATAGTAGGGGAATATGGGATGGGATATATGATACTACGACACGAATTTGACAAAGAACTGAAAGATCTTAATCAAAACAAGGCCCCAAGAGTTGACGATATTTTGTCAGAAGTACTGATACCCATGGGAGATTCAGCCATGACGAAACTCCTTCATTGGGTGTGAAGGATATATCAGACAGTCTAAACAACCTTAGACTTCAAGGTGAATGTAGTAATTCCAAAACCAAAGGAAGAGATTGGTGACAGGTGTGAAAATTATGGAACTTTGAATTTAATATGTCACGGCTGCAAAATACTATCATGAATTGTTTACAGAAGAATGGAAAAAACTGTTGGAAGCAGTCCTTGGAGAAGATCAGTTGGGATTGTGGAGAAATATAGGAACACAGAAGGCAGTACTGACCCTACGACCTATCTTAGAAGATTGGTCAAGTAAAGGCAAATGTACAATTATAGCATTTGTAGACTTAAAGAAACATTTTGACAATGTTGACAGGTATAATCTCTTTGAAATTCTGAAGGTAGCATGGTAAAATACGAAGGGCTATTTACATCTTGTACAGAAACAAGATGGCAGTTGCAAGAGTCGAGGGGCATGAGAGGTGTGGTGTGCGTACTGTAAGACCTTCAGTACACACACCATCACATTATTTGACTTGTCGCTCTAACAAAGTAGGTGAGTGTCAGCAATATGTCTCGTGGTCTTATCGTGGCGTGTTTATCTCCTGCCGTTAGGTCAGACGATAGAAATGCCACTTGCACGCTTAGAGTAGCAGATTGATGGTGACCAACTTTAAACAGAACTTAATTAATTTTCACACACATTTATTAAAATAATAACAAGCATAAAAATTACTTAAGTTGGTTCTGGATGCTATTTAAAATTGACAATCTGAAGTTCCTTTGGTACTGGTACGTTAATCTTATTCTCGCATGTATCTCTGATACTTGACATAAGTGTCTATGCATTTATCTTCATGGCTATGTACAGGAATATGGTAATCTTATTAGGCGCAGACTGAAACTTGACTATAGACTGGTACAGACTGATGCAGAGTAACTAATCGGAGGTCTGTACACTCGTTATAATACCTCGTGCATTCATGTATCACTGCGCGAGTGTGATCCGCAAGGAGAAAAGGTTCTACGGTAGCAGCAATCTCATTGACTGTGTTACATATTAATATGCGGATTGGCGGAAGCAGAATTTGGTCCGTCTCTATGGCAGCGCCATCTCGTAGTGCGGAGACGGACGAGCGCTGCGCCTGCACTGTTGTGCTTAGCGGGGCGCGCTCTAGTGGGAAAGTTGTGTATGCGCTGACTACGCGGAACTATGTTCACAACAAGAGGCAGGCAGTGGGTGGGAAGAGAGTGATAGAGGTTTGAAACCTATCCCCGATGTTACTCAACATGTACACTGGACAAGCAGTAAACCAAAGAAAAATTTGAAGTAGGAATTAAAGATCAGTGAAAAGGCATAAAAACCTTGAAGTTTGCTGATGACACTGTAGTTCTATCAGAGACAGCAAAGAACTTGGAATAGCCATTGAATGGGAAGGACAGTGTCCCAAAAGGAGAGTATAAGATGAACATCAACAACATCAAAACAAGGATAATGAAGTGTATTCGAACTAAATCAAGTGATGCGAAGGGAAACAGATTAGGAAACGAGACACATAAATAGTAGGTCAGTTTTGCTATTTGCACAGCAAAATAACTGATGAAGGCCGAAGAAGATTGGCAATGGTAAGAAAATCATTTACGAAACAGAGAAATTTGTTGACATCTAATATAGATTTAAGTGTTATGAAGTTTTTTCTGGAGATATTTGTCAGGAGTGTAGCCATGTATGGAAGTGAAACATGAACGATAGAAAGAGAATAGAAGCTTCAGAAATGTGGTGCTACAGAAGAATGCTGAAGATTAGATTGGTTGATCACGTAACTAATGAGGAAGTACTGAATAGAATTGTGGAGACAAGAAATTTTTGGTACAGCTTGACCAAAAAAAGGGATTGGTTGATAGGACACAGTCTGAGACATCAAGGGATCACCAGTTTAGTACTGGAGGCAAGTGTGGCGGTAAAAATCGTAGAGGGAGACCAAAAGAAGAATACAGTAAGCAGGTTCAAAAGTTGTAAGTTGCAGTAGTTATTCGGACATTAATAGGCTAGCACAGTATGGAGTTCCATGGTGAGATGCAGTCTTCGAACTGAAGTCCAGAACAACAACTGCTGCTGACTTTTTATTCAAAACCATTACTACTGAAATGGAACTTGCGCCACCACCTAGCATCAACATACAAGAAGTTCAAGAGAAATTCATTTCCGCATTATACAGTAACAAAACTTATGTGATGGACAGCAGAAATTTTGAAAAGAATCTGAACAATACTCGTATTGTTAGCAAGTCCTACTAGATACTGCCACTTCTTCAAGCTCTGTTTATGTAACCCTATATGTACAGTAATGCTCAGAAATGTATGAATGCAAAAAACGATTTCAACTTGTGAATATTTGTCCAGACTGTTGAATAACAGTGGTTTTGTTAAATCTATGCAGAATGTGCAAAACATTAGTGACATGAAGCTAGAAAAAAGTAGGGAAGGTATGTACAAAGCCGGTGCACTGTTGCAAGACTGAATGTTAAACATAGTTTTATATTTAATGAAAATTTTTTGTTATCGAGTTAAGTACACTTAACATTGATCAACCTATAGCTGTAGGAATTGCAGGTATTTGTAAGGTGTTGCTTGTAGATTTCCATTAAGGCTTATTGATGATGCCTAAGCTAAAATTCTTAAAATATGTTACACAGATGTGGCTAGCTTGATATACAAATCTTGTTTAAGATATGTAGTGTTGTGCATATTAAATGATATTGAAAACTCGACTGTAAAATTTTGATTAAGTTGCACCTTGCACTATAAAGCAATGCAAGTTAGTACTTTCAGGTATAAATCATATGGATTTCATAGTAGGAAACAGACTGAGCATGGTTGCATGGGTACATTGCTGTTTGCACATGTGTTCATTCAGTAGAAACTGAATAACTGGAATGCTGTAGAATATAAATTGGGATTGTAAGCAAACTGTTGTATGTATAGAAAATTGGAAATGTAATCATCATTTAGTAAATACACTATGTACTGATTGTCATCAGTTTGCAGTAAACATGTTACTGACACTTCAATCTGTGTATTGTATAGTTATACAAGATCTAAACTTGGAATGCAGACTAAATGGTATGAATATAGAAAAGATGTAAACTGAAAGCGCAAACTATATGTCTTAGATGGAACTGCATTTAATATGTTTCATAACTGTTATGAAACAGAATTTTTAACTTTTACGTAGTTTGATCACTGTAATATTACATTACATACGTAATTATATATAGAATCTACACCTGTCGTTTCCCAGTTCAACTCAGATAATAGGTCTAATACTGTATCCCATGCCTGCATTTTATAGATTACATCGATAGGTTTCAAAGTAGGGTCTTGGCTACATGCAAAATATATACCCTGCATTACACAATTGGCATCACCACCAGGAGGGAATGACATTAAGTTCCCTTGCTATTCTTGACGTAGAAAGCTCTCTGGTTGGCATATTTCCAAGAAATAAGAGAAAAAGGGGGAAGGAGGCATGGGTAATGAAGGTGTTGAAAATGTGACAGGCTCACTATAAGACTGTGCTCTGACTGTCTGACCTCCATGTGTGTGTGTGTGTGTGTGTTGATCGGATGTTTCACACTCATCCTTGTATTAAAAGCTGTTGCCAACAGCTCTGAAGTTATCTGGGAAGTTGCTATTATTGTTAAACTTTAAAGAAAGATCATGCAGTACATTTCTGTGCTCCTCAATAAATCTCCTACTGTATGCATGTATTTTTAATAAATAATATATTGATATAATATTATTATTGCATAATAACTGTAAATTTTAACATATATTTGATAACTAATTCAGTTTCTTCAGATGCTTTTGTATATGGTGTGAAAATCTTATCGTTCTGATAATTTCGAAAACGTCCAAGATGGCTCGTCTGATTGACGGTTTAAATTGCTGCTAAATTATTGGGCTGTGATTGTCTGTAAATGACAGGTAAAACACAGGCTGTGACTGGAAAAGAAAGGAGGGAGTGGTAGGAGTGGAGGAGGGGCGCGATAAGGGGTGTGGTGAAATCGGGAACCCAAGGTCATTGATGACGTCATGTGGTCAGTGTCAAGACTCACTGATGAAGTTCTGCGTTTGCCATACCCTGCGTGTGGGCCACCGATAGAGGTCGATTTTCGTTAGAAAGTACTTTACTTTCCTATTATAACGGACATTTCTACTTAGACGTGGGCAGTCTTAAGTAGTCTGTCCATCTAATGCACTGCCCGCTATTGTGAGTTAATCGGCGCTGACCAATTTATGTATAAAATTCCTGTTATTGCCCCTACACGTCGGCAACCGATAGTCTCGATTTAGATTATCGTGAAGAATGTGCTTTACTTTCCTAATATGGCGGACTTTTGTACTTAGATGTGGGCAGTCCTAAGTGGTCTCTCCATGTAATGCACTGCACGCTATTGTGACTTAGTCGGTGCTGACGGGTTTACGTATAAAATGTCTGTTATTGTGAGTTTGTGTAGGTAGACAGCGCTGGGTCGGAAAAGGTAGCCTGGAAGATGTTTGTATCAGACAGTCTGAGACCTAATAATTTCTGCTGCCACTGGATTAAAGAGAAGAAGTGCACAGTACTGGAACTGATGTTGAGAGTGGCTACACTATTATACCTGGAAAGAGCGAGCTATATTTTTTGAATAGATTATGACAAGTACATGTCACCCCTCTCTTTCTGTTCGGCTCAGTGATTCGAGGTAATGCGCTTTTGTTTTCGTCATGATTTGGTGTGTTATGTATGGACAGTGTGTGACTGATTATGCTCTCCTACGAAGCGTGTAGCAAGGTCAGGTCAATATGCTGCATTTTGATTATGTTCACGTCCCATGTTTAACACGAAATCGAGAGTTAGTAAGTCGTTCCGTACAGCACATAGGTTCAAATGGCTCTGAGCACTATGGGACTTAACATCTGTGGTCATCAGTCCCCTAGAACTTAGAACTACTTAAACCTAAGTAACCTAAGGACAACACACACATCCATGTCCGAGGCAGGATTCGAACCTGCGATCTTAGCAGTCCCGCGGTTTCGGACTGAGCGCCTAGAACTGCGAGACCACCGCGGCTGGCACACAGCACATAGGCTGATAACATTTCACTGCTTTTGTTTTTATATTTCTGATTCAGGAATCGACCAAAACGTGACTGTTAAATGTAGCAGATGTTGAGTTGCATTAATCTATGTGCAGGGTAGTCATAGTAATTATCGGAAGTGTATTTGAAGTTTACATTTTCATTACATTAGACTATTGCTCCCATCTCATGCCTTTCTGACAACAACAAACAAACATTTTGTCATTAATGCTGTTCCAGAGTTTTTGTTATTTCTCCTCAAGTAAGATGTCCATGAGGAGTCTCTGTTGTATAGAAGATCGGTTTTGTGAATGTAAGGTAAGTAACTTTGCAGAACGACGAAACTACGCCTACCGAGGTCTTAAGTTACTCTGTTTAAGTCATCTGGCATTTTCAGTCCCTGATTGAGCAAATGTATCTGTTACTTAGTTTCTTCATCCCGTTTAAACGAATAGGAACTGGCTCTTAGTGGCACACTGAGGATGTAGTTTGGTTGAGCCACAGCAGAATACCACCAAAGTAATGGTACATAGTACAGCTGTGCAATATATATACTGGTGTATGATTAAACGTGCTAGGATATGATCTGATGCATGTCGATATTACTGCTAGACGAGTATACTTGACCATTAACGGACATAATGTGATGTTATGTATCTCTGGAAGGCCGTATAAAGGCCGAGCTGTCCTGAGATATTTCCTTCATACAACGTTGGCTGTTGTTCTAGCTGGTACATTATACAGATCTCTCAACAGTTATAAATATTTGCTTATCGCTTGCTTCGTCAATTTCTACGGTTAACTCTCTCTTTGAGCCAAAGCAGATGAAGCGTACTCTTATCCTTTATCGACCGCTGTTTGAAGATAGAACCAGTATTGTTGCTCGTATTAAGTATTGGACACAGTGTACCCCCTTACCAGCAAAGAATTTTAATGATAAATAAAAAGGTAAAATTTAGTTTTTTCCTGTTCTTCCTGGCATCGAGATTTTAAGAGCCAGCAGTGGGATCGATCAAATACCTATTTTCTATGCCCCCGCATTACGTCTTTTTGAGTTCTCTTCGTTTTAAACAGTTAACAACTCAAATTAAAAACATTCTTAATATTTTAAAGTCGACGGCTTTCCTGAAATCGTCAACGGTCGTTACAGTAGTCTGTCCATCATACACATAGTATTCAAGTGCCATCGACAAATTTCAAGAAGAGATTATCTACTTTACAGAACGGCAGTTAAGTGAAAATTTCTTTGGCAAGAATTTTCTTGAGGTACCGGCGAATGTAGTTGAATACGCAAATGTGTAGTAGAGATGTTATTATCCGTTACTGTGGGCAGTATTTTATGTGAAATCATACTGATGATAAAACCATCTTCTGTCTCAACGCGTTTTAATCCAGTTAGCTATATTTGACAAACTTCATAACGATGTCTGTCATATTGAGCAGAATAAATATTTGCTTTTCCGCAATGTATACCAATAATAAATCTATAAAACTTGAAACTTTATTGTTTAACTAGCTATCTAACAACTTGTAATTCTTAACTTGTGCCTTTTAAATTCTGAGTACAGTGTCGCCTAAGTTTTCTGAACTAGAACAGTCTTTGCTACCAAACTTTTTGAATGCAAACATCAAATATGTAAATTACTTTCGATGCGGTGTGGCGCCTGTTACTTTTAAATAAATTTGACTATCTGTAAATGAAGTTGAGTACAAAGACTGGCTATCAATAATACACAAATGGATTCCTCATGAAATAGTCACAACGCAATGGCTAAGTGTCACGTATTGAAATTGTGGCCTGTTCGAAAATGCACTTACTGAATCATGTAAAATTTTGCAAAAGAATATTGTCTCCTAATATCATCTCACAAAGTTCGATTAGGCCCTACAGTTATTTCATTCCTGCAACGGATAACTCAGATCTACTCTTTATAGCTAGACTGTAAGAAAAAGAAATGCTGAAATGCACAGTCTTGAAAAAAATCACTGCGTGCGTAATTGCCTTACCTGTTACTTTAGGTTGTTTTCCCAATGGGATAATTTATTTTTATCTCTCCAAAAATTCAGCGCATTCTCCGCACAGTAGTGCAAGGCGCATCGGTATGAATTACGATCAGCATTCAAACTATGAGGCCAAACTGTAGTGAAATGTCTGCAAATGAGTGAATCAGGTTAAATTGAAATTACATTAGGGTCCTTTTAATGACACAGAAGTGACTCATGCTAACATGAAACTGTATTCATCCCTTGTATTGTCATACGCAAAGAAACTCATACAGACAAACAGTACTTAAGTTTATTTTTCTTCAGTTTTCCTACAGAATACTTTCAAGGGAAAATATATTTTGAAATTCAATAACTCAAACTTTAACAGACATTGGAATAAAACTTTACCTAAATAATTAGTACATCTTGACCTCTACGTGAAAAAATTTTAAAACTTAGAATATATCGTGTAATGAATATTTATTTGTATTTTACTTAGTGAGTTACATGAGTTTATTATTTGAGGTTCATTGTCATTTCTCACTATTACTAATAGGTCAAACTATTTTTTCTT
This sequence comes from Schistocerca piceifrons, assembly GCF_021461385.2. NCBI lineage: Eukaryota > Metazoa > Arthropoda > Insecta > Orthoptera > Acrididae > Schistocerca > Schistocerca piceifrons. The sequence goes on along the minus strand of NC_060140.1, from coordinate 768,159,493 downwards.
TTAATTATCAACTTGTAGAAGCATTAAACAAGGAATATTAAGCAATTGGTTGTTTTGTGCATTTAAAAATTAATTTTTTCTTCTAATAATTCAAGAACATGACTTGCTCCAGCTTAATGTTTTTCATATATTTCTGAGTAATGCAGCTCTACATTACCATTCATTTGGTTTTTATAGCTTTCTACACTGAATGACGTAATGATACCTATGGTGCAAAAACGTTGATTATGACAGACGAAACTAAAGATTTGCATATCATAGTTTTCTAAATGATAATATGTCAAAATATTCCGATTCCAAAATCTTGTTGATTCTGAGGGCTCTTTCAATCTTTTTCACTTTTCTTCCATTCCCTTATTATTCTGACCTCAACTGTCATACATCAAGAAGCTTTATTCAGTTTCAGCGACACATTGACGGTCCAGTTCCAATGTTGTCCCCGGTTTTGATGACTAGTCTGCTTATGGTTTTTCATCTGTTTGTTACACCACTATTAAAATATGTAAGGGCATCCATCACACGCAAATGAAAAGCTGACATGTGAACAAAAACAGTTCTCGGCAAGATTTCCCATATGCAACTATTGAAAATTTCATACGGATTCTGTGTTTTGCAGACAGGAAAATTGATAGCAGTAAATCTCTGCTCATAGAACAATCGGTAACTTTTTAAAGAATATTACACAAATGAGTTACTATGGAAAAAGCGGAGCAACAATAAATAATAACAAACATTGTAGGCTAGGTTTTGTCTTTCAGATCAGGATGACAGTTCGGCGTTCACGCGCTGCATCCGCTTTAGAAAGGCATTCAAAAGCGAAAGAGGGTGTCGAATAATGAGAATTCTGAACACATGACCGTAATCTAACCTAGATACCAAAATGTAGATTTTTTGAATTAAGTGAAATATTTAGACTATAACAATATCTTGGCTTGTGCCTGCAGCGTTAAGGAATTCCCTCGAGTTACCTTTTCCCAAATGTGTGGTCTCTCTATAAAATAATCTCAAAATCGTCCTCTATCTTTAGTCAGACCAGAGAACATCTCAAATAAAATTCATTCTCTATTCAGTGTGTCTGCCATTAAAGCCACTCACTCAACTCGCATCCCACTCACTCTCTCTGCCGTCCACTACTAATGCAACCTATCGTAACCGAAGATAAACCTATAATTCGTGTTTTCATGGTTCCAAAGAGGCTCACAGTGGTAAAGATCCCAAAGAAAACCGTCATGTCTCATGATATATGAACCTTCCAAACAGTCGTGCGTATTTGTTGGTTTAAACACGCATTTCCAAAACTACCAGACGAATTTTCATGGGGATTCCGCAGATAACTTGACCACAGATTAGGGCACCGTTATAGGCTTTATTTAGCCAATTAAAATCCGATCACGATGAAAAAATATTTTTATTCAAAATGTTACTAAAACCGTCTTGTCTGTTAATGTATCTTGCGTACTACTTTGCGAAAATACTCAGTTTTAACAATTCCTACACAGGCTTTTGTAGAGACAAGGCCAATGGAACCGTTGCACTAGAAGAACACGGGGAACGACGGAGCTTGGGTCACGGGCCACGTCTCGCTTGATATTTCAATCACCGCGGTGCGATTTCGTTTCCGCCGTGTTGGCATAAGAATAGAAGTTCCGCAGCAGCCGCCCGGAAGCCTGGCCGACAGAAAGACGCTGCGCTACACTGCGAGGCTGGGGGAAGTTCCGCCTTCAATTCCGACTTGGCGAACGTTTGTTTTATCAGCCTCTCTGCTGTATAATGTCCACATTCTGCTTTGTGAGGAACGAGATATAGACTTCTGCGAGATATCAAAGCTGGCTGAATGAAGATCTTAACTGGGAACTTTAATTTCAGACTGCTCTGTAACCTTGTTGCATCAATAACGCTGGAAACTATTTAACATCTCTGAAGCAGTAATAAAATAATAAAAGGACACAGTCTTTGTGCTCTCGGGTTAGTCTCCCGTTTTAGGAAATATAGATTCACCCAAGAAAATGAATATCTTCGTAATTTTTTCCATCGAAGGATAATCGATTCGAAGTGGTTTCTGTTGGCTTCAGATTACCGGATTTAGGATACCATGTGAATGGTTACTCATACTTCCGAAGTCACAGTAAGATGAAAGATGGTAATGCGTTATTTCTGTATCGGGAGAGAAAATTGCTAACTATCACACATCAGAGAGTGTCTAATAGTCCGTAAGATCTTTCCACGTTTGAGGGATGAAATGAGTAGCTTCCTACAGAATTGAATGTTTTCTTGAGTAGTAGTGTCACTTTAATCCTCAATACCTCAATAGTCCAGGAACATTAAAAAATTCTGTTCTCGATAACCCTATCTCCACCTTAAATCCTCAATATCATTCAAAAATTGGTATTTGCTTTTAATGCATATAGTCTCTAATATTTCAGCATTATTCTGTCCCATTTTATGATATACTATTTTTATTGCTATCACACTTTTGTAACAGCTGCATCTCCTCGTATATTCCACCTACATAGGCTTTATACTTTGAAGTCTCGAAATGGAAGTCTTAGCATCTGTGTTAGATAGCGAACTTAGCTTTTATTCACCTTCAAGCTCTTCAGTAATTGGGTTCGCAGAAGAATACTTCTACATCTACAAGGCTAACATCCTCAAAATTTGGTCCCGCTTTAAAACAGCGGCCACCAGCAGTGTGCTGCAGTTCGGAAAGACACTTGCTGATTCCGTAAATTCATAATTCTGACCATTTTACTCGCAAAGTATAAAATCAGCTCTTGCCTGCTAGTAAATATTTACCTATTAATTGCACTTGTAAATCCTTTATGACGCGTTATTGCATATCTCCCATTTTAATTGGTCCTACCAAGTTAGATACCTCCGGCGACATTTTCCACTCTCTTCATTTATTTGTATTTATAACATTTCTCGTTACAACTTCTGAACTTTATCCTTGTCAACCCATTCCTGGATTTTCGCACACCTATAATTCCTAACCCCAAATAGAGATATAGTGGCAAAAGTTAAGCCAATATAGTGTATTTTTTAGATAATTTTCTTCCCTTTCGTCACTACTTATGTGGCAGTGCTTATTCTCTGTATTAACCAAATAAAAATCGGACAAGTGGGAACAGGATTCGATGTCTGAGAGTTCCGTACAAACTTAATTATGTATAAAGATAATAATAATAAAAATAATTTCATGCGGGTCAATGGCTTGGTGCAAGTCTTCCTATTGGATGCCACTTCGGCGAACTGCATGTCAATAACGAACCGCAGTTATCCAAGTGGGGAAAGAGGACCTACAGGTTAAAGTGGAAAACAAAACAACGAGTGGTTTCTGAGGACTCTTCACGTCATTGAGAAGAGAAAGCTAGGTTGAAACGAAGACCTAAAACTATGTGGTCCGATGGAGATTCGATCCCACGACCTCTCTCTGCTTCGAGACACATGCTTTCCCGCTAGACCACCTCAGCCGACATGTGCATGGATAGTTTTGATGGGTGACTTGTTGAGTACCAAAATACGTGACCTGTATGGCCGTATCTTGTGTTTCCATTGACTCAGAAGCTTAAATTTCTCAGACCTCCACGGAAGGCTACACCTTCGTATGTGACGTAAATTTCAAGAAGACAGTTCTTTCTGTTCCCGAGGAAAATGGATCGTGACAGACACAGACAGACGGACGACAGAGTCACCCTCTATGGGTCCATTTTTACCAACTGAGATACGGAACCATAATTACCAAATAGCACTTACAGCGTAAGAGCCAAAACTATTCTCGAGACTACGCAATTAGTTGCTATTGGGAAAGTATTCAGATTTATTTACAGATCACAGGAATGAAACAACGGTAGTAACGGTGACATACTTACAATTTTCGTATTGTCGCAAGTAAAGAATACTTCTTCACTTATCACGGTTATCAGTTAGTACGACAACTAAAGAACCACTTTATGATTCCGAACTTGAGTAGACCTGTATGAACGTAGTAACTATGAGTTGTCAAACGTTTAACCCGACCGTTCTGAAAAGAAAGGTCCTACAGATGCAGTTCCTACCCGTTTCTGACAGACGTGACGTCAGTTCTGATCGGCATGAGGCATATGGCGACGCGTGTTGAAAAACGCATTGAAATTGACACTGTAATATTTGAATGTAGGCTTCAGAAGTAGGAGCATGTAAGTTAAAAGTAAGATCTGATAAATACTGTTGGCAATGACGGAAAAATTTTGTGTAGTTGAAACAGATTCCATACAGCAAACTTATTGTATTGAAACCAAAAGCAGCTATATAGGTGCATGTAATGATGTGTACAGCAGTGTAACGGTCAGTGCGACGGACACTAAGATGGCTGAATACTAGGGGAGGACCTAACCAGGCAATGAAAGCGCTCCTTTGTCTATCTCACTTCCTAGAAAAGCTACCCATGCCCGTCCAAACCACATATCCATGGTAACTGTCCTACCAGTAGAGGATCTCAGTACCTGATATCCTATCTGAAAAGTAACATCAGAAACTGATGGATAAACTCAACTTCTAATACAGAGGAGACGACTCTTATTAACTACAGAGTGACAAAGTGATAAAGAAATCTATTTTACAATATCTGATAAATCTTTCTTCCTGATGGCAGAAGGGAGGAAGGAAGTCATCATTGTAGGGTTCTTAAAAGAGTACACTTACAATTGCACTTATAGAACACAAATATGCAAAACCTTTATATTTCACCAAAATTATTCAACCAGCACTGCTTTAGGCATAAAATTTTAAGTTAAATGCAGGATGAGTTAATGGAAATAATAAAGGTGATATGATGAAATCAGTGAAGAAGTTTTTGGAAGAAGAACACAGCAAAAACATTCAAATAATGACAACTTAATTGCGTTGAACCAACATGAGAAATATTGTGATTAAGTCAGAAATTTTATTGGCTTTGGCCATTTAGTTTCTGTCCTCATTCACCTTCGTCGCCATTTTTGAATGATATATAGTCTAATCCTTGTGGAATGCTGTCTGGAAGTAAACTTCTGGTAAACTGACACGGTAACTAGTATACCGTCTTGAATAATTAAAAGGTGAACGTAACTGACTTAGGAAAGTTAATGGCTTCTAAGAACTGTCATAAGTAACCAACAAATTGAAAACTGGAAACAGCTGAGACAAAAATCACGTATCTAACATAAAATACATCGAAGCAGTTAATGAAGAAATCAGACAGTCCAACAGAGAAAAAAAATGATCCGATGGGTTTTAGATTAATATGAATGCTTCAACAAGGACTTTTTGTGACTTGTAACAGAAAGGGAGTAGAGAGAGAAATAATTGCACACCGAAGTACAGAAAGGATTTCAAACTTCCAGACAGCATTCCACAAGGATTAGACTATGTATCATTCAAAAATGGCGACGAAGGTGAATGAGGACAGAAACTAAATGGCCAAAGCCAATGAATTGCCCAGAAAACAATATAGTAATAATAAATGGAAAATAAAGCTATTGAGAAATAGATGAAGTTGGATGGTTCTAAAATATTTTTGGGAACAATCTGGGCTATTAAGCCGTTTGATGACGGTCTATGGATCCAAGTTGCAACCTTTGATATTTTAGTCAGGACACGCCTCACACTGTTGTAACGCTGCAGAGCACTATCTCTACATTCCCACAGTGTCTCTGCAGACAGAAGTCCTCCACAACACGTATTAGACAATACAGACACATGTATGTGCTCAGTGTGTGTGTGTGTGTGTGTGTGTGTGTGTGTGTGTGTGTGTGTGTGTGTGTGGATCCCGCAAGGTGGAAACGTACCTGCCCTCTGTCCATGCCGTTTCCTTCTCGTCGGCAGGTTGGCAAAAAGGTGGAAGGATATCGGAGGCGGGTCACGCACCACCCCCGGTCAATAGCTCGCCCTCCGCCTCCCTCAGTGGTCGGTGGCGGCACAGACAGCAACCCAAGCACCTCCTCACGCCAGCTTTCTTACTGCACGGCAACTGTTTCACAGTGAAGGATTCTCAGATTTGGAACTTGATCTGCCGAACTTCCATTGTTGGTTTTAGGCACGTAATGCTGCAGTAAACTTGGAAGGACAGTTGACTTCATGGATTTTCTTACTTTAGTGTTTGAAGTATGTTTTAAGATGACGAGGCAGTCCACCCAGAAGACTTTCAGTGAGTTTAACACACACTGCAGACGCAAATATTCATATATAAAAAGTGATTGACAATGATGCCAAACCTGAAATTGCTATAGTGTATCCATACGGTAAAAATATAGTGAAGTGGCGAAATAACTAATATTTGCAAATTATAAATATTAGGAAGCTGTGTTTCATGATACATGTTTCGAGCATATTGTTGAAAAGCAGAAGAAATAAACTTTCGAAATGTGGCACTAAAAGAGAATGATGAAGCTCAAAGGGATTTATCAGATAACGGGTGCGGAAATATCGATTCGAAGCGGAGGAAAATTGTGGTGCAGTCGGAGCGAAAGAAGGGATAATTGATAAGATACATCGTGAGAAATCAAGGAAACCTCAGTTTTGTACAGGAGGAATATGTGGGGATAAAAATGAGAGTTTGAAGTCTGAGTACAATATTGTTGATAAAATGACTTTAGTTTGCAACAGTTATGCAGAGATAAAGAGGCTTACAGGATCGACTAGCGTCCAGTCTTGGCGTTGAAGACTAAAGCAACAGTTCAGATATTTTTAACTTTTTACCATGTTGCTTTTCTTGGCTTCAGTCTCAGACCACCATTGTGCAACTATTTGGTGGTGTAGATAGACTAATAATTCGAAATTAAATATTCTTTGAAACTATTTGCAAGACGATAGTAGTGGACCAAGAAAATTTTAGTGGATGATTTAACAGAGAAATTCGCCTAACAGATGTGCAACTTTCTTTGTTAAATATCTGACCAACCGTTGTCCCACATGTACAATGGATCAACAGAGAGTTTGAGTGCGGCTGCATTGTTGTCAGGTGGGTTACACGTTTTCTAATGTCCTTCACTCTGAGGCATCTGTGTGATGACCAAGACATGAAAATACTAACATTTCATTTTTATAAAGAGTGTGACTGATACACGTGCCTTATCTTCAAAGCCACAAGTCGTCTTCCTCCCTGGGAGCAGGATCCATTGTTCCCTACAAGTCCACCACTTGGCTTAATCACTTTTTTAGCAACATACCATACTTTATTGCCCAGTTAGTATAATTACAGACATCACTTTTATCACAATTATAATGATTTATTTACAAAACAAATCATGCCTTTGATTTTAGGCAAATTGTCCTAGTCTTGTCACGTGTATTCTGTTGCTGGCGTGGGTGGTTGCCCAGATAATGTCCTTGGGGTCTTGAAACGAAACGGCACATTGTGCCATGTTTGATGTTTCATGAGACCCCAAGGTCGCTGGGTCCCCCAGGGTCATCAAGGTAAGTATGGCGGTGGCGCTGTCCCGCTGAGATAATAATCCGGTTAGGACATTATCTGGGCAAGCACCCACGCCAGCAAAAGGTTGGCACGTGTAGAAATTTTAAAATTACAGTGCAATACTGTACCAGATTTTTACATTGTTACGTATATAAACGCTGAATAGAATAAATGTCATTTAGTTATCACAATGTCCTGGTTAAATGAGTATTTAAGCACAGCGCAACATGGTTCGATACAGCACGAAGGAGAAATTTTGTATCCAGGACCACTTGACCGTATTGAAATGGCTGAAAGGGGAAATAATTTTAATGTGAACAGGAGTAAAAGTATAAGGACATTTGGTAGGCAAGATGCTGCAAATGAAATAGTGGACAGTTCACGACTAACTATCAGACAGATTCCTCAGTCATGCTCTGTCTATCTGCACACCTAACATGTGTCTCAATCGTTTATGACATTTCGTTCTTCTTCTGTTCTTCTTCTTTCTTTTTCTTTTTTTTTTTTTTTTTTTTGCTTTGAAGTGTTATGCCCAGTGGCATCCCTGCTAGTAATCCAGCGCCTTCTTCCATTGATATCTGCTGTTTTGGAGCTATTTGTTGCACATTTGATGTATTTCTGAGATATAATCTCTTAAAGATCGTAAATAGGAGAATTTAAATGGTTAGAAGTCCCCCATATTCGTGTGTTGTCTAGCAACGTATCCCTTCATGAGGCATCTGACTCATCTTTCTACACGTAGTTAGTAATCAATTAAAAACATGGCTACATCCACTCCTACACTTCTGTGTGCTCTGTATGTTGAGCAGTCACCTTACACTTTTGTTTCCTGGTAATTTCCAACGGAGAATTATACCAAAAAGCAATGCTGAAAGCACTCGAAGATATGATCTTTGTACTGAGAGGTATTGTGGCTGTTTGTTACAATTCTTCAAATTTTATTAGGATTCTATGTACATGGCGATTACGTTTGAGGTTCAAGCGGTATGTAGTAGAAGGTCTATATTTTATTGTTACAATATATGGTCAGCACAGTCACTATGTCATACCATTATGTATATCTACCTGCATGCAATGAAACAAAAAATATTCTAATAAACTGATATAATTTTTAAGTTAAAATGTGTGATTTTCATCATATGTATTATTATGTTTTCTTACTTAACAGAGCTTAATCCCATGCAGTTTAGTCAGAAGGAAGTGTCAGAATATTTCTTGTAATATTACTAAACTACGGTTTTATTACCTGAACACTTGCGTAAAATGTGCAAAATTTGCTAAAGTGGCTGTGTACATTACTTTTATCATTGCAACTCTTTTGTACTAAAAATCTTCAGTAGGGTCTGATTTAAGTCTGCTGTAGACATTTTCCCACAACCCGACGAATAATATAAACTGCAGGATACTAATCCCTTACTACTAACATTTGAATGTATTGTAGCAAACTGTGTCCTGGACTGACAAAAAATGTTTCTCTTGCTTTAATACAACACCTCCTATAACTAGCATTTAATATATTTGGACAGTTTCCCACGGAGTCGACCAGAACAGTCCATTCCTCAGTTATAAATTGTACCTTAAAATTGAGTTTCCTTGAAATAATATCCATTGTGTCCCCACTGTTTTTTTCATATCTACGTCTTACTGCCATGGTATTGCTCCAACGTAGGAGAAATGCAAGTTTCGTCATGGCACCATATTTCCACAATGTTTCCTCTACTAAATTACCAACATAGGGCATCCTCTCTGTATTGTATACCTACTGCTCAAGGCCATAGCTGCAAATTTTGATTAATTCCATCGTAAACCAGTGTAAGCAGCGAAATGTAGCTCGTAATGTGATTACGGAATAGAATATATACTTCTTTTTCCATGCAATACAAAAGGATACAGCTTAGCAGAGTGTGCAAATCAACTCTTATTTGCTACTACACACCACAGAGTATGTGTTAACATGCAGCCAGTCTCTGCAATGGCACTCTGTAGGACATAGAATATTATTAACCTTATGAAGACAAACTGCATCAATAAACTGTCTGCTAATAGTACGTTTTGTAATTAAAACCACTATTCTTTCATGCAGGTCGGTACAGGCAAGGAATTGTAATTGTTATGTTACCAATGGATATTGCGGGAACTGAATGAGGTATTTTTCCCGTGCAATACACCATGATACAGCATTACGTCGCTATTAGCATAGCGAAGTATGCAGTAAAAGATGCCTCTGTTGTGTTTTTCTCACATCGCAAAGCAATTGTTAACAGATGATACTGACCCAAATGTCTTTTCACTAGCACTCTGTGCGGAATATGGGTTTATCTTTCTAACCACGTGGAAGACTGTACACGTTGACAAAAAGTATTTTCAGTCAGTTCTACGTTTTATCACTAAATTCATTATTCTCTAATGTTGGCCTGATTTTCGAAAGAAGCGTTAGCATCACAGTATAATAACCATAAAACTTGGCTTGGTGTATATTATTTATCTGTATATAGAATAACAATTTGTAGTATGGACCCGTGGTCTAGGGGTAGCGTCTTTGATTCATAATCAAAACGTCTTCGGTCCCGGGTTCGATCCCCGCCACTGCCTCAATTTTGATAAATAATCAGCATTGGCGGCCGAAGACTTCCGGCATAAGACAGTCAGCCTCGTTCTGCCAACGGCCTTGTCAAAAAGGGCGGAGCAGCAGATAGAGGTTCAGGGCACTCTCTTGTCCTAGGGGTGGGAAATTGCCCCTAACGGCGGAAGAATCAGCAATGATCAACGACATGAGGATGCAGAAGGCAATGGAAACCACTGCATTAAAGACACGTAACGTGTATCCACAGGACATGTGGCCTGTAATTGAAGAAGTGTCATGATGATCTCTCCTTTGGCAAAAGATTCCGGAATAGTCACCCATTCGGATCTCCGGCAGGGGACTGCCAAGAGGGAGGTTACCATGAGAAAAAGATTGAATAATCAACGATAGGATAACGTTCTACGAGTCGGGGCGTGGAATGTCAGAAGCTCGAACGTGGTAGGGAAACTAGAAAATCTGAAAAGGGAAATGCAAAGGCTCAATCTAGATATAGTAGGGGTCAGTGAAGTGAAGTGGAAGGAAGACAAGGATTTCTGGTCAGATGAGTATCGGGTAATATCAACAGCAGCAGAAAATGGTATAACAGGTGTAGGATTCGTTATGAATAGGAAGGTAGGGCAGAGGGTGTGTTACTGTAAACAGTTCAGTGACCAGGTTGTTCTAATCAGAATCGACAGCAGACCAACACCGACAACGATAGTTCAGGTATACATGCCGACGTCGCAAGCTGAAGATGAACAGATAGAGAAAGTGTATGAGGATATTGAAACGGTAATGCAGTATGTAAAGGGGGACGAAAACCTAGTAGTCATCGGCGACTGGAATGCAGTTGTATGGGAAGGAGTAGAAGAAAAGGTTACAGGAGAATGGCTTGGGACAAGGAATGAAAGAGGAGAAAGACTAATTGAGTTCTGTAACAAGTGTCAGCTAGTAATAGCGAATACCCTGTTCAAGAATCACAAGAGGAGGAGGTATACTTGGAAAAGGCCGGGAGATATGGGAAGATTTCAATTAGATTACATCATGGTCAGACAGAGATTCCGAAATCAGAAACTGGATTGTAAGGCGTACCCAGGAGTAGATATATACTCAGATCACAATATAATAGTGATGGATAGTAGGATGAAGTTCAAGACATTAGTCAGGAAGAATCAATACGCAAAGAAGTGGGATACGGAAGTACTAAGGAATGACGAGATACGTTTGAAGTTCTCTAACGCTATAGATACAGCAATAAGGAATAGCGCAGTAGGCAGTACAGTTGAAGAGGAATGGACATCTCTAAAAAGGGCCATCACAGAAGTTGGGAGGGAAAACATAGGTACAAAGAAGGTAGCTGCGAAGAAACCATGGGTAACAGAAGAAATACTTCAGTTGATTGATGAAAGGAGGAAGTACAAACATGTTCCGGGAAAATCAGGAATACAGAAGTACAAGTCGCTGGGGAATGATATAAATAGGAAGTGCAGGGAAATTAAGAAGAAATGGCTGCAGGAAAAATGTGAAGACATCGAAAAAGATATGATGGTCGGAAGGACAGACTCAGCATACAGGAAAGTCAAAACAACCTTTGGTGGCATTAAAAGCAACGGTGGATTCATTAAGAGTGCAACGGAAATTCCACTGTTAAATGCAGAGAAGAGAGCAGATAGGTGGAAAGAAAACATTGAAAGCCTCTATGAGGGTGAAAAATTGTCTGATGTGATAGAAGAAGAAACAGGAGTCGATTTAGAAGAGATAGGGGATGCAGTATTAGAATCGGAATTTAAAAGAGCTTTGGAGGGCTTACGGTCAAATGAGGCAGAAGGGATAGATAACATTCCATCAGAATTTCTAAAATCATTGGGGGAAGTGGCAACAAAACGACTATTCACGTTGGTGTGTAGAATATATGAGTCTCGCGATATACCATCTGACTTTCGGAAAAGCATCATCCACACAATTCCAAAGACGGCAAGAGCTGACAAGTGCGGGAATTATCGCACAATCAGCTTAACAGTTCATGCATCGAAGCTGCTTACAAGAATAATATACAGAAGAATGGAAAAGAAAATTGAGAATGCGATAGGTGACGATCAGTTTGGCTTTAGGAAAAGTAAAGGGACGAGAGAGGCAATTCTGACGTTACGGCTAGTAATGGAAGCAAGGCTAAAGAAAAATCAAGACACTTTCATAGGATTTGACGACCTGGAAAAAGCGTTCGACAATATAAAATTGTGCTAGCTGTTCGAGATTCTGAAAAAAGTAGGGGTAAGATATAGGGAGAGACGGGTCATATACAATATGTACAACAACCAAAAGGGAATAATAAGAGTGGACGATCAAGAACGAAGTGCTTGTATTAAGAAGGGTATAAGACAAGGCTGTAGCCTTTCTCCCCTACTCTTCAATCTGTACATCGAGGAAGCAATGATGGAAATAAAAAAAAGGTTCACGAGTGGAATTAAAATACAAGGTGAAAGGATATCAATGATACGATTCGCTGATGACATTGCTATCCTGAGTGAAAGTGTAGTAGAAATAAATGATCTGCTGAACGGAATGAACAGTCTAATGAGTACACAGTATGGTTTGAGAGTAAATCGGAGAAAGACGAAGGTAATGAGAAGTAGTAGAAACGAGAACAGCGAGAAACTTAACATCAGGATTGATGGTCACGAAGTCAATGAAGTTAAGGAATTCTGCTACCTAGGCAGTAAAATAACCAATGACGGACGGAGCAAGGAGGACATCAAAAGCAGACTCGCTATGGCAAGAAAGGCATTTCTGGCCACGAGAAGTCTACTAATATCAAATACCGGCCTTAATTTGAGGAAGAAATTTCTGAGGATGTACGTCTGGAGTACAGCATTGTATGGTAGTGAAACATGGACTGTGGGAAAACCGGAACAGAAGAGAATCGAAGCATTTGAGATGTGATGCTATAGACGAATGTTGAAAATTATGTGGACTGATAAGGTAAGAAATGAGGAGGTTCTACGCAGAATCGGAGAGGAAAGGAATATGTGGAAATCACTGATAAGGGGAAGGGACAGGATAATAGGACATCTGCTAAGACATGAGGGAACGACTTCCATGGTACTAGAGGGAGCTGTAGAGGGCAAAAACTGTAGAGGAAGACAGAGATTGGAACACGTCAAGCAAATAATTGAGAACGTAGGTTGCAAGTGCTACTCTGAGATGAAGAGGTTAGCACAGGAAAGGAATTCGTGGCGGGCCGCATCAAACCAGTCACTAGACTGATGACCAAAAAAAAGAAAAAGGTATTTCGTGTTAACGTGGAATGGCCACATCCTACTGGTTTATACATTTTTTATAAATCATTTCTCTGCCATGGGACTGCTAATCCAACTCCAACTGTAAAGACTATACAAAGCACCTACTTCTCTTCTATGTTCTAAATATTTTTAAACAATATTACACGTAGTAAACATCCTCAAAACCAGAGTTTTTGTGCCTGCGTGTACAACAGCATATTACTACTGTACTTTAATAAATACAAACATTCTGTATTAACATTTTGTATCCAAATTTACTTTCGTGTTTTTCCATATTTCACATATTTTCCACATCTTCCATATATTTTCGATACGTAAACATTTTTTTTAACATTCTATGTGTAAATATACAAGAACATTAGTGCTCTTATTATTGAACGAACCAACTTACTTTAGCATCCAGCTTTATCCAGATTCCCTAGCAAGCCATAGAGAATCTACAAGTTAGGTTCTTGATAATGGCGTCAGTTAGTGGTATGGTAAGTTCCGCTATAAGAACACAGTGGCCAGCCATGACACGAGTCGCCTACACAGTTTGTGCCAGAATGAACGTAAGGTAGTGACTGTAACACAAGAGTGCTGTGCTGCGCTGAGAAGCCACACTATTTCATCTGCACCAGGCCAGAGCACGGAAACGTACATCTTAAGTGTGCTGAACTAAGCTAAATAGAAAACTGGGTGAGAAGGAGGCCTCGTCATTTATAGCCTCGTATGTAAAATCACGAAAAGTGAGTACCTCGAAAATACAGCATAACTGTAACAAATATTTCTAAAACTGAAGTTAGTGATGGAAGAACGCAGCAGAGTGCTTGCAGAGAAGTTACTGGGCACAATGTTGCAAATTGGAAGAAAAGCGAAATTGCGTAAAAGCTTGAGGCATATTTCATGTGTGGAGACATGCAGAACTTTAGTGAGGAGTCCATCTGAATGTTAGTCAAGAACTATCCACTAATATAAAAAGTAACACAAGAGACGAGACTTCCATAACTGGCATAAAACCATAAGCATGTATTTTTGGAACATAACTCGTTATAATTAGGTAACAAATAACGCTGATAAAAATGATATTATACAAATTACACTAACTGGACAATAAAGTATGACAGGTCATCAATGAAACTGGTAAGACCTAGTGCCTGAATTGTAGAGGACTATGGGCCCATTGTCCCAGGAAGGATGTTCACATTTGGCCTTTAATACGTCACAGAACCAGCTCAGAACCGACTATTTGAGCCGCAGATGATATTCTCTTTTGGAGAAACATTGCTCTCTTGGGGACATCAGGAAAGAGGGTGACCTTGACCGTAGAAGTTCTGGATACATGGAAACAATATCGACTCCACTGAAGGTTTCTTCAGTCCACTGCCGACATCTTGTCTCAATGCAGAGTAACATAAATGTTCAATGAAATGAGAGGCTTAGGAGGGACGCATGAAAGTTTCCTGAATGCAAATCGTGTAACCATTTCTGCAGAAGTCTGTAAACGGAGCAGCAAGAGTCACCGGCGCTCTGGTTAGTTAGCATTACTCAAATTCTCCAAAACGTATAGTGCGACGTGCCAGAAGAAGGTCGTCACGCATCAAAGTAAAAATTATTGTCAACTTACTCCATTGACTAACCGTCGTGTGATGACCAAGACATTAAAATACTAACATTTCATTTTTATAAAGAGTGTGACTGATACACGTGCGTTCCATACATGGCTGGTAATCATTATGTTTTTTTTATTACCTTCCAAGTACATTTTTGCAACACTTCTGCATAATGAAATATACACACTGCAGTGCCGTGACAAACCGATAGGGGAATCTTAAAGAATTGTTCCATTGATAAAGAACAAACGAGATGCGCCATTTTGTGTTGACTGTTACAGCGGTTTACTACGGTACTGTGCTGCGTGTATTTCATTGTGTATTAGGACTGCAGACTTGTGGGCAACGTACAAGCAAACACAAAGTAATTACATTTATTAATTTTTTCTAGTCGACAGTTTAAAACTGATGATGGCCTCTTGTACATTTGCGAGTGAAATAAGACGGTTACTGCGGAATGGCACGAATTGTTTAATTGTTGTTCCAGTCAACCTTTGAGCTCAAAAACCACTGTTTTATTAGGTACGTTTGGAAAAAACTACAATACAGCCAGATCAAATTCAAATGGCTCTGAGCACTATGGGACTTAACATCTATGGTCATCAGTCCCCTAGAACTTAGAACTACTTAAACCTAACTAACCTAAGGACATCACACAACATCCAGTCATCACGAGGCAGAGAAAATCCCTGACCCCGTCGGGAATCGAACCCGGGAACCCGGGCGTGGGACAGCCAGAACGGTGTCTTGTTTCTTCCACCTTAAGTAGTGTTGGAATCCGTCTCCGCGATAGTTGTGTGTCTTGAATGTGTAGTCTACGATTGCTTTCAATTTCGTTCATAAAATTTAGAACACAAAAGAAGTCATAAATCAATTGAGTGTTATGATTATATCTAAGACTGTCAGAAAATTAAACGGTTATGCGCTGGCGACCGAACCATTGTAGCTTACAAATGAAAGACTGATGGAAGGTATTCACACTAACTATGTTCTCGCAATAATTCACGTATTACACAGAGAAGCCAACGGCCTTGCCGCAGTGGTAACACCGGTTCCCGTCAGATCACCGATGTTAAGCGCTGTCGGGCTGGGCTAACAGTAGGATGGGTGACCATCCGGTCTGCCGAGCGCTGTTGGCAAGCGGGGTGCACTCAGCCCTTTTGACGCAAACTGAGGAACTACTTAATTGAGAAGTAGCGGCTCCGGTCTCGGAAACTGACATACGGGCGGGAGAGCGGTGTGCTGACCACATGCCCCTCCATATCAGCATGCAGTGACGCCTGTGTGCTGATGATGACACGGCGGCCGGTCGGTTCCGTTGGGCCTTCATGGCCTGTTCGGGAGGAGTTTATTACACAGACAAACGGAGGAAAGTTACAAGAATTGGTTTAGGACCAGGAAAACTCACATTGATTGGGCTGGAAATATTTTTAGATCACTTTTTTAAATCTTCCTCTCGACATTCGCTTGTAAATCATTAGACAAGCCATTGTTGTTGGCCAAAGAGGAACACAGAGATAGAAAACGGGTAAATATTATTAGACGATGAAAAGGAAATTGGCCTTAGTTGACGTACGTTTTCAATCGTTGAACAGTTAATAACTTATCAGTTAAAAGATCATTTCACACAATGGCTCTAATAGGTTACACTAAATTCATATTTAAAAATTAAGTACAGTGAGTTACATAAATCAAAGCTTAGTTCTTAAATAGTTGATTAGAATTCATGACCGGTTTCGGCTTTTTCAGCCATCATAATATGTAAAAAATTAGAAAATATGAACAACTAAAAACAAAGTATTTTGAAAACGAAGAAATTGAGTTGTTGAATATGCTACAAAAGTCAAAAATTATGCAATGAGATCATCAGTGACACATGAGCATATAGCAATACATAAAGAACAAGAACTTTCACACTTACTGCTCTCCAGTTGCCTTGCAATATCCGGCTTTTCATAAAAAAATTAATATGTAAGTGCTAAAAATACAACCTAAAATGGATTTTAAATAGTTTATACGCTTTTAACTGTTATCTTCTATTATATACGTGACAGTCCGCTAATATTTTACTTTCATAAACAATTTTAATTTTGTTTAAGTAATACTGATGGAAATGGAAATGAGCATTTGGCGTCAATGGCCGGGAGGCCCCTTATGGGGCAGGTCCGGCCGCCTTGGTGAACGTCTTATTACGTTCGACGCCACATTGGGCGACCTGCGCGCCGGATGAGGATGAAATGATGATGAGGACAACACAATACCCAGTCCCTGAGCGGAGAAAATACCAACCCAGCCGGGAATCGAACCCGGGCCCCTTAGGACTGCAGTCCCTTACGCTGACCATTCAGCTCTCGGGGCGGACAATAATACTGATTGGTGAAGTGGAGAAAAAATGTTTAGTGACAGAAATAAACTATAAAAGACGGATAAATCTTTTAGGTAGATGTTCTGGTATAGTAACACGCCGCCTAATTTAATTCACCTCGCAGGGGAATCAAGTGCCGGGCCGTAGCAGTGTGCGAGACCCTGTTAAAGGTTAGTTTTAGTTATGTATAACTGTCGTACTGCCATAATAATATATACTGTGCCAATGCAGATATTTAACTCAACCGTCGTTTCTAGTGAATGAATTATTTAAAGTTTAATTAGGGAACTGGTACAGTTCTGTGAGATTTATTTTCAGAGTACATTCGAAGTTGTGTTTTCCCACGTACTTTGTCGTTCCCATTGGCAATTGGAAATTTATTATTTATTACATGCGGTGCAAGATTTTTAATTGAAGAATATTAAGGGAGCACCTTGGGAATATTTATTGTATGGAATTACTAGAAACTACCTAAACACCGTGTTTTTACGTAGGGTGAACCTTATTCAACACATGGTCAGATGCATATTTAGGAGCAGAAATAGTTGTAACCATTAACCGTTGATCATTTGCAGTTATTTGAAATATTAAGCCACAGTTTTGGACGTTTCATCTTGGCCAGGTCTTTATATTTTTATGCAAGCGACCAGGAATGGGAAACTGGAACGGATAACAGTTTTAAACCCCATCTCGAAAAACGAGACACGCCAAAACACCACATATATTACCTCTATGTCTTCTTTTAAACAATTTCAATTTACTATCCACATTGATGATACAAAGTATGCCATCTTTTAAACTATACATGTCTTTAAATCTATGGGGTATATAACGCTTTGTTAAGATCGTGATTTCACACGAATATAAGGAAATTTGTCACCCCTGTCAACGAATAGCCAGAGTGGCCTGAAATGGGTGTAGCGGGAATGATCACGTGTGATAAGTGTTGGTTAGTTTGAATAAGTAAATGCCTTCCACAAACTAAGAGAATCTACATATGCTATATCTTTATGGAATATGTACAAAGAACGCGAAGATAATAGTTGAGTTGTAAGTAGAAATGTACCCAGACGCATAATGATGAGCAAGAATGACAATTCAGAGAACATACGGGAAAAAAATAGGCGAAAACTTCATTACTGCACTGATGTTAAGGAACATGCTTGCACCCAGAAAACCTAACGTAATAGACATTACGGCAGCTGTTGCTCATAATAAAAACCTTAGCTTCAGCGAAACTGCGTTTACCTATGGAAGGAGTCAGCCCATCTCGGATTTAGAGCGCAAACAGCTTCTATCCGTATAATGTCGACGTCGGTTGGAACTGATGAGACGTGAGAACAGAAGATTAATTCTTTATAGAATTCTCTTTACTTATGAAGTGGTCTTTACAAACCGTGGAAAGCTGTAGGTAACAAACTGTGTTACCGGGTTATTGAGAATCCACACTCATTGAAAAAGGTTGAATATAATAAGCAATAAACTGTCAACATTTACTGTGGCATTAGTGATGACTACATGATGATCATTACTTCACTGAAGAACCCCTAATCGTTAAAGACACGAAAAGTGTCTTACCGCAGTGTTACCTCCTCTCCTAGAGGAAGTATCATTGAAAACACGTATAGGTATGTTCATGAAGCACACTGGGTGCGCGTCACGACAATCGCTTGTGAGTACGAACGCGTTCACCCAGCTGTTTCCTGGTCGCTGGATAGAAGGTGAAGGTGTTATCAGTTGACCTGCACGTTCACCAGATTTGACACCGCTGGCCTTTTTTCTCTGGCGTAAACTCAAAGATGAAGTCGGTGCACAAGTTCCGGTGACCCAAGAGAATTCAGATCATCGCTTTGTTGCAGCGTGTGCAATGATACCGAAGGAATCTTTGGACTCTGTCCGGAATTCCTCACAACAGCGGCTGCAAACGTGTATTGCAGTAGACAGTAGGCGTTTCGAACACTTCATGGCATAAATTGAAATTATATTTTTAACAGTGTCTAAAGAAACATGCATCGCTGACGATCCTTCACCTGTACTAAATTTATATAATTTGTTAACAATTGCAGAATCTTTTTGACATTAGCTGTGTAAGATATGAAGGAATTACCTACTGGCGACTTGTGGAGATTTATACCACAGTGGGACTCTACCTCAGATTTCCCGCTTGTCGCAAGTAGCTCATCTTGACCACCTCAGCTACGCGAGCACTTGTCCAGGACCTACACAAACTTGAATATCTCATTCTATCTACCTCATAATTCAGCTAATGAGAGAAAGACTCTGCATTTGGGAATAAATTTTATAAATTACTACACTCTTCTGTATTTCTGTATGGCTTCAGTGGCAGATCTTCGCGTCCTCGTCGCGTTGTTACATTCTCTTTACTGCGATGAGTATCCAAGACCGCACCTCGCACAGAATCTTAGTGATCATCGGTCCTTGAACCACTCAATCTGCGCCTATAGACTATGGCAGAGCTTCACAGTGGGGAATGTGGACAAGGTAGATGCATTTTTGTCTTCGTGATGAAGGATAATACTCATCGAATTCATATGTGCGGTCCGGCAAGCGACGAAGTATACGATACGGCCCAGACTAGAGCAATAGTAACTTTTCCGATAGTTCTACTTTCAGCACAGCCGTAAACATTCGTACTAAGTCTTCCGAGCTGTATCGTACTGGCCGTTTCTTCACGTTAAAGCGCTTTCGGTCTTTCTCCTAGACAGCCAGGGTCAGAGCATAGACTATGCTCTATTATCCTGTACATTGTCAGTTAATATGCTTCCTAATCACGTTTACTTATTACCTGTACCGACATTTTATAGCCTTAGGTTAGTTAACTTTTACCGACACAAGCGCCTTCTGTTGATATACGACCCAACTGACGTGGGAACCATGGTTTTCCTCTGCACTCTAGTTTCAGGGTGGACGTCTGTTAGACCGTTTACTCACCTGCTCTCCAGGTTCATTCGATGTACGTGTTGCTCTACGTTGCTCTTCACTTGGCGGCTACGATTATTCCTAGGTAATTTACGTCACTTTATTTGCCAGTGCGCCCCACAATTTATTTGTGCTTTTCTCTCGGCTCTTACACTCTTGCGTTTATACTTTTCGTTTTATTCCAGGGAATTTTGTTCGTCGGTTCTTCGTGTAGACTTTGTTGCCAACTTTCTTACTAACCGGCCTACTAGCCGCTGATATGCATTCCTTTAATAGTCTTTCGTGACTGTTGATTTGTTTTCCAAAATTTTTTAAGCTTTATCGCAACTCATAACCATGCTCCTTAATTTGTAATGTCATAAAATTACGTCCTTGCTATTTCTTTTCCTTTAGAAAAATCCGAGGAAGCCTTAATCAAGTGAAACTCGTTGTTTGTAATAAAAATAACTTTGCAACCGACACTGATTCCTTACGTAGAAGTTAACTAGTATCTAACACAGGCCTCAATTTCAGGGAGAAATTTCTGAGAACGCTCTTTTTGAGCAAAGCATTGTATGGTAGTGAAACGTGGTAAAACCGGAACAGAAGAGAGCAGAAGCTTTTTAGATGAGATGCTACAGTCGAAAGATGAAAATTAGGTGGACTGATAAAGTAAGGAATGCATAGGTTCTCCGGAGGATCTAAGACGAAAGGAATATACGGAAAACACTGATAAGGAGGAGAAACACAACGATAGGACGTATGTTAAGACTTCGGGGAGCTGTACTACGGTACTAGGGAGCTGTAGAGGATAAAAAATTGTAGAGGAAGACGGGGACTGAAATACATGCAGCAAGTGATTGTCTGTGATCAAAAGTTTGTCACAGCAGGCACAGGACAAAAATTAACAAAATTAGTGGCGGGCTAAATCACACCAGTAAGAAGACAGATGGAAAAGAAATGTCAGTAGTTATGAAGGGAGGCAATTTTTTCCTGTCAGCCTCGTGTACATCGACTTGCCAGTAGCCTATGAGCATGTCCTTAGCTGAGAAATGTTCCGTCACTTTGAAGCACTCTGCGGGATCATCAACGTGCGGCAGTGGATAGACATCTTTCTTTCTGATTTTGTTCGCCCCCGGTGGCTGAGTGGTCAGCAGGACATAATGTCAATCCTACG
The DNA here is from genome assembly GCF_021461385.2 of Schistocerca piceifrons. NCBI lineage: Eukaryota > Metazoa > Arthropoda > Insecta > Orthoptera > Acrididae > Schistocerca > Schistocerca piceifrons. Next base: position 768,138,152 of record NC_060140.1, on the reverse strand, counting down.
GACCGGGTTTCGATTCTCGGCTGGGTCGGAGATTTTCTCCGCCCAGTGACTGGGTGCTGTATTGTCCTTATCATCATCATTTAAACCCCAATCAACCCACAAGTCCCTGAAGTGGCGTCCAATCGGAAGACTTGCACCCGGCGAACACTCTACCCGACAGGAGGCTCTAGTCATACGACATTTTATTTATTTTCTGACTTTGTTTAGTCGATGGTAGCCGGCACAGGAACGCCATGTGCCGTCCTTCACATCGATCACAGGGAGGACTAGGGACACTCTCTCTCCCCTTACGCCTTGTTATCCGTAGTTCAGCCGCGATACCCTGTTCTACAGTTTACTATGAACTACCAACAGGATATCGCTCAACCAAATAACAACGTCGGCGAGTTAATCGTTCTGCGTCAATTTCTGGAAGCTTCCAGATAGGGAGTGGAGAAAAGACAGACTACATGACCAATGGCAAAACACCGTATCAGCGCTGGTGATCATCCCCGAATTAGCCAAAGGCAGCTCTCCACTTTACGGTCGCAGGTTCGAATCCTGCCTCAGGCATGGATGTGTGTGATGTCCTTAGGTTAGTTAGGTTTAACTAGTTCTAAGTTCTAGGGGACTGATGACCTCAGGAGTTAAGTCCCATAGTGCTCAGAGCCATTTGAACCGTTTAGTTCTCCACTCCGTATCTGAAAGCTTCCGGAAATTGACGCAGAACGACTAACTCGCCGACGTTGTTATTTGGTCGAGCCATATCCTGTTGGTAGTTCTTAGTAGTTTCCTCCACTGTAGAATCTTTTGTGATAGCGAAAGGTGAGTCATCGTCGATAACAATTTGCTGCTTTTCATGGACTGGTTCAGCTGTCCCTATGCACATACCTTTACGGACTAGTTGTGGCTGGTCGTTACGATTGTTCCAGTGTTCTCCTTGACCACCCACAAAGCTTATGATCGTCGCGGGTAGGCAGGTTTGTTCTGTGACCATGAGCTGCTTTTTGCAGTCGAGAAAATCGTTGCAGTTTAACTGTTCATCTTAACTGTCAACTGGATCTCATTTTGTTGACGATGGCTGAAAACTTCAGCTGCAACCAGTTGTTCTGAGTAATGTTTATATAAGTGCTTGTTGGAATAGCTTCGGCCATCTGGAGCTCTAATCTTGCACAATAACAGCTTCTGACGCCAGGAAATAGTCCGATCGGAGAATACCATTATGACTACGTTTTAGTGGAACGACAAATTCGAAGTGCTGTGTTTCGTCACTGTTTGTGGTGGTGGTGGTGGTGGTTAGTGTTTAACGTTCCGTCGGCAACGAGGTCATTAAAGACGGAGCGCAAGCTCGGGTTAGGGAAGGATTGGGAAGGAAATCGGCCGTGCCCTTTCAAAGGAACCATCCCGGTATTTGCCTTAAACTATTTAGGGAAATCACGGAAAACCTAAATCAGGATGGTCGGAGACGGGATTGAACCGTCGTCCGCCCGAATGCGAGTCCAGTGTGCTAACCACTGCGCCACCTCGCTCGGTTTATCACTGTTAGTTACTAACATATTCATGTCTGCTGAACGTGTCTGTCAACTGTCTTACAGCACAATCGATTTCCCATCACTGAACATTTGTCCTTTAGCTGACAATGATAAGTATCCGACATTACAGAAAAGGGAACAACTATTAGTCGATTAGCGACCTGACATGTAGCTCGTCGATGACGCCATCAATGAGATTGACCATCGTCCACAGAGAATCTGTGGTGACCTCACATCCACAAATGGTCACACCGTTTAGTTTTCCTGAAGTCGGCAAGTGACTGGTAACTCTGTACGACGAAGCGGCTACGGAGTGTTGGAGGGCAACGGATCCAAGGTGCCGCTGGGCGGCGATAATCATGTCCACCGTCGTGACATCTAGCGGCGTAGTAGTCGGAATCTCGCCTTTTCTCTCTGCAGCAGCAGTGCACAATGTGTACAGACCATCAAGAGTGGAAGCACACTGCTGTGTTATTCTCTGTCCTGTATGTCTGTTTTCTACAGAACAGTATATTTCGTATTTCGCGCAGAGGTTGTTTGTAGCTGCGTTGGGTGGGAACTGAGATGGCGTTTGATGGCTACGGTGTAAATCCAAATCGGCTGAGTCCCTTCTTCCTACGGCATTCGGGAGGAGGTGTAGAATGATGCTAGAGATTGATATGTTTCTTGTTCAGTATTCTCTATTACCTTCTGGTGTATCGGGACGACATTCATGGCTGCTGTCTCTTGCTTGCTGAGACCGACAGTTCTGGTAGCCATAAAATACTGCAACTCTTCTCTTACCACCACAGGACGTACAGTCAAGAGTCGGCTGCATCTTTCTTTTGTCCACTTCCTTGTTATGGCATTTCCTCGATGCGCTGGCATAACTTGAACTCCTCGGTTGTTGCGACATCCTCGCGGTTTGACGTGCCATGTAGCGGATTGCGCGGCCCCTCCCGACGGAGGTTCGAGTCCTCCCTCTGGTATGGGTGTGTGTGTTGTTCTTAGCGAAGTTAGTTCAATTTAGTTTAAGTATTGTGTAAGAGGAGGGATAGATGACCTCAGCAGTTTGGTCCTTTAGGAATTCACACACATTTGAACATTTGTCGTGACATCCCTTACCAGAAGAGCTTGGTACATGACGTACGCAGCTCCTTTCATAAAATTCTAGATTTTTGTCAGCTTTTGTCCCATTTTGATTCACATTGTGACAGAGTGACGCAACATTCTGTATGTAGGATTATGTCACTCCCCCACGACAATGAGCCCAGTTTTTCAATTCTTCTTTCACTAAGGCGACTTATGGCTGAGTGAGGCCAAACGTTTCCCTCAGTTTGGCCTGGAATTTATCCCAGCTACTGAGCTTCTCTTCGCCGCTCTCGAAGAATTAATGAGCTGTGACCCTCAAATAACCCATTGTCCTAATAAATCATGTGGTCATTCCCGTTGTATTTCCGACACGGTCAAATCGGACCAGCCATTTCGTAGGGTCCTGACCGGCATCTCCAGAGAACACTGGTGGGTGCTTGGTGTGTGAGACTAATAGCTTGGAATCTATTGGTCTCCTGAGTACGGGACCGATGGCTTGTATTCTCGATCCTGTCCGACTAGGCGACGGCTTTTGCATTGCATTAGAGACACGGAGATGCATTTTTGTTTTTTATGTACACGAAGTATCCACCATTCTCGCGTCGTATCACACTCACGTCAAAATATGAGATCATGCTCGTCGATAAGTGTAACACTTACCACTGAAAGCACGTTAATACAAACACTAACGTACACTCAGTACAGAACTAGTCTCCTGGAGGTAGAGTGCAGCTATTCATACAACCATCGAAAATACCAGGAAGCTGCTATGCATTCAAGCATTCAGTATTGCAGAAAATGCAAGCGTTACGAACATCCGATATATCAATGAAGCTGCAGAAATGATAACAACTAAGCAACAAATAATAGCAGGTTGTCGTGTGTTGAATTGGTTAGCTCTATTACGTGACCTAGTGACCCTAAACATTACGCCACATTGCATACACATCTCACGCCGAACTTCGAAACTACTGATGTGAGTTTGAGAAGTGCAAGGCTGTCGAATAAGTATCTTGTAGATCTATGACACAGCAGTGGAACTATTTCTATTTGTAAAAGCGGATTCGATACCGTTACGTATGTAAATAACACTGATATGAAATGCGACCACGCAACGGTTATTTTGGTTGAAGTTTATGGCCTTGTATATTTTAGACTGGCTGTAACTGGCATTTTACTAGCCGACAACACTGAGCCGTAGTAAAGTTAGCTTCGAAAAGCGCGCCGCAGCGCGTAGCGTGATGCAGTCACCCTCCGTTTTCTGGCGGTGGCGCCGTATCGCGATTGAAGGCTTCGGTGCTTCCCTCTAGCGGGAAAGGGGAAAAGTGGGCTGTTCGTGTGGGTTTAAGAAGTGCTGTATGGGATCCTGTCAGAGAGTTGGCAGTCGGGGCATCAAGAAGCGACTTCTCTGCCAGTGCTAGAGGGACAGCACGCAGAACGCGGCATCAGCGTAAGCGACGCGAGCAGCGGCTCAGTGGTATGGGGCGTTAACTGCTCGTCGCGAAAGGAATCTTCCTGTGCGAGGGTCCGCAGTTCGGCCGTATGCTGTCTACCGGCGAGGAGATTCTGAAAATCGGCGCGCCTTCCTGCGTCCGTTGAAACGGCTGGCAGCGGGCGGCTCGGCAGAGCATTTGGAGGCGCTGCTTTGTTTCAGTCCTGGGAGTCGCAACGCACCAGAAGTTGAGTATTGATTGTTAACAGATTTTATGAGGTTTAATTGAATTTAATTTACTTATTCTTGTTAATTATACCAGCCGTATTTTTTGGGGGTTTCCCGCCATTCATTCTCGTCTGCCCACCCGTGGTAAGGTGGTAATATTAGAAAGGGTGGTCCGTTTGTCATCTTTTGAGGACGAAAGGGGGGGGGGGGGAGTCAGAGTAAATATGTGGTTCGGATTGCTTGTTTCCCCTCCCACCTTCCCTACAAGTTTATTCGACTGTCAGCCTCTACCATGTCTGTGAAAGTCCAAGGCACCATGACTGTACTGTTTAAAATGCAAGGCACTAAGACGTGATCCATTCTCTCGCCTGCCATAACTATAATTACTAGACTCAAGTGTAAAAGGTACTCTAAGAAAGAAGATAAATTCCTTTTGCCTCGTGGTAACAACTAGTCAATTGCATAACGAATTCCTGCTCATCTGGAAGCTGTAACTTACGTAAATTTGTGTTTCTGAATATTTGGCTGTAGTTAAGCAAGTTTGTTAAAGTACGCCATAGTGGTTTCTTTATATTGTTTCTAGTCAGCAGAAACTGTTGTGTGTTTTACCAATTCAATACCTTTTAAGGCTTTTAATCATAGTGCTTATGTGTTTTATACAGGTGGTTGGTTATTAGTGTGTTTACTTGCCATGCAAACGTTCGCCATTTCATTACATTTAGAAATTGTTGCCTTGAAAGACGAAAGTTCGTTGTAAAAGTTCGCAAGTCCTATCTGGCGAGCGTGTGTGTTTGCCGTAAGTTAACTGGCAGAAATTTGTAAAATTTGTTATATATATTTTGGAAATGTTAATGTTATTAACTGTGAGTGTTCCCCCAGATGCATGACTCATGCGTTTTGGTTTATCTACTTTTGTAAACAAGATTGTCTTTATATGTTGCAGCCAAGTTAGATTATGCGTCATTTAATGAATGGAGTGAAATTCACCTGTAATTTAGCTGAGCTTCAAATATTATACAGCGTCTCGTTGTATGTGTTAAATTGTTTGCCTGTACTTGGATTTTACTGGCGTGAAATTTTTTTATAATAATTTAATAATTTAAAGGTCCTTTCCTATCGTAAATTGTGGCTTAATTGTTAAATGAATGTGTTTTCTTTTTAAATTTCGTTAAGTCTTGCATCAAATTTGAATGAAAGGTGATACTCAAAATTGTGTGTAATTTCACCAGTTATTCCTTGGCACCTACTTCCACTTTACATTTTGTGTATTGATTGAGATTAACAACCTTTGGTGAACCAGTAGTAATTTTGTTGTGGATTGGCAAGAGGGCCAACCCACTAATGTAAGAGGAAGCCGAAAGGCACGCGTTTTAGCTCACGCAGGCTGGCGTGAGATTTGGAACAGGACAAGGAAGTTAGACTAGAAAAAAAGGATGTAGCTGGTGGAGCACTTAACTTTAATCCATTAATGTTGAACGTAGCTCTTGTCTGTACATTATTTACAATATCAATAGCAACTGATAATGGCGCCTTGCTAGGTCGTAGCAAATGACGTAGCTGAAGGCTATGCTAACTATCGTCTCGGCAAATGAGAGCGTATTTTGCCAGTGAACCATCGCTAACAAAGTCGGCTGTACAACTGGGGCGAGTGCTAGGAAGTCTCTCTAGACCTGCCGTGTGGCGGCGCTCGGTCTGCAATCACTGATAGTGGCGACACGCGGGTCCGACGTATACTACCAGACCGCGGCCGATTTAAAGGCTACCACCTATCAAGTGTGGTGTGTGGCGGTGACACCACAAATTTTATGGTTCAAACACGAATGCTGAAAAGACGAAAATGGGCATGAATTTTTATAAGCAAATAAATTGTATATACACTGATTGCTATAACTTAATGAACAGGACTGACAACCTATCAAAGGCTTGAAAACCGACCAATTACAGCTCGCATCGCTGCGAGACCTGCAGGAAGAGAGTCAGTGAGTTTCTGGAAAGTATAGGCGTGGATGAGGAGTCATGCCGACTCCACTGCCTTGGCCCGCTGTGCTGGGTTTCTCGGTTCAGATCACATGGTGCCAATAACGCGATCGAGATGGTGACACAGATTCTCGATTCGTTTTTGAATCCTGGGAATATGATGGTGAGGGGAGATAGAAAACACATTCTGGTGCTGTAAGAACCACGCACGTACACTGCGAGCTGTATGGCACGTTACATCGCCCTGCTGGTAGGTGACATCGTACCCAGGAAAAAGAAACAGCATGTAGGGGTCGCCGTGGTCCGCAAGAACAGATGCTTACGTGTGTTTATCCACTGTGCCTTCCAGAGTGACGAGAACACCCAGGGAATGCTACGAAAACATGTCCCAGATTATAACGCCCCCTCCGCCAGGCTGCACACTTTGCTTTCAGGCGGTTCACGCCGTACACGCCAACGACCTTGTGTATGACGCAGCATAAAACGTGATTCATCTGAATAGGTCACCTGGCGCCATTCAGTGGACCTCCAGTTGTGCTATGAGCGTGAAATTCCAGCGTTCGTCGCCGATGAATAGCTGTCATCGTGGGTGCATGTACCAGGCGCCTGCTGCGGGTATCCATACGCAGTTTTCGCTGACGGTCATTGTGGAGACAATGTTGATAACCCCTTGTTTCATCTGGGCGGTCAATTGCTGAGCTGTTCGCTTGTACTGCTCTCCGCAGCCATCGTTCACTTCTATCGTCTGTTGCCTATGGTGCAACAGACTTGCTGCGGTGCTAGTTTTAGATAGCACGGTATCCTTTAACCGCGGCAGCACGCTAACGGTTTACAAACGTTCCCGTTTCACAAATGCCTGTACCCATGGCCCGAAAGCCAACGACCACACACTTCTGGACGTCAGATAAATCGCTTCGTTTCGGTATTACGACCATGACTGCACTGTATTCCGTGTCCCTCAACATGTTTTGTTATACCATACACTGCTAGTGCTGCTACCTGCCTTCTGCGAGTGGTTAGTACATACTGATGTCGAACATAGCGAGTTTTAACATTTATGTTACTGGATCGTGTTGATTAAAATTTTGCGCAAGCTTATCAGGTGGAGGTCGCGACGTAGCATGCCCAGACGTCATGCAAAGGCAGTTTATCGACAACTTTCGGAGTCTTAGGGAGGCTAATTATTGCCAATACAGGTATGGTAGCTCTATATAGACCACATTGTAGAGCAATGGTTGTAGAACTAGCGGTGACGATATGGTATCGGGACAACTGCTTGGCAAGAAAGAAGGCACTAGTCCAAGGCGAAGTGCGCGAGAATTTCACAGGATTCTTTGACTGGCTGTGACAAATAGACGGATGACAACAGCTGATAACCGAGCAAAAGTCATCGTAAGACTGGCACAATAAACGGTCGGAAACAGATTACGCGAACTCGGGTTGATACAAATCGAGTTGCTACGGCTCACTAATCGAGGACACCACATCACAGACGACAGAGATTTGGGTGGTATAGAGCCAAAGTTAACTATTATAATGAATGGTATCGTGTGGTGCTCAGTAATCGGTCTCGTTTCTGTTTGAGATGGTCAGACTGACGCCAACGAATCCGTAGATGACCTGGTGAAAAATCACAAAAGGCCGCATGTATATAAACCCGTACCCATATAACACCTGGAATCACGGTGTGGGGAGCTATCTTATTTTGGAAGAAAAGCAAAATACTCGTTTTTTTTGTGGCAAGACTAGTTAATTCCATGATCGTACATAGGCACCAAGTGGCATATTCCGGCGACTTAATGCAAACCCCAAAATTACATTTCACACCACTAAATCCCCAATGTATGTGCGGGGCCTTAACTGATCGGAATTTTGCGTTAATTTGTCACCAGTAGAGCATTCGGTGGCTGTTGGTTCACCAAGTCTTTTCCTGGGATTCACCGTACAATTCCTACCAGATGGTAGGGTTTATCAAACCATAAGATAAATATATACTAATCGGAGGTAAGTCACAAGTTTAGCAACTTCTGGTGGTTTTTCTTGCCAAATAGCCCAACCGACCACACTTCTCACTGTTGTTGGATGCTCACTGTACCGCCGCTGAAAGCAGACTCCACGTCTCTACCTGTCCCACGGCTGAGCTATCTCAGGGACACCGGGTGGCAACGAAGTACTGTCATGGTAGCAAATAGTTACGCGCCTAGCAGTGTTTTAAATGAGCTGGAATCTCTGGCACACTGTGATTCACTTACATACGATGTTGTGCTCAAGGTGTACGTTCTCAGAAACTTATTTGTGAAAGGCTGAGTTACATACATTTCATTCTGAGAACATTACTCATCTTGTTTATTGAACTTACCCCTGCGTAAAAAATGTTCCGGAAAGTTTCGAAATTGCAGCCGGATGCCGTCGACACCTTACCACGATATTTCCTTTGTTCTTCAGTGCATGGGAATATCCGATTTAAGGTGAAAATGGAGAATGAGGCAGTCCGCCGGTTCCGGACGCCTTGGTCCATAAGACGAAGCGTCATTGGGTCACTCCGTTTACCGTAACCCCGCACACACAGATAAGCTTTTGCAGGCGTCTAGCACATCCCTCACAAACTGTGGGCGTCCTATGCACGTTGTTGCCGGTGGCTCATGTTACTTAGATATACACCCTTGCAAAGGTTGTGGAACATTCACACTCTGTCTTAAAAAATAATGGGTGTTCTCCACATCACATCATTACAAATTTAAGGACGAAGAGACGTGACCAGTCTCCAGACAAAGAGAAGAAGATACCGTTCAAGTCCATGACGTACGTACACGTGTCGGCAATATTCTGGAGCGTGGCGGCTCGTTTCACCTTCCCCTAACGATAGCATGTAGCTTACGCCTCACAAGGCGGCGTGTACTACTCCCTTGTGCGGTTATCGTTGCCCCGCTGGAGCGGCGTTTGGGTTCCAGGTGGGCTATGTGTGATCTTCGCGCAGTGTGGAGCTGGAGTCTGTAGCATGGACACACAGTGCGTATCGCCTCGCCGTCCTCCAGTGTCGACGTTTTCTTCGTCAGGACTGGCTAGGAGGCAAAGGGATTGGTTCAGCTAGGCCGTGTGCATCTGGTTGTTGAGGTCTGTGAACCGATACCCCGCTCCAAAAATGGTTAAAATGGCTCTAAGCACTATGGGACTTAACATCTGAGGTCATCAGTCCCCGAGACGTACAACTACTTAAACCTAATTAACTGAAGGACATCACACATATCCATGCCCGAGGCAGGATTCGAACCTGAGACCGTAGCAGCAGCGCGGTTCCGGACTGAAGCGCCTAGAACCGCTCACCCACAGCGGCCGGCTATTTCCCGCTCCACAAGTTGTTTATATTCATTAAGTCGTCATGCACGATTTTGTTATTTGACTCTGTGTGATTCTGGGACCAAATTATCGCCTTTCTGCTCTGTCTGATTTTGAAATGATTTGTGTTAATATGCTAACCAGCGTTCTCTCTAAAAAGTTGGCACGGAATATGTTGTGAGGGTATATAATGTGCCCAGATTTCACGCATATTTTTCAGAGCCTGAGAATTATCTATCTTTTTTTAAAAAAAATTAGGTTTGTTGCTAAATTACTTGATGAAAGAGAAAAAGCGGTTTCTGATGTATGTTTTCACTAATGTTTTAAAAGCTGGTGTGCTCTGTGGTGTTACAGTTTTTCAGTCCTTTAAGTTCTGTGTGTTATGAGCTCTTGTTAATGGTAAGACCTTAGCGAGTTGTTACTTACATTCCTTCCTGGAACAGTTTACAGCTCCCTTTGAGTAGTTCCTTTTACGCCTTACGTTTTTAGCGAACTGGGGGAAAAGGATCAATAACTGCAATCGTGGATAAGCAATAACTTTCACTTGTACTGTAACTCAGTGAGATATTTATGTTTGGCGTTTTCAGAAACAGCAGCTGCCAAGTCGCCGAGAGAGCGTTACGTGTCGGCGGCTTCTTGCCACGTTAGTCTGGCTTACTTGAGGCCGTCTGGGTAGCTATCGAGAATTAGGTAGTGCGGCTTCCTATTTGTTTGCAGTCGCGCGTCCTGGCTCTCTATGCTATGAGATTTTCACTGTAAATGAAATTTTGCTGTTGGCCAGAGGCCTTTAATTAACTGGCGTCGCACAGGAAATTCCCTCTTTAATGCTATTGTTTTGTTTAGTACGTATCCATTTAATATTTACTTTTTGAGGGTCTGCCTGATGGATTTGCGCTCAATAGAAGAAATTTGTCTAGAACTGAGTTTTAATTACTTTCATTGGCTGCTTTATTTAAATTTTTTAGTTTATTTGAAAGAGCAGTATTGTTAAAGTCTTATATCGTTGAATTTTGTTTGAGACCATTATTACTATAATTCAATGATTGTCTCATACACCATTTTGAACGCCTTCATGTCTATAATGTGACACAGCAAATGAACTTGAAATTTTCCTACTAGTTTTTCTTAAAGTGGACCTGTAGTTACCTGAAAACATAAATCAATGTTTGTTGTCAAAAGGATAAATGAATTTAGCTGAAGGCGATAGTTCTTCCATGTCATTTTGCCTAACCCGGTAATTCCCGTTTCCGATTTCGTCAAAATTAGGCAGATTTCCAAAGAAACATTGTATTTAAGTCATCTTCCGGCTACCTATAAGGACATGTTCTCCTCCAGGTTTGGTAAAGGATGACCTGGTATTGTGAAAGCCTGTACAAAATGCCTCTTGAGTGCGGCAAAGACTATTTTCGTCGGACCACACTTATAATACGTGGAATAAAAAAATACCGTGTGGCTGGGGCCTCACCTGGTGCAAGTCTTTCGAGCTAACGCCACTTCGGCAACTTGGTGACGATGTGGATGAAATGAGGATAATAAGGACAACACAACACCCAATCCCCCAGCGGAGAAAAATCTCCGACCCAGGCGGGAATCGATTCCGGGCCGACAGGTGTGATATTCCGTCTCGCTACCACTCAGCTACCAGGCGCGGACAAGACGGGGAAGGTGGATTAAACGTGATCTCCACAGCCGTCTTTCGCAGCCAAGTAAGCCAGCCATTTCTGAGTACTGTATTTCCACAGGACATTTTATCGATTTTTCTGCCATTGAAAACTGGGCGACGGCGAAATCCTTCTGGGATTCAGTTATTAACGAGTCTGCGGAGATACGATTGTCCAGAAGGTCTTATTAACCGTGATGGCGGCTTTCAGCTGGATGATACACGGTACCCGATGATTAACATATTCAGAAAGATATCATCTTTAACCTAATGTTACGTATAGCGGCAGTTAATTTGATTAAAATGACTTTTGAATTTTATTTCCGAGGGCCCGCATACCGACAGAAGGTGTTAATATAGAATCAGCCTTAGTGTGCGACTGCACGCCTTATATGGAGCAATATTCGAAGGGGGCGCTAAACTCCACATAGGGCTCATGCAGCGGCTCATGTGTCTCCGCACCAATTTTTGGTATCAAGTTATCGACGTGCACCAACAACCTCGAGTGCAATACCCTCACATGAAGATATATGAATACTTGTCATCCGAAAGACCATTGCAAGACAGAACTACATTCGTGCAGCCAAATATTTATGTCTTAAAAATGACACAAATATGTGTCTTTTTTCAATGACTGAAGTACACAGCCAACCGGCTGCCTAAGATTACTTGGAAGTTAGAGTTCAATGTCTGGTCCTTTAAGAAGTTGTACCGGCGTAACAATTTTTTATGGTTCTATTAAGGACTTCATTTCATATTTTCTGCTATCTAAAATGAGATTTTTACCTCATCATAGTAGTTTAAAATTGAAAGTCATATAATTTACGTGATTTTTCTTCTAAAGAAGATACCCTTAGTGGTGCTGAAATATGGTTAATGTTTTTACAATAATTTTATGCAACGGGGTTGGCTGTATATTTTATTCATTGGAAATTTATTTAGGGTTGCCACCTTCAGCCTTGCTTAATATTGAGATATATGTGTTTGCTGATGAATATCACTGGAGGTACCCGGTAGTGGTTTCGAGAGAGTCTCATGATAAAATCGATAACGGTATTATCGATTAGAAACAGGCGGATTATCTTGTTTCCTGTTACTGGCGTTGTTAGTTCTATTGACAGCTTCCACAAAGACTGCTTTTTATGTAGAGCCGTGCTACCATTCTGCATAGAGGTCGTTACCCTTTCATTACCAGTATTTCCGTGCCTGGTTTTCGTCTAAAATGGACGTTGCAGGCCTGTTGCCGCAGACAGAAGAACGAAACCATACCAAGCTGGAGAGCAGCTCTCGTACTGTGCCACCTTTCCCAGACACATCCCTGCACGGCAGCAGGTGTGCTCTCAAAGGGAAAGCAAGTTAATTATCTACGAGCCACAATGCTGCTCTCTGTGAGGCTCAAAGCGCTGAGAGCTACACCAAACCTAAATGTCGCCTTTCGTCGTGGACCGATGGAGTCACTACGCGCGATTACTGGATAGAGAAACTTGAGGTTCTGAAAACAGTGCTCAAAGCAACGGAGCTCCAGCACAGGGGTTGCAGAGAAGATAATGTTCTAGTCATTACCTCTTTATTCCAGTAGTCGAAGCCACGCGAGGTAGCCGTGCGGTCTAAGGTGCCTTGCCACGGTTCGCGTGGCTCCTCCAGTCGGAGGTTCGAATACTCCATTGGGCAAGGGTGTGTGTGTAGTGCTCGGGTAAGTTAGATTACGTAGTGTCTAAGCCTATGGACCGACGACCTCAGCAATTTGGTCCCACAGGAACTTACCACTAGTTTACCAGCAGTCGAAACTGAACATGTCATGTTGATCGGCAGTGGTTTCACAGCTAAAGGCTGAAACCGAGTGAATGGCCGTGGTCAAAATTCATGGTGCTTTCTTTCTTTCAGTGTATCCACAATTCAGTGTGGGCTACTTTGGTTTTTCCATTTTTTTTCTCTGTCTGTCAGATGAGCAGCTACACATGCGAGTAAGATACATACTTCTAGCACTTCACGTCATTCCAAAACGTTTCTCGATTAACAAAACAACAGAGAAAAGTTGAGATGCTGATTTTAATGTTTCTCATGATCTACATAGTCCCCCGCCTATTTGAGTTCAACACACAGAACGTTTATACCATCAAGTGAAACTCCCAGAAAAGCCTTTCTTTGGGATATTTTTCAACTCGCACAATACATTGGCTTGAACGTCGGTTACGTCGTCAAAGCGTCGGCCCTTCATGTGAATTTCCGCCCTCTGTTGTTTTCTCATTGTTCATATTGATAATACCAAATCTCGTCACTCGTGATGATACTTTCCATAAAAGAATTGTCCGGGTTTTGCATTTCAGTCAAACGCAGACGTCCATGCATCGTTGTTTTTGGTCGGGAACCAGGGAGTGTCGGACAAACTTTGCACAGGCTTTGTCTGCTTCATGAACATTCTGATGATTGTTTTGGATTTGAGCTGTTACTCTACTGCTATTTGTGACAAAACCACATTGACACATACGGCCACGTGAAATTTTTTCACAGCTGCTAGTATGTATAACCAGCAACTGTATTATGGAATGACAACAATGAAAATTTGTGCCGGCCTGGGACTCGAACCCGGGTTTGTCGTTTATCGCGAGCGGTCGCCTTACCATTAGGCCATCCGAGAACGGCTCACGCCTAGACCCAAACTTCCATATATCATCTACAATGTATCTGTAGTCTCTACTAAAACATCCGTTTCATATATTCCCGAACAGGGGCCAATTTTACTTCGAATTCGCATCCCCCGTGTCGGTGGATGAATACTATCTGGGGGTTCTTGTGTTACTCCGAATTACGATGCAGTTTTTCTTCGGACATGCTTACGGCCTCACGTTCACTACTTAACACTGACTACTCACAACTGACTGATCGAATGCATATCTGTTATTTACAGTTGTTAGTTTAACATGCTACCGTAGTTAGCGTTGGCTTCGCTTATACACCAGGAATGCAATCACAATTTAGATACGTAGGCAGATGACTGAGAATCAGGGGACTTGGAAACCCTCTTCCCTTAATATGTGGACATTTGTAAGGCGCCGGTGCCATAAGTCTCATTCCTGGTGACGTACAGGGAGAGGTACCTTCTCAGAAGAAGATGCAGATTTAAGAGAAACAATATTAGGAAACAGAAAACGCTTTAGTGGGTGAATTAAGCTTGAAAGTGTCAATACCACACTCACGCGGAGATATTGGTGAAGAGGCTCATGTAACTAAGAAAGGTAACTGGCGGTCACTATAAAAACATGGTTTATTACCATAACAAATCGGAGAAGTAAACAGTCCACTGAATGAAATATATAAAAAATCAACAAGTGGACAAAGGTTTGTAAGTATAAGGTATAGCCTTGACACACATGGGCGGTTGCATGAAAGCTATATCACGGATACAGCCAATGACTGCAAGAATGGTTAGTGATTTGTAGGGAAAATCCGGGAAAAGTAAGTACAAACACCAACAGATTTGCCAAAGGGCATGTTGGTAGCAACGGAGGCTGCCAAATCAAAACTGCACAAGTCGAACGTAATTTATCTGTCGTCGTCTTTCCCTCGACTCAGTGATTGATCACAAGCTCATTCTTACCGCTATTAAATGGTGCACATGTGCTAGGCGATGACAGTAACGGCTGGGAGTTCTGTGTCCAGCTCAACCTCAGCACTCTGCCCTACGTCGGAGGAATTCCTCGCTGCAGTTATCCGCAACGACCAATAAATGTGCCTGAAGCAAGTGCTTTCTTCGATCTCCCAGCAGCAAGTGTTTCCTCTCCAGTCTTCCTGACGTAAGTTTCCATCTGACTTTACTCTATGAACATTAGCTGGAACTGCCAGCATAGTTACCTCGCTGGACAATTGCAACTCACCTTGCGAGTTACAATCAATAAAAGTTGTATAACAATTTTAACAAATCTCTCATGGTTAACCAACAATGGTGCAGCACAGTGGCGAAAGAAGAAAATCTCTCCCACTACGTGAGAGGTTTCCACTCCTAGCCAATCAGCCTCTTAGAGACCAAAATGCAAAACACACGTTCTAAAGAACTAATTATTGTGAAACAACCCCAGCCCCGTTACTTGAATTTACACGTCATTCCTTCGTGATATGACAGCAGACAATAGCTGATCCTACGGTGTCAATTTCTGCGTACTTAACCTGAATATCGGATCTTATATCGCCAAAAGAATGCCTTCTGGCGTCTCTTACAATGGAGTTCTTATGGCATGGCGGCCTTCCTCCTATGTGCCCGGTGTGCAGAGATGGAACACAGTGACTTCCGTGTCTCATATCTACTCAGGAACAGCTTTCAGCGCTGAACAAGTTTGTGACAATCATGTTTTGTAGGATTGTGACCAGTTCCACAAATATTCACAAATATCCGTGCACCCACTGCAACTGATCCATCATTGATGCAGCTCACTGTTAGGAAACGCTCCTTCATGAAGGAAGCACTGCGATGGTCATCTGGTATGTCGAATAATGCAATTGTCAGCATGTTCTCGCAGCTTCTTTTTTTTTTTAAAAAAAAATAAAGAAACTGATCTCTAAAGGAATGTATGTAATATTTATATTAGTCTTTTCCACAAAATATGAATGAGTTATAAGTATTTTCTCAGGAAGCAGCACAAGAATGTGTCTCGTGACACTCTATGATATGTTACTATTGTGTTCCCTGGAGCCTTACGTTCTAGCTGTTTACGTTACGTTGCAGCTGTTTATTTTTTTATCTAAATGGTATATAGCCTCATCACTCAACACTAAATGTGATAGGAAATTATTATCATCTCCATCCGCACACCAGAAATGTTTAGAGGGGAGAAAAGTAATATACAATGTGTACAACAAGCAAGAGGGTACAACAGAACTGCAAGACTAGGATCGAAGTCCTCGGATTAAAAGGGGCGTAAGATAGGTAAGTAGTCTTTCATCCATATTATTAAAAAAAAATGGCTCTGAGCACTATGGGACTCAACTGCTGCGGTCATAAGTCCCCTAGAACTTAGAACTACTTAAACCTAACTAACCTAAGGACATCACACACATCCATGCCCGAGGCAGGATTCGAACCTGCGACCGTAGCGGTCGTGCGGTTCCAGACTGTAGCGCCTTTAACCGCTCGGCCACTCCGGCCGGCCATATTATTCAAGCTATATATCGAAGAAGCAGTGACGGAAATAATAGAAAGCTTCAAAAGTGGGATTAAAATTTAATGAGAAACGATATCAATGATAAGACTCACTGAACGGGAAGAACAATTACGGAATCTGTTGAATGGAATGAACAGCCTAATGAGAACAGAATTAGATTGTGAGTAAATCAAAGAAAGACGAAAGCAATGAGAAATAGCAGAAATGAGAACACCGAGAAAGTTAGCATCAGAATTGGGGACTACGAAGCAGATGCTGTTAAGGAATATTGCCATCTAGGCAACAAAATAACCCATGATGGAAGGAACAAAGATGACGAAAAGCAGAGTAACAATAGAAAGTAGGGTATTCTTGGTCAAGAGAAGTCCACCGGTATATAACATGGGCCTTCATTTGAGAATGCAATATCTCTGAATTTACTTTTCGTGTACAGCGTTGAATGTTAGTGAAACATGAATCGTGAGAAAACCGGAACAGACGAGAATCGAAGCATTTGAGATGTGATGCTACCAGACGAACTATGAAAATTAGATGGGCCGACATGGTAACGAAGAATCAGTTCGGACAGGAACATATGGAAAACACTGATATAAAGAAGGGACAGGATCATAAAACATCTCTTAAGACATCATGGAACTACTTCCAAGGTACAGGGGGAGCTGTTGAGAGTAAAAAACTTAGAGGGAGAGAGAGAGTGGAATACATACAGTAAGTAACTGAGAACGCAAGTAACAGTTGCTGCTCTGAGATGTACAGTTTGACGCATGCGAGGAATTAGTGGCAGGTCTCTTCAGAAAAGAAAACTAAACCAAACGAAACCAAACTCCGTCTGAACAGTCCTCGGAAGACCCGTTGGGAACTGCCCGACATCCGTGTCATCTTCAGCCTACAGGCGTCAGTGGATGCGGATATGGAAGGGCATGTGGTCAGCACACCGTTCTCCCAGTCGTTGTTATAGTCCGCGACAGCGTTAATGGCCTGCCGCGCCGCGCCGCGCAGCTTCCAAGGAGTGCTGCATTGTGAACTGGGCGCTGGGCGAATTGACGGCGGCTGTGCTACGGACAGCTGCTTTAGCCGATGTTTCACCTGTCTCGCTACTGTCAGGTTCATGGTGCTCTATTCCCCGTTCAGTGATAAATTTATTACATGTACCTAATAACTGCGACATATACATAACAGAATGGACTGTCTATTCAATCTTTCCCAGTCATAACTACATTACGAAATAGTGATACATACTCTCTCACTGCAGAATGGATTCTATAATAAACTGCAAATTACAGAAAGATTACGCCTTCCGTTCCTCTTGATTTATAAATAAAAAGACGAAAGAATCAAATCTAAAATACCCACCCCAGTCCCCAGGGCGAACAGCATTTTAATCTACGTTATATTGTAGACAGAATAGAGAGAGAAGTAAAATAAACAAATTTGTTTGAATGGCCATTACCCGCAGCAAGTATATAAATAATCGTTTTTTGAAGTAAACGCCTTTTGTAGCGGCAATCTGTTTTATTAATCCAGACGCGCTCCACATTTTATTTTAAGGCATTATCGGTGGATATCATCTGAAATAGTACACTGGCTATATGCCGTCATTGTAGATTTAAGAACATTTCACGCCCTTACCCTTATTTTTGCATATAATCGTAAGTAATAATTTATTTATGCAAAGATAAGGGCGTAAACTGTTTTCAAATCTACATGACGGCATATAACAGCTACAGTGTACTATATCAGATGATATCCAACGATGATGCTTTAAAATAAAATTCTAAACGCGTCTGGATTAATAAAACAAATTGCAGCAAGAAAAAGCGTTTAATTTAAAGAAAAAACGAAGTAAAATAAAATTGTCATTACAGAATAGATATTCTACTGAACTAATTTCTACGGCACAGACAGCTTGAGAAGAAAGTAAATGTTCATGATCATTACAGAGTAAGTTTACATTCCATTCACATACCTTTTTACTCGGAGCTTCCAGTGTCGCTGCCTTCTGAACTGGAGTCGCTGGATGTGAGAGCTAGACTGACGATCAACGAATCCATTATTTCGTCTCTGTCAGCTTCTTTCTGGTAATCTTCGTCTTGCAGTTTGTCAATGTGACGCACGCAAGCTTCCCAGTCAGCTCTATTGCTGCATGGGTGAGTCGTTCAGTGTCGGCTATTTTAAATGTAGTATTTTTGTCTGCCACGTATTTCTTCACCTGTGCCCACACCAGTTCAATGCAGTTATAATGGCAATAATAAGGAGGTACTCGTATCACTCTGTGTCCATGTTGCTTAGCTATAAAGGTAATTTCGTAGTTTTTAACGCTGATCTTTGACTTCTTCACAAGTTCGAAAAGCTCTGCTCTTGTTTGTGTTTCCCTGTGCGTTACATTATTATTTCGCAACCAAGAAACAATATCGCTTTTCCTTGTGTCTGTAGTGGGAGGCTTGTTGAGAACAACAGAGTGATAGCTTGCATTGTCCATAACAATGACAGAGTCTGGATGAAAATAAGGTAACAACCGATTCTGAAACCATTCTCGAAATGTTTCTCCGTTCATTTCGGTATGGTAGTCAAATGTAGCTTCTGATTTTGATTTGAAAATAAGTTTACTTTCAGGCACAAACCCGGTAGCAGCAGAACCAGCATGGCATATTATAAGACGCCCTCCTTTTACCACTGGAACTTTCAAACCACCTTGTCCATCTGTCGTTTGCCAAATAAATTTTCTAGTATGGTTTTGATTCACCCAAGTGTCATCCAAGTAATAGACAGTTGACGTTCCTTTTGATCTGATGTCATGCATTTTTCTTAGAAACGTAATCCTAGCAGCGCAATATCATTACGCTCCATTAAAAATTTGCGCCCATCATTGGACCTAACATATTTAAATCCGATGTTCTTCAACATTCTTTGCATTGATCTTGCACTTCCATCAAATCCAGTAGCTTCGTGCATAACAGTGCACAATTTCGCTGCTGTGGGGAACTCGCCTCTTTCATAAGATTCGAAAGCCTTGCGATGTAACACATTTTGATCGAAGTCGTCGATTCCTGTTACCCGCTTTGGAACGCTGTGTTTCTTCCCTGGAGACCGAAACACCACATTGCCAACTGCCTGCTGTGACAGCTTCGCGTCCTGTATAACTCGTCTGGCAGTTTGTACACCGATATCGCCACAGGCCGCTGCAGTGGGTTCCTGCACCTTGGCTACCTCGCAGATCGGCTCGCCTGAAACTGCCTCACGCTTGAAGAAAGAGTACACTCTAAAAATAAGGTCTCTTGCCTGTTTGTGAAATACTTGACGATGTTTAGGTGTTTCAGCCATTAGGACAAAACTCAGAGAAGACACTGTATTCAACAGAAATTGGCCAACCGCACTTTTTCGCACGTAAAACACGGTTGAACTCTGAAATATGACGGAGCTTCAGACAGCACGCGGCACGGAAACCGAATGAGCGCTCATTGGCCAGCTGCGCAGCTGTCTACTGCGCGTCGTCGGCCGAGAGGCCATCAACGCTGTCGGGAAGCATAGTTTTCGTGACAGGAGCCGCTACTTCCCACTTAAGTAGATCCTCAATTGCCCTCACAAGGGCTAAGTGTACTCCGATTGCCAACAGCGTTCGGCAGACTTAAGCGGTCACCCATCTAGTCAAGCCCAACAGTGATTAACTACGGTAATAGGATGGGAAGCGGTGTTACCCCTGTGGCTAGGCCATTGGCCAAACCAGAAAACTGTTGACTCAAAATAAAAAAAAAGCAGTTGGACTCCGAGGTTTTAAGGTAGCTGGGTGCGAGCACAGAATAAATTAGAGAAAGACTGACTATTTTGTGGAAAGAACAGTTTTAGTGGCACTGGAAGGAGAAGCTTGGCAGATCTCAGGGACAGTTATTTGAGATTGAGAACACTGTAATTTCGTACAGAGATGAGTGTAAGTCACGCCTTTGTGGAAAAGAATTGCTCCTTTATTCTTATTGTAATTGACTAATACACACACAAAACATTTTTGGATCACCTCGGTTCCGAGAGTTCCGGAACCTGTACAGAAAATTGCAATAGAAATCAACATAAACATCATTTCTTCCCTTTTTATTATTCATGAAACCACACATTGCATGTTGTACCACTATACAGCGAGATCTTCAGAGGTGGTGATCCAAATTGCAGTACACACCGGTACCTCTAATACCCAGTAGCACGTCTTCTTGCTTTGATGCATACCTGTTGTATTCGTTGTGGCATACTATCCACAAGTTCATCAAGGCACTGTAGGTCCAGATTGCCCCACTCCTCAACGGCGATTCCGCGTAAATCCCTCAGAGTGGTTGATGGGTCACGTCGTCCATGGGCAGGGCTTTTCAATCCCAGGCATGTCGGTAGGGATCGTGTCTGGAGAACATGCTGGCCACTCTAGTCGAGCGATATCGTTATTCTGAAGGAGGTCATTCACAAGATGTTCACGATGGGGGCGCGAATTGTCGTCCATGAAGACGAATGCTTCGCCAATATGCTGCCGATATGGTGGCACTATAGGACGAAGGATGGTATTTGCGCATCATACAGCCGTTACGACGTGTTCCAGAACCACCAGCGGGGTACGTCGGACCCATATAATGCCACGTCAAAACAGCAGGGCACCTCCACCTCGCTGAACTCGCTGGACAGTGTGTCTAAAGCAGTCAGCCAGACCGGGTTGCCTCCAAACACGTCTCCAACGATTGTCTGGTTGAAGGCATATGCGATACTCATGGGTGAAGAGAATGTGATGATAATCCTGAGCGGTCCATTCGGCATGTAGTTGGGGCCATCTGTATGGTATCGTGTCTCCAAAGATGGACCTCGCCATGGATGTCGGGAGTGAAATTGCGCATCATACAGCCTGTTGCGCTCACCTTGAGTCGTAACACGACGTCATGGCTGCGCGAAAAGAATTATTCAACATGGTGGCGTTGCTGTCACGGTTCCTCCGAGCCATAATGCGTAAGTATCGTTCATCCCCTGCAGTGGTAGCCCTCGGGCTGCCTGAGCGAGGAATGTCATCGACAGTTCCTGTCTCCCTGTATCTGTTCCATGACCGAACAACATCGCTTTGGTTCACTCTGAAACGCCTGGACACTTCCCTTCTTGAGAGCCCTTCCTGAAACGCCTGGACACTTCCCTTCTTGAGAGCCCTTATTGGCACAAAATAACAATACGGACGCGATCTAACCACAGTACTGACCGTCTACGCATGGTTGAACTACCGACAACACAGGCGATGTACCTCCTTCAGTCCGCAGCTCGTGGTCGTGCGGTAGCGTTCTCACTTCCCGCGCTTGGGTTCCCGGGTTCGATTCCCGGCAGGGTCAGGGATTTTTCTGCCTCGTGATGACTGGGTGTTGTGTGATGCCTTTAGGTTTTTTAGGTTTTTTCTGTCATCAGTCTACTGCCTGGTTTGATGCGGCCCGCCAAGAATTCCTTTCGTGTGCTAACCTCTTCATCTCAGAGTAGCACTTGCAACCTACGTCCTCAATTATTTGTTTGATGTATTTCAATCTCTGTCTTCCTCTACAGTTTTTGCCCTCTACAGCTCCCTCTAGTAGCATGGAAGTCATTCCCTCATGTCTTAGCAGATGTCCTATCATTCTGTCCCTTCTCCTTATCAGTGTTTTCCACATATTCCTTTCCGATTCTGCGTAGAACCTCCTCATTCCTTACCTTATCAGTCCACCTTCAACATTCGTCTATAGCACCACATCTCAAATGCTTCGATTCTATTCTGTTCCGGTTTTCCCACAGTCCATGTTTCACTACCATACAATGCTGTACTCCAGACGTACTACCTCAGAAATTTCTTCCTCAAATTAAGGCCGGTATTTGATATTAGTAGACTTCTCTTGGCCAGAAATGACTTTTTTGCCATAGCGAATCTGCTTTTGATGTCCTCCTTGCTCCGTCCGTCATTGGTTATTTTACTGCCTACGTAGCAGAATTCCTTAACTTCATTGACTTCGTGACCATCAATCCTGATGTTAAGTATCTCGCTGTTCTCATTTCAACTACTTCTCATTACCTTCGTCTTTCTCCGATTTACTCTCAAACCATACTGTGTTCTCATTAGACCATTCCGTTCAGCAGATCATTTAATGCTTCTTCACTTTCACTCAGGATAGCAATGTCATCAGCGAATCGTATCATTGATATCCTTTCACCTTGTATTTTAATTCCACTCGTGAACCTTCCTTTTATTTCCATCATTGCTTCCTCGATGTACAGATTGAAGAGTAAGGGCGAAAGGCTACAGCCTTGTCTTACACCCTTCTTAATACGAGCACTTCGTTCTTGATCGTCCACTCTTGCTATTCCCTCTTGGTTGTTGTACATATTGTATATGGCCCGTCTCTCCCTATAGCTTACAACTACTTTTTTCTAATCTCAAAAGAACCATTAATAAATGCTTACGTTTAGAAGAAAAAACATAAACCCCAGCAAAATAAACCAATAAAGAGGTAAAGACAGAGATAATAAACATTAGTTTTAATAGTTTAAAAAAACGCCGGTCTTGTAAACCGGAAATAAGTCCAGCCCGAATCTCGAACAGCTTGCACTATGTTATATTGTCGAACGCTTGTTCCAGGTCGACAAATCCTATGAAAGTGTCTTGATTTTTCTTTAGCCTTGCTTTCATTATTAGCCGTAACGTCAGAATTGCCTCTCTCGTCCCTTTACTTTTCCTAAAGCCAAACTGATCGTCACCTAGCGCATTCTCAATTTTCTTTTCCATTCTTCTGTATATTATTCTTGTAAGCAGCTTCGATGCATGAGCTGTTAAGCTGACTGTGTGACAATTCTCGCACTGGTCAGCTCTTGCCGTCTTCGGAATTGTGTGGATGATGCTTTTCCGAAAGTCAGATGGTATATCGCGAGACTCATATATTCTACACACCAACGTGAATAGTCGTTTTGTTGCCACTTCCCCCAATGATTTTAGAAATTCTGATGGAATATTATCAATCCCTTCTGCCTTATATGACCGTAAGTCCTCCAAAGCTCTTTTAAATTCCGATTCTAATACTGGATCCCCTATCTCTTCTAAATCGACTCCTGTTTCTTCTTCTATCACACCAGACAAATCTTCACCTTCATAGAGGCTTTCAATGTATTGTTTCCACCTATCTGCTCTCTCCTCTGCATTTAACAGTGGAATTCCCGTTGAACTCTTAATGTTACCACCGTTGCTTTTAATGTCACCAAAAGTTGTTTTGACTTTCCTGTATGCTGAGTCTGTCCTTCCGACAATCATATCTTTTTCGATGTGTTCACTTTTTTCCTGTAGCCATTTCTTCTTAGCTCCCCCTGCACTTCCTATTTATTTCATTCCTCAGCGACTTGTACTTCTGTATTCCTGATTTCCCCGGAACATGTTTGTACTTCCTCCTTTCATCAATCAACTGAAGTATTTCTTCTGTTACCCATGGTTTCTTCGCAGCTACCTTCTTTGTACCTATGTTTTCTTTCCCATTTTCTGTGATGACCCTTTTTAGAGATGTCCATTCCTCCTCAATTGTACTGCCTACTGCGCTATTCCTTATTGCTGTATCTATAGCGTTAGAGAACTTCAAACGTATCTCGTCATTCCTTAGTACTTCCGTATCCCACTTCTTTGCGTATTGATTCTTCCTGACTAATGTCTTGAACTTCAGCCTACTCTTCATTACTACTATATTGTGATCTGAGTCTGTATCTGCTCCTGGGTACGCCTTACAATCCAGTATCTGATTTCGGAATCTCTGTCTGACCATGATGTAATCTAATTGAAATCTTCCCGTATCTCCCGGCCTTTTCCAAGTATACCTCCCCCTCTAGTGATTCTTGAACAGAGTATTCGCTATTACTAGCTGAAACTTGTTACAGAACTCAATTAGTCTTTCTCCTCTTTCATTCCTTGTCCCAAGCCCATATTCTCCTGTAACCTTTTCTTCAACTCCTTCCCCTACAACTGCGTTCCAGTCGCCCATGACTATTAGATTTTCGTCCCCCTTTACATACTGCATTACCCTTTCAATATCCTCATACACTTTCTCTATCTGTTCATCTTCAGCTTGCGACGTCGGCATGTATACCTGAACTATCGTTGTCGGTGTTGGTCTGCTGTCGATTCTGATTAGAACAACCCGGTCACTGAACTGTTCACAGTAACACACCCTCTGCCCGACCTTCCCATTCATAACGAATCCTACACCTGTTATACCATTTTCTGCTGCTGTTGATATTACCCGATACTCATCTGACCAAAAATCCTTGTCTTCCTTCCACTTGACTTCACTGACCCCTACTATATCTAGATTGAGCTTTTGCATTTCACATTTCAGATTTTCTAGTTTCCCTACCACGTTCAAGCTTCTGACATTCCACGCCCCGACTCGTAGAACGTTATCCGTTCGTTGATTATTCAATCTTTTTCCCATGGTAACATCCCCCTTGGCAGTCCCCTCCCGGAGATCCGAATGGGGGACTATTCCGGAATCTTTTGCCAATGGAGAGATCATCATGACACTTCTTCAATTACAGGCTACATGTCCTGTGGATACACGTTACGTGTCTTTAATGCAGTGGTTTCCATTGCCTTCTGCATCCTCATGTCGTTGATCATTGCTGATTCTTCCGCCTTTAGGGGCAATTTCCCACCCCTAGGGCAAGAGTGTACCCTGAAACTCTATCCGCTCCTCCGCCCTCTTTGACAAGGTCGTTGGCAGAATGAGGCTGACCTCTTCTGCCGGAAGTCTTCGGCCACAAATGCTGATTATTTATTAGAATTTAGGCAGTAGCGGGGATCGAACTCGGGATCGAAGACGTTTTGATTATGAATCAAAGACGCTACCCCTAGGCCACGAGTGCCCCTTTGGTTAGGTTTAAGTAGTTCTAAGTTCTAGTCGACTGATGATCATAGATGTTAAGTCCCATATTGCTCAGAGCCATATATCTCCTTCAGGTGGAATGACTGGAACTGATAGGCTCTAAGACCCCTTCCATCTAATAGGCGCTGCTCATGCATGGTTGTTTACATCTTTGGACGTATTTAGTGACCTCTGTGAACAGTCAAAGGAACTGTGTCTGTGATACAATATCCACAGTCAACGCCTGTGTTCAGGAGTTCTGGGAACCGGGATGATGGAAGACTTTTTGTAATGTGTGTTTATCAAGAAAGATATTTGATTTCCAAGTTCGACAGAGAAGAGAATATCGCAACTGCTGAAGACCTATGCGTACAACCAAAAACCAGAAGAGGAAAGATGTTTCTAGGTGATCGCAGAAGGCGATGGGAAGAGGAAGCCGAAATACGTCTAACAGTAACCTGAATCAGTTAAAGAGACAGAGCACTATTGAGTCGTTTTTAATTCAAGTATCAAACCGGACTACTTCCCGTGTTGTTTAAACTTCAACAGAGGATGTGAACCGTAGTGTCATAAACGAGTGGAAATTGACTATATTGTCCTGTGCATCAAACCTATAGTTGCTTTTAGAAGTTAGACTAAATAATGTTACAGCAATAGTTACCTGGTTTTGGGTAAATTAATAAAAGGGCGATCGCCTATTTCTGACTCAAATGGGCAGATGCCATTGCTGAAAGTTAAAGGTCTGTCTGCATGCATTAAATTCTATCCCTTACATGTCTCATTCCTTAGCCTTTTCGGAAAGAGTTTCAGTTTTGTTTACAGTTTACGGCAGAACTATAAACCAGAGGAGCCACAGAATTATTATTTTAAATTTTGTTAGTTAACTTGTTAATTTGATAAGGGTTCTACCGACTTTTACTGTGGTATTCAAAGAACATCAGCATCACACTGACAACAAAGTATTTATTTCTCAGCAGTACATCATAAGGTGACCAAAATCTGTGATTCAGAGATTATCGTCTACCCGCCATATCTGTTGTTACGTAATGCGAAAACATCTACGTCTATGTATTACATCAAACTGAATAAAGAGAGGGTAAAAGTGTTAACAGTGATTTAAGGAATGAATAATCGTATTTCATAACGTATCAGTTGCGTTAAGAGCGACAGCATTCTCTCTTTCAGCGGGAAGTTTTAAATCATAAGCTATAACGTAACTCTGTTAATATTTAATTTCGTTCATGTAGTATCAATCTCCCACTTTGTAATTGGCTTGTTAAAATATTTTACAAGGAATTTAGGAACAAAGATAAAGCCATTTGTCAGAAGATACGGGATTAAGGATGCGACTTGTCATGATACGCAACAGAAGATTTGATTTATATGACAGCAACACTGATTAAGACTACATACAGAATTCCTATTACCAGTAACCGCTTTTAAGTACTAACTTGTATGAAAATTAACTTTGGTTATTCTTCGCATCGTCAGATGCAACCGACATTTTCAACAGTTTTCTTGTAAAAATGGCTCTGAGCACTATGGGACTTAACTTCTCAGGTCATCAGTCCCCTAGAACATAGAACTACTTAAACCTAACTAACCTAAGGACATCACACACATCCATGCCCGATGCAGGATTCGAACCTGTGACCGTAGCGATCGCGCGGTTCCAGACTGTAGCGCCTAGAACCACTCGGCCACTACGGCCGGCAATGTTCTTGTACATTCGATCTAAATATCTTACACAAGATCGAAATGCTAATATCCTTCAGTAAAGTATTTTGTTCATATCCTCTTTGCATAACAATTATACCAAACAAAATTCAGTTTGCTGTCCACAGGAACCAAGTTTTTAGTGGTTGAGAGTGGAGAGCTGCGATTTTAGCAACTTACGAGGTTGCGGCAGGCACAATAATGTCTTAGGCTACAGTGGAGATTCCGTCGTGGCTGCAGAGCCACCAGCTTGGAAGGCGACGTAAGGAACCACCCATCCCTCTGTTATGGCCTTCCTGAAACTGAGATCGGTGTAAGAACTACAGCCCATTCACGGAGTTACTACAGACAACAAAAAGATTGAGATGAATACCGAAACATTAGAGACTATATGAAAGATATTACGTTTGGAATATCAGGAATGGGGTATTAACAAAGTTATACAGCCTTTGAAAACATCTTTCTGAAACTGGCAGATCCTCATTTAAATAAAAAAGGTAAAACTGATTCCAAAAACTGAACTTTAATTATATGATAGTAAAAACTTAAATTAAACGATTACTATCAATACTTGACGTTTCTTTAAGAGGTTTTCCTCTTGAAGTTATCTAAAGCAAATAAATTCCTGAACTGTTCAATTTATACTTATCTATAATAACTACCCCACAATGACATTTTTTCATGTAAGAGCTGCTGAAACCGGGTTACCATACCAATCGCCACAGGACGCAATACACAACCGTCGGTGCCCCACGCTCATCCTTATGGTAGAGTGCTACGGGCTATACTTTCTACAATCCGAAGCATCAGCAGTACAAAATATTTTCGGCGCAACGGGACTTAGCCGAGATCGCCTTAAGATAGCTTTATTCTAAACCAGAGCAGCATAACAGCATTAGATATCCCTAGATACCATTTACACCAGATAATAGGTCATTAAATTAGCTTAAGGGAGAGTGTTGCACCACATCCAACTTAAAATTAGGGGCAGTATTATTGGGCACAAAAATTTTCTTATACTAGTGCTTGTAAATGATTAAGTACAACACTGCTAACCAGTACCAAAAGGCTGCGCCGACTGCGCTTTATCACATATCACAAAATCATCAGTTCAAGCTCACAGTCAATGTGACAAACTGAATGTGACAAACTGCAAATAAAATTAATATTACATTTTACCAACATAAGCAAGACTTGTAACAGTATCATAGGCACTATCGCTACCGGGGCAACACCCCCTCCCCTCCCCCGTTTTTATCGGAAAAAAAATCGGTAACAAAAATCGCAAATACAAACTGGCCCGACCAGCATACCCACCTATAGCCTGAAACCACGTTTCGCCACAAGACTTAAAACGTCACTACAGCAATGAGCACACAGGAGGAGGGAATGAACGATTCACGACTTGCTTTTAGCCTCAAGCCAGACAAACAAAATAACAGCAATAGCATGTGACAACTCTGTAACAACTGATGCTGTGCTGGCGCATGGCATCACACGCGTACAGCACTGATCTTGTTCCGCGCCTGTTGATGGTGTACATAACCCACTACACGGCGTGTGTAGTTAATTTTTAGCGTCCACTGTTCACGATGCACACGCAGTAGCATCTCTTTTCGCTACACAAAATTTTCCTTAAGTAATAATGAACCCTCGTCGAAACTGCGAAGCCAAGGCGCTACCAGAAACAACACCGGTGGACTGAAATCCTACTGCAAATCAGTCACAATTCCGCCAACCAGGGTGTGTCTGCACGACGACGGTAGCTCAGACACTGAATAACAAACCAGTCAGACTCAACATAAATGAAAGGTCTCCACTCATTATCTGCTTTTTGCTTCAACGACGCAGGGCAGTATTTTAATGCCATCTTATCAAACCAATAACTCAGACAGGAAATGCGGAATTCACAGTGAAAGAACTGCAGGTTGGCTGTGTGGCCATGGATACATTCCCTTACCAGCTTGCCCTGTTACGCCCGAGATGCACAACACTTCTTCCGCGATGAACTTGATGGTCACAGTCTCTCCAAGTCACAGTGCCGACAGACAGTTGCTCGCCGCAGCCGTGCACCACGTGTTGCTACAGAGGGTCTCGTCGACAGCCTAGAAGTTAGTAACCTATCAGTAAGGGCCCCACAAGTGCAGTGCCCGCCAAACAGACGCCATAATTGAAATTGGCGTAGCGCTGGACATCCGGCACACATGTACCCAGGTTCTACAGTAAAGAGTTAACCATCCATAAATATCGTACAATAGAGCTTTTAGTACATGTATATTTATTTCTGTGAATTTATTTATTTGCACCCATTGTTTTGTATGAGCGAGTCGTTGGTGGGCTTGCTCGTCCCAGTCAAGCATAAAGAGTCACTAGACGATTTCAGAGATTTATTTAGTAGGGTGTGAAGCATCTTGTGTTAAGCTAGATCTGCCAATGAGGTGTTGTAGTTCGAGTTGATTTTTCATCAATAACGTGTGGCCACGTTAAGCATTAATGAGCTAAGCAGTCGCAACAGTATTGCTTTCTCTTTATCACAGCATAAAACAGCGTGTCCCAGAAATGTTGCGACAAACTTCAATGGTTGTAGAGGTGTTGAGGATAAAAAACGAGGACAGGAATCTGTGTCCAGAAACATCTGAGCCTTGGCGGTTGGCGCTAGGGTGTTCTACTTGCATCGCTGATACCGATATTCGGCTGTCTTGCTGTCTTTGCCTCCCCCCCCCCCCCCCCGGCGGGTTTTCCGGCTGAACGTGTGACGTAAGAGTCTCCGGTCGGCTCTCATCGAGCCAACTAGTGTTGAAAACAAGCCTGTGTCCTTAACCGTGGTGCATGGGCCTTGCTGTGCTCGCCGTGCTTGTCTTCTGTCGCTCCGGATGAACGGTGCCGATCATTGGGCGCCTTGACGTGCAAAATTGTGGTGGGTTCGTCGTCTCACGCTGAACAGCTTCCCAGCTCGCAATTTGCAAGCTCCAAGATATTCTGGGTTTAACTAAGAAGATTGTTAGAAATTATTGTGACATGGCTAGCTGCCGGAGATGGTTCTGAACTTGGTTCCACAGTGACTATTTTAAGGAGGCTGATGTTCCTCATTTCATTTCTCAATATTTGTGGAGTGTGTGTTTTAAATGGTTTTCATGCAAGTTTTAACCTGTTTTAGGACATACTGACCGCTTGGAGACTGGCTGCCGTTGTGTACGCGCCCGGCAGCCGTAGAGTTAATGGTTTATTTATCATTTGTCACGGCAGAATTTGGTATGTTTATTTAATGTTGAAAGTGCCTTAAGGCAACTGCAAGTGATCCCTAAGTTTCCTGCTAATTTACGGGGAGACGGGTAATTTTAGAGTATTGCTCCATAAGGATTTGGGGGCATGCTTATTATATATTCCAGTGTGTCTCTGATTTCACCTTGTTTTCATTACTATCTACACTCCTGGAAATTGAAATAAGAACACCGTGAATTCATTATCCCAGGAAGGGGAAACTTTATTGACACATTCCTGGGGTCAGATACATCACATGATCACACTGACAGAACCACAGGCACATAGACACAGGCAACAGAGCATGCACAATGTCGGCACTAGTACAGTGTATATCCACCTTTCGCAGCAATGCAGGCTGCTATTCTCCCATGGAGACGATCGTAGAGATGCTGGATGTAGTCCTGTGGAACGGCTTGCCATGCCATTTCCACCTGGCGCCTCAGTTGGACCAGCGTTCGTGCTGGACGTGCAGACCGCGTAAGACGACGCTTCATCCAGTCCCAAACATGCTCAATGGGGGACAGATCCGGAGATCTTGCTGGCCAGGGTAGTTGACTTACACCTTCTAGAGCACGTTGGGTGGCACGGGATACATGCGGAAGTGCATTGTCCTGTTGGAACAGCAAGTTCCCTTGCCGGTCTAGGAATGGTAGAACGATGGGTTCGATGACAGTTTGGATGTACCGTGCACTATTCAGTGTCCCCTCGACGATCACCAGTGGTGTACGGCCAGTGTAGGAGATCGCTCCCCACACCATGATGCCGGGTGTTGGCCCTGTGTGCCTCGGTCGTATGCAGTCCTGATTGTGGCGCTCACCTGCACGGCGCCAAACACGCATACGACCGTCATTGGTACCAAGGAAGAAGCGACTATCATCGCTGAAGACGACACGTCTCCATTCGTCCCTCCATTCACGCCTGTCGCGACACCACTGGAGGCGGGCTGCACGATGTTGGGGCGTGAGCGGAAGACGGCCTAACGGTGTGCGGGAGCGTAGCCCAGCTTCATGGAGACGGTTGCGAATGGTCATCGCCGATACCCCAGGAGCAACAGTGTCCCTAATTTGCTGGGAAGTGGCGGTGCGGTCCCCTACGGCACTGCGTAGGATCCTACGGTCTTGGCGTGCATCCGTGCGTCGCTGCGGTCCGGTCCCAGGTCGACGGGCACGTGCACCTTCCGGCGACCACTGGCGACAACGATGATGTACTGTGGAGACCTCACGCCCCACGTGTTGAGCAATTCGGCGGTACGTCCACCCAGCCTCCCGCATGCCCACTATACGCCCTCGCTCAAAGTCCGTCAACTGCACATACGGTTCACGTCCACGCTGTCGCGGCATGCTACCAGTGTTAAAGACTGCGATGGAGCTCCGTATGCCACGGCAAACTGGCTGACACTGACGGCGGCGGTGCACAAATGCTGCGCAGCTAGCGCCATTCGACGGCCAACACCGCGGTTCCTGGTGTGTCCGCTGTGCCGTGCGTGTGATCATTGCTTGTACAGCCCTCTCACAGTGTCCGGAGTAAGTATGGTGGGTCTGACACACTGGTGTCAATGTGTTCATTTTTCCATTTCCAGGATTGTATTTGTGCTGCCGGTCATTTGCTAAGTCTGCTCATTTCCTGGCGTCGGTGTGGTTATGGATAGTTGTCAGGACCGCACTTGTGAGGCCGGTCGGACTATATATAAATATATACCGCCTGCTTGTGAGCCTATGGACAAGTCGTGGAGAGTGAATGCCCGTATTGCCTGCCGGCCGTAGCGTTATTGCTTCCAAATACAGCTATTGGCCGTAACGCTGTTTTCTAAAGTTAAGTGAGGGCACTTTGTTAATATTAGCGTTTCTGTAAGTTATTTTACTGGATGAGTTATTACTAGCCATTCTTATTCAACCCTTAAGTTAATCATTTGTGTATCTTTAATAAATGTAGATCTTGTTATTTCTGCTGTGTTCCAGTTTTGCGACCTTGGTTGGCCCACTTGGTATTTTTAGTATAAACATGTTTCACTATGGACTTTTATGTGGGCAGTTCGGTTTTATTAAGCTTTAAGATCTTTGTTTTTTATTGAAGTTGTGGTATTATGTGGCTGTGTAATTTTGGGTTGGAAGTGTGTAGTGTTAGTAGCCTTATGAGATATGGTTAAACAAGAACGACTGTTTATGATTAATTATTCACCTTCTCTACTATCTATGTTTTTGGTTGCGGATGCAAAATATGATTCTTATTCGTGTCTATGTAATTCAATTTAAGTGAAAATTTTTATATTGTATCAGTAAAAGGGCAAATGGCTGAATTGAAGTTTATAATAAAGTCTGTTTGAATCACATTAATATCGTAAAACAATCACAAACTTGTCCGTCACCAGTGATCCCGGACTTCCTATTTTCTTTAAATAACTGTGGTGATATTGTAGTTTTTATTTTCTAAGGAATTGAGCAATACCACGATTCAACATCATCCTACGACGTTACAAAGTGACCAAGTCGTACGCACCGGCGTCTGCCAATAGGCCACCTCTTCAGCAGTAAAAGTACCCTGCCGGACTCTAAGCGCAACGTCTCGCGATGTTTGTTATTCAGTGAAAGAGGCTGATTGCCACGATTGCTAGTGGGGAAGATGGAGCTAGCTATTGTGTAGCACTTCCTTGTCTCCAGCTAATGCGATGCTACGCTGCCTTGATTTGTGACAGTTTCGAACATGAGTGTATGTCTACAGTGTGTTTTTGTGTTTTTTTCGCCTGTATATCGAAAGACAATGGATATTTTAGAGGGTTCCAGGAGAAAAATGAATTGCAGAAGGAAGCTCGTGTCCGAAATCGTCCTCCACCAAGGCAACAGGAGACAAGTATTTCTATGCAGCAGCTAGCTGTATCTTCTCCACTGGGTACTGCAGCAGTCAGCTGCGATCACTGCATAACAAACAATGTAGCGAGACCTTCCACCTGCGATCCGTCAGCGTACGAAGTCACGTTTGCTGCCGAAGGGATAGTCTATTGACAGGCGGCGGGCCTGTAGCTTTGACGGTCTGTAGCAAAGTTGAATGACTGTTGTGGACACTGGTTCCTACCATTGATTTGTTCCTCAAGATACTCTCTACAGCCCCTAGAAGTTTGACGCAACATTTTTGGGACATCATGTAGATAATGATGTGGGGGCAGTAAATGAGCTCACACTTTTTAGCAACAGTTTGAGGTATCCTAGGTTACAGCAACGATTTACAAGCACTGGTGAGTTCTGTAAAGCTGTCTTAACTAGAGAAGTAGTAACCAGTGAGATGATCAGTCAGTTACAGAATAGTTACTAGCAGACGGGATAATTTTAGTATATGTAGAATAAAATGAACCTTAAAACTACGCGTTTACATTAATGAAGGGAAACGTAATGCAAAACACTAAGCGAACTAGGTAACTTAGAGTAAGAATACTCATATACTGTGAGCACAGAAGAGTACCCTGAAACTCTAACTTCGAAAGAATGTCGAAGTAGATGTGTCATTCAATTCCAATGTCTGAAAAGCCCAAATGTGGAATCATTAAAGTCCTTACATCGTGTTTGTAGTAGGTTGGAAGTGAACTGTGTTGCGGTATTTAGAGATACAGTTATTTCTTTCCGTGATTTAAAAGCCGATAGTAAAGACATCGAACAGCTTGATGTAGCTTTATGGAGATCCCCTTTTCACCGAGAATAGCAGATGATTTTTTGTTTATCTGAGCTTATTCAGTGTACATTAGTTAGTAATGTTGAAATGTCAAAGGCTGAGAACAGCTCTAAAAGCACTAATATTATGTCATTAATACCGTGAGGGGTGTTCATGTAATACTTGAGTAGTGATAATTGACGTGAACAGCTGTATTGTAATCCAAAATTTGTTCGAGGAGTGCTACGAGTGTAGACTTCACAGCAGTAACAGGCATCAATGGTCAGACGAAAGATGTCAATTGGTGGGCTTGTTACTGATATGAGGCACGGAATCCAGTTGATTTTGGCCCGCTGCAGTAGACTTCATTGGTTGCACATGCTGGCGTAACGTGCTTAATAAGTTTGTAAGTAGGCTGTTCAGGTTTTTATATTGGTAACGCCTTACTGGCTGTGCTGTGTGCAGTCTGTGGCTAGTTTGCATTGTTGTCTGCCCTTGTAGTGTTGGGCAGCTGGGCTGTTAACAGCGCGTAGCGTTGCGCAGTTGGAGGTGAGCCGCCAGCAGTGGTGGATGTGGGGAGAGAAATGGCGGAGTTTTGAAATTTGTCATGAACTGCTATATATATTATGACTATTAAGGTAAATACATTGTTTGTTCTCTATTAAAATCTTTCATTTGCTAACTATGCATATCAGTAGTTAGTGCCTTCAGTAGTTTGAATCTTTTATTTAGCTGGCAGTAGTGGCGCTCGCTTTATTGCAGTAGCTCGAGTAACCAAGATTTTTGTGAGGTAAGTGATTTGTGAAACGTATAGGTTAATGTTAGTCAGGGCCATACTTTTGTAGGGATTTTTGAAAGTCAGATTGCGTTGCGCTAAAAATATTGTGTGTCAGGTTAAGCACAGTCTTGTACAATTTTTCAAAAGGGGACGTTTCAAGTTGTACTGTTTCTATTTGTAGACTCCATTGGTCCTTGTCACTGTGGTTCCTATGCTGATGTTAGATTGCACTTGGGGCCTAAAGATGAAACTTTTTTTCGTCAAAACTGGTAGCATGTTCCCAGTAAACGACGTCGGATTACAACAGAGCTGTTGGTGTCAATTATGTTTACCCAGGCACTTCATGTCCTGCTGCTGTCCCACTTACCTTGATGGATTACTGGAGACTATATAGTGGATGATTTGGAAGTGAAAGTGACATTAGTTAAAATGAAGTTCAATGTGAATACAACTACGATCTGAAACTAATGAAATGATGGGATTAAATAAAGTTGGTGGTCCTTCAGTCAACGCAAGGTTGGAATTCTACAAATAGCTCTACGTTTTAGCAATACAATCCTCACTTAGAAACATTTACAACCTCACGAAACCCTTAAACAATAAATTAAAATCCGTCCTCACTTAGCCCTTGAACATCCTTCGTAAGAGGGAGCTTTATTAGAATCAGGAAGGCAGGGAATGCAAGCAATTTCTTGGCATTCCACAGAGAGGAATGTATTTCTTTCGTCTTTGGAGACGTGCAAGGTGAGACGGGCAGCGGGTGTGGACGGACGCTTGTCGCCGAGGCGAGTCAAGTCGCGGAGAGTTGCGTGGGTGCGGGTGACAGCCGGCAGCTCCCCAGGGAATATTAAAGCAGTTGCGCCCTCATTATTCAGCTGAGACCCATCTCCCGCTCTCGCTGCCTGCTGCTCTCTGGGGAACGAGTCGCTCCTAGTCGAGCCTTTATTAAACGAGATCCGCGCTGCGCGAGAAAACTGTCATAGTAGAGCCCCCCTTCCCCCCAACCCACCCAAAAAGAAACTGTTCGCTTTTCTCTCAAGCTATATTTCGCGACCCGCGGTCTTGGTCGCCTCATTTCATGCGCTTACTTATGAGGAAAATACCTCAGGATCTAACTGAACCTAGCTGTTGGTTTCCATCACTATACTCTAGTTTTGAAAAAAACACATTTTGACCATTAGATGTTTTTGTTTGAACCATAATATTTAATGGTTTTGGTCATGGACCATCTTCACAGGTTTTCGACCAAAACAGCGAAATGGATCAAGTAATGTACACCACAGAATATTAAATACTAAATTCGTAATAGATGCATAATATTCTGTATTATATTTTTTCATGTGCATTACTTGTTCCAGACCGTGGATTTGGTAGATATCCTGTGAAAATTGTCCACAATTAAAACGGGTAGATCTTGAGATTTAAATAAAAATAGCCCACGTTAAAAGGTGCTTATCTTACAGTTACTTAACGACTGTTGAAAATCACCTAACCAAAACATCAAAAATAATTTTTTTTCTTGCATCACATGTTTTGGAGTTGATAAGTAACAAAATTTTATAGGAGACTGAGGTGGTAGGTCAAAAATAGCTCTGAGCGGAATATCATTGTTCGCACTTAACTGATCGTCAGACAATATTCCTAATAAAGTCCCTGCGAAGAACTAGATACTGTCGCGGACAACACTAATAGTCTAATGTGTAGAATGTTGTCTTCTCCTGCCGAGAAGTAAGGAAGTTTGTCACCTATGTCGTCCATGTGGTTCACATGCGAAATGCCCGTAATAAATGGTACAAGAGATAATTATTCCACAGTCGGCAACCGAAAAGTTTGCATGTGTACCCTACTACGTCTCGAGTTAAGTTAGTGAAATTTTTTTCATATGATCGTCACCGGCATACCACGAAACTCGAAATTACAGGTCTTTCCCGATTATTATGAGCCAGAATGCTTTTTATTTTACTGCAATCAAAAACACTCTTAATCACTCAACCATAAATATTATACAACCTAAAATTCTATATTTAAGCACGAAATTGTTTTTCCATACGTCCTCGGATCATGAATACTCGGATATCAAAATTAGAGAGATATCAATGAAACCTTCGTTTTCATGGAAGTAATAAAGTATATATTAACTTCAGTTTTCCCAGAAAGACACAAAATGACCTCTAGTCTGCTATGCAGCCCAATTTGTAGCGAAGGGCTGCTGCCTACGAGGCCCAAATCACCGTACTTTACTTGGAAATATGAACTGATAACAAAAACAGCTTCTCTTGCAATCACGCTTCACTTTCCTAGAGTGAACAAGATACATTCCCTCAGTTATCACATTTTTTATTGTACTAGTATCCGTTCATATAGAGAATGTTGGAAAGGCTACCTGTATGCGTAATCGGTCCGATTGTGAAACATGCATTATTATCTTATTCGTTTAGACGGATTATGCAACTTAAATAGAGAAACTGAAATTTAATACTGTTGCATTTAATTTTAAACTTTAAGATTTCCAACCATTCCGTGTTCCTCTTCATAAATAACAAAGACTTTATTAAAAATTGAAGAAATAGTATTACCTTCAAATGTATCACTTGGGACTATCCCCGTTTTCGTTTACTGATGGTAATTAGTCAACTTCAACGCGTCCTCCTTTCAGCAACCGGACACTTGTCAAAAGAAAACTGTAAAATCGGAAGATTCGTTAGTACCTAACACAATGAACAAAATGTGCTATACGGAAGTCTGCGTTATTGTGGAATGGCCACAGTCCTCTCCACCGTACTCAGATAATTTTTGCTAAAACTTCGAAGTAGTTTGGTAGCTTCCCGTCCTGGGTGTGACTCAAGCAGGTTTCCTTTCGTACTGGCAGGCCTAAATTAAATCCGGACTTCCTGTTTAACAGCAATTGACACGAATAATGCACACTGGGAGTGCATAATTAATGACGTCGACGCATACAGTTGAAAGTATGCAAGCAAGTATTACAAGCCAAAAATGCTCAGTAATCATGGTCTGTAAGACGTGCCTGCTATAAGAGCCATGAGCACTTGTGCTTACTCTCTACTATGCAACATATCTAGAGCTTGCTTACTATATTTTTTCCGTTTTTTTTAAATTACTACCTCCACAAAAAATATGGAAAGCAAAAAAGCAAAGACCCCGTAGTAGAAGAGATTTGTTCCACTGTATCGAATATGAAGGAGAGTTCACAGCTCTTAAGGTACACCACATGTTTCTTGAGTTTTTTTTTTTTTTTTTTGTTCTAGTATCGTGTGCTTGCAACTGTTTCCATTTACACCATCGACTATAACTTACATTTAGAATTATAGATAAGAAGGAAGTTCACAGCTCTATTCAGATGCTTGTTATTGTTATCGTATGGCGCTGCCGAAAATACATATACAAGGGACGTTCAATAAGTAATGCAACACATTTTCTCCTGAAAGTAGGTTATCTTTATTCGAGATTCCAATACTCACTACTACAGTCCGAACATTTGGCTACAAAACCCTGTTCTTTTACGTATTCTCAGTTCAATGCGACTGGGAGGTGCTATACGCCGGCATGGTACCCCTCTTCCGGTCGACGTCAGAGCCAAAGTCTTGCTGCCGCAATAACCGCCTCATCTCCAAGTATACTTCCTGTAGAGTGCATCTTTCATTGGGCCTAACTGATGGAAGACGGAAGGTGATGCAGGCTGTACGTTTGATGAGGAAGGACAGTCCAGTAAAGCTTTATGAGTTCCTCTAGGGTGCCAGATTTGTGTGAGGTTTTACCAAGTCTCCGTAGATACTCTGCAAGCGCCACGAATATACGTGAGACTCTAGTTTTCCGCCAAAAGAAACTCAGTGACAGTTCCATGCTTGGAATGCATCTCCAATATAGAAGCCATTTAGAAGGCTACCTATAGCGCCGCCATGTATAGGAACTTCATGAATCTATGGGGGTTGAAGCGGGAATATTTCAAAAAAAATGTGTTATATTACTTACAGAATGATCCTCGTACACAGGGTGAACATAAAAAAACCCCGACAAACTGCAGGGGAAGTTTCTTGACTGGAAATTTTGGAAGAAATGTCGTATGAATAAGCGTCCGGAAACGGACGGTGTGCGTACAATGGCAACAAATCGTAAAGGGACGAAGTACAGAGCTGCACGGCATCAGCGACACGATTTTCGAAGTGGCCTCCATGGAATTGCAACTGATAGGAATAGTAGCGGTCGCCTTGCTGGATATAAAAAATCTTACTTTGGATTACATCACGATCGTCTGGCTGAAAGTATCCATGATCACACAAACACCAAAAAGGAGCTTTAAATGTTGTGTGAACTGGTTGGTGTCTGTGGGGGTACTTATTTTTGGGTTGGGTTGTTTGGGGGAAGAGACCAAACAGCGAGGTCATCGGTCTCATGGGTAAGGAAGTCGGCCGTGCCCTTTCGAAGGAACCATCCCGGCATTTGCCTGGAACGTTTTAGGGAAATCACGGAAAACCTAAATCAGGATGGCTGGACGCGGGATTGAACCGGTACTTACTTTACTAAGCCTTGCTGCCTCTCGACCGTTTCCACTTGCTTGACCATACATACACGGACACCGAACCATTCTCCAGCTTACAATACGCTGCGTTAATCACACAGCCTACAACACACTAAGAACACACGGCACTTTGTCAGAGGAATTGTCATTCTTCAGCGCCAGGGCCTTTATTTCTCCATTTCCAGTCAGAAATCAGTCTCTGCGCTACGTCGGTTTTGATAATATTCACCCTATATACAAACAGTATTTGCTTATAATTTTTAAATTTGGCTGTCAGATCCCAACAAGTGTGTTACACCTTTTTCAAAAAGCATGGAATGGCCGGTTCTCCGAATTAAGCTGAAAGCTTCATTGAATTGGGTTAATACATCAATGTTGTGGTCTATAAAGTTCATGCAAATAAGGCACACTGACTGAACAATTTGAAAAGGCTGGAATTTCGCTGCAGGAATCTGCTCACAGATAGCATACTGAAATTACACCTGAAGATGAATCCTTAAGAGTGAGCCTCCCCGTTCGCAGATATCAGATGATGCAATTTAACGGTAAATAAAAGAGATAAGGATGCCAGCGAGAAAGGGATCGTCAACTAATGATAGAAAAGCAATATAACATTTGACATTACCTGAGGAGCTGCAAGAACAATCCTGGTGACGGCCGTAAATTCCTACAACCATCACCTAATTGGACAACGAGTAATGACGACTCTTTGAGTACTAATACGAAGCATTCCTTAACATTCTGAAGCAAGAATCGACATGGAACCTATGCTGTTGGCCGATGTGGTCTGGTGACACACCATAGAGATCGCGGAAGCTCTTGTTGTTTCCTGGAATTACAGCTAAAAAATAAGATGTGCTGTTCGTCATGAAATCTACATGAAAATTCCTGTCCGGAGGAAAAGAATCGACTGACCAGACTGGAACAACATTTTATGAGCAACAAAACAGAATCCTTTGTTTCAAGTTCTGGAAAAAGAGAGAGAGAGAGAGAGAGAGAGAGAAATCATTATCTTGGTCATACATTTCGACGTGGTTTTCGATCTTTCATTTTGAAGATGTAGTACGGTTTCGATTCGGTAGTGGTGCAAGTGTCATTTTGGTTTTTATCAAGGAACTTCGATAGTAACTCTGCTTTAAAGCGACTGTCACATTGTTATCGTTTTGTGAAAATTAGTGGAAAAGTCTCTCTTTCTGGCGGCCCTCGCTACTGGCCGAGATACTTGCAGGTCAGCTGCAGTCCCAGTCCTGCAGCTTGACAGTGTAATAATACCGAAGCAAGGTGTTAACAGGCAGCCAAAATATCAGCAACGTTGCGTACTCCCGTAGTGTGCGAGTTATATTGCTACAGAGTGTAGCATAAAGTGGCGTTTCCAAAGCATGACATACCTGCCCTTGCAACAACATATCCAGCTGCAGGGAGTATAAATACTGCTAGCTCTGCTGATAAAATTACTCTGCATCCTGCCTTTGAACGGCGCACTCATAGGTCAAATGTATAGCCAGCCCACACTACCATACACTGAGGAGGGAAACAATGCAAGTGCTATAACCAAATTTCCCAGAAGCTTCGCTCAGTGAACGAGGGCCCAAAATAAACGTAGGCGCCTCGGACTATCTGTAACCACTCGACTGTTTCTGGGAAATCTGCCGCCAACATTTTCGACGTAATTTGGATGCCTGTTACCGCGGTACAGGTTCACCTGATTACTGGCATAGCAACTAGTGTCACGGCCCCCCGTGTTAGAAACCGCATTAATGTTTTTTTTTTTTTCTTTTTATCTATCCATGTCTGTAGCAGGTTATTACACGAATGTTTCTTACTTAGTTACGGGGTACAATGGCGTGATACTAATTTTAAAATTGTATTTGAGTTTCACAATAATTATCATACATTTTACTAATATGTGTATGGTATTTTCAGGGGCTACAATCTTTTTATGTTCTCTTGTACCTATATTTCATTATTGTATCATTTCTTAGTTCTTGTGCTCTGTTCTTATGCTCATTATTCAGGAATATTTAGTACATTCCCTTGGATGATAGCATTTATAGAAACATTCTAAATAACTGTGAACAGCATGAGCATCACGCGATGACAGGATTGTCACAACGACTTTTTTCGTATGAATTTCAATTAGAAAAGATACGTCGTCATCATCGCTGAAGATTTCGCTCATTGGCAGTAATTTCGAGACAGACAAGGCATACCTGGTCACTCTTTTGAAAACTGCTTCTTGGGATGACTGTGACTCTAGATACGTCACAAGAATTTCACCGAAAAAATTTCAAATAATTCATTTACAGTTTTTACTTTTTAATTCATTCACCAGAGATACAATTAGTATTTAAATAAAGACAACGTTATTTCAATATAAACCGGAAAACATTCGTATAGTAATCTTCTACAGACATGAGTAAATAAATGAAAAAAGGTAAAATGAAAACAATAATCGGGTTTCGAACACAGAACGCAGAAGTGTGAAGCCCTGACGGTAACCACGGTGCCACTAAATCAGTCGAGCTACTTACTCGCTAAAAGTAAAAAATAAGAACCTCAAAAATTTTTGGTGGTTGTTTTCTCAGAAACAGTTGACTATCTACGGATAAGCTGGAGCATGTGTTTGGTTATTTTCGCCGCTCATCTGCTGAAGAAGCAGAAGCAGCAGAATCTACTCGTCGGAGCCGATGGTCTGCACTCTGACAGCCAGTGCCGATGGCTCCGTGCTTCGAACAGCATCCGACTGAATGGGTGTAATCGAACTATTTACTAGCAGTCACGGTGGGCTCTGAGTTCAGTTTTGGGTGCCTCCACTTTTCCGCCGCTGCAGGTAACGAATGCCACACACTGACTGTGTTGTGCTGTTGAGTTGATACACTGCTGTATCAGCAAGGACGCCGTCGCATTCATCTTCTGTTTCTCTACTTCTGTATTTCGCCACGTAGACGACACATACACTACCGGCCATTAAAATTGCTACACCAAGAAGAAATGCAGATGATAACCGGGTATTCATTGGACAAATATATTATATTAGAACTGACAGGTTATTACATTTTCACGCAATTTGGTTGCATAGATCCTGAGAAATCAGTACCCAGAACAACCACCTCTGGCCGTAATAACGGCCTTGATACGCCTGGGCATTGAGTCAAACAGAGCTTGGATGTCGTGTACAGGTACAGCTGCCCATGCAGGTTCAACACGATACCACAGTTCATCAAGAGTAGTGAGTGGCGTATTGCGACGAGCCAGTTGCTCGGCCGCCATTGACCAGACGTTTTCAATTGGTGAGAGATCTGGAGAATGTGCTGGCCAGGGCAGCAGTCGAACATTTTCTTGTATCCAGAAAGGCCCGAGGTCGTGCATTATCCTGCTGAAATGTAGGGTTTTGCAAGGATCGAATGAAGGGTAGAGCCACGGGTCGTAACACATCTGAAATATAACGTTCACTGTTCAAAGTGCCGTCAATGCGAACAAGA
Organism: Schistocerca piceifrons; assembly: GCF_021461385.2. NCBI lineage: Eukaryota > Metazoa > Arthropoda > Insecta > Orthoptera > Acrididae > Schistocerca > Schistocerca piceifrons. Next base: position 768,095,495 of record NC_060140.1, on the reverse strand, counting down.
GGTGACCGAGACATGTAACCAATGGCAACCCATACCATCACGCCGGGTGATACGCCAGTATGGCGATGATGAATACACGCTTCCAATGTGCGTACACCGCGATATCGCCAAACACAGATGAGACCATCACGATGCTGTAAACAGAACCTGGATTCATACGAAAAAAATGACGTTTTGCCATTCGTGCACCCAGGTTCGTCGTTGAGTACACCATCGCAGCCGCTCCTGTCTGTGATGCAGCGTCAAGGGTAACTGTAGCCATGGCCTTCGAGCTGATAGTCCATGCTGCTGCAAACGTCGTCGAACTGTTCGTGCAGATGGTTGTTGTCTTGCGAACATCCCTATCTGTTGACTCAGGGTACAGAAGTGGCTGCACGATACGTTACAGCCATGAGGCTAAGATGCCTGTCATCTCGACTGCTAGTGATACGTGGCCGTTGGGATCCAGCACGGCGTACCGTATTACCCTCCTGAACCCACCGATTCCATTGTTGTTGTTGTGGTCTTCGGTCCTGAGACTGGTTTGATGCAGCTCTCCATGCTAATCTATCCTGTGCAAACTCTTTCGTCTCCCAGTACCTACTGCAACCTACATCATTCTGAATCTGCTTAGTGTATCCATCTCTTGGTCTCCCTCTACGATTTTTACACTCCACGCTGCCCTCCAATACTAAATTGATGATCCCTTGATGCGTGAGGACATGTCCTACCAACCGATCCCTTCTTCTAGTCAAGTAGTGCCTCAAACTTCTCTTCTCCCCAATCCTATTCAGTACCTCCTCATTAGTTACATGATCTACCCAGCTAATCTTCAACATTCTTCTGTAGCACCACATTTCGAAAGCTTCTATTCTCTTCTTGTCCAAACTATTTATCGTCCATGTTTCACTTCCGTACATGGCTACACTCCGTACAAATACTTTCAGAAACGACTTCCTGACATTTAAATCTATATTCAATGATAACAAATATCTCTTCTTCAGAAACGCTTTCCTTAACATTGCCAGTCTACATTTTTCCCTTCTATGCCTCTCGATTCTAATAACTGCCATCTGGTTTCTGTACAAATTGTAAATAGCCTTTCGCTCCCTGTATTGTACCCCTGCCACCTTCAGAATTTGAAAGAGAGTATTCCAGCCAACATTGTCAAAAGCTTTCTCTAAGTCCACAAATGCTAGAAACGTAGGTTTGCCATTCCTTAATCTAGCTTCTAAGATGAGTCGTAGGGTCAGTATTGCCTCACGTGTTCCAACATTTCTAGGAATGCAAACCGATCTTCTCCGAGGTCGGGTTCTACTAGTTTTTCCATTCTTCTGTAAAGAATTCGCGTTATTATTTTGCGGCTGTGACTTATTAAACTGATAGTTCGGTAATTTTCACATCTGTCAAATTTTGGGATTGGAATTACTATATTCGTCTTTAAGTCTGAGGGTATTTCGCCTGTTTCATCTTGCTCACCAGATGGTAGAGTTTTGTCAGGACTGGCTCTCCCAAGGCCGTCAGTAGTTCTAGTGGAATGTTGTATACTCCCGGGGCCTTGTTTCGACTCAGGTCTTTCAGTGCTCTGTCAAACTCTTCACGCAGTACCGTACCTCCCATTTCATCTTCATCTAAATCCTCTTCCATTTCCAGAATATTGTCCTCAAGTACATCGCCCTTGCATAGACCCTCTACATACTCCTTCCATCTTTCAGCTCTCCCCTCTTTGCTTAGAACTGCGTTTCCATCTGAGCTCTTGATATTCATAGAAGTGGCTCTCTTTTCTCCAAAGGTATCTTTAATTTTCCTGTAGTCTGTAACTATCTTACCCCTAGTGAGATAAGCCTCTAAATCCTTACATTTGTCCCCTAGCCATGACTGCTTAGCCATTTTGCACTTCCTGTCGATCTCACTTTTGAGACGTTTGTATTTCTTTTAGCCTGCTTCATTTACTGCATTTCTATATTTTCTCCTTTCATCAATTAAATTCAATATTTCTTCTGTTACCCAAGGATTTCTACTAGCCCTCGCCTTTTTACCTACTTGATCCTCTGCTGCTTTCACTATTTCATCCCTCAGAGCTACCCATTCGCCTTCTACTGTATTTCTTTCCCCCATTCCTGTCAATTGTTCCCTTATGCTCTCCCTGAAACTCTGTACAACCTCTGGTTTAGTCAGTTTATCCACGTCCCATCTCCTTAAATTCCCACCTATTTGCAATTTCTTCAGTTTTAATCTACAGTTCATAACCAATAGATTGTGGTCAGAGTCCTCATCTGCCCCTGGAAATGTCCTACAATTTAAAACCTGGTTCTTAAATTTCTGTGTTACCATTATATAATCTATCTGATACCTTATATTCTGCTAATAGTCATGCGTCTCGACCAACGAGAGCAGCAATATCGCGATTCGATCAACCGCAATCAAATAGCTCTGAGCACTATGGGACTCAACTTCTGAGGTCATCAGTCCCCTAGAACTTAGAACTAATTAAACCTAACTAACCTAAGGACATCACACACATCCATGCCCGAGGCAGGATTCGAACCTAAGACCGTAGCGGTCTCGCGGTTCCAGACTGCAGCGCCTACAACCGCATGGCCACTTCGGCCGGCAAACCGCAATCGCGATAGGCTGCAATCTGACCTTTATCAAAGTCGGAAACGTGATGGTACGCATTTCTCCTCCTTACACGAGGAATTCCAACAAAGTTTCACCAGGCAATGCTGGTCAACTGTTGTTTGTGTATGAGAAATTGGTTGGAAACTTTCCTCATGTCAGCACGTTGTAGGTGTCGCCACCGGCGCCAACCGTGTGTGAATTCTCTGAAAAGCTAATCATTTGCATATCACAGCATCTTCTTCCTGTAGGTTAAATTTTGCGTCTGTATCACGTCATCTTCATGTATCAATTTTAATGGCCAGTAGTGTACTCCCCGTGGGACCCTGGCTGCCCCGCGGCAGCAGACACTGATAATGTATCTCTCAATAAATCACATAAGAGTTACATACGCTTCTATTGCTAAGTCCGTTCCCTCCCACAAGCAACAGTAGTGTCAAAAATTCTCACAATGAACAATTGTGTAGCTGAGGCAGATCCACTACAGACTATGGAAGAAAATAAACTTAAAATTACAGTTTCTGTAGTAAACAATTGGTTAGAGTTCTTAATTAATTCTTGGCTATAATCACGTCTCTTACTTAATTCTAAGCGTATCATAATTTGAGCTTGATATATCTGCACTTGAGTATGGCCGTGTACGGTTTACCAAATCTGCCTTACGCATACCTATTCCATGTAAACTAAAGACACGAGTCAAATGACACGATAGTTTTGGCAGACCGCGTCGTGGCGCCGAGTGCCGGGCGGCTATAATCACGTCTCTTACTTAATTCTAAGCGTATCAAAATTGAGCTTGATATATCTGCTCTTGAGTATGGCCGTGTACGGTTTACCAAATCTGCCTTACGCATACCTATTCTATGTAAACTAAAGACACGAGTGAGATGACACGATAGTTTTGGCAGACCGCGTCGTGGCGCCGAGTGCCGGGCGGCTATAATCACGTCTCTTACTTAATTCTAAGCGTATCATAATTTGAGCTTGATATATCTGCTCTTGAGTATGGCCGTGTACGGTTTACCAAATCTGCCTTACGCATACCTATTCCATGTAAACTAAAGACACGAGTCAGATGACACGATAGTTTTGGCAGACCGCGTCGTGGCGCCGAGTGCCGGGCGGCTATAATCACGTCTCTTACTTAATTCTAAGCGTATCATAATTTGAGCTTGATATATCTGCTCTTGAGTATGGCCGTGTACGGTTTACCAAATCTGTCTTACGCATACCTATTCCATGTAAACTAAAGACACGAGTCCGATGACACGATAGTTTTGGCAGACCGCGTCGTGGCGCCGAGTGCCGGGCGGCTATAATCACGTCTCTTACTTAATTCTAAGCGTATCATAATTTGAGCTTGATATATCTGCTCTTGAGTATGGCCGTGTACGGTTTACCAAATCTGCCTTACGCATACCTATTCCATGTAAACTAAAGACACGAGTCAGATGACACGATAGTTTTGGCAGACCGCGTCGTGGCGCCGAGTGCCGGGCGGCTATAATCACGTCTCTTACTTAATTCAAAGCGTATCATAATTTGAGCTTGATATATCTGCTCTTGAGTATGGCCGTGTACGGTTTACCAAATCTGCCTTACGCATACCTATTCCATGTAAACTAAAGACACGAGTCAGATGACACGATAGTTTTGGCAGACCGCGTCGTGGCGCCGAGTGCCGGGCGGCTATAATCACGTCTCTTACTTAATTCTAAGCGTATCATAATTTGAGCTTGATATATCTGCTCTTGAGTATGGCCGTGTACGGTTTACCAAATCTGCCTTACGCATACCTATTCCATGTAAACTAAAGACACGAGTCAGATGACACGATAGTTTTGGCAGACCGCGTCGTGGCGCCGAGTGCCGGGCGGCTATAATCACGTCTCTTACTTAATTCTAAGCGTATCATAATTTGAGCTCGATATATCTGCTCTTGAGTATGGCGGTGTACGGTTTACCAAATCTGCCTTACGCATACCTATTCCATGTAAACTAAAGACACGAGTCAGATGACACGATAGTTTTGGCAGACCGCATCGTGGCGCCGAGTGCCGGGCGGCTATAATCACGTCTCTTACTTAATTCTAAGCGTATCATAATTTGAGCTTGATATATCTGCTCTTGAGTATGGCCGTGTACGGTTTACCAAATCTGCCTTACGCATACCTATTCCATGTAAACTAAAGACACGAGTCAGATGACACGATAGTTTTGGCAGACCGCGTCGTGGCGCCGAGTGCCGGGCGGCTATAATCACGTCTCTTACTTAATTCTAAGCGTATCATAATTTGAGCTTGATATATCTGCTCTTGAGTATGGCCGTGTACGGTTTACCAAATCTGCCTTACGCATACCTATTCCATGTAAACTAAAGACACGAGTCAGATGACACGATAGTTTTGGCAGACCGCGTCGTGGCGCCGAGTGCCGGGCGGCTATAATCACGTCTCTTACTTAATTCAAAGCGTATCATAATTTGAGCTTGATATATCTGCTCTTGAGTATGGCCGTGTACGGTTTACCAAATCTGCCTTAAACGCATACCTATTCCATGTAAACTAAAGACACGAGTCAGATGACACGATAGTTTTGGCAGACCTCGTCGTGGCGCCGAGTGCCGGGCGGCTATAATCACGTCTCTTACTTAATTCTAAGCGTATCATAATTTGAGCTTGATATATCTGCTCTTGAGTATGGCCGTGTACGGTTTACCAAATCTGCCTTACGCATACCTATTCCATGTAAACTAAAGACACGAGTCAGATGACACGATAGTTTTGGCAGACCGCGTCGTGGCGGCGAGTGCCGGGCGGCTATAATCACGTCTCTTACTTAATTCTAAGCGTATCATAATTTGAGCATGATATATCTGCTCTTGAGTATGGCCGTGTACGGTTTACCAAATCTGCCTTACGCATACCTATTCCATGTAAACTAAAGACACGAGTCAGATGACACGATAGTTTTGGCAGACCGCATCGTGGCGCCGAGTGCCGGGCGGCTATAATCACGTCTCTTACTTAATTCTAAGCGTATCATAATTTGAGCTTGATATATCTGCTCTTGAGTATGGCCGTGTACGGTTTACCAAATCTGCCTTACGCATACCTATTCCATGTAAACTAAAGACACGAGTCAGATGACACGATAGTTTTGGCAGACCGCGTCGTGGCGCCGAGTGCCGGGCGGCTATAATCACGTCTCTTACTTAATTCTAAGCGTATCATAATTTGAGCTTGATATATCTGCTCTTGAGTATGGCCGTGTACGGTTTACCAAATCTGCCTTGCGCATACCTATTCTATGTAAACTAAAGACACGAGTCAGATGACACGATAGTTTTGGCAGACCGCGTCGTGGCGCCGAGTGCCGGGCGGCTATAATCACGTCTCTTACTTAATTCTAAGCGTATCATAATTTGAGCTTGATATATCTGCTCTTGAGTATGGCCGTGTACGGTTTACCAAATCTGCCTTACGCATACCTATTCCATGTAAACTAAAGACACGAGTCAGATGACACGATAGTTTTGGCAGACCGCGTCGTGGCGCCGAGTGCCGGGCGGCTATAATCACGTCTCTTACTTAATTCTAAGCGTATCATAATTTGAGCTTGATATATCTGCTCTTGAGTATGGCCGTGTACGGTTTACCAAATCTGCCTTACGCATACCTATTCCATGTAAACTAAAGACACGAGTCAGATGACACGATAGTTTTGGCAGACCGCGTCGTGGCGCCGAGTGCCGGGCGGCTATAATCACGTCTCTTACTTAATTCTAAGCGTATCATAATTTGAGCTTGATATATCTGCTCTTGAGTATGGCCGTGTACGGTTTACCAAATCTGCCTTACGCATACCTATTCCATGTAAACTAAAGACACGAGTCAGATGACACGATAGTTTTGGCAGACCGCGTCGTGGCGCCGAGTGCCGGGCGGCTATAATCACGTCTCTTACTTAATTCTACGCGTATCATAATTTGAGCTTGATATATCTGCTCTTGAGTATGGCCGTGTACGGTTTACCAAATCTGCCTTACGCATACCTATTCCATGTAAACTAAAGACACGAGTCAGATGACACGATAGTTTTGGCAGACCGCGTCGTGGCGCCGAGTGCCGGGCGGCTACAATCACGTCTCTTACTTAATTCTAAGCGTATCATAATTTGAGCTTGATATATCTGCTCTTGAGTATGGCCGTGTACGGTTTACCAAATCTGCCTTACGCATACCTATTCCATGTAAACTAAAGACACGAGTCAGATGACACGATAGTTTTGGCAGACCGCGTCGTGGCGCCGAGTGCCGGGCGGCTATAATCACGTCTCTTACTTAATTCAAAGCGTATCATAATTTGAGCTTGATATATCTGCTCTTGAGTATGGCCGTGTACGGTTTACCAAATCTGCCTTACGCATACCTATTCCATGTAAACTAAAGACACGAGTCACATGACACGATAGTTTTGGCAGACCGCGTCGTGGCGCCGAGTGCCGGGTGGCTATAATCACGTCTCTTACTTAATTCTAAGCGTATCATAATTTGAGCTTGATATATCTGCTCTTGAGTATGGCCGTGTACGGTTTACCAAATCTGCCTTACGCATACCTATTCCATGTAAACTAAAGACACGAGTCAGATGACACGATAGTTTTGGCAGACCGCGTCGTGGCGCCGAGTGCCGGGCGGCTATAATCACGTCTCTTACTTAATTCTAAGCGTATCATAATTTGAGCTTGATATATCTGCTCTTGAGTATGGCCGTGTACGGTTTACCAAATCTGCCTTACGCATACCTATTCCATGTAAACTAAAGACACGAGTCAGATGACACGATAGTTTTGGCAGACCGCATCGTGCCGCCGAGTGCCGGGCGGCTATAATCACGTCTCTTACTTAATTCTAAGCGTATCATAATTTGAGCTTGATATATCTGCTCTTGAGTATGGCCGTGTACGGTTTACCAAATCTGCCTTACGCATACCTATTCCATGTAAACTAAAGACACGAGTCAGATGACACGATAGTTTTGGCAGACCGCGTCGTGGCGCCGAGTGCCGGGCGGCTATAATCACGTCTCTTACTTAATTCTAAGCGTATCATAATTTGAGCTTGATATATCTGCTCTTGAGTATGGCCGTGTACGGTTTACCAAATCTGCCTTACGCATACCTATTCCATGTAAACTAAAGACACGAGTCAGATGACACGATAGTTTTGGCAGACCGCGTCGTGGCGCCGAGTGCCGGGCGGCGGCGCAGCCACAAATCACACATTGCTCGATCGGACCGGCTCAATGCAAGCGCCCCGCACTTACAATTGTCAGCAAAGGCTATTGAGACGCCTGGTCTGTAAAAGGGTTTGGCATGCGACCCCGTGTCAACTAGTGACTTTCCCCGTTAGACCCAGTGCTTTGTTCGAAACATTGAGAATTGGATGCGTTGTGTTCCTTTGAGGTAATAACTTAGCATGGTCATGAGACACGAGCGTTCTTCTGATCGCTCTTTGCTTTAGTGGCAATTAGCTTGACACATTAACGTGTGCGACAGTCTTTATATCAGGAAGTGAATAAGAGATATAATTAGTAAGATTCCTCAAAGTTCAATATTACTGCCACTATAATTTTTCATGTAACACTGTTAAATATATGAATATTCATTTCTTTTCAGATGCAACGAATGTTATGCCCGATCGCAGCAGACAAACAGCAAAGGAACATACAGACAACATCTTTATAAGTTCCGTTGATTCTTTTCCTGAGTAATCCCTTTTTACTGAACAGAAATAAGTATACACTTTCGCTCGTCGAAGTGTACAACACCGATGAAATATGAGGACATTGTATACCAAATAACCAAGGTACACTATGATTTTTGGCTAGTACATTGTGAAAGGTGTTGACAGTAGGAGGAATACGTTGGGAAGGTATCCAAATAAATGATGTCCACCACTTTTGTATGTTGCGTAACTGTAAGTGACAGAAACAGGCTTCCGTGACTAACGTACATGCATATCAAATCCTTCTTGTCATTATGCGATGCATTACTGTGAACTGTAAACGAAATTTTGACGTTTCAAGCGATTTCCGCTCAGGTAACGATACTGAACAATGTTTCTTGTCTGTTTATAGATCCCACTTAGTTGACAGAATGATGTCGCCTAGTCCCTTGAATGATTTTATGTAGTTTCTTAATATATAAGGCAGATTACTGATTTTCACAGTATTTTGAAATCTTGGTAATCTCACAACATTTCAGCACGTGCGTGTACGTGTATGTGTGGTATGCATGTAGATGTGAACACGCACGCACACAAGCATAATAGCTTATCCCGTTTTACACACACACAAACGCACACATGCACACACACACACACACACACACACACACACACACACACACACACACACATGCACGAGTTAAGGGCATGAGAGAAGTCTTACCGCCCAGAGAGACGCACGGCACAGTCATTAACTTCGACAGCACATCTGTTTCTCAACAAAAATTTCTGATCCACGCATTTAGAGAAAATTAAGTACCGGGTACAGTAAGAGTATAATAACTGTAAATTACGTTGCTGAGGACGGGCGCAGGGGTTCAACTGCAGTTTCCTACTTTTCGAGGCGAGTGCTGTTATTTAATGCAGATGCACCAGAAATTACTACAGATTCCAGTAGTAGCAGAGTATTTGGACACTTAGAAGAAACCGGTCTTATTAACAGAAAACAACCTTACTGTGTAAATAACTAGATGTTCGAAACTTCTTAAAAAGAAAATGGCCCATGTCGTTACCGCGAGAACTGTGTTTGACATCTCGTAACAGCCTGATTTTCTTGTTTTCAACAGTGTTCTTGAAGATTTTTACTTACTGAGATTTATAATAAGATAGCAGTATTTTACTTGTGTCTCAAGTGAAATGTATTAGTGAGGTGCCTTTCCCGTTCAGTGATAGAAAATACGAACTTAACGGAACGCAATCATTTTTCTACAGAAATGACAGCAGTGTATGGGTGTTCAGTATTTTGTATTGTCGTGTTGTGGGCTAATGCAGAGATAGTGACCATTGTGTGAACTCTTTTGTTAATAGCCAAGTGTTAGAAATTGATGTGGTTCTGCCGATATATTTTTCCCAGTATGGCATAATTGCCTTATTTAGTGAGATATTATTGGGACTATGTTTTATATCACAAGCAATGAAAGTAATATGGCTGAATGGGATTCATTGTCATTTACGATAGAATAAAGATGTGAACAGTAACAGGCACAATGACCTTGATTTCGTGCCAAACTATTTAGCTAGGTCCACTTCCATACTTTCTAAGACAGTTAGTTCAGAGTTTCCGACTTCTTAAAGACTGTCTACGAAAGGGCTCCTCGTCTAAATAACTATCTGCCATTCTCATAAGCTATATTTATGAGAGCCAAATTTTTCAGTTAAGTAAAAGCTGAAGAGCCATATTAACAGGAAACAAGTGGACGTTTCCAGGGCGTAACTCGAAGACATTATTCTGTCTTTAAAACTACTTCGAAGATTTTCGACTGGTTTCCTACATGCGGAACATTTTATTCTTTAAAATAAAGTGATTTCGTTTATATATCATTGAGAATTACAACTACATCTCCCTATCAGCGGATTTATCTGAAATAAAGAAATCATTCGGATTACACGACATTTGATTATTTTCAGGAACATAATTTACGCTCCATACACGAACTGGTGCTTCAAAATGGGGATGATCTTTTGAAACTATGACTTATTACCTAGATAACTAGATCTTTGCTTGCTACAAACGAAATCAAGTTGTCCGAATATCTAACAAATAGTTCAGTGCTTCTGAGTAATTAATCAACTTACGTGAACACAAAAACTTCAATATCTTTAGGTTGAAGCAATAAAATGCTAGTATTAACAAATGTGTAATTCGCCTTCAGATCTACAGTGTCCTGAATTAAGTTTAACAGACGACTTAGAGTGCAGAGGTTTTCTTAATATTTCATTGCCAGTTATTGGTGTGGTAGTTTACTCACGTTGTAAGCCAAGCCAATACAAAAAAATAAACTGTGCTTATGAAATTTCGGATGTGATGATCGGCCACCTGGTGCAAGTCGTTTTACTTGATGCCCCTTCAGCGACATGCGCGTCGATGATGGTTAGGATAACACACATCCAACCCTGATCAAGGTAGGAATCGAACCGGGAGCCCTGCAATCGAGGGTGAGCAATTCGAGTCACAGGGTCTTCAGCTGCTGGCATAGCTAATACATCAACTCCCTCCGACAGTGGCCAAATTATCGTTGAGATAGCGATACACTACTGTGACCTGTGTTCTGTCATTGCCATAGCGATGTATAAGAGAGATAACATCCAAAGTAAAATACAAGATTACTTGTACTTTCCGTGTGGAACGACTTTCCTGAACTCGAAACCGTACATCTCGTAAAGCAAAGTTACATTATTTAATGAAATAAAAAGATATTTATTTATTACGTAAAAATGAAAATAAAGTGAATGGATTTGAAAATGGGGAAGAAATGTTGCTTTATATATTTTTGTTATTCGCTCCTTCTAGTACGAACTTTGTTGTAGAACCCCTTGTTTACGTGTGGTAATAAAAATTCATTTAGACAGAATTAAGCACATTTAAAATTACGTGAACCTTAGCAACCCTCTCATGCTGATAAATTCATATTAACTGATTAAGAACATTTAGTTGAGAATCGTTTAAATGAAATTTTTTACGAATTTCGGCCTTGGCAGACATTTTCTAAATGCAGTGGTTTCTTTTAAATATTTACTGAATTCTTTCCCGGCCATAGCTATTGAACACAAGACTGTCTCCGTTAACATAAAATGGTTAAACATTGCCAAGCCGACCTGGAGGTTTAATTACCATTGACAAATCACACTTCACTATACGTTTAAGCTATTTGCTTTAGATATTGAAAGAACCAACAGATTAACAACTTCAACGTTAATTATCCGCCTATGAATGCACAAATGTAAAACCAGTAATAAATTCCGTCAGCCTCAGGATCGCTGTAAAAGAAAAATATTTCGTAATTCACTGCTAATTTTATCTGCTCCCGATTTACGGGTTTGGTTACTTTTTTAGCGGAATTTTTTTTTAAATGTGCCACCGCTGCAAATCGTTCGGTGGCGGCACAGCCCAGCGATAATCGCTAAAAATGCTGAAAATTCTTTAAAGAAATATTATAGATGACATGGGCAAGCTAATTTACATTAGTAATACACAATTTTGATAAATTATAATGTATTTAGACCACAACAATAATTAAACTTACATTACTTTGTAGTTTCTCCTCTAATGGAGGCTAAAGATAGATACAGACAAAAGAAATCTACTCATTCATAAAATGCTACGTCACAGGTTCCTCTCTCTCTCAGCTCTCGAGGAAGACGACAAAGAATGCACATTAAGTATTCCTATTTATACTCTTGCTGATTGTGAATGTCTCGTTGTAATCTTACAACATTATTTTCCTCTGTGGCTGTATTTTACATTTTTTATCGCAGATATTAACATATTTCGTAATTACATTATGAGTATAGAAATATTACAATCATAAATACATCGGGAATATTATTACAGAAAATGTTACAATAATAACGAATGTCCTTTATACAAAATTAAATAAAATTTTTTTGTTAAACAATTACAGTACATACGAATTGCTTCATAGTGGCGTACATAGTACAATTAAATGTCATTTCATTTTATTAATACTGTGTGTGCTGCCAGGGAACGTTACAATATCCACTCATATTATTTAATGAAAATGTGAGGAAAATATCAACTGAATTTAGAAGAATAATTCTGTCCCATCCTTAAAGTAGCTCGATGATAATGTAGTAGCAAATTATATTCTGTGACTTGCCAATTATACTATTCACAGGGAAATTATTTTTCTACATTTGATGCTTTTTTCGGAGTGGGCTTGGAAATGAAGAGGTCAACTCGCAACTCAAAGACTTCGCTACAGAGTTTAACTTGAGGGAACTGAACAACTGAAAATCTGTGAGTTTCTGTAACAATTAAGAAACAACACTGTGATCAATCAATAAAAAGATTGAATATTACAACTAGTATTAACGATCAAACGATTCAAGCCGCAATAATCGACCGGCAAAATAGAACCTGTGACATAATTAATTTTATTTTCGGCACTGAACACTGGAGTGCACCTGTTGTAATATCTAAGCATCAGAACAGTAACAGCTAGTAAGTGATAGAGTAGCACAGCCTGAAAAGTATGAATTTCTACAGACCCCTGTATGTGGCTCAGAGTTGACAGGATACGATCCAGGGGCAGCAGCAGTACAACTGCCAAGGAAGAAGAAGACTAAGTCATTTGCGATAGGGTTACCTTTTTCTCTCTCCACACGGCGCTGTAGTACAAGTTGACGTGGTGTTGGAGAACATGGTGCAAATCCACTTTCATCGCACTTAGAGCTTGCGCTGTGCCGGCATCACATCACAGATACAGCTGGCGCTTACAGTATGACAACTTTGCATTGGAGGTGCAGTCCGAGTGACTGGCGCGACATCGCAGCATCAGCGGCACAGTACAGAGACATAGCACTGCGATAGCAGCAGCTACGTAAGAAGTTAAAGTAAACAAATCAGGTAGGTCAAGTCCAGTGACTACTGTGTAAATAAGACTTGAGTTTTGGGAAAGTGAATGTCTGGTATTACAAGGAGTAATCAGAAATAATCCTAACAGTGGTTTAGGTGGAAATACTTATGACCACGTTTTGAGTACAAAGTTTTTCATATTGTGTGACTATGCTGCAAGAAAATTTTCATCATATCCTCACACCAGTGGAAGCAATGATACTTAAATGTAACAGGAACTTGTAAATTCAATTTAAATATCAGTATTACTGTTCAAGTTTAACTACTGCCGCACAAAGACAAAATCTTTTCGTTTTATACACGGCTACATTAAGATGTTACATGCTCCTTCAGATCATCACTATTAGTGCAAAGGCCATATGGCCGCTTTTTTGCAGGCAATTTGTCTTAAAATTACCTTTAATTTAATTATAAAAGTTATTATACAGAATTATTCAAAGCAAAAATCAATGAAGTCACTTTTCGTTAACATTGGTATGTATTGGTACCAAATGTGAGAGAAATAAAATTTCATTAACTCACTTAACTTTTCAATGAAACAACAACTCAGCGAAGAAATCTTAAATATGCTAAAAATATTCAAGTTTAAAATTTCAGTACGTTCACGTGTCTTGCAGAAACGTGGAACAAAATTCTCTCCTTTACAACTGGCAGCTGATCATAATACGATTAGACAGTTCTTTATGGGAGATCATTCACATTATGTGTACGATGCTCTCTCGTCGATTATAGCTGATGTGGTTTCCTTTACGGCTTCTAATGGGCATCTTAAACGCAGTGAAGAGGGCATAAGACAGGAAGTGCAACTGTGAGCAAGAAGAAGAGAGGTTTATCTTTCTCAGATTTAACCCCCAATCAACGCTGTGTTTAGACGACAAAGTTCGGTTTGGAATTTATTATTGTCTTTCATCCGAGTTAATAGTATTTTGCTGATTCTCAACCGAGCGAATTGCCAGCGATATACGTTGTACTACGTACAGAACGTGGCTGGCTGCCTGATTATTTCTAAACGGTTGCCGCGTGACAGCCAAAGCAGCAAAATATTCCCAAACGCACCGGTATAGAAGCAGTTCGTGGCTGCTGATTCTAGCAAAAATTCCAAATTAAAACTTCAGTTACTCCCTAAATCGCCTCGATGCTACCAGTACAAAATCCAGTGAAGAGATCAAAGGTAAACTGATCCAGTTGTACATGAAGTTTCAGGGACTGAATTTAAATGAATGTGACCTTCATTGCGTACGAAAGAGACGTAAAGATAACGACACACAAGCAACGCAATTCGGGTTCATCGTTCTGTGTACAACTCTTTACTCTCAAATTTCATTACATTACCAATTAATAATTATGGTACCGTTGGGAGGTGGTATCATTATTGTAGAAGTAAGACGTCGTTCTTGAAGATAGAAATGGAAGAATCAAATCATAAATTACGTTGACTTTTACGTCTAGTGGAAACTAATTACACCTACATAGAAAATAGCAAAACCGAATTGTTTAGTCTAATGGAGGCTAATAAGGTAGAACTGAAAGTAAAAATAAAACAGATTTGAAGTTATGTAACTGAAGAAAAGTTACAGAATACAATGTGGGTGCAAAATAAGATAGAAAAGGTAAACCATCAGTTAGATATTTACGTTGAAGAATGGAGACAGGAGGAGTCTCAAATAAAAACGCAAATACAAATGTTAACTGATAATCTCAGTAAAATGCAGTTTTAGCCGAAGAAAAGAATAAACTAGAAGAGAAGGTAGGTGTAGTACAAGAAGGAGTAATTAATAAAAATAGTACAGATGGAAGAACTCTTAGAATTTCTATTGTTGTTGTTGTTGTTGTCTTCAGTCCCGAGACTGGTTTGATGCAGCTCTCCATGCTACTCTATCCTGTGCAAGCTTCTTCATCTCCCAGTACATACTGCTACCTACATCATTCTCAATCTGCTTAGTGTATTCATCTCTTAGTCACCGTCTACGATTTTTACCCCTCACGCTGCCCACCAATGCTAAATTTGTGATCCATTGATGCCTCAGAACATGTCCTACCAACCGGCCCCTTCTTCTTGCCAATTTGTGCTACAAACTTCTCTTCTCCCCAATTCTATTCAGTACCTCCTCATTAGTTACGTGATCTACCCATCTGATCTTCAGCATTCTTCTGTAGCACCACATTTCAAAAGCTTATATTCTCTTGTTGTCCAAACCATTTATCGTCCATGTTTCACTTCCATACATGGGTCGCTACACTCCATACAAATACTTTCAGAAACGACTTCCTGATACTTAAATCTATACTCGATGTTAACAAATTGCTCTTCTTCAGAAACGCTTTCCTTGCCATTGCAAATCTACATTTTATATCCTCTCTACTTCGACCATCATCAGTTATTTTGCTCCCCAAATTGCAAAACTCCTTTACTACTTTAAGTGTCTCATTTCCTAATGTAATTCCCTCAGCATCACTCGATTTAGTTCGACTACACTCCATTATCCTCGTTTTGCTTTTGTTGATGTTCATCTTATATCCTCCTTTCAAGACACTGTCCATTCCGTTCAACTGCTCTTCCAAGTCATTTGCTGTCTCTGACAGAATTACAATGTCATCGGCCAACCTCAGCGTTTTTATTTCTTCTCCATGGATTTTAATACCTACTCCGAATTTTTCTTTTGTTTCCTTTACTGCTTGCTCAATATACAGATTGAATAACATCGGGGACAGGCTACAACCCTGTCTAACTCCCTTCTCAGCCGCTGCTTACCTTTCATGCCCCTCGACTCTTATAACTGCCATCTGGTTTTTGTACAAATTGTAAACAGCCTTTCGCTCCCTATATTTTACCTCTGCCACCTTCAGAATTTGAAAGAGAGTATTCCAGTAAAATTGCCAAAAGCTTTCTCTATGTCTACAAATGCTAGAAACGTAGGTTTGCCTATGCTTAATCTATTTTGTAATAAGTCGTAGGGTCAGTATTGCCTCACGTGTTCCAACATTTCTGCGGAATCCAAACTGATCTTCCCTGATGTCTGCTTCTACCAGTTCTTCCATTCGTCTGTAAAGAATTTTGCGGCTGTGACTTATTAAACTGATAGTTCGGTAATTTTCACATCTGTCAACATATGCTTTCTTTGGGATTGGAATTACATTTTTCTTGAAGTCTGAGGGAATTGCGCCTGTCTCATACATCTTGCTCACCATATGGTAGAGTTTTGTCAGGACTGGCTCTCACAAGGCCGTCAGTAGTTCCAATGGAATGTTGTCTACTCCTGCGGCCTTGTTTCGACACAGGTCTTTCAGTGCTCTGTCAAACTCTTCACGCAGTATCGTATCTCCCGTATCATCTTCATCTACATCCTCTTCAATTTACATAATTTTGTCCTCAGGTACATCGCCCTTGTGTAGACCCTCTATATGCTCCTGCCACCTTTCTGCTTTCCCTTCTTTGCTTAGAACTGCGTTTCCATCTGAGCTCTTGATATTCATACAAGTGGTTCTCTATTCTCCAAAGGTCTCTTTAATTTTCCTGTAGGCAGTATCTATCTTACCCCTAGGGAGATAAGCCTCTACATCCTTACATTTGTCCTCTAGCCATCCATGATTAGCCATTTAGCACTTCCCGTCGATCTCATTTTTGACACGTTTGTGTTTTTTTTGCCTTCTTCATTTACTGCATTTTTATATTTTCCCCTTTCTTCAATTAAATTCAATATCTCTTCTGTTACCCAAGGATTTCTACTAGCCTTTGTCTTTTTACCTACTTCATCCACTATTGCCTTCACCACTTCATCCCTCAGAGCTACCCATACGTCTTCTACTGTATTTCTTTCCCCCATTCCTGTCTGTTGTTCCCTTATGCTCTCCCTGAAACTCTGTACAACCTCTGGTTTAGTCAGTTTATCCAGATCCCATCTCCTTAAATTCCCACCTTTCTGCAGTTTCTTCAGTTTTAATCTA
This sequence comes from Schistocerca piceifrons, assembly GCF_021461385.2. NCBI lineage: Eukaryota > Metazoa > Arthropoda > Insecta > Orthoptera > Acrididae > Schistocerca > Schistocerca piceifrons. Next base: position 768,078,288 of record NC_060140.1, on the reverse strand, counting down.
CAGTTCATAACCAATAGATTGTGGTCAGATTCCACATCTGCCCCTGGAATTGTCTTACAATTTAAAATCTGGTTCCTAAATTTCTGTCTTACCATTATATAATCTATCTGATACCTTCTATTACCTCCAGGATTCTTCCATGTATACAACCTTCTTTTATGATTCTTGAACCAAGTGTTAGCTATGATTAAATTATGCTCTGTGCAAAATTCTACCAGACGGCTTCCTCTTTCATTCCTCTCCCCCATTCCATATTCACCCACTATGTTTCCTTCTCTCCCTTTTCCTACTCTCGAATTCCAGTCACCCATGACTATTAAATTTTCGTCTCCCTTAACTACCTGAATAATTTCTTTTATCTCATCATAGATTTCATTTTTTAAGTGAAATGAATTCTGGTCACATCCTCTTATGGAACATAATATGAAAATTTTTCAGGGCGATGTGGAAAGAATGCAAGGGAATCAAAAGGGTATAAATTTTGCAAGTGATGAAAAGCGACATGAAGCAAATTTCACTTCCTGAGAAAGAGCAAGTATTTATTGTTTGGGGAGTTAAGCGTTTTGGGTTCCTGCTGAAAAACAGTTATGGATGCTGACAATCAAGCCTTACTGTTCCTTATCAGTAGCAAATTATTACATTCTTGTGAATACATCATTGTGGTTGAATGTCGAAGGAAAGAGAAATTTTATAATAGATGCCTTACCAAATGAAGGGTAGGCGTAAATGAACGAACAGAACTCGATTAGGTAGGGAAGAAATTCCCACATTTATTTGACACAAATCAAGACAATAGCAGCAGAAGAAGTCTTGTCACGAACCATTATTAAGAAACTGAACAAAAACGATATCAGCTTTCCAGATAACAATATGCAGACTGAAGAAAGGTCAGATCAGCGGAGAATGTATGAGGGCACACGTACTCAAGGAATAGTATGAGGAAGAAATGCTGGAGAGTTTGTGAACCTGAATATTTAGTAGAAAGTTTCATAGGCTATATCCATATATGGGCATTTTGACATAAGGAAAATGTGTAATACGTTTAAATAGATTATATTATTGGAGGAACAAGCCTCGGTTTGGAGGAAAAATAAGAATTTTTCTAGTTTTTCGAACAGCTAAGGCCCTTAAAATTCCTTATGAATTCAATACGTATACATTAATTCTCAAGGTGTTATGAAATTTGATTGCAATGCATGTGTTTGGCCGTTTGCCCTCAGAGAAACTTAGTTACAAGTAAGTGTTAATGGTGCAAGTATCTTCGCCTTCGCCGACACCCTTTGAAATCTGCTACCACACGTGCTGCAATCAGGTATCCAGAAAGAGATTTTCTTATAAAATGTCAAATAAAATATTATCAGTTTATGGTAGACAGTTTGTAAGCAAAGTACGTAAAGTACCGCTAGCAGATTAGAATGTATTGATTTCAGCAGGAGGGGAAGCCTTCCGTTAGACTGATGGAACTTGGAAAACTTTATAGTAAAACTTACTGCGCAAACTGAGATAATTCGTTGGTCAAAAACCTAGGATAATTTAAAAATTGCAGAATTAATTACCCTTTTCCAGCATGGCCCTGATATCCATGGAGCTAACGGGAAAAATATTTAGTAGAGGATCTGTTGTTGTCAGTACTTATGTAGTCTCCTTTCTCTTCTGAGAGAAAGATTCTCACAGCTCAACTAGTGAGAGAGAGATTAAAAGATAGCACCGAGGAAAGGTTATTTACGGACAATTCCAGGCACAGACCCAACAGCTGTATGTGGGAGGCTCAGTAATGTTGACAGCACACCACTAGAACCCAAGCTTAAATCAGAAGATCGATCAGTTCTACTATAATAATGAAGGACAGCTGGAGGCTCTGGAAATATCTCAGCCTATAGCTGCGGTATCAAGGTAGCCCTATACAGGGAGTATCGAAAGTGTGTGTAACATAGACGACATGAAGCCTTATAGAATGATGCACACCAGGAAGTTAGACAAAAAGGGGAAATTCTCTCAAGTATTCCTAGTATGAAGGAAAGAGGAAATATATAATAGTGTAGCTTAATGTGTGTGGCTATTGAAAATTAACACACTTCATATGTTACGAGCACAGTGCACACACTTTTACTGTGCGAAAATGACAAGTTTCAACCTTATGGAACCTGTTATAGAACTGCCATATCTCATGACGCGAAGTCAAAACGTAAAATTGGATCGCTGTGTATACATGTCGTGATGAAAATCTAGTTGGTAAAATCCACACAATTGAAGAAAATCACACAGACGATAAAATGCACGCAGATGATAAAAGCCTCTTATAGTTCATGTATCATATTGGCGAAAATGATTTTTTTAATTTTACCGCACGGAAATTTTATCAGGATACGTACATGTGCGGACCGCTTCGTATTCTTTGACCTCATGTAGTATAAAACGGCAATTTAATAACAGGTCCATAAGATCAGATGATAGCAGCATAAGACTGTTGAAACAAGCCCGGCGGGGTCATGGATTTTCTCTGCGTCGTGATGACTGGGTGTTGTGTGCTGTCCTTAGGTTAGTTAGGTTTAAGTAGTTCTAAGTTATCGGGGACTGATGACCATAGATGTTAAGTCCCATAGTGCTCAGAGCCATTTTTTTGTTGAAACAAGTTATTTTGTAACTATATTGCGGTTGATATGTGAATCCTTAGTCGTACGACACTTACACACCCTATCTTCTGTCTCTCTCTCTCTCTTCTCAACGATCACAGGCCCTGTAGACAACGCTCTGCATCAACGAAGTGCTTCCATCGCTTCTCTCGCAGCCTCTCTCAACCCTACAGAAATTCCTAATGCTGCGATGTGCTTCTCTAAGTCATCTTTCCACCTTGTACGGGGTCGGCCTAATGGTCTTGTTGCCTGGAGAGTTCCTTCAAAAGCTTTCTTGGTGATTTTGTTGTTTTCCATTCTAGCCACATGTCCAGCCCATTTCAGTCTCCTCCTTTTCTATTTCTGGATGATAGTGGGTTGCTTCATTAACTGATAAATTTCATTGTTCTTTCGAATTATCCAATACACCATTCTCCAACACAGGTCCCTAGATTTTTCTCATTACTTTTCTTTAAAAAACATCCAGTTTTTCTCTTTCATTCTTTGTAAGCGTCCAGCTTTCTAAACTGCACAGTACTATGGGGAAGATGATAGTGTTGTATATCTTCATCTTTGTGATGACTAACAAAGCTTTACCTTTGAGTGGGTTGCTTAGTGAGTACAGACATCTTGGCCCTAAGGCTATTATTTCATTTATATCCATTGTTATGATATTTTTACTGTTGAAACATGATCCAAGGTATTTAAACTGGAGAAACTTTCTGAATTTAGAATGCTGGTCAATTTGAAAGTAAGGATTTGGCTTTACGACTCGACCTATTTGCATATATTCGGTTTTCTCTTGGTTAATCAAAAGCCGCATTTTGCTGGCACTGTGCCTGAGAGATCTGTACACGTCTTTAAGTTCTTCTTCAGTTTCACTCAACAACACTATATCACACCATACCTCAAATACCATAAAAGAGGTAGCGGGATGGAATCATGTTTGGTAGTCACACTTTATAATTAAGACACTTAGCCCTTTAAAAAAATACTTTGAGAATTACAAATTGTGCACGAGCCACTAGATAAAACTTTGCATATGCAGTTAGAAACCCAACGTACTCAGTACTTTACAAACAATTCCAAATGAAGGAAACAGGGCTACAGACAACTTGGGAACTTTAAACTCCCATACAGGACTTTCCTTAAAAACAGATATAATGAAACAGTTACAGGTAAAGGATGACTTAATAACATTTGAACACTAGTGCCAAGCTAAGACGCCATTACATAACATGATAGAACCACTTAAATGAAAAACTACAGACAGAAACACTGATCTTAAAAAAATAAATGATTACGTGCTCAGACGTGTTAATAAAAATGACTAGAAAACTGCACAAGGAACTCAGTAGATGCTATGCAGTTTAAGGTTTAGCCAGTTGCCAGTCCCTAATATTTAAGAAAACAAGTTCATATACAAACAGGTTACATGCAATATACATATCCACCAGCTTAAGCCGCCGTGACGGAAGGAAGGTAAATACCAAAATTTGGAAAGCGATACGTGAACAACTCCGGTAGTGGCCAGGTTTTTACAAACTGCAAATCCTAGACCTCGATAACATTTCACTCCCCGCCAAGGCGCTGGCACAATCAAAAGCTTCTGTCCGAATCACAAAGACATTTCAATAACTCAGAAACATAGATCACTCGATAGAACCTTTGTCTCACTTACACATGAACTACTGTATCAATAGAGTGCAGGCCTTAAAAACGGCAACATAAAATCATTGTATTGCAAGATACACCAAACACTAGTAAAATTTCTGAGAAAGTTTTGAAATCACGGCTACCATTTAACTAGGTCAACTGAACTCTTCCACACAGTCTTAAGGTTCGACTATGAAAGTCTCACCAAAATAATAAAGTTTAGAATCTTCGAGTGAGGCGGTGAACAAACAATTATGACGACTTGCTCTGTATCAGGTACACAATACGTGGGAGCGGGTTCCACGGTTTCGCTGCTTCTTTTAAGATTTTGTTCCCAGCGAAGTCACAGAACTTGTATCTCCAAGCTGCCCATGTCGGCAAAACGTCCAACAAATTTCAAACCACAACGTGTAACGGTCATCACGCTCGTTCGGCAGCCGTTGACACTCCTCTCCCCGTGAATGTCACCAGATCTCGAGGACAATCCGTCGAAGGCTAACAACCAACTCGCTTCGCCTGCCAAGCCCCAAGATCAGACACGCGAAAAGCAAAGACAGGTTACCTCAACCAAAATCGATCTCAACGACAATGAACAAAATAACCCTGGCGCCAGCTCGCCACGGCTCACGGGCTATACTGCGATCGTGGCGTACGAAATGTGTTCATTTTTAACCATGCCAATAGCCTCATAGCACAGCACGTTTACCTTAAATGCGTATATATTATCAGACCCGTAGTATAACTGATATTCCAACTTCGACCTTAAATACGAATAACGATAGATAAAACTTGACGAAAAAATGACGAGAAACCTAGGCAGACTCGAGCAGTAAAAAATGTGGTTTTTGTACACAAAAAAAATGTTGATATTTGGCAGTAGTTGAATTTAAAGGAGCAAAGCAAAACAATGGAACTACCTTCAGTAATAATCAGTTGGTCTCAGGCAAAGCTTAGATGATATAACTTCTACATATACAATCTGGTCCATTGATCGTGACCGGGCCAAATATCTCACGAAATAAGCGCCAAACGAAAAAACAACAAAGAACAAAAGTGTCTAGCCTGAAGAGGGAAAACAGACAGCGATAGGGTGGGCCCGCAAGATGGCGTTGCCTTAGGTCAAACTGATATCATCTGCGTGTTTTTAAAATAGGAACCCCCATTTTTTATTACATATTCGTGTAGTGCGTAAAGAAATATGAATGTTTTATTTGGACTACTTTTTTCGCTTTGCGATACATGGCTCTGTGATAGTCACAAACATATGGCTCACAATTTTAGATAAACAGTCGGTAAGAGTTAGGTTTTCTAAATTAAAATATAGAACGTCGGTACGTTTGAACATTTTATTTCGGTTGTTCCAATGTGATACATGTACCTTTGTGACCTTATCATTTCTGAGAACGCATGCTGTTACAGCGTGATTACCTGTAAATACCACATTAATGCAATAAATGATGTCCGTCAACCTCAAGGCATTTGGCAATACGTGTAACGACATTCCTCTCAACGGCGAGTAGTTCGCCTTCCGTAATGTTCGCACTTGCACTGACAATGCGCTGACGCACGTTGTCAGGCGTTGTCGGTGGATCGCGATAGCAAATATCCTTCAACTTTCCCCACAGAAAGAAATCCGGGGACGTCAGATCCGGTGAACATGCGGGCCATGGTATGGTGCTTCGACGACCAATCAACTCGTCATGAAATATGCTATTCAGTACCGCTTCAACCGCACGCGAGCTATTTGCCGGACATCCATCATGTTGGAAGTACATCACCATTGTGTCATGCAGTGAAACATCTTGTAGTAACATCGGTGGAACATTACGTAGGAAATCAGCATACGTTGCACCATTTAGATTGCCTTCGATAAAATGGGGGCCTATTATCCTTACTCCCATAATACCGCAACATACACTAACCGGCCAAGGTCGCTGATGTTCCACTTGTCGCAATCATCGCGTATTTTCCGTTGCTCAATAGTGCATATTATGCCAGTTTACGCTACCGATATTGGTGAAAGACACTTCGTCGCTAAATCGAACGCGTGCAAAATCTCTGTCATCGTCAAAAATGGCACTGAGCACTATGGGACTTAACATCTGAGGTCATCAGTCCCCTAGAACTTAGAACTACTTAAACCTAACTAACCTAAGGACATCACACACATCCATGCCCGAGGCAGGATTCGAATCTGCGACCGTAGCGGACGCGCGATTCCAGACTGAAGCGCCTGGAACCGCTCGGCCACTCTGGCCTGCTCTGTTATCGTCCCGTAATCTCTCTTGTGCCCAGTGGTAGAACTGTACACGACGTTCAAAGTCGTCGGCATGCAATTCCTGGTGCATAGAAATATGGCACGGGTGCAATCGATGTTGATCTAGCATTCTCAACATCAATGTTTTTGAGATTCCCGATTATCCCGCAGTATGTCTGCTACTGATGTGCGGATTAGCCGCGACAGCAGCTAAAACACCTACTCGGGCATCATCATTTGTTGCAGGTCGTGAATGACGTTTCACATGTGGCTGATCACTTTCTGTTTCGTTAAATAACGTAACTATCCGGCGAAGGGTCCTGACACTTGGATGATTTCGTCCAGGATAGCGAGCAGCATAGTAGCACACTCCCGTTGGACGTTTTGATCACAATAGCCTTACATCAACTCAATATCGACCTTTCCGCAATTGGTAAAGGGTCCATTTTAACACGGGTAATGTATCACGAAGCAAATACCATCTGAACTGGCGGAATGCCACATGATACCACGTACCAATACGTTTGTGACTATTACAGCGCCATCTATCACAAAGCTAAAAAAGTGGTCCAACTAAAACATTCATATTTCTTGCGTACTACACGAGTATGTAATGAAAACGGGGGTTCGTATTTAAAAAAAAACACAGTTGGTATCAGTTTGACTTATGGCAGAGCCATCTAGCTGGCCAACCATAGCGCCATCTCGTTTCCCCCTTCAAGCTAGAAGTTTAGTTCTTTGTAGTTTTTTCGTTTGATGCTTATTTCATGAAATATTTGGCCCGGTCACTATCAATGGACCACGTAGTATAAACTTTACAGTGATCGTTTAAAGTAGCCATGGTGGTGAATCCAAATGGTCGAGTTTCTGTTTATATGTTACAAAGATATACACTTGATGCTAATAATAAAAAGGAGTCGAAATACTGTAAGGGGTACACTCTTTGATGGGAAAATATGTTTTAATATTGATATGGCGGTTAGGAAATGACACTGAATTCTCTCTATGTATGAAAACGTTTCAGAAGTGAACATTAATTGCAAGCAGATTGTGTCCCCTGATTTTAGCCAGTGGAGTATAGGTTTATGGATGATGTGCGAATCTGTGGGGTTGACTCTCTTATGCTGAGGTTGTAATAGTAAAAGAAAGACAATGAACGTACTACTGAAAGGAAGTATACCAATAATAATCAAGGAAAACAAAGATATGATAGAGTAAAAGGCAATATAACTCAAGTGCGACCAATATGTAACTGGATGCCAGTTATGGTCGTGCGGATTTATTCGCAGCACAAGCTGAACTACAATAGTTATTAAGGTTGCAAGTAATAATACTAGGATAATAATAGTAGAATTCATGACTTGGTGATCTTACAAAGTGAAGTACCTAACCTTTGGTATAACGTGTAAAATTTAGATTCAAGAATCTAGCAACTCTGATGTACTGACTAAAACAGTTGCAGGGTGCAATGAACCTAGATTCCAGAAAGACACTGATACTAGATGGTATGTATTTGGCATATAATGATTTAACAGATCCAACAAAAATATTATAATAAACTGGGAAGGATCATATTTGATGATTAACACGGTAAAAGACTTATTTTTAGAAAACTGCTGCGTTAATAAAATTTCTTGTTTACAAGGTAGAGAAATTAGCAAAGTTCTTAATAAGTAAGTACACCCAACCATATGAAGCACTGCTAAAATGAGTACAGAAATTCGTATATTACCAGTTGTATGCTATGTGTAGTGTTGGCAAATAAGTGTTGTGGGTGTTAACAACCAATGTCTAATTCTATATAATTTTGAAAGTTCAAATGAAGATCCCAGTAAATGTTAACTGTGGATTGAAGAACATTTGCGAGTGAACCAATGCACAAATGAAAGGCAATAGGAACACAGTGGGTTGATCAATATATATTACCACAAAAGACTAAGGAACTTATCATAAGGATAGAGGATTTGTTTGTCATATACACTAATTTGATGTATTATAGGAATCCGTGAACCAGAATTTCTATGGAAGAGGTTATTTTGCTGTGTGGTTTAAAGTTCTACTCACGAAGAAGTTATTTGATGAAGCAATGAAATTTAATGGGGAATCCACAGAGTGGACAACACGTTTAACATTAAATTGATTAACAACATTCCATGTGTATGTGAGGCTGTGGTAGTGCTGTGTGGTGAAATGGTGATTTGTAGGCCGTACCGTCGATAACTCTCCGCCACACGATACATGGGCAGTAAGTAACTGCCCGATTCGTAATATTAATAAAATGGAAATATTTCGTACATTTGATATGAATATACACTGTCCAGTCACATTAACGCGACTACCTATGAAAAATCTGAACACCCGTCTTTTGGACTGTGGACCTCTGCGAGACGTGAAGGAAGAGATCAGTGAGGTTTTGGAAGGTACCCAGAGGAAAGTAGAGCCTTGCCGATTTCAGAGCGGTGGACAGTTTGCGCTAGGCTTCTCTGTTGAGGATCCATGGGGCGAAGAGGCTGAACAAGATGGTTTCACAAATTCTCGGTTGGGATGAAATCCGATCTTTTGGGGGCCAATTGAGTGCGGTAAACTCATCCTGATGCTCTTCGAACCACCCACATTCACTGCGAGCAGTATGTCGCGTTGGAGTTTCCTGCTGACTGATACCACCGCGCAGAGGAAAAGCAAACTGCATTAAGAGGTGGACAAGGTCCCTTACGGTATGATTCGTCGTGTCTTCCAGTAAGACGAGATCATCTAGGGAATGCTACGAAAACATTCCAGATACCATAACGCTCCCTCCTCCAACACGTACCGTTCCGAAGTTAGACACTGATGGAGCATAAAATGTGACTCATCTGAAAAGGACGCCTGTCGACACTCTGTGGACGTTGTGATGCGGAATTGGTTGACAGATTCCGCCCTTCGTTGTCACTGAAAAGGATTCAACACGGGTGCATGAAAAAGGCGCCTATTGTGGTGCCCGCAAGCAACAACTTTCGCTGAGCGATCGTTGAGGATACACTTTTAGTAACACATTGGGCCATCTGGGAGGTCACTAGCTGAGTAGTTACACATCTACTCATTCGCACACATCTCTGCAGCCGTCCATGACCTCTTTCATGTACGGCCCATGGTGCACCACAGTTGTCTCAGGGCCGGATTTGGACAGCGCGATTGTGTCATGTACGATATACTATAAACACGGCGGCACGCGAACAGTTTACAAAGCTGTTCCGGAAATGATTTCACCTTTGGCACGGAAGCCAAAATTCATGCCAGTGTGGACATCCCATAATTATATCCGTTTCCGCATTACAACGAATGCCCTATTTACCACTTCTGTGGATACGCTTTATATACCTTTCAGTGTTGGACGATCACATCGAACGTAGACTGAGCATTATGCTGTAAAAACGTGTGTTGTTTCTTACGTTTCATCTTACGAAGCGGGCGTGACAATGGTGGAAGGGACAGTCTTTTTGTGAAGATGCAGCCGTCGTAGCTAGGCTACATTCGCGTCGAAATGACAGCCGTTTTCCAGAGAAGACATCGTGAAGTATGTCACCAGAAACTACGTTAATGATGACGACAAAAGAAAAAATTGTACTTACAGTTGTAAAAAGTAAACGATGTGTTTAATTCATGTTCAGCTGTAGCCACCATTAGCTGGAAGCAATTGATCCACTTACTTAATTTATGACAGGTGGCGATATTATCAGTGTATGTACAACATAACCAACAAAGATTCAAATAGTGATCAAAAGTATTATGAAGATTTCAATCCCATCTGAAGAATGATTTTCTCCTGTATTATTGGCTGATCCATTTGATATATATCTCGAGAGAACTGATATCGGATAATATCAACTTTGAATTATTGAAGTAATGATGCTGAATCTGGGGTGAATTTATTTCACAATGTTTCGATGAAAGCGTTGAGAAGGGTACCTTTGCAACAGTTGACAGACTATATAATGCTACTGGCTGCTACTAAATTAGCAATACACCGATAATGTTACTCCTGTGAAAGGATATTTATTTGAGCCTGATCGTGCATAATGGAAAGGCATCGGATTTTTTTCTCTAAAGATTTCTATTGAAAAGAAGCAGTGGCAGAACAGGCGGAAATCGAAACAAGGTTCTATTAGAAATAAAGAAAACTGCAATTTCATAAAAGGAGACGATCGCCAGCCTGTCTACTCCAAGCTGTACGAAGTACTATCACAGTTCATAAAGGAAGTTGGCTATTGGCATTCTCTTTACTTCATATAGAAATTATGTTTTGTAAGTATCAAGCAAGATAGTAATAGTTTGGAATAAACAACACAGAAGGAATAATAACCACTTTTGTAACTGGCTGTCAATAACACTTACCATATGTATTTTAAAGCAGACTCTTACTGATTATCATATGTGATTAATTACTAATGGTGGAGATATATTGATTTGTACAAGAGCTTCTTTTATCAACTTAATTGTTGGAAAATACTGTCCTTGATATGGCTGTCAGATAATTACTTTCCTTATTCCTATTATTATTTGAATTCTCAAGGACCGTTATCATATTTATCTCAAATGGAACATGTGGTAAGTAGTTGTAGTACAGATTTGAATACTTGTAACCTGTTGCTTATTATAGCGCACAAATTTTAGAGAGCTAGCAACCGCATTTCGTTATTGCTGTAACTGTAATATGAAACCTAACTATGGCTCAACGGTTCGCATGCGGATCCAGAAACTAATCTCTCTGTTGACTTAAGGCAAAGCTGACTACTTTAGTTACAACGCAATTTCAGAAAAACTATTAACTATGTATCTATACAGATGTAATAACGACCCTCACAATAAATACCCCTTTAAAGTCTACTTGGTGGTAACTGTCCTGAATCATCAGTGAACCCATCATAGTGTACAGAGATTTCAGTAAGATCATTCTTTAATCTAGATATTACTCATCCTTTCTTGGCAACTGAACTTTGGTGAAACTTGAACTACCCTTTTATCAAAAATACGTGGAGTACTTCCAAAGTTATGCTCACTGAATCGTTATGATATTTACTACTTCACAAAGTTTATTAAATGTAATGAAAGTTTACTGAAACGACTTTACATTTCAGCAAATAGGATACTCAGAAATATTGTAGCACTTGGGACAGGAACCTCCCTAGATAAGTGAATAAGGATAAAATATGGGTGCTCAACACAAAGTTCACTGAACACAAACGTATTATTGGCAAAGAAACCACATAACTGGTCATTGCAATTATATATTACTCAACTGATAATTTGAGATGAAGGTGTTGGCTGCGTATATATGCGATGGGTATTCAAAGAGAAGAATCCTGGAGATACTAGAAGGTATCAGGTAGATTATATAACGGTACGACAGAGATTTAGGAACCAGGTTTTAAATTGTAAGACATTTACAGGGGTAGATGTGGACTCTGACAACAATCTATTGGTTATGAACTGTAGATTAAAACTGAAGAAACTGCAAAAAGGTAGGGATTTAAGGAGATGGGATTTGGATAAACTGACTAATCCAGAGGTTGTACAGAGTTTCAGAGAGAGGATAAGGGAACAACAGACAGGAATGGGGGAAAGAAATACATTAGAAGAAGAATGGGTAGCTTTGAGGGATGAAATAGTGAAGGCAGCAGAGGATCAAATAGGTAAAAAGACGAGGGCTAGTAGAAACACTTGGGTAACAGAAGAAATATTGAATTTAATTGAAGAAAGGAGAAAATATAAAAATGCAGTAAATGAAACATGCAAAAAGGAATACAAACGTCTCAAAAATGAGATCGGCAGGAAGTGCAAAATGGCTAAGCAGGCATGGCTAGAGGACAAATGTAAGGATGTAGAGGCTTATCTCACTAGGGGTAAGATAGATACTGCCTACAGGAAAATTAAAGAAACCTTTGGAGAAAAGTGGGCCACTTGCATGAATATCAAGAGCTCAGAAGGAAACCCAGTTCTAAGCAAAGAAGGGAGAGCTGAAAGGTGGAGGGAGTATATAGAGGGTCTGTACAAGTGCGAAGTACTTGAAGACAATATTATGGAAATGGAAGAGGATATAGATGAAGATGAAATCGGAGATATGATACTGCGTGGAGACTTTGACAGAATACTGCAAGATCTGAGTCGAAACAAGGCCCCGGGAGTAGACAACATTCCATTGGAACTACTGACGGCATTGAGAGAGCCAGTCCAGGCCAAACTCTACCATCTGCTGGGCAAGATGTATGAGACAGGCGAAATACCCTCAGACTTCAAGAAGAATGTAATTCCAATCCCAAAGAAAGCAGATGTTGACAGATGTGAAAATTACCGAACTATCAGTTTAATAAGTCACAGCTGCAAAATACTAAAGCCAATTCTTTACAGACGAATGGAAGAACTGGTAAAAGCCGACCTCGGGGAAGATCAGCTTGCATTCCGTAGAAATGTTGGAACACGTGAGGCAATACTGACCCTACGACTTATTAGAAAATAGATTAAGCATAGGCAAACCTACGTTTCTAGCATTTGTAGAGTTAGAGAAAGCTTTTGGCAATTTTGACTGGAATTCTCTCTTTCAAATTCTGAAGGTGGCAGAGGTAAAATATAGGGAGCGAAAGGCTATTTACAATTTGTACAGAAACCTGACGGCAGTTATAAGAGTCGAGGGGCATGAAAGGGAAGCAGCAGTTGGGAAGGGAGTGAGACAGGGTTGTAGCCTGTCTCCGGTGTTATTCAATCTGTATATTGAGCAAGCAGTAAAGGAAACAAAAGAAAAATTCGGAGTAGGTATTAAAATCCACGGAAAAGAAATAAAAATTCTGAGATCCGCCGATGACATTGTAATTCTGTCAGAGACAGCAAAGGACTTGGAAGAGCAGGTGAACGGAATGGACAGTGTCTTGAAAGGAGGATATAAGATGAAAATCAACAAAAGAAAAACGAGGATAATGGAATGTAGTCGAATTAAGTAGGGTGATGCTGAGGGAATTAGATTAGGATATGAGTCACTTAAAGTTGTAAAGGAGTTTTGCTATTTGGGGAGCAAAATAACTGATGATGGTCGAAGTAGAGAGGATATAAAATGTAGACTGGTAATGGCAAGGAAAGAGTTTCTGAAGAAGAGAAATTTGTTAACATCGAGTATAGATTTAAGTGTATTTGTATGGAGTGCGGCCATGTATGGAAGTGAAACATGGACGATAAATAGTTTGGACAAGAAGAGAATAGAAGCTTTCGAAATGTGATGCTAGGGAAGAATGCTGAAGATTAGATGGGTAGATCACATAATTAATGAGGAGGTATTGAATAGAATTGGGGAGTAAAAGAGTTTGTAGCACAACTTGACAATAAGAAGGGACCGGTTGGTAGGACATGTTCTGAGGTATCAAGGGATCACAAATTTAGCATTGGAGGGCAGCGTGGAGTGTAAAAATCGCAGAGTGAGGCCAAGAGATGAATACACTAAGCAGGTTCAGAAGGATGTAGGTTGCAGTAAGTACTGGGAGATGAAGAAGCTTGCACAGGATAGAGTAGCACGGAGAGCTGCCTCAAACCAGTCTCAGGACTGAAGACCACAACAACATTCGAAAAAGAAAGGCAAAAACATTCAAGGCTCTTGCAGTGTAACCAGGGCAAAAATTCTCTTCTCAGAGTTGGATTTTCCTAGTACAGAGCCAGATGAATTATTCAATGAGTACTATGCCAAATTACTTTCACAACGGAGGCTATGTTATATTAATCTTGCTGTTCTTCTTGCCTCGTTCTGTTCACAAGTTTCGAACACGTTGCCTGCTAGCCACCTGTAACGTAGCAAGTTATTACGAGATGACATTCGTTGCAATAAGGCACGCAGCCGTTTAGTGTGGTGGCTGCAAGATGGCCATGTTTTGAGACTGATAGAGAGGGTGTATGTGGGACATGCGTTGAAACTTAATATGTCATTTTATGTAACACCTTGTACAAACGAACCGTGGGAAAGTTATGGTGCAACGAAGATTCAGATGACGAATGTGTATGTGAGCTTGCTTTTGTATAAAAGCAGCCAGAATGAAAGTTATGGGTGGAATAAGTTTGTTTATCAATTTGGAGAATATTTTGCACTTCGCTTATTTTGATTAAACAATATACTAGAAATTGAAGTTTTAATGACATTAATTACCATCATATTAGTAATTGGATAAGGCAAGTTCTGCCGCGAGAATGATCTGGAAGGGACATTCAGATTGGTCGTTTAGATCAACAGCCAATCAGAATGAAGCTGTTCCCGCACGAATATAGTGAGGTGGGCAGAGAGTAGAGGATCTCGAGATAGTCGCTTGCTTACCGACCTCCGGGTATTAGATAGCTCCATAAAAATAATCTGTTAGATGAGGAACTAGTGAGTTCATTTCAGTTACAATGTGTCGTGACTGAAGCGACTGTAGTTACGAACTTCTTAATGAAAGTTTGGTGTTTCTAAATTAAATAGTTGCAGATTTGTGAGCGAGTGAACTTTCTGGTCGTAGTAACAATTCCGGTGGCATATTTCTTGCTTTGTACGGAATACTTTGGAGATCACTTCTTACTAAGAAGAAGACTGGAATGACCTAATGTTTTACTCGCGAAGAGTGGTGGATCTGTGACTGTTATATCGTGAAAATTAATCGGGTTGGACTTGCAAAAATTCTAGCTGCTTTTCGAGTGAAAATGTGGTACATAAATCGTGAATTTGGAAGGATAAAGTTTACCATATTAAATATCGACTTGATGGCCATTTCATGTGTTTCTGTATGAATAAAATACAGATTCAATCTAAATTTTAAATTATTTCTGCAAGTGGACTGTATCCTCCGAACGCCCGATTTTTTAAATATGAACTTTCAGGAACTGACTTTCAACTCGAGTAACGCAACTTTTGTGTGGTAGGTATTAGGTAGTGGTTTCATCAAAGCTGCTTTACACTACCTAGCAAGTATCTGCTACTACAGAGTGAAGGGACGTCGGAAGGAAGGAATATCGAAGTAGATGGACTTTCGATAATTCAGAGAGAGAACAAAGACGACCAACCCCGCCCCGCCGCACACCGACTAAGTCCTGCTACAATGGAGCCTTATAGTTATGCCACCAGATCCACCTTTTCTATTCTTGCCAAGCCAGTATCGTTGCAGAGGGGCTTCCCTCCATGTTATACAGGATCAGGAAACCTATTGTCCTATGCTTGAACCAGTACTAAGAGTAAAGTTTTAACATTACCATTCAGTTCCACCATATTTCTTTTGAAATATATCCAGATTAGTTACAATTATGGAAATGGTCGTAATCAACGAATAAAACATTTACACAAGTGTTACATGAAATAGCTTGGTAATTAAGAAGTCGCATGAGCTGAAACACCCAATAACGTTAGGTAATTGGTAGTATCCATAATAGTGTTGAAACTTCATTTCAATTTTAGATTGACGAAAAGTGAAATTAGCTGAGGTAGCATACTGAGGTAGCAAGCTGAGACGAACTGTTTGACACTTGACACTTGTGGTCTATCAAGTGTGAAATCTAACTCAACTTGGCCTACAAAAACTCCTTGAGCTACAGCGCATGGGCGTCGAGCGAGTTATTCAACATCCTCGTGTTTTCTTCGCACAAGCAATTAGTTCTAGAGAAAAAAATGAATAGGACCTTTTTTGTATGAAATTTAACGTAGTTTAATTTTGTAGTGAGACACGTTTTCGCTGGTAGTTGCTGTTTTCGAGTTATTCAAGAAAAACCAACTAAAGTGATATTAAATGTGGTCTGTCTCGGAAACCATTCCTAATGGGGCATACGACAACATGAAGTTTTTTATTCTGAATCACTAATACTATCACCCCTCAAAGCGTGTACCTATCCTAGTGACTCAAGAAAAATCACAAATACTACATTATTCATAGTAAATACCTTACAATATTTTATGGGGTTGTAGATGAAGCACAGATCGCAGAATTGGGCGAATATAAACAAAATAGTAAAAAGGAAAGCTAAAGATTCCTACAGAAGCATCAAGCTTTCCCTTCGCAGCGATTCAGCCATTGTAAATATGTAGAAGCTGTTTTATCCTCGAATCACGACCATCTATAACTCTCTTCGGAAACAAAGTAAAATAATGTTCGATTCTGAGGGCTTATCTTTAACGTTAATTAGCGTTTCACCAGTCTCGTTTGAAAAGGGTATGGTGGAACTTGAAGAGGTTACTGTTTTCAGTGTTCTAAGAAGTAGCGGTCCTACCACACTCTAGTTTATTGCACGTAATTACAAGTAAGAGGCTGAATTAAAGGTGAACATTTTGCTTGTTTAATCAAATACATTTATTTTCATCGTATCACGTTTCGTGCAGCAAAGCGACAGGAAGAAATCCAGCGCCTCCTAATAATTTACACTTTGAATCAGATAGGGAGTTTATGAAAATCTGAGAGAGTTATAAGGTGTTTACCGTGTGATCAGTTTCTAAAAATCTGTATTGTTTTTGTGATCCAATCTCTCTGTATTTTGATGTGATAGTATGAAATATATCGTACTTACGTTACTTTAGCATGGCCATCATATCATAGTATTGCACTAGAAGAGCAGAACTGACGAGTGATGAGCTCGAGTCACTTGGGTGTCACGAACGCACGCAATTTTAAAATAATATCCGTATAGAGCACATGTAATTTTCGAGGGAGTCACTTTTACAGTGTGACAACTATTCAAGTATATGAAATAAAATCGTCATTTGCCTTTGGACTTTCCAACTACCTGCTTGACCGTGGTGAATGATGGGAATTGGTATGGGCATGCACACTCGCCTTGCTGTTGTCGGCAATTTGCACTTGAAAGTATCGCGGTACAGCGTGCTTGAGCGTAGAGCGCTTGTGAAGGCCTACTACACGAGAAATAACAGCCCAACTGAGGCTCGAAGAAAGTTTGCGGCGACTTCAACCTGAAGACGACCGGATCAAGTGTGCTAACAATCAGCAATTTGTTTTGCTAGTTTGAGGGAACGGGTAGCGTTCGTGATGACAATGTTGGCAAAGATGTCGTTCAAAAAGGATGAAAACGCCTGAAAACATCGAGAAGACACTCGCTGTGTCTCAAACCAGCCCCAGGAAATAGATCAGACGAGCTGCACAACAGGTGGGAATCAACCGGAAGACATTCTGACATGTTGTTGTTGAAGACCTGCATCTCTTCCCAGGCAAAATTCAAACTCATCAGCCATTACGCCCCAGAGCCATGGAACAGCGATTATAATTCGCCAACACAATTGTTCACAGAAATGATGAGCAGGACTTTGACGTGGATATGGTTAGGTTTAGCGAGACGCCCTCTTTCATTTGGATTGGTTCATCAATAAACAAAATCAGCACATTTGGGGGATTGAGAACCCGCATTTCACGATCGAGAAGTCTCTTCCAGTCACTGAATAATTGGTGCGATATTCCTTGATGGCACGGTGAGTATCGAACAGTATGTGTGGGTTTAGGAAGATGATTTCATCCCCATTATCCAAAGTGACCCTGACTTCGACAAGGTGTTGTTCATGCGAGATGGAACTCGACCCCATCGAGGCAGGAGAGTGTTTGATGTCCTGGTAGCGTGCTTTTGGGACCTCATTCTGGCTCTACGGTATCCAGAGGCCACTTACATGGGCTTCGATTGGCCTCCATATTCTCCGGATATGAAAGCACGCGATTCCTTCTTGTAGGGCTATAATAAAGGCAATGTGTACAGCAATAACCCCAAGACCATTGCTGAGCTGAGAACAATCATTCAGGAGGTCATCGACAGCATCGATGTTCCGACACTTCAGCGCGTCATGCAGAATTTCGCTTTTCGTCTGCCTCACATCATAGCCAACGACGGCAGGCATATCGAACATGTCATAACCGAAATCCTAATATTTGTAGTGGCGTTTACTTGTTGAATAATGAGTGTGAATGCCGTTGTTTGTAATTTATTTACGTTTTTTTGAAATAGTTCAATAATTTTCACCTTGTACAAAGATCTGCATCCTGAATACCGTAAGGGCTTATTTTCCTAAACAGTCGAACCGTGTTGGAAAATTTAAGAACATTGATTTAGAAAAATGCAGAAGGACATGCTGGAAAATTAGATTCGTTTCTAAAATATTCCTCACTTTCTTTGCTCATATTTATACGTTCTCATCCTCAGCATTTCTAAAAATAGAGAATTTGAAAGATGTTGTTGTTGTTGTTGTGGTCTTCAGTCCTGAGACTGGTTTGATGCAGCTCTCCATGCCATACGGTAAAGCTGCATGCCCTCGGGAAAAATTACGGCTGTAGTTTCCCCTTGCTTTCAGCCGTTCGCAGTACCAGCACAGCAAGGCCGTTTTGGTTATTGTTACAAGGCCAGATCAGTCAATCATCCAGACTGTTGCCCTTGCAACTACTGAAAAGGCTGCTGCCCCTCTTCAGGAACCACACGTTTGTCTGGCCTCTCAACAGATACCCCTCCATTGTGGTTGCACCTACGGTACGGCTATCTGTATCGCTGGGGTACGCAAGCCTCCCCACCAACGGCAAGGTCCATGGTTCATGGGGGGGATTTGAAAGATATGCTGCGGTATTTCAGAAGTGACGAACGTTTTATCTTCACAAACGTTTTATCTTCAATATTCTCCCAGCAAAGAGAATAAAAAAGACAAGATCTCAATCATAAGCAGAAACTACTACATAGCAGTACACTCCAGAGTAGCTGACACCACCAAAGTAACTGACAACCATTCTTAGCGGCTGCCACCCCCAGTAGCTGATAGTTGACACCTCCCAGTAAATGACATCTCTCAGTAGACAATACCTTCCTGTAGTGGACACGAGTCAGTAGCTGACACACCCCAGTAGCTGACAGCCACCATAGCTGAGACCTCCCAGTTGGTTATAGCCTATCTCAGTAGCTGAAAACTCCCCGGTAGCTGACTCAGCCAGGAGCTGCAACTCTTAGTAGGTAATACCTCCCTGTAACTGACATCCCCAAACATTTGATAGTCCCTATTGCTGACAGACTGCAGTAGATGACACACAACAGAATCTGAGACCGCCAGTAGCTGACACATCTTAGTTGCTGATACGCCCTTCTGTAACTGTCTTTCCCCGACGAACTGACACCACTTGTAGCTGCTGACACCTTCTACAGCTGACTCCCCACAGTACTTTGAGCCATCCAGTTGTTGGGACACCCCTACAGCTGAAACGCAAAGTAGCATATATGAAACAGTAACTGACATTCCACACAATTCCACACAAGTTTACATTACCTTCCCCCCCCCCCCCCACCATACATCTAGGAGATAGCCCCCATAACTGACGCACACAGTAGCTGTCATCCCAAAGTAACTGACACTCCTCTGGAGGAGACCTCTTAGTGGATGACATGGCTCTGTAGATGATGTGTCTCAACACATAACATGCCCCAGTGGATGAAATCACAGAAACTGACTCCATTCAGTAATTTAAACCCCAGTAGCAGACAAATTCCAATATGGTCAATCCTCAGAAGCTGACACCACATTGTAGCTGACATATCCCAGTGGATGGCACACCACATCTGTTCACACATCCAAGTAGCTGACTGCCAGTTGCTTACACCATCCAGAAGATGACACAGACAGTTGCTGTAACCCCTACTAGATAGCACCAAGTATCTTACAGCCCCTGTAACCGACAAATCACAATCGCTGACAAACCTCAGTAGCTGAAACATTCTGACATCTGACACAGATAAGTAGTTGACAACACCCCCTCCTTCCCACAAACAATCGACACAGTAACTGATGCAGCCCTCCAGTAGTTGACATAACACAGGAGCTGATACATGCCAGTTGTTGACATCTGCAATGGCTGACAATCCCACTAGTCTCAGTCACCACGTAATAGCATTACCTATCTAGAAGTAGTCATGCGAAGTAGCAGTCTTTACCAGTAGAAGCAACTCCCAGTCGCTGATACATTCTGGTAGCTTACGTCACCAGTACCTAACACTCCCAGTAGCTGGTATCCCTAGTAGCTCACCACCCCCTTCCCCTACCACAGTAGCTGTCACACGCAAGTAGCTGATACCCCTAATATCTGATATGTCCCAATGGCTAACAACCCAAGTAGCTAACACCCCCCCCCCCCTATTTACCACTTGCTGACAAGATCCAGAGACTCTCACCCACATGGTATGTGATCCCCTCAGTAACTGATATTCCTCCCATTACCTGACCCCAGTTGCTGTCACTCCAGCTAGTAGCTGACACCGCCTCCAATATTTAGAATCTTCTGAATCAACAGCTATAATTACTAACGGACTGTACGGTGTGGCAGAGGGTACTCTGTGTACTAGTGTAAGTTCCCCATTTTCCTACAGCATGAAAAGACTGAATGCTGGTGGGCCTCTGTGTGTGCTCATATCTTCCAGTAGCTGACACCTGCCTCCAGTAACTGACGTCTCTCTCCAGTAACTGACACCTGTCACCAGTATCTGCTACCAAATGTACTGTCGTACTGTGGGAAGAAATACAGTTGGCTGTGGGGGGCTCGCAGTCGATTTCACGTTCGTTGATTTCGGGCGTTATTCACTTGCGCTACTATTGGCAGTGTAATCTGTTGTAAGTAGTCGCTGATTATCTCTGGTAGAGCAACGTTAGTGGGGCAGTAAGACCCACGCAAACAGCGAGTGACAACGGACTAGAGAACACCACGTGGCGAGTTCTGCACGTAGTGGGTCAGTCGGCCATTACCTCTGTTTATGGAAAGAGTTGGTGTAACTCATGGAGACGGAGTTACGACAATGTACTGAGTATGACAGCCTTCTGCTCGTGCTTACTCATTTGTCTGGCTTTGATATTTCATACTGTGGGGGGCTGTTTTCTGGGAGCCACCCTGGATGTTTCGAGGACCAACAAATAACAGTCACATTGCGCGTTTTAGGTGCGTTTATGGTAAATATTTCTCACACCACGATACGCCCACCTCTACTGCTCGAGCTTGTTGGCTTACTGAAATATTTGTTTGAACAGCCTCTGTTGCTTTAGATTACTTATGTTTCTGAACAGTAGAATATTTGGCTGTATATGTAATTGTGTTTGTATTGGGGACTTCTGTGTACCAGTTTATTTGTGTTGGCTGTAGCCAGTGTGTAAGAACAGATTCAATGGTTTATGTTGATGTCAGATCTTCCAATTAATATGGCCGTCGGCTTTCTTGAGCAGTATCATTCTGGGAAAGTGTTCTGCAATAAACCATGGCAAAAGTTTTGCTGGTTAATTTGGGATCTTAATTGGTTTTAGAATTTTGCATTTAACCTTTTATTTTTTATTTCGTTTACTTCAACAGAAATTTTCTGTATTTCATGTATGTGTAAAATTTTTTTTTTGTAGATTTCTGTGTGTACTTACCATGGAAGGAAGCATTGTTAGTAAGACCTAATTGTCAAGTACAGCCTCTTAGAGGTAAGTGTGGTGTCACCGCCGGCCACCCCACTTGCTAGGTGGTAGCTTTAAATCGGCCGCGGTCCATTAGTACATGTCGGACCCGCGTGTCGCCACTGTCAGTGGTAGCAGACCGAGCGCCACCACACGGCAGGTCTCGAGAGACTTACTAGCACTCGCCCCAGTTGTACGGACGACTTTGCTAGCGACTACACGGACGGAGACTCTCTCATTTGCCGAGAATATAGATAGCATAGCCTTCAGCTAAGTCAATGGCTACGACCTAGCAAGGCGCCATTTATCCTTTGCTACGTATCTACTGAAGCATGTACAGTAACAAGACCAATGTTCACCAATTGTGGATTAAAGTTAAGTGTTCCAGAAGCTACGTACTTTTCTTTATAGCATTCATTACGTATCCTGTTTCAGACCTCACGCCAGCCTGCGTGAGTTAAAGCGCCTGCCTTTCGGTTACCCGTCACTGTGGACTGGCTGTCTTGTCAGTCCACATCATTTTTGGCGACGAGGATGGGATGGTCGTATTGTTCTAGTTTACTTGTGTCATGGCTTCGCCACAATCTCCAGATGTACTGTCCGACTTTTATCGCTTGCAGAATCAGCAGACGCAGGCGTTATTGGATGCCCTTGGACAGCTCGTCCGGGGTCAACGTGCAACGCAAAACGATGCGGCCGTCGCCGCTCCACCGCTACCGCACCCACAACATGCAGTTGCACCACCGTTTCGACACTTCAATGAGGCGATGGAAAGCTGGACGGAGTGGTCACGCCAATTTGGATTTCATCTCGCCGCCTATAGAATTCAAGGTAATGAGCGGCAGCCTCACTTATTAGCGTGTGTAGGGGTGCAAACGTACCGTGTGATAGTGAAATTGTTTCCCCGACGCGGCGTAGCAACTCTGTTCTACGAAGAAATTTTGTCTGCTTTAGATGCCTATTTCAAGGTATCAGTTAATGTAGTTACAAAACGGTATACGTTCTTTCGTACAAAACGTACGGCCGGTCAAACTAATCGGGAGTGGGTTGCAACTTTGCAAGGCCTTACAAGGGATTGTGCTTTCGAGTGTGAATGTGGACTCCCTTATTCAGATACTATGGTACGTGATGCAATTGCACAGAACGTTTCTGATGTTCGCATCCGGGAGCAAATTTTGAAACTAGTCAATCCCTCCCTTCAACAAGTGATAGACATATTGGATAGGCAAGACACACTTGACTTTGCTCAAGAGTCATTTGAAACTTCGCCAGCCGTGTGTCACATTAGCCGGCCCGCCAGCGAGCTGCACGGAACTGTAAACAGCCCTCGCGCCTGTCCGTGCAGCTGCCGCCACGATCTCAACCATGTGTCCTGCGGCAGCAAGCAAATGCAGTGAAATCATGCCCGCGGTGTGCTACTAGACATTCGCGTGAACATTGCCCGTCATGCCACGCTATTTGCTTCTTCTGTAATAAAAAAGGACATGTTCAGAGTGTTTGCCAGAAGAAGCTCAGATCGGACACTAAAAACCATTCCAGGCCCTTTGCTTCGCGCCGGAATCGAACCAAGAATACTCAGTCTCGTGAACCTTCGCCCATGAAAATTCATGTAGTTAATTCCACTCCGCCCAGTGCCACTCTCTCTAACAGTGACTGTGTTCTTCCCACAAAAAGTGTGCGTCGACATCGAAGGAAATCACGTCAAGTCGCGAGTGCTTCTGTACGGGTGTCTGTTCAAATTGCACGAGACAGTCGCTCTTGTCGTCAACAGGACAATAAACTTTTTGTAGAGTTGGACATTAATGGCAACGTGATCCCATTCCAGCTCGATATAGGAGCTGCAGTTTCATTGATCAATAAAGACACGTACAAACAACTGGGCACACCTCCCTTGCGTGCCGCAAATGTTAAGCTAACTACATATTCAGGTCACACGATTCCTTTGTTAGAACAGTGCAGCCTTCTTGCAACATACAAGGGACAAACACAACTTGTGTCATTCTACGTCCTTCGTTCTTCTTCTGCAGTGAACTTGTTTGGCTTAGATTTATTTCAGTTGTTTAACTTGTCTATAGTAAATCAGGTCCTGTCAGTGAACCAGACTGTGCCTTCCGCCAGTGTTTCTAGTCTATTTGAGGAATTTGCAGACATTTTTGCACCGGGCCTAGGTTGCGCTAAGAACCATAAAGCACTTTTGGAACTGCAAGTAAACGCGCAACCGAAATTTTTCAGAGGGCGCAATGTTCCCCACGCATTGCGTGCTGAGGTCGCAAGAACGTTAAATGATTTGGAGTCACAAGGTGTGATTGAATGTGCGCAATGCCTCTTCCATATCAGCTCCGCTTCATCGTTTACACCGTCAAGGTGTTCCCTTCGTCTGGACGACGGAATGCGAACGCGCCTTTCGCCAGTTGAAATCGGCGTTGCTTTCAAATACTTGCCTTACGCCATTCGATCCCCAGAAACCCATTTTGTTGATGGTAGATGCATCAGAATTCAGGATCGGTGCTGTGCTTGCGCACAAAGATGGATCGCATGATCGCCCTATTGCCTTTGCGTCAAAATTGCTCTCGTCTGCGCAAAGAAATTATTCACAGATAGAGAAAGAAGCTTTGGCTCTCGTATTTGGTGTTAGTAAGTTTCATGAATTCTGGTATGGTCGTCACTTTACCATCATCACAGACCACAAACCCTTGACATCACTTTCCGAACAAGCCTGTACCTCCACGTACAGCGCAGAAATTCATTCGCTGGTCTATTTTCCTCTCGCAGTACCGCTACGATATCTTGTATTGGTCCACTGCTAAGCACGGAAACGCTGATGCGTTGTCCCGTTTGCATGTTCCTTGGTGCGGAAACCGATAACGTGGTCGAATCGTTTCCGATTGATTGTCGTCGTGTGGCTACAGCCACAGCTGTGACCCTGTCCTTGCTACAGTTTTGCGTTTTGTTGCTACTCAATGGCCCTTGTCCAAGTCACGGATCGAGGATCCGTTGGTTTGCCGATTTTTTGCTCACAAGGAGAGACTTTTTGTTCGACGTGCTGTTTTGCTGTTGCGTTCTGATAATGATCAGTCCAGAGTCGTGGTTCCACGTTCGTTACAGTCCTCTGTCTTACAGCTTCTCCACCAAGGCCATTGGGGTATAGTGCGAACGAAACAACTTGCTCGTCAGCACTGTACTTTGCTCGGAATCGATGCTGCGATTACGAATATGTGCTCTTCTTGCATGGCGTGTGCCGAACCACAATCCGCATCACCGCGGAAATTCTTTATATGGCCGAAAGCCACTTTCCCTTGGCAATGCTTACACATCGATTTTGCTGGTCCATTCTGGAATGCTCGATGGTTGGTTGTGGTCGATTCTTTCAGTAATTTTCCTTTTGTTGTCCGCATGTCTTCCACGACGTCCCCTGCCACCATCCACGCATTATCTGCTATCTTTTGCATTGAAGGTCTTCCGCAGACTATTGTTTCCGACAATGGACCACAATTCATGTCCGCAGAATTTCAGTCATTCTGCAAGGCCAATGGTCTTCAACATCTGACATTCGCGCCGTTTTCGCCTCAGTCAAACGGTGCCGCTGAACGATTGGTCCGGACTTTCAAGTCACAGATGTTGAAGTTGAAAGAGTCGCATTCTCGGGAGGACGCGTTGTTGCTCTTTTTGTCTTCGTATCGCTCTCAGCCCCGAGATGGTCGCTCGCCGGCTGAGTTGCTCCACGGTCGTCCTCATCGAACCTTGATGTCTTTGCTGCATCCGCCGCATCAGGTTCCTGTGCAGCGGCAAACTCCTGTTTTTGCTCCAGGCGACGTTGTATTCTATCGCAACTATCGAGGTTAACGGCGTTGGCTCGCAGGGCGCATTCTTCGCTGCCTCGGTCGCGCGATGTATTTGGTTTTGGGGGTCTCTGGTGAGGTGCGTCGGCATCTCAATCAGCTGCGCCTCTCGTCGCACGGGTTCTGCCGCTCCCCGTCTGCTTTCAGCGACGGTGCCGTCCGGTCAGCGCCTTGGGGACCCATCTACTGGCTCACCTCATCCCCAGGTGTTACCGACGATGCCTTCCATTTTGCCCCATGACGACGCGCCGCCGCCGCCGCCTGTTCTCCCGCCGGCGCCGCTCGCAGTGGACGAGTCGCTGCAGCCGCCAAGCGCCTCCCTGGGTCACGCGCCTCCGATCGCTTCCCGTGACCAGCAGTCCTCCGCCATGGACCTCTTGCCCGCTCCGGACCACATGGCGTCTTCGCACGTCGGGTACCCCGACGCGATGGAGGTCGACCCTTCGGCCCCTCCTGTCTCTTTACGGGCGTATACACCGCATGTTGGAGTGCATCCTGGACTAGGTTTTCAGGCGTTTCCTAGCTCCCCTCGGACCGAATGGCCGGGTGCGGGTGGCACAGCCTCGCCTGTTGTTAGGCTCCCCACCTCATCGCATACGCCAACATGGGGTCCTCCCCACGGCGGGCGGAAGCCTTATAACACGACCGTTCGCCGATTTGCGGGGGAGGAATGTGGTGCCACCGCCTGACACCACACTTGCTAGGTGGTAGCTTTAAATCGGCCGCGGTCCAATAGTACATGTCGGACCCGCGTGTCGCCACTGTCAGTGATAGCAGACCGAGCGCCACCACACGGCAGGTCTCGAGAGACTTACTAGCACTCGCCCCAGTCGTACGGACGACTTTGCTAGCGACTACACGGACGGAGACTCTCTCATTTGCCGAGAATATAGATAGCATAGCCTTCAGTTAAGTCAATGGCTACGACCTAGCAAGGCGCCATTTATCCTTTGCTATGTATCTACTGAAGCATGTACAGTAACAAGACCAATGTCCACCAATTGTGGATTAAAGTTAAGTATTCCAGAAGCTACGTACTTTTCTTTATAGCATTCATTACGTATCCTGTTTCAGACCTCACGCCAGCCTGCGTGAGTTAAAGCGCGTGCCTTTCGGTTACCCGTCACTGTGGACTGGCTGTCTTGTCAGTCCACAACAGTAAGCTTGTCATTTTCCTTACGTAATTGTTTGGTTCATAACAGAAGGTTGTTCCCCATGTGGTTTGGCCAAATTACTGTCAGATCTTATTCCATGATCGTTTATTAAGTTTACATATATCAAATTATATCCAGCTTTCTGGTCTATGAAACATTACCTTTGCCACTATTATACGTTCTCGATAGTTTGTAAATTTGGTTAAAGATAAAATTTGACATTTTGTGGCAAATTAAGGGGCCTTTAGCTTACAATTTCTCGCGAAGGTGGTCAATAACATTTGCTTAACTTCTTTGTTTTGCCTATGTTTCCCCTAAGTGGAGTTTGTTAACAGCCCTACTTAATCTTTTGAGCTTCGCGGCCGTTTCTCAGCGGCTGGTGGCTGCGGGAGGCTTGTTGCTGTTACGTACCGCCTTGGTGTTAATTTGCTCAAAGGCACACCCGCCCTAGCGTGTTTTGCGGTCCCTGGTAATAAATTTTAAATTAAGTAGTGTGTGTATTACTTAATGTTCTGATCTATGGAACTTTATTTAAAGTTTTCCTTAAGGTTCTACATCTCCTCAGGAATATGCTTATATATGTTTTGAATTTTGAGTAGCTAAGTTTCTTCTAAACTTGCTTAAGCAAAGGTACTGTTTTGATTATTATCTTATACGGGTATTTAGGAATCATTTAAGCACAATCACTGGTCTGAGCCCAAATTTGGATTGTACTTGCCTCACGTGTGGACAACCTTAATCAACTCTGTTGTTTTGTACTTGATAAAATGTCCAGTAGGTTGTATGCTGATTTTAGCTGTATGTTTCCCCTCGTGTGTGTTAAGAGCCGGTTTGATTTTAAAAAATAAATAATTACTTTTTCAGAAATCCTTTGAAGGCCTTAAGTAACTTTTTCTTACATTGTCTCAAAGACATCTTTGCTGTTGCAGTTTGAGCAGCTTCTCTTTTATAAGGAAGGAAGTTCGATTTTTTTTTGAAAAGAATACTGGTTTAAATTTATCCTGGCACTGTTTTTTGTGTATTGTTGAGGTAAAATTATTTGTTTAGGCTCATTACTGCTGTAAGGAAGTAATTACCGGTACAGTATTGCTCATAATTATTTGTGATTATTGTATCAATTTAGTCATGCTATTATGTGCTGGCTAAATGAATGCAACCATTCAAACAACAGATGAAGCTTTTCTGGGTTCGTACCTCCATGCTCTCCTTGTCCTACGCATCCTGTGTTGGGGGAATTCATACTCTTTTGTTGCACTGTGTTCAAACTATCCTCGATTTTTATCGTTAGTAAAACACACACACATAACATACATGTTATTGACGTCAGTGCTGGAAGTTGCTAAGTGAAAGACAGAGAGAAAATGGGAGACGATGTATATCAGTTCGCTAATTCTGTGATTCAGGAAGTACAAACAGTATGTCACAGAGGGAATGGGAAGGAAAAACCGCTATTAAATATTACTTTAAACAGAGCATTTATTATAAAATTTTGTCTCATACTATGTTTCCTTCATTAACATATATAACAAACATACATACTTACCATTTATTTACACATCCACTGTATGAGCAATTACTATAGATTGTTAAATATACATCAGAAAGTATACATGCCGATTCTCGGTAATGAGCGTGTAAATTCAGTTGCCTCAAACTACTATTTACAATTTACATTTCCACATGTTTATATTATTTACACTGAACAGGTATCTGCTTCCTGTGCAGATAAAAATAATGTATGTTGTTTAGTAGTAGAAATAACTTGTTGCTAAATCGCACAGTGGTTTTTACTTCGGAATCTAGCACATGTTGCCTGTAATCATCTATGTTAACCTATTAATGGTGATTGTTTTAAGCCTTCTGCTCTGCACATTACGTCCCCAGACTCAGTATTGAGAGCGTGCTCTTTTATGTACACCAACAAATTTTGTAATAGGTCCAATTTCAAGTTCATCTTTCATTTAACCTACTTTCTTCATACTGACACATAGGATGCTACCAGTGTTATTATCAGAGTAATGTGAAGTTTAAAACCACCTATAAAGATCACTTTTAATATCATCATCGATAATGCAGATGGTTACGTGATATATTACTCTATCAGTAAAGACGAAAAGCATTTTAAGGTTTTGTGACTCATACTTTTTCAACATGTAGCTATAATGAAGGCAAATGCAGCGTCTTGGGAATAGGTAAAATAGCCATTTTTACTGCACTCGGTGTTTCAAAGGTCACTTTAAGACTGCTCAGTTCTGTGCCAACTATATTTTTGTTAAAATGAAAGCTTCTTTAATAAAATGGTTTGGAAATTAAAGCAGCTACACTAAATCCGCCTTCAAAAGTTCTTGCTAGTATTATGACCATGTATCACACCCATTGCGCCGTTTTCCCGACCTAATCATTATTCATTTTTTTCGTGGGAAAAACAGCCTGTGAGGTGGCAGTTAAATAAGCTTACTGGTCTTTACTGTTCTGATATGTCTCTGTATGTGCTTTACACCTACCTTCGTCACTTACAGGAGCCTGAAAACTATTTTTGTGGTAGTCAGAAAGTGGTGGAGAACATACTGGCCATAATTTCTAGTCTGCAAATCCACATCAATCAGCGAGACACTGAAATGTTCCTACATGCTCTTTACTGAGTGGGATCAGGAACAATGGCTACAAATAAAAGTTTTGAATTAATGTATTTAGTAAAAGTTTAGTCACGCAAAATATAACAATATTGTTAATAATAATAACAATAATGATGTCCCTGTCAGAAACATCACTATTAACAGTTCAGAGGTGAACTATACAGGAAGTTGCCGGTAAAATGGCCTAACATCCTGACCTCTAATCACCAAAAGTTAATTGCTTGTTTTAAAAGTTGAAAATAATCTCGGAACTTGCCTCTTAGTTTTGTCAACATTACGGACGTCACAAAAAAAGCTACTTCCATGAAGCCTAAGCGATCCAGGGCGGCATAGAGTCCTCGCGAATTCACTTCTTACATCTATCGAAAGTGCTTTTGATAGGCACTGATCACTGACATCATCCCAGGCACATCACACGCAGGCATTTGGCTGACGAAGTCAGACTGATATCTCACTTCGAAGTATTTCTTCTCAATGTCGCTCTGGCTGTATTCACATCTGCTATCAACTGTTCTAGACACAGGTCGGAACAATTAAATAAATTCTTTCTCGGACATGTACTACTTAAAGTTTCTGTCGTTTAATAATTCATGATCATCTTCATTTTGCTATAATTGCTGAAAATGTTTTACCTCAACTGCATTGAAACATTGTTGGTTAGAATTTTCAGAATTGAACTGACAGTAGAACACGACCTCTGAACTGCCTCTTAAGGTTCCTTGTACCCATAGCTGCTTACAGTACAGTCGTTTGGTATTGTACCGTGAATGTAATCGAATACTGTAACTAGAAATATCTATTACAAATACAAATAACACTTAAACTATCATGAATAAGGATTCTTTCGTTCCAAATTTAGTTTTTAGTAAATAACTAGAAAACTAATAGAGATAGCTAATTGTTGTCACAGGTATAAGGTTCTTCGAGCAGACTGAGGGTACATTCATCTTTCTGAGTCCAATATTTAACCCCTTCAATTTTTCTTAAAAACACCAATATTTACCAAAATATTGCTCTTATCAAGTTGAGACCTACAACTTTTAATTGTGATATACATTTTCACATCCTGAGCAATTTTTCGGTTTCTAGGTTTTCTATTTATTTTTTTCTTAAAATAATATTTTAGCGAAACATATTCATTTGATCATTCTGCAATATCACATTGTTAGCATTAACATTGTGAGGCATACACTGACAAAGATTGGAAAAGTTATTTTAATTTCGCTCTTAGATTATGGTTCAATCCTCTTTATATTAAGCACAGGAACGTTATGTTGACATAACGCTGGTAGTAATGAATTGGAGTAAGCCCCAACACATTCGCTCGCCTCTGTGCCTCTTGCAATGATGCAGCACTTGCTTCGCCTCTAGCTAAAATTTGGTGTTGATGACTAGTACGTTACCTGCAGTTCCCAAACAAATTCTGAAGATGCATCATAAAGGCGAAATGAATACATAAAACTTATGCTGTCATCTAAAACACAGTCAGGTTGTCTTACTGGATATGAAATACTAAGGCTGCTGCACCACAGCCTGTAACACCTATTTTGTACCTGTATCGATATTTCTATGTCAGTTTGTAGTACTGATTATGTACAACATTGTATTTGTCATGGAAATTCTTTGACTATGTGTACATGTTTCAGTTATGTAAAACTTTTAAACGAAGTTGTTTAAAATTATGCTTGTGAATTTAAATAACTATTGAAATGATTGTTATGTAATGTACTATAAATGACTTGGTCCATAATTATGGAACTTAGGGTTAATCGTAAAAGATGTAGCGAAGCCCTGCAGCGACGGAAGTAGCTTGGCGGAGTGGAAAAGGCGTGGATGGCGCGCAAGCGGCAACCCTTCCTTTGTGATGGGTTAGGAGTCTGGGCTGAGTAGTGCTGTAGTTAACACGTCGCTAGCATCAGCGGATCGAAGTGGCTCATATTCTTGGTGTTTTGAGGCCAGAAGAGCTTAAGGGCAGTATTTATGGGCCTCGGATGCTGAATTTGGTGACACCATTATCATGGCATCGATTTTGGCCGTGTAAAAATATAATTCCAATGCCAAGAAACGTGAGGCCAACAGTATTACTATGATTGCATCACAGGCAGGTTAACAGCCACTGCAAATAACGCCACCAGTACCACAAGCCTTCCAATAAATTGTTTATATTTGGCACTCTGTAAATGATCAGTATTTGTGAAATTTGGTGGATTTCTTAATAATAATCGTGGTGCTACTAAAAACTATATCTTACACCACTGATTATCCCAAATCACAGGCCCGGACAAGAATACTATCCTAGTAAATTTAATTCCGAGTGTCCTAATTTATTATGAGATAGTGATTGAACTTCAATGTAATGTTGTGTTGTCTTTTGCACAGCCAATTATATTTTCAGTACGACAAAAGGATGCTTATCAAAGCACATTTGTTATAAACAGTTATACTTTTTTGTGCTTTACTTAATTAGTAATTAATGATAAAAATACCTACCATTCTTCATGCATACTGGTGTACTTTTGTTAATGAGCAAAGTCCTTCAAACCATGAAAGTTTAAGGGTCCTCATGTACTAGGCTAGTTAGTTAATGAAGCAATGCAAAGGTTCCTTCATAGCCAGGGTATCTAGTCTTTAATTGTGCTTATTTGCATCAAACCGAGTTTAAGAAAGAACTATTTACTGCGTCATCTATTCTAATGCAACTTGATTAATGCATAGCCGTAGAGACCCTGTACTAATGAATGATCACTAGCAGACACCCTGATTTAAATTCAGAGACATTTCAAGGTTCTCTCAGTTCAATATTGCTACCAGTTTCATGTGTGTCGGTAATTCGTTTTGTAAACTATTGCACCTAGTTCATTTAAGTTACTTGTTGTTGAGAGGCATATGTTGCTGCTTACTATCTCATTATCCATTTTTTTGTGTGACTTACTAGTTAGTAGCACCTTTATCTGCAAGGTTAGGTTACTGTGTTGTAGTGTGAACAGGTATAAAGAAAGAGTTAGGGTGTGTGTCATGGAAGGTTAGGTTAGCCTTAGCCCTGCCTTCTACTTTATCATTTTGCCTGACACAAGAATGCCTAATTAGGTCGCCACAGGTTTTAATATATAATGTTACAACTTGCTTTTGTGGTGGGAGGACGTCTGTTCCCTACCCACCTGTTTACTGTTAGTTTGCTGGAATATTTCGGAAAGAATCCCAGTTTCATTGTCCTGTCTCCAATAGGTTATCTCACGGTCAAAACTTTCAAAAATTCCTCGCAGCGGAATAACTTTAGCACTGATAGACGTTGCTTATATGAAAAAATTCGATTAGTTTTTTAAATCAGTTTATGTAGTAATATTGTTTTAGATTCGTGTAATATGTAAAATAGTTTTTCTTATCATTTAGGGTCTAAAACAACTTCTTTGGTTCCTTAGTATTGGAGAGTGGTGAGATTTCCTATGGACGTAGGACTTAATTTGAATGAAGATCGTGAACATTATTCCGGTGACTAGTTTCAGGTGAGAACAGTCAAATAAATGCGTACTTCACTGTAAAAAATAATACAGACTGAAATCACACTTTGTCATATTGCGATAAGAATGAGTTACGCTACAATGAGCTGCTATCTAAAAGTATTGTTGTCATATGTATACGTATTAACAACATGCAGCGTTAATAGATTTACATGCTTCTCGGGACACTGTTTTCAGCAGTAAAACTAGAAAATCTTTGCCATCTCTCTTATCTTCCGAAGTCAGCCATTCATAATCAGAACAATGAATGCTGTAGGTCTTTCAGTGAAGCCTTCGTTCCGTTTTTCAAAAACATGAACATGTTTCAGCTTTTCACAGAATTTAAAGTTAACTTCCTTACACAGTTTCGTGTATGCTCACGCATAAAATTTCTTTTCCTCATTGACACTAACTTCCATTTGAACTCTTTTCTTTAATTCCCGTCCAAATAATCTCTCTTGAAAAGTCTCCTGTTTCCTTTCCAGTTCATCAGCGACAGTTGATTTTAAGATGTTGGTTCCTTAGAATTAACTCTGTTCTTCAAAAGATCTTACAGTCATCCAAGATACATATAGGCTCTATAAAACCGAAGTCCACTGTATATCACACGATTACATATTCAGATTCTAAACTGAGACTCGAGAGAAAACCATTCGAAATAATCTTTCGCATTTTGCTGCAGTACAACCAGTACGATAACATTATTAGCTTAGTCGATGTAGCTCAGCCTACCGCTGCAGTATTTTCTCTGCTGCAGCGTACAGATATCTCTGTGCTCCATCGGAAGGAGGGTACTAACCCACAAATGCTCCGTTTCTTGGTCAAGGGAGTGTACTAGACTGAATGAAAGACAGATTGAATAAACAGAGTCACTAAGTTAAAAAGCCTCAGAAATATATTTTGATGCAGAGTTGCCGTGAATGTCCATTTTCTGCGTATTTTTCAGGAAGACGACTCTGCTTTCTCTAGTTGCTTACAGAAAATGCAACACTAGGAAACACATGCTTAAGCTACCAGGTGAATAACTGAAATGTGTAACGTTGTTAACACTAAAATGTGACAAATTTTTCAGATTTGCTCTTTTTTATGCACATAGGATAAATTTTTGAAAAATGACAGTTACGATGATACAACAACAGTGCCTTCCTTGACTAGAAGCTCTGCTTGTATAACCAAACCTCCCACCTGAGTCAGCAGGATAAGAACTTGCATATTCACCCTCCCGGAATATTCATTTATCGTGTGAAACATTTACTAATAAGATTACCACAGGCACCCCTCTATTGCATCGTCTTTATGTCCCTGATTCCCAAGAAGAATGGTCTCGAAAGAAAGTGTGTCCTCAAGTTATCTCTGCATTTTTCGCAGAAGGCCGCACGTACGCAGACAGAGCTCTCGTGGAAGATAAGTTATTTAGGTTGTAATTAATTGTAGTTGAAGACTTTTGACTAATTAAATGCGTTCTTTAGTGTACTCTTCAAGCTCACCATGAAAAGTTTATCTCTGATTTGCGTAGTGTTGTAGTAATCGCGAAAAGTTCGTTTGTTTACTTACTGCTGCTTGGGCCTAATTTTTCGAGTATGTAAATTTAGCGTTATACCACAATCGTAAGTGCATTTGCTGTAGTTTAACTGATTAAATACGTTCATTAGGGTGCCTTTCAAGCTCACCATTAAAGGTTTTCCTTTTATTTGCGTATTGTTCCAGTATTTGCGAAAAGTTCGTTTTGTTTGTATTTCGCGGCTTTGCCTTACTTTCCGAGTGTGCATATGTAGCGTTATACCGAAATCGTAAGTGCATTTGGTACAGATTAACGCCATTCAAAGTTTTCTTTTATTTAGGTATTCTTCCATTTATCGCAAAAAGTTCGTTTTGGTTGCATTTGGCTCGTCAGGCCTATTTTGATCGTGCAGATTTAGCGTTACACCACAAATTTAAGTGCATTTGGTAATAGTTTACTTACATATTAGTTTCCAAAACATATTTAGTGTCCTTTTGCATCTGTATTTCATATATTATCGTTATCACTTAGTAAATCTCTTAACTAATTTCCAAACTGCCATGGATACTATGTGTGTGAGCTGCAGTGGAAAAGTTAGTTCAGGGGTTTTGTGCTGCTGTTGTGACCGGTGGTTTCATTGGGGAAATTGTAGCGGCGTGGGAATTGGGGAAGCAAACGAGACTCTTCCATTCTCTTGCAGGGTTTGCTCAAGAGATAGGATTATAGCTGAACAGGAGGAGAAAACTAGAGCCCTTCAGGCTGATTTGGACAGAGCGAGGGAGGAACTGAAGAGGTTAAGGGGGGAGGAGGGTAAATCGCAGTGGGAAACGGTATCTGGGAACCGGGGCCAGAGAAAGAGGTCAGTGTCTGACAGTTTCCCAATTGGCACAACCAATAGATCTGCCTTGCTATCACAGTTAAGTAAGGAAGAGGCTCCAGTAGAAGTAGATGTAGTTAAGATGCAACAGAATCTCACTAGGAAACCAACTGTTTCAAAAAAAAAGTATAAACTAAGTGGAAAGTCGTGTTGCTAGGTAGCAGCCATGGGAGAGTTGTGGGCCAGATTTTGCAGGAAAAATTAGATGACAGGTATTAGGTCACAAAATTTTTCAAGCCAAGTGCAAGACTTTGCCAGGTGGTAGAGGATATAGGTTCTTTGTGCAAGGGATTCATGAAGCAGGATCATGTGATGATAGTGGGTGGAGTGGGAAACAGTATTGATAGGGATCAGGGCTACAGCATTGAGTGTGACCTGGTGAAAATAGCCTCGGCAATGACCCATACCAATGTTGGGCTGATGCCTGCTTTCGTACGGCATGATCAGCCCTAGTTGAACCGCTCTGTCAGGAGGGTAAATATGGAGTTGGATCAGTTGTGTAGGGCAGCCACTCTGTCAGACATTGGATTGGTTCCTGTCGAGGCTATTGATAGGGGGATTTCACAAGGCATGTCCTACATCTCAATAGGAAAGGGAAGGGTTGTTAGCGAAATCCATAAGGTGGGACACTTGTACTCATGGATGTACCTCTTTTTTAGACTAATATCAGTGTCCAATGAGAAGTTCAGGCAAGCAGGTGCTAAAGAGGTCAAAACTCACAAAATTCTCACAACAGGAAAGTAAATAATAATGTTACCATACTTAACCAAAATATTGGTTGATTAAAAAAAATAGATTCTCACAAAAGTAAAGTAAAAAATAATGTTACCATTTTTCACCAAAATATCCCGGGATTGAAGAATAAAGTAGATGAGCTCCTGGTTTGTTTAGATGACATTGAATCTGAAAATGTAATATGTATACTATGCCTGTCTCAGCATCACATTGTGTTTGATATGGATAACGTAAGTATCAGTGGTTATTAACTAGCTGCAGATATGAGTAGAGAGAATAAAGTGGGAGGAGGAGTTGCCACATATATCAAAAGTTATCAATGTGTAGAAACATTAGATAGAAAAAAAGTTTTGTCTAGAGCAACATATAGAACCATGTGCCTCTCCACTTAATCTGAAGGAGGGCTCTTTTATAATTGTAACAGTGTATACAGGTCCCCTTCAGGAAACTTTCATTTATTCCTGGAAAACTTGGATGCGTTGTTGTGCTATCTGTCAGATAGGGGAAAGCAAATTATTATTTGTGGGGACTTCAATGTTGATTCACTGAAAGAGTGTAATAGGAAGGATGACCTGGAAGTCTTGCTCGGTTCTTTCAATTTGACATCTGTCATTAATTTTCCTTCTCAGGTAATAAAGGACAGCAGCTCATTGATTATTCTTATAAACCAAGATAGGTTTAAAAACATTAATTCTTGTCCTGTTGAGAATAGGTTTTCTGATCATGATGCTCTGCTAGTTACAGTATATGACATAGCTCCATTCAGTAATTCAAAAGTACCCTCCAAAGTTGTGTGCTCAATTACTGACTCAACAATTAGAAATTTCAGAGAAAATCTTCAGCAGTTAGACTGGGATGAGGTGCACAAGGAACACAATGTTAATTAAAAATATAACTTATTTCATGATACACTTGTAAGAGAATTTGAAAACTGTTTCCCCAAGAAAGTAGTTAAATCTAATTATAAGAAACCAAGCAAAAACCTTGGCTTACTAAAAGAATAAAAATATCTTGCAGCCACAAAAGGGAACTGTATCTAA
Organism: Schistocerca piceifrons; assembly: GCF_021461385.2. Classification (NCBI taxonomy): domain Eukaryota; kingdom Metazoa; phylum Arthropoda; class Insecta; order Orthoptera; family Acrididae; genus Schistocerca; species Schistocerca piceifrons. The sequence continues at coordinate 768,041,066 of NC_060140.1, read as the reverse complement.
CAACAAGAAAGAGTAATGACCCAGAAACAGCCAAATATTATAAAAACTACTGTGCTACATTAAGAAAGGTTATTAGAAAGTCCAGAAAAATGTGCATCATGTCTGAGATTAATAGCTCTCATAACAAAATCAAAACAATTTGGAATATTACTACAAGGGAGACAGGACAACCAAGAGTACAGGATGAAGGCATCATCATCAAAGCGAGTGGAAACTTGATAAACAACAAGCCGGAAGTCGAAAACATTTTGAATAATCATTTTTTAAATGTTATAGAGAAAATAGGATAAAAATGTTCGTTAGAAGAAGCAAGGCTGTTAATGGAAGAGGCCTTACCCACACCATTTGATACAATTGAAATTCCACCCACCTCTCCATCTGAAATTAGGAAGTTAATAAACTCTCTCAAGAATAAAAGCTCTCATGGATTTGATGGCATTTCCAGCAGGATAATAAAAGCTTGTTCCCAAGAAATAAGTGGGATTCTTAGCCTCATATGTAATAGCTCTGAAGCAGGGTAATTTCCCGGATACACTGAAGTATGCCATTGTTAAACCACTGCGTAAAAAGGGGAATACGTCTGATGTCAACAACTACCGCCCAATCTCCCTTCTGACTGCCTTCTCCAAAATTCTTGAAAAAGTAATGTATTGTAGAGTAGCTTCACACCTTTATAAAAATAAAGTATTAACAAAATGTCAGTTTGGTTTCCAGAAGGGTTTTTCAACGGAAAATGCTATATATACTTTCACTAATAAAATATTAAATGCTCTGAGTAACAGGAAGTGACCCGCTGGTATTTTTTGTGGTCTATCAATGGATTTTGATTTTGTAAATCATGGAATACTTCTAGATAAGATCAAGTAGTGTGGTACGAATGGGACAATGCTCAAATGCTTTAAATCATACCTAACAGGAAGAGTGCAGAAAGTTGAAATAAACAGTTCACATAATATCTCAAACTGGGGAACAAGCAAGAATGGGGTGCCACAAGGTTCAGTCTTGGGTCCTCTGCTGTTCTTAATGTATATTGATGACTTGCCGTTCTATATTCACGAAGATGCAAAGCTGGTACTTTTTGCCAATGATACAAGTATAGCTATCACACCCAACAGGCAAGAATTAACTGGTGAAATTGTAAACGATATTTTTCAGAAAATCATTAAGTGGTTTTCTGCAAATGGGCTCTCATTAAACTTTGACAAAACACAGTATATACAGTTCGACACAGTAAATCGAATGACCCCATTAATAAATATAGACTTCGATCAGAAGTCGGTAGCTAAGGTAGAATATTCAAAATTTCTAGGTGTATGCATTGATTAGCGGTTGAACTGGAAAAAACAAACTGAGGATCTGCTGAAACGTTTGAGTTCAGCTACTTATGCTATTAGGGTCATTGCAAATTTTGGCGATATACATCTTAGTAAATTATCTTACCACACCTATTTTCATTCTCTGCTTTTGTATGGCATCATATTCTGGGGTAACTCAACATTGAGTAAAAGAGTGTTCATTGCACAAAAGCGTGTAATCAGAATAATTGCTGGAGCTCATCCAAGATCATGCTGCAGACACTTATTTAAAGAGCTAGAAATCTTTACTGTAGCCTCACAATATATATAATCACTTATGAAATTTGTTATTAACCGTCAGAACGAATTCAAAAGTAATATCAGTGTACATGGCAACAACACTAGGAGAAAGGATGATCTTCACTACTCAAGGTTAGATCTAACTTTGGCTCAGAAGGGGGTAAATTACGCTGCCACAAAAGTCTTTGGTCACTTACTTAATAGCATCAAAAGTCTGACAGATAGCCATATAGCATTTAAAAGGAAATGAAAAAATTTTTTAATGACAACTCCTTCTATGCATCAGATGAATTTCTGGATATAGTAAGTGGGTAATTTCCCAACCCCCCCACAAGAAAAAACATTGAATGTCATGTAATATTTTGTGTAATGTAATATCTTGTATGGACACCTTTTATTAACCTGACACGTTCCACATCATTACGAAGTGTCGTATTCATGATCTATGGAACAAGTACTAATCTAATCTAATCTCTAATCTCTAATCTAAGAGAGAGGATCAAAATATGGACATATATTTGGTAAAGGAAGCATATTATTGGCAAACAGCAAGAAATACAGATGACTAAGGCCCCCAGATTTTCAGATACCGGAATCAAGATAATGTAACAAATATTGTTTCATTGTGATCTCACAAAGAGTAGTGTAACATAAAGATACTCTACTAAGGCGCATGGAGAAAAAAGTAGTGTTGTTTATTTGCAGGGTAATGTTGGTCACCCTGTCAATTGACCTTTTTTCTTCTTGATAAGTACAACCAACGGTGGTCTTGAAATTTTACAGGTATCTTTCGAGCCATTTGGTCAGTTTTAGTTTGGATCTTGAGGAAATAAGAGCGTTTATTGTGAGCTAAGCCACTGAACAGGACACAGTAAGTTGGCTGTTTCACTGATTCTGCCAACGTACTACTGATTATACAGCACGAAGATAAATCGTATTGTGCATCACATAATTGTTGGATGAAATCAGGTATTTGGGGTTCTGGCGTTCAACCCACGAACTGTCCATCACTGATTAATAGCCCGTTCTCAAGCCTCACGTCTAAATTTACAAATTACATATTGTACAGAAAATACTTACATACAGTACACATGTACATATTATAAGTTTTTATATGATTACAACCATACCATGTCTGTCGCCGCACCTAGTTACACATCACGTTGCCAAAAGGCAAACCGTGAACAGCAAGTAAGTCCATTGATGCGGTTACCTATGCGTCTACTGTTTCACCTAAACGACACAATTTAACTGACAAATATAAATTTTAGTGGTCGGTAGGACATCTTGGTAAGTGTTGCCCTCATGCAGGTGCACATGGATACATGGCCGCCTCTTAGTTCGCTATGGTGCTGCCGCATCGAGTGCCATTTATTGAGAGCCTTTTATAGTATATGATATCTGCTTAGTGTCAGAAGGAATAAAATAAAATTTGTTGAAAGACAAAAAAGTTTATGTAACCTTTGGCAACAAATCTCCACTTACACAAGGAATAAACAATACGCAACACCATACTAAACATCATACAGCACAATCATTATCATCGCTGCGAAAGCTGCATTCAAAGCCAAAGCCTCATTTGTATATTGTTTTCACATGCGTAATATCGTGGCTAAAAGTATTAGATAAGTATGAAATTAATGAATCATTTCTTATGGCTTATATTACAAAAGAATTGTTGCAAATAACCTGCCATCAAAAACGATACACCTTAAATGGTCATAGACGTTTGAATTGTTATAGCAAGCGATTACCCTAGCAAACAACACGCACAGGATTGTTATGTAACACTTACCTTTGGTTTTGAAAGGGAGTAACTACATCTACCATAAATACATACAGTACAGTGCATTTTGTGTACGATGAATACCATATCATCCAACACCTGGGCTATGGAATCGAATTCCTTACCACTTTCTCTACCATGCACTTAATGTTTAGTACCAAAACCAAAAAAAAATCTGGTATTTCTTTTATAAAAAAACAACGTATTATAGAAAGTACAGTACAGTATGCTGACAAATCTTACTAAAATTTCAATGTACATACAAAGTAATTCCACGAAAATATCTGTGGATAATACCGGTAATACAACGTTATACATTATATAACCCTGAACTGCATTAGCCTTGTCCTTCACATATAACACTAACATATAGCCATCCTGTGTCATAAAAAATCAAGTTTGGGTTATGGACTCAAACTCCTAACCACAATGAATTTCTGGTGCTAGTTGCTATGTAACAGGAATATTACAGACCGTCTGTTATTTGTAAGCCAATCAAAACAAATTTTTGATTTTACATGGCTACTATATGATGATATTACTTGTCATAATCAAATATGAAAAACTAATTAGTTCTGTCATATATAGTCCAAACATGAAATACACACACACATACACACATAAACAAACTGTGGCACATATAAACTAGAATATGAGTTGCCACTGCATGAATTGTACTTTCAGGGCAGTCATGGCCATGAGCCCCAAACCACATGCGAAACGCACTTACATTCCACAATTTTTTTTTCAACTGATTGGAATGCGCATTACTGTTGTATTGACTGTCTCGCAGTTGTCTATTACGATATCTATCTCTGTGTTCAGCTGCGTATGACCCTTTGATCTCCATGTATCGTAATGGCACATATTATTTGTAACAGGCCTTTTTGTACTACAGGTCATACCAAATGATGTATTAATGTCAATTTTATCTAATACTTCTATCTATGATTTTACAAATGCAAGACCGCTGTACAAATAAGACTTTTGCTTTGAATGCGACCATCACACCTTTAATATTGATTGCGTACGATTATGCTTAGGATGGTACTGTGTATTCCTTGTTCCTCGTCTAATTGGACGTTTATGACCACACGTTATATAAATAATATAAATGAAAATACGCAAAATTTTGATGTCTCTCACCTAATTTTATTTTATTTCTTTTGACAGTGTATGAATAACGCAACAAAATGGAAACTTTAGATTTTAAGATCGACAATGTGATGGAATGCAACAACTGTGGTATTGTATTATTATTTCAAGAGGTAGATCGATAACATTTTACTTTGTAATCACAAGTCACAGTTGTGTACAGGACAGCATCTCTGGGATTTTTATGTTTAATTTAGATACTAAGTTACTTTTTATACAGAAATGTTAACATTTTTTGTAATATAAAGCTGATATTGCCTATGTTTTAAAAAAGTTATTAATAAATGGCGGTGGATGTAGCATACACACATGCTTAAATGCATATGTGTGACATCTACCATGGTGTTCCACTGAGCACCGAATATTATAGTTATCAATTTTATTGTATCGCTCAGGTGAAAAAGTGATTGCACAGGCTGTCAAATCAATGAACATACATGTTGCCCATAGTTTGAGTTTCATGTGTGACGCAGTTTGTGCCTTTTTGCTCCATGTTGTGTAACTAGTTATGGCTAATATCGTGCTATGTCTATAAACGTGTAAGTACATATGGATATGCATATTGTATGTTAAAATTTTCTATAGATTATTTGATCTGTAAATTTAGGTGCGTCGTTTGAGACTGGGCAAGTCAGCCAGAAATTGGTAACCACCTCAACAATAAACTGTGTATTCACGCAACTAAGGCGAACAAAATCTAATTTTATCTAAGGTCCATAAATAATACAGACAAGAGCTTAAGAAGGAGATTAGCACACCATGTGCATGCTACTGACATTATAGGTAGCATAACGGTTGCGCACAGGAAGTTAATAAGAGAAGATAGCATTTGGTTCAAATGACTCTGAGCACTATGGGAGTTAACATCTGAGATCATTTGTACCCTAGAACTTAGAACTACTTAAACCGAACTAACCTAAACACATCACACACTTCCATGCCCGAGGCAGGATTCGAACCTGCGACCGTAGCGGTAGTATGTTTCCAGACTGAAGCGCCTAGAACCGGTCGGCCACTGCGGCCGGCTAGAGCGCATTTGTAGAGCAGATAGATACATTTCTGTAGTGGATGAGAAGTGACTCTTGAGGTGGGGTAAAGAGCAATGCCACTGCTCAAAAGATGAGTTGAAACGAATGATTAGGAATCGTGAACATTAGCTGTAGTCAGCGGAATACGTTGGTACTAAGGTGTGGGAGGTGTTATAAGCGATTTAGCATGGTCCCCTTATTGCACTTAACAAAATGCTGCCTGAAGCAGTGGAGCAGTACGGTGAAGATGAATGTCGCGAAATGACGAGGAACCGGGTCATAAAGCAGCATCTGTGAGTTACCAAATTGTGGTCAATAACAATCCTGAAATGGATGGTCTGCCCCAACTGAACTCGATGAAACATCTTCGTGATGAGCTAGATAGTCGGCTTCATACTTCAGCATCCAACATCACAACCTCCTCTGGGTTCAGCGATTGCTGAAGAATGGTGTCCCTCATAGATTCAGCTGTCTCACTGATAGTCTTCACAGCAGAGTTCTTATCTATAACCGTGAGAGGGAACGAACACGCAATTCAAAGGTTACCATAGTGGCTCTAACTTACAGCGTTGTTAATTACTTGTGTCAAAACCAGTAATGTAGGAATCATAAGACATGTTACCTTCTGTTCACATTATTGTAAATGCTTTCGCAGGTGACAAGTGGATAATACCTCGCTCTGAAGTAAACCAGGCCGAATAAATTGAAACTCGGTCAAATTGTATGGCCAGTATTACATCTGCAGAGTGTAGCGTGCTAGGTAGGGGCTGGTGTTTCCAAATGTTGGGAACTGCTGACTAGTATAGTGGAATATCATGCGTGGCTTAACGAGTGGAAAGTGTTTTTTAACACAAAATTGTGGCACATAAATGCGAGGTCCAATTGTCTGTTCCCTATTGTAGACACGGAGTTTTCTTGATTATATGGGTGTTTTGGATGTTACATCATGTCGATTGCATAAGAGGGGGGACCCAGAATATGACGCTCTGTCGTCAACAAGATACTAACTGCTGAATAACGCTCAGTGTTTTTGATTCAACACCAAATATGTTGTGGAGGATGCTGGTTCATCTGAAAGACTACAAGATATACATGCCATCAAGTAGTGAATGCATGACACGTCAGGGAAGAGTGATTAACATCGGTGGAGTCGGGTTCGAAAATAATCATGAGTAATTTTTTTGTGCCTAAAGAGACGAACTGTCAGTATTAAAAATATCAGTTCTTTCACGAACTGGAAAATAAGATCTTTTTTATTAGATTTCTAGAAGAAGGTTGTTGTGTAGTCTCGTTTAATATGCAAGCATACTTAGTTCGCACATATGAAGTCATACGTTTTCGGTGCGATTTAAATGTTTCTTCAGAAATGAATGGAAGGATAATATGCTCGCTTAAGAGACAGTGCCTTACAGATTTTGAAAACTTAACTGTTTCCTAAGAGTACAAATATATTAATGTAATTTGTACCTCAACCACTTCTGTTCCAGTTCTCTTGCAGTATAGGATCCTTACGACTCTTACGTTAAGGATACGTTACTCGAATTTTTACAGTTATCCAGTAAAATATCGTTAAATTTTTACTGAGGTAAATGAAGCAATGAAAACTTTGTTGTCTAATGCAGATATCTCAAATATTTACTCCGATGGTAACAGCTTACTGTTAGTAATAGATAATACTGTAAAGAGTGTTGAAGATGGCGTGGAATGAGTGTTAAATTCATAATTTTCCCATGTGTGTGCCAGCATGAAATGTTAATGTTCACTGTGAAAATACTTCAAAAATATTTTACGCCTGCAGCATTTTCTTTCTCGTGTTCCTGCATTCCCATCAATAGTATATTATAACGATGAGGAATTTGTGGAAATAATGTGCACACGCATACGTCAGATAAAATTTGATGGCCGGGCACAGGTGGGAAGAGAGATTAAAATTATTTTATGGACATATGTGGTCAAAAGAAGTCTACTCCCGTATCAAAGAGGACCATTAATTTGAGGAAGAAATTTCTGAGGAAGTACGTTTGGAGCATAGCGTTATATGGTAGTGAAACATCGACTCTGAGATATCCGGAAGAGAATCGAAGCATCTGAGATGTGGTGGTACAGAAAAATGTTGAAAATTAGATGGGTCTTCACAGAAACGGCGAGGAAAGGAATATAAGAAAAACATTGACAAGAGGAAGGGACAGGATGATAGGACGTCACTTAAGACATCAGGGAATAACTTCTGTAGTACGAGAGAGAGGTTTACAGGGTAAAAACTTCAGAACAAGACAGACATTGGACTACATCCAGCAAATAATTGAGGAAGCTGGTTGCAGTAACCACTCTGAGTTGAAAAGGTTAGCCGTATCAAGCCATTCAAACGACTGATAACACAAAAAAATGTGAGATGAAATTTGATGACGAGACGTTACAGTTTTTATAGAGGTGGTACATTATACTGGGTATGTCTGTTGAGAGGAACATATTTTATGATATGTTACGTAAACAGCTTTCACCTTTCTGCCAATTTAAGTGAAGGTTACAGAAACAATGCGTATTTGAGCACTGCGCCTTCTTTATACAATTGACTGCCTCACTTTAATACTTCACTGTAATTGTCTGGAAACTGAATGGGAGGAGGGGCTACAAACCCCACAACTCAGCTAGTTCCAGGTTTTTGAATTTTAAATTCCTACTAGCTCAACTGGATTAGATCCACCAACCTCAAATTTCATTGATGTGACATTTTAATGGCTGCTTAAACATTAGTACGCAGTTAATTGCAGAAGGAAGGGAAGGGAGAGAGGCGATGATTCTGGTGGCATCACTAGAAAGTGTGATGACGACGCTGAAGAGGAGGACCTGGCTTGAGACGTCACGGGTAGAGCACTAACCTGCCTCACGTGAACTCACAAATGTAAACAGATTACTCCAGGGAGTGTACTGCTGTAGTATTCTAATGTCTTACACATGCCATTTCATCCTGTCTATTTTTTCTGGTCAGTGTTTTTGAACATACTTTATTCGCTGATTTCACGGAGTATCTACTCATTCTTATCTAACTTCAGCATACTTTAGTAACACCACATTTCAAACCTTTCGATTTTCTTCATTTCCGCTCTTCTCACAGTCTATGATTCACTACCAAACATTACTGTTCTCCAAAAGTACAATCTCAGAAATTGCTTTCTCAGATTAAGGCCGATGTTTCTCCCTAGGGAACTTCTCTTGCCCAGGAAGGCCCACTTTGTCTGTGACAATCTGCTGTTTATGCCCTGCTAGGCTTCACCGACATGTTTTATTTTGCTTCGAAAGAGGAAAGCTTTTATGTTGTCCAAGTTCCATGTACTGGGTTCATTACGTGTCGAGTATTTGTGTGCCACCTCTGCTGTTATCGCTGAACCCACTGGACCACTCTGTACGTTTGCTGCAGCATTTCCCATAGTAGTTTTATTTATCGATGATGTACTAGGCTAGTACAGTCTCGGCTAATGATTAGCGAGGCCGCTCTCTTGCTAGGCATGATCTGCGAGTTCGAAACGATGACAAAGCGTTTTTGTTCGTATTATTATGTTCGAGGCTGAGTTATAGTGAAGTATTTTGCTTATCGTGAATTAATCTCTGCTTTTAAGAGTGTCTGCATTTAAGTATGCTGACAAGCAGAGAGAGAGAGAGAGAGAGAGAGAGAGAGAGAGAGAGAGAGAGAGAGAGAGGGTGTTACATTTAAAAGGAACAATGGGTTCGTATGTCACATAAAATTATAAGGCTCCTCTCCCGGAACTGATCTGGGTAAAAGAAGTACCATTCTCCGGTAACTAAATGTTTGCCAGGCCAAACTGGATTGGGGAAATTTCTTAGGCTCTCATATTGAAGTGCTTAGTGATGTGGCCTTCACGGTTATGACTTTGAGGCAGGCTACATTCTGTTCGTCAGCTGTATTTTGTTTACGGTCGGGTTCAGTAATATAGAATTTAATTCACGAAATACTTCCAACAGAAAGGATTAAAGACTGCTTTCCTGTCTTACACCCTTTTTAATGAAAGTACTTTGCTTTTGTCCTTGCGAACTTGTTGTTGCTTCTTAGCTCTTGCATATATTTTCTGTTAATTATCAGTCACTCCATGAAGTTTTCTCAGTTTCTTTCGGATTCTAGGATATATTTCACTACATTCCAACGAGTGACGCTTTTTCCAGAACAACAAATGCTGTGAAAGTGCCTGGATTTTTCTATAGTGGGACTATCATCTCTTCCTTTCCTATCGTCTTTTCTCCTCTTCAGACTAAACTATTCCTTGTATTTCCTTCTTCCAATTCAAAATTAATTTTTGTAAAATTTTTGTTAAATCGGTTTTGGGAAAGCTGCCAAAGTAAAAAAAAAAAAAAAAAAAAAAAAAAAAAGCACAGACCCGCCTCCACGTGGCGGGACACGGGCAACGGTGCGACCGGATGCGGGAACTGGTGTGAGTTTCATCAACTACATCACAGTCCGCACACCGGTCGTAGCGGCCAAGTGGTCAAAATAGACCCACCTTAAGCACTTAGGTGGTGGGTCGTAAAATCAGGGCGGCAAGTGAAAAAAAAAAAAAAAAAAAAAAAAAAAAAAAAAAAAAAAAAAAAAGTGATCCGGGAAGCAGTCGAAATTAGACTTAGCGATAGTAACTTTAATAGAGACAACGGCTATGCACTTAGCAACACTTGGAAGAGTGCACTGGATAAAGAAAAATCGCAGAGAAAAACTTCTCGCACTTTACCTCCTGATTTAAGGGATGGCGCTGCAAGCAACGCGGGATAGCAACTACATCTATGGTAGTAGAGGGCACCACTTCGCTACGTGCCATATCGCTGACGTATTCCAGCCAATAAGAAGCCGACCTTTGCATATAAAAGTGTGAACGACAACACCCAATGTGGCTTTCGACCTTCCTTCTCTGCTGATGACCAACTCCTTCGCCTCACTCATCTCCTCTCCCTCCAGCTTAACTCCCGTCGCTCCGCCATTTTTGTCTCACTTGACCTTGAAAAGGCCTACGACCGTGTCTGGCATCCCGGTCTCCTGTTTAAACTCCAAACCTACGCCCTTCCTATCAACTACATCCGTCTGGTGGCCTCCTTCCTCTCCCGCCGCCCCTCCTACGTTACCATCCATCATGCCAATTCCCGCACCTTCTACCCCTCTGCCGGTGTGCCCCAGGGCTCTGTCCTCTCCCCTCTCCTCTACCTCCTGTACACGGCAGATATGCCCCAACCCCCCCCTCCAGTGCACCTCTTGCAATATGCTGATGACACCGCATTCCTCGCCCTCGCTCCTACCCTCCAACGGTCCCAACGCCTTCTCCAGAATCACCTTGACCTTTTTGCTGCATGGTGTAACCAATGGCTCCTGAAACTAAATCCTTCCAAGACCCAGGCAATCATCGTAGGTCGTACCACTCGCTCCTTCCGGCTCCTGGATTTCTCACTTACTGTCTGCGCACGTCCTGTCCGTCTCACCCCCACCCTCACCTACCTTGGCCTCACCATTGACCGTCACCTCACCTGGATCCCTCATCTCCGATCCATCCAATCCAAAGCCCACAACCGCCTCCACCTCCTCAAACTCCTCTCTGGCCGGACATGGGGGTTGCACCCCTCTACCATCCTCCACACCTACAAATCCTTAATCCGTCCCATCCTCTGTTATGCCAGTCCTGCCTGGATATCTGCCCCCCCCCAAATTCTATCAGTCCCTCCAGATCCTTGAGCGTCATGCACTCCGCCTCGCCTTCCGTATTCGCCTCCCGTCCCCCCCGCGGCTTCTCTATGATCTCATTCCTTTCCCCCATCTGCTCCTCTTCCTCGAACATATCCGCATCCTCTACACCTCCCGCCGTCTTGAACCCCCTCACCCCCTGGTTGCTCCTCTCCTCTCCCATCCTCGCCCCCTGCCCCGTCTTCACCGTTGTGTCCCCCCTACCCTCCATCTCTACACCCTCCATCTCCTTTCCCAAGGTGGCTTCCGTCAACTCCCCCTCCCGGATGATGCCCTCTCTCCCTCCATTTATCCTTCCTATCAACTCTGATCCTCCCTCCCCCTCCTTTCCTCTGTCCTTTCCCTGGGCTCCCTCTTCCCCCCCCTTCCGTCCTGTTTCCTCCCCACTACACCTCTCCCTACCTCCCTTCTCCCCCCCAGTCCTTTTGTATTCCCCTCCTCTGCCTACCCCCCCTCCCTGTCGCGTCTGCCCCCCACCCTCTTATGGGTCCTCATCCTCCATAAGCTCCTTTCCCGGTTCCCCCCCCCTTCGCTTTTACTCTCCTTTCCCCCCCTTTTTGTTTTCCCATCTCCTGTTCAGTTTCCCCCCACCTGCTCTCGACTGTGGTGTCACCTTTGCCGACTTTTTCGTGCTGTGTTCTAGTGACTATTCAGTGTTGTGTTGCGAACAGAAACCATGCTGTCGCTGGGTGTGCGTTTTATATACTTTGCGAACAGAATCCAGACTGTCGCCGTGTTTTTTTAATTGTCTATTGTTTCCCCTGTCTGCTCCGTATGTCTTTTTATTCGCTTCACCATCCCTCTGTTGTTTGTTTTCATTTCCCCATTTTCTTTTCACCTTGTTACTCAATGAGTCCCCGATTTTATCGCCTGTTTTTATATTATTATTTATTCTCCTGCTCTTTGTCAGAAAACCTGTAGGCTGCAGAGCGGCGTCCTAAGCTGCTGCCAGCCCGCCCCCTTCGGGGGGAATTGAAATTCAATAAAGGAAAAAAAAAAAAAAAAATAGCTCACGACAACACCCAATGTGGCTTTCGACCTTCCTTCTCTGCTGATGACCAACTCCTTCGCCTCACTCATCTCCTCTCCCTCCAGCTTAACTCCCGTCGCTCCGCCATTTTTGTCTCACTTGACCTTGAAAAGGCCTACGACCGTGTCTGGCATCCCGGTCTCCTGTTTAAACTCCAAACCTACGCCCTTCCTATCAACTACATCCGTCTGGTGGCCTCCTTCCTCTCCCGCCGCCCCTCCTACGTTACCATCCATCATGCCAATTCCCGCACCTTCTACCCCTCTGCCGGTGTGCCCCAGGGCTCTGTCCTCTCCCCTCTCCTCTACCTCCTGTACACGGCAGATATGCCCCAACCCCCCCCTCCAGTGCACCTCTTGCAATATGCTGATGACACCGCATTCCTCGCCCTCGCTCCTACCCTCCAACGGTCCCAACGCCTTCTCCAGAATCACCTTGACCTTTTTGCTGCATGGTGTAACCAATGGCTCCTGAAACTAAATCCTTCCAAGACCCAGGCAATCATCGTAGGTCGTACCACTCGCTCCTTCCGGCTCCTGGATTTCTCCCTTACTGTCTGCGCACGTCCTGTCCGTCTCACCCCCACCCTCACCTACCTTGGCCTCACCATTGACCGTCACCTCACCTGGATCCCTCATCTCCGATCCATCCAATCCAAAGCCCACAACCGCCTCCGCCTCCTCAAACTCCTCTCTGGCCGGACATGGGGGTTGCACCCCTCTACCATCCTCCACACCTACAAATCCTTAATCCGTCCCATCCTCTGTTATGCCAGTCCTGCCTGGATATCTGCCCCCCCCAAATTCTATCAGTCCCTCCAGATCCTTGAGCGTCATGCACTCCGCGTCGCCTTCCGTATCCGCCTCCCGTCCCCCACGCGGATCCTCTATGATCTCATTCCTTTCCCCCATCTGCTCCTATTCCTCGAACATATCCGCATCCTCTACACCTCCCGCCGTCTTGAACCCCCTCACCCCCTGGTTGCTCCTCTCCTCTCCCATCCCCGCCCCCTGCCACGTCTTCACCGTTGTGTCCCCCCTACCCTCCATCTCTACAGCCTCCATCTCCTTTCCCGAGGTGGCTTCCGTCAACTCCCCCTCCCGGATGATGCCCTCTCTCCCTCCATTTACCCTTCCTATCAACTCTGATCCTTCATCCCCCTCCTTTCCTCTGTCCTTTCCCTGGGCTCCCTCTCCCCCCCACTTCTGTCCTGTTCTTCCCCCCACTAAACCTCTCCCTACCTCCCTTCTCCCCCCCCAGTCCTTTTCTATTCCCCTCCTCTGCCTACCCCACTCCCTGTCGCGTCTGCCCCCCCCCCTCTTATGGGTCCTCATCCTCCTTCAGCTCCTTTCCCGGCTCCCCCCTTCGCTTTTACTCTCCTTTCCCCCCCTTTTTCGTTTTCCCATCTTCTGTCCAGTTTCCCCCCACCTGCTCTCGACTGTGGTGTCACATTTGCCAACTTTTTAGTGCAGTGTTCCAGTGACTATTCAGTGTTGTTTGTCTTTCTCGTGTTGCGGACAGAAACCATGCTGTCGCTCGGTGTGAACTTTATTTCCTTTGCGAACAGAATCCAGACTGTCGCCGTGTTTTTTAATTGTCTATTGTTTTCCCTGTCTACTTCGTATGTATTTTTATTAGCGTCATCCTCCCTGTGTTGTTGTTTTAAGTTCCACGATTTCTTTTCGCCTTGTTACTCTCTAAGTCTCCAATTTTATTGCCTGTTGTTTTTTCTTATTTGTTCTCTTGCTCTTTGTCACAAAATCTGTCGGCTGAAGAGCGGCGTACTAAGCTGCTGCCAGCCCGCCCCCCTTCGGGGGGAATTGAAATTCAATAAATAAAAAAAAAAAGGAAAAAAATAGCTCACGACAGTCAGTTTTAGCCCTGACGACGACCATGGAGGTAGTGGTCGAAAGCTTGGAGATTTATCCTGATTTGACGCGGCATGTACACCGAGAAATTTTTACTCATCTTGTAGTAACATTGGTAGAACATTACGTAGGAAATCAGCATCACCATTTAGATTGCCATCGATAAAATGGGGGCCAATTATTCTTCCCCCCCCCCCCCCCCCCCCATAATGCCGCACTATCCATTAACCTGCCAAGGTCGCTGATGTTCCACTTGTCGCAGCCATCGTGGATTTTCCCTTGCTCAAGAGTGCATATTATGACGGTTTACGTAACCGCTGTTGATGAATGACGCTTCGTCGCTAAATCGAACGCGGGCAAAAAATCTGTCATCGGTAATTTCTCTCGTGCCCAGTGGGAGAACTATACACGACGTTTATGTCTGCTACTGATGTGCGGATTAACCGCGAGAGCAGCGAAAACACCTACTTGGGCATCATCATTTGTTGCAGGTCGTGGTTGACGTTTCACAAGTGGGTCAACACTTCCTGTTTCCTTAAGTAACGTAACTATTCGGCGAACGGTCCGGACACTTGGATGATGTCGTCCAGGATACCGAGCAGCATACATAGCACCCGCCCGTTGGACATTTTGATCACAATAGCCCTACATCAACACGATATCTACGTTTTCCGCAATGGTAAACGGTCCATTTTAACACGGTTAATGTATCAGGAAGCAAAATACCATCTGCATTGGCGGAATGTTACGTGAAACAACGTACTTATACGTTTGTGACTATTACATCACCATCTATCACAAAGCAAAAAAAGTGGTCCAATTGTAACATTCATATTTCTTTACGTACTACACGAATATGTAATAAAAATGGGGATTCCTATTTAAACAAACGCAGTTGATATCCGTTTGACCTATGGCAGCGCCATCTAGCGGGCCAACCATAGCGCCATCTGGTTTCCCGCTTCAAGCTAGACGAGTTTCGTTCTGTGTAGTTTATTAGTTTGATGCTTATTTCGCGAGATATTTGGCCCGGTCACTATCAGTGGACCACACTGTATATCCTGTTTGGCCCGGCAAACATTTAGTTACAGGAAAATGGTACTTTTTTAAAATCCAGAACAGTTCCAGATGAGGAGCCTTATAATTTCATGTGGCATACGAACCCAGTGTTCCTTTTATATGAAACTCTCTCTCTCTCTCTCTCTGTTCTCAGCATACTTAAATGATTAACATTTCACCCATGTCGGCCCGCGGGTTCATGGTCAATATCGATATCGCGGTGCACCACCACCTACCGGTAAAATGTGCTTGCGGCTCTCGTTACTGCTATAAAACGAAGGTAATGTATCAGTGTGGTTTGAGCAGACCTGCAGGAAGTGTCGCAGACGTGTGAGCAAACTGTACCGTCAAATATGTGGGTTTTAAAGAGGGCACATTATTGGCTTGTGAGCATCTAATGCATCTTCGAGGAAATTGCTAATCAAGTGTCCGAAGTGTTCCGGAAGTGCAACATGTGTTGGGAGATTGGTTCACGAAAACCTTATAACACGATGCCATGTGTTGGATCGCACCACCCACATCAGCCCTCCGGGAAAATCGAAACCTCATTCGAATGGTATTGCACGGCAGATCTGCAGCGTCCTCGGCTCTGGCGCAAAAGTGGAACAGTTTAACACAGCAGGGGCGAGAGTCCATCGCAGCTTATTACGGAGTTACTTATATGTGCGTCGTCCACTTCTGCGCCTACCTTTGACGAATGTGCAGAAACATGGCAGTGGTGAGTGGAACGTCGTGACTGGGGACAGGAATGGCGTCAGATAGTATTTTCGGACGAATGCAGGTACTCTTTGTACCAACATGATGGCCGCATTTTGGTTAGCCACAGACAGGGGGAGCGGCATCACAGTGACATTCAGCACCACATCAAGAACTTATGGTTTTAGGTGCTATTGGGTATAACCACAAATCATAGTTGGTGCGTGTCCTGTGCAGAGTGACCAATGTTATCTACGTGAATGACATCCGGCGACCCGTAATTCTACCCTTTCTGCACAACACTCCAAACGCCTTTTTTTCTGGAAGACAATAGATAACCAACTGTTGCTGCACGAACACCTTCCTTCTTGGCGTCACAGGATGTCAGCCTTTTTCCCTGTACCACCTGATCATCAGACTAGTTGTCAACTGAAAATGTGTGGGATGTGGTGAAACGACTTGTGCAGCGCTATGACCCAATGCGAATCACCAGAGATGAACTTTGGAACCAGGAGAAGGCAGCATGGATAACCATACCACAGGACGCCATTCACATGTTATATGCAACGATGTCATCATGCATGAAACAAGTTATTGGGTCACATGACGGACGCTGTGTCTACTAGGCAACACAACGCATGCTGAAGAAAAGGTGACTGAAATGCTAATCATTTCTGCGGAACATACTAATGTACATGTCCTGTTAATGTGGAAGTTCTGTCTCTAGTCGTTCAAGATGTTTTGTTTTTTCTGAACGGGACTATTTTTCAAATGTGTATTAATTGTCAAATGCCACATCGTACATAGTATGTGTGACGATAGTCAATGCCAGTATGGTGGTTGACACTCGTCGCACATATTATGTACGTCGTGAGATCCGACAGTAAACTGCTTGCCACTCATCGCAATGTCTCTTTATCAAACCGCACATAGTATATGCCATGAGAGAGGTGGCTGTTAACTGTTTATAAAAAAAAAAAAGTGTTCAAATGTGTGTGAAATCTTATGCGACTTAACAGCTAAGCTCATCAGTCCTTAAGCTTACACACAACTTAACCTAAATTATCCTAAGGACAAACACACACACCCAAGCTCGAGGGAGGACTCGAACCTCCGCCGGAACCATTAACTGTTTATCACTCGTCGGACACCTCACATATCTCTAGCGATGTCAATCTGTTTTAATGATTCTCTAACAAAGGAAGCTACCATCAGATTTTATTTTGACGTTTGCTTAACAATGATTGGAACCTGTTTCACTTCTGAAGTAGAAAATTTAAACTGTTGGAACCAGTAATGTGAACGAAGTAAAGGTTTTCTTGAGTAGTTGACTACTGACTTCTCGTCTTTGTCGATCTCCACAACTATGTGGACTACAGTTTTATGAAAGACTAATTGCATGTATCCAGACTCACAGATTCTATACAAGTTGTGTAGTCTGTTCGCTGCAGTTTCACCCAATGATGTTAGAAACCACATACGAACATTATTTATCCCTCCTGTTTATTTTATCTCAAGTTCTCCTCTGACTCTTATAGTGGATACACTAAGTCTTCCATATCGACTCCCTTATATCATGTCTTCATAGAAGTTCTCCACCCGTAGAGGCCTCCTACACACTCTTTCCACGTATCTGCCCCTTGCTTCCTTCTGCGTTTAACCCTGATATTCACATCGCTCTCTTAATATTATCTCTCTTGCTTTCACTTGCTTTGACTATCCTTATGTTGAAGCACTTGTTCTTTTTACCAGTTCCTTTTAGCTTTCGTCTTGTTTTCGCTACAGCCATTTCATCATGGCTTCCCCGGACTGCCTGTTTGTTTCATCCGTGAGAATTAGGAATTGCCGTATTCCTGTCTTTCCCTGAAGATTTTAGCACTTTCTTGTTTCGACAATGAATAGAAATATTCCTTGTATATTTATGTGTCTTTATTACTTCTTAGATATTCATTCCCCTGTACAGCCTATTGTGGCATTTATTATCGCAGTATCTACAACCTTTTTTTTTTTTTTTGGTCATCAGTCTACTAGTCTACTGGCTGGTTTGATGCGGACCGCCACGAATTCCTTTCCTGTGCTTACCTCTTCATCTCAGAGTAGCACTTACAACCTACGTCCTCAAATATTTGCTAGACGTATTCCAGTCTCAGTCTTCCTCTACAGTTTTTGCCCTCTACAGCTCCCTCTAGTACCATGGAAGTCATTCCCTCATGTCTTAGCAGATGTCCTATCATCCTGTCCCTTCTCCTTATCAGTGTTTTCCACATATTCCTTTCCTCTCCGATTCTGCGTAGAACCTCCTCATTCCTTACCTTATCAGTCCACCTAATTTTCAACATTCGTCTATAGCACCACATCTCAAATGCTTCGATTCTCTTCTGTTCCGGTTTTCCCACAGTCCATGTTTCATTACCATACAATGCTGTACTCCAGAAGTACAGCCTGCCGGAGTGGCCGTGCGGTTCTAGGCGCTACAGTCTGGAGCCGAGCGACCGCTACGGTCGCAGGTTCGAATCCTGCCTCGGGCATGGATGTGTGTGATGTTCTTATGTTAGTTCGGTTTAATTAGTTCTAAGTTCTAGGCGACTGATAACCTCAGAAGTTAAGTCGCATAGTGCTCAGAGCCATTTGAATCATTTGAACCAGAAGTACATCCTCAGAAATTTCTTCCTCAAATTAAGGCCGGTATTTGATATTAGTAGACTTCTCTTGGCCAGAAATGCCTTTTTTGCCATAGCGAGTCTGCTTTTGATGACCTCCTTGCTCGGTCCGTTATTGGTTATTTTACTGCCTAGGTAGCAGAATTCCTTAACTTCATTGACTTCGTGACCATCAATCCTGATGTTAAGTTTCTCACTGTTCTCATTTCTACTACTTCTCATTACCTTCGTCTTCCTCCGATTTACTCTCAAACCATACCGTGTGCTCATTAGACTGTTCATTCCATTCAGCAGATAATTTAATTCATCTTCTCTTTCACTCAGGATAGCAATGTCATCAGCATATCGTATCATTGATATCCTTTCACCTTGTATTTTAATTCCACTCGTGAACCTTTCTTTCATATCCATCATTGCTTCCTCGATGTACAGATTGAAGAGTAGGGGCGAAAGGCTACAGCCTTGTCTTACACCCTTCTTAATACGAGCACTTCATTCTTGATCGTCCGCTCTTATTATTCCCTCTTGGTTGTTGTACATATTGTATGTGACACGTCTCTCCCTATAGCTTACCCCTACTTTTTTCAGAATCTCGAACAGCTTTCACCATTTTATATTGTCGAACGCTTTTCTCAGGTCGACAAATCCTATGAACGTGTCTTGATATTTCCTTAGCCTTGCTTCCATTATTAGACGTAACGTCAGAATTGCCTCTCTCGTCCCTTTACTTTTCCTAAAGCCAAACTGATCATCACCTAGCGCATTCTCAATTTTCTTTCCCATTCTTCTGTGTATAATTCATGTAAGCAGCTTCGATGCATGAGCTGTTAAGCTGATTGTGCGATAATTCTCGCACTTGTCAGCTCTTGCCGTCTTCGGAATTGTGTGGATGATGCTTTTTCGAAAGTCAGATGGTATGTCGCCTGACTCATATATTCTACACACCAACGTGAATAGACGTTTTGTTGCCACTTCCCCCAATGATTTTAGAAATTCTGATGGAATGTTATCTATCCCTTCTGCCTTATTTGACCGTAAGTCCTCCAAAGCTCTTTTAAATTCCGATTCTAATACTGGATCCCCTATCTCTTCTAAATCGACTCCTGTTTCTTCTTCTATCACATCAGACGAATCTTCACCCTCATAGAGGCTTTCAATGTATTCTTTCCACCTATCAGCTCTCTCCTCTGCATTTAACAGTGGAATTCCTTTTGCACTCTTAATGTTAGCACCGTTGCTTTTAATGTCACCAAAGGTTGTTTTGACTTTCCTGTATGCTGAGTCAGTCCTTCCGACCATCATATCTTTTTCGATGTCTTCACATTTTTCCTGCAGCCATTTCGTCTTAGCTTCCCTGCACTTCATATTTATTTGATACCTCAGCGACTTGTATTTCTGTATTCCTGATTTTCCCGGAACATGTTTGTACTTCCTTACAGCCTTGTCGAATTAAAAAAGCAACTAATCAGTATTCGATTCTCTCTCTCTCTTTTTCTCTCTCTCCCACTACCAGGCAGATATTCTCCCGTAACTGTTTCTTCTGGTCCTTCCCCTTGTTCCACATTCCTGTCCCATGCGGTTATTAAATTACCATCCCCTTATACACACTAAATTATACGTTCAGTCTACTGATATTCTTTCCCCATATCTTCATCTTATGATTGTGACCTACACATGTATACCCGTATTATAGATATTGGCGTTTTGATTCTTCAACTTCTCCCGGCGTATTTCTTGCTCTAACAGTCCATGGGTGTACTGCCGGTCCATGGTGTCCAACGGGCACATTTACCGGCCGTACTCTGCAGCATTTCGCTGGCTGGAAGGCAAAAAGCTTACTGACAAATTTCACACAAGGAAAAGAGGGACGAAATGTTCCCACTGAAAGGTCATGTTGTTTTATTTAAATGATTACAGAATCCGGCAAAACGAGCAGTCAGGTTGTCAGTATAAGCACATTACTGTTGTCAGTATGATGTTGCACTGCCCAGGGCCTGTAATGATAAAGGGCCTGTTTTGGTCAGGCATATTGTATATAGAAGTGGAAGAGAGAGCACCACTAAATTTTAGTCCGTATGCATTGCATACACACAGAAATTACTGTTACAGTATACTTATGGAGCCCAATGAGTGAATTGTGTATTTTCCTGTGAGCAAGAGCAGTGGAAAACAGTCTTCGCTACATTAGGTTACTTAATCTGGTGTCACTTTGAGGTAGAATTTATGGTCAGCGACTAAGTGTAAGGTCAATGAGTAGGATGCGAGTTTTGAAACTGTGAAATACTTTCCTACATTATAGAAGCGAATATTAAATTTGAACTAATAATGCGAAAATTTTGTACTTGGATAGCTTAGAATGAAAATCTTTCTGTTTATTGCAAAGGAAAACAATTGATTTTCTAAAACATTGTCTGTCATACACAACTTGAAACAGGTCATGTCGACCAAATCATACGGAAGAACTGACAGCGACGAATATCGGAAGGCAGTAAGATCTCTTGCCTTTTGGCAACACACACACACACACACACACACACACACACACACACACACGCACACACACACACACACACACACACACACACACACACACACACACATTCATTTTTTTTTTTTATTAGTTTGTTGTGCTCGACTATCGGCGAGGCACGAAAACTTCTGTGAATGAGTTTCTTAGTTTTGAGTACACTTACGAAAGAAATATAAAAATAACTATGAGAGTTACTGATTTCTGATGCTTAGTTTGCAGTCAGTTCTGAGTATTATTAGTAACTACGCTCCAGTCCCTAAACCTAGTTACAGAAATGCGAATCAGACGCATTACGTATTCCAGACCGTAGCAGCCGCGACTCGGAGACAGCAGCTATGGTCTCTTCCCAGCCCGCTGTAAGATCACATCGGTTCGTCTTCTTCCTGCTGGTATTATAACGGAGATTTGGCAATCAGACAATGTATGTTTGGCAACTCTGTGATCGACAAGTTACTTCCTGGTGTGCACGGAATTAAGCCTCAAAGTTCACTTGATTTTATCTGTCATTTCCATTGAATAATCTGAGTTAATATTGCTTGAGGTCTAACAAAAGATTGTAAATTTACGATTTTCAGTCCAGGAAAGTCGTTGTACGTGGAAATCGCAACTAATCTCGTCCTTCAAATAGCGGTTTACGACTTCTAGTCACTATTGGTCTCGTAAGAGGAAGCTAATGGACATATTTATTCGCTAGCTCTGTGGTAACGTGCTGATCTGTGGAAAAGTGTCTGTTTCGGTTCGCTGTTCCCGTCTCACTGAGTGTAGCGTTTTTATCCCTTCTGTGAAAGAGCTACAGACAGTCAGATCAAACATTGATAAGGAAATCGCAAGAAAATACTTTCGGCTCATAGTGCAATGGCGAAAAACTTACAATGCTGCACAACAGGAAACGCCTCTTTCCGCTGCTGACAAGCAAAGTTTGGGTTTCTAGGAATACATAACTTTATTTATGAAATGCCACATTTGCTTACCTCTTGAGTATGACATAGCATACCAATTAAACATAGACCCAATCAAAATCTAAGTGAGTAGTATTTTACCAATTCGTGACGATACAGGCACGCTTGTGTACAGATACTCAGTTTTATTAAAACAGACTTTCGTCGTAAGCTTATCGTGGGTAGTTTTATTTCATTTTATATAATACAGTTCACAATTTCCGTAAGGTTTCCTTTAATGTTGTTAAAACAATAGTAAGCATGAGAGAGAAATTAATCATCAACGATATATGCGAATTCTCTGATGTTATCTATAACAGTCTGAAAATGCACATGCAGTTTATTGATTACGTACATGCAGAAAACTTGTTCTGAGTTAAAGCTGTCAAACAAAGTTTGAAGGAGAATTAAATGCCACTACCAGACGACAGCCAATGTAGAAAATACTTTGGGGACGTATTTTGGTTCAAAATGGTTCAAATGGCTCTGAGCACTATGGGACTTAACATCTGTGGTCATCAGTCCCCTAGAACGTAGAACTACTTAAACCTAACCAACCTAAGGACATCACACACATCCATGCCCGAGGCAGGACTCGAACCGACGTATTTTGGCACGATGCGCTCTACCCATACATAATACAAAAGTTTCGAGATGCATCTACTGTCTGGCTGTCTATTAAACCTGAAACGAACAAAATGTCGCAGAAGTTACCCCCTTTTCCACATACGATTATTTTGGGTTGAGCAGTGAAGGAAATTATGTTACAAGTTCCAGTAGATTGATAAATTTAGCAGACAGCAGAATTGCGTTTGAAAAAATTTAGCAGTGAACGTACTCGAACCCGCGACATCTCATCTACCGTGCGCGATACTTACCATTACACCACTAACTGACACGTAGCTATAACAGCTCCAGAAGTCACAACAATTACTACAGAAATTCTGCATTCCACAGCGCTGTGGGATAATGCATATCGGCAGGTCAATACTTATGAGAGACAAACAGTTGTACCTTTTCGTTTGCGCTGCACGACGTTTTCAACAAACAGATAGCGCAACAGGGTAGCTCAAGCGGAAAGGAACACTTCCTATTTAAATTTCAGCATCCTACACTGTTGGCAGTTCTGTGTTGGTGGCAGTTACGTGATTTTATTTTGGTGATTACAAAATAAAGTTGAATGCATGCACTGGGTAGCCGAGGCTGCTAGTTCATGGTGATTCGGTCAACCAAGTAAATGAATTTACAAACATGCTGCAAATTGATACAGGGAGCCTGTGTTTCAAAATTCTCAGCCAGTGTGGTACAACGGCGTTATGATAGAACAATGAGCCGCTGAGCAGAGGATTTGGTGGTCTGTTGGGCGGATGGTAGATTCATATATCTATGGTCTGGGCTCGATTCCAACTGCGGTCAGTCATTTTAGATAGGGAGAGACAGATTCCATTCTCTTCTGGCTATACCAAGTGAAGAAGATATAACGGCATTGTGGTCTGAAATTCACATCAAAAGTGATATTCCTTCTCTACCAAGTAGACATTACGTTGAGCCACAATAAAGTCTGGAGTGGCGACATGTAGAAACTCTATCACCAGTAACCTTTCTTATACTAGTTATTTATTTATAGTGACGAAGCAAACGCTATGTAGGATCACAGGACACTTATTCCATCTTTTATCTGAGCTTCTGTATGTCGATAAAATTGGTTCTGAACTGGGAATGCAACTCAGACCGCCCTTAACTCGGAATTTGATACCTTCGTGACAATACAGCTCGGCTACAATTTGTTGTTTGTTCATAACTGCAGATTACTCAACATCTCCACATATTGCGCGTGAATGGGTTCGAATCCAGGCCCCGCATTAATGATTTCATTATGTATTATCAAGGTCTAGCATGAGAACACCTATCTGCTGGTGGATAATAATTTCCATTTTTAATGTATTTTCATTCGTTGTCAACACTAACGATATTTGACGTTTTTGACTCCCAGTGAGACACAGAGCTATTTGCGAGATCACTGTAAGTTCAAGATGTTATTCCGATCTGCTGGTGGAGAAAATTTCGGTAGCTGACGTCTCTTTGTGTGTAGTCAACAACGATATGTGTGGAGCTCTATTCCCAGTCAGCACTGAACTCTTCGTCATATTATTTCTAGTTCAAACGCGCTCACATGTCACTGCTGATGCAACAAACCCATATTTAACGTTAGTTTTCTCTAGAATATAACAGCGATAGGTGCCGGGTTGGAGTCCTGGGAAGGAAAAAAATTAATGTTTAGTCTCGCCATTTCAGTTAAAACATCTAGCTACTGCCGAGAAAATCCGATATTTTACTGTTGATTATGCTTCAATATCTGTCTTATTAGGTTCTGGGTT
Organism: Schistocerca piceifrons; assembly: GCF_021461385.2. NCBI lineage: Eukaryota > Metazoa > Arthropoda > Insecta > Orthoptera > Acrididae > Schistocerca > Schistocerca piceifrons. Next base: position 768,016,609 of record NC_060140.1, on the reverse strand, counting down.
CGAATCCCTGTCCAACACAAAACTTTACCTCACGGCATATCAAATAAGTTACTTGTCAAGAAGCAATATTTAACATCTCTCGTAGTTCGTTAACAGGGACAATAGGTGCTGGGTAGGAATTCGCGTCCGTTAAAAATGTTTGCTTTATGTAATTTAAAGTTGGTATTTGCTAAAATCGAGGTATATCACACTCTGTATGCCTAATCGGGAATGGCTGTTGTAACAGGTCCGAGCAGCTGTAATACAGATGTAATGTTATGTAAGAGGTCCGAGCAGATGTAATTTCGATGTGTTGCTCATGCGCTGCCTGCGATATGCAAGGTATAAGAGAATCGCTGACCAGAGAGCAGTGTTGACTGTACGAACTGTGTAGCAGTAGCAGTAAGTTGTTGCCAGTGTGTGTGTCTGGAGTCTGCTCTGGTCTGGCGTATCATGTTGGCGGGGCCGGTCGCGGTGCAGCGATGCCGGAGCCTGAGTATTGTTGTATAAGATAAAAAAAAGCAACCTCGCGCATACCTAGTAATATTATGTAAACTCCCATGTATATCTTTTAAAAATGTCCTAATAATAACAAGCATTCATTTCAATTTAAAGAATTTAATATTTTTTGCAATGCATGATCATTCCGATATTTGCAAAAGAAAAATCATTTCCTTCCTTTCATAAATAACAAATGTATAGTCCAGCATTGCACAGAGCTGTGCCGGAAAAGAGCTATTGTAAGAGCAGATGGTTGCCGACTTTATCGAGGTGAGAATTTTTGCTTTTTATTTAGAATGATCTTACAGGGCCATGACGCAGCACTGCTGTCGTCCAAATTTTACCGGGTTACGGAATTTATTTTTTTATTACGAGGTTTAGGAATTTTTCTGTTTCGAGCTTACATTAAATGAGAAAAGAATTTTGTGGGTACATTAAATGGGAACCAGTTTTGTTCTGAGGTTCCACAAAAATTAGAATCATTAACCAAATAATATTTAATTATATTTTGTGGGGAGGTTACACTGTTAGTTTCTGTCAGTCACGAAATCTTTGCTTAGTCTGCATGACCTGGGTTTGAATCCATATACAGAACGAGACGGTTCGTCGTGTCAATTGAAGTTCATAGATATCCGCAACTAGATTCTCGTGAATAACTTAAATTTTTAATGTCATTTTGTGTTAAATAATAAGTACGGTATGTTACTTTGAAGAGGAAATCATGAATATGACGAACTTACTACGTGCATTACCTATCTGACGTAATAATGAGAGTGGTAACATTTCAGGTATGTCATTTATTGTAATAAATGTGAGCTTACAAGCCTTAAAGACAGTCTTACCTGTGATAAGGTGTTCCCTGATATTTGTAGTATCGTATTATTACTTCACATCTTGAGTTATTGCGATACAGAGCAGTGTTTTCTAGTGGTGACTTGTTGGAACCATTTTCAATAGTCAAACGACTGTACCAAGGAGCAATTAGAGGACCTGTTAGACAGCTGCGTTATGTGGGTTGCATGCGGATCAGGCGAAATGCAATTCAGGTCGTTCGGATACTTTTGAGCACGATTGTACCTCCAGTTTATAAGCTGATACGACTGATTATATTTGCATAGACTGAGTTACCGTTTTGAAAGGAATAAATGTGCTTCCCGTGTTTGCACTCAATTAAGAATGTGATGATGTAGGGAACAATGGGCTGTCTTTTCCCTTTGTAGCCGATCTCTGTGACCGATCGGTTCTAGGTGCTTCAGTCTGGAACCGCGCTTCTGCTACGGTCGCAGGTTCGAATCCTGCTTCAGACATGGATATGTGTGTTATCCTTAGGCTAGTTAGATGTAAGCAATTCTAAGTGTAGGGGACTGATGACCCCAGATGTTAAGTCCCATAGTACTTAGAGCCATTTCTACCATTTTTACCCTTTGCAAATAGTACTTCAAATTCTGTGAACAGTTGAGATGGAAGTATACACATCCTGAAAAGCTGAGAAAATAGGTAACACTTTGTTTTCATTTGTAGCGTCTTTCTCGATGTTTAGCCTTTAGGTCGTGAACTGACTTTTTGGTTATATTCAGATGCCAGTATTTTATCTCAAGAACGGTATAACTAGGAAATGGAAAATTATTCTTCCATGTTTAGACAATATCTTTGAATTTAATTTAATTAATTTCTGTCATTTATACTGTGTGACGAGTATTTTGACGAGGGAAAATTTCTTTCGTGGATTTTTCTGCCGCCAGTTCAGTACAGGCCAAAGGCTGTAGCGAATAAGGGCATTTATCAGCTGAACAATTAACCTTAAATAGCTCAACTGTTATTCAAAACGGTAATGCAAAGCGGAATTAATACATTTCTTTCACAGAAAGTGAGTGCTTCATTTTATACTTGAGAAAATTTTAATTGGCCCCGTAAAGGCGCCGTCTTAATACGGTCTGAATGCATGACAACAGCGGTGTTGCTATCAGCGGCTATTATTATGCTGAAAATCTGGACATGGACGAGGATGATAATTTGATTTAAATTACTACAAGGTGAACATTTAGCACATTTATTGAGAGTAATTTGTAAGTTACAGAGCATGACACAAAGCGGCAAGCTTCGCTCACAGATAGAATAAGAGTGGTCCTCGTAATTTCATACAGGAAAGAAGGCAATAGATCATGCACTAGAAATACCCTTCTGCAGAGGTTAACATAAACCTTTTTTCCATGGTTACAGAATGTCCTTTGTTCACAAAAAATCGCTTTTTCCTGTTACACATGAACAACAAATAGTTTGGTTGCTTGGATGATACCACCTTTAATGTTCTTTAATAAGTGGAAGCTATACATTCCAAAGTGAACAAGAGGAAATCGATGTTTGATCTATATCATGAAGTTCTTAGATTTTGTGCATATTTTTCTTTAGTGTACCATCCTCTTCAAGAACAATGTTCTATCCATCATCGAAGATACTAAATTCGTTATGCACTAGGTTTTTGGTGCCGTAACTTTAGTTACGCTTATGGTATGTCCCATTTGCACTACAAAGAGCTACATACCTTACGCCAATTGCACTAAGGATAGTACAAATTTACTGCTAGTAGAGTCGATGTATAGCCACAGTGAGAGATTTCCGTGCCTCACATTTATTATGCTGTTGCTGATGTGATCTTCAGTTTAAAATTAGGTTCGTTGCTGCTTTGCAGCTAGTTCGCACGGTAGTTAAGCTTCGTCTTTTCTCCACACTTCTCACACTTAACACTTCCCTCCACTGTATAAATAATGATTCCTTGGTGCTGTAGGACGTGTCCTTTCAATGGATCCCTCCAGTTTGTCAGGCCATAGTACAAATTTCTTTCTTCCCCAGTTTCATTCAGTATCTTTTCATTATTTCTATCAACTACCTATCTGTTCTTTAGCAATCTTCTAAGGCACCACATATTAAAAGCTTCAAATCTCCTCTTGTCTAAACTGTACGCAGTGTACGTTTCACGCCAGTGCAAGGCTACGTTCCAGAAAAGTATCTTAATGGAAAACTAACAATTAAATTTATCCTCGATTATGACAATTTTCTATCATCAGTTTGCATTTTATGTCCTCACTATTTCGGCCATTATCAGTTACTTTAATATCAGGAAGCCAACATTCGTGTTCAGGAACTGCAGTTGTTCCAAGTAGTGAAGGGTACCGAATCGGTAACAAATGGTTATTGTAATATCCAGATTTTCGTCCCTTTGTGGCACATTCTTAGCAGTAGATGTAAGTTAAACATTAAAAGCACCTCTATGTACACATTGTCCCAACTCGACAGTTGATGTCAAAGTTTGAGTTCACACCCAGCCTTTGACATCAGTAGTACAGATAGGGCTATGTTCAGAAGTAAGTGGTTTTCTCATATTTTAACCTACATTTACTGCACTGAAGATAACCCTATAGTTACCAAAATCAGCGTACACAACAAATCTTATTTGCAATTGATTTACTACTTAACTACCTGTGATATCTTGCTTCCTGGTCTACGTCCCTCGTAATCGCCTAGTTTATTTTCACTGCATTCCGGTACCTCTGGGTTACTTTCTTGAAATTCACTTCACAGCCTCTACACAAAACTATATCTATTTCGCCATTTATGTCTGATACTTCAAGGTTTCTGTCTATTCACATTGGACTTCCGTTCTCCAATTTCGCTTTGGTTTCTTTTACTGGAAACTCCTTGTACAGATTGAAAAACATCGGAGGTGGGTTGAAGCCTTGCCTCATTGCCTCCTCATTGCTTCCTTCATGTACTTAAACTCTTATCTACATTCAGGTTTCGGTACAAGTTGTAGAAAACATTTTACTTTCTGAAATCCCACAACTGTTCGACATCTTGAGGCTATCACTGCTACAAGACACGACTGGAGATAATAGTGCGGCGATTTCGAAATTTGTCAGACCAGGAGCAGGAGTTACGCATGTGCGGTGATTTTCTCACAGTTGGAAGGAAGCGACACTCAGTACTCCCTACTGAGAGCCGACTAGTGAACTCCCGCACATGCGCAGTAGACAATGACTGTGCTACCGGACCATCCTGTGGTTAAAAGCCAGTTTAACTCTCTAGTATTCCCTGCATCGTGTTTTAAGTAGCAGGTTCTTGTTCCTCCTGTATCCATATAACGCCAGCCGTGATGGATTCCAGGCAGTGCTTATTTGTAAGCCCGTATACCTGTTGATAAGATTGTCCGATGTATGGATATATAGGGCCTCTGAGAAACTTATAAGAGGGCATAGATGCTGAGGATAATCTCCACTCTTTTCGTAAAACAAGCCATGTCCTCTACACAGGTAACGTTCCGCTATTGCATATTTATCAGGCATGTGTATTGATGGTGTTAAACAAGCGTTCTTGCATTGTGCGACGTGGGTCAAGTGTGAGATTTCCCACAAGGGCATGCTACGTTTGCTAAGGCCAAGATCGTCTTTAACATAACACAAATAATTCAAAAAATGGCTCTGGGCACTATGGGACTCAACATCTTAGGTCATAAGTCCCCTAGACCTTCGAACTACTTAAACCTAACTAACCTAAGGACATCAAACACACCCATACCCGAGGCAGGATTCCAACCTGCGACAGTAGCAGCCTCGCGGTTCCGGACTGCAGCGCCAGAACCGCACGGCCACCGCGGCCGGCACACAAATAATTCATAAGTTCCGATGATATACTAATTTCGTCTCATCCGAGGATTACTTCCCTTATTAAAGACAGGCTACCAAAATACCACTGGAAGGCAGTCGAAGTGGGTGCCTCGGCATCTTCAATTACATCTCCATAAGGAACTAGCATTGATAGGAATGCACTGCGTGTCTTTTTGTCACAATAACCGCTCAGTTAGACCAGCGTTCTAGGGTGTTGCGCTCACGTGGAAGGCTGTCGGGATCTGATACCACAATGTCTTTGTACCAGGGAGTGTAGGTCACTCCGGATAATACAGGATGGTGACAAATGGTTCAAATGTCTCTGAGCACTATAGGACTTAACTCCTGAGGTCATCAGTCCCCTAGAACTTAGAACTACGTAAACCTAACTAACCTAAGGACATTACGCACATCCATGCTCGAGGCAGGATTCGAACCTGCGACCGTAGTGGTCGCGCGTTTCCAGACTGACGCGCCTAGAACCTCTCGGACACTCCGGTCGGCGGATGGTGACAAATTTTGGCATTAAAGATAAAAAATAGTCACAATACGGCTATCATTCATTCCACAATTTATTCACACACGTTCAAAATACCATCCCGCATCTCGATCACCTTCCTCAACAGAGGCGGAAGGCGTCGTACATCGTCAGCCCATTGATCTCAGTCTCGTTGATTCCCAAGGAACGCCCCATAGCGTGCCACGAATAGATTTCTTTATTTTTGGCAAAGAGTTCGTAATCACAAGGCCTCATGTCGAGCGCCTACTGTGAATATTACAGTATCTTCCACCACCACGTATGTAGGAACACATGCCCGTGGTTCGCCGTGTGGCAACATGCGTTGTCATGAATGAGATGTGATGCCGGAATGAAACATTGTTGTGCGCCCCGACCACATGTCACTTCAGTCATGATCCACACACGTTGTTCGTTAAATGTATTGTTAGGGCGCCTGAATTAGCCTCCCACACTTTCAGACAGTACACACAATGACTGAGTGAAACACAGCTGTCACCGCTCACTGCGTTGCTTCAACTGACCTTCTCCTATCTGCTAAAGACAGTGAGCATACCATTTTACGCACATCCTGCATGTTATGTCATTGTTACCCGTACTTTTCATGTATAGCTCTGTGTCAGTCGGTTCGTCTTCTAACCATGACATCCCAGAATGGTAAGCTGTCATCTTGTAATTTATCCCCGCTACGTCCTGAACTTCCAGTAATGTTATACTATGATGTAGAAACCGCTAGCAACAGCATCCAAAGTGCGAAGTCGGCGTGGCGGCGATGATCCTCCGTTTCGCCGCACTCGTTCCATCTTTATATCTCACAGCGACTAGGAGTTAAACAGGATATACGAGGGAGGCGGGTATTAACGCAGACTTCGCCCCGGGCCGACCCACTTCTCCGCGGCTCAAAGAGCCCCCCCCTACCCCTCCCCCCTCCCCCAGCCTCACACTCCACTCTGTGTGTGGCGCAGTGTGCAAGGCGAGGCACAGAGAGACGCCGTTGGCAAGTGCCTAGGGTGGCGCCTGTTTATATCTTGTCGCAATGCGCTGCCGTCTCTGGCGCTCTGCTGTGGCAAGCTGGCAAGGTTTGTGGGCCACCACAGTTTGCTGAAGCGGCCCCTCAACGCCACATTTACGTGCGACGAACAGTTTGCCGAATGAGAGTGTTGTTAATCGTAAGCCCCTTTCACATGAGAAACATCGTTGCTCGTGTCAGGTGAGACTATTTTAGTACGCGTCGCAGATTACTGCTATACTATATGAATGCATAGTCACCGATGGTATCTTTTCTTTCGGACAGATCTCTTTATTGCGGGATCTCTTGCTTACATGGCAGACGCTCTATCCATCTGAGCAACCGAGGGCACAGAGGATAGCGCGACTGCAGGGATTTATCCCTTGCACGCTCCCCGTGAGACCCACATTCCCAACTTGATGTCCACACAATACATTCGTAGTGACTCTGCCTATTACACTCATTACTCGCGGCAGACCATCTTACTGAGTCCCGTGAGGGTTCGGGCATGCGTGTGCATCCTTCACACGTCCGATAGAACAGATACTATCATCATATAGTTAAGCCTAACTGGCCATTGACCTTTTTCTTTTAAGCTAGATGCACACACATTGCCTGAACTCTTACGGGACTCAGCAAGAATGTCTGCCGTGATTAATGAGTGTAATGGGCAGGGGCACTACGAATGTAGTGTGTGGACTTTAAGTTGGGAATGTGCGTCTCACGGGGAGCGTGGAAGGGATAAATCCCTGCAGTCGCACTATCCTCTGTGCCCTCAGTGGCTCAGATGGACAGAACGTCTTCCATGTAAGCAGAAGATCCCGAATTTGAGTCCCGGCCGTGGCACACATTTTCAACTGTCCCCGTTTATGTATATCAACGCCTGTCGACAGCTTAGCGTCTTGATTTAATCATCATTTTCTTACTATACTGGTAATCAGGCTTCACTTTAAGGCGTCGAATCCAAAACAGCTTCCGCTCTGTGTGATGTCTGAAGTGAAAGTGAAGCTATGAAGAACAGGTTTTGTTTTAAAATGATGGAATAAATAAACACCACTATGAAACTAGCAATAACAAAACAGTTTCACAATTATAGAACATTAAAGGGGGGGGGGATATGTTACATTACTACCAAACCATCGAGAAGTGTACTACTACACATTTTATTCAAAGGATTTCCTAAAACATTTTCATTCGTTTAAAAAAAATGGCTCTGAGCACTATGGGACTCAACTGCTGAGGACATTAGTCCCCTAGAACTTAGAACTAGTTAAACCCAACTAACCTAAGGACATCACAAACATCCATGCCCGAGGCAGGATTCGAACCTGCGACCGTAGCGGTCTTGCGGTTCCAGACTGCAGCGCCTTTAACCGCACGGCCACTTCGGCCGGCCCATTCGTTTCATTTAATCTATTCATTTTATCTATCTGATTAGGGCAATTACGCCCTCTCTTACATCGGACCAAGGCTTCAACACACAGTAACTTTTCTGCATTATAGTTCCATAGCAAATAACAATTTTAATATGACAGATAGCATGAAATGAATGAAGTGGCAATGTGATGAAATAATACTATGAAATAATGAAATTAATGCTACAGTACTTGTACTACTGCAGCTGATGCCACTAATAATAACAATAGTAAAATAACAATAACAGTAAACACACGATAGTAGCAGATATAAAAGGAAAGTATACATGTACAAGACAGACGTTTTCTGATACACCGAGTTCTTGGGAAAGGAAACTTAAGGAGACCATCAGCTAAGAAAATTTGAGGAAGTGGAAGATTTGGTGTGGGGAAGGACAATGACAATCCTTAGTGTTGTTTTAATACATGTGTCATTAACTGTATTCTGAAGCTGGAGACGTTATTAAGTTCTCTAATATAATGGGGAAGGATATTTCTGAGTCAGGTTCCTGCTATTGTGGACTTAGAGAATGAGGCAGAACGACGGAGTGGGACAGAAAAGATTTTGCTCTGATGGGAACGGTACGTTATTGTTTAGATACGAGAGCTAAAGTAGGGGGAAGATACGCGAGACGGTAGAAAAGACAGAGGATACGGAAATCTTTGCGTTTGTTTGCGCGCAACCAGGATAGCTGTGCATATGGTGGTGATAAGGCGGTGATAAGATCAAAAAGTCGAACATGACAGATGTAGTGGGCGCAACCACTCATAACCAGTTCAAGACGCCATTCCTCCAGAATAAATTTGCTGTAATCAATACATAAGCGTTTGTACAAGTTTCTTTCTCAGGTGAAGAAGGATGTCACATACGAAATTAAGTACATAACGTCTGTTGTATACTCTGCTACAATTTCAATTTAAACAAGGGTTTAGTAGCGCAGGGTTAATAAATAAACCCTGAATACATAGAGAGTGTTCTTGACAATAGTGTGTGACAAACCCTCCAAACTCATGAAAAGTCAGAGAAAAGGAAAAGTGTATCTAATTTACTAAAAAACAACTCAATTAGCTAGAGAAATTCTGTGCTAATATAAAAAAGGGAAATGTTATTTAGCCGAGTGGTAAACGGCTCCTTGTCACGTTTCGCGCTGCTCCCGTCGTTGGAGGTTCGAGTCCTCCCTCGGGCATGCGTATGTGTGTTTTCCTTGGCGTAAGTTAGTTTAAGTTAGATTAAGTAATATGTAAGACTAGGGACCGATGACCTCAGCAGTTTGGTCCCATAGGATATTACCACAAATTTCAAATTTCAAATGTTGCTTCCTAAAATCTCGACACTTCTTGACCGATTTATTTCAATTTTCTGCACGATCCTCTTATAAACATTCACACGGGCGACATTATTTCGCATAGTTTTAATCTGCGAGCAAGTGGTACTACAAAATTTTGGGATGATTCAGATATTACAGTCGAATCCTATTTATAGGCCGATTAACCATTTATCTTCCTGATCTTTCCAGTCTCTATTTCGAAGAGTGGAGCTGGCTGTTTGAGACCAGATCCATTAGCAGTTCTATTCACCCTTGACTAAAGCAAACTGATAGTGGGGTAAAAGGTGGATGCCAACTGGGAATAAATGGGAGAGGATTACCAATTCCAGCATTTGCCGTACAACCAAGAGAAATCTTCCGATAACCTTGGCGAGAACCGGCGGACTGCTATCATATTAATGTATCTGAGCGACAGCATACTTCTTTGAAGATGCTGCCCAAATTAAATATTAATTTCTTGTGTGCTTGTAAAGTGCGTAAATGTTGTATGTGTGTTTTGTATGTTGCTGGTCACAGAGATCAAAACAAACAAATATAAAAACAACTTTCCTAATATACAGGTCATGTCAGTAGGAATCATTATTTCTCATTTAAAAACAAGAGACCTTTGGCATCGATATTCTAGCCGATTTATCACAGTTTCCTGTTTTATACTATAAAAGTAGTCGAAGTCGCAAGGAGGAGTCGAAATTTGCTTCCTGACACAATTCACAGGAGCACCCTACTTTACGACATCTATCCCGTTTTCACACGGATTTAGTTGCCATGAACCACTGCCGGTTACGCTACTAAAAATATGGAAACAATACAACAAAATATTCATGCGTTTCTTGTTACTTTTGTTCACATTGTTTCGGAAAATATTTGTGGAGGTACCGGTGTATAATAGTCCGCTTCTTTATACAGGCATCGACGGCGGGAATTTAAATATCGAAAAATCCCTTACACACCCATCTAACAGCGGCACACGTGATTGTTGACGTACCTGTCAACCCGGTACTGCCTTCGACGGCTGCCCTACGCGATTCAGCCTGGTCCATATCTTTTGAAAGTCGGATAGCGAAGCTGCAATGATCGCAAAATCCTTATCTAGATTGACAAGATTCGTCGACGTTCTTATCTCGTTTGCCTTCTTAACAATGCTGTCCCTGAAATATTATCTGAGCATATGACAGACGTCTTTTCGTAAAGAAATGTGTGCCTGTCCATTAAACTGTCCATTAAACTGAGCTGTGACGGAGCAGATTTATTTTCCTGTAAGAATACTACGTTGTGTGTGAGTTCAGTACAACGTGGGGAGACACAGCTCTACATTTGTCCAACGTAATGTTTGTAACAAAGACAAGGGAATGCATTAGGTCCTTTCGACAAATCTCATAGGAAACATTCATCTATTCACATTGCTATTTACAAACAGTGTAGACACTTTCTGTGTCCAGGACTTTACATGTGACGAGCAAATTTGTGACGAATGAGAAACACCTGCCGTAGTTCAACACCGGTGCTAGGAAAATACTACCAATGCAAAGAAAGCCTGAATGCAAATTTCAAGGTAGCCAAAGCTTCCAGACAATAAACTATGAATGAAACGAAGATTAGCATAATGGAAACCGAACAGCTTATCGGCTCGTGAACCTACCATCTGTAGAACTCTTGCCCCTACTGAACCTTTGTAGGTTGTAACCTAGCAACAAGTGAAATGACGACTTGGTAGAGTGTGCGGCATGCTCCCCACAATATGGCTTAAATGCATTGATGGTGTCCTACAGCGACACTATGTAACATATCGAAATTATAGCTCGTGTACTGCGGGATGAAGAAATAAATGGGAGTGTGAAGGCTAAATAGAACACAATACCAAGTGCACAGGACGTTTCGTCACGTGGAAATGGAATTACTGTCAAAAGATAGGTACATGTGAAGGATGGTATTAGGAATTTGAACGACTGATTAATTACAAAATGATGAGAACAAAATTTTAAAGAATAAAAATCTGTAATGGTTGGCATAAAATTCCTTTATGGGATGTTTGTTTGTCATGCTATTTAAGATTTTATTTCGACTGCTCTTCTGATGTATTTCTGATATTTTCAATATTCATTAACACAGTCTATCGTCATATTTGCCTCTGCGTTAATAACCGACATCGTTCATATGCCAGTCTTCAGATTCATTGTAGTTAAAGAGCAACTTGTCGGTTACATGTGGTGTGTGATGCCTCCATTTAAAAGTGACCAGCTGCTCTTCATGTACAATGAATCCGAAGATCGGGATATGAAGAATATCGGTTATTAACGCGAAGATAAATTCGACGATAGAATAAATTAAAAGAGTACGATAATGATATATCATTGTTACGGATTTATCTCCGCTTGACATGATGCCACGCTTTCGTATTTCTGATTGCCACTACTGATGACATTTGTCCATGAGCAATAGATAAAAGACAACTGTGATTTTTTAAATATTGCATTACAAACACTTGTCATCATCTGTCTAAAACTCTATAAAATTTCGTGGTATATGTGCAGAAAAGACGGGTTAGTTCGTTAAAATGATCTCTTTCGATTAAAAATTTTATAATGTAAAAAAAAAACTTTAAAAATATTGTTGAAATTCAGAAACATGTCAAAAAGCTGCAGAAATACAATGATTGAGTGTAATCATGATACAAAATTTTTCATCTTTTCCACTCAGTAGTTTGTTGTTCTGCTATTACCACAAGAAATTTAGCGTGAATTGTAAATTTTCACACAGAACAGAAACCAATCCAGATCTATTATTATTTCTGTTACTTTAAGCGAAACGCATCGTGGAATTTACATCGCGTAAATCGTATAAATCTGACCATTGCGATTACGACTCTGAATTGATTGTTGTTATGTGCACTCGTCACTGACAAAATTCCAATATCTGCAGCAAGGAGGATACAACTTTAATATTCCGACAAATACAAGATTTACTTGAGCGCTATAAGGGCCGCGGGTAGCTAATACAATCAGCAGATGTGAAACAATTTAATTTCAGTCTGTAGCGAGGAGAAACTCCAATGCTTTCACAGAATATTACAGATCACTGTGATTTTATGATTTCCGTATAAATTTTTAGAAAACTAAAACGACCATGTTTCAAGAGAGTTGGATATTAAAGGTTTCAGTAAATGTCGTAAGTAGCACCTTTCTATTTTGTTGCTGCAAGTAACTACACTTCTCAACAGAATTAAGGTTTTACGTTTTTAATAACCCATAATAGTGCTCTACTGCGACGCAGAAGTTTGAAATTTGGCTCAATGGTGCCTACAGTTCTCCTCTGTGAGGGTGCAAAAGCGTGACTCCCTGTGACGTCACTCTCGAGATCGACGACGCTTCAAAGAGCTAGGTGTCGACACATGCTAGAGAAAGGCCAGATCTCAGAAGTTCAAGTGTCGTGTTAGGTAGGATAATGATGTCACAATGACATCAAATTTAACCACAATTCTTAAATGCCATCGTGGACGTATCTTCACTATGGGAAGGTTGTCACAACCTCTCTTAACCACATTCCTCCTCTTTCTTCAACACCTCTGCAACGGAGGTCAGAACCGCGACACCGAGGATAGAAATAATGTGGTTTTCTTATGGGTGGCCGACGGAAACATATCAGACACAGCGCCGCTCAGAATCGACAAGGAAAGGCCTCAGGGTGTGGCATAAAATGCGTCAATGGAACCTTTCCCTTTCCAGGCGTGTTGATTCCCATACATTTCACGGTAGAAAACGACGGAGCAGTGCGATGAGCCGCAGAACGACATTCTTGACAACCCTTGAGACTGCTGCCTGCCCTGGACGTTTCGACCCTACTCTAAGGATACTGAGCTGCTGAATCGTGGTTTAAGTGATCACATCCGTTTAGAGAAATCAGCCATGGCGGAGCAGACGCTGTTTGAGGCCTACCACATAGTAAAATTCGCCGACACGGCTTGATGGAAAGACGAGCCTTCACATTCGCTTGTTGAGGGAAGGTATATAAATACGAAATCGTAACAATATCATCAGTAAGAAAGCAGAAAGCTTCAAGGCAAAAGGATTCTAGATTCCTGTGCTGCAGCTAGTGACCGTTGCAGGTAACAAGGGGAGAAACGCAGCGGTAATGAGCACGAAAAAGCGCTTGGCCTCGAGCTCGTCTCCCGTCCACCACTAACAACTGAGGGTGAAATTTGGACAATGCCACCCACTCGTGAGGGCGAAACGTAAGAAAAATCTTCAAACCTGAGCTAGAAGATATTAGGCATTGTGTCAGTTAACAAGCTTTTGTTGTAATAACTTGTCTGTTTCTACTGTTACATAAATTCCTTTTTTAAATTTTTCTTTTGCTGCAGCGTCACAAAATATTGTAAAAAGCTTCCGCTGTCGGTCGGCATCGTACGTCTTCAGATCATACAGAAAATTCCTCCTTTGTCAACATTAACAGTGTAATTCCTACAGTGCTCTTGTTAGTGGTCTGCTGTATTCCGCTATGTGATGTGAAGAATGCAGATACATGTCCTTGTTTGGGTTGAAGGAATGTTGTTTGTAATATATCCGCCGTCGGCGGATACGAAAATCTCATTGTGTGAGTTATAGCGTTTTTATTTAAACTAAAGTCTTTCTTAAAAGTTTACAAAACAATATTCGTGAGGTAGGACTGATCCTACAAGCCTACCAATAACTAAATCAGAGACTCTTCCAAACATAAACTGTCTGTAGTAACCAAACAACTTCACCAAACCAAGCCCCGGGCGTCTCGTGAAGAGCGGCGCGGAGTCCACGTTGTCGTCACCAGAGTCCGAGGACGAGTAGAGGCCCAGCGAGGATGGCTCCGTTACGCTGGCGGCAGTGGACGATGACGCGGCGGTTACGATGACACCAATGGGCTCGCTCGGCGTGAACTGCCTCTCCAGGCTCCTGTGCCAGCCTAAATACTGCTTGGCGCATGGATATGGCTGGCTCTATTTTCAGTCATGTGTCGAGCGGAAGGAAAGAGGTCCGCGGCTGTAGCGATCTCTTGCAGCGCCGTGGACGCCTCCTGGTAGTCTCTGGGAAGCGTCTGTGTTTCCGGGACGACCGGCCAGGCTGACCCCTACTCGGTCCGGGGCCCGCTGTACCGGTCTGCTTCGCGGGAAGCGAGAGTTGCAGGCGCTTAGTCTGGACACAGTAGTTTGAATATGCTAGTAATAAAAAGTTGAAAAATATTGTACAAGTTGCGCGCTAATCCAAATAGAACAGAAAACGTAAATTTTTATGACGTAACTGTTAGCATTTAAACACCTTGTATCAGCTAAAGCATCGTTTGAATTACGGTCAATAGATTCTCCAGCTCGGAAAAATTGCATGGAAACAGAAAATAAATTTCGTCGTTCCTCATACTAATATTGTAATAAATATTCTGTAATTTTAATACAAAAACACAAAGCTCCATGCCGTTACACAAAGAAAGGTGCAGGTATCTTTATGACAATGACTAATCAGGTTAAGAAACTAAACTGCTTATGGCTATATGAGCCTGTGTTGATTCATGCGGTTGTAAAGGAAATCTAAGCTTCGTTGCTTAGCGTGACATTTTATAGAGATTTCGGGTCATTCTCTTCACTCTGGTTTCCGTTGCAGTGAATCAGAAGCGCCGATTACGACCGCTGCTGCAGCGGGACAGTATATTTCTTTAAACATGTCCTGCTGCTGCCCATGATGTACAGGATGGAATAAGTACAGTGTGTAATGGTAGATATGAAGTTTTCCTCATGTAGATCCACGAAACTACCCATAAATTTACACATTCTTGCGTTAACTAGTAAACCCGTTTACTTTTTTCGATAGAAGAGAGTCAGTGAAAATTTTCCAAGAAGTATGAGACGTATTACAAATTTGACAAAAGAAGTGCTGATAGCAGCGGAGTCTAAGGGAAACCTTCATATTTCCTTAGTTATTACGTTTCCATAGTCAGTTCTTCGTAAACATGAAGTTCTGTAATCTGTAACATTTGGCCGCTCTAACGAGCATAACTGTTAATAATGCTTTTAAATACATCCATTGACTGTCTTCTTTTTATTGGGATTTGAATATCACATTACCAACGTCCCCTCTACCTCCATCGTGCATGCTGCAGTACAATAAAGAAACAACATTTTGTTACAACCTGCAGCCTTATAGAGGCAGAATTCAGCGGTTTGAACCAATGGAGAGCAGTCCGTGAAAAGTTAATGGGTCTGCTGTTGAAATTACATCCGTCAATTTGTTCTTTTTCTTCTTGCGGAGAAGTGAAATTCATATATCAAGGCCGCTTATGCGAGAACATGATAACCACGTGTGTTTGTTCCAGAATTAATGAATTGGTACGCTCTTCCTCACTCGCAACACGCACAGATGTATTGTTCGTTTTCTTGTTTTCAAAATTATCGCTTTGCGGCAACAAAGAATTATGCCTTATGGGGCATAGCAGTAGAGAATTACGGTTCAACCACCCTGATCTTTTGTAGATGTAAATTAATGTTTTACTGTCTCCTTTAAATGTGTAGGTTTTGGTCTGACGTTCAAGTACGGAAGCAGATACCATTCGCGCACGTACAGTCTAAGCAGTAAGAAGAAAAAGATTGTGAATAACAACTGCCGAAGGCGTTCTGTGTCTTAATTTCGCCCAAAGCAACCGGTCGGTTCATTACGGCCCTGCAGCTGTGACCATCCCGCAGCCCTTGCGTGCGGAGTTGGTTGCCGCACTCGCGGCGCCCTGCAGAAGCTTAGGAGGGAAGCGGCGTCTGCAGCCACGTCTCGTACCGGGGGACCGCCGCTCTGGCTCCTCCGCAATGGCTGCGGAGCTTAATTAAAAATAACTGCGGCCCGCCACAGAAGGCGCCGTCCATCCTGTCCTCTGGTGCCCGCCGCGACCGGCGCGACGCCCTGCACTGCAAAACTGTTACGTCATGGCGCCACAAGCAGCAACTGTGGCTGACTGAGGTCTGAAATATTACTCATGCACACACACACACACACATACACACACACACACACACAGACACACACACACACACACACACACACACACACACACACACACACACACACACACTCATATATAGGGAGAGAGGCGGAGAGAGAGAGAGACAAAAGTAAATATAACAGTAGGTAGTAACATAGGTTAAGGCCAATAAAACAATCCATTATCACACACGGTTCATTCACATTAATCTGACCATAACACATGTTCGACGTCAACCTGCAATAACCAGTAACAAACGGCAGGCGACAGCTCTAGCAGTGGATTGTATATAAAATTGGGGGACGCGGAAAGCAGTGCGGTCTTTGTTATTATGTGAAGCAGAGCGATTTACCTGAAGAGAAAGAGGGCATTATCACTGACTTTCGGGCCAATGGTGGAAGCATTTTCGAAACGGGGAACTTTCTAAACCGTTTGCATACAGCCATGACCAATGCATACCGTGCATGGCAAAGTGGTGCTATCCAAAACCGGCGCTAAGTCAAGTGTAGTTCACCACATGTTTGAACGACTACTGAAGAGATGTGTACGGCCAAATGGACGTGCCACTGTTGAGCAGATGAAAGTCCAGATGAACTTGGAGGCTGCCCGTAGTGTCTCCTCAATTATTGTTAAGCGAATTTTGCGGCGTTTCGGCCTCCACAACAGGAGTTTTGTTCATGCAACCATGACGACTGCGGTTCGTCGGCGACGAAGCTGCGATTTGGACGTAATTTCGGATGACTAACATTTTTTTGCTCCTTCGGACAGATGGCGAAGTGAACGTATGAAAGACCCTGCAACAATAGTTAGAAGGGTCCAGGCCGTAGGGCATCCCCTGGACAGTTTTGCCATTCTGGAAAGCACAACAGATAAATGCAACAATGCATTTGTCCTTGGGGACCATGTTCACACCTAAATGCAACTTGATTTCCTTAGCCAGATGGCATCTACCAGCAGGATAATGCAACGTCTTAAATACACTACTGGCCATTAAAATTGCTACACCAAGAAGAAATGCAGATGATAAACGGGTATTCATTGGACAAATATATTACACTACAACTGACATGTGATTACATTTTCACGCAATTTGGGTGCATAGATCCTGAGAAATCAGTACCCAGAACAACCACCTCTGGCCGTAATAACGACCTTGATACGCCTGAGCATTGAGTCAAACAGAGCTTGGATCGCGTGTACAGGTATAGCTGCTCATGCAGCTTCAACACGATACAACGGCTCATCAAGAGTAGTGGCTGGCGTATTGTGACGAGCCAGTTGCTCGGCCACCATTGACCAGACTTTTAAATTGGTGAGGGACCTGGAGAATATGCTGGCCAGGGCAGCAGTCGAACATTTTCTGTAAAGCCTCGAGTCGTAACACATCTGAGATGTAACGTCCACTGTTCAAACTGCCGTCAGTACGAACAAGAGGTGACCGAGACGTGTAATCAATGGCACTCCATCCCATCACGCCGGGTGAACGCCAGTATGGAGATGACGAATACACGTTTCCAATGTGAGTTCACCGCGATGTCGTGAAACACGGATGCGACCATCATCATGCTATAAACAGAACCCGGATTCATCCGAAAAATTGACGTTTTGCCATTCGTGCACGCAGGTTTGTCGTTGAGTACACCATCGCAGGCGCTCCTCCCTGCGATGCAGCGTCAAGGGAAACCGCAGCCATGATCTCCGAGCTGATAGTCCATGCTGCTACAAACGTCGTCGAAATGTTCGTGCAGATGGTTATTGTCTTGCAAACGTCCCCAACTGTTGACTCCGGGATCGAGACGTGGCTGCACGATCCGTTAAAGCCATGCGGTTGAGATGCCTTTCATCTCCACTGCTAGTCATACGAGGCCGTCGGGATTCAGCACGGCGTTCCGCATTACCCTCCTGAACCCACCGATTCCATATTCTGCTAGCAGTCACTCGATCTCGACCAAAGCGAGCAGCATTGTCGCGATACGATAAATCGCAATCGCGATGGGCTACAATCAGACCTTTATAAAAGTCGGAAACGTGATGGTACGCATTTCTCCTCCTTACACGAGGCATCACAACAACGTTTCATCAGGCAACGCTGGCCATCTGCTGTTTGTGTATGAGAAATCGGTTGGAAACTTTCCACATGTCAGAACGATGTTGGTGTCGCCACTGGCGTCAACCTTGTGTGAATGCTCCGAAAAGCTAATTATTCTCATATCACAGCATATTCTTCCTGTCGGTTAAATTTCGCGTCTGTAGCACGTCATCTTCGTGGGGTAGCAATTTTAATGGCCAGTAGTTCACTGTGTACGTGTGTGGTTCGAAGAACGCTCGCATGAGTTTACCGCACTCCACTGGCCACGAAACTCTCCTTATTAGAACGCAGTCGAGAATGTCTGGGGCTTCCTCGACAGGACAGTTCACGCCATGGATATTGGGTTGAGAAACCTGGCACAACTGGCGGAGCAATGGTGTCGGCGTCTCTTCACATCGCACTCGACACCGTGAAGAACCCTACTCTTTTTGCACGTCTCGTAGCGGTCCTCGCTGAAATGATGTCACTTGTTGGTGTTTGCACCTGCTCAACATTGCTGGGTGCAACTGATGGACTGCTTCTACTGAAATGAAGTCACTTGTTGCTGTCTGCACCTACTCAACATTGCTGGGTGCCTCTGATGGATTGCTTCTACTGAACTAATGTGACTTGTTGCTGGGTGTACCTGCTAAACTTTACTGGGTGCCACTGATGGACTGCTTCTACTGAAAAGATGTCACCTGATGGTGTCTTTTTTTTGTATAAACTAATCATTGAAAGCATTTTATGTGAACATTTGTATAAACTGATTTTTTGTGTATTGTGTGAACTCTTATGTAAAGTCACATGTATGAAAAGAAGTTGTATTGCTTACTGTATTTTATATACTAGGTTATTGAAAGGTCAGTGCAAAGCCAAAATTTTAACAAATTATGTGATATTTAGGTATTAATATTACTTTTTTTTGTCTGTATTTTTCTGGACGAATTTGGTGGTATTTTCACCACCAATGCTGGCAAAAATACCATCAAATTCTGGCCTGTGGAGGAGGGGCATATGAAAGGTGGCTACACTGAGCCACTGCGCCAGAGATTGCGCCAAAGAGTATTATTAAGCCGCCTCCACAGTGCTTGGAGAGAGCTCGTGGTAGTCAGTGCTTGGAGAGAACTCGTAGTAGTCAGTGCCTGTCGAGGTCTCGTGGTAGTCTGTGTTGAGATGTGCTAGTGGGCAAGCCTTGTCGAGATGTTGTAGTAAGGAGTGCTTGTTCCATGTTTTATGCAGTTGTTTGATGGGAGAGACAGCAGATGTTATTCTAATGAAAATACTGTGACGATCAGAGTGCTTTTCGCCAATATATATGAAGGTAAAATATTGCGTGTTATTTTTTATTATTTCCATGTTTTAAATAATGCGTCATTACAGGTTCAGTCAACAAAGCATCTGGCTTGTATTCTTGTATTAGAGTGTAATTCTGGTTTTCTTGCGTAATTATAGTTTTTCTAATTTTCTTTTATCACGCCAGTATAATTGGTATTTGAAGTTCTTGTCTTGTTGAAGAAGAACCGTGCCAGATGTGTACGTTGAGTCACACTCCCGCACACAGAACAATTACATTTGTGCTTGGTTTAGCAGGTTTTATAGTTGCTGGGGACTTAATTAATTAACTGTGTTAACGAAAATTTTCTTTCATTCTTTGTTGTTGTTCTTAGCAGTCAGATAGCGTAATAATACTAGTCAGGGCCAATTGATTACGAGATACAGCGTAATCGGACTTACAGCTACTAAGAATACTAAAAATATTTTCAATCGTATTTAATTAAGCCCCCATGCACGTGGTGACCCTGCCAGGATCGTCCCTTTGAATTCTTCCGATTGTAAAAATAGTAGACCGTAGTATTGTTGTAGTAATTTGAGTCTAGTAATTGTAGTCTATATTGCATGTGTAGATTTGGCAATTGTCATTCTTCTATTGTTTGTCAATCGTGTTTGAGGTAAACATTTCGAGTGAATGGTATTGTTGATGTGTAATTGTGTGTAATTCGATGTGCAATTGTGTGTAATTTCCGTACAGTGACGAGTTTTGTATGTTTTGTAAATGATTACGCGATCTATGAAGAAGGCAAAAATGATGGATAGTGAGAATGACGAAATTGTTAACATGGCGAATTCGCCAACAGAGGAAAACAGTGTCATGAATAATGAAGTGGAAAACAATGTAATAAGTCGGGAAAATAGTCCGGAACCTTTTCAAAATTTTTCTCAATCAGAAAATTCACAGAATACGAGATTAACGACAGAAGATTCTGAAACAGTATCGAACACAGATAGCCTTACAGCTATGACGAAGGAAACGGGTTTTGCGGGAAATGTTAGGGGCGAAAGGAGTTTCGAATCAGTTACTATGGGGCAGTTGATGAGTGCTATATTAAAAATGGAAACACGGTTTGGATCTGAATTAAAAACACAAATAGGAAGAATTAACTCGAAGATGGATACTTTGACAATACGGTTAGGCTCACAAATAGGAACGAGTAAAACCGAGATGGAAACAATGGAAACACAGTTAGGCTCACGAACAGGGACATGTTTCAAAAACTTGAAAGATGAATTAAAGAGGGAAGTTAGAGAGGAGGCGCAACCGATTTTGAATTCTCACAATAATAGTTTAATTTCATCAGAGATTAGACAAAGGGAACAGGATAGAGAACAGGAAGAAAGAGATCGCGTGATAGTACAGAAATATTCAGAGTTAAATTTACAATGTGCACACGATAAGGAAGAAATACTTGAGAGAATCGAGGAGTCCGTATCAAATGACAGATTAAATAACATAACACAACAATATGAACAGTTAACTACCAAATGTGTCAATACTGAAACCCGAGTCGCGACACTTACGGAAGACGTAAATAAACAGAAAGAACAATTAAGTGACTCATCGGAAAGAGTTGAGGAGATCTCAGATAAATTGACAAGTCTTAGTTTAGCAGAGGGGTTTGAAGAAAGTAATTTATTTCATTTACGGGATGCAACAAGAGAGCGCCAGGCGCGTGAATTTAACAATAATCGACATTGGGACAGGAACGGTCGCGGTAGGTCTTTGTCGCCACGAGGCGAAAACTTTGACTATGAACACTTTTTGACTGTTCGGAAATTTAAGATATTTCGCAATTCTAAGAATGACATACATACATGTGCATGATTAGATTAATTTACGTACGCACATCCACCAAATTTGCCACTAAGTCACAAACTTGAAATTATGAGCAGCTATTAAGGTCCTCAGGGGATTCACTACTCTAAGTGAATATGTGCCGTAGCGAGCATAGGGCCCCGAGCTGTAGTGGTGCTATTTCTCTTCTAGTTTTCTGTGCCGCTGCCTACTCTTTTACTATTCTTTGCATCTGTCAAACCAACTCTTCGACTATCAATCTATCTAGTGAGTAAGTAAACAATAACCGGATGTGACTGTTTTACCCAAAAGTGACTTTGGAATTTACCGTTTGGACTTACTATATTTTCAGCAGCATTCATTCGTAGTTTAAATGAAATTTTACCTGTTTATCTTCGTGACAATATTACTTCATATGTTGACGACATTCTTATTGCTAAACGTTCTTGGAGTGAGCACAACAAAATTTTGGATTCATTATTACGTATCTTCGCAAGAGTTGGCATTACTGTGAAGTTGGAAAAATCTGAATTTGGTCGTTCTCAGGTGAAATTTCTCGGTCACATTATTTCTACAGAAGGTATTCTCCCTGATCCAGAAAAAATTAGACGCTATTCGTAATTATGCTGTTCCCGCCACAAAACGTGAGGTTCGTAGTTTCCAAAATTTTTATGGAATGATATACTTTTGAAAAATTTTTGTGGAATGACATACTTGTGAGAAACTAATAGCTACATGTAAACACGCAGAGAGTACAAGGATACCGCGCTGTGTTTTGGCGGCGGCATATACTCAAAGCAACAGTCAAGTCTGCGCGCCGCACAAGGCAGCCGTTGACCGCAAACAATTGCTTCCTACGTCACGCGCCTACAGCTGATCGAGCGCTCAGTGCGAATGCACTGACAGCCATAAACAAATACACAGTCTAATTTCTCCGACTAAATTCAGTATAAAGCTGTAGTGACGTGTTGAATTATGTTATTAACATTCAGAATTTTTCAGGATACGGTTCTATAAAATATTTAAGAACTTCAGGTAAATTCTGTGCGTGTCCGACGTTAAGACGACTTGCTATCGAGAAATTTTCAGGAAGAATGTAATTTCCAAGAAGAAACTAATAAACTAAAAAGGTAACTATTAATTGAGTTCATTTTTCAGGTAACATATTTCCACTTAGGTACGTACTTTAGACGTAATTTGCTGCTCGCGATTACGTGATTCATACTTTGTGCTAATTTCATGTTCTATGAAATTACTTGTGAACCGACGTGCTTGCGTACGTTAACTGATTTTGACAATGATTATTAATGAACTGGGTTGTAACTTGTGTATATTATGCATCGCTTGGCTGCGCTGCTTTTTCACTGATGTCATTTTTTTTTAATTATGTGCCTGCTGTGCTTATTTATTTAAATTATAATTGTCACCTGATTTATTGTGCTGATGTGGTTAGGTATGTAAGTTATACTTTGTGATTTATCTGCTTGCGCCTTCATGTTTACTTATTAGGATGACATATGAACATTTATTTGCTTATGCTGATATGATGCTAATGCCGTGTTTACTGCTTTGCGTATGGATTGCATATTTATACATATCTGTTGTTGTCATAACTACTCTTTAATTTGGTATATAGCAATGCTGATGTACAGTGTACGAACATAGAGTTTAGGCTACACTATGGAATAGGTTACAGATTGTTCGCTTGGCAGAGCCTCGTTGTAAGAATTGTGCTGCGTACACTTGTTGACATTCTGTTCTCTACTGGTATATTTACTCGCTATTGCATGTTTTGCTTACGCTCAGTGCCTTATATTTTTAAGATAAGAAAATGAACTGCTATAATTCGACGAACGACATTGGTACAAAGAACTTCGTTGAAGTCACATGAGCTGAGGTTTTATGGAAGCTGTATAAATTTATGCTAATAGGCAGGAAGCTAACGACATGACATACCAAAACTAGGTTTAGACCATTGACAGTTATTACACTGCATTTTTCGCGAGCAATTGAAATTGGAAGTGACACTTGACACAAGAAATACTCCACATGTTTGCTTCTGCCATAATTCTTGAAGTGGTGTACACACTGTGAAATATTATGATCATTCACATTCCGTAATCGTACTTAATTACTGAGAGTTATTCGAACTGTTAGCGGTCATGTATGCATTTCTTTTGTTTATAATTCATAATGAGTAGAAGATTTGGCTCAGATGGATTACACAGAGGTTGTGTGTTGACAATGTGTCTTCGGATTGTATGGGATGATGAGGTTTGCATTAGGATTTTATCTGTACTTGTTCGAGGAGACTGACTAGAGGAAAGAGTTGTTATGGAAGTGAAATGATATTGGTAATAAGGTTTATATGTATCGACGCATTGAAGAGGTATTATTGAGGTATTATTGAGATTGTGTGAAGTTGATGATTATTGGAGTTTTGGTGGATAAGAGGTAAAGTGAGGAGCATATATTGGCAATAAGGTTCATATGTATCGACGTATTGAAGAGTTATTATTGAGGTGTTATTGAGATTGTGTGAAGTTGATTATTATTGGAGTTTTGGTGGATAAGAGGTAAAGTAAGTGAGATGCATATTTTTTTTTTGTTGGTCTTATGGAACAAGGAGGATGAAGATAGCAGACTAGAACATTAAAGTAGAAGGAAGATAGTCTATACACACACTTTGTTAAATCACTAAGCAGCATATACTTTTTTTTGAAGAGAGGAAGTATTTGCATATCTTGGCTCACTGACAGTTGTTCAACAACAGTACATTTGATCTGGCTTAGCAGACATTGGTCTATGACGTTGACCTAACTATTATTGACTGTTATACTTTGCTGCCACTACTACTTGATACACATGATGAACATCAGATTTTGACAGACTTACACTTACACAGTTAACACCATTCAATTACACAGTAGTACTTAATGTGGATGAAAGATGAATGAGTGTGTTTTGTGTGTTTTCCTTTCCTAATCCTACCCACCTATCTCCTAAATATTATTTTATTTGTTTGTAGTGGCATGCACTGACACCCATGAATATTATAGGTTTACTGGTATTTGGGTATTTGTAATAGTTAATATGACAATTATCTGACATCATTTGTGAGTTTATTAGAAATTGTATGTTTAGCGTAAGAGCATTGTAAAAGCATTTGTATGTGTATTCAAACTATTGTTCATGCCTGAACTGTCTGATTAGTGAAGGTAAATATTGTGAACTGTTACCTCCACCTTTTCAACATAATGTGTGACACTTAGGAATGATTAATTTTTGCTGATGTACTGAGTGATCAGTGATAGTGAATATTATGGACTGTTACTTGTACTTTTTCTACATGATCGGTGCCACTAGGACATGTTTAATTTGTGCTTATATACTCTGATGAACAGTGTGATCGGTGATAGTGAATATCATGGACTGCTCTCTGGACCTGCTCATCACTGCTAGGTGCAACTGATGGACTACTTGTATGGAAATGAAGTCACTTCTTGCTGTCTGCACCTGCTCAACATTACTGGGTGCAAAGATGAAGCTACTTCTATGGAAATGATGTCACTTGCCGGTGTCTGCACCTACTCAGCATTGCTGGGTGCCACTGATGAACTGCTTCTACTGAACTAATGTGACTTGCTGCTGTGTGTACCTCTGCAACTTTACTGGGTGCAACTGATAGACTGCTTCTACTGAAATGATGTCACTTGTTGGTGTTTGCACCTGCTCAACATTGCTGGGTGCAACTGATGGACTGCTCCTACTGAAATGATGTCACTTGTTGGTGTCTGCACCTGCTCAACATTGCTGGGTGCAACTGATGGACTGCTCCTACTGAAATGATGTCACTTGTTGGTGTCTGCACCTGCTCAACATTGCTGGGTGCAACTGATGGACTGCTTCTACTGAAATGAAGTCACTTGTTGCTGTCTGCACCTACTCAACATTGCTGGGTGCCTCTGATGGATTGCTTCTACTGAACTAATGTGACTTGTTGCTGGGTGTACCTGCTAAACTTTACTGGGTGCCACTGATGGACTGCTTCTACTGAAAAGATGTCACCTGATGGTGTCTTTTTTTTGTATAAACTAATCATTGAAAGCATTTTATGTGAACATTTGTATAAACTGATTTTTTGTGTATTGTGTGAACTCTTATGTAAAGTCACATGTATGAAAAGAAGTTGTATTGCTTACTGTATTTTATATACTAGGTTATTGAAAGGTCAGTGCAAAGCCAAAATTTTAACAAATTATGTGATATTTAGGTATTAATATTACTTTTTTTTGTCTGTATTTTTCTGGACGAATGTGGTGGTATTTTCACCACCAATGCTGGCAAAAATACCATCAAATTCTGGCCTGTGGAGGAGGGGCATATGAAAGGTGGCTACACTGAGCCACTGCGCCAGAGATTGCGCCAAAGAGTATTATTAAGCCGCCTCCACAGTGCTTGGAGAGAGCTCGTGGTAGTCAGTGCTTGGAGAGAACTCGTAGTAGTCAGTGCCTGTCGAGGTCTCGTGGTAGTCTGTGTTGAGATGTGCTAGTGGGCAAGCCTTGTCGAGATGTTGTAGTAAGGAGTGCTTGTTCCATGTTTTATGCAGTTGTTTGATGGGAGAGACAGCAGATGTTATTCTAATGAAAATACTGTGACGATCAGAGTGCTTTTCGCCAATATATATGAAGGTAAAATATTGCGTGTTTTTTTTTATTATTTCCATGTTTTAAATAATGCGTCATTACAGGTTCAGTCAACAAAGCATCTGGCTTGTGTTCTTGTATTAGAGTGTAATTCTGGTTTTCTTGCGTAATTATAGTTTTTCTAATTTTCTTTTATCACGTCAGTATAATTGGTATTTAAAGTTCTTGTCTTGTTGAAGAAGAACCGTGCCAGATGTGTACGTTGAGTCACACTCCCGCACACAGAACAATTACATTTGTGCTTGGTTTAGTAGGTTTTATAGTTGCTGGGGACTTAATTAATTAACTGTGTTAATGAAAATTTTCTTTCATTCTTTGTTGTTGTTCTTTGCAGTCAGATAGCGTAATAATACTAGTCAGGGCCAACCGATTACGAGACACAGCGTAATCGGACTTACAGCTACTAAAAATACTAAAAATATTTTCAATCGTATTTAATTAAGCCCCCATGCAATGTATGCTTACAAAACGAGACGGAAGCAACTAGTTATAACTTTTGTTGACTTCAAAGAAGCTTAGGATTTCATCCACAGATCTTCTATGCTGCTATACTGGACACATTAAGAAATTTTGGACTTCATCCTAAATTAAAAAAATGATAAAATGAACCCTTATAAACACCAAGTCAGGAGCAAAATGCAGAGAAGTACTATCTTAGCCAATTACGATGAAAAAAGGTTTACTACAAGGAGGTGGTCTATCACCACTGCTCTTCAGCTGTGTTCTTCAATACGTGATGAGAGAATGGTACAAATAGAACCTTAAAAACATAACACTTGGAATCAAGAAAGATGATATATGCCTAAATTGTTTGGGAGTCGCAGATTACTTGTCATTACTAGCTAATAATGTACAAGAAGCTAGAAACCAAATAATAAGTCTAAGAAATATAGCGCAAAAAGTAGGACTCTAGATATCTTTCGAAAAGACCGAGATGATGGTGACTGACCCGCTAGTAGTGGACCAAGTAACAGCAGACAACAGAAAAAATAAAATAGTGAAGCAATTTAAATATCTTGGAAAGATTGTAACACAAAACTTGGATGAAAAAACCTTCTTGGCAACAAAGAATCAACAAAATGATAAAACCTCAAAAACTAACATGGCCTACGTGCAATAAGAAATGGCTACCAATTCAAACAAAATTAAACCCTACAAGACGGTGGTTCAGCCAGAGGTAACATACGCAAGCGAGACTCTTTTTAAAGTCACTCAGAGAAACAGAGTCGACAAAATAAAAAAAAGTAGAGAGTAGAATAGCTAAAACATCGTAAATAAAGGGTACCAGAAAGAAGGACAATGGCTGATAGTACCGAATGAAGTAGTGTATAGGGAACTAGAGCCCATCACAGATACTATATATAAAAAGAGGAATTCTTTCTTTGGCCACATAATGAGGACGCCAGAAACCAGATCAGCAAGAAAAATTATGCAGAAACGGCGGAATCTGAAGCAATAAGTAGGAAAAAAATGGTTCAAATGGCTCTGAGCACTATGGGACCTAACTTCTGAGGCCATCAGTCCCCTAGAACTTAGAACTACTTAAACCTAACTAACCTAAGGACATCACATATATCCATGCCCAAGGCAGGATTCGAATCTGCGACCGTAGCTGTCGCGCGTTTCCAGACTGTAGCGCATAGAGCCGCTCGGCCACTTCGGCCGGCAACAAGTAGGACGGATCAAGGAAATTAAAGAAGTTGTGGGAGAACCAGATATAAAATTGGATGACCTGCAATACAAGACAGAAAACCTCAAGAACTTGAAAGACAATAAAATAAAACTTAAACCGAAAGTAGACAAATGACACGCAATGAAAAGGGTATTTATAGATGAGGAAAGACAGGAAAGATCAGAAAGAATGAAAAGCTACTGGGCAGTTAAGAGAGGACGAAACATGCGCTTACTGAAGAAGAGGACCAGGAAATGATTGACTAAAGTAGTCCAATGAGGCCGTAAAGGCAAACGATATAATAATAAATAAACAAAGTGGGGGATGGGGTATTCTAGGGTTGCAAAGGAGCCACTACTTATAAAAGGTAAGAAATAACTGACGTAAAACGTGGAAGGTGTTGAATAACACAAACGATTAAGCTCAAAATTGGTTTTCATAAACTGCATAATTGATTTCACTACAATTTCGAATTCTCTTGACATTATCATAAGTAGGCCCTCTGTGCTCGACTGGGCGAACGATCAATTCACTTCTTGTATTTATTTCTCATCTGAACGTCTTGTATCATACCCACAGATTAGTATCCAAGTGAACAGAGTTCAGGGACCTTAGTTGTCAAGAACGTCACGTTTTGCTTCAATCACTTTTCTGTGAAATACTAAATTCTGATCGTGTGTGAATTTATTACCACAATGTGGAGGGGCCTCTTTTCTAGAACTCCAACCCACCCATGTAACGGACGAAACCTCTTACAATAACGCTGGAAGTTTGTTTTCATAGAAGTCTGGATGAATGCGTTAAGAGGCCCAATTAATTGACAGGCCCAATTAATTGATAGCCCACCACACGATCCTGAAAATGTGTCTCCAGAGAGGCACTGGGTGTTAGTCAGTATAACGATTTGAGATACATGATACCATTACCAGTGGATTCATTAGTGTGCTGTATTTTCCGGCGATTTGCTTTTAACCAACGTCTAAATTTCTATCGTCTGCCTTCAACTCCTTCTCGAGTACGTTACATGCTAAAATGTTGCCTTCAAATCTTTCTCGAAAGCGTCCAATTCTAAAAAAGTAATGAAGGAAAATGGCGGTTTAATAACGGACGACAACGAACTCATTGGAGACGGGGCGGAAATTCGAATTGTTTCAAGGAAGGGGAAGGAAATCGGCCATGCCCTTTCAAAGGAACTTCACCGGAATTTACCTGATGCGACAATAAGCGAAATGAAAACTTAAAATGTAAACTTGTAACACGTATTAAATAAAAATATGACACATGGAAAATACAATGTTTCAAATATTGGGTATTCTACCACATCCTAAAATATTTACTGTTCCTACAGAAATTCTCTGTACATATTTGGCGAAGCCAATCCAAACTAAATTTCTTCATGATTCGCTTTGTATCTCTTTTCTTACTGTTGTAACACTAAGCTCGGGCGCACGATACTCTTTAAAGCCGGTACTATGGTAAATTGACGGTCTTCACCTTATAAGAAAGGATTTTGGTATATATTTTGACCGCGTGTATCTGAATGGAGGCAAAATCAGACTTACACCCACTCAGTAACAACAATGATACGTCAAGCAAGTCTGAAGTGCAGCTTCACGTTAGGACGGACAAGAAACAACACAGAAGATGCTACCAATTGTTAATAATACGGTCTCCAGCCGAATTAGGCATTACCTGAGTTTCTTCTCTGTACAAGTGAATGTACGTTCAAGCATAACAACACGCAGTAACACTGCATTATATGGTAAATTTTAGAACCAGAAAATCTACTGAACTAATAATTTCACTTTCTGTACTGATATGGACAAGCCATAAATACACAACAAAACACTATAATGTTTACTACAAACTTCGTACTGTCTATTGATCTGATTAAAGTCGGGCATAGGTTACTCAAGAAATAGCACTTTCGAAACACACATACAATGTCAATTTTGATAAAGGTAAAACACTGATAAATTTTGGTTTTATATTGACTTTACCTTTGCTGGTCAAATCAGTTCAGAACACTTCAGAATTCAAATGAATAGAAAAGAAAATGGGGGGGGACCCTGAAACTGTTATGATCACTGTATTGAAAATTTTGATTATTGAAATCATTAAGCACTCAAGATTTCCAATATATGAGTTACTACTCTTTTAGTCTTATTTCCTGCTCATTTAACTACCATTATTTTGTCTCAAATTAATTAAACTTCATTACTAAACCAATTTCAACATTATCTTCCAACTTTGTCAGACCTATATTATTTACCTATATATTCATTAACAACAAAGTTCATTAAACATCATTCTAACATAGATAGGTCTGCAGGTAATTATTATTAACATAAACTTTAAATCTTCATTTCGGGACACTCGGATTGCACAACATGTGGAAAGGACCCTGTCTAGGTTAGTTGTGAGGATAATTAACTGATAGGACAGTTCTGGTAAAATTTAAGTTGTTATTGAACAGTATGGAAGAAAAGTAATCCGGGTCCACATGAATACAGTACTAAAAGCTTCAACCTGTTTGTATCGATGTGGCGGTTGGCGGGCGGCGAGAAGGCGAGGCACAGAGCACACATACAATCACAGCAATGGCTCTTGATGTATCGGCACTTTACTTCTTCACAGCGTCGCAATACTTCTCCATTTAGTGCCTATGGAATATTGCCATGCTGTATAGGCGTCGGAAACGGCACATCCGAGGCTCAACGAAATCACGTTTTCCAGGAGAGCCTCCTCGATCCCGAGCGTGTTTCTCAGACCGATGCCCAATTCCGACTACTACTACTGCTCCCGTAATGCCGTGCAGCGCCCGTGTGCATTTTCCCGCGCTCGCCTGCCGTCCACCTTTTACCGCCCCCCTACAGACAGGGTATTCACCCGAGGTTTTGCATTCTACATATCCTAATACATTGCCTACGTATGGACCAGACGCACAATTACAAAATTAACATCTTACAATAGTTTCAACGTTTCTTACACTCCAATTCTATTACAATATTGCTTGAAATTTGACATAAACATTAATATTCACATCGAAAATTGTTTACAGTTTCTTTAACATAATGGCATGAAACAAAAAAGAAATGAAATCAGAACATCGATTACACTAATTTATCGAAAATCAGAAGAAAAAATTAATATATGTACAATAGTATAACGTTGGTATTGTTACACATGCCCCTGTTTCCAGTAAATTTCGCTAAGTGCAAATTTGATGGGCACACTAATTTTTATATTTATACAGAGATTCTGAATCTTTGTGTGATTGTCCCATCAAAAAAATTGATACCACAAACTTCCTTTCACTCACATTATGTAGGTCTATAATTTTTTAATATATCAAGGACATTTACCTATCGTTTGCTTAAGTGCCTTTGGCACAGTCCAACCTCCTATCAAAACATGAATTAAATAGCAAATTACTCATTTTTACTAAATTTCTCAAAGAAATAATTTCAAAATCTGGAACACAAACACCTAACTACAAAAGCAAATACAAATATCTATATACACTATAAGACAATTTGTTGCTGCTTGCATTGAATGGCAGTCCATTTCCTTACTTACTAAAAAACACACAATAATATTTAGAAAAATCACTACATATTTTTGCTGGCTATTATTCAGATTTGGGCAGTCCATTTCACATCATTTTATCACATCTCCTGTACCACACTTACAATTCTCCTTTGACTATTTATCTGCCCTCTTTGATTTTTGGCATTCCTTTATATTATGACTCATGTACTGCCCACTTTGGTTTTCGGCAGTCCCATCTTTTATTTGGCTTGCAGCAATTGCTGTTTCTTTTCAGCCCTATTCTCCATACATGTTTACATTTACAGTACATTTGTTAATCTGAAACTCACGTAAGTACATTAGCACACTGATATTGGTACACATATATTTACAAAGATTTGTTACATTTGGAATAAAATAGTTTCAGTATAAAATATAGCATATTTATTGCAAATTGCTTTCTGAGTGTACTTAGGTCACCCACTCCTAGGAACATACAGTTTCAGGTCCACGTTTCCTACACCTAAAGGTCTTTTGGATTTTGGGTAGATCAGGTAGTAAGCATTATCGTGTGGGATGTTCTGTATTATATACAGTCCATTATAAATATATTTAAATTTGGAAAGTTCATGGTTCAGTTCACTAGACTTTTCGTGGATTTTTAGAAGAACGTAATCCCCAATTTTAAATTTTAAAACTCTCAGGTTTTTATCATGTCTTTTAGATCTAGATTCAGCTTTTTGCTTTGCCGTTTTTCTGACTAAATCTTTCTTTTGACTCAACCCTAAGCTTGTATGAGGTGGAAACTCTAGTTTTTCTTCAATTAAACTTTTACTTCTGCTGCCTAAGAAAATTTCTTCCGGTGGGAACCCAGTAGATTCATGATGTAAGGTGTTCATGACATTCTCAAAATCCGATATGAATCTACCCCAGGCTCTATGGTTATGACCGCAATACGTTCTACACAATCTCCCGATTTCTCGCATGTACCTTTCAACCGGGTTGCTAGCTGGATGGTAGGCTGCGATATATTTAACCTCCACACCATTTTGTTCCATTCCTTCTTTCCAAATTTTGGATATGAACTGGGGTTCATTGTCAGATAGTACTGCCTTGGGTTTCTTGATGGTTCTGAAGTATTCGACCATTCTACTAAATACAGCTTTTGCTGTTGCTTTTTTCAAGGGGTATAATTTCACAAACTTTGAGAATGCTTCCAAAATTACTAAAATATATGCACAATTTCCCGAAGTCTTTGGGAGGGGACCATACAAATCTACTGATAATAATTCTAGGGTGTCTTCAGGTAATGTATTTTGCATTGGACCTCTACTAGTTCTGTTCGGTACTTTGGCCTTTTGACAGACATCACACGACTTAATTCGTTCCTTTACCTTCTTACTGACACTACCAGCAATCACTACTACAATATTCAATTTATCCAAACATTTCTTTGGCCCACTATGCCCCAATGCTAAATGAAAGTAGTGTATGACATCAGTATCAAACTGGTGTGGCCAACATACGCTCCATTCCTCAGTGACTAAATCTTTCCACCTATATAACATGCCTTTAAAGATTTTATAATATTTCTAAATTTGAGGATACTGCACACTGTCAAAATTTACCTTCACAGATTTCCATATCGGATCCTCATTCTGATGGTATCTCAAATTTTTGGATATTTGCCCAATTTTCCTTTTTCCTGAAACCTCTTTCATATACCTGATCTGAAAAGTACCCCCTTCACCAGTTTCATTGGGCACTTCACTCATACCATTAGGCAATCGAGATAAAGCATCTGCCACATAATTGTCAGTACCCTTAACATAGCAAATCTCGTAATCAAACTGTTGCAGGTACAAAGCCCAACGAGTTAACCTGCCATTAAGTAAACGACAATCTTTAAGAAAAGTTAAAGCTTTGTGGTCAGTATGTGTGATGAGCTTATGGCCCCACAGATAATTTCTGAATTTCTATAACCCCCATATAATGGCTAAAGCTTCCTTTGCCGATATAGTGTAGTTTCTCTCGTATTTTGTTAGAGTTCTACTTGCAAACACGATAGTCCTGTGTTCGATTTCTTTGCCATCACAGATTTCTTGGAAAACTTCTATACCAATTCCATAAGCACTGCTGTCAGCACTCATGTGGAAAGGTTTTGACAGTATGGGGTGATGCAAAATATTGTCATTCAAAAGTTCACTTTTTAAATTTTCAAAATCTCTCATACACCCTTCAGTCCACACAAAAGCACTATTTTTCTTAAGTAGATTATTCAAATGAGGACTATTAAAAACTTTCCCCTTGACGAATTTTCTATAGAACCCACATAAACCTAAAAAGGCTTTCAACTGTTTCCTATTTCTAGGAGCTGGACACCCTGCTATTGCACTTAACTTTTCCGGGTCCTTGGCAATACCGGTCGTAGTAATAATGTGCCCCAGAAACTTTAATTCCGATTTCAAAAATTCACATTTCTTCCGCTTAAGTGTCATGCCCCCTGCTTGCAGAGCAACAAAAACTTTCTGCAATAATTCACAATGCTCTTGCCATTCTTCTGTAGCAATCAGTAAATCATCTCCATAAATAGTTAGCCGGGAACTCAATTCTCTCCCTAATACAAAGTCCAGTGCCTAATAAATACTGCCACAGAAGTGCTAAGCCCAAATGGCACTACTTTATACTGATAGCATTTGCCGGCGAATAGAAAAGCTGTGTATTTACGGGATTCTTTGCTCAATGGAATTTGCCAGTATCCGGCGGTCATGTCCAGACTGGTTAAATACTTCACATTATAAACTTTTTGAAGCATTTCGTCCAGATTTTCAGGTCTGTCTATTTCCTTCTTCACAATTTTGTTCAAAGTACTGGCGCCAATAACTACTCTTACTGCCCCATCCCTTTTATTCACGAAGATAAGGGGACTATTATATTCGCTGCTACTCCGTTCGATTACACCCCATTCCATCATTTTATCTATTTCCACTTGCATAGCCTGCCTCTTTGATATGGGTACCGAAAACGGTCTTACAAAGAAAGATTTATGCTCTACTGTCTCAATCTGGTATTCGAAGTTCTTAACTAGGCCAGGTTTGTCCGAAAATACGGTGCTATTACTTTCTAAAATATCAAGCAATTCTGTTTTCTGATCAGGAGATATATCCTTCAAATTTTCCACAATTTCTTTAAAATTATGCCCCTGCTTGTCACTCTCATCTATTAACCTCTGGACATGGTACACCTCATACATGTTTGTCAAACTATCATTCCCTTGGTCGATCTCCAACAATAAAGAATCAATTTCTGAATCGAACACCTTCCCATTTCCCTCAAATTTTAATTCCAAATTCATAGATGCATTATTAATTTTGATCACTTCCTGGCTACAATCAATAATAACCTTTTCTTTATCTAACAAATCTATTCCCAGAATCATTTCAGTACTCAAATCTGGCACAACCAAAAAATCGTGTTCAAATTTTTGTCCTTTTATACTAAATTCAACCTAAATCTGGTTCTTTACCGGCTTGCTAGTCTTGCCTGTAGCACCAACAATTTTTACACCCGTCACTGACATAATTACTAGTCCAGTCTTATCACTAATGTGTTCGAAAAACGACTGGGAGATCGCACTTATCTGAGATCCAGTACCATGAATTACTTGCAATTTCACATTATAAATTTCAACTGATATTACAGTTTGTTTAACCGTCGAATGCTTTTCATTGTTGTGGTCTTCCCTAAGCAAATCCGGGTCGACGATAACATCGTCCCAAGATATGCTTTTAACATTCACATCACCTATATCTTGCAGTTTCTTTGGTTCCGGGAGTTCAAAGTCATTAATTACTTGAACTCTTTGTAAAATACACCCTGAGTCGTCACTTGGCTCTTTCTTTCTTTGTTCAGTCTCAACATCTGGATTTTGTTTTGAAACTTCATCATCAATATATGCAATATCGCAATTAACTGTATTTCCATTATTTCCACTATTACCGAAATATTCGTCATCTGAACTATCGTCAGAATCCGACCATTCTGGAACGCTTTCAGGTTCTAACATAAAAGGTTTTCTGAGACAGGCACTAAGTTCTTCCTCTGCTTCTTCGTCAGGCTTTGATTTTAACTCAATATCTTCTTTTGACAAAACGGCCTCATTATCAGCTTTACTCACATCTACTGTTACTTCATATTTAGTATAATCCTCCTGGACTTCAATTACATTTAGGTAATTACCTGCCCCTTCCCCACGATGCCTTTCGGTAGCAGCTTGTACTGTTGGCGGATCGTTAACAGAAGTTACTTCCTCGTCAATGCTTAGGATTTCATCCTCCAATTCCTTCCTATCTTCAATCATTGTCCTATCGGCAGCACGCGTACTTTCCGCGGCGCTATTTACTCTCTCCTCTTCAAATTTGGGCCACGTCACCTTATCGACGTCCCTACTATTTCCTTTTCCACTAATTAACCTCCTTGCCTCATACTCCTTCTTAAAATCCTCCCACTCACATTGCTTGAGGCCCTTGTACAGATCGTCGATCTGCACACGCCAATTACTTACTTCCGCTAATTCATTCTCGCCATTTATTTTATTGCTAACACTGCTAACCGCACCTCTCTGTATATCCACTGTTTTATCTACTATTTCCTTCGCCACGGAATTACCACTCGTAATGTATTCACCAGTTCTTACGGCAATGTTCGTATCTAATGCTGCGGCATTGCTAGCGGCTTCTCTCTGAACAGCTGTTCTGCTAGGCTGGGCCATTGCCCTCTGATGCTCCACTCGCCTGTTAACATGTAGCACTCTGCGCAGCGAAGATGTGTCATCTGTGTGCGCACCTGACGCTTGTTCGGCAACGACACGTTGCGTCGTCCACGCCTGTCTCTAACCTGTCTCATAATTTTACTGTCAGTCCGGTAACATTTCTTAAATCGGGGCCGGTATGTACTGTCCACTTCCGTTTGGCCCGCAACGTTCGCGGAAATCAGTTTCCCGCGTCGTTATTATTTTTCGCGGTGTACCCTCTACCGCGACCTAGTTAACTTCCTCTTCCTCTGCCTCTACCTCTCTGTATCATATTGACGCGAAACCCATCGCCGTCATTTCTCTCGTCATTATTACGATTATTTCTGTTACCAAAATTTTGATAATTGGCACGACTTTCGCGCCAGTGGTCTTCGTCTTCGACCCTTTCGAGAAATGCTTGGAAGCCGAGATGATTGCTTCCCACGTATCTCTTCGAATCTTCTGGAAGCTTTTTATATAGCTCCCAGATGATTTCTGAATCGGATCTTCTTCCTCTTAAATGCGTCAACTTCCGGTACCAATATTCGCAGAAATCTTTCAAAGAATTCCTGCTCCTGTTATATTGAAGTTTGGCCATGATAAACTCGCGCCACAAATGATCCTGTTTTTGTTCGGACCATTATTCTTCCGTAAACTTTTGCTTAAATTCTTCGAACGTCATTCGTTCGGTATTCAAATTAATTCCCCAGCGCTTAGCGTCACCTGCTAAGGCGCTAATTACTACGTTTATCTTTTCCTGACCAGACAAGTGTTCAGGAAACATTCTCTCGCAATTTTTGATGAAATCTAACGGATGCCATCCGTTATGTTTCTTGGCGGGGTCGAAGCGTTCCTCACCTTCGAACAGCTTCGTAAGTGGTGTGCCATTACAGACAACACCAGGTCTATCTTTAATTTTACTCTCAAGATCGAAAATTTTGCCTTGAATTTTCGAAGTATTTTGTTCACATTTTTGTACACATCCGGTAACTTTCTCACCTAAATCTCTTTCAGTGTCTGAAATTGACTTTTTCAACTGTGAGATTTCGTGTTGACATTCGTTTACGATCTCAGTTTTAAGACCGAAAACTTTTTCGTCTACTTTTGTTTCAACAAGAGGCTCTACTTTCTCTTGGATGTTGAGAATTGCAACATCAAACCTACTGTTAATGTTGTCAATTTCCCGCTGCGTAGTATCCATATTTTTATTAATTGTGTCAATTTCAAACGTCATAGTATTGACTACAGAGCTTAAACTACCCACTCTTTTTCTACCTGTTCTATTTGTTTACTAATTTTAATTCCTTGCTCTTCGACCTGTGCTTTAACCTGACCAACTTGTGTTTTAAGCTGCTTGTCAACGTGTGTTTTAAGCTGATTATTTGTGTTTTAAGCTGCTCATCAACGTGTGTTTTAAGCTGACTAAACTGACTACTAACTTGTTTTTGAAGCTGATCATTCTGTGTTTTGAGATGCTCACTCTGTCCTGCAATTTGTTTGGTTAATTGTTCAAATAAATCGTTAATGCTTAAAATTTTCACACTGTTTTGTTCTACGGAATCGGTGTGTTCCGATCCTACTTCAAAAGTTTCTTTCGGTTCTTTCTTTATTTGTGGTGAATCAAACCTGTCAGTGGATTCGTTCACGTACCCACTATCGTCTACAACGTCATCCTCTACTTCCTGTTTTATTCCTTGCTGTGTTCGAGACGATCTCGACATTTCAATCTGTTCGTTAACGATTTCGTGATATTGTATGTACGCCAATTGTCTTCCGCTAACGCCATCTGTTATATGGCCGCGTACACTCCTGTCATTCCCAGCCGCATTTTCCATTACGCTCGGCACATCTACCGTGTCTACGTTCCTGGCCATACTGCATGCAAATTGCACCCTTCCACCGTACTTGACGTTCACTGCTATTTACTATACTAAAAATTATTACAATTCGTGCCACTGAACATCCACTGATCGGTATTCACATTAATTTGTGACGTACAACAACTGGATGTCCTGTCACCGGGAGCCACTTGTAACACTACGCTCGGGCGCACGATACTCTTTAAAGCCTGTACTATGGTAAGTTGACGGACTTCACCTTATACGAAAGGATTTTGGTATATATGTTGACCGCGCGTACCTGGATGTAGGCAAAATCAGACTTACACCCACTCAGTAACAACAATGATACGTCAAGCAAGTCTGAAGTGCAACTACACGTTAGGACGGACAAGAAACAACACAGAAGATGCTACCAATTGTTAATAATACGGTCGCCAGCAGAATTAGGCATTAACTGAGTTTCTTCCCTGTACAAGTGGATGTACGTTCAAGCATAACAACACGTAGTAAAACTGCATTATATGGTAAATTTTAGAACCAGAAAATCTACTGAACTAATAATTTCACTTTCTGTACTAATATGGACAAGGCATAAATACACAACAAAAGACTATAATGTTTACTACAAACTTCGTACTGTCTATTGATCTGATTAAAATCGGGCATAGGTTACCCAAGAAATAGGACTTTCGAAACACACATACAATGTAAATTTTGAAAATCGGTAAAACACTGATAAATTTTGGTTTTATATTGACTTAAACTTTGCTGGTCAAATCAGTTCAGTACACTTCAGAATTCAAATGAATAGAAAAGAAAAGGGGGGGGGGGGACCCTGAAACTGTTATGATCACTGTATTGAAAATTTTGATTATTGAAATCATTAAGCACTCAAGATTTCCAATATATGAGTTACTACTCTTTTAGTCTTATTTCCTGCTCATTTAACTACCATTATTTTTGTCTCAAATTAATTAAACTTCATTACTAAACCAATTTCAACATTATCTTCCAACTTTGTCAGACTTATATTATTTACCTATATATTCATTAACAACAAAGTTCATTAAACATCATTCTAACATGGATAGGTCTGCAGGTAATTATTATTAACATAAACCTTAAATCTTCATTTCGGGACACTCGGATTGCACAACATGTGGAAAGGACCCTGTCTAGGTTAGTTGTGAGGATAATTAACTGATAGGACAGTTCTGGTAAAATTTAAGTTGTTATTGAACAGTATGGAACAAAAGTAACACTGGTACACATGAATACAGTACTAAAAGCTTCAACCTGTTTGTATCGATGTGGCGGTTGGCGGGCGGCGAGAAGGCGAGGCACAGAGCACACATACAATCACAGCAATGGCTCTTGATGTATCGGCACTTTACTTCTTCGCAGCGTCGCAATACTTTTCCATTTAGTGCCTATGGAATATTGCCATGCTGTATAGGCGTCGGAAACGGCACATCCGAGGCTCAATGAAATCACGTTTTCCAGGAGAGCATCCTCGATCCCGAGCGTGTTTCTCAGACCGATGCCCAATTCCGACTACTACTACTGCTCCCGTTATGCCGTGCAGCGCCCGTGTGCATTTTCCCGCGCTCGCCTGCCGTCCACCTTTTACCGCCCCCCTACAGACAGGGTATTCACCCGAGGTTTTGCATTCTACATATCCTAATACATTGCCTACGTATGGACCAGACGCACAATTACAAAATTAACATCTTACAATATTTTCAACGTTTCTTACACTCCAATTCTATTACAATATTGCTTGAAATTTGACATAAACATTAATATTCACATCGAAAATTGTTTACAGTTTCTTTAACATAATGGCATGAAACAAAAAAGAAATGAAATCAGAACATCGATTACACTAATTTATCGAAAATCAGAAGAAAAAATTATTATATGTACAATAGTATAACGTTGGTGTTGTTACACTGTGTCAGGTAAAGTACTGTCCATAATTGTAAGCCTCTTGATACTTGTACATTGAGAGTTCACTATTTCAATCTATCAAGCTAACTTCTTAACTTTCATACGAAAAAAATGATGGAAGGTCGAGTCTAATGGACTCATGGAATAATATTTTCCGCTAGAGAAACAGGTCGTCAAGCAATTCAAGCAACAGCTCAACCATGGTGTTAAAAAATCTTGTTGATCAAAGGCTGTGGTAACCTCAATCACTTTCTTTACTTTTATTTTTTATTTTTATTTTGGATTCTTCAGATAAATGACTAGTTTAATGCAGCCCGCCACATATTCCTCTCTTGTGCCAAGCTCTTCATCTTACAGTGGTAGTTGTAACCTCAATACCTAATTATTTGCTGGATGTATTCTAATCTCGGTTTTCTTCTAAAGCTTTTTCCCGTACAGTTCCCTCTAGCGTCATGGCAGTTATTCCCTAATGTCTTAATGCGTTTCATGCTATCCTGTTTCATCTTGTTCCTTTCTATATGTTCCTTTCCATATGTTCCTTTCCATATGTTCCTTTCCTCAGCGATTCTGCAGAGAACCTCCTCATTATTTACCTTCTCTAGCACCTTATCTCAAATTGTTGGATTCTCTTCATTTCCGGTTTTCCCATTGTCCATGTTTCACTATCATACAATGCTACGCTCCAAACGTACGTTGTTAGGAATTTCTTCCTCGAATTAAGGACTATCTATGATGCCAGTAGGCATCTCCTGGCCAATAATGCCCTCTTTTTCAATGTTAATCAGTTTTTCATGTCCTCCTTGGTCCGTCCGTCTAGGTATCCTATACTCATCTGACCATAAATCCTTGTCTTCTTTCCATTTAGCTTCACTTGCTGGAGTCGTATTATTTGCCTTTTCGGATTTTCATCTACCATGTCCAAACTTCCGACAAACCATGCCACTTTATTCTTGCGTTGATTATTCAAACTTTTTCCATCGTCACATCCTCCTTGACAGTCCCCGCTCGGATATACGAATGTGGGGGTATTCCGGAATCTTTTGCCAGTAGAGATCATCATAACAATTTGTTAGTTACTGGCCATATGTCCTGTGGATACACATTGTGTCTCTCATGCAGTGGTTTCCCTTGCCCTCGGCATCCTCATACCGTTGATCGTTACTGATACTTCCGCCTTTAAAAGCAGTTTATCACCCCAAGGGCAAGAAAGTGCCCTGAAACTTTGTGCACTCCTCCGCCCTCTTTGACAAGGCCGGCTTCTTACGCCTGAAATCTGCGGGTACCACTGCTGATAATTTTTTATATTTGATATTTAAGCAATGATATGGTTCCCAGGATGGAGAACCGCTTTATTAATAATCACAGACGCTGCCCCAAGAACACAGGTACTCAAAATCGAACACTGTGCTATCTGAGGTTTTCCATACGCAATCATTGCTTATTGGTTCACCGGCATGACGTCGGGTGATGTGAAAGCTGCACAGTGTTTCAACTAGACAGCTACTCGTCATCGTGAAGCTCTTACTCACGTGTTGCTGCAGTGTGCTGCCAGTACATGCAATGGTCCGGTAGAAAGGCGCAGGGTCCAGGGTGTGGAGCTATAACGTCATTTTAGTAGGATCATACAGCACTGCAACATCGAGTTCCCTCTGCCGTGGAAACGCGGCAAGAGCGCGGCCACGAGTCACGGCACAGCGCGGCAAAGAAAAGAGTATTGGCGCCAGGTTTAAGTGTGTTGACTCAGATTTGCTGCTCTGCGGCCATTGCTGGTTCCCATGCCATTCTGAGTTGAAATCCCGTGTCTCTATTAATCAGGTCGTTATTTACACGTATTTCCACTGCTTCTGTAGTAGTGGAGTCTCAGTAAGTGGGCCGCGTGGGATTAGACGAGCGGTCTTGGGCGCTGCAGAGATGTACTGTGCGGCTGGTCCCGGCGGAGGTTCGAGTCCTCTCTCGGGCATGGGTGTGTGTGTTTGTCCTTAGGATAATTTAGGTTAAGTAGTGTGTAAGCTTAGGGACTGATGACCTTAGCAGTTAATTCCCATAAGAATTCACACACATTTGAACATAAAAGTAAAATTCAGTAAGTGGAGGCGGACGAAAGGACCTTTGCCTCTCTGTAGTTGATGCTATGTCCCGTGTAAAGGCAGTGTTCAGCAACTGACCCAATATGGTGTGGCGTCTGTGTTCAGTACATCTATTTTACTAGCACGAAAATTCTGGCCAGTGTCTGATTTAACACTTTGGTGAGGGATCATGTATAGTTCTGGTCTCTTTAGATCCATTTTTTTTAATTGAATCATCAGTCTTCTGACTGTTGTGATTCGGCTCGCTACGAATTCGTCTCCTGCGCTAACCACTTCATCTCAGAGTAGCACTTGCAACCTGCGTCCTCAATTATTTGCTGAATGTATTCCAAATACCGCTTCTGTATATTGCAGATCCACCTAACACCAGGGAAGTCTTTCCCTCATGTCTTAACAGGTGATGTCATCCTGTCCCTTCTCCTTGTCAGTGTTTTCCACATATGCCTTTCGTCTGCGATTCTGGGCAGAACCTCCTTATTCCTTACCTTATCCGTACACCTAATTTTCAACATTCGTCTGTAGCACCACACCTAAAGTGGTTCACTGCCATACAATGCTATCTCCAAATTTACATTCTCAGAAATTTCTTCCAAAAATGAAGGCCTATGTTTAATATTAGTAGTTTCTCTTGACCAGGAATTCCCTTTTTGCGATGGCTAGTCTGCTTTGGATGCCCTCCTTGCACCGTCCGTCATTGGTTATATTGCTGCCTAGGCAGTACAATTCCATAATTTCATCTAATTCGTGGCCATCAATAGTGATGTTAAGTTTCTCGTTGTTCTCATTTCTTGTACTTCTCATTACCTTCATCTTTCTTCGATTTTGTCTCAGTATATATTCGGTACTCATTAGGCTTTTCATTCCATTCAGCAGACCATGTAATTCTTCTTCACTTTCAATCAAGAAAGCAACGTCATCAGAAAACTATATTGTTGATATCGTTTCATCTTGAATTTTACTTCCTCTCCTGAAACTTTCGTTTAATTACAGAGTTGCTTCATCGATGGACCGATTGAAAAGTAGGGACGAGATACTACATCTATGTATTAATCTCTTTTTAATCCCAGCACTTAATTCTTGATCGTCCACTCTTATTATTCCCTCTTGGCCCTTGTATATACTGTATATTACGCGTCTATCCCCACAGATTGCCGCTACTTTTCTCAGAATTTTGAACATCTTAAACAATTTTACATTGTATAGCGCTTTTTCCATCTCGGCAAATCCTACGAATGTGTCTTCATTTTGCTTTAGTCTTACTTCCGTTCTCAACTGCAACGTCAGAATTGCTTCTTTGGTGCCTTTACCTTTCCTTAAGCCAAAATGATCGTCATCCAACACATTCTCAATTTTCTTTTCCAACCTTCTTTATATTATTGTTGTTAGCAACTTGGACGCATTAGCTGTTAAATTGATTATGCGATAATTCTCGCACTTATCAGCTCTAGCAGTCTTCGGAACTGCGCAAATCAGATGGTATGTCGCAAGACTCATAAATTCTGCACAACAACGTGAATAGTCGTTTTGCTACCATTCCGTTAGTGTTTTTAAAAATTTGGATGGAATGGTATCTGTCTCTTCCGCCTTATTTGATCTTAGGTCCTTCAAGGCTCTCCTTCATAGCTCCGCTTCTATCACTTCAGACTAATCTCTCACCTCATAGGGGCCTTCAGTGCATTCTTTCCACCAATCCTCTGCATTTAGCACTGGAATTCCTGTTGTACTGTTAATGCTATCACCCTGCTTTCAATTTCACCGAAGGTTATTTTGACTTCCATTTGTGCTGAATCAGTTCTTTCGACAATAGTTTCTTTTTCGATTTCTTCGCACTTTTCGTGTAGCCAGTTCGTCTCAACTTCTCTGCACTTCCTATTTATATCATTCAGCAGCGATTTGTATTTCTCTATTCGTCAATTTCCTTGAACATTTTTGTACTTCCTTCTTGCATCGATTAACTGAATTATTTCTTGCCGTTACCCACGTTTTTTAGCAGTTACCTTATTTGTACCTATGTTTTTCTTTCCAGCTTCTGTGATTGTCCTTTTTAGAGAGATCCATTTCTCTCTTCAATTGTACTGCCTACTGAGCTATTCCATACTGCTGTATCTACAGCCTTAGAGAACTTCAAGTGCTGGCCTGAGTGGCCGTG
The DNA here is from genome assembly GCF_021461385.2 of Schistocerca piceifrons. NCBI lineage: Eukaryota > Metazoa > Arthropoda > Insecta > Orthoptera > Acrididae > Schistocerca > Schistocerca piceifrons. Next base: position 767,972,283 of record NC_060140.1, on the reverse strand, counting down.
CGGTTCTAGGCGCTACAGTCTGGAACCGAGCAACCGCTACGGTCGCAGGTTCGAATCCTGCCTCGGGCATGGATGTGTGTGATGTCCTTAGGTTAGTTAGGTTTCTAAGTTCTAGGCGACTGATGACCTCAGAAGTTAAGTCGCATAGTGCCCAGAGCCATTTGAACCATTTTTGAAGAACTTCAAGTGTACCTCCTCATCCCTTAGTACTTCAGTATCCCACTTCTTTGGGTGTTGATTCTTCCCGACTAACGTCTTAAGCTTCAGCCTACCGTTCATCAGTACTACATTGTGATCCGAGTCTATGTCTGCTCCTGGGTACGCCTTACAATCCAGTGTCTGATTTCGGAATCTGTGTCTAACCATGATTAATGTAACTGAAATCTTCCCGTATCACCTGGTCACTTCCCAGTGTACCTCCAACTCTTGTGATTAGTAAATAGGTTATCCACTATTACTAGCTGAAATCTATTACAGAACTCAATTAGTCTTTCTACTCTCCCATTTCTTGTCGAAATCCCATATTCTAGTGTAAACGTCTCTTCTAGCCCTTCCCTGCAATTGCATTCCTGTCCCCCTCGAATATGCTGTACTACTCTTTCAATATCCTCTTATAATTTCCGTATCTCTTCATCTGCCTTAGGTTAACAGAATCCAGCATCATTTGCACTCACGATAGAGGTGGAAGACACATTTTGCTAGATGTTCCTTGAACCAACTTCAGGCTTTTGAAGGACAAGCCACCAACATTTGTTAGAGAAGTCATCCTCGTGATGATTCACGGAAGAAACACTTCAGCCTTCTTTGTTGAAATTTAAATCTCTCTTGAGATATGAGGGCGACATAGGAACACATTACCTCCCTCTATCAGGACATTGGTTCACCGTGGAAATGGAGAGAAATGGTGACATCCCATGCTTCGATATCTTGGTTCACACAAAAAAAGATGGTTCCTTGGGTCACAGTGCGTTCCGCAAACCAATTCACCGTGACCCATATTTACGAGCTATGAGCTCTCAAGACACTTTCGAATAACGGACTCTCGTTCATAGGGCTGGAAATATGTCAGATGTAGGGAGCTTACCAGCAGAGTTTAGCCAACTTCGCTCTGCGTTTGTACATAACAAGTACTCAGATAAAAATATTCGTAACGCATTTCAAGTACATCAAAGAAGCATTTATGGAAACAAAAGAGACATGAGTAGGATTAAAATTCAAGATGGAAGGATGTCAGTGATACTATTCGTGGTGACATTGCCATCCTGAGTGAAAGTGAAGAAAAATTACATGATCTGCTGAATGGAATGTACAGTCTAGTGTGTACTGAATATGGATTGATAATAAATCGAAGAAAGGCGAAAGTAATAAGAAGTAGCAGAAAGCCGGCCGGGGTGGCCGAGCGGTTCTAGGCGCTACAGTCTGGAACCGCGCGACCGCTACGGTCGCAGGTTCGAATCCTGCCTCGGGCATGGATGTGTTAGGTTTAAGTAGTTCTAAGTTCTAGGGGACTGATGACCTCAGCGGTTAAGTCCCATGGTGCTCAGAGCCATTTGAACCATTTTTTAGTAGCAGAAATCAGAACAGCGAGAAACTTAACATCGGATTTGAATGTCACGAAGTAGATGCAGTTAGAGTAATCTTCTACTTAGGCAGCAAAATAAACAATGACGAACGGAACAAGGAGGACATCAAAAGTAGACTAGCGGTGAAAAAATGTCATTCCTGGGCAAGAGAAGTTTACTAAAATCAAACACAATTTAAGGAAAATGTTTCTGAGAATATACGTTTGGAGCACACAGACCGAAGACACGGAGAACTTCTCGAGGTTGGTTTTTCTACTCCATGTCGGTGGCGTCACACTTTAGGTCTGCAAGTGTTGACCAGACATCAAATTAAATGTACACTATGTGATCAAAAGCATCTGGACACTCCCGAAAACATATGTTTTTCATATTAGGTGCATTGTGCTGCCACCTACCTCCAGCTACTACATATCAGCGACTTCAGTAGTCATTAGAAATCATGAGAGAGCATAATGGAGTGCTCCGCGGAATTCACATCGAAAGTCGTCAGGTAATTGGGTGTCACTTGTGTCATACGTCTGTATGCGAGGTTTCCACCCTCCTAAACATCCCTCGGTCCACTGTTTCCGATGTGTCAGTGAAGTGGAAACGTGAAGGGACACGTACACCACAAAAGGGCAATGGCTCTGAGCACTATGGGACTTAACATCTGAGGTCATCAGTCCCCTAGAAGTTAGAACTACTTAAACCTAACTAACCTAAGGACATCACACACTTCCATGCCCGAGGCAGGATTCGAACCTGCGACGGTAGCGGCCACGCGGTTCCGGACTGAAGCGCCTAGAACCGCACGGCCACACCGGCCGGCACAAAAGGGCATAGGCCGACCTCGTCTGTTGTATGACAGAGACCGCCGACAGTTGAAGAGGGTCATAATGTGTAATAGGCAGACATCTATCCAGGTCATCGCACAGGAATTTCAGATTGCATGAGGATCCACTGCAAGTGCTATGACTCCGATTTCATGGTCGAGAGACAGGTCATAAGCCACAGATCATGCCTGTAAATGCAAAACGACACCTCGCTTTGTGTAAGGAGCATAAACATTGGAGCATTGAACACTGGAAAAACGTTGTGTGACGTGACGAATCACGGTACACAATGTGGCGATACGATGGCAGGGTGTGAGTATGGGAATGCCCGGTGAACGTCATCTGCCAGCATGTGTAGTGCCAACAGTAAATTTCGGAGGCGGCTGTGTATGTTGTCGTCATGTTTTTCATGGGTGGGCTCGCACCCCTTGTTGTTTTGAATGGCGCTATCACAGCACACACCTACATAGATATTTGAACACCTTGTTGCTTCCCACTGTTGATGACCAATTCGGGGATGGCGACTGCATCTTTCAACAGGATCGAGCACTTGTTCATAAGTCACGGCCTGTGGCGAAGTGGCTATACGCAATAACATCCATGTAATGGACTTACCTGCACAGAATCCTGACGTGAATCCTATAGAACATATTTGGGATGGTTTGGAACGCCGACTTCCGGCCAAGCGTCACCGACCAACATCGATACCTGTCCTCAGTGCAGCACTCCGTGAAAAATGGACTGCCACAACCCAAGAAACTTACCAGCACCTGATTGAACGTATACCTGCGAGAGTGAAAGCTGTCATCAAGGCTAAGGGTGGGCCAGCACCATATTGAAATCATGCATTCCCGATGGACTTCGCCAAGAACTTGTAAGTGATGTTCAGTCGGGTGTCCCGATACTTTTGATCACATAGTGTATCTTCCATCCTCCAGCGCTAGTAGTAACGATTCCGAGTTCTGCTAAATACAGCCTAGGTTTAAGGAGACAAAGGATATATAAAATCCCGTGGCAGTGTGGTCAGACGTTTTGCGTTGGTGAGGTAGATCCTCGGAACATAGACGCAACACCTGACAGGGTTATCCAGAAAAGTCTGTTGAACACCGTCTTGATAGTGGACCTAACATTAAGTACGGGGAGACCAAATCCCTTCGTCTCCCTCCACGTACTTGGACTCCTTTATTAAAGAACCATTGGAACTATGTATAAGTAACGACCTGATTATTAGAAACATGGGATTTCAATCATCAAGGGATAGGAATCGCAACAGGCGTTACTAAGCCATCGTCGGTTGCAAACTGTCGAATCAGAGTCAACACGGACGGTGACATGGAGTCCGGACACTTAAACTTGGGGCCGATACTATGTCCGCATGCCTGGTGGGCGGTGATTTGCGGCTGCGCTCTCGCCGCGTCGCGCATGTGGAGACCGTGGCCCGACTCTTCGGCAGAGGGCACTGGATGTCGCCGTGCTCTATGATTGGTCTGTGATGACGGGATAGCATCACCCTTTGGCGCTTACAAATCGACCGAAATGGAAAGTGTCATACCGTGAACACTATTATCGGCTGCCATTAAATATTACTACGAGGGTGTGCTTGTAAGCAGTGCCTCCGAAGCCTCTGACTTAAATAAAGCGTTATTAACACTCTCCAAAATTATTTTTCATGTCTACTTATTTATTTCTCAAGATATCACCCTGGCAATAAACACTTTTCTGATAAACGGAGACTGTGTTGATGGTATTGTCTCTGCAGAATGTTTGATTTTGCTGTGGGAGCTGAAACCTCATTCCTGCTTGTACAGTTTTATCACTGTTAAAGTGAAATCCTCGAGGGTGCCTTTTAAGTTTTGGAAACAGATGAAAATCCGATGAAGCCGGGTCAGACTCCATCGCGGATGATTGATTACTGTGAGACCTAGCCGTCGGATTGTAGCAAATGAAGCAGATTTCTTGTGTGGTTTGGCATTGTCATTATGAAAGATAGATTGTGCCATATGTAGACGGACTCTTCAAATCTGAAACTCGATTACAGCACGCTGTTCGTGACGCACCGAGAAAGTCACGTTACACACTCTACAACTCGGATTCCTCTAACGACAGAGAGCTCCATACATGTAAAAACGGAGAATAAAGATTCTGTTTAGAAATCCTTAAGGGTTTTTACATAAAAGACTCGAAGCTTTGCTTCTCAGCATGTCCTAGTATACCCTTGCCAGTTGGATGTATCCCGCATGCCGAAACTTTATCATGTGTTCTATCTTTACCTATTGTGATAACCCTACAGTACTTCCTTTTTCTCTCTTTATAGATACTGAACAGTAACGGTGACATTATATGCTTGTGTTAAGCATTAAGAAACGTAGTTGCTTTTTCCAAGTTTCTTTTATGTCTATTGAGATCTGGGAATGTTAAATGAATTAGCATTTTAATTGTAGAGATTTTCCAATTAAGGTGAATTTATTACAATAAAATATTTTAATAGGTTCTACGATTATTGATATAATTGTTGAATCACAATTTTAAAGCACTTAACCAATATTCCTGTATTTAAATTACATTTTATCACTGTAACAACTTATAAAGCCCAATGTAGATTTTAATCACTGTTTTGCCTTTAGTTTTTTGCATTTTATTCGGTTGTGTAATTGTGGAATGTGCGTAGACCTACATATGCGACATCTAACGACCTTATGACAGAAACACGTTTTATAGTTTCTGTAACTCAATTTATTTTGAACAGCAGCACTCTTGACAGAATGACTCAGCTCGCACCATATCTTAAATGAGTGCGACAATCTAAAACTGATTACGTGTGTGTCTTTTGACAATGCAATTGTGGCTTCATTATTTTATGACATCATTTAAAACAGGTACATCTCGTCATGCTTTAAGCGTATGTTTTCCAGATGCGTGAAAGTATTCCTTTTCATTACAGCAGATTTTAATGTTTTAAGACGCATCATGGTCGCCCATGTTTTTCTGCGGAATCGGAGACGGTTTCTGCTGAGCGAAACAGGAAGTCTTGGGACCAAACCTTTCGTCATCACAGGCGGAAATGCAAGAAATTTATTATACACTTTCTGAATTGCTGTTCTGTTCGGGAAAACGTGGCAGTTAAAGCTCTGAGCCGGATCAGGATTCAAAACGGGGGTCACTGACATTCGCGTTTGCCATGCCTTATTCTGAAATCAGTCCATTCAGCAGGTTCCGCAACATTTCTTAATCATCAACAGATGTAATCATTTTGAAGTCATTTCACACTGAATTTTAATTTCACTCTTGAACCTTTCTCTTTTTCCGTCATTGCTTATTCGATGTGTAGACCGAACAGCCGAGGCAAAAGCACGAGTGCTTTTTTTAATCGTCTTTAGAGTAGCTCGTTCCTAACCTTATATTCTCATCATTCCCTATAGGTTTTTGTTCACATGTTATATTCCCTGTTTCTCCTTATAGCTTACATATACTTTCATCAGAATTTCGAAAATCTTGCACAATTTTACATTTTCAGACACTTTTACAGGTACTCCAATGCTTTGATTGTGTCTTCCCTTGTCTTGCTTTCAATATCATCATCAGATACGAGTTTCTGTTACCATTACCTTTCCTAAAGAAGACTGATTGTCATCGAAAAGATCTCATAGATTCTAGAAACCAACCTCGTTTGGTTATCACTTCTTCTAACAATTTTAAAATTGCGGAGGAGTTCTGTGCTTCCACCTTATCTGATCACAGGTCTTCCAAAACTCTGGTGAACACTGATATTAAATCTGAATCCCTTGTATCTTCCATATCTATTCACATTTCATCTTCTGTTTTGTCATGAAGCTGTTCCTACTACACGTAGAGGCCTTGATTGGACCCTTTCTGCCCATCCGCTCCATCCTCTGCGTTTAACAGTGCAATTTCTCTAGGACTCGTAATATTAATGCCTTTTCTTTTAATTTCACAGGATTTCATTATGATACATGCGTATATATATTGAACAAGTTCAACCGAAGAACTCTTTTTTAATTATGTCCTCCTTTATATCTCTCTGTCCCTAAATATTTTGTACTTCTTTTGTAACCCAGGATATCTTTGCAGCCACTTTCCTTTACCTATATCTGTCAGCTAGTTTCTGTGACTGCCCGTTTTAGACTTATTCATTCTTGTTCAACTGAACTGCCTACCAAGGAATGCTTTATCGCAGTAGCCACAGCCTTAGAGACCTTGAAACTCATCTCATCAGTCCTAAGTACTCCAGCGTCGCACTCCATTACATATAAATGAATTTTAATATTGCAGATCGGATCATCAGTCAAATCTACTAGATACTGGTACAGAAATACAGAAGAATGGAAGAAATGGAGGATCCATTAAATGACGATCAGTTTGGCCTCAGAAAAGATAGAGGCACCGGAGAGGCAGTTCTGACAGTGCTGCGATTAGGGTAAGCTGGACTGAAGAAAACTCGAGACACATTAGTAGAGACTGGGAAGAGCGTTCGACAGTGTGAAATGGTGCAAGATGTTCGAAGTTCTGAGGTAAATAAGGGTAAACTGTAAGGAATATACACAATGTACAAGAATAAAGAGAGAGCAATAAGACTGGAACACCAAGGACGAAGTGCTCGTATTGAAAAGGGTGCAAGCAGGGGTGTAGTCTTTCACCTCTACTGTTCAATTTATACATCAAAGAACCAATGACGGAAGTAAAGGAAATGATCGGAAGTGGGATTATAAATGAAAGTGAAGGCATATCAATGGTAAGATTCGCTGGTGACATTGCTATTCTCAATCAAAGTGAGGAAGACTTACAGGATGTTTTGAATGGAAGGTCTAATGAGTGCAGAATATGAACTGAGAGTAAATCGAAGAAAGACGAAAGCAATGACAAGTAGCAGGAATAAGAAGAGTGGGAAACTTAGCATCATAATTGAGTTGGTTGATTCATGGGAAGGTTCTAAACAGCGAGGTCATCGGTCCCATCGGATGAAGCAGGTCAGCCGTGCCCTTTCAAAGGAACCATGCCGGCATCGGCCTGAGGCGATTTACGGAAATCACGGATAACCTAAATCAGGATGGCCAGACGGGGGTTTGGATCGTCGTTCTCCCGAATGCGTGTCCAGTGTGATAACCACAGCCGACACCTCTGTCAGATTTGGGGATGATGCAGTACATGGAGTTAAGGAATTCTGCTACGTTGGGAGCGAAATAATCCATGCTGAAGGGAGCAAGGAGGACATAAAAAGTAGACTAGCACGCGCAAAAAGGGGCATTCCGGGCAAAGACAAGTCTCCTAGAATCATAGGTCTTAATTTTAGGTTGATATTCCTGATAATGTACGTTTGAAGCGTAGCACTGCATGATAGTGAGTTATGGACTACGGTAAAACACAGAATTGAAACTTTTGAGATGTGGTGCTACAGAAAAATGTCGAAAGTAAGGTTGAGCGAGAAGATAAGGAAAGTTTCTCCGGAGAATCGCCTAGGAAAGTAACATATGGAAAATACTGACAGGAAGATGGGAAAGATGTTTTAAGAGACCAAGAAATGACTTCCCTGGTACTAGATGAAGCTGTAGAGGGCAAAAACTGTAAAGGAGGACAGAGATTGTAACATATCCAGCAAATAACGGAGGACGTAGGTTGCAAGTGCTACTCGCAGATAATTAGGTCGGCAAAGGGGAGAAATTCGCGGCAAGCCGCTTAAAAACGGTCAGGCGACCGATCACTGAATTAAATAATCCTTAAACGGACGACCTGCACTGAAGCGACGAATAATGTACTTTACCCTCCGAAAGCTGTTACAAGCTTCTGAATGAAACTAGTTATTACCGAAAATGCTCTAGCGATATTTCTATTTAAACAGTGACAGTGTATTTGTTGCTATCAAGAACACAACAATAGATACATTGCTGTATGACATATCGTCTGAAGAATCAGACCGTTTAACGGTCAATAAACTCTTTGAAAAATCCTGAACAACAATAATACTATCGCAAAAGTGCGGTTCTACACGCTACGTTAGCTGAACTACAACTTCGCAAGACGAGCGCCCTCTAATTTCTCTGTCCTTCAGAATGCTCTATTGCTGAAATAAACTGTATCCACTCAGCTTTATAGTTTTTCGCGGACAACTTCATGGTACACCCCCTTGACCAATGCAGGCAATGAAATTAACTCTCGAAAACTATGAACTTAAATTAGTGTCATCTTTACGTCTCTTAAGGACGCAAGTCACGATTTTGATTCTAAATATCTTTCATTGGCTAATTAATATTAAGAACAGCATGCCATGTATGTGACTCCATGATCGGTTACACAACAGGAGTCACACGTTAATTCATCATTAACTATAGCAAATTTTGCGATTAATATGAATCACATACGCCAAAGGCCTTGTTGCAGTAGTAACACTGGTTCCAGTCAAATCACCAAAGTTAAGCGCTGTCGGGATGGGACTATCACTTGGATCGGTGACCATTCGATCTGCCGAGCGCTGTAGGCAAGCGGGATGCACCAACCATTGTGAGGCTACCTGAGGAGCTACTCGAATGAGAAGAAGCGACTCCGGTCTCGTAAAATGACCTACGTCTTGGAGAGCGGTGTGCTGACCACATGCCCATCCATACCCGCACCCAGTAACGCCTGTGGGCTGAGAATGACACGGCCGCCGGTCGGTACTGTTCGGGCGGAGTTTAGTTTATCAATCACATACATTCTGCTTGCACCATTTCACTGGCTCTGACAATATAACAGACCAAAGTAACACAATTAAACATAGTGGAATTACTTTCCCCAAGCTGTGACATCATGTAAGATATACAACTAAAGACTGTGTTTAAGTATTTGAGCTACTAATTTTTGACTCTAGTTAACGCTTGATATAATTTGTTTATTGTAAGGAAGTTATTAATTTTAGTTTATGAGTAATTATAGATATGTCAAAGATTACTACTAATATGAATCAGAGATTAGTACAATTGGTACGTTCTGTTTTTCTGAAAGGTTCGATAGCATTTCACATCGATTGGCGCACGGCAAATAACACCATTAATTTAGATGATCTGCAAAGTGCATGTCTAAAATTGTACTTGCATCAGCCAGTGAGCATAGATAAGACAAACGGCACGCTTTCGGGTATTCTCCTGTCTCATTTCCAGTAGCAATTATTTTCCTACTGCGGCGTTCCAATCCCCCATGATTATTAGATTTTCGTCCTACTTTTTATATTTGATAACCCGTTCATGGTCTTCATATACCCTATCTGATCAAACGGATACCCCAGAACTTCCGGACGGCTTGATCTCTCTCTGCTGGTGACACTCCCCATGAGGTGTCTGAATGTGGAGGAACGACAACCAATTACTTCTATAGAGACGAAACCAGAGGTTAGTGACGATGGGCGCTGGAGTATGGAGAGAGGTCGACGCCCTAACTCATCCCAGCGGTCTGTCACTGGGTTCAGGTGGAGACTCATCGCAGGCCGAACCATATGAGGAATGTTATTGCTCGCTAACCATTGATTGTTATGCGCCGTTTTATGGCAGTATGCTCTGTCATGGTACAAATAACCGTTGTCTCCAAGCTGTTACTCTGCTGTACCCAATGCGCAATGCCGTATAAGGTATTCACGTCCTTCCGCATTAAGTGAGTTCAATTAGAGAAATCCAACCTGCTTCACAAAGAGTAGCCCTATATTACAATACTACCTCCTTGAATCTTCACTGCAGATGCTGGACGTAACGTCAGGTAACTGCTCCAGGAATTCCCAAAACCCTAACCCTTTCACCGCTTTTCCATAGGGCATAATCTGATTCACCACCCGTTTCCAGGCATTCACTGTCCTGTGTCGTCGGTCTTTACACCACCTCAAGCGTCACTCAGCACTGACTACAGAAATGTTTGGTTTCTGAGGAGCTCTTTCTTCGTTGTAATCAATTCCTTTTAATTCCCTACACAAAGCTGTTGTGCTATGTGGACTTCTGCTAGAAATTTTGGAACCCGTAAGGAATTCCATCGACGATTTCATGTAACTGTTAAATGATACCGATTTGTGACAATGAAAACAGTATGGAACCAAAAGAAAGTTCTATAATTTGATAACTATCATGTGCAACCAAACACTTAAGGGGACTTAGAACGGAAAAACTATTATTTTTTGACATTTTCGGATTTTTACCTCATTATATAATTTGCAATTTTCTAAATAAAATGATGTATTTATATATCACTTATAAACTCACATGCGAAGTATTTCATTTTAGTTGTTTAAATATAACCTACACTGGCTAAAAATGTTAAAATTTTTACGTGCATTCCTTCAAAATCTAATAAAATAGGTAATTTTTTATATAGAAGGCTGTGGATTGCCGTGTTATAATGGTCATGTCCAGAAGAGGATGGGCATGAGGTTGAGGAAGTTGAAACAAAGATTGAGAGACAAGAAACTATCTGATAGTAAACCATAAGAGGCAGACTGACAGACAAAATGATTGATTAACTACAACAGTAATATGGACTGGCCATTAGAAATAATGCTGAGGATTTGTTGAGAATGGAGAAGGCAGTATGGACTACCTTCTTCTACAGACTGTCTACTGATGAAAAACCAGTACACCACCTTTGCCCTCTTGGACCTGATTAATAGTGCAATTATAGCAATTCCCAGCACGCAAACAGTTCATACATCCATAAACATTCCATCACAGCAGCAATCATGTATATCATAAAACCTATTTACAGAGACCTGGCAAATCCTGAATTACTGAAGAAGTGTCTGCATGGTCAGACTCAAAATCCCAAAGAGTCGTTCAATAATCTTATATGGACTCGCTTAGCAAAAGATGTTGTTGGAATGTAGACACTAAAGTGGGGGTCAGTGATGCTGGTATAGCTTTTAATGATGGCAACATTGGCAGGGTGTAAGTGCAAGAGCATTTGGGAAGTAATCCTGGGGCAAACTGCATCAGAGAACTTGAACTGATGGACAAAGTCCGCATTGATAAAGCGGAGTAGGCAGCACAGTTGGCCACTAAGGAGTCCAGAAAGAAGAAAAGGAGAAAAAGACTTGGAAAAAGATCAAGACGATGATATACAATAAGGTGCAGGGTGCTTCTGAGTGACTAAAAATAAAAATCTAAGCATATATTAAGTAAGCTACAGTCTTTTGAACTTTACAAGCAGAAACCACTTCGAGTACAGTATTCAAATTTTCAGGGAGTAAGTATCCTTAGTCTACTGAACTAAAAGAAGAACATAATGTTATGTATAAATTAAATTATTTAGGATAACGTACAAAAAAGTACAGAAAATTTTAACCAAGTAATTAAAAAATTGTATTTCCGAAAGCAGTGTCTGAAATGCAATTATTGTAGCTCAGTAGACACAAAACCTCCAGTTTAATGTCCTGTAAAAGTTTCATGTCAATGGCTACAGTGATTTCTGAAATATAGGGAAGCCAAGTCACTAAATTTAAAATTGTCGGGATAGGGCGTTCCATCTCCCCTTAAATCACTAAAAAGTTAGAAGCGTTGACTTCCGAGGATAGAGAAGTGCTGGCAGAAGTAAAGCTCTCAGAAAGTGTCGTAAGACGCGCGCGAATGATGGATTTGGTAAAAAGAAAATGTTGTACTGCAGGTGATGGGCTACTTTGTATAATTCATCATGAATGAAACTGAAAAAGAACTGGAGAGATTTGTTAATTTTTAAGGAAAGAACGTCAGAGAATAAGACAATTTAAAAATTACAAAGGGACATACAGGATGACTCTTACATAGATGATAACAGCAACGAGCCACTTTTTACAATGCTATTCAGTTATTAAAATAGCTCCGTTACCGGTTTCGAGCATTACAGATTTATCTTCAGACGGCTAGTTCTCGTTAAGATACATTTTACATTAGCTTCAACTTTTTGTTTTAAAAAATGATGAAATTTCCTTGGGGGTAGAGGGGGCGTACCCTAATTGCAGTACAACCAAAACAAGATGTGAGACAACGTCTTTGAACTGTATTTTGGCCTCACGATTAAATTGAAAAATCAGCTCCATTACGTTCCAGTGCTGACTACTTGCGATCATGCAGCAACGAAAATTGTATGACGTATTTTTTATGTATTGAACACACATAATTTAAACACCACTCACACACCAAGAAGTTTCACCACATGGAAGTATGTACACAAAGATGTTGACACCGCAACCATAACAACGTCATGGACTTCCACTCTCAGAGATATTTCGATATATACATATACACTGAAGAGCCAAAAAAACTGATACACCTGCGTAATATCGTGTAGGGTCCCGGCGAGGACTCAGAAGTGCCGTGACACAGCGTGCCATGGACTCGAGTAATTTCTGAACAATGCTGGAAGGAACTGAAACCATGAATCTTACAGGGCTGTCCATAAATCAGTTAGTGTACGACTGGGTGGAGATCTCTTCTGAACAGCATCTTGCCAGGCAGAACAGATAATCACAGTAATGCTCATGTCTGGGGAATTTGTTGACCAGTGGAAGTGTTTAAACTCAGAAGCATGTTCCTGGAGGTGTGGGATGTCGTATTGTACAGGTGCTACTGCCCAAGTCCGTCGGAATGCACAATGGACATGAATGGAAGCAGGTGATCAGACAGGATGCTTACGTACGTGTCGTATCTAGACGTATCTAGACGTATCAGGGTTCCCATATCACCCCGACAGTACACGCTAGACCCACCACTGCTTGAACAGTCCCCTGCTGACATGCAGTGTCCACGAATTCATGAGCTTGTCTCCATACACGGACACGTCCATCCGCTCCACACAATTTGGATCGAGACTCATCCGACCAGGCAGTATGTTTCCAGTCATCAACAGTCCATTGTCGGTGTTACCCGGCCCAGGCGAGGTTTAAAGCTCTGTGTCATGCTGTCATACGGTACACGAGTGATGATGTTTCGTGGAACGGCTTTCAGGCAGACCCTTTTTGATGGCCCAGCACTGAAATTGGCAGCGGAAGGGTTTCACTTCTGTCGCGTTGAACAATTCTCTTCAGTCGTCGTTGGTCCAGTTCCTGCAGGATCTTTTACCTGTCGCAGAGATGTCGGAGACTTGATATTTTACCGGATTCCTGATATTCACGGTACACTCGTACGGGAAAATCCCCAATTCCTCGCTACATCGGAAATGCTGTGTCCCATCGTTCGAGCACCGACTATATCACCACTTTCAAACTCGCTTAAATCTTGATAACCTGGCGTTGTAGCAGCAGTAACGATCTAACAACTGCGCCAGCCCTTTTTGTCTTATATAGGCCTTACCGACCGTAGCTCCGTATTCTATTTAAATACCTCTGCATACGCATGCCTATGTCAGTTTCTTTGGTGCTTCTATGTATGTGGCAATAAGAATTTACAAATTACTAATGATCAATTATTTATTATTTATATTAAAAGAAAATCGATTAAAATTAAGATAAATAGAAAAAACAGTCAGTTTGTTATAAAGTGTTCCTACGGTGATATTATTTAAATATTGTGTTACTTGTTATAAAGTGTTCCTACGGTGATATTATTAAAATATTGTGTTACACATTGGAACCCAAGTAAATGACAAGGCATAGATGTACATAAATAAAAAATATATTAAGGGAGTGGGCATTACATTGGTTTTTTAAAGATATGGCTAGTTGAATGTATTGTATGGCAAAGCAAGTTGTTACGTATTAGTCGTTCTTTCATGTTTAGTTAGTGTCTGGTTATTGTTAAAGAGAATAATGTTTCTTTTGTTTTTAATTGGAAATGAATTTTAGAAGAAAGGCTGCATTGGCTAACTCGGCCTGTCAGTTGAGAAGATATTTTGGTGATTTACTTTTATGTACAGTTATTCTTTGTCAGCATGGTGCATTACTTGCACATGGTCTGCAGTGTTAATTAGTCCGTAACTGTTAGTAGTTGTGTGTTTGGTAGACGTGGATTTTGATGCGTTGTTCAAACGTATGGCATCTACTTGGTCTTTGAACCGAGTCTCAATGCTTCTGCCAGTTTATACATATATATTGGCTCCAAATGTCAGTTTTGGACAAAATAGTACAGAGGGAGATGTGAAAGTTACTTTCAAGTTGTTTTAATAAAAAAAATTCAATAATCATTGTTTCAAAACTGAGATAATTCCTTTCCCTTTACAAATAATTTTTAATCTTGATTTTGTTTTTTAATCAAGAAGAAGAAATCACGTCCTTGCACACATACAAAATGTTTATCATTAAAGCATTCAGCTCATCTTAGACGTATATAAAGGGTGTTATGAAATTCGCGTAATAAATTTTTAAGACTTACAGAGGTAGAAACCCATACACGTAAACATCTTCCAACGGCGCTACAAAGTTATAGGCATCAGTGACTATATATATATATATATATATATATATATATATATATATATATATATATATACGGTTTTCGCTCATTACTTTCGATTTGTTCCTTTCCGGTAAAGGGACCGTCACCTCTGATCGATACACTGAACCTTCTCCATCATCCTAGAAAGTCTGTAACATCATAACGGAATCACACTATATATACGGGATGGTCCATTCATCGTGACCGGGACAAATATCTCACGAAATAAGCGCAAACGAAAAAACTACAAAGAACGAAACTTGTCCGGCTTGAAGGGGGAAACCAGAAGGCGCTATGGTTCGCCAGCTAGATGGCGCTGCCATAGGTCAGACGGATATCAACTGCGTCTTTTTTTAATAGGAACCCCTATTTTCTATTACATATTCGTTTAGTACGTAAAGAAATATGAATGTTTTAGTTGGACCAATTTTTTGCTTTGTGATAGAGGGCGCTGTAATAGAGACAAACGTATGGCTCACAATTTTAGAGGAACAGTTGGTAACAGGTAGGTTTTTTAAATTAAAATACAGAACGTAGGTACGTATGAACATTTTATTTCTGTTGTTCCGATGTGATACATGTACCTTTGTGAACTTATTGTTTCTGAGAACGCATGTTGGTACAGCGTGATTACCTGTAAATAGCACATTAATGCAATAAATGCTCAAAATGATGTCCGTCAACCTCAATGCATTTCGCAATACGTGTAACGACATTCCTCTCAACAGCGAGTAGTTCGCCTTCCGTAATTTTCGCACATGCATTGACGATGCGCTGACGCATGTTGTCAAGCGTGGTCGGTGGATCACGATAGCAAATATCCTTCAACGTTCCCCACAGAAAGAAATCCGTGAACGTCAGATCCGGTGAACGTGCGGACCGTGGTATGGTACTTCGATGGCCAATCCACCTGTCATGAAATATGCCATTCAATACCGCTTCAACCTCACGCGAGCTATGAGCCGGACATCCACATGCTGAAGTACATCGCCATTCTGTCTTGCAGTGAAACATCTTGTAGTAACATCGGTAGAACATTACGTAGGAAATCAGCATACATTGCACCATTTAGATTGCCATCGATAAAATGGGGGCAATTGTCCTTCCTCCCATAATTCCGCACCATACATTAACCAGCCGAGGTCGCTGATGTTCCACTTGTCGCAGCCATCGTGGATTTTCCGTTGTCCAATAGTGCATATTATGCCGGTTTAAGTTACCACTGTTGATGAATGAAGCTTCGTCGTTAAATAGAACGCGTCGAAAATATCTGTCATCGTCTCGTCAGTTCTCTTCTGCCCAGTGGCAGAACTGTACACGACTTTCAAAGTCGTCGCCATGTAATTCCTAGTGCATAGAAATATGGTACGGGTGCAATCGATGTTGATATAGCATTCTCAACACCGACGTTTTTGAGATTCCCGATTCTCGCACAATTTCTCTGCTACTGATGCGCGGATTAGCCGCGACAGCAGCTAAAACACCTTCTTGGGCATCATCATTTATTGCTGGTCGTGGTTGACGTTTCACATGTGCCTGAACACTTCCTGTTTCTTTAACTAACGTAACTATCCTGGGATGATGGAGAAGGATGAGAGTATCGATCAGAGGTGACGGTCTCTTTACCGGAAACGAACAGGTCAAAATTTATAAGCGAAAACCGTTACTACACCTTTGAGAGTGGTATACATGTATTGGTCCCATTGCTGGTAAGATCAGAGAGAACGCAATTTTCAGAGATGGTCGTATGGAAGGTAGCAAAGACAAGATGTCCACTAAACATCGGCCCTAAAATGCATATCTGAAGAGCCATGAGCATTGTCTTGCTTACAACTTTTGACTCTTACGTTTCCGGTACAGAGATCCTTACCGTAAATTGATATTTCAACCATCTCCGTCGTCCCAGGGCTGCAAAATCATCAGGGAGTCACACTCTATGTATGTACACTGAAACTCTGTATAGGCATTGGATACATTTCCGGACATGTGTTCCCAGTCAAAATATTATATACTCACTCTTTTCTGCATTAGGTAAAAGCTTGGGACGGGAAGTGCCGAAGATAATGTATAATATGTTGTTAAGTTATAAAACTGCGAGAAGAACAGAAACAGTCGATGATGGGGATGGAAGAAATTTATTTACTGGAAAGAAATATAGAGAAAGATTGAAAAGTCGCTAGATCGCTGGATCGCGAAAGTAAAGGTTGTAGATTTCCGAGTGCGTCATTCAATTTTAATAGTCCAGGAAGTAACAATTGAAATGGTTTAGCTTTTCCACATTCTATGTGGCTATAAACTCAACCATGTTTCGTAGTATCCCCTGGCATGAACACCTGTAGGAAGGAAGGTAATTTTATGACAAAGGTCTTTCATATAGTGTTAGATCTAATACGTCTTCCGAAAACGAATCTCTAGAGGAGCTATGAGTGGGGAGGGTACAGTCTGCCGACGGTAAGTTATGCGATTCAGTAAGATGATAGATGGTATTGCGCGGAGAGAATAGCGTCCCTACCCTCGGCTGTTAGCAGTAGCGTGAGGAACTGCCGCGGTTTCACATGCTGTGGAGGGCGCTGCTTTGCTAGCGATTCCAGCGTCGCCTTCGGCCGTCTCGCCGAGCGGGGCTGGTGGTTGAGAAACGGCCGCTATTACTCTCTACCAACCACTTCGTCCCTCGATCATGGCTCTCCGTGCGATAAGAGACGACGCTGCGCCACGAGCCCAGCAGCGCACAGCGAATTCCGATAATATTTGCGTTAGGCACAAGCCTGTTCCAGTGGAAACCGGTTACCCGCCGGCAGTCTCCAGCGGAACACATTTTTCTCACGGGTTTCAACACCCCTTCTCATTAACCCATTGTTCACTAGATAATAGAAATCAAAGTCATCAGCTGCGTTTCTCTGTCCGTGTGTGAAAGCTGATCTCAGGAACTACTGTAGCGATTTGGATATGATTGCCTGTAATGGATAGATTCATTAGGTAGGTTTTTGTACATATAGTGGAGCATCGATTAAAGGAAATATCTGGAGATAGGGCTTGTTTGAATATCTGATTTTTCCGATAACCTGTTGTGACGCTAAAACGCAGTCCTTGCTATGAAATTTTTCGCTTACTTAACACATGAAACTGCTTGTATACGATGTATTGTCTAGTGTAAATATGTATTGTAAATACTATGTTTAAACTATGTAATATTTAACACTGGCAAGTCAGGGCATATTTAGTTAACGTTGAAGTCAGAGAGATTGTTTTGTCGTGACGCTGGGCGCGGGAGCGCGCCAGTGGGTAGTAGTAGCAGTAACGCCGTGCTCGGAGTAAGAAGTACAGCCGAGTGCTGCTAGTCCTAGCTGTGTTACATATAACGGCTAGTGTGTGGATCGAAGTACGACGGGAAAGTAATGGTCGGCATATCTGGAAGCATGGCCGGGCAAGCTATTATGGATTAATAGGCATAGTGCTGAAGAAACGAGGACTTAAATATGAAGCGCACTGTGGGCCCAAGTCGCAACAGTAAAAGACCGCTGCCACACTGTGTCGCTGCCGTGGACTTCCGTCGATCCACCGACAACGAGGGAAGTAAGATCTACATAATTTTCGTACGATAAAATTTTAGAAGGCTTGCCAGTGACTGTGCTTCTCTCTGAAGTTGAACAATTAATAACTAGCACTTTATAATCGAAGAGTTGCAGTTACATTCCACCCGAAAATAACACCAAGTAGGTTCCTTCCAATCCTTACCTTATTGAACCGAGTGGGTCACGATATTATCAAGAGAAAACATGTTAATTATCAAATTATTTGCATAGACGGTGAATAGTAAATTTCAGACTGGTTATCGTAGTTAATTGTCGCACTTAATAAGCTTACGTCAACTGTAGTAACTTAATAATAGACTGAAGTAATAAATTTGATTATTAAGATTTATTTCAATACACATTGAGCTGAAGTTAATTCAAAGATATTTCATGAAACTATAAAGCTTATTCCACCTGACAATCCCCAATTAATGAATTATTATCAGTCAAACATAGTTAATCAATTATTGTTAATATATTTCATTATTAGTAGATAAACTGTGCAAAGTACCTAATTTTAAAGACAGAATGACATTCCATTATTCAAAATCTCGATAGATAATTATCCGTGTTGTCAACATTGCACTTAGCTGACAAATTATGAACAAAATAAGTGCAGTTAGATTGTTATGACATTGTTTGATGTGACTACTGAGACTGGCACAGCACTTACGTAAGGGTCCCCGTACCACCTGCTGCTCTACGAACAGGTAAACTTTATTTTTGACCTAATTATTCACATACTTAACAGTACTGTCGCTTATCAGTTGAGCTGGCGATCGATTTTTTAATTGCTCTTACAACTTAATCATTTCTTTCGGCAAAATTTCCACTGACAAAACTGATTTCCAAATTATTTCCATTATTTCATTTACCAATCGTTATTGAATGAAATTACTCGTTCAATAACGATCAAGTTATAACGTCTCCTGTTTCCCGCGGAATAATCATTAATTACTTCGGATTCCGATGCCTGATTAAGACGCGGGTCATAATTCATAATTCACGGTCATTGTCAACTTATAATTTCGCAAATACCGGGAAGCAGGAGGGTGTTATACTCTCAATTACAAAAACATATTTTACCAGTATATAAAGGAATATAAAGTAAAGGAATATCCAATTGAACACAAAGCTAGTACGGTTTAGTATCGCAGTCTTACAAGTAAAATAGAGAACAGACTACGTAGCCTAATTCTGAAATTTCAAAAAGTCCATTACAGTAGGTGTTCAGATTTAGAAAGAGGTCTAAAATTCCGTTTTTGCGTTAGAGTTGAGACTCGGTTTATTGCTACCGAATGTCGTAAACTTTCTAAAACCGGTGGAGAGACAGCATTACATTGTTCTGCTTGTTCTGGTAATCTCATAGCAATCTCAGAGCAGGGGAGAGATTCCTCGCTGGATGGCAGGATGCAGCTAGGCTCCTCAGTATCGCAGTTGTCTTGGTGGTCCATGAGACGCAGTTATTTCCTCGTCCGTCAATAACAGCCAGGGTGATCAACATCACATTCGAGCCTGTCATGAATATTACCTTTGAAAGGCACATACGAAGAAACGAGCTTATTCCAAATTTTGTCTAAATTTTGGCTTTCTTTTATCCTGCTAGTTTTTCTGACCAATCTTCTATGTCCACAGTCAAGTACATTCGCGTATTTTGCCATGTGTGAGCGGTGCTGCGGCTCGCGTTGGTGCCAACTGTAGGTTTCTGACAGACCGTAACGTTTAGTTGGCGTGGTTGCGTTTTTCGTCTTCTTCTCGTGATCATTGGCGCCACTCGGTTTCGTAAGCGTTGCCTGTCCGGTAGTGACAGCAGCGCCGCCTATCGATATGTAGTTCTGGTGCCCTATATTTGGGGCGACCTCGTGCTTCTTCCGTGAGGTGTGAGTGAGAGTTCGGTAGGGATCGCAAATGCAGCGAGTCCCGCACATAGCGACAACACGCCGGGACCTGCTGAAGGCTGATCTGATTAGCCTTCCTGAGCTTCTAATTACTATTTACTATTTTCAGATTCTTACATTGTTAAGTTTGTAACGTACCCTTAGAAAAATTGATGAATTACTGTGCCGATAAAATTCTTACGTTATTTGTTTCTCAAACTCTGAGCAGAACTGAACGTACTCAGACATTTCTCTCTTGACTTATTCTGATCAACACTAAACTGACACACAATAATTTTAGCGCAACGCAATCTGACTTTCAACAATCCCTAAAAAAGAATAGTCCTGACTATCAATAACTATACGTTTCATGAATCACTTACAAAAATCTTCGTTACTCGAACTACTGCAATACAGCGAGCGCCAATACTGCCAGCTAAATAAAAGATTCTAACTACTGAAGTCACTAACTACTAATCGGCATAGTTAGGAAATGAATGATTTTGATAGAGAACAAACAATGTATTTACCATAATAATGTTCAAAAGTCATCATATATATATATATCATGATATCCAGTATTACAAATTTACTCTTTCTGGCGGACGCACGTCCAGATCGCCCGCTCTTAAAATTCTGCCATCTCTCTCCCCACATCCACCACTGCTGGCGGCACACCTCCAACTGCGCAACGCTACGTACAGTTCACATCCAACTGTCCAACACTACGATAGCAAATTTTCCAACAATGCAAACCAGCCACAGACTTCACACAGCACAGTCAATGATTTTCATATAGAGTGCTATGTGACGTTATCAACATAAAAACTTAAACAGCCTACTTACATAGCCCCCACAATTCCCAAAAAAGTTTTACAAAGTGTTATGGCCAGTGGCCAATAATGATTTGATAAAAAATGTTATACTTACAATAACAAAGATCTCAAATGCACACACTTATTGACGCAATGTTGGTCAAAAACAAGAACAGCTCTCATAAAGAAAGTTGCAGTTTTCTTTTCCGTTTTTTTTTTTTCAAAGTCTGAGCAGTAAAAGAAAATGCACACGGAAGTAGTGGATTTCGATGCAGTCTTGAAGAAATAGTGCTGTCCTTCCAACGGAAAGACAGTGCTGACTCTTGACATGCAGACAGGTAATGGGCCACAACGGAGCAAACCCACAGTCAGTCGAAGTTTTGAAAAATATTGGTAGGTAGGTCATCACAGAGCAGACCCACCGTAAGCCTGGTAGAGAGTATGGTATTGGTAGGCCACCAGAGGTGCAGACCCACTGCAGTCCTTGTAGAGACCGCCAGCAGCCATCTGTTGCGACTGTGAAGGTACACAATCACCATTGAAGAGTCTTGCTGACAATATAGCAAGTCCATAAACCACCACTTGTGCACTCACAAAGTTTTTAGAACTGTCCTTAGAACCAGCAATGCTGTTAACCAGTCCCTTGCTGAATTATTGACACACTTGCAAACACTAACAGTCCCAACATCTCACATTTTGTGCATATACTATGACCAACAGAAATGTGTGCACTGAAATGAAACTTAAATTGAAAAACTGGTGTCTATACAATTATAAATTTATGTTATGAGAATACAATTAAAAAGGTACAAAGTACATCATTAAAGAACATAACAATACAGATAACATTTATAGTAATACAGACTTTACAAAAGAATAGAAATAAATATATACATCAGTGTTTCAGGAATTATGACATACGTAAATAAATAAAATAATGAGAATAGTTTTCGAAACATTAATGTCACACATATCCATTAAAACAGAACATAATAAATAATGTCTAAACATCTTTACAAAGTAACTAACATATTATTAGATAAATTCTACAACATAACTCTTATCAGGTAAACACATAAAGACAGGAAGAACACAAACACACAAGGGTACACAAACACATAGCGGAATAACACATAAGGAAAGGACAGGGTTTGTGTTCAGTGTAACATCTGGTACTGCAGTTCAACCCAAAACTTCATTCCATAGATCTTTCCTCTTATTTCAACTTTTGTTCCCGCAAAATAAATCCTATCGAAGCCTGCTTTCTGTATTTACATGTTCACATATTTCTTACTTCATTATTTATTTTCCATTATCAACCTCATCATTTATTTCCACGAAAATTCTACCTAAATCTGTGGTCCTTAAACCCTACTTTTTTGTTCAAATCCTCTCTCAAAATAATTATTCTCCACTGTACACGACTTTTTTGGCCAAATCATATTCTTATAGCTTCTCAATGTATTTCTTCCAATTCATCACAACTCTTTCTCTTATATAGCCAACCCAATCCAAGTAAACTTAAATCTACTGAGCTCAGATGTATATACTAAGGGATTGCACCATGTAGCAGCAAAAAAACTAACACAAACAGCAATGACAAAAAAATGCAAATTGACAAAGCAAGCAGCAGTATATCTAAATTAGCAAAGCAAATGCAATATTACAACTAATATAAAGCAATGTGCAGCAAAACAAGAAAAATAAATCAGTAGTAAAACTGTTTAACAGAGTAATACAAAGTGAAATTCAGTAGCACTATGCCTGGCAAACAGCAGCAGCAAATGCAATAACTTATATCTAAACATGACAAACCCACAAGCTGTAAACATAGTACACTAAAGACAACAATGCTGTTAAGGAAAATGTCTATTCACATCTTAATGTCTATGTCATTAAAGTGGTGCACCACAACAACTTATTCTACAAAAAAATTACCAAGTACTTGAAAAGAAAATTATGTATGCCTTTACTGTTATTAGTCTCTTCTTATTGTTCTTTCCTTTCCAAGTGCTCCTTTTTTGAAGAATGTTGATGACAAAATAATTATTTAATAGATCTGTTGACAGAAATTGTTCACAATAGCAAATGCATTTAATTTTGTTTTATAAAACCAATGCTGCAACACAGCTGGAAATAAGATATAAAATGAAATAAGCAACTATGTACAAAGCACAGCATAAAAACATTATTCAATAGCCATGTGGCATTTCATAAGTCAGTAGAAATTCTCTCAACTCTCGTAGAAAGACACTTGTCATAATCAGGTGTGCAGATGTAAGAAAACTTCCCATCAATTCATAAGCATTTCAGTAAATAGCAAAAAGTACGAAGCTCCAAAGTTAATCATATGTTGCCAAGTAATCAGCGTGTCGCATTTGCGATGCTTTCTACAAGGGAACGCCAATAGCGAGGTTAATGGCCTTTTTCTTTCTCCACCTAATGGCTTTTTCTCCAGGGGACTGGTGCAGCTGGGCGCCCAAAACGCATTACGTCAAGGTCACTTAACTTTCTTACATTTATGACAGCGGTCACCACTACAGTGACAGTTTGCCACCAATAAAATTTCACTGGTCAAAAAATTACAGTAGAAATATGTAGAAACGAAATCTCATGAATAGCAGTGTTGTGATACATTCACACATGTACACACGTTTCATAACTCTTAAAGTACGATTCTTGGTTTCCTATATCCCTTTTTACAAAACAGAGTCCCTAACCACTACTCATTATTCTTTACCTTATTACACATATACATATTTGTCGATAATTCTTCAAAATTTCATCATAATAAATACATAGCATAATGAAATTCCTCATATAGCATCAGCTTATTGATCATATACATACCTCAACAGCATAATACACATCGTAACCGTAATTATAACATCATAACACCTCAGTCAAATCTCAAAAACGTCAGAGCTTTCTACAACAATTTCAAAACCTAAAAAAAATTCTCTGCTCATTTCAATAGTGTCATCTACCTCAAACGTACTTTAAAAATCATGATCCCATACCAAATACATCATTCAAAGCTCTCATAGTATCACAATGGTTCTGAAAAAATATGAACAGTTCACAAAGTACAGACAAAATACAATTTCATAAGTGTGAAGTTATCCAGCTGTGTAATTATGTAAACATGTGTCACTGACGTAGTAAAAAAATTGTTTGTCTCTCTCAGTTAAATGATCAGATAGCTGTGTAATTCGCGTCAGAGAAATATGGTACTGATGTGTAAAGTTGTATAAGCAATTCCATATCAGCTAGGGCTCCTAGCGCTTGCCCTCATTTTGTACACAAAGTAGGCGTGTACCCCCTGAGGATTAATGTAATTATACCCTCAGGTGTTACATATTACAGCAATGGAATAAAATGCATTACGGAAAATCTTTGTATCTTTGTAATTCAAAAATCTTTAAAAATAAATGTATTACGTACAAAATTAATCGCTCAAATACATGTAATGTAGCGCTAAACTGTGCGTCTTGTTGTAAGATAATCTCTTGTCATTACTTAAGGGTAAAAAATGTCCAAGTGTCGTAATCATCGTCATCCATAATCAAAGTTCTATAGAAGTCAATGTACTCACCTCATAATAAACAAAAGTGAAGTGCTATGTCTATAGATATGGTAGTTATTACCTTTATTGCGGTGATGAAGAAAGTACTGTACTGTAACATATTGTTGTGCTATGGATAAGGCTGTCTCATTGTAGCTATACCACAAAGTTACTACTAAAACAAGTTTCACTTTCCAGAAGAATTCAGAAAAACTGTGCAGATATAAAACAGATACAGCGCAAAAGCAATAATATAAATTGTGTCACTCATTAATAGCATCATGATATAATCGTGTAGCCGTCAAATAAGCTAACCACTGTGTCATCTATTTCTCTCAGAAAGTACTTTATATCCAGAATGTATTTTCAAGTAAACCAAAATGTTGCATTAAAATCTCATTAGCAGTACCGGTACATGTTCTAAGTATGTGAGCCTTATAGTCGTTATGTAATCATGCAACTAAAAGGCAAGAATGTATACACACAATAACACTGTGTCATCTGTTCACTATAACAATGCATTCGTAATTACACACTCAATATGTTCCCTAGGTTCTTTCCTGTATAGCTGACTTCAAAACATTGTTGCATGTTAACAGTTTCTAAGTGTGACAAAGTGTACTAGTAATATGAAGTAAAAATTTTATAGCAAAGACTAAGTTAAAAAGAAAATTATCTCTCAATAAACGGTTTTACGTGTGAAATGTCGTACAATCCTTTACTCTTCCTAGTATGCAGAGTTTCAACTTCAACTTAATTATCATGTTGTACACGTCGGTAAGGAATGCTAATTTTTTCTCAAGGTTAACGTCTTATGTTATTTTTTTCTGAGCCAGCCGGCGCACGTGGCTGCCTGCGGTGCGAGTCATTGTGTATCTCTATATTGGCGTGCAGCGTTATTGGGATTAGGAGACCTAATTTCTACAAATTCACATTGTGGAGAGGACCCTGCCCTGTTTGAATCCCACCACTTCTGATGAAATTCAGGTCTGTCGTTACGATTATATCGTCTGTCATCATGTCGGTAGATTCCATAGTTTATTTCTTGCCGGTCACGTGGTGGAGAATTTCTCCCTGAATCGCAACTACGCGCTGAACTGTTGCGTCTGAAGTTATTCTGTCTCCCTAGATAATAATTCTTTTGGTTCCCATATTGTCTGTTTCTATAGTTATCTCTGTCATATTCATTACTACAGAAACATGATCTTGCTCTGTAACTATTATACTGCCAACGGTTGTCATAAGGGGTGGTGTCTGTTTTGGTCACGACTTGCGTTGTAAGAATAGCCTTGTGGTGTCCTGTTATTATTTCTGTCGTCACGGAATTGTGACGGATGTGACCTGCAATTGATGTTCTACTGGTTTCGCGTCCTGAGACTGTCTGTGTTAATTTCAAATTCTTGTAACAGTCCCTGAAAAGATTCAATGTCGTCTTTGCAACGTCCTGCCAAAACAATATGTCATAAATGTTCAGGCAATTTGATTAAGCAAATGCGGATGAGTTCTGAGGGGCTGTATGGGTTTGACGGATATTGATTCTTATGCAACATGTCTTCAAAATATTTCACAAGACTGGAAAATTCAAATTGTTCGAAATGTTTGATCGTTATGATGCTATGTTTTACTCGGTTTTGTATAGCTTCAGACCAAAATGCTGAGAGGAAGGCATGATAAAATTCTCCTTCACTGTGACAATCGTGAATGACCGATCGCATTCTTACAGCTGGTTAATTCTATAGCAACTCATAAAATCTAATCTGTGCTCTAATGACCAGTTGGGAGGAAAACAATGAGAGAATTGATGAAGCCACGATTGTGGATGAATGTCGTTACCAGAATTTTTAAATGTTTTGAATTTACGTGTAGTAATGAACAGCTTATAGCCAAAGTCATCGTGTCGGTGAGTCGCATATCGGTCATTGTTACGGCAAGTCGGCGGTTTCATCTCGAAATTCGGTGCACCTTGCCAATTTCTTTCATAATTTCCAATATGCCCTGTGTTACTATTTTGTGGCTTTTCCTTATTTGTAAGTCCCTCTTCCCGTCTTGGAGCGGGAGGACCCTCTGAAATATGTAATTTTTGTATTACTTGTGCCAACTTATCTTGTACTTCCCGGATTTCTCTTTTGTGTTGCGTATTAAATTGATTTTGATTTTGTTTAAATTTGTTAATTTGTTCATACTCCTCTGTATCAGTGAAAGCTATGGGTCTTGTCTCATTCAGATCATCATCTACCCTTGTAGATAAGTTACTGAACTGATCCGAAAGTTCCCCTACTTTCTCCGATAATGAACTGATTTCCTTTAGTGTGTTTTTCTGAACCTAGTTTTAGAGTGTCCATTTGTGTTGAAAACGTACCTACTGTATCCTTTAAGATTTCCTGAGATTTTGCAAGTTGCGTAAGCGAATCGGTAGATGTAACTGAGTCAATTTTGGCTTGCTAGGTGTCGTGATTTTCATGAACAATAGATTGCAGTTCCTTTATGGCTGCTTCGTGATTCTGTAATGCATTTTCATGACGCGAAAAAATTGATTGGAAATACTCACAAATTAGTGTTTTAACGTCATTGCAGACTTTTGGACATTTATATTCGATTTTAAGTAACTCTGCAGTTAAATCTTCACGTGTTTGTTCAAGCGTTTGTTCCATTGAGCCTAACTTTTGAAGCTGTTGCTGGGTTTGTCTCTGGTGTTGTTCCATTGTGTTTAACTTTTGAAGATTTTGTTCCATTGTGTCTAACTTTTGCTGTGTTTGTCACTGATTTTGGTTAATTTGTTGCATTAATTGTAATAATAATGTGTTATTGTCTTGAATCTGTTCCCCTATGCTTTTTGGCAGTGCATTTGCACCGGCAACATTCACATTTTGAAAAGCAGAAAATGTGTCTTGACTTATTTCAGAAAACGGCGAGGACCCAAAACCTGAATGTACAGTATTAGCAAGATTGTGCCCTGTCATTTCGGATTCCTGAGGCGAGCTGTTTCCGACCGATCGATCGATAATGCTTCTCTGTTCACTAATCATTTCAGTGTCCACACAATTACTTGCCGCCAGCTCCATTTCCCAATGCACAATTACCAAATTAAATCGTTGAATGCCTGTTAACTCATTACACGGTGGTGCTGATCAGCTACAATCGTCGTCACTATCATTTCTCATTTTACTTTGGAGCCTAGTGTTACGTTTTTCACACGCCATAATTATCACATATTTCACACCATAAGAAGAAAAGCACAATTTGAAGAGCAAAAGTAAGAAAATGCGTTAACATAGCACTGAAAATAATATCTAGTTAATTCAAGCGCAGCTGCGAAATACTTGCTGGAAATCTACATACATGACACAACTGTTTTACTGTACAACAATGAAAAACTACAACTACAAATGAAATTGTCTCTACAATTACGCTCTAGCAATAAACAATAGCTACACTAATTATACAAACTACAAGAAAAATCAGAAGATTCCAGAGAGGTATCCTCGGCTAAGGGTCGACATATGTACTGCCCCCTTAGAAAAATTAGTGAATTACTGTGCTGATAAAATTCTTACGTTATTTGATTTTCAAACAGCTGAGCAAAACTGAACGTACTCAGACATTGCTCTCTTTACTTGTTCTGATCAACACTAAACTGACACACAATATTTTTAGCGCAACGCAATCTGACTTTCAATAATCCCTACAAAAGAATGGCCCTGACTAACAATAACCTATACATTTCATGAATCACTTACCTCACAAAAATCTTTGTTACTCGAACTCATTGCAATACAGCGAGCGCCAATACAGCCAGCTAAATAAGAGATTCTAACTACTGAAGGCACTAACTACCGATCGGCACAGACAAATTTACTCTTTCTGGCGGGCACACATCCGTATCGTCCGCTCTTAAAACTTTGCCATCTCTCTCCCCACAGCCACTAATGCTGGCGGCTCTCGCTATTCACATCCAACTGCCCAACACTACAATAGCAAATTTTCCAACAATGGTAACCACCCACAGACTTCACATAGCACAGTCAGTGATTTTCATATAGAGCGCTACGTGCCGTTACCAACATAAAACCTAAACAGCCTACTTAAAAGTTCAACCAGCGGTATTTTTCTGTTTTGTAGCCGCTAACGCCTCAATTACCTGCCCTGATGGTTAGTGTATTTAACAGCAGTGTACATTCCCTCGCCTTCCGCCGCTGTCCAGTGAGGCGTTTAAGTTTGACAGCTTCTTGATTGTAGGTTGGGTGGCGTTCTTCTACCTTAGTGGTAGTCATTCCTTCTTGTTCCGGGCGTTCTAAGCACAGTTTTCTGCGGGCGAAGACCAGGCATGTCAGGGAGTCTCACCAAGATTGTCATTAGTCGTTCGTTAGACTGCCACTAGTCCGAGTTACCATCTTGTGATCTGAATGCAACTCTTGCCTGCCTTTCTCTTCGCTCCCGAAAGAGTTTTTGGAGTGACCTACACAGAGGTCGATTCCTGGAGCACCGTCTGTCACTGGCTCTTGTGTTTTATTTTATTTTATTTTGCCTCACTTGATTGCTGATGTGTTGCTTGTTTTTTTTTTCTTTCTTTTTTTTTATAAATTATCGTTTGCTATGCCATTCGCCGTTTGACAGCATATTTGCCCAATTTTTTATAATTGCCATTCTGAGAGTTAAAGGCCATCCGCCGTTATAATGGCTACTTGCCTTAATATTTTGATTGCAACCACATTGGCTTATTTTTCAAAATTATTTGCTGCCTGTATTTTATATATTTGTTATATTTCAAATAATTGCCATTTTTCGTGTTAAAGGCCTTCAGCCGTGATCGTGGTTACGTGCCTTGAAAGTCTGATTGCGACCTCTTTGGCTTGTTTACAGTAATTATTTATTAAAATAAATGAGAGAAATTTCAAAGCATACCAACAGTAATTGCATTCGGGCCCCGTCCACAATGGTAACCCAATTTTGCCTTCCTTAAATACCAGATTTCAATGTGTTCAATGTTCTCTTTGCTGTTTCACATTGTTCTGCAAACTCCACTTTCCCAAGCAAAGCCCGATCCACAAGCGTCTTTTAAATAGTCGAATATTTTACCTTTATCGGAAACATTAAAAACACATTTACACATTGTCGGTCGGAGGATGGCATTCACTTACCGTACAGCCGTTCCGGCGCCTTCCGTGACCACCAGAGACCTACGTCGGCCCCACACACGCCACCCCAAAATAGCAGAGAACCTCCACCTTTCTTCACTCGCTGGAAAGTGTGTCTAAGGCGTTCAGCCTGACCGGGTTGCCTCCAAACATCTCCAACAATTGTCTGGTTGAAGGCATATGCGACAATCATCGGTGAAGAGAACGTGATGCCAATCCTGAGCGGTCCATTCGACATATATTTGGGGCCCATTTGTACCGCGCTGTATGATTTTGTGGTTTCAAAGATGGACCTCGCTATGGACGTCGGAAGTGAGGTTGCCTATCATACTACCTATTGCACATAGTTTGAGTCGTAACACGACGTCCTGGGGCTGCACGAAAAGCATTATTCAACATGGTGGCGTTCCTGTCAGGGTTCCTCCGAGGCATAATCCGTAGGTAGCGGCCATCCGCTGCAGTAGTATCCCTTGGACAGCCTAAGCGAGGCATGTCATTGACAGTTCCTGTGTCTCTGTATCTCCTCCATGTCCGGACAACATCACTTTGGTTCACCCCGAGACGCCTTGACACATCCCTTTTTGAGAGCCCTTCCTGGCACAAAGTAACAATGCGGACGCGATCGAACCGCGGTATTGACCGTCTAGGCATGAACTACACGAGCCGTGTACCTCCTTCCTTATGGAAGGACTGGAACTGATCGGCTGTCGGACCCCCCCCCCCCCCCTCGTCTAACAGACGCTGCTCATCTATGGTTGTTTATCTTTGGACAGGTATAGTGACCTCTCTGAACAGTCAAAGGGGCTATGTCTGTGATACAACAGCCACAGTCAACGTCTATCTTCAGGAGTTTTCGAACCGGGATGATGCAAAACTTTTGTTGATGTGTGTATAAACCTGGTGTAAACAACTGCAACTGTGGTAATTGATTAACAAATGGTTCAAATGGCTCTGAGCACTATGGGACTTAACATCGATGGTCATCAGTCCCCTAGAACTTAGAACTACTTAAATCTAACTAACCTAAGGACAGCACACAACACCCAGCCATCACGAGGTAGAGAAAATCCCTGACCCCGCCGGGAATCGAACCCGGGAACCCGGGCGTGGGAAGCGAGAACGCTACCGCACGACCACGAGATGCGGGCAATTGATTAACAGCTGTAGCACACGTACACTAATGTTGTCACGCTCATGGAAGAAGGGCTTGCTTACGCATTATATACTTTATTAGTATGTTATTGTAAATGAAACATTAAGATATTCTAACGCATTTACAGCCAGTCTTTTTTAGTCGTTGTAAAATAGCTATTTATCTTTAATTTTAAAAAATCGTGTATAGACGCTGTCAGTAAAGGCTAAATGCATGCGCTGACTATCGCGCTTTTAATACTTCCTGTCAAGATGGCTGACGCAGCTTCCAGCATCGCGGTGAAACACGCTTGTGGAACCCAATTAAAAAGTGATGGAAAACAGGATGTTATAAATGTTTTTCATAAGTTTTCCTAGTAAGTTCATTCACTGAAGCCGTTTATCTGAATGAATTGCAGGGCTGAACCGGTACCTTTAGAGAATGGTAGTCGTGTACTCTACAGATGGCTGGATCCTATCTCTGTTTCGTCATTTCTGTATCGTTTTCGTTCAGTTCGAGCGCCTACAGAATTAAATATAAAATTCATCAAATGTATGCTAATTAACTCACATTTAATCTTCATTTTTTATAAAAAATGTATGTCTCCTTGTTTGTAATTACGTTATTATACGCAAAAGTCCATTCTCATCGCAAATGTAAATACTTAATTACCCATTGCTTTTATACAAGGTTGTGAATGAAGGTTGTGTGAATTATGAAAACATTCCAAATTAAACTTCCTGGACAAAAATGAAAAATAAAGTAATCCTTATCTGGACTACGTCCATTGTTTTATACCACATACGTGATCCTGTACGAGCGAAAGCATTAATTATCGTCGTTGTCAACGCAGCAGACGTCAGTTCCAGTACTGAAATGTATTTCTCCGATTCGGATATGCTCAGAGATTTCCAGAGGACTGACTGTAAGGAATACTTTCAGTCTCTTCGGTAATCAACGAGACGGAAAAATCCCTTCAACGTGCTTTTATGTCACGCAGAGCTCAGCGAGAGGAATCACCCGGTGTTTAAGTTAGGAATTTACATCATTCTATTTTTTAGTTACAGTATTACTTAACCTAGGAACGAGAGCAATTTATGTTTTCCGTGTGGTCTTCTAAGAAACATATTCCAGGAATTTGGGATAAGTCCCAGCAGTCGCGCTATTCATCTGTGTCCTCGGTGGTTCAGATGGATAGAACGTCTGCCATGTAAGCAGGAGATCCCGTGTTCGAGTCCCCATCGGGGCACACATTTTCAGCTGTCCCCATCGAGGTATATCAAGAACAACTGTCGGCCGCTGAGGGTTTCAATTAATTATCATTTATAACTATAGGCACTGGTAATCGAACACCATCATATCTCTGTTGAGACAATAGTGTAGAAAGTGAAAGTCATTGATCTATTCTCAACATCGACGAAGTTCGCAACAAAGTGGGTTCCAAGACTTCTCATGACCAAATGGCACACTAACGGAATTTATTTCACTTTGTCATGTCAATATAGATGACTCCCTCAGGAGGCTAACAGCAGTGGACAATTGCCTGGCGTGTCCTGTACCTTGAGACAGGGTAGTAAGGTGAACGGGAACACATGTCGCTTCTCTACCTCTGAAACATGCCAAGTCACTACACCGTCGATCAAGATGTTTTGTGGGTCTGCCATGGTGTGATGCTCGCAAATCGTATTCGTCAAGAGCAACAGTTCGAGGAGAATCTCTGTATACATCAACATGATAACACTGTAATTCACGGTTAAGTGCCTGGAAAATAGTTCATCGAACCATCTTCATACTTGTTCTCTACTGGTCTACTGTCTAACAGCGCGCAAGGAAAACTAACACGTAAATCTTTCCTTGCGAGTTCTGATTCCTCTTATTTTCATTTGATGATTACTGCTCCCTTTGTTGGTGACAGCAACAAAATATTGTCACATTAGGAGGAGAAAGTTGGTGACTGAAATGAAGAAAGTTGATGGCTGAAATGTCGTGAGAAGATCATGCCGGGCAGAAAAACGCTATTGTTTTAATGATTGCCACCCATATATGCGTATCATATCCGTGGCATTCTCTCCCCTATTTATCGACAATACAAAACGAGCTGCCTGTCTTTGAACTTCATCGATGCCTCCGTCAATCCTATCTGACGCGGATCCCACATCGCACAGCAACTTTCCAAAAGAGGACAGACAAGCGTAGTTTAGAGAGTCTCTGTAATAGACCTATTGCATTTTCTTAGCATTTTACAAATAAATCGCAGCTTTTGGTTTTTCTTCTCCATAACGTTATCTACGTGATCGTTCCAAGTCAAATTTTGGTTAACCACAATTCCTAAATATTTTGTTGCAGTCACAATCTGTAGATTTGTATAATTCATGAAGTAACCGATATTTAGTGGATTCCATCTAGTATTCGCGTGGATGACTTGAAACTTTTCATTAGTCAGAATCAACTGCAACTTTTCACTCAATACATATATCTGGTTTAAATAATTTTGGAGTTGTTCCTGATAATCTGACGACTTTAGAAGGCATTTAATTACAGCGTCATCTGCAGAAACTTTAAGACGACTGCTCATAACGCCTCCTAAATCGTTTCTATGCATCAGGAACAGCAGAGGGCCTTGGGGAACGCCAAATCTTACTTCCGTATGCAACTTGATTAGAAGCTGCTTGTGGGGAACGGTGTCTAAAAGCCTTTTGAAAATCTAAAAATGTGAATCAGATTGAGATCCCGTGTCGACAGCACTCGTTATTTCGGAAGAATAAAGAGCTACTTGTGTTTCTAAGTACTATCGACACCTAGTGACGAGGTTACGGGAACCTGTCAACAAGCACCGCGACAGAAAATTCACAGGTTTGCTTTTGCTTCACAACTCCCCACGACATTCAGCACAGGACAGTCACACACGCTGCTTCATTGTGCCACACAAGATTGTGTCACTGCACGTGTTCTCCTTACATGGCGGAAGCTGAACATTCTGTTTCCTAGAATGAAGAAACCACTGTGTGACAGAATTACGATGAAGTGATTGTCGAGACGGTACATTTACTGAACAGCCAAAATGCACACTTCTGTAACGAAGGTTTTCGCCAAATCGTTCATCATTGGAAACAACATGTCTCATTCTGAATGATAAATATATAGACAAGTTTTAACATTATAACTAACTTTCATGGTCGGCGCTGCCTATTGGGTACCGTGAAACAAAGAATGAAGCCTATACAAGCTGGATTCACACTCCCCTCTTATGACAGGCGAGTTGTTTACATCTTTGGAAGCCCTGCAATTTGCACAGACGACAGCAGACGCAACTTTCATAATCTCTGATAGAATGTAAACCCTACTAATAGCTAGAGCTGGCCGGGGTGGCCGAGCGGTTCTAGGCGCTACAGTCTGGAACCGCGGGACCTCTACGGTCGCAGGTACGAATCCTGCCTCGGGCACGGATGTGTGCGATGTCCATAGGTTAGTTAGGTTTAAGTAGTTCTAAGTTCTAGGGGACTGATGACCTCAGAAGTTAATTCTTATAGTGCTCTGAGCCATTTGAACCATTTGATAATCCATCCCACGACTCCTAGAACGCCATGGTATAATAAGATAAAAACATTAACGAGTTTCACGACAGTTACAGCACTGCTGAAAAATATTCATTGGAAGTTCAACAAAACCTCAACTGGCTCAACTTAAGAGTCACTCTTGTATGTATTTGCGGAGAGGTAGAAAATCCTAACCATATACACCTACAGCGTCCTGGGAACACGTATCACATCAACGTCCTCGCGGATAGGGTTCGGGTTCTTTCTCATCAGTTCCCAAGCAGTCTACTAACCTTTTTAGCACCCAACGATATAGCATCGTGTAAAATACAGTATGTGTTCGTCAACAGTGCCAACATTCTTATTCCTGTTGTTGGTAATTACAATTAGAGGGGAAGTCCAAAGCACAGTTACTGGCTACATTACAAGGCGCTACGCAGTAGGATATGGAACGCTCAGCCTACAAATGTATTACATTATGTACCTCCTATATGTATTTAAGTGGCTGAATACTGATGTGTCTACCAACAGCTGTAATACCTGCACCTGGACCTTTTATATGGTTCTCATGTGCTCTCAATGTGGTACTTAAAGACCTAGACAAATATTCAATTCTCCACACGGAGCTTCTGAAATACACAATGAGATCAAAAGTATCCGGACAGACACAAAAACATTCGTTTCTCATATTAGGTTCATTGTGCTGCCACCTACTTCTGTGTACTCAATATCAGCAACCTCAGTAGTTATTAGATATCATGAGAGAGCAGAATGGTGCCCTCCGCGGAGCTCACGGACTTCGAGCGTGGTCAGGGTACTGGGTGTCATTTGTGTCATACTTTTGTACGCGAGATTTCCACACTTTTAAACATCAGTAGATCCACTGTTTCCGATGTGATAGTGAAGCGGAAACGTGAAGGGAGACTTACACAAAAGCGTACAGGCCGACCTCATCTGTTGACTGACAGGGACTGCATATAGTTCAAGATGGCCGTAATGTGTAATAGGCAGATATCTATCCACACCATAACACAGGAAGTCTACATCAGGATCCACTGCAGGTCCTATAACAGTCAGGCCGGAGGTGACATAACTTGGATTTCATGGTTGAGCGGCTGGTCATAAGCCACACATTACGTCAGTAAAGTCCAAACGACGCCTCTCTTGATGTAAGGAGAGTAAACATCGGACGATTGAGCAGTGGAAAAACGTTGTGTGGAGTGACGAATCATGGTACACAAAGTGGCAATGCGATGGCAGGATGTGGGTATGACGAATGCCCGGTTAACGTCATCTTCCAGCGTGTAAAGTTTCAACAGTAAAATTCGGAGAGTCCGCACCTCGTGGTCGTGCATTCTCGCTTCCCACGCCCGGGTTCCCGGGTTCGATTCCCGGCGGGGTCAGGGATTTTCTCTGCCTCGTGATGACTGGGTGTTGTGTGATGTCCTTAGGTTATTTAGGTTTAAGTAGTTCTAAGTTCTAGGGGACTGATGACCATAGATGTTAAGTCCCATAGTGCTCAGAGCCATTTGAACCATTTGAAAATTCGGAGGCGATGGTGTTACGATGTGGTCGTGTTGTTCGCGGAGGGCTCCTGTACTCCTTGTTGTTTTGCATAGCACTAACACAGTACAGGCCTACATTGATGTTTTAAGCATCTTCTTGCTTCCCACTGTTGAAGAGCAATTCAGGGATGGCGACTCCATCTTTCATCACGATCGAGCACTAATGCACGGCTTGTTGCGGAGTGGTTACAGGACAATAACATCCCTGTAATGGACCGGCCTCCACAAAATTGAGATGTTTTGGAACGCCAACTTCGTGCCAGGCCTCACCGACTGACATCGATACTTTTCCTCCGTGAAGAATGGCCTGCGATTCCCGAGGAAACCTTCCAGCACCTGATTGAAAGTACGCCTGCGAGAGTGGAAGCTGTCAACAAGGCTAAGGGTGGGCCAAGACCATATTGAATTCCATCATTTCCGTTGGAGAGCGCCATGAAATTGTAAGTCATTTTCAGCCAGGAGTCCGGATACTTCTGATCACATAGCGTAATTGTTACTGGTCATACAGGGTGACAATTATTGAACTATATGAAAAAAACGAAAATTAGTTACAAATTATGCCTTGCATACACATTATTCAGCAGGTAAAGAAGATATTAGGATTTAGATTATAACATGTTCGATATGCTGCCAGCGTTGGCGATGATGCGGCGCAGACGAATAGCTAAATTATGCATGACCTGATGAAGTGTCGGAACATCGATGCTGTCGGCGACCTCTTGAATGGGTTTTTTCTGCTCAGCAATGGTTTTGGAGCCATTGCTGTACACCTTGCCTTTAATACAGACCCACAGAAAGGAGTTCACTGTGTTGAGATCCGCAGAAGATAGCGGCGAGGTGAGGCCCATGCCAGTGGTCTCTGGTTACCCGAGAGCCAGAATGCGGCCCCAAAGTGCTCCTCCAGGACATCACTCTCCTGTTTCGATGTGGTCGAGCTTCGTCTTGCACAAACCACACCTTCTGGGAATCAGGGTCACTTTGGATAATGGAGGAAAAATTATATTCCAAATACTTCACGTACTGTTCGCTAGTCACCGTCCCATCACAGAATATCGTACCGATTTCTCCGTGATTTTACATGGCACACCGCACAGTCACCCGTTGATGGTGAAGAGACTTCATAACGAAATGAAGATTCTGCTTATTGGCGAACCTGAAAGTGGGCTTCGTTACTAAACCAAAGATATTCACATGAAAGTCCTGTTCGTCAATTCTAAAGCAAACCGTGCATGCGCATAGAAGTTGCAATCATGCTCCGCGTCCAACCACGCAGTTCGAACGACCTAAAGCAAACCGTTCAGAAGTCATGACTATTTTATTCCATACAGTCCAATAACTGTCACCCGGTACATAATAAAATTCCATTGCTAATTTAAATGAACATTAATGTGGATTTGATTGGAATTACGGCAGATGTGTTATCCGTAGGCTTATTATAGCATACTGCCTCTCTGTATCCTTGGTTTCATTTGCGTCTTGTTTACTCGTTTATTTATACTGTGGATTAAAAATTTGTTTTACGGCGAAGTCAGTTCTTTCTAAAGATTACATAACTGCGTACCAGTGTACGTCTTTAAAAAATGTATACACTTCATCATCAAAAGTAACTGTAACATAGCAATCCCAGTGTTAAGATGGTCGTATTGGTATGTTCCAAAAGCCAATGAATTGAAAAAAAAAAACAATTTTAATGGTCGCTGATTTTTCCTCGTGATAATCAAAAATTTACGACAATCCATCGGACACAGAAATGGAAATATTTCCTTCGAGTAATATAGATCGAATCAGCTCACAGATGAATATGTAATTTTTTTGTATGTTACTACATGGAGGCCATGTACGGATTACTGTATACCACAGTTGGTACTCCTTAATGACAAAGAAGAAATTTGTATTTATCTCTACTCACACTAAAGTCAAAATTAATAATTAAATGTATTTGCCCAGTTTACTACACATGTTACCAGGCCTTCCTTAAATCATCTGTGATGCGGAAGCATTTCTCCAGAAAAAACGATATCAGATTAGATTTCACTACTTTCTACGTGTCTACACCTTCTTTCTACTTCACTGACAGCTTAAACGACGAAGATAGATTTTCTTGCAGTGTTGTAACTAAGGCTACTACGAGGGCGTACTGAAAAGCAATTCCTCCAAAGTTTTTATGTGAAATCTCTTAAAGATTTTAAATAAAACGACCGTTATTAACATTTTACATATTTATTCATGATATCTACGTTTTCGCGGACCTCTGCCGCTAGAGCGTGTGACATGGTGGTGTGTTACGTAACTACCAATCTGCTGTAATCCAGTTTCGAATTCTAAGAGTTCGTACACACTTCGACCACCGTCTCCTTCAGTGAGACAATGCCAGAACACACACGAGTGCTGCGACATCTGTAATAATCCGCCACCTTGAGTTCACTGTCGTCGATCATGCTGCACACAGTCCCCACCTGGCCACAGCCGATTTTCATCTGTTTACAAAAGTTCACCAACCAGAACTAAAGTTAGATAGTGATGAGATAGAGAAAGCAGGGATTAGGTTTTGTCTTCGTTAACAAAGTAAAACGCTGTACAGTGACGGTATCAACAAATTGGCCTCTCGTTGGGAGAAACGTATTAGTCGCCAGGCTGACTATGATGTATAAATATGCAGACAAGAAGAATAAAGGCGTATAGTGTTAATTAAGTTTGTTTTATTTAAAAAGCTTTGCGAATTTTCACATAAGAAATTAGGAGACATTTCTTTTCAGCACTACCTTGTATTTAATGCAGTTGATTTGGTTGTTTTGAAAATGAGCAATTATGCGAAATGCAATAGTGAACTTAATTGATTGAGAAAAACAATTACATTCTTTTTTGCTTTTATTGGTGCGCTTTCGTGTATTCAATCGCATTTTTATTAAATTTTTCTGATCGATATAAGGACGAACGACCCCGTTAACTCTTTCAGGTGCTGTGAGTTGTGTTGCTGTGCGTATTCGCAGTCTGACCTCCAACCAGTCTCTGATCTAGTGTTGCTTAGCCCTTTCTCGCCTGCTCTGCTACGTGCTTTGACACTAATGTGTTTATCGCAGCACGCGCTATTATTCTGTGAAAGGCAAAGCCTCTCAGGGCTTTCAGGCTGTGACGAATTATATCCGATCTTAGAAAAGCGAGTATCCGATCTCAAGACATGTTTCAGTTGTAGCCTCCATGCGGAATTTTTTGGATTCCCGAGTAAGTGTGTGAGAAATCAATGGTATAGGGGTAGCGTCTATATATAGTAATCAGAACGTCGTCAGTCCCTCGTTCGAAGACCGCTACCGCTTACATTTTGAATACTAACCGGCAACAAAAGGATAACATTCTACGAGTCGGGGCGTGGAATACCAGAAGCTTGAACGTGGTAGGGAAGCAAGAAAATCTGAAAAGAGAAAGAATTGCAAAGGCCCACTCTAGATATAGTAAGGGTCAGTAAAGTGACATGGAAAGAAGATCAGAATTTCTGGTCAGGTGAGTATAGGGTGAGTATTAAGAGCGGCAGAAAATGGAGTAACGGCTGTGGGATCCGTTATGGGTTCAAATTTGTGTAAATTTCTAAGGGACCAAACTGCTGAGGTCATCGGTCCCTAGACCTACACACTACTTAAACTAACTTATACTAAGGACAACACACACACACACACCGATGACCGAGGGAGGACTCGAACTTCAGGCGGGAGGGGCCATGCAGTGCGTGACGTGGTGCCTCTAACCGCGCGGCCACTCCACGCGCTGATCCGTTATGAATAGGAAGATATGGCAGAGACTGGGTTACTGTAAATAGTTAGGGTTGTTCTTGTCAAAATTGATAGCAAATCCATACCGGCAATGATAGTTGAGGCATAAAAGCCGACATCGGAAGCTGAAGATGAAGAGACAGAGAAAGTATACGACGATACTGATCGAGGAATACAGTACGTAAAGGGCGCTGGAAATCTAATGCTCTTGGGGGACTGGAATGCGATTGTAGGGGAAGGAGTGGAAGAAAAGGTTACAGGAGAATGTGTGCTTGGGGTAAGGAATGAGAGACGAGAGCGATTAATTGAGATCTGTAATAAATTCCAGCTGCTAATAGCAAGTACTCTGTTCGAGAATCAGGAGAGATGGAGCTGTACTTTGAAACGGCAGGGTGATACGGGAAAATTTCAAATAAATTTCATCATTGTCAGACAGAGATTCCGAAAACAGATGCTGGATTGTAAGGCATAGACTGAGATCATAAGTGTAGTAGTGATGAAGAGTTGGCTAAAGTTTAAGAGATTAGTCAGAAGAATCAATAAACAAAGAAGTTGGGTACGGAAGTACTAACGAATGACGAGATACACTTGAACTTCTCTAAAACTACAGATACTGCAATAAGGAATAGCCCAGTACCCAGTAAAGTTGAAGAGGGATGATTTTCCTTAAATAGGGCAATCATAGTACTTGGAAAGAAAAACATAGGTACAAAGACGGTAACTGCGAAGAAACCATGGGTAACAGAGGAAATACCTCAGCTGACCGATGAATGAAGGAAGTACAAAAATGCTCAGATAAATTCAAGAATAGAGATACACAGGTCGCTGAGGAATGCAATAATTAGGAAGTGCAGAGAAGCTAAGATGAAATGGCTGCACGAAAAATATTAAGAAATCGAAAAAGAAACGATTGTCGTGAAATTAAAAGCAAGGGTGGTAATATTAAAAGTGCAACGGGAATTCCACTGTTAAAAGCAGAGGAGATGGCGGTTAAGTGGAAAGACATTGGAGGCTTCTATGAGGGGGAAGATTTGTCTGTTGTGATAGAAGAAGAAACAGGAGTCAATTTAGAAGAGCTAGATCCTCCAGTATTAGAATCGGAACTTAAGAGACCCTCGAAGATATAAAAGCAAATATGGCAGAAGGGATAGACAACATTCCATCAGAATTTCTACAACTATTGCAGAAAGCGGCAACAAAACGGCTAATCACGCTGGTGTGTAAAATGTATGAGTCTGGAGGCATACCATCTGACCTTCGGAAAGCCGGTCGAGGTGGCCGAGCGGTTCTAGGCGCTACAGTCTGGAACCGCGCGACCGCTACGGTGGCAGGTTCGAATCCAGCCTCGGGAATGGATGTGTGTGATGTCCTTAGGTTAGTTAGGTTTAAGTAGTTCTAAGTTCTAGGGGGCTGATGACTCAGAAGTTAAGTCCCATAGTGCTCAGAGCCATTTGAACCATTTTGAACTTCGGAAAAATATCAGCCTTAGAATTCCGAAGACTGCCACAGCTGACAAGTGTGAGAATTATTGCACAGTCAACTAAACTGCTCATGTACCCAAGTTACTGCTATGAATAATATACAGAGGAATGGAAAAGAAAGTTGAGGATGTGTTTGATGACGATCAGTTTGACCTTAGGAAAGGTAGAAGCACCAGAGAGACAAATCTTACCTTGCGGTTGGCAGTGGAAGCCAGGATAAAGAATAATAGTCACTTTCATAGGATTTGTCAACCCGGAAAAAGCGTTCGAGAATGTAAAATGGTGCAACAAGTTCTAAATAGGGGTAGGCCATTAGGAGAGATGGGTAATATACGATAGGTAAAAGAGCCAGGTGTGTGCGACCCAAAACGAAGTGCTCGGATTAAAAAGGGTATAAGACTGGAATGTACTATTTTGCCCTTACTGTTCTATCTGTACATAGTAGTAATGATGATGGAAATAAAAGAAAGGTTCAGGAGTTCAATCATAATTCAAAGTGGAATCTTATCAATGACACGATTCTCTGATGTCACTGCTATCCTGAATTAAAGTGAAGAAGAATCATATGATCTACTGAATGGAATAAACAGTGTAATGAGTACAGAATATGGTTTGCGAGTAAATAGAAGAAACACGAAAGTAATGAGAAGTAGTAGAAATAAGAACAGCGAGACGCTTAACATCAGGGTTGATGGTCACGAAGTAGATGAATTTAAGGAATTATGTTACCTAGGCAGCTAAATAACCAACGACGGGAGAAGCAAGGATGACAACAAAAACAGACTAGTACTGGAAAAAAGGGCATTTCTGGCGTAGAGAAGTCTACTAGTATCAAGCATAGGCTTTAAGTTGAGGAAGAAGTTTCTGAGAAGATAGTAGGAGCGCAGCTCTGTATCGTAGTGAATCATGGACTAGTGAAAACTGGAACAAAAGAGAATCGAAGCATTTGAGGTGGGGTGCTACAGATGAACGTTGAGGATCAGGTGCCCTGATAGGGTAAGGAATGGGGAAGTACTGCACAAAGAGGAAAGGAATATGTGTAAAACACTGACAAGAGAACGGGACAGAGTGATTGGACATCTGTTAAGATATCAGGGAGTAACTTCCATTGTACTAGAGGGAGCTGTAGATGGCAAAAACTGTAGAACAATACACAGATTTGAATACATCCAGCAAACAATTGAGGATGTAGGTTACAAGTGCTCCTCGAAGAGGTTGGCATGCGGAAGGAATTCCTGGCAGGTCGACTCAAACCAGTCAGTAGCCTGAACTCAAAAAAAAAAAAAAATAAATAAATAAATAAATATATAAATAAAAATAAAAAAAAATACACTGTCCCAGAAACTTCCATTTTCCAAGTCGAGGCCGTACTGAGTAACAGCTGATTTGCTTGGTTATTGTAAGGCGTCACGGCCTCGATACTCTCCTCTAGAGAATTTCAATACTCACTACTCATAAGACATGTTTCATTCGCATGGAATGCTTTGCTAGCATTGTTATTTAACACTACAAATATATAAGCCATTCCCGTTCGTGAAACACTTACAGAAAGAATCTTAAAACTGAATTTCATGGGTAAAAGTTTGACCTTTTAAAACAAATACTGTATAAAACAACGTGATACCTCACATCCAGTACTCTTCAATTGTGTGACAGAGGAAGTCGTATTAACTCCATATTTAAAATTAGATACCTACTTCTACATCTAAGTTATTATTCTGCTATTCACAGTAAAGTGCCTGGCAGAGGGTTCAATGAACCACCTTCAAGCTGTCTCTCTACCGTCCCACTCTCGAACGGCGCACGGGAGAAAAGAGCACTTAAATTTTTCTGTGCGTGCCCCGATTTCTCTTATTTTATCATGATGATAGTTTCTCCCTATGTAGGTGGGTGCCAATACGAGGTTTTCGCAATCGGAGGTTTGAAATGTCATGAGAAGATGCCGTCGAAACTAAAACCGCCTTTGTTTTAATGACTGCCACTCCACGTGTCATGTCTGTGGCACTGTCTCCCCTATTTTACGATAATAGAAAACGAGCTGCCCTTCTTTGAACTTTTTCCGTGTCATATGCCAGTCCCACCTGATGCGGATCCCACGCGGCACAGCAATACTCCAGAATAGGGCGGACAACTGTGGCGCTACCCGGGTCTTTAGTAGACCATTTCTGCCAATGAATCGCAGCCTTTGGTTTTCTCTACCCACAACATTGTCTATGTATTCGTTCCAGTTTAGGTTATTTGTAACAGTAGTCCCGAAGTATTCAGTTGAAGTTACAGTTTTCAGATTTGTGTGAAATTTAGCGTATTTCGTTTAGTACTCATGTGAATAACTTCACACTTTTCTTTATTCAGGGCCAATTGCCACTTTTCGCACTACACAGATATCTTACCTAAATAATTCTCAGCTCGTTTTCGTCATTTGATGACTTTAAACGACGGTAAATGATAGCATCACATGCAAACAATCCAAGATGGGTATTCAGATTGTCTCCGATGTCGTTATTTCAGATCAGGAGCAATAGAGAGCCTATAACACTTCCATAGGGAACGCCGGATATTACTTCTGTTTTATTCGATGACTTCCCGTCTATTACTACGAATTGTGAGCTTTCTGACAGAAAACCACGTATCCAGTCGCACAACTGTAGCGATATTCCATTGGCACGCAGTTTGCTTAGAAAAAGCTTGTAGGAAATGGTGTCGAAATCCTTCTGGAAATCTAAAATTATGGGATCAGTTTGACATCTCTTGTCGATAGCACTCATTACTTCATGAATATAAGGAGCAGACTGTGTTTCACAAGAATGATATTTTCTAAATCCGTGCTGACTATGTGTCAATAAATCGTTTCTTCGAGGTACTTTATAATGTTCGAACACAGTATATGTT
This sequence comes from Schistocerca piceifrons, assembly GCF_021461385.2. Lineage (NCBI taxonomy): Eukaryota > Metazoa > Arthropoda > Insecta > Orthoptera > Acrididae > Schistocerca > Schistocerca piceifrons. Next base: position 767,928,189 of record NC_060140.1, on the reverse strand, counting down.
GTAAGTAGGCTATTTAGGTTTTTGTATTGGTAACGCCACGTAGCGCTCTGTATGAAAATCACTGGCTGTGCTGTGTGCAGTCTGTGGCTAGTTTGCACTGTTGTCTGCCATTGTAGTGTAGGGCAGTTGGCTGCGAACAGCGCGTAGCGTTGGGCAGTTGGAGGTGAGCTGCCAGCAGTGGTGGATGTGGGGAGAGAGATGGCGGAGTTTTGAAATTTGAAACCCTGGATGTCATTAACTGCTATATATATTATGACTATTAAGGTAAATACACTGTTTGTACTCTATTAAAATCTTTCATTTGCTAACTATGCCTATCAGTAGTTAGTGCCTTCCGTAGTTTGAATCTTTTATTTAGCTGGCAGTAGTGGTGCTCGCTGTATTGCAGTAGTTCGATTAACGAAGATTTTTGTGAGGTAAGTGATTTGTGAAAGATATAGGTTAATGTTAGTCAGGGCCATTCTTTTGTAGGGATTTTTGAAAGTCAGATTGTGTTGCGCTAAAAAATATTGTTTGTCAGTTTAAGCACAGTAATTCAACAATTTTTCAAAGGGGACGTTTCATATGTCGACCCTTAGCCGAGGATACCTCACTGGAATCTGCTGATTTTTTCTTGTAGTTTGTATAATTAGTGTAGCTTTTGTTTATTGCTAGCGCGTAATTGCAGAGAGAATCTCCTTTGTAGTTGCAGTCTTTCATTGTTGTACAGTAAAACAGTTGTGGCATGCATGTAGATTTGCACCAAGTATTTCGCAGCTGCGCTTGCGATTAACTAGATATTATTCTCAGTGCTATGTTAATGTGTTTTCTTATTTGTGCTCTTCAAATTGTGCTTTTCTGTGTTATCGTGTGAAATATTGTGACAATTATGGCGTGTGAAAAACGTAATACAAGGCTCCAAAGTAAACTGAGAAATGACAGTGAAGAAAGCAGTGTGTTAGCGCCACCGTCTAATGAATTAACTAATTTTCAACATAGTAATTTGGTAAGTGCATAGGGAAATGAAGCGGGCGGCAAACAATGGTGTAGAAACAATTAGTGAACAGGGAAGCATTATCGATCGATCGGTCGGCAACAGCTCGCCTCACGATTCCGAAATGACAGGACACAATCTTGCAAATACTGTAGATTCAGATTTTGCGTCCTCACCGTTTTCTCAAATAAATCAAGACACATTTTCTGCTTTTCTAAATGCGAATATTGCTGGTTCAAATTCACTGCCGAATAGCACTGAGTAACATGTTTCAGACACCAGTGCACTGTTATTACAGTTAATGCAACAAATGGGACAAAGGCTACAAAAGTTAGACACAACGCTTGAACAAAATCAGAAACAAATGGGACAAAATCTTCAAAAGTTAGACACAATGGAACAAAATCTTCGTAAGTTAGACAACACACTAGAAGAAATACGTGAAGATTTAACTACTGAGTTACATAACATTGAATCGAAATATCAAAAAGTCTGTAATGACGTAAAAACACAAATTTGTGAGCATTTCCAATCTATGTTTTCCGTCATGAAAATGCATTACAGAATCACGAAGCGGCCATAAAAGAACTGCAAACTATTGTTCATGAAAATCATGACACCTTGCAAGCTAAAACTGACTCCGTTGCATCTACCGATTCGGTTACACAACTTGTAAAAACTCAGGAAAACTTAAAGGACACAGTAGATACGATTTCAACACAAATGGACACTCTGAAACTTGGTTCAGAAAAACACACAGAGGAAATAATTTCACTATCGGATAACTTAGCCGAACTTTCAGATCAGTTCACTAACTTATCTACAAAGGTAGATGATGATCTGAATGACACAAGACCTGTAGCCATCACTGACACAGAAGAGTATGAACAAATTAAGAAATTCAAACAAAGTCAAAATCAAATTAACACGCAATACAAAAGAGAAATCCGGGAAGTACAAGATCAGTTGGCACAAGTAATACAAAAATTACGTATTTCAGAGGACACTCGCGCTCCAACACGGGAAGAGGAACTTAGAAATACGGAAAAGCAACTAAATAATAACACAGGGCGTTTCGGAAATTATGAAAGAAATTGGCAAGGTGCACCGAATTTTGAGATAGAACAGCCGACACGACGTAACAATGACCGATATACTACTCGCCGACACGATGATTTTGACTATATGCTGTTCATTACTATACGTAAATTCAAAACTTTTAAGAATTCTGGCAACGACATTCAATCACAAGCGTGGTTCCATCAATTCTCTCATTGTTTTCCTCCCAACTGGACATTAGAGCACAGATTAGAATTTATGTGTGGCTACTTAGAGAATGAACCAGCTGAAAGAATGCGATCGGTCATTCACGATTGTCACAGTGAAGGAGAATTTTATCATGCCTTCCTCTCAGCATATTGGTCTCAAGCTACACAAGACCGAGTAAAACATAGCATCATAACGATGAAACATTTCGAACACTCTGAATTTTCCAGTCTTGTGAAATATTTTGAAGACATGTTGCACTACAATCAGTACCTGTCAAACCCATACAGCCCCTCAGAACTCATCCGCATTTGCTTAATCAAATTGCCTGAACATTTACGACATATTATTTTCGCAGGATGTTGCAAAGATGACACTGAAGCTTTTCAGGGACTGTTACAAGAATTGGAAACTGACACTGACAATCGCGGAACGCGTAAACAGGAACACAACAATTACAGGTCAAATCAGTCACAATTCCGCGTTGAAAGAAAAAATAAGTGGACACGACAAAGCTATTCTCACAACACAAATCGTGACCAAAATAGACACCACCCGTATGACAACTGTTGGCAGAGTAGTAATAATTACAGGCAAAGATCACCTCTCCGTGGTAGTGACTGTCACAGAGACAATCAGAGAAACAGACAATATGGGAACCAAAATAATTATTATCAAGGGAGACAGAATAACTTTAGACGCAACGGTCCAGCGTGCAGTTACGATTCAGGGAGAAATTCTCCACCACATGACCGTCAAGACAGAGATCACCTCTCCGTGGTAGTGACTATCACAGAGACAATCAGAGAAACAGACAATATGCGAACCAAAATAATTATTATCAAGGGAGACAGAATAACTTTAGACGCAACGGTCCAGCGTGCAGTTACGATTCAGGGAGAAATTCTCCACCACATGACCGACAAGACAGAAACTATGGAATCTACCGACATGACTGGCGGGATTCAAACAGGCGGGGCCCTCTCGACAAGGTGAATTTGTAGAAGTTAGGTCTCCAAATCCCAATAACGACGTTGCGCCGACAAAGAGACAATAGGCAATGACTCATACAGCTGGCAGCCACAAAACGTACTTCTGAAACTGACGACGCAGCTGCCGTAGCTAGTAATTATGTAAAAATGGAAGACATTAGGGACACGTTACTCCAGGAACACGACGTAAAACATAACAACATTGCATATCCTGTGATTCACATTACAGTAAATGACGTAAAATTTACGGCAGTACTTGACTCTGGCAGTCCCATTTCAGTAATTAGTGAAACAGCCTTTAGGAAATGCAACAAATCGAATGATTGCCCCACACTTCCGTTATGTAAGATCAAATTTCAAGGTGCCATCTTTGGAAAAAGTGTGGATGTACGCCAACAAACGAACTTGGAATTCTTTTGTGAAAGCCACAGCTTCTCTACGAACTTTCTTATTGTTCCATTATCGTCGACGGAAATTATATTGGGAGTAGACTTTTTGAATGAACACAAAGCAATCTCAAACTTTCACGATGCTGAAATAAGTTTAGAGAAGGAAGGTATATCATTAGCTTTGAAATTTGAAGATTGGCTTTCAAACCATGACGAAGAAATTAATCGGCTTTACCTCCTGTTAGACAACAGATAGGATTTTTCGACGGAACTTGACACTAACAAACACTCTGCAAGTGCTGACAGGGATGATATCGACGGCGCATTTTGTACTAATGAGGTAATTCAGAATAAAATTCAAACAATTGAGAACTGTTATGACACTGATAGGCTAGACCTTTTTGAGATTTTACAACCACATTCAACAGTTTTTACTCACAAAACAGGAACAATCAAGGGATTTCAATACCAATTTCGTGTTCGTGAGCATACTAAATTTTGTGTTAGACCATACGTAATTCCAGCACATTATAGGGACCGTGTTAGAACAGAAATACAATCTATGCTTGACGAGGGTATTATTGAGCCTGGAGTAAGCTCATACAACAATCCATTACATGTTGTTGAGAAGAAAAATGGATCGATCAGGCTTGTCTTAGATTCGAGACAAATCAATACTATCATTATTCCTGAAACAGACAGGCCGCAAACGTTGGAAGAACTTCTTCAAAATTTTAATGGTGAAAGAGTGTTGTCTTCCATTGATCTCAGATCCAGGTTTTATCAGATCGAACTTCATCCAGAATGTAGAAAATACACAGCTTTCCTTTGTTTCGGCGTTTGTTACCAGTTTCGGAACCATCCTTTTGGTTTGAACATTTCTTCGCCAGCATTTATTCGCGGGCTAAATTCCATATTACCTGTGTTCTTAAAACGTCACATCATCTTATATGTGGAGGATATTCTATTAGCAGAAGCTTCATGGGAACAACATAATCGCATCCTCAACAGTTTGTTACGTATTTTTGCAGAATCTGGAATTACAGTTAACTTGGAAAAGTCTGAATTCGGTAGGTCAAAGGTGAGGTTTTTGGGACATATTATTTCTTCTGAAGGCATTCAGCCGGATCCTGAAAAGTTAGAAGCAATCAGAGCCATTCCAGTTCCATCCACAAAAAAACAAGTCCGCATTTTTCTAGGTCTCGTAAATTTTTACCGTCGTTCTCTGAATATGCAAATTCTTATTACACCAAAACTTTGTTCTCTCACTGGAAAGAATACTATTTGGAACTGGGACGAACAAGCACAGTTGGAATTCAATTCTTTGAAAGAATCGCTACTTAACGCGCCAATACTAGCTCATCCAGATCTGTCGCAAGATTTCTGCCTTAGTAAGGATTCTTCTAAAGTCGGTCTTGGTGCCCATTTATTTCAAGAAGCCATAGAAAATGACACTACCGTTCAGAAAACCATTGCTTTTGCTAGCCGAATGCTAACAAAATCTGAAAAAAAATTATTCCGTGACTGAATTAGTAGCTTTAGCTATCGTTTTGGCATTTAACAAATTCAGGTTCTTTCTTACTGGTGGGCCCGTAAAAGTATACAGTGATCATCGTGCATTCCAATTTCTTATGTCTTCAAAACTGAATCATGACAGGTTAAAACGTTGGGCATTATTTCTACAAGAATTCCACTTCACAACAGTCTACATTCCCGGCAAGGAGAACATTGTTGCGGACGCACTGTCACGCGCACTGGCTGGGCTTGAGAAAAGTAACACAGAAGGCAACCTCGAGAAAAATTTCAGTGTTCTTAACATTCAGAAAGTCGCCTTTGAAAACTTCATCACCACATCTTTAAAGGACATTGCTCATGAACAAGATAAAGATCCGATTTGGAAAGACATCAAAAGCAAATGGCATGAAAAGACACACACATTTTCGGCATTATCATCTGGTTAGAAACAACATACTGTTCAAACACTGCACTGTTGATGACAAGCTATGGGTACTTTGCATTCCTGACGATTTTGTTAATAAGCTCATTTGGTACATTCATTTCAGCTATGCACATTTTGGTCCACGAAAATATTATCATATTCTTCGAACAACTTGTTATTTTAACAATATGGTAAAGACAATTCTAAGAGTCTTGTCTATTTGTAAACTTTGTCAAAAGGCGAAACCATCTACTATCTCCCATCGTGCTCCACTGTTTCCTATCATATTTTCTAAATTAAAAGAATTTGCTGCTGTTGATCTCTTGGGACCGCTTGTCAGAACATCTAATGGATTTTCGTACGATCTAGCCGCTGTTGAACTCCCTTCAAAATTTGTTTCTTTCACACCGTTACATAAAGCCACTGGATGGTCTGTACCCAACGCCTTTGTTAAAAATTTCTTGCGTGAAGTTGGACACGTTAGTAAAGTCATTTCACATAATGGACCTCATTTCAGATCTGCTGTTTGGTCAAGCATGCTTCGGAATCATAAAATCAAACCTGTTTTTATTTCATTGTACTCGCCACATTGTAACCCCTCCGAACGGATTATGAAAGAAATCAATAAGCTTTGAAGACTTTATTGTCACACAAAGCATCGGGACAGATATTTACACTTATTTCAAAACGTGCTGAATGAAATGCCTCATAACTCCACTGCTTTACCACCTACTCTTGTACTGAAAAATGAAGAACCACCGAAAAGAATCAGAGAGCTTGTACCTTTCCCGAGTACACATAAACTTCCACACAAAGACATAATTGATTTGGCTATTAAAAATATAAAATCTGCAGCAGACAAAAGGAGAAAACTAAATGGTAAAGCAAATGCAAAGAAATTATATATTGGTCAGAAAGTTGTCATTAAAGCTCATTCATTGTCACATAAGAAGAAACACTTGAGTCACAAATTCTTTCTAGTTTACAATGGACCTTACAGAATCCAACGTATACCACATGATAATTGCGTTGAAGTTGAAACTCTGCGTACTAGGAAGAGTAAAGGTTTACACCACATTTCACATGTAAATCCGTTTTTTGAGAGATAATCTGCATTTTAAGTTAGTCTTTGCTATAAAATTTTTCACTTCACGTTACTAGTACGCTTCGTCAGGCTTAGAAACTGTCAACATGCAACTATGTTTTAAAGTTAACTATCTAGCCTAGAACCTAGGTAACATATTTAGACAGTAATTACGAATGCATTGTTGTAGTGAACAGATGACACAGTGTTATTGTGAGTGTACATTCTTGCTTGTCAGTTCCACGATTACATAACGGCTATAAGGCTCACATACTCAGAACATTTACCAGTACTGCTAATGAGATTTTAATGCAACATTTTGGTTTACTTGAAAATACATTGTGGATTTAAAGTACTTTCTGTGAGATACCAGATGGCACAGTGGTTAGTTTATGTGACAGCTACACGATTTTATCACGATGCTACTAATGAGTGACAATTTACAATGTTGCTTTTGCGGTGTTGTATAGCTACAGTGAGACAGCCTTTTCCGTAGCACAACAATACGTTACAGCACAGTACTTTCTTCATCATGGCAATAAGCGTCATAACTAAGGTATCTATATGCAAAGTATTTCACTTTTGTTTATCATGAGGTAAGTGCATTGACTTTTGCAGAACTTAGCTTTTGGAGGACGATAACTACGACACTTCCACAGAGATTATCTTACAACAAGATGCACAGTTTAGCGCTACAGTACACGTATCTGAGTGATTAATTTTGTACTTAAAACATTTATTTTTAAAGATATTTGAAGTACAATGATACAAAGCTGTTCCGTGATACAATTCATTCCATTGCTGTAATCTGTAACACCTGAGGGTATTATTACATTAATCCTCGTGGGGGGGGGGGGACACGTTTACTTTGTGTACCATGTGTTTGGCAAGCACAAGGAGCCCTAGCTAATATGGTATTTGCTTATACAACTTTACACATCGGTACCATATTTCTCTATCGCACAAATTACACAGCTATCAGATCATTTAACTGAGAGATAAACATTTTTTTTACTACATCAGTGACACATGTTTATGCAGTTATACAGTTGGGTAACTTCACACTTATGAAATTGTATTTTGTCTGTACTTTGTGAACTGTTCACATTGTTTCGGAACCATTGTGATACTATGAGAGCTTTGAATGATGTATTTGATAAGGGAGCATGATTTTAAAGTACGTTTGAGGTAGATGACACTACTAAAATGAGCAGAGAATGTTTTAGGTTCTGACATTATTGCAGAAAGCTACGCCGTTTTTGAGATTTGACTGAGGTGTTATGATGTTATTTTTACGACGACGATGTGTATTATGCTCCTGAGGTATGTTTATGATCAATAAGCTGATGCTATACGAGGAATTTGATTATGCTACGAATTTATTATGATGAAATATTGAAGAAGTGTCGACGAATACGTATATGAATAATGAATAGTGGTTAGGGACTCTGATTTGTGGAAAAAGGATGTTGGAAACCAAGAATCGTACTTTAAGAGTTATGAAATGTGTGTGAATGCGTGAATGTATCACAATGCCGACAAAAACTTTTTTAACACTGTTATATTCATAGGATTTTGTTTCTACACATTTGCAACGCAAATTCTCCACCTGTGAAATTTTTTATATGAGACTGTCACTGTAGCGGACACTGCTGTCTTAAATATTTCAATAAGAAAGGTAAGCGACCTTGACGTAATGCGTTTTGGGCGCCCAGCTAAGAGATAGTCGTCTGACAAAAGAAAGCCATTAGGTGAAAAAAAAGAGGCCATTATCCTCGCTATTCACATTCCTTTGTAGAAAGCATCGGAAATACACCACGCTCATTACCTGGAAAGATACTTAACGTCTGCACACCTGATTATGAGAAGCGTCTTTCTACGAGAGTTCAGAGAATTTCTACTAACTTATGAAATGTCACATGACTATTGAATGATATTTTTATGCTTTGTAAATAGTTGCTTATTTTATTTGATATCTGTTTTCCAGCTGTGTTGCAGCATTGGTTTTATAAAGTAAAATTAAATGCATTTGCTAATGTGAATACTTTCTGTCAACAGATCTATAAAATAAATAATTTATGATTCACATTATTCGAAAAAGGAGCTCTTGGAATGGAAAGAACAATAAGAAGGGAATAATAACAGTAACTGCATATATAATTTTCTTTTCAAGTTCTTCGTAATTTGTTGTAGAATTAGTTTTTGTGGTGCACCACTTTAATCACATGGACATTAAGATGTGAATATACATTTCCCTTATCTCCATTGTTGTCTTTAGTGTAATATTTTTTCTGCTTGAGCTTTGTCATGTTTAGATATAAGTTATTGCATTTGCTTCTGCTGTTTGCCAGGCATAGTGCTACTGAATTTTAATTAGTGTTACTCTGCTAAGACAGTTTACTACTGATTTATTTTTCTTGTTTGCTGCACATTGCCTTATTATGTTGTAATATTGCAATTGCTTTGCTAATTTCTATAATGCTGCTTGCTTTGCAAATCTGCATTTTTTGTCATTGCTGTTTGCAGTAATTGTTTTGTGCTGTTGCATTGCCTCGTCCCTTAGTTTAGCATCTGAGCTCAGTAGGTAAGTTAGCTTAAGATGGGGTAGGCTATATAAGAGAACGAGTTGTGATGAATTGGAAGAAATGCATTGAGAAGCCATAAGAAAATGGTTTGGCCAAAAAAGTAGTGTACAGTGGAGAAGAACTATTTTTGAAAGAGGATGTGCACATGTGAACAGAATACAGAAAGCATGCTATGATAGGATTTTTTTTTTTTTTTTTTTTTTTGGTGGAAACAAATGTTGAAATAAGAGAAAAGATCTACGGAATGATGTTTTGGGTTGGACTTCAGTACCAAATATTATGCTGAAAACAGACCCTGCCCTTTGCCCTTGTGTTATTCTGCTATGTGTTTGTTTACGCTTGTGTATTTGTGTTTTTCCTATCTTTGTGTGATTAGCTGATGAGAGTAATGTTGTAGAATTTTTCTAATATTATGTAATTTGCTTTGTAAAGATGTTTAGACATTATTTATCTGTTCTGTTTTGTTGATGTTTCAAAAGTTATTCTGATCTTTATGTATGTACTTATGTCATAATTTTTGTAACACTGATGTGCATGTTTATTTCTATTCTTTTGTAAAGCCCGTTTTACTACAAATGTTACCTGTATTGTTATGTTCTTTAATGATGTATTTTGTACCTTTGTAATTGTATTCTTAAGTTATAAAGTTGTAATTGACACCAGTTCATCGTATTATTTGCTTTTAAGTTCCATTTCACTGCACACGTTTCTGTTGGTTATAGTATATGGACAATATGTGAGAAGTAGGGACTGTTAGTATTTGGACGTGTGTTAATAATTCAGCAAGGGTCTGGTTAACAGTATAGCTGGTGCTAAGGACAATTAGAAAAAAACTTTGTGAGTGCACAAGTGGTGGTTTATGGACTTGCTATATTCTCCGCAAGACTCTTCGATGGTGATTTTGCACGGCACAGTCGCAACAGATGGCTGCTGGCCGTCTCTACAAGGACTACAGTGGGTCTACATCTTTGATGACCCACCAATACCATTATTTCTACAAGGAATACAGTGGGTCTGCATCTCTGGTGGCCCACCAATACCGTAATCTCTATGAGGACTACAGTCGGTCTACTCTGTGATGACCTGCCTACCAATATTCTTCAAAACTTCGAATGACTCTGCTGTGGGTTTGCTCTGTTGTGACCCATTACTTGTCTACATGTCGAGAGTCAGCACTGTCTTTCCATTGGAAGGACAACACTACTTCTTCAAGACTGCATGGAAATCCACTACTTCAGTGTGCATTTTCTTTTACTGCTCAGACTTTAAGAAAAACACTGCAATTTTACTGTGATGAACGATCAGGACTGTCTTTATGGACTCTGAGAAAATTTTAGCTTATGACCAACATTGTATCAATAAGTGTGTGCATTTGATATCTTTGTTATTGTAACTATGAAAAATTTTTTCAAATCTGTATTGGCCACTGCCCAAAACAAGTTGGAAAATTTTTTGTGGGGAGCATGGGGGCTATGTAAGTAGGCTGTTTAGGTTTTTATATTGGTAACGCCACGTAGCGCTCTGTATGAAAATCAGTGGCTGTGCTGTCTGTGGCTAGTTTGCATTGTTGTCTGCCATTGTAGTGTTGGGCAGTTGGCTGTAAACAGCGCGTATTGTTGGGCGGTTGGAGATGAGCCGCCAGCAGTGGTGGATGTGGGGGGAGAGATAACAGAGTTTTGAAATTTGTAAGCCTGGATGTCATGAACTGCTATATATATTATGACTATTAAGGTAAATACATTGTTTGTTCTCTATTAAAATCTTTCATTTGCTAACTATGCCTATCAGTAGTTAGTGCCTTCCATAGTTTGAATCTTTTGCTTAGCTGGGAGTAGTGGCGCTCGCTGCATTGCAGTAGTTCGAGTAACGAAGATTTTTGTGAGATAAGTGATTTGTGAAAGGTATAGGTTAATGTTAGTCAGGGCCATTCTTTTATAGGGATTTTTGAAAGTCAGATTGCGTTGCGCTAAAAACTATTGTGTGCCAGTTTAAGCACAGTCATGTATAATTGTTCAACGGAGACGTTTCAACGTTCCAAACCCCTACTGCTATTGGACGTTAGTAATATGGGCGTTTAATTCAGCGGATTACTTCTACTTCCCTTCATGGGTATTTCTGTGACCTGAACAATTTCACAGTCTTTAAGTATGAATCTTTCTGTGAGTGAGTGGTAGTATATAATTTCTAAATATAGAGCTATTGTCACAGCATACCCTGAAAGGAATCTGACTGCTATACAATCTTGACCGGAGGCCTTGCCTTTATTAAGTTACTTAAGCTGCTTTTCTACATCGAGGCTATCTTCTTCCATGTTTCTCATCTTGGCAGTTGTTCTTGATTGGAATTAAGGAATATTTATTCCGTCTTCTTTGGTGAAGGAGTTTCTAAAAAGTGTGTTTAGTACCTCTGCTTTAGTATCACTGTCATCAGTGACTTCACCGTTGTTATCGCGCTGTGAAGGTATTGGCTGAGTTTTGCCACTGGTGTGCTTTATGTATGGCCAGAATCTCTTTGGGTTTTCTGCCAGATTCCGAGACAGAGTTTCGTTGTGGAAATTATTAAAAGCATCTCGCATTGAAGTACACGTTATATTTCGAACATCTGCACAACTTTGCCAATTCTGGAGATTTTGCGTTCTTGTAAATTTGGCATGCTTTTGTCGTTGCTTCTGCTACAGCGGTCTGACCTGTTTTGTGTACCATGGGCGTTCAGTACCAACACTTATTAACTTATGTGGTTTATATCCCCCAATTTCCGTCGATACTATCTCTTTGAAATCATTCCACATCTTTTCTACGCTTCATTGTTCAGACTGTCTCTTAAAAATTCGTTAAGAGCATTTATATCAGATTTTTTTAAACGGGTATATTTTGCGTTTCTTTTTGATGGTTCTAGGTATTACGTTATTCAACCTAGCAGCAACTGCCTTTCTGTCGCCAATCCCTGTATTCGCCACGATACCCTATTCGTCCAGGATTATTTGTTGCCTAGTGGTCAAGTATGGCTTCGCAACCATTTACACTTCGAGTAGGCTCATGAACTAATTGTTCAAAATAAATTTCTGAGAAAGCTTTCAGTATAATTTCAGATGACGTTTTAAGCCTGCCGCCGGCTTTAAACGAATGATTTTTCCATTATATGGAGGGTAAACTAAAGTCACGACCGAGCACAATCGTATGACTGCTGTACCTATCTGATTTGAGCCTCAATTTTTCTTTGAACTGTTCAGCAACTATATCTTCTGAGCCGGTAAAACGATCCAAATAATAGTTCAGTCCGATAGTGAAGTATAACCTTTACCCATACTATTTCGCAGGAAACATCTACTGCAATTTTTCTAGCATGTGAACTACTTCTGTCAGCAATAAATACTCCACCACTAACTGAATTTAATCTATCCTTTCTGAACACCGTTAGATAGTTTGAAAAATTTCGCCTGAACTTATTTTCGGCATTAGCCAGCTTTCCGTACCTGTAGCTATTTGAGTTTCAGTACTTTCTATTAGGGCTTGGAGCTTTCGTTCTTTCGCAGCACAGCTTCAGCAATTTACAACTACAATTCCGATCGTTTCTATAACGACCTTACTGTGTTTTACCCGCTCTCTTTTAGACTGACGCCCATTCTGTGGTTTCCTGAGACCCTATAACCTAAAAAACCGCCCATTTTCTTCCACACAGCCCCGCTACAGGTGTAGCCGCTTCCTGTGTGTAGTGGACTCCGGACCTATTAATCAGAACACAGAAACCCACCACCTGATGGCACAAGTCAAGGAATGTGCAGTGTACACGGTCACAGAATCGCCTGAGCCTCTGATTCACACCCTCCACTCTGGTTATCACCATGGGACCATAGTCGGTTCTATCGAAGATGCGACAAACAAGGCTGGCAGTCTTTAGCATTTCCGCCAGCCGCCCGAAAACAGAGAGTATCTCATCTGATCCAAAGCGACACTCGTCATTGGTACCGACATGAGCTACCACTTGCAACTGGCTGCACCCTGTACTCTTCATGGCGTCCCTAAGCACCCGTTCCACATCCGGAATGACTTCCCCGATACTTAGTGCACACTGGCTTCCTTCCCTTCCTTCGCAGCCACGTTCCTAAGGGCCCCATTTCGCGCCTAACGTTGGATCTCCAACTACCAGCAAACCCAGCCTCTGTCAATGCCCATATCCTGCGGGCCGAGAAGCTTCCTCTGGAACAGGGTTGACTACTGTATCTGGCTTAGAGAGTTCTTCATCCACAGATAACGCCAGAAACCTGCTCGTCAGATGGACCGTGGGGCCCATACAATCGACGTTCGACCCCTCAGAAAGCCTTTCGCTGCCTGTCAGTCTTAGGAGTGATCTCTCAGTCGGTCACGGGTGAGGGCCCAACCTCACTGCAGGCAGCACCACGGGCAGCCACACCAGTGGTCCATTCGGTGGACAAGTGGGACGTACTCGACGTCCCTCGCATCCCCACGTCCGACCCCTCACAGTGATGCCCGTTGGCAGCAGCCTCAAGCTGTGTGACGGAAGCCAACACAGCCTGGAGGTGTGAGCGAAGGGCCACCAACTTGGCTCACATCAGTACACAGCAATCACAGTTCCTATAAATTACTGAAGTCGCTCCTGTTTGAAGCTCCTAAAAATAAGTAACAAACAAACGGTGTACTCTGCTTATTAGCAGCAAGAAGTGCTCTCTCACTGACGGTCTAACCGACTATCGCTAACAAATCTATGGATAAAACACCTGGCATTTCAGACGCTGTTGCTGTACCATCTAAGAGTTTAATAGATACAGAAATATATCTCTTGGAACAGGCAGCTACTAGAAAAGTGTAAGGATCTGTTCAGAGGAAACCAAATGTATCTCTAATATAAAACAGCACCTACCTTTTCACAGCCAGGTGTTAGAAAACAGAAAAGGTCGAAATGTTCAGATATCGGTGAGTGATAATTCAAGAAAATTGCTTTGTAACCTACTACGAATGAGAAGTTTCACGAAATATAAAAGGAAACTGGAATACGAAACATTGTTTACAACAAAATGTGCATCACAAAAAATGCTGGTATAATGGAATACAGCACTGCAGTGAAACCAGAGTGCATGTGCACAAGTGAATGCCGATAACTGATATTTGAAATACACGAATTACGAATTTTGAGGACTAAAATCATAATGACAATGTCTGATAAAAAGACAGACACTTGAAAATTGAGAAACAGTGACAATATATAACAAAAGTAGATAAAAAATTACAGAAAATGTAAGGAGACGAAGAGATTTTTTCGGAAGTTTTCGGAATTGGTATCCGAGCCTCTGTTAAAAGTTTTAGGTGCACACGCGAAATTAGGCTGTTTCTTTTGTAACAGATCCTCAATAATTCTGTGCCTGGGAATACGAAGATTCTCTCCCAACAGTCGTCTCCTCCCTAATAAGATGTTGATTATCTTGGTAAGTTCGAGTCTTCAATCAGGTTTGCCGTGCGGAATGAGCCGAGCGGTCTAGGGCACTGCAGTCATGGACTGTGTGGCTGGTCCCGGCGGAAGTTCGAGTCCTCCCTCGGGCATGGGTGTGTGTGTTTGTCCAGGTTAAGTACTGTGTAAGCTTAAAGACTGATGACCTTAGCAGTTAAGTCCCATCAGCTTTCACACTTTTTTTTTTCAATCATGTTTGAAGCAGTCTGTGCACTGGTATTTTACACATAGTGTGAAGTGTTCTAAGGAAATAGGAAAAAGACGAGGAGGAGAACATGAGAGAATAATGGTAGAAAAGATAGAGCTAATAAAGATGTCTAATGAAGGGGAACAGTGTCGACAACTCAGCTGAACATCCGGGAGAAACCATCAATCGACCATGTCGAGATATCTACAGCACTTTTGTCTTCCGGTTCAAATTTTCATCCCAATACCTGCCTCAGGTTCTCTTGGTTTTTTAAAACAAATCTAGTGCTACGAGGTGCATTCAAGTTCTAAGGCCTCCGATTTTTTTCTCTGGACTGGAAAGAGATAGAAACATGCGCATTGTTTTAGAATGAGGCCGCGTTCATTGTCAATATGTCCTAGAGATGGCAGCACCGTACGGCAGATGGAATTTTACCGCCAGCGGTGAGAATGAGAACTGTTTTAAATACTTAAAATGGCGACGTTTTCCTTACTTGAACAGTGTACAATCATTCGTTTTCTGAATTTGCGCGGTGTGAAACCAATTGAAATTCATCAACAGTTGAAGGAGACATGTGGTGATGGAGTTATGGATGTGTCGAAAGTGTGTTCGTTGGTGCGACAGTTTAATGAAGGCAGAACATCGTGTGACAACAAACTGAAACAACCTCGGGCTTGCACAAGCTGGTCTGATGACATGATCGAGAAAGTGGAGAGAATTGTTTTGGGGGATCGCCGAATGACTGTTGAACAGATCGCCTCCAGAGTTGGCATTTCTGTGGGTTCTGTGCGCACAATCCTGCATGACGACCTGAGAATGCGAAAAGTGTCATCCAAGTGGCTGCAACGAATGCTGACGGACGACCACATGGCTGCCCGTGTGGCACGTTGCCAAGCAATGTTGACGTGCAACGAAAGCATGAGTCGGACTTTCTTTTCGTCGGTTGTGACAATGGATGAGACGTGGATGCCATTTTTCAATCCAGAAACAATGCACCAGTCAGCTCAATGGAAGCACACAGATTCACTGCCACCAAAAAAATTTCGGGTAACAGCCAGTGCTGAAAAAATTATGGTGTCCAAGCTCTGGGACAGCGAGGGCTTAATCCTTACCCATTGCGTTCCAAAGGGCACTACAGTAACAGGTGCATCCTACGAAAATGTTTTGAAGAACAAATTCCTTCCTGCACTGCAACAAGAACGTCCGGGAAGGGCTGCACGTGTGCTGTTTCACCAAGACAACGCACCCAAACATCGAGCTAACTTTACACAACAGTTTCTTCGTGATAACAACTTTGAAGTGATTCCTCATGCTCCCTACTCACCTGACCTGGCTCCTAGTGACTTTTGGCTTTTTCCAACAATGAAAGACACTCTCCATGACCGCAAATTCACCAGCAGTGCTGCTATTGCCTCAGCGATTTTCCAGAGGTCAAAACAGACTCCTAAAGAAGCCTTCGCCGCTGCCATGGAATCAGGGCGTCAGCGTTGTGAAAAATGTGTACGTCTGCAGGGCGATTACGTCGAGAAGTAACGCCAGTTTCATCGATTTCGGGTGAGTAGTTAATTAGCAAAAAAAATCGGAGGCCTTAGAACTTGAATGCACCTCGTAGTGGGTGACCGTCGCTTGAGCTACACAGCACAATGAAATTCTCCGACATGATGACGTGGTGGACGCGGATTTTTCCGCAGCGGGCGCGCGCGTGTCGTGAGTCCCGGCCGTGCATGAGCACAGCGCGCTGTCCGACCGGCCGCCGCCGTTCTGTTATAGGTTTCCAATACGCCGGGAGGGGCCTGCTCTGCTGCCGAGACTTGGGCCAGCGGCGCGGGCACAAAACAGTTAGACAGCGGCCGCCGCCACCGCCGCCACCGCCGCCGCCACACCAGTCGTCGCATTCTCAGCCTCAGCCCCCTTCCCACGTCCCCTCGTCTTTCTCCCCTCCCCACTAACTCCACTCTTTCACCCGGTCCTTTCCTATCTTCTTCTTCTTCTCTCTCTCTCCCTCTTCCCCCCTCCGTTGTTACATTCTACCGTCGCGTATCCAATGTTACGGTCTGGGAATTTTTGTTTCGGATGACTGGGCGCGAATTCCTGCGGGACGTCCTCCGCCGAAGAACGGCAGCTGCGCAGTAAGAAGGAGAGATCGGCTTTCTTATCGGTCGGTTTGTTACTCGCAATGTGCCTGTCGATACCGGAACATGGAAGCAGCGATGATATTACCCGATAGCATAGAACTCGCCGGAGACTCGTGTCCTCTCAATACACTACCATCTAAGGGTTAGTTACGGAAGCAAAAGGAATATCAACGGAACCTGTACATGAAACTTCGTCGTAAAATGTCGGATCACGCAGTGAGTTGGCTTTCTGTATCACGCAGCAACACTGATACCACACTACTATATTTATGATTTTTATGAAATAACTGTTTTTTCTATATAAATTCGTCACACAAGACCCAATATACGAGGAGGAGGAGGTTAGTGTTTAACGTCCCATCGACAACGAGGTCATTTGAGACGGAGCGCTAGCTCGGGTGAGGGAAGGATGGGGAAGGAAATCGGCCGTGCCCTTTCAAAGGAACCATCGCGGCATTTGCCTGAAGCGATTCACGGAAATCACGGAAAACCTAAATCAGGGTGGCCGGAGACGGGATTGAACCGTCGTCCTCCCGAATGCGAGTCCACTGTGCTAACCACTACGCCACCTCGCTCGGTCCCAATATATGAGCCGTATTCGGAACCGACATGGGAGTGGTCCAATCCGACATATCGGAATACGCCATGCAGTTTATGCAGGAAGAATACAATGAAAGAAGTTCACTATCAGCATTTTAGCTGCTAAGATACACCCCGAAAGTATTTCTTTAAAACTGTTAAGTTACTCAGTTCTGTTGCACGAAGAACCGCCTATGACAGCGGATGCGTACAGTTCTTCCTGCGTAGTGTTGGATCGTCCGTGACAAGAGAACCTATCACAGGCAGAGCTGCTATCACGAGACAAAAAGATGTCATTTGTCAGTGTTTTGAATAAGACGCACTTCGTGTGGACAGCTGTGGTCATCACAATAGAGCGAGGTGTCATTTGAATGACGAATAAAACATTTACCTTGAATAGTGCACACCCGACGAAGGAAAAATTAATGCTTACAAGCACGTCACAGTAATTACTAGCTGTATTTACACAGAATTGCTGTGGAGTAAGAAATGCTTCTGTCCGTTGTTTTGCTTAGTGTGCTGTATACTGAGCACACTTAAAGCAATTCGTGAAACGTGCTAATGCAAACTTATAATGCACAAATGTGTGAAATTTAGGAATACTGTTTTCGTGATCTGAAATTATGTTGTCCGAAAATTTCTTGAAAAATGCTTCCCACAGTCGAAATAATTCTTTATCGAGAGTCACACTGGTAGTTCCGCGTTGTATCTGAATATCAACATCTTTTCTTCGTCCTCCTGAAAGACAGAGGTATCGTTATGTTCAGAGGTTTCGTTATGTTCAGACCAAGAGTCCTACAAAAGTAATGAATTAATATCTGGAACTGGTAAGAAACCGTTTCGAATGACAGGTAAAAAATTATGATCAATTTTTCCAGATTTTTATACGTCGATTATAACATTTTTGCCACTAAACTATACATTTTTAAAATTTTTGTTCGTAATATGCCTTGAGGTGCCTGAAGGAAGGTATAAATCTGTGGAAACAGTAATGCACTCATACTTATCACTGTCATTTTTGTATAAGTATGTGTCACAGCGTTACTACATCGCAGATCACAGCCTGTCTTTTTCCACCTCGAAATGACTGAATGTCGTTTGCTCGCAGTCCTTCCACGAAACCTGACTTATGGGCATTAGACACAACATATGGGTGGATTACAGCAAGTTTGGTCTTCATGTCAGCTACGAATTAATGGCATCTCATCTACTATTTTAATGGACGTAAACTTTGTTGTTTCACTACTTCTTATCCAGTGTGATTTCTTAAATCTGTTTAACTAGGTCGAAGAAGACCTGAAACCTGTACTGTTAATTTCAGTTACGATTCGGAGGCCCAGTCTGGTAGATCTCCTTCGGCAATGGTGCATTGCCTCACAGGGACAGCTTTACATGGTCCCTAAACCCAACAAATTCCTCTAAAGAATTACTTTTTAAGGAATTGTTTTTCAAATTATTCATTCACGTTTATGGGTTTGTGTTGGTTGTTAATTGGGGATAACGGGATTTTGTGGCTACTCGGTACAGGAAATCTTTCGGATAGTTCTTCTTTCATAATTTTGTAAGTTTCATTTTGCCCCATCTTTACCGCTTAGTGTAAGTCTTTCTTCCATTCATACAGTTTACAGTCAGATTTTATGAAGAAAAATCTGGTTTGTACACTACTTAACGTTAATCGTTCAACACAATTAAAATTAATTCAGTTTTATCTCCATTGTTAACACTTATGCTGCTGCAAAAGCAACTTATGGTTATTATGGATATTAAATGAATTGCAAATTTAAATGACCAGTAACAAAGGACAATTATTTCAGATAAACTATCAATGATAACTGAAATTCACTTTATAAATTACTGTCGGGCCGGGTTGTGTTGTCTGATTACCAATTCACCGTCAACCAAGGAGATGAGACTGCCGTGCGCCGTGTGCTACAGCTCCACTAATGGTGTACATTTCGCCAGCCGCGTGAAGAGCCTCGAACTGCGTAATTTCGAACATTTTTTTCTTTTTTTATACACTTTCAGTGTTTTTTAGCAGCTAAAATTCTGACGAGGTAATTTTTTCGGTGTACTCTCCCTGTACAAAAATTTCAGTGCTTATTTCGACATTTCGGATTGGACTATTGCCTTGTGAGTGAGCTCATATTTAAATATTTGCAGCAAAGAACAAAGTTACACGAATGCAGAGTAATTCAACTATTTGATTTGCGGCATCCACTTGTTGTGAAGTGCGGGCTTTAATTCGATTCCAGTGTGTAGAAAGACTTCTTGCTGTTCGAATTAATCCGTCTAGTCTGTGGCATTCCTACAATGTGAGAAGAAAATGGTAAATCTTTGCAGATTCTTCGAGCATTTTTTGGAGTTTTTTAGAGACGTCAAAGACGCCCGCCCAAATCTGCTTGATGCAGACGACAGCTAAAACGAGTATCCTGAATGTTGAAGTCGTGCAACAATTAGACCAAAAATTGAAATATGACTAGCGATTTGCTATTGGTGCACTGTAGAGCTACAATTTTTAATGTTGGACACATCGCTAAGTGAACAATTGATATGGGAGACCTCGTTTCTTCAGAGTTTTATGGTCATGGTCCATTAAAATTCTTTCTTTCTACAGTTTCCACCAGAGCTGCATTGGACACCTCTTAGATGCTCCTGGTTCAGCTACGTCTTGCCGTCTCAGAGAAACTAGGAGATTCTCTGAGAAGGTCAAGTGAAGCTGTGGACGAAACGTAAGGAACAAAAATATTTATTGGACCACGGCAATACAACCCCGAAGATTCGTCAGCAGCTAAGACAACGGATTAGGGAGGTTTTCGTGGTAAAAAATGATAAACTCGAGATAGAAAAATACATTAAGCATGAAACATTGAAACAACTAAATGACTTTCCTTATACCCAAAATGATTTTATGAGAACTAGCACTGACGTAGAAGCCAGCGAACATACTCGTATATGGATGAACTCCAGTCTTCCATATAGAAAGCCATTTCATAGTTTTTAATATTTCAAAAGTAATAATGCATCCCTCCGGAGACAATAAAGTCGCAGTATCTGTTCAGAATAAAACACAGTCGTTAGTAGCACAATTACTTCGATTCGGCTTTATCGATTTCAACAAATTACTCTGTCATCTTCAGAAGCCTACAAAAGTTGTGGTACTGTAGACCATAAGCACTTCGCCTTACATTTATGTAATGTATAAGAAGTGTAAAGCACAAATTTGCTTAATGTTCGCTTAGCAGCTATCAGTATCTTCTTAACAAAAGCGTAATGTCACGACATATCCCTGAAAGTACATATTGTCAGTTGTACTTATAAACACAGCTTGATAATGTATGGTAAATGAATTATATCTATTTTCATGTTCAAGTTGTTGTGCTAACAATAACGAGCAACTATACAACCGTACAAAAGTATAACTAAGTTATATAATGGAAGTTATATGTAATACCTTTGAAAAACGTGATATGTAGTTCCAAATAAGCTCTCGGTGATACCAGTATCTAAAAGAAATAGGATAATTTCCTCCTTGTTGTAGGAGATGATATACAGTCAAAATGGCGTCTATTTTTCAATGCAAGCTGAGCGTTCAATTAATCTTTGGAATTTTGGGTATGGAAGTTTATATATTTCAAACTTTTCTTTTAGGTTCATTTTGTGGACGTATTACAAGAGTCTGAAATGTATAAAATTTCCTATCTTTGCCAACTAAATGCATAATTTGCATGTTAATCAAAGATTAAGGAGCAAAAGGGCGTTTCTCCACTTTGAAATGTTCTGTAACGTTTGACTTACAGGAATTTTCACTGCCTTTTCTGAGCAAAGTCCCATATAAAGCGTGGGTATAGACTGCATGAATTTTGTACACCACCTATTTGTTAAATTTGTTACTTGGGTGCTTCTTGTTATAAAGAGCAACTTGATGATATTGTTGATAGTAAAGATAACATTGATGTCGTCTTATTTAATTAAATTAGCTATACGACATAAACTGGCACCTAGAAAATTAACTATAGTGTATTTCTTAAAAGTAAGGCCATTTCTTTTGGATGAAGAAGAACTGATATTCTTTTTGGTTTTATTTTTATAACCTTATTTGTGCTATGCTTGCCAGATATATGTTTTCACCGCTATGTACGTTAGGTTATTAAGTTCAGTAACAATAGCGGAAGGTATTAAGGAGAGTTAAACAATAGGGTTTGTCATAGCGTGACAGAATGGGAATTTGTGTGAAGGGGTGACAAGAAGAAGCATGAATGATCTTATCTGTTCAGATGTGTTTCCATTAAATTTCTAAGTTAATTTTACTATCTAGTACACTCTATTTCATATTTAAATCTAATTTGCGAATGGAATGCATTCAGGGATTCACAAAGGGATTTGATATTAGTTACATCTCCTTTTAATACAATGAGAGAAACATCAACGAATCGTCTGTAGAAAGAAGAGCTATTAGATAGAGTAAGGAGAGGATTAAAGAAAAATGTAATTCAAAATGATTAATGAAGGCATCCGCTAGATATATAGCGAGGCAGTTCGCTGTAGCGCATGGGATGCCTCCAACATAAATTTCTCAGGTCTAGGATATACCAAATTCAGTGTAATATGTGTTAGAGTTTTTTATAAAGGCCAGACAGGTAGGCCATTTAAGACCTGCTTTCGTGAACACTTCTTCAGCAAACGGTGAAAATTCCTGTAACTGACTTTTGCAAGACACTTCAAAGTCGGGAAACACGCTCTCCCTCAGGTTGTATTGAAGAGTGGACACTATTTTGGCTGAATATCATGTCTCACAAAATGTTGAAAAATAGTCCACTCCTTTCAGTTACTACAGTCAGCAATAGCTTTATGTCGAACTGTGTACCGTGATTTTAAAAGATATTGTTTATCGCTTCCTTTATATACCTCAGCTATAGTTTTTATGAGGATTTATATGTGTTTCATGCTACTAGCACAACAATTTGAATACCTATACAGATGTGATTTACCTACAGTAAATTATCAATCTGTGTTTATAATTATCGCATACAATAAGTACCTTTCGGACGGGTCATGGAGTCATCCTTTTCTGAAAGAGATGTTAATATCTGCTTAACACATAGTAAGTAAGTTCCTGTTATATACTCCCTATACGTTAGACAAATAATGGCCGATTTGTAATGATTTATAATATCCCAAAGTTTGAAGACATCTGGACAGAATAAGCTGTTCAAACCAGTAAGGCGATATAAATTGTGCAACTGACGACTGTATTGTATTCTGAAATTACTGAAGGTACTGAGAAAAAAACGGGTACGCATGAAATCATAAGGATAGTAGTCTTGTGTTTGTTGTGGACAGAAAAGTTTAAGCTCCTGTAAGTCTAAGAATTTATCCACAGATAAGGAAAGGAAATCTGAAATAATAGCATTCTATGTATGGGATAAAAATAAGATACTTTTTCATCGTTCTTCAGTCTTGTTTGATGTGGCCCACCACGAAACCTTCTGCTCTACCAACATCTTCGTCTCAGAGTAGCCCTTGCACCCGAAGTCCTCTGTTACTTTTTGTATGTAATCTAATCTCCGATTTCCTCTGCAGCGTATTCTGGTACTGTGGAAGCTATTCCTTGATCTCTTGTGTACTATCATCCTATCTCTTCATCTGCTCAATGTTATTCACATGTTCTCCTCCTCCCCGATTCCGTGGGGGAACCTCCACATCACTTACTAGTACAACATAATATATAGCCCCACAACTATGACGCTTCGTTTCTCTTGTTTTAAAGTTTCACGCAGTCAACATTCATATGATAACAGTGCTGTGCTCCTAATGTACGTTCTCAGATATTTCTTCGCCAAATTAAAACCTATATTTGACTCAATCATACTTCTTTTGGAAGGGAATGCCCTCTTTGCCATACTATTATTTATTTTCTCGTTCTTTCATCCGTCGTGTGTTATTTCGATTCCCAAGTAGCAGAACTCCTTCAGTTCGTATACTTAGTGGTCCCCAGATTTGATGTTAAGTTTATCACTATTTTCATTTCTGCTACTTCTCACTATTTTCACCTTTCTACGGTTTACTCCAACTCACAGTACTTTCCCTTTAGACTGTTTATTCCATTCAACAGACCCTGCAGTTCTGCCCCACTTTCACTGAGGATTGCAATATCATGGGTGTGTCTTATCTTTGGCGGCCTTTAATGGTAAACTGTAATCCCACTCCTGAACTTTCCTCTTATGTCCGCCATTGCTTGTACAATGTGTAGGTTGAACAATGGGGAAGAAAGGCTAAAGCCATGTTTCACACTCTTTCTCATAAGAAACCTTCATTTTGGGTCTCTTATGGTTGTTTCTCCTTCTCGGTTCTTGCCGATATTGCATATTATCTACCTTTATTTTATTATTACACCTAATTTGGAACATATTGCACCATTTTACATTATATCCAGGTCGTTAAATATTGTGAACAAGTTTTAATTTAGTTAAGTCTTTCTCTCATTATCAATCGTAATATGATAAGTGGCTTTATTCTGCCTTTACTTTACTTAAAGCAAAACTGATCACTATCCAACAGATCGTCAGTTTCCTTTTCCGTCGTTCTGCATACTATTTTTTTTCTGGTAGTGACAGCTAGCCACAGAAATGGCAGCTATAAAAAAATTTAGACATACTTATTTGTCGAAAATGATGTATAGTCGTTGTTTTATTTTACTCCATTTACCTATGTATCTACTTCTGATTTAACTTACAGTTCCCAACAACTTTTCATTCAGTGAGAAACATGTTGTTTTAGAAGTTGCTTCAGTTTCCTTTTTTTGTTTTCTGTGGAGATGGTATTCTAAATCCTTCTTTCGAAACGTATGTGTGTTCACAATTCTTTTTTACATGGAATCTTATTCTGAACCACCTATCAGATGATCGTAAAACTTCATTCCGTTTCTTTCGTCGTCACACATAGTTTATCAGTTTTCTTGTACAGTTCTTCGTTACTCCAGTTCCTATATTCACCAATGTATTTTCTTGATCCCAATACCTTTTTTTAGATTTTTTTTGTTTCTTTCTTTCTTTATCGCGTTTTCAGTTTCTGTTATG
This sequence comes from Schistocerca piceifrons, assembly GCF_021461385.2. Taxonomy (NCBI): domain Eukaryota; kingdom Metazoa; phylum Arthropoda; class Insecta; order Orthoptera; family Acrididae; genus Schistocerca; species Schistocerca piceifrons. Next base: position 767,903,521 of record NC_060140.1, on the reverse strand, counting down.
TTAGACAAATCCAAGCTTATAAACAGAATATAAACACTTTCTGACAGGTTGGATGCTGATCACTATGACTTCCTTCCCTTGCAAAACTATTACCTCAGAGCTTCACTTATACCCTACTTTTTATTAGTGGAATATATTCCAGTCTCTGCCTTTCGCTACACCTACAGCTATTGCCCTTCCCGTTAGTACGATGGACGCTATTCCGTCATACGTTAACACATGTTATATAATACTGTCCCTTTTGGTCTTATTGCTTTGATTATAACTGTATCTTCGGTAGGCAGAAGATTTAGTTATACACGTTTTTAGTCAACAAAGACATTTTTTGCTTGCCCTAAGTTTATCCGTCTCCCGATCACGGCCAAAAATATTTGCTGATTCTTATTTTTCCGTAGGCTGTGTTCGTGTAATATATATATATATATATATATATATATATATATATATATATATATATATATACTCTGTTCCATATAGGCATACCATATTTGAAGACCCGTTTTACCTGCAGAGCGAATCAAATTCTTGGTTTTTACTATTGCTGTTACTACACCGTGTGGTCGTAAGTATCTGGACACCCCAAAAAACATACGTTTCTCATATTTGCTGCATTTTGTTGCCACCAACAACTAGGTACTCCATATCAGCGACCTCAGTAGTCATTAGACATCGAGAGTGAGAAGAATGGGGCACGCCGCGGAATTCAAGGACTTCCAACGTGGTCAGGTGACTGGGTGTCACTTGTGCCATTTGTCTGTACGTCAAATTTACACACTCCTAAACATTCCTAGGTCCACTGTTTCCGACGTGATAGTCAAGTGGAAATGTGAAGGGGCACGTACAGCACAAGAGCGTACAGGCCGACATCGTCTGTTGACTGACAAAGACCGCCGACAGTTGAAGAGGGTCGTAATGGGTAATGGGCAGACGTCTGTCCAGGCCATCACACAAGAATTCCAAACTGCATCAGGATCCACTGCAAGTACTATGACAGTTCGGCGGGAGGTGAGAAAACTTTGAGTTCATGGTCGAGCGGCTGCTCATAAGCCACGCAACACGCCAGTAAATGCTAAACGATGCCTCGCTCGGTGTAAGGAGCGTGAACATTGGACGAGTGAACAGTGGAAACAACGTTGTGTGGAGTGGCGAATCAAAGTGCACAATGTGGCGATCCGATGTCAGGATATGGATACGGCGAATACCCGGGGAACGTCATCTGCCAGCGTCTGTAGTGCCAAAAGTAAAATTCGGATGCGATGGTGTCATGGTGTGATCGTGTTTTTCATTGAGGGGGCCTGCACCCATTGTTCTATTGGGTGGCACTATCACAGCATAGGCCTGCATTGGTGTTTTAAGCATCTTGTTGAAGAGTATTTCGGAAATGGCGATTGCATCTTTGTTCAAAAAAATGTTCAAATGTGTGTGAAATCTTATGGAACTGCTAAGGTCATCAGTCCCTAAGCTTACACACTACTTAACCTAAATCAACCTAAGGTCAAACACACACACCCATGCCCGAGGGAGGACTCGAACCTATGTCGGGAGATTGCATCTTTCTACAGGATCGAGAACCAGTTCATAATGTATGGCATGTGGCGGAGTGGTTACACGACATTAACATCCTTGTAATGGACTGGCCTGCACAGAGTCCTGACCTGAATCCTACATAACACCCTTGGAATGTTTTGCAACGTCGACTTCTTGCCAGGTCTCAGCAATTAACATCGATACTTCTCCTCAGTGCAGTTCTACGAATGGGCTGCCATTCCCCAAGAAGCCTTCTAGCACCTGCGAGAGTGGAAGCTGTCAACAAGGCTAAGGGTGGTCCAACACCATATTGAATTCCAGCATTACCGATGGAGGGCGCCTCGAACTAGTAAGTCATATTCAGCCAGGTGACCGGATACTTTGGATCATATAGTGTCTGCCTGTGGGCAGTTACGTTCACTAAGAGGTAAAACTGGTGCCCCTCGCCGAGCTGCATTCACATCACGCTTGTCTCGTAGTCGTTGTGCTATCGAAGTCGAACCCCCGGCTCCGTTGTCGCAGCGCGTCTCCTTTGGAGCCAGGCAGTGCAGGGACCACTGGACACTGCAATGCTTGTTGCTGCACATCCACGCTGGCGATTTCAAAACCATGCAGACACCAATGGCACGGTACCATCTCCAGCCCTGCACAAAAACAAAGGTATTAACTCGAGAACTAGTTTCTGGAACACAGCACTGTAGGGAAGAGAATCATGCGCTGTGGGAAAACCGGAATAGAATGCTGTACTACAGAAATATAGATTAATAAGGTTGAAAAATGGCTCTGAGCACTATGGGACTTAACATCTGTGGTCATCAATCCCCTAGAGCTTAGAACTACTTAAACCTAACTAACCTAAGAACATCACACACATCCATGCCCAAGGCAGGATTCGAACCTGCGACCGTAGCGGTCACGCGGTTCCAGACTGAAGCGCCTAGAACCGCACGGCCACACTGGCCGGAGACTAATAAGGAAAGAAGTGAGTATATTTTGCGACAAGAACAATATGTGATAAATATTGTCAGAGAGAGGGGAAAGGAGGATTGGATATGTTTTATGACATATGGTAGTTGAGAGAGCTGTAGAGGGCGAAAACTGTAGACGAAACTGACGTTTGATTATTTCCAATTCCTCACTGAGGCTACCAGGTAAAAGCTGTAAGAAGTACTCCTAGCTATCTCGCTAAGGTGTAATGATATAGTGCCGATTACCTATCGCTAGTCTCTGTAACTTTCTAAGATAGTCCCACTTTTCTTGTGGAGTCGCTATTGCCTTGCTCTTTAATCAATAATTCCTTAGCGCTTTTGGTCACGTGCCGAGTTTGTGTGCAGAGAGTCGTTGGGGTTACATATGAAACATCACCGTGCAGCCGAGTCGCAGAAAAATGGTCGCAAGAATTTGCTATAAATACAAGATGTGTTCAGTAAGGAATGCAACAAGTTTGTTTTTTGAATGCATATTGCTTTTATTCAGAATTCCAATATACCGTATTAGTCCCCACTGTTTGGGCTAGAACAACCTATTTACTAACACAGTCTCCGTTTAGTGAGACGGCCTTTCGCCAACTTACCGGGAGGCAGTGTATGCCCACATGGTTCCACTGTACTGGTCTAAATCGGAGACATCTGGCTGCATCAATAGCCTCGTCATCGTTTACGTATTACTTCCAGCGGAGTGCATCCGTGATTGGGCCAAACAGATGCAATTCGGTAGGTACCAGATCCGGGCTGTAGGGTGGATGAGGAAAAACAGTGCAATGAGGTTTTATGATCTTTCGGGTGCACAAACTTGTGTGAGGCCTTGTGTTTACATGGAGAAAGAGAAGTTCGTTTGCATTTTTTGTGGAGACGAATACGCTAAAGTGTTTCTTTAATTTACTGAGGGCAGTACAGCTGTGTGGGGCCGGCCGGGACGCAGTAGATCAGACAGTTTTATGCGACCTTGTTAAGACGTTGACAGACGCCTCGCCCTACAATTCAACGTGCCTCGTCTCCGTAGACTTCCTGCAAGATCCTGTGAATATCTGCAGTGCACTGGTTGTAGGTCAAAAGAAACTCATTGAGAGCTCTCTGTTTGGAACGAATATCCGTTAAAGATGCCATTTTGAAGTCTACATAATGAGCAGCTATCTATCGGAACGTGATGAAACTATAGGGACTGAAGCGGGACTATTCTACAATGTTTCACAATAAATTCCGAATTTTTGCAACCAGAAAAGAAAGTGTTGCGTTACTTATTGAACGCTCCTAGTACGATTAAAATCTGAAAATATTACATCGGTTCACAGAGTAAAAGTAATTCAGTAATTCGGTGTATTCAACAAAAGCTGCACAAAAATATTTATTAAAGTTGTGGATGAGATACCATCATGTTGTTAGGAACTTTCGTGGTGGAACATATTGCTGCTAGTACATAACTCGAGAAGGCTGATTCCAGCTAATGATGTCCCATATGACGAAAAGAAGACCAAGATGATGAACGTACTGAATCGGATGCACGAATTCTCAGTGTGTATTCATTTGTATTGTTAGTGGATGAAGAACGTAATTTGAAAGGGACACTTCAGGTAGAAGATGTGAGGATTACTGTTACAGAGAGACTGAAGCAAGAGCAAGAGTTAAAAGAGAAATGCTAAGAGTTCGTTACAGTAGACACTTGAAGAAATCCTTTCGCATGAAGAGGAGTGTAAGATGTTCCCGGAGAAATACTGGTGTAAAAGCACAAAAGGTTGGAGTTCAAATTTTATATGCGACCAGAGATATGGTGAAACGTATTCCGAATTTAAGGAAAAATGGTTAGTAAGGAATCACTATTTGTAAATACTGTATCAAAAGGGCCACGTAGTACGCTGGATGACGCAACGGCTACTCAGCGAAGTTCGTAGTAATCCGTCCAGCACAATGATTGGACCTGTGGAACAGACGCGACGAAGAACCTCACAATACGGGAAAGAGGTGAAGCAACTGGTTTCAGGACGAAACGCAAGCGATGGAAACAAGAGAGGACGTGGTTACCACCGCGAATACGCGCAGGGTGATAACGGCTCGCAGAAACATACGCAATAACAGGTGACGCGACAGAAGAGCGAGCTGTCCAAGTAAATGTCGCGCATAGAAAGCGCTGTACAGGACAGGCAAAAATGGTTCAAATGGCCCGGAGCACTATGGGACCTAACATCTTAGGTCATCAGTCCCCTAGAACTTTGAACTACTTAAACCTAACTAACCTAAGGACATCACATACATCCATGCCCGAGGCAGGATTCGAACCTGCGACCGTAGCAGTCCCACGGTTCTGGACTGCAGCGCCTAGAACCGCAAGACCACCGCGGCCGGCTACAGGACAGGCAGATCCAACACTTAGGACGATATATTCACAAATGTTGCACTCTGCAGGAAGAGACGCAAGAAGTAGTACAAGACGACGAGAATGAGAACGAAGCAGTAATACACATTTTAGTTCGCAAGAATGTCGTACATAAAATAATATAACTATTGTATCATTATGAACAGTGTGGTATTTAGTCATTTGTATTGTTTGTATTAATATGCTCTCTTTGTGTAATTCTAGCTGAAATGTAGCTGTTGGTGTGGTGAACATTGGAATTTTCTGTCTTTTGGCAACACTCATCCCAAGAGTAGCAACTGAGATCGTTAGAGTGTCACGCGCTGTACGTGTTTTTGATTTCTTGTCTTGTGTGTAGAAGTCGGGGCACGTTACTGTTAATTGTACATGTTCGCTGCGAGACTGATGTCGCGGAACGGTGATACCGCGCCACCGCAGTTGACACCCACGGCGCACCTCGCCTCGTCCGCTGCCTCGCAGCGAGTGTTGTGCAGGACAAGTTGCACGGTAGTTCCGTTTACTCTTCAGCCTAACAGCCGGGGGTCGCTAACCCTCAACTACGCCGCCGGCGAATATGCAAAAACCGCAGTGTCCGAGGAACTAGAGCGCTGCTCTCAGTAGCGTAAAAACACCCTTAACTAGCTGTTATGACCACCTCTCAGTGAGTGTGAACGTTGCTTAAAGTGTCATGTGGCAAAGTGAAACGCCACATATTGCTATGTTTGTGAAACCTTTGTTCCGAAAAAAGGCTCTTCAACTTCTATTAACTGTATTTATTGATGTTTTTCTGATACAGATATTATGTTTTCTGCCTGTTTTACATTAAATACACACAAAAAAGTTGTCTTTATTTGTTTACCTAAGCTAGCTAAAATACTTGAATTACTGTTGACAGTGTAATTACTTATGGCATGTTGTTTATTCTTGAGATATAAATATTTTCTGTTTCACATCTCTGTCTGTACATACGGCAATATAGCTTACAGTAACGCCTTCTTCTCTTTGATCGGAAATACTACAGTAGACAGTGATATTGTACTTTGTATTTCTGGTTGTGGCTCTGAGCACTATGGGACCCAACGTCTGAGGTCATTAGTCCTCTAGAATTGAGAACTAGTTAAACCTATCTAACCAAACGACATCACACACATCCATGCCAGAGGCGGGATTCGAACCTGCCACCGTAGCGGTCTCGCGATTCCAGACTGCAGCGCCTAGAACCGCACGGCCACTTCGGCCGGCATTTTCTAGTTGTCCTATTGACATAATTAGAGTAAAATAAATGGTTCAAATGGCTCTGAGCACTATGGGACGTAACTTCTAAGGTCATCAGTCCCCTAGAACTTAGAACTACTTAAACCTAACTAACCTTGAGACATGACACACATCCATGCCCGAGGCAGGATTTCCATGTCCGAGACAGGATTCGAACCTGCGACCGTAGCGGTCTCGCGGTTCCAGACTGTAGCGCCTAGAAACGCTCGGCCACCCCGGCCGGCCAGAGTAAAATAAACTGATTTTCAGTTGAGTAATGACGCTCCATTTCATGTAGTGTTTTCAGATTTGACGAATATATAGTGTGTGATTAGCTTCCAGTTTGATAAAAAATATGTGTTTTCTTCATTGCTTCTATGTAACAAACTACAAAATTCAAATGGCTCTAAGCACTATGGGACTTAACATCTGAGGTCATCAGCCCCCTATATCTTAGAACTACGTAAACCTAACCAACCTAAGGACATCACACAAATCCATGCCCGAGGCAGGATTCGAACCTGCGACCGTAGCCGGCGCGTGGTTCCAGATTGAAGCACCTAGAACCGCTCGGCCACACCGGCCGGCTAACAAACTACAGCTATATGTATAACTGAAATGTGTTAGCGGATTATTCTTGCTTGGTCTGACCACTGATTGAGTGTAAAGGAGGTCTGAAGAATCGTAATTGCTGAAGTAACCGAAATATATTTAAGGCGACGATTTCCCAATGTTACTGCTGTTTCTGTGCAAGTCATGCTCTCAACTTCTGTAGATTTATATGAAGGTACGTTAGCAGTAGTAACATGACCTTACCCATAGGAAAAGTTTGCGATCAGCATGACTTGTATGGCACAGAGTTTGAGTTGAAAAGCATTAAGTACTTCTTTGCCACTATTTTTATGGATATCTGCACAGGGGAATTACGATATTTTTATTGCTAATTACTATTAAAAACAGTCTTGACCACAATTTATTTAACAAGGTGACCGGTATCGACCACTACTGTGGTCATCTTCAGACCATTGAGTAGGAACCTCTTTGTTGGAGAATCACTAGTAATTCTCCAATAAAGAGGTTCCTACTCAATGGTCTGAAGATGACCACACTAGTGATTCTCCAACAAAGAGGTTCCTACTCAATGGTCTGAAGATGACCACAGTAGTGGTCGAAACCGGTCACCTTGTTAAATAAATTGTGGTCAAGACTGTTTTTAATAGTAATTATTTATAAGACATTGATCACTGCTGTTCCCATAATGCATTCAAAAGTTATTTTTATTGCTGTATGATCCAGTTAATGATGCATTTGCTTTCTATCTATGTTCATCGCCTGCTCACCACAAATACACTGAAGAGACAAAGAAACTTGTACACAAGCCTAACATCGTTCAGGGCCCACGCGGGGACGCAGAAGTGTCGCAACACGACGTGGCATGGTCTCATCTCTGAAATAGAGCTGGAGGGAATTCACACCATGAATCCTGCTTAGCTGTCCATAAATCCATAAGAGTACGAGAGGGTGGAGATCTCTTCTGAACAAGCGACCCAGGTATGCTCAAGTATGTTCATGTCTGGGGAGTTTGGTGGCCAGCGGAAGTGTCAGAAGAGTGTCCCTGGAGCCACTTTGTAGCAATTCTGGACCTGTCGGGTGTCTCATTGTCTTGCTGGAATTGCGAAAGTCAGTGGGAGTGCACCATGGATATAAATGGATGTAGGTGATTACACAGGATGCTTAAACATGTATCGCCTGTCAGAGTGGTATCTAGTATCAGGGGTACCATTTCACTGAAACTGAACACGCCCCCACACCATTACAGAGCCTCCATCACCTTGAACACTTTCCTGCTGACATGCAGGGTCAGTGGATTCATGAGGTTGTCTCCATACCCGTACACGCCAATCCGCTCAATACAGTTTGAAACAAGACTCGTCCGACCGGACAACATTTTTCCAGTTATCAACAGTCCAATACCGGTGTCGCAGGGCCTACGCTAGGCGTAAACCTTTGTGTCATGCAGTCATCCAGGGTATACAAATGGGCCTTCAGCTCCGAAAGCCCATATAGTATTTCGTTGAATGGCTCTCACGGGGCCACTTGTTGATGGCCCATCACTGAAATCTGCAACAATTTGCGGAAGGGTTGCACTTCTGCCGAGATGAACGATTCTCTTCAGACGTCGTTGGTCTTATGCAGGATCTTTTTCCGGCCACAGCGATATCAGAGATTTTATTTTTCACCGGATTCCTGATATTCACGGTACACTCATGAAATGGTCGTACGGGGAAATCCCCACTTCATCGCTACCTCTGAGATGCTGTCTCATCGCTCGTGCGCCGACTATAATATTGATAACCTGTCATTGTAGCAGCAGTAACCGATCTAACAACTGCGCCAGACTCTTGTTGTCTTATATAGGCGTTGCCGATCACACCGCAGTATTCTGCTTGTTTACGGCCGGCCGGGGTGGCCGAGCGGTTCTAGGCGCTAAAGTCTGGAACCGCACGAACGCTACGGTCACAGGTTCGAATCCTGCCGCGGGCATGGATATGTGAGATGTCCTTAGGTTAGTTAGGTTTAAGCAGTTCTGAGTTTTAGGGGACTGATGACCTCAGAAGTTATGTCCCATAGTGCTCAAAGCCATTTGAACCATTTTGCTTGCTTACGTATCTCTGTATTTGAGTGCGCATATCCATACCCGTTTCTTTGGCACTTCGGTGTATTATGTTGTTAGTACATATTGGAAAAAGGCTAAAGTGATCAGTGATTACATGTTAAATGAATATGAAAACACCTAGCTTTGGTTTCATGCAGTATAATTGTTAAACAAGCTTAACTCTTAATACAAGTGTGGATGACCCTACGCCATGTGAAGGAGATTGTTACTTGACCGAAAGGATACATAATGAAATGTTGTTTTGTACTGTTATTCCTCCAAGTGATATTTTTCCGCTTTCACACTTGAAAAGTATAAGTGGCATGTATTATTATTAGGCACAGAGTCAGCTTTATTTTGTAACGAAAGCTCCCATACTCGAGTCCGATAGCCGACAAATAAGTAAAAGAAATGAAAAGGAGCTTCACAAACTACTGTTCGCCGACGATTGGACTTGGCATTTAAGACGATTAAACCAGTGGGATGACTAATGGCCCAAATAAGTAAACGTGCAAGACTAATAAGAAAAACCGATACTTAACAACGAAAACAATATTCAGGAAGTAATGCTACATGAGGAGTATAAGGCATTTGAGGTATAACGAAGATAAAAAGTAAAAGCTGGAACCAAATAATGAAGCGGAACCATCAAATTATTTGATGAATGACTGCGAATGAGTATAACGTAATTCCGTGAAACTATTATATCGTGGTAATTGTTTTACATGACAATGATGAAGGCAGAGACAGGACATAAAAGATAATCACTAAAGATACTCTATAACCAACTGGCTTTAGTCACTCAATGGTTAAGTAACAAGTTTTATACGAAACTGTAACGTGCCCCTTTATTTTCCATTTGTAGATTCTGCGGGAACTTGAAACTTGTAATTACTGTGGAGTAACGAAATATATATGAGCGAACAATTTGTTAATGACGTTGCGCTGTTTCTCCAGCAGCGAATAGAGAATGCTAAGTCGGTTCAAAATAACTCTGTGGATAGGAAAACAACAAGCTCCAACAGTAACAGTTTCCTGGAGTGCTTGTTGTGGGGCAAGGAGAGTTTATAAAACAAAGCTTCCTCTATGTCGGCAAGCTTGCATCTTGTGTGTACCGTAACTGCAGTTTTAGCTTTTGATAACGTAACATAATAGTATAATGTGAAACTATTTAATGAAACAGTAATAAAACAGCTACGGTTTTCTATTTATTCCCACATACAAACCAATTTTGTATGTTGTTAGCTTTTGGTATTCATGGTATCCCGCGAAATACAAGATTCCCAGGTTCAAGAGCCGGGCCCGCACACAGTTTTTATCTATCAGGTAGTTCAAATGAAAGAACCCTCTGCTGATAGTGTAAAATGATTCTGTAAACTATCCCATAGATTACGACTAAATTATTTCTCCGACATATTTTCTCATTTAGGAGTGCTAGTCCGTCAAAATATGATGGGAAATTTATGTGAAGTTTTGAAGACAGGTACTGGTGGAAGTGAACGCTTGAGAATAGATCGTGAACCGTGCTTGGGTACCTCAACACATAAAACAGTTGCCGGTGAGGCGTAAGAGAGCTAGATTCCAATCCCGTTCCGGCGCATGGTTCGAATCCGCCAGGAAATCAGAGCAAATGCTGCTACAGGGTGAAAATTCATTCTGGGTGCTATCAGGCAGCGTGCTTCTAGAAATTACTTACTTACTGTTTGAGTAAAGGGAGAATTAGTGTTGACCTTATAACCCTACTTCTACTATTGTAATTTAGTGTGCTTTTACCTAAATAACAGAAAAATCCTTCTCTGCGTTGTCACGTATACTATACCCTAACAGAAAAAATAGTCTTCTTGCGGGAAAAGCCACGTATAACCCTCTTAAGAAAATTTAGTTTAGTTTCCTAATAAAGTACACTATGGGAGGATAGTCCTGTTAATCTACATCTACATTTATACTCCACAAGCCACCCAACGGTGTGTGGCGGAGGGCACCTTACGTGCCACTGTCGTTATCTCCCTTTCGTGTTCCAGTCGCGTATGGTTCGCGGGAAGAACGACTGCCGGAAGGCCTCCGTGCGTGCTCGAATCCCTCCTCGGGAGGTATAAGTACGGGGAAGCACTATATTCGATACCTCATCCAGAAACGCACCCTCTCGAAACCTGGACAGCAAGCTACACTGCGATGCAGAGCGACTTTCTTGCAGTCTGCCACTTTGCTGAACATCTCTGTAATGCTATCACGCTTACCAAATAACCGTGTGACGAAACGCACCGCCCTTCTTTGGATCTTCTGTATTTCCCCCGTCAACCCGACCTGGTACGGATCCCACACTGATGAGCAATACTCAAGTATAGGTCGAACGAGTGTTTTGTAAGCCACCTCTTTTGTTGATGGACTACATTTTTTAAGGACTCTCCCAATCAATCTCAACCTGGTACCCGCCTTACCAACAATTAATTTTGTATGATCATTCCACTTCAAATCGTTCCGTACGCATACTCCCAGATATTTTACAGAAGTAACTGCTACCAGTGTTTTTTCTGCTATCATATAATCATACAATACAGGATCCTTCTTTCTATCTATTCGCAATACATTACATTGGTCTACGTTAAGGGTCAGTTGCCACCCCCTGCACCAAGTGGCGGTTCGCTGCAGATCTTCCTGCATTTCGCTGCAATTTTCTAATGCTGCAACTTCTCTGTATACTACAGCATCATCCGCAAAAAGCTCCATGGAACTTCCGACACAATCTACTAGGTCATGTACATATATTGTGAAAAGCAATGGTCCCATAACACTCCCCGATGGCACGTCAGAGGTTAATTTAACGTCTGTAGACGTCTCTCCATTGAGAGCAACATGCTGTGTTCTGTTTGCTAAATACTCTTCAGTCCAGCCACACAGCTGGTCTGATATCCTGTAGGCTCTTACAATATCAGGCGACAGTGCGGAACGGTATCGAACGCTTTCCGGATGTCATGGAAAATGGCATTTACCTGGGAGCCTGTATCTAATATTTTCTGGGTCTCATGAACAAATAAAGCGAGTTGGGTCTCACACGATCTCTGTTTCCGGAATCCATGTTGATTCCTACAGTGTAGATTCTGGGTTTCCAGAAATGACATGATACGCGGCAAAAAACGTGTTCTAAAATTCTAAAACAGATCGATGTCAGAGATATAGGCCTATAGTTTTGCGCATCTGCTCGACGACCCTTCTTGAAAACTGGAAATACCTGTGCTCTTTTCCATTCATTTGGAACCTTCCGTTCGTCTGGAGACTTGAGGTACACGGCTGTTAAAAGGGGGGCAAGTTTTTTCGCGTACTCTGTGTAGAATCGAATTGGTATCCCATCAGGTCCAGTGGACTTTCCTATGTTGAGTGATTTCAGTTGCTTTTCTATTCCTTGGACAATTAATAGGTAAAGCTAATCAACAGAGTTACCCTTTTTACAGGTTTTGACCATGCGATATGTAAATCAGACTATCAAATTCATTTCCTAAGATTTTACCCAGCGGTTAAATAGATACGCAGTATGAATAATATTATACTGAACCTAAGACAACTCAGTTCTTAGTTCATTTAGTGGTTTAAAACATGTACTAATGGTCGCCAGCCTATCCAGGCAGTGAACAGTGAAGTATTGGAAGAGCAGAAGTATGAGTTTTTGCCTACTTTCTTTCCACTGTTTAATTTGATTCTTCAAACGAATATTACTCCACGTAAACAATGTTAGTGCAGGCACTGAAATTTTCTTTTGACTACAACATCCTTATACTCTACGTTTTTAAAAGAGAAAAAGCCCAGTAGATAACTTAAGTGAAGCTATAAAATTGGGCCAGGGAGGACCTTAAGAGAATCACTTTCTGTAATAAACAAAAATAAATACGAAAATACTTAGATACTAAAGCACACGCTTTTTACGTTGATCATTGTACTTTAAGTAAACCTCTTTCTTACTGGAATTTACTTTCAAAAGCTATTATTCGTTGAACTAACATCTCTGTACTCATTTACCAGAGTCTACTAACTTGGCTACACTTTGACTGAATTTTACGTATGCAAACTTTTACTATAACGCTTCGTAATTGTTAAGAAGACACTAAAACAATTTAAATGTGGCCTCTTTGTATTAACTTTGCACTTCACGAGTCTGGAAAATAGGATACTCGGATTCATCAAACGCCAGGAAAGAACCCTGTATAGGTGTATGATTAGAATGAAGTAACAGATTGAAACACTTTCTTTAAAGTTCAATAATGATTATCAAAACACAGTTTAAATTAATGGTTCACGCTGTACAAAAATTAATTTACTGTAAAAGTCTTATCTGGTAGCTGTAGGCTTGGGTGTTGCGAACAATCAAGGCAGCTACACTACTCACAGTATGGCCTGCAAATCTCTTGCTATATGGGCTCAGTTTCTCTTCTTGGCCTTAGTCAGATCTACATACAGTGGCCCAACAACTCGCAGCTATGCCGTAAACCGTTTGCAGTCTCCATCCGAGGCATTTTGTACGAATTTTCAGGCAAAGCTTCTCCTGCTCCACAAAGGTGTTGCCTCAATCACTGTGTGACTTACTTCCCGCGCTTGCTCTGGGTAGCGCGCCAATTCGGCCTTGCCACCTTTTCCACTCCCCAGAGCCCCTTTCGGTTTCAACAAAAGAACACTTTATTTTACGTAACACCTATTTCTTATGTTGTTGCTAAGCGTGACCGTTTCTTAAATTGTTTAATTTACATTAACATAAACAATTCATACACACAAATATTTTAAAATACAAAAGGTCATCAGAAAATTATTTAACATAATAAACAATTTACATAGTATTTTAGTTACATTATTCACATACCATACAAAGAAATTCAACCTCCAGTACAACATTACGTACTTTATTCACTTACTTAATTCACATACCTTTTAAAGAACTTCAATATCCAGTATAACACACTTTACTTTAAATATACAGAAAATTTAGTACCAATCTGAGAAAATGTTTAAAGCAGAAGATTATACAAAATTACACGAACCATAAACAAATATAGTTATAAACTTCCACGTCAATTCCAATATAGCCTCCAATTTGTCTATGGTATTTCGTTACCTTTGCTGATCTGTTCTGCGTAGATTTACCATGTGGTTGCCATGCGAGACTTTCGTCTCTCAAACATATTATGTGCTCTCAGTCTTAAGGATGGACAACACACGCAGTGGGGACAATGTAAAAGGTAAAAAAAAATATCCCAAAATGTCACATGCAGAAAATCTTTACTTTATAACGCGTCGCAGTTAAAACAGCCTGTACAACTACTTGGAAAAGAAAACAATGTAACATCAGAAAACGTATAAGAATTACGTTGTATTGGAAGGATGTGAGCCAAATTTGTACTATTCGCAACGGGATGGAAAGATTGTCACCTGTTCTGTACTGTACTCCCATTACAGCAACCCAATAAGCGGTGTGGTGGTAGCGCTTCGATGACATGATTCGGTTTTTCTGGCGGCTCGCGATCTCTTAGAGTCTCGACCGGCAGGCCGTTACACGCTCATACCTTGTGACTTAACTCTGTAATCTGAGTGTCAGCGTACGTTCTAGCGGTGCCGCACCGAGATTGCATGTCTCAAAGTGACGATTTTGGCTGGAGACTGGAGTTGTCGCAAGTCTGTCGGGTGTGCTGGTCAAGCTCGGAGACTACTACCTTCACAGGGGGTACGCGGTTCGGTGTGCCATTTATAATGTGCAATGTGTTGGCCGGTGATGAGTGGCACAGCTTTCGGAGCTAATGGAAGCACGTTGGAGAAGACGGCCCCCTGCGCTTATAAAAGTGAGCGTCGCATGTGTTCCATGTACCGACATTTTGGTTGTATAGTTGAAACTTAATGGTTTAGCCGATCCAGATTCTACCATAAGCCATTGTTTTAAGGTGTTTATTTAAGGAATTTCTCTTGCAACTCTTAATAAGGCTGTAAATTTTTGTAGTGTATTGTTCACTCACCATCTTTTACGCTACTTGTTGTGCCCCATGTTGTGCTACAGAACCAAAAGGATTTTTAAAAAAAATCACAGTTCTGCGCAGTAAGCTATCATTAAGCTTTATTGTAAATGCTTTTACAGTTCTGCTACTGAACTGGAATGGCTTTCATTCGTTGCGAATTTTTTATTTGAAAATTTTTAATTTTAAGGTCTTTGGTTAGTCACATATTGCTTATTACTCTGTTTACGTTATTAATTTAGAGTCAAGATGATTTTGGTCCGTATTGCTAGCATTAATAAGTTGTACCTTCTGATCTTTGCGCCGGCCGGAGTGGCCGAGCGGTTCTAGGGGCTTCAGTCTGGAACCGCGCGACCGCTACGGTCACAGGTTCGAATCCTGCCTCGGGCATGGATGTGTGTGACGTCCTTAGGTCAGTTAGGTTTAAGTAGTTCTAAGTTCTCGGGGACTCATGACCTCCGCTGTTAAGTCCCATAGTGCTCAGTGACATTTGAACCATTTTTTATCTTTGCAAAGTGCAATCTTTTCTCTATTTTAGTTTTACTATGGAACTGTAACTAATTATTTGTGCCTAGGGCCGGAGACGAACAGCAAACAGGCTTCCCAATTACCATTATGAAATTTTTTATTTGTAAAATACGAGAGTATGGACGAATTCCAATTTGCGTCTTTCCTGTTACTGTTATTGATATCAGGTATTCATACTAGCCTGGTTAAGGCGGTTCAGTTTGTGTACGTTATTAAACTGTTAGGATTGCTAATATTACTTGTGAAGTTTCGTAAATTACAAAGTCAAATCAAGGTTTGTCAAATTTGTTTGAAATGTAAGGTTATTTTGGGATGGCCTGGTATCTTCCGCTTACGCAAATCCTCGCGAGAAGTTTCAGCATGTTATTGTTGATTTCGTTCGAATAGGTAGCTGGTCATAGTGATCACATAGACAGCTCTCCACTGATGAATTGTGCCTTTGGTATCGTGTTATCGTTCCCATTTCCGTTGTTCCTACAGGAACGATTTTAGGCCCTTTCTGCAATGTCATTTCAAAATTAATGTTAATCTCTCTATACATAAAAAATAATTGCACTTCAATGCTGCATATTGAGTTCATAACAAATAGGAGGATGTACTTTCTGCAGTGTATAATATTCACGGTAGTATACTCTTTCAAAAAGAAATTTTTCACGTCTCATATCTTGGATGTACCTATTTGAATAAGAACGTATTTTGGAGAATTTTTGGAAATAACGCATTCATAACAGGGTACGGGAACTGCAAGGTGCACTCAACAGGATAATGCAAAACGTTTTTCTCTGCCAATTTCTGTTGAAAAAATGGGGAATTTGACTTGGGACACAGTAGAATGTTCTCGCTTCAGCCCCTAAAGCTTCATGAAGTGCTAATAGGTGACGGCGCAATACGTACCCAATAAAATGTCATCTGTAACGGAGCTGCGCTCCAAGCAGAGTGCCGTAATTGAGTTTCTTTCGGCTGAAAACCAGAGCATCGCATATATTCATAGTTGCCTGCAGAATGTCTACGGAAACCTGTCAGAGACCAAAACCATGGCGAGTCGTTCGACGAGACGTCTCTCATCATCGTAACAACGTCGCACAAACCGTCCAATCTCCCGCATGCCCGTCTGCTGCACACAGCTGTGATTCCTACAATGTTGGAACGTGTGGACACTCTCACTGTTGGTGATCGATGGATAACAATCAAACACCTCACTGCACAACTGGATGTCTCTGTTGTTAGTGCTGACACACTCGCCCACCAATTGAGGTGCTCAGAGGTGTGTGACCTTCGGGTTCCTCGCCTTCCGACTTCCATCTGTTTGGCTGAATGAAGGATGCACTCCGCGAGAAGCAGTACCTGGATGACGGGGAGCCTATTGATGCAGCAAGATGTTGACTCCGACGTCGACCGGTAGAGTGGTACCATGCGGCCATACAGCCCTCCCAGCAAGGTGGCGTAACGCCGTCGCATTGAACGGGAATTATGTTGAAAACTAGGATATTGTAGCCAAAAGAGCTGGGGTGGTACAGTTTTGAACATGGCTGTTATTGAGCAAACTGTATACTGGTTTGAACCTAGCATTAAGCAGCCAACCGCTTGCACATAAACAGTAAGTACATTGACCTAACCCTCCAGATTCTGAGTATTGCTTTTTAGCAATGTAATTTAACTATTTAGCAACATCTCATTCAGATGAAGACACCTATAGTAGGTGTAGAAACATAGGTCAACGTACCTACTGTTTATGTGCCACCGGTTGGCTGTGTAATCCTAGGTTGAGAGTTATGGATAATATGATGCATTTGAATCCTGAATAAAACCAACCTGCTTTCAGAAAGAAATGTGTTGCATTATTTACTAAGGGCCACTCATTTTTTTGTCTGGGACAATGTTCTAATGTTAACTTCTCCTAGAAAAGTTAAAATTATGTGTGATTGAAAGATGCTTTTATGTGTTGTATCTGCGTTGTGCTATTGCTATGATCGTAAAGAGGTGACTCGACTGTGAGAGAAGTGGAGCGGGGAAAGCAGCCGAGACGCCGCAGAGCGCAACGGCTAGCTTGCAGCCATCTGCTGGTGGCGACGCCGGCTCGCGAAGTGGTCGTTGGCCTAGTCGGCAGCCGTTTGGAGGCGCGAGGGCGTCGTAAGCGCTGCTACAATTCAGAGTGCGGCCGAGTTCCCCCTGGGGACAGATTAGCGCCGGCCGGCCGCTGGAAGCTTTAATTACCGGGCTGGAGCTGCCCGCCACGCCGTGCGGCGACTCTTCCGCCCCTTGTGAGCGTGCCTGACACGCACGGGGAAGGCACTGCGCGGCTCGAGCCAGTGGGCTTACCGAGAGTCTAATGCAGGTGGGAGCGTTAATTAACAGGCAACACAGGCTCTTGCTTTGTTAGAGGTAGGAAGTGTTTGGACTTCGCATTACCGTCAATAGTCAAAATCAGGAGTTTTTATGGGTAAATAGCGCCGCAATCGGTTTCGAACTGTCAAGTTCATCATCAGACGGCTGTTCACAAAGTTTGCGAGATGCACTTTACATAATCGACAGTTTTCGATTTTTATCATTCCACTGTGGCGAAATATTTTTGGTGTGTTGGTGCCGTCGGCCGGTGTGGCCGAGCGGTTCTAGGCGCGTCAGTCTGGAACCGCGCGACCGCTACGGTCGCAGGTTCGAATCCCGCCTCGGGCATGAATGTGTGTGATGTCCTTAGGTTGGTTAAGTTTAAGTAGTTCTAAGTTCTAGGGGACTGATGACCTCAGATGTTAAGTCCCATAGTGCTCTGAGCCATTTTAACCATTTTTTTTAAGCCCTACGGTAGATAACAGTGTTGGAAGGGCCCTATGTGAATATAAATAACCTCCAAACGATGAAATACAGAGTAAACAAGTATGTGAGGTTAAGTGGTTATGGAACTTACATCGAAAATTCCGCGCGATTTTGTTGTGAAATTGCAGGATTTTTTTTTCAAATACTCCAAAATATATAAAAAATGCAATCCTGCAACTTCGCAGCAAAATCGTGCGGAATTTTCGATGTAAGTACAAAAAAAATTTTCAAATGTGTGTGTAATCCTGTGGCACTTAACTGCTAAGGTCATAAGTCCCTAAGCGTTCACACTACTCAACCTAAATTATCCTAAGGACAAACACACACACCCATGCCCGAGGGAGGACTCGAAACTCCGCCGGAACCAGCCGCACAGTCCATGACTGCAACCCCTTAGAACGCTCAGCCAATCCCGCGCGGCGATGTAAGTACCATAACCACTTAACCTCAGATACTTATTTACTCTGTATTTCATCGTTTGGAGGTTATTTATGTTCACATAGGTCGCTTCTAACACTGTTTTCTACCGTAGGGCGACGACACACCAAAAATATTTCGCCACAGTGGAAGAATAAAAATCGAAAACTGTCGGTCATGTAAAGTGTATCTTGCAAATCTGATGAACTTGACAGTTCAACACCGGTTACGGCGCTATTTACTTAAATAAATAGCAGTATTGATAGTGGCTGGTTGCTGTCTTCTTCTTTGTATGAATCAACCTACATTAATTGTACACAGCCACGGTCTCACCATCTCAGTTTTAGACAAAATATCATACAGCTTTTGTGGATGTTGACATAAAGGTATGATCGTCATAAAATTATGATATTTACAAATTGCACATTATCATCAATATTCAAAACCAGAAATTTTTATGGGTGTTGACATAGAAGTATGATCGTCATAAAGGTATGATATTTACAAAATGATATTTTTCCTGAAGTAATTCATCTACTACTAAATGGAACTCCGCAAGTCACGTAACGGTGTGTGGCGGAGGCTTCTCCTGGCACCAACAACTTATCCCCCTTCTCTGGTCCACTCGCAAATGTTGCATGGGAACAATGATTGTTGGGAAGTCTCCGTACTAGCTATAATTCCTCAAATTTTCTCGTCGTGGTTATTATGCGAGATGTATGCAGGAGGAAGCAGTATGTTGTCTAACTCCGCTTGGAAAGTGCTATACGGAAATTTCAATAGTATACCTCTTCGTGATGCACAACGCCTCTCTTGTAACGTCTGTCATTTCAGTGTGTTGAGCATCACTATATAGCTCTCGTGGCGAGTAAACGATACCGTGAGGAAACGCGCCGATCTTCGTTGCACCTCATCTGTTCTATCAGTTTTTGGCAAGGATCCTACAGTGATGAACAATGCTCAAGAATCGGTCGAAAAGCGCATTTTAAATCTCTATCATCGTTGATGAGCTACATTTTCCTAATATTCTTGCTATGAATATCAGATTGGTATCTGCTTTTCCTACTTTTTGTTTTATGTGATCATTCCACTTATGTTGTGTGACGTCCTTAGGTTAGTTAGGTTTAAGTAGTTCTAAGTTCTAGGGGACTGATGACGATAGATGTTAAGTCCCATAGTGCTCAGAGCCATTTGAACCATTTGAACCATTCCACTTAGGTCATTTCACTCAGTTAATCCTATATATTTTACGGTAGACACTGTTTCCTGCAGTGTCTCATCAGTAGTGTAGTTATGCAGTAGCGAATTTTTCCCTTACGTATGAGCAAGATGTGACATTTATTTACATTCAGCAGAAATTGTCAGAGCCTGCACCATTCATCAATCCTCTGCAGATAGGTCCGCAAAGCGATAACTTTCTCCTGGCGTCGCTACTTTCTTATTGTCAGCGACACCACTTGCGTTCACTCTTAAAGAGGTTTCTACCACATCATTTATACACACTGGTGTCCAAAAGTAAAGCAAGAAACCGCTATTTCCCCGTCTTGTGTCTAATTGATAATATAATCATACAAACGAAATTCAGACCTTTAGCTGCTTACAGGCGTTGATAAATATCAACGGAGACAACTGAAAATGTGTGCCCCGACCAGGACTCGAACCCGGGATCTCGTGCTTACATAACAGACGCTCTATCTGTCTGTCTCCTAGGGTAGTGCGACTGCAGGGTTGTATCTCTGGCACGCTCACCGTGAGACCCACACTCCCAACTCACTGTCCACACACTACATTTGTAATGTCCCTGCCCGCATGTTCTTTTGGACATGTCGAATAATCATACAAACTGGCAATCAGATGTCCGTACGATCGTTTTCTGCATGGCAGATTGCATTCCTGTCAACGGACAGCCATGCCATCGATGACGTCAGGACACACATGAAATAAGATACTGTTTTCCGGCTAGCACCACATCCACAATCCTGTGTACACAGTCACAGACAGTGCAGTATGGCACGGAGAAGAAGCCTGTTCAACACTCTGACGTGGAATGCCATAGAAAGAAAAGAAGCAGAAAAATCGCAAACTGGTCTGGCCCGATGGCTTAATCTGAATAATTTTTTTGTTTCTCGGTTTGTGGTGGCAGTTTATGGAAACTGAAACAGTATCCCGAAGACGAGGTCATGCCTGACCACATCTGACTTCAGAAGAGATGACCATTATTTTGCTGCAAGAGCGCGACATTAGCGCCTTAAAATGGTAGCTGGCATGTGAGATCGTAGCATCCCCTGGACGAGTTGTATCGAGGGAAATGGACTGCAGA
Organism: Schistocerca piceifrons; assembly: GCF_021461385.2. Taxonomy (NCBI): domain Eukaryota; kingdom Metazoa; phylum Arthropoda; class Insecta; order Orthoptera; family Acrididae; genus Schistocerca; species Schistocerca piceifrons. Next base: position 767,882,673 of record NC_060140.1, on the reverse strand, counting down.
AGGTCTGACGCATCTTTACACTAGGGAACGACTAGAGTGGAGGCATCAACATGCCACGTGGACGGTCGAACAGTGGGCAAATGTTGTTTGAAAAATGGTCCAAATGGCTCTAAGCACTATGGGACTTGATATCTGAGGTCATCAGTCCCCTAGACTTAGAACTACTTAAACCTAACTAACCTAAGGACATCACAAACATCAATGCCCGAGGCCAGATTCGAACCTGCGACCGTATCAGGCGCGCGGTTCCGGACTGAAGCGCCTAGAACCGCTCGGCCACAGCGGCCGGCAAATGTTTCCACAGATGAAGTTATACAGGTGAATCGGCAAGGTGCAACTGCTGTCAGGCATCGTGATGAGATCTTGGGACCTCGTTTGCGGTTTTTGTGAGGTTCTGTAGGCCCAGACTTCGTACTGATGGACGATAGTGCTCGACATCTTAGGGTAGGAGAAGCAGATGTTTTCTTGGTGAACAGAAGATATTGTCAGCATGGGCTGGCCTGCTCGTTCTCCTAATGTGAATCCTTTTGAGCAAGTCTGCTATGCCCTAGGGAGACTCCTTGCATCTTGACAACATCCAACAACTACTCTCTAAGACTGTCAGCAGATCTGCAGAAAGAATGGGCGTTATTGCCTCAACATAACGGCATTCATAGCTTGTCGTAATGTTGTCAGGCCTGTAATCCTGCCAGAAGTAGTCACAACCTATACTGAGCACATTGAACAGTGGTCGGAATGTGTGCGATAATCTGTTAAATTGGAAAAAAAGAACAGCATTTTTGTCTACCGTTATACGTGTTGCAGGTGTTAAAGCTCTGTACTCTTTACAATGTTTCTATTTTACTGTCACCTGTATATAATATTTTATGCCAAAATTAACGCAACCTTGCAAAAATTTATGTTTCTTGCTTTAATTTTGGACACCAGTGTATATTTCCAACATTAGCACTCGTACCACTCTTTCTTAGGGTATTCTTTAAATTACGTTTACACTTGTTGGTTTAGTTCCGTTAAGAGCGACGTGTTGAACATGCAGCATATTTGATAATTCTACACAGATTGACGTCAACGTTAAAGGCCTACAATTATGTGCAACATAATGACACTGCAGCAGTGTTTGTTAAATACTTTTATTTAGTGATGGCTATATACACTCCTGGAAATGGAAAAAAGAACACATTGACACCGGTGTGTCAGACCCACCATACTTGCTCCGGACACTGCGAGAGGGCTGTACAAGCAATGATCACACGCACGTCACAGCGGACACACCAGGAACCGCGGTGTTGGCCGTCGAATGGCGATAGCTGCGCGGCATTTGTGCACCGCCGCCGTCAGTGTCAGCCAGTTTGCCGTGGCATACGGAGTTCCATCGCAGTCTTTAACACTGGTAGCATGCCGCGACAGCGTGGACGTAAACCGTATGTGCAGTTACGGACTTTGAGCGAGGGCGTATAGTGGGCATGCGGGAGGCCGGGTGGACGTACCGCCGAATTGCTCAACACGTGGGGCGTGAGGTCTCCACAGTACATCGATGTTGTCGCCAGTGGTCGGCGGAAGGTGCACGTGCCCGTCGACCTGGGACCGGACCGCAGCGACGCACGGTTGCACGCCAAGACCGTAGGATCCTACGCAGTGCCGTAGGGGACCGCACCGCCACTTCCCAGCAAATTAGGGACACTGTTGCTCCTGGGGTATCGGCGAGGACCATTCGCAACCGTCTCCATGAAGCTGGGCTACGGTCCCGCACACCGTTAGGCCGTCTTCCGCTCACGCCCCAACATCGTGCAGCCCGCCTCCAGTGGTGTCGCGACAGGCGTGAATGGAGGGACGAATGGAGACGTGTCGTCTTCAGCGATGAGAGTCGCTTCTGCCTTGGTGCCAATGATGGTCGTATGCGTGTTTGGCGCCGTGCAGGTGAGCGCCACAATCATGATTGTATACGACCGAGGCACACAGGGCCAACACCTGGCTTCATGGTGTGGGGAGCGATCTCCTGTACTGGCCATACACCACTGGTGATCGTCGAGGGGACACTGAATAGTGCACGGTACATCCAAACCGTCATCGAACCCGTCGTTCTACCATTCCTAGACCGGCAAGGGAACTTGCTGTTCCAACAGGACAATGCACGTCCGCATGTATCCCGTGCCACCCAACGTGCTCTAGAAGGTGTAAGTCAACTAGCCTGGACAGCCAGATCTCCGGATCTGTCCCCCATTGAGCATGTTTGGGACTGGATGAAGCGTCGTCTCACGCGGTCTGCACGTCCAGCACGAACGCTGGTCCAACTGAGGCGCCAGGTGGAAATGGCATGGCAAGCCGTTCCACAGGACTACATCCAGCATCTCTACGATCGTCTCCATGGGAGAATAGCAGCCTGCATTGCTGCGAAAGGTGGATATACACTGTACTAGTGCCGACATTGTGCATGCTCTGTTGCCTGTGTCTATGTGCCTGTGGTTCTGTCAGTGTGATCATGTGATGTATCTGACCCCAGGAATGTGTCAACAACGTTTCCCCTTCCTGGGACAATGAATTCACGGTGTTCTTATTTCAATTTCCAGGAGTGTATGTATGAACGTAAAATCTGAATACGGGAAGCACATGAGTGAGTAGATTCGTTTCTACTTTTTAAAAGTCCGCAGACAGTAGCAACAGCTAATGATCTTAGATGTAACTAAGATTGTAAAGTAGTGCTACTCATTGGTCCACTACTACGATCAACACTAGATAGCTACCACCACAAGCTAAGCTCAGCGCTTCATCAAACTATGTACACATCTAAATAAATTCTTGTTTAATAATACAAACAAATGATTAATCGCATAGACCAGTAACCAGATTAATTCTCAGCAATCGCGCTTACTGCATACGTTAAACAAGATGCTTTTGTGTTAATATTATATTTGTAGTAAAAAAGTACAATGATCTCGCTCACCGTGTACACACTCATACTACCACGCTCCATCACTAAGGAAACACAACTTGTCACATGGAAACCACAGACTTCAGTACTGAATCTGTGGCAAGCACACACTCCCCATGCACTGCTCGTACACTACAGAGTGCCCTGAATCAGCAGCAAATCATCAGCGCGCAACCGTGATCTGCAAAACCACTTGGGTAGTGACCATGTTGATACGCAGAAGCCCATTTTGACACCTCGATTGAAGTCACAGTCCGTCCATCCGTGAAAAAAACACGAACCAGTCAAATAAGTTGTCGAGTCCAGCGGCTACATCTCACACATACCGCATTGACGTCCCACTGACAGTACCGAAGTGCACCCCCTTTTTAAGGCCTTGGCGCCGGCTGTGGCCAGACCTCACTTGTTCGTTTCTGTGTTGTTACTGACTACTCCAGCAGCTTCGGGACTAGCAAACTACAGGGTGAGTCACCTAACGTTACGGCTGGACATATTTCGTAAACCACAACAAATACTGACGAACCGATTCCACAGACCGAACGTGAGGAGAGGGGCTAGTGTAATTGTTTAATACAAACCATACAAAAATGCACGGAAGTATGATTTTTAACGCAAACCTACGTTTTTTTAAATGGAACCACGTTAGTTTTGTTAGCACATCTGAACATATAAACAAATACGTAATCAGTGCCGTTTGTTGCATTGTAAAATGTTAATTACATCCGGAGATATTGTAACCTAAAGTTGACGCTTGAAACCTCCGACGTTCAGTTACGTGTTGTAACAAACACTGGCCACGGTCGGTGAGCAGCATCTGCAGGAACATGTTTACGATTACGACCGTGTTTACGAGTGTGGCTGTAGTGCACTGTTGTGGTTTGGTCTAGCTGTCGCAGTGTCCGCATGTAGCGCTTGCTGCTATTGTTATTCTGCATTCGTCTCCGCACGCAGACCAACTGTAGTACACCGTGTTACCAGACTTCTGTGATAGTGTAGTGTTGTAGGAACTGTGACCATGGTATATTCGAACTCTGAAAAGGCGGAGATGATACTCATCTATGGCGAGTGTCGACGAAATGCACCTGAAGCCTGCAGGGTGTATGCTGAACGGTACCCGGACAGAGAGCATTCAACGTGCCGCACATTGAAAAACATCTACCGCCAACTGTATGCAACAGGTATGGTCGTAGCACGCAAACGGGTCCGTAACAGGCCCGTCACAGGAGAAGCGGGTGCAGTTAGTGTGTTAGCTGCTGTTGCCATGAATCCACACATGAGTACACGGGACATTGCGAGAGCCGGTTGACTGAGTCAAAGTAGTGTCATGCGCATACTGTATCGTCACCGCTTTCACCCGTTTCATGTGTCGCTACATCGGCAATTACATGGTGATGACTTTAATCATCGAGTGCAATTCTGTCAATGGGCATTAAGAGAGAATGCGTTGCAGTTCTACCTGTTTACCGATGAAGCAGGTTTCACAAACCACGGGGCAGTGAATCTACGGAACTTGCAGTACTGGTCCATGGACAATCCTCGCTGGCTCAGACAGATAGAGCGACAGCGACCGTGGACTGTAAATGTATGGTGCGGAATCATTGGCGACCACCTCATTGGTCCTCACTTCATTGCAGGGGCCCAAACAGCTGCAACATACATCGCGCTTCTACAGAATGATCTGCCAACGTTGCTCGAAATTGTTCCACTGGAATCGGGTCGACGTATGTGGTATCAGCATGATGGTGCATCTGCACATTCCGCAATTAACACTAGGCTGACCCTTGACAGGATGTTCGACGGGCGTTTCATAGGACGTGGAAGACGCATAAATTGGCCAGCCCGTTCTCCTGATCTTACACCTCTGGACTTCTTTCTGTGGGGTACGTTAAAGGAGAATGTGAACCCTGATGTGCCCACAACCCCAGAGGATATGAAACAACGTATTGTGGCAGCCTGCGGCGACATTACACCAGATGTACTGCGGCGTGTACGACATTCATTACGCAAGAGATTGCAATTGTGTGCAGGAAGTGATGGCCACCACATTGAACATCTATTGGCCTGACATGTCGGGACACACTCTATTCCACTCCGTAATTGAAAACGGAAACCACGTGTGTACGTGTACCTCACCCTCATCGTAAAGTACATGTGCGTCAGTGAAAAAGACCAATAAAAAGGTGTTAGCATGTGGACGTAATGTGCTGTTCCAGTCTCTTCTGTACCTAAGGTCCATCACCGTTCCCTTTGGATCCCCACGTAAATCGGTGCTCTCCGATACACACGATCGAACAGCGGAGGAGTGGTACTCAAGCGTCAACTTTAGGTTACAATATCTCCGGATGTAATTAACATATTACAATGTAACAAACGGCACTGATTACGTATTTGTTTATATGTTCATATGTGCTAACAAAACTGACGGGGTTCCATTTTAAAAAACGTAGGTTTCTGTTAAAAAACATACTTCCGTGCATTTTTTTATGGTTTGTATTAACCAATTACACTAGCCTCTCTTCTCACGTTCTGTCTGTGGAATCGATCCGTCAGTATTTGATGTGGTTTACGAAATATATCCAGCGCTAATGTTAGGTGACTCACCCCGTATATGCAGACATCAGCCACGGGGCCAGTCCAGTCCTTGGTGATGTCCTGCAGGCTTGTTCACCGATTCCACTACTGTAAAGGTTCTGACTTTCTGATGATTTAGAATTATCGTGGCTTTTCCTGTCTGGTTATAGAATATAGAAGAATAAAGAAATAATAATTAGTAATGATGTTAGTATGTGATCAGCCTATACAAACTTTGCTCGACTGACAATGGCATTTTCCGTAAGGTCAGTTCATTGTAAGTTTGAGCGTGAGTGATTTCTCTAAAAATATTTCTTTATGGGACTTCGAACATTGAATAATTGCGAAGCTTTGCCGGCCGCTGTGCCTGAGCGGTTTTAGGCGCTTCAGACCGGAACCGCGCTGCTGCTGCGATCACAGGTTCGAATCCTGCCTCGGGCATGGCTGTGTGTGATGTCCTTATGTTATTTAGGTTTAAGTAGTTCAAAGACTAGGGGACTGATGACCCCAGATGTTAAGTCCCATAGTGCTTAGAGCCATTTGAACCATATTTGAACCGAAGCTTTGGTTCGTACAGGACCTATGATATAATTTGTAACACGGAACATTTAGCCTTGCCAAGATGCAGTTTAATTGGAACAATAGCTTGCAACGTAAATGAAAACACAAGATTAAATAATATCACTGTATCCACAAAATATTACAGTAAATTAAATCACACAGACACTTACATTAATTCTGTTGCTGTGTGCAACTATGAGTACACCTAGTAAGACTGCGTCTCATAGAATAATGGCGGTGTGCGAAATACACTCCTGGAAATGGAAAAAAGAACACATTGACACCGGTGTGTCAGACCCACCATACTTGCTCCGGACACTGCGAGAGGGCTGTACAAGCAATGATCACACGCACGGCACAGCGGACACACCAGGAACCGCGGTGTTGGCCGTCGAATGGCGCTAGCTGCGCAGCATTTGTGCACCGCCGCCGTCAGTGTCAGCCAGTTTGCCGTGGCATACGGAGCTCCATCGCAGTCTTTAACACTAGTAGCATGCCGCGACAGCGTGGGCGTGAACCGTATGTGCAGTTGACGGACTTTGAGCGAGCGCGTATAGTGGGCATGCGGGAGGCCGGGTGGACGTACCGCCGAATTGCTCAACACGTGGGGCGTGAGGTCTCCACAGTACATCGATGTTGTCGCCAGTGGTCGGTGGAAGGTGCACGTGCCCGTCGACCTGGGACCGGACCGCAGCGACCCACGGATGCACGCCAAGACCGTAGGATCCTACGCAGTGCCGTAGGGGACCGCACCGCCACTTCCCAGCAAATTAGGGACACTGTTGCTCCTGGGGTATCGGCGAGGACCATTCGCAACCGTCTCCATGAAGCTGGGCTACGGTCCCGCACACCGTTAGGCCGTCTTCCGCTCACGCCCCAACATCGTGCAGCCCGCCTCCAGTGGTGTCGCGACAGGCGTGAATGGAGGGACGAATGGAGACGTGTCGTCTTCAGCGATGAGAGTCGCTTCTGCCTTGGTGCCAATTATGGTCGTATGCGTGTTTGGCGCCGTGCAGGTGAGCGCCACAATCAGGACTGCATACGACCGAGGCAAACAGGGCCAACACCCGGCATCATGGTGTGGGGAGCGATCTCCTACACTGGCCGTACACCACTGGTGATCGTCGAGGGGACACTGAATAGTGCACGGTACATCCATACCGTCATCGAACCCATCTTTCTACCATTCCTAGACCGGCTAGGGAACTTGCTGTTCCAACAGGACAATGCACGTCCGCATGTATCCCGTGCCACCCAACGTGCTCTAGAAGGTGTAAGTCAACTACCCTGGCCAGCAAGATCTCCGGATCTGTCCCCCATTGAGCATGTTTGGGACTGGATGAAGCGTCGTCTCACGCGGTCTGCACGTCTAGCACGAACGCTGGTCCAACTGAGGCGCCAGGTGGAAATGACATGGCAAGCCGTTCCACAGGACTACATCCAGCATCTCTACGATCGTCTCCATGGGAGAATAGCAGCCTGCATTGCTGCGAAAGGTGGATATACACTGTACTAGTGCCGACATTGTGCATGCTCTGTTGCCTGTGTCTATGTGCCTGTGGTTCTGTCAGTGTGATCATGTGATGTATCTGACCCCAGGAATGTGTCAATAAAGTTTCCCCTTCCTGGGACAATGAATTCACGGTGTTCTTATTTCAATTTCCAGGAGTGTAATTATCTGCAGCGTTGGCAGACATGCGTCCGATCAGGACCGCTTAAAGAGCAAAAGATGCCGTCTTCTTGGCAAGACAACTGAGCTGCGTAATTATTCCAATGTTTCAATGGTTGCACGCCACAGTCGGCACAACCGCATATACTAATTCTTTATTTATATCTTGAACTTATATCTACGATTTTGCTATGTATCCACTCTCATCCTGCAAATGTGCCTTTCAAAGACGTTGCTGGCTTCACTCGCTGCAGCTGTTTAGCCATATCGCCGTCCGTGTCAGACCCGAGGTCGTGCTCAGATGAGTCACATTCCGGCTCAATCTGCCTTGTGGAGACTCCAGTGCTACACTTCACTAAACCCTCTGGAGGTGGTCTTGACTGACACTTTCCTTAACAGTGAGAGGTTCAGCAAATACCCTGGATGAGTTGTGCCTTATGGAATTTTTGCGTGGCATTCCATTGGTGATCTCGTCATTCTGGAAGGTTCAATTGATCATCCAAGGTATGTATCTATTCTTGGGGGCCACGCCGCCCCTATATGTAATTTGTTTTTCCTCGGCACCTTGATATCAACCAACAGGGTAGGGCAAATGTAACAGAGTTCTCAGTGTACGTACTTGGTTCAAAGAGCATCGGTATGAGTTTAACGTATTCCTCTGGCCACAAAAATGCCATCGGATTTAAACCCAAACGAGTATCTGTGAGACCATCGCGACGGGACTATTCGCGCCTATTATCCACAACTGAGCGGTCGGCACGGCTCCACATCCTTGTCGGTACCTTCCAGAACATCACAGACCTACCTGTTCGTCTCGCAGCGGTCCCAGATGAAATGGGTGGTTGTTCATTCTACTAGCAGGTGACTACATTAACGTGACTCGTCAGTGTATTTCATGATAAATCACTACCTCCAGAAGCTGCTAGTTTTCCTTATGCACTCAGTAAGGCTTTCCAGTCAAGCTACCCCCTGTTATCGTGAGACATTTCACGAACCTCGAAAGATGGACACTCGTAGTGTACACTTGTCTTCGTTTGTGAACGGTTGCCCCTTTTAAAGACTAATGAACAGCCGAGAGACTCTGCCAAGTTCACGATAGCCAGTCATACTTGAGTTGTTGGCTTTAAAGCTTTCTTATTAGCAGAACACTAACCTGTGGTTAAACTTCAACCTTTTAGGTGCCTCAGTTCGGGGAGTGGAAAGCAGCACGCATTCACAGATGTTTTCTAAGCAAATTCAACGTGTAAAATTCTAAACAACTGGCTATAAGGCTAGAGGGTATTTCGATGATTTGATACTACGTGAGACACCAGCAAACACCCAAACAGCGTGTCGTACTATGATGACAGCAGTGCCAGCGTGGTGTGAAGGTGAATGTGGGGTATCTTGAAGGGAGGAAGAAAGATTAGATTAACTTTCCTATATCTTGAACCGGTATCGAACAGATTGGCGCTCCGTAGCCAAGACTGGCATGGTGGAGCTACCACAAGGCATATCAAAGAACGAAGTACACAATTCCGGGCTGACGGACAGCAAGAAGTTCCAAGACACCCTTGCGCACCTTGAAGCTACTTAGACGACCTTCGCGACTGTGCTTTCAGCAGAACACGGAAGTCGTTGAGTGGATCCACAGAAAATAACTCGTTTCTTGTCAGCCATGATCAGGGGTTACTGTAACTGCACAGTGACTCTGCTCCAAAGACGACAGACATCATTTACCATGCTTTCCAAAAGACGAGCCTTGCGGCAAGAATGGATAGTTCGATGCATATGGGGGGGGGGGGGAGGGGGAGGGGGGGCAATAGTGAATACGAAAACTACGTGTCTTCAGTTCATTTTCGGCCTGAGGATTATGAACGAGATCTGAGAACCGAACTTCTATGGTTACTTCAAGAAAGAAGCTACCATCCACAGAACTCCCCAGCATTAACATTCCAAGTATCATGTGTAAGGAACCAGGAATGCAAGCGGATAGTTAATAAGACAGTACGTGACCAAAAGTCAAAACAATTATAACTCAAAAATTACCTTAAAATAAATTAACTCACATAAGTGTAATGCATTTCTACGTGGTACGTCATTACTGTCCGACAGTGAATCTGTCGTTACATGGTGTAAGAAAACGTTGTTCAGATTGATTACCATTGATACTGAATATTACAGCTTATTATATCGTCGAAATAACCGTTATCTTCTTCGTTTTCAGAAAAGGTGTTAACTATTTCACCGTAAGATTATGATACTACTTGTGACTGGACTCTTACACCCGCACACGGTGAGTCGTAGGGGCTGTGTAGTGAAGCAAGTCGTCGGATTTATTGAATACCCACATAGGGAATTTCCACAAGATGTAGAGCTCAAAGATGGACACCTGTGTATATTACTCACATTCTTAAAACTACAACGGGAGTTCTAGAAACATGAAAACTACTTCACTACGAAAAAGACAACCACTACAACAATAACGGCTGAAATTAACCCCAAGTATATAATTTACAAGCATTTATAAACGCTACCGGCTTCAAAGACTGGAACACTTGCATTGGTGTCTCACCTGTGGGGTAGGGGTAACATCTTTGTTTCATAATCAAAACGCTTTCTGTCCTGTGTTCGAAACACGTAACAGCTTAATTTTTGATTAATAATCATCATGCGTCCGAAAACTTCCGGCATAACAAGTCACCCTCATTCTGCCAGCCTTGTCAAAGAGGGCTAAGTATCAGACAGAGATTCGAGCACTCTATTGCATTTGGGGTGGGAAACTGCTCCTGAAGGAGAGAGACTCGGCCATGATCAACGGCATGAGTATGCAGAAGACAATGGAAACCACTGCATTGAGAACATATATAGCGTGTATGCACAGGACAAGTGGCCAGTAACTGAACAAGTGTCGTGATGATTTCTCCATCGGCGAAAGCTTCCGGAATAGACCCCCATTTGGATCTCCGGGAGGGTACTGCCAAAGGGGAGATGACCATGAGAAGAACACTGAATAATCAACGAAAGGATAGCGTTCTACGAGTCATGGCACGGATTATCAGGAGCTTCAACGTAGTAGGGAAGCCAGATAATCTTAAAAGGGAAATGCAAAGGCTCAATGAAGATATACTAGTGGTAAGTAAATTAACGTGGAAAGACGACCAGAATTTCTGGCCAGATGACTATAGGGTAATATCAACAGCAGCAGAAAATGGTATGCCGGCAGTGTAATCCGTTATGAATAGGAAGGTAGGGCAGAGAGTGTGTTACTGTGAACAGTTCAGTGATAGAGTTGTTCTTATCAGAATCGACAGAAAACCAAGACTGACAACAATAGTTTAGGTATACATGCCGACGTCGCACGGTGAAGATGAGATAGAGGTGGGATATGCGGATACTGGAAGAGAGTTTCAGTTTGTAAAGAGAGATGAAAATCCGTCTTAGGGGACTGGAATGTAGTTGTAGTGTGAGGAGTAGAAGGAAAGGTTACAGGAGAATATGGGCCTGAGGCAAGGAATGAGAGAGCAGAAAAACTAATTGATTCTGTAATAAATTTCAACTAGTAATAACGAATACAATCACAAGGAGAGGAAGTATACTAGAAGAAAGCCCGGGTGATACGGGAAAATTTCAGTTAGATTTCGTCACGGTCATACAGAGATAACGAAAACAGATGCTGGATTGTTGGGCGTACCCAGAATCGGATATAGACTCACAATGTAGTAGTGATGAAGAATAGGCTGAAGTTTAAGAGATTAGTTAGGAAGAATCAAATGCAAAGAAGTGGGGTAAGTACTTAGGAATGACTGGATACGCTTGACTTTCTCTAAGGCTGTAGATACAGCAAAAAGGAATAGCTCCGTAGGCAGTATAGTTGCAGAGGAATGGACATGTCTAAAAAGGCCTATCACAGAAGTTAGAAAGAAAAACATAGGTACGAAGAAGGTAATTGCGAAAGAACCATAAGTAACAGAAGAAATACATCAGCTGATTGATGAAAGAAGGAAGTACAAAAACGTTCCGGGAAATTCAGCAATACAGAAATACAAGTCGCTGAGGAATGAAATAAACAGGATGGGCAGGAAGCTAAGACGAAATGACTGCAAGAAAAATGTGAAGAAACCGAAAAAGAAATTATAGTCGGTGACTCAGCATATAGGAAAAGAAAAACAGCCTCCCGTGAAATTAAAATCAAGGGTGGTAACATTAAGACTGCAATTGGAATTCCATTGTTAAATGCAGAGGAGAGAGTGTATGGGTGGAAAGAGTATTTTGGAGACCTCTATGATGGGGCAGGTTTTTCTGATGTGACAGAAGAAACGGGTGTCGATTTAGAAGAGATAGACTATCGAGTATTAGAACTTAAGAGAGCTTTGGAGGTTTTAAGATCAAATAAGGCATAGGGGATCGACAACATTTCGTTAGAGTTTCTAAAATCATTAGCGGAAGTGGCAACAAAACGACTATTCACGTTGGTGTTCAGAATGTATGAGTCCGGCAGTATACGGTCTGACTTTCGGAAAAATATCATCCAAACATTTCCAAAGACTGCAAGTATTGACAAGTGCGAGAATTATCGCACAGTCAGCTTAACAGCACATACATTCAATAATGCGTCCAGTAATATACAGAGGAATGGAAAAGGAAATGCAGATGTGTTAGAGGACGATCAGTGTGGCCTTAGGAAAGGTAAAGGCACCAGAGATGCAATTCTCACGCTGTGATTGTTAATGGAAGCAAGACTAAAGAAATATCCAGACGCGTTCACAGGATTTGTTTACCTAAAAAACGTTCGACAATGTAAAATGGTACACGTTCGAAATCTTGAGAAAAATAGGGGAAAGCTATAGGGGGAGACGGGTAATATGCAATATGTATGTTGCTCATGCTCGTCATGTGCCTGGACTCTTGGCAGCGCTTGAGTTCAGCCAGGCGTTCGATCAGGTTGATTACAACTACCTGCAAGAGGTACTCCTCAATATGGAATGCCCTGATACTGACGTCGATGTCGTAATGTCTCCCCTTCGTGGGGCTATGTCCCGTGTACTTTACAAAGGTCGTCTGACTCCTCCCATCCTGACCCATCGTTTAGTGTGTCAATGCTGCCCGCCTGTGCACTGTAGTATGTTATCGTGAACGAACGGTTGCTCTGAGGACTCCGTCAATGCCTGTCTCGGTGGCCATGTATTCCGCTGCACTGCTTATGTTGACGGTGTCGTCATCCTTCCTCGTAGAAGTGCATAGGTCGGGAGGTCACTGGCGTGGGTTACCATCTATGGCGAAGATTCTGGTAGCTGTCTTAACGTCAGTAAATCGAGCGTCATGGCAATAGATGCGGGGCTTCCTGCGGACAGAGCTGCTCCATGTAGCTACTACTGTCCAATACTTAGGACTCGATTTCGTAAGTGATCTCCGGAGAACGACAGACCTCAACTGGCGGTGCTTACTGCCTCAACTACGAGCTGGGATGCTAGATCGTCGTTTACGAACCCTCGATTGTCTGCAACGGACACATTATGTAAATGTATATTTGGCATCATGTATCCCCTACGCCACCGTCCACGGCCCGCCTCATACAGGGGGCATTGGGTTCATATGTTTGCCACATCTTGCTGTTCAACATAAGGTACGAAATCCCCAATAAGGTACGAAACCTCACCCTGTCGCCGTGCAGGGGCGGTTCACAATTGTATCATGTCCCTGACAGAGTGACAGTCCTTTTCGTTTCCTCCCAGATAGTGCTGCGGCCATGTTGTCCCAAGTGCCTTACCATCTTGTTGGTGGCAGTCGTTGCAACACGCTCTCCCCCAGCCCCTGTCCAGTTTTCGGACGCCCCACTGCCCTTGTTTTACTTTCATCATTTTTTCCTCGCACTGAATTATATCCGTACTGCGACACTGCCAATGCAGCTGACGTCCACGAAGGTGATCTATGACTTTCTCCAGCAGCACAGTTCACAGAATATGGTTGAGTGGGGCATCGCCTCGTCGACTAGCGTGTCGTCTGGCTACCGGTGTGCACTTCTTATCATGTCGCTGACGCCGAGTCTGCGTGTTACATTTCGGTCAATGGAAAGCAAGTATGTCTCACATGTCTTCACGGAATTCACACTGCACACATACCGTCTCATGTCGCCGGTGATGTTTTGGACATGGACAGGCGCCGGCGATGTGCGGTTCGGCGATATGTGTCTGGTTCTTGGTGCAACGGATGCTGAACCTAACAACCCAGACGGTTTCACAACTGATGTCGCCTCGTCTGCTGCTCTTACCGGACACGGGATACTTCCCATAAATGAAGTGGATTTGTGGACACGTACTACATTACTTGTTTCGCTGACTGCGAGAAAAATGTCGTTAATTTTTGGTACTTCTTCAGTGAACGTTATTTTGCTGTTGTCCGCAATCCCAAATATACTCAGTTTTTCTCCAGTTTCCTTTGGAATGTCTTTCTCAACCTGCTCCAGAGTTCGGTTATTCGTGCAATGACGTTGATCCACGTCTTTTTTTTCTCTTAGGACCATGATCATCGGAATGTTGTTCTCCAAAGCCTGTGCCCCGATGGTGTCACGAGTTTAGCGCCCTCTCGTCCCTCCTCCTCACGAAGCCGGTTTCCGGGTGTTCTCGTTGGCATTAATAATGATTAAAAGATAAAATAAAGAAACTTAACAAATAGATATATCATTGATGTTCTTTGTACCTCTACTCCACGTTCCCTGCACTTTCCTTCCTAGACTCCTAAGGGGGTGGGGGGGGGGTGTCTAGGTAGCGGAACATGGTGGACAGTCCTCGGGTTGTGACCCTTGCCCACTGTGCCGCCAACTCTCCCTTTGGGCGCCAGGATAGTTCCTCAGGAAACGAGAAAGAAAGTGAAAGCAGAGCATTCTCCTGGCAAGAAGGAGGCCTGGGGTCGAATCCAGATCTGTCTTAATTCACAAAACTTACTATGTAAAATAGCTTTCGAGTTTATGTACAAGTACATTTTAGTTTCATCATATCACATGAAGTGGACAAATTGTTTTAATTCTTCCAAAAAACCACAAGTTAAATTACATGCCCTTCAGAAGAAGATGGGTTTATTTCAAGTGGAAATGGAACGTCATAGATAATTTCAACGAAGAAAAATAAGTTACTCAAGGAAAACTGCAGACAACGAAGAAAAAAATAATAATTGTGAAAAAGAAGTTGGAAGTGAAGAAAAAAGCATTGTTGATAAGACCTACGCCTGACATGCCGAATGTTGTATGTTTGAATGCTTATGAGTCCCCGAATTTATATTTTTATTTTCTGTCGAAATAGACTATTGTACTGGTTTACGAAACAATTTTTTTTTTCGTTTTTGTCTTTCTTCGATTGTTTTTTTGTGGTGAGTTTCCATAGAAACTTTAAATCACTAACACCTATTATCTTAGATATAACCGGGAAGTAAAATCCCAATTTTCATAAATTTAGCTTTAAAAATTTTTGAATAAAACTTTTCATCCCCTATTTCACACTCTTAGAGGTCGATTTCAAAAACAGTTAAACACGTATTTTTTCTATTTCTAACGCATAAGCCAATATAGATTCTAATAGCTGTAGCTTTGAAAATGCTTTAGAATGAAAAAATTTCACGAAACATTTCAGTCTCTGTTCATCTACTCATCTAACATCTACATGGATACTCCGCAAATCACACTTAAGTGCCTGTAAGAGGATTCATTGAACCACCTTCACAATAATTCTCTATTATTCAGATTTTGAACAGCGCCTGCAAAAAAAAGAAGACCTATATCTTTCCGTCCGTTCTCCGATTTCCCTTGTTTTATTATGATGATCGTTTCTCCCTAAGTAGTTCGGCGTCAACACAATAACTTTGCTGATTGAAATTTCGTGAGAAGATTTCACCACAACGAAAAAAGCCTTTGTTTTAATGGCGCCCATACGAAACCCTGTATCGTATCAGTGACACTCCCATTTCCTCCATTAATCCTATCTGGTAAAGATCCCAATCCGCACAGCAGTACTCCAAAAGAGGACCGACAGGCG
Organism: Schistocerca piceifrons; assembly: GCF_021461385.2. Classification (NCBI taxonomy): domain Eukaryota; kingdom Metazoa; phylum Arthropoda; class Insecta; order Orthoptera; family Acrididae; genus Schistocerca; species Schistocerca piceifrons. The sequence goes on along the minus strand of NC_060140.1, from coordinate 767,866,937 downwards.
TAGTGTAGGCAGTCTCTTTACTAGATCTGTTGCATTTCCTAAGTGTTCTGCCAATAAAACACAGTCTTTGGTTCGCCTTCACCACAACATTTTAAATTTGTTCTTTCAATTTAAGTTATTCATAGTTGTAGTTCCAAGGTATTTAGTTGAATTTACGTCCTCTAGATCTGACTGATTTATCGTGTAACTGAAGTTTAAAGTGTTCCTTTTAGCCTTAATTTGGATAACTTCATACTTTTCGTTATTTATGTTCAGTTGCCAATTTTCATACCGTACAGATATCTTTTCTAAATTGTTTTGCAGTCTTTTGTGATTTTCTGATGACTTTGCTAACCGATAAACGACATAATCATCTGCAAACAACCTTAGACGACTGCTGAGATTGCCTCTTAAATTGTTTATACAGATAAGGAATAGCAGAGGGCTTGTAACAATACCTTGGGGAAGCCCAGAAATCAACTCTACTTCATTGTACGACTTTCCATCATTTGCTACGAATTGTTACCTCTCTGATAGGAAATCCCGAATCCAGCCACGTAACTGAGACGATATTCCATAAGCAGGAAATTTGACTACAAACCGCTTTTGAGGCACAGTGTCCTAATTCTTCCGGAAATCTAGAAACGCGGAATCAGTTTGAAATTCCTTGTAATGGCACTCGCCATTTCATGTGAATAAAGAGCTAGTTGTGTTTTCTAAATCCATTTTGACTACGTGTTAATAGATCGTGCTCTTCAAGGTAATTCGTAATGTTCGAACACAGTATGTGTTCCAAATACGTGCTACTTATCGACTTTCATGATATGGACCTCGAATTTAGTGAGTTACTCCTTCTACCTTTCTTGAATACTGGTGTGACCTCTGCAACTTTCCAGTCCTTTGGTACGGATGTTTGGTCCAGCGAGTGCTTGTATATCATTGTCAAGAGTGGAGCTATTGCATGAGCACACTCTGAAAGGAACCTAACTGCTACACAGTCTGGTCCGGAGGATTTGATTTTATTAAGTTATTTAAACTGCTTTACTGCTCAGAAGATCTACTTCTAAGTCAGTCACATTCGAAGCTGTTCTTGACTAGAATTCTGCAATATTTACTTCGACTTTTTGGTGAAGGGATTTCGGAAGGCTGTGTTTAGTAACTCTGCTTTAGAAGCACTATCATCGATAGTATTTCGACTGCTGTCACACAGAGAAGACATTGACTGTGTATTGCTTCTAGCATATCATACATCTCTTTGGATTTTTTGCAAGGTTGCGAGACAGAGTTTCGTTGTGGGAACTATTATAAGTATCTCGTAGTGAAGTCCACGACTAATATTGAACCTCTGTAAAAGATCGTCAATCTTGAAGTTTTACCGTTCGTTTGAATTTGGCATGCGTTTTTTCTATCTTTCTGCAACAGTGTTGTCACTCGTTACGTGTACCAAGGCGGATGGCTCCGTTGTATTAAGTTCTCTCAGGGGATGAAAATTGCAAAAACACTTAAACATGTACTTTTTTTAATTTCAACCGAGAAGTCAAATACTAGCTTTCATAGATATCTTTAAAATACTTTAGTAGTTCTTTAACAGCGATCTGTTTTCAGAAAAAGTTTCACTCACTATTTCACCCCCGTAGTGGCTGAATTTCCCAAAGTGCTAAAACACGTTTTCTTTGTCTTTACTTCTGACTGAGAACCAAATGACAATTTGCGTTGTTTTAGCTTCAAAACTGCCTTAATAGCGACATCATTTCAAAAAACGTTTCATTCCCCATTTCACCCCCTTAGCAATGGAATTTCGAACAGTACCCTCTGAAACTATACCTACAGTACGAGGACTACACCTTCTGTCATTAGCGGTTTGGCTGAGCATTGATGAGTCAGTCAATCTGTCTGACCCTATTTCACCACTTAGAGGGTGAATATCCGAAAAAGTGCAACACGTATCTCTTCATTTCTAACACAGAAGATAAATACGAATTTTCGTAGATTTAGCTTTGAAATTGCTTTTACATTGGAATATTTTCATATTTCAACCCTGTCCCCATCTTAGGGTTTGAATATCCAAAAACAGTAAGATGCGTGTTATTTTATTTATAACAGCGAAGCGAAATACAAATTGTCATAGACTTAGCTTCAAAAGTGTTTCCATAATGAACTGTTCCCATCTGCTGTTTTACACCCATGTGGTTTGATTACAAAATCAGTGAAACACGTATTTTTTTTATTTCTAACCGAGAATCGAAATTCAAATTTTCATACGTTTACCTTCCAAAACGATTTATAATGAAGTAATTCCATAAAACGTTTCATCCCCTATTTTTCCTGCTCAGGAGTTGAAATTCCAACTAAATGTAAAAAATATTTTTTTAATTGTAACTGAGAAGTCAAATAACAATTTTCATGTGTGTGCCTTTAACAAAGCATTTGGGATTCTTTAATAATGATTTATTTTGAGATAAAGTTGCTCCTACTATTTCTCCCACATAGGGGTTAAATATCCAAAAATGCTTGAACGTGTCCTTCGTTATTTCTGACCGAGAAACCAAATACCAATTTTATAACTATAGCTTCAAAGATGCCTGATTAGCGACAACTTCATAAACACCTTTCACCCATATTTCACTCCCTTAGGAGTGCCTTTACGAAAAATCCATTCTTAGACTGTGCCTACAGTTTAATACCAACACCATTTCGAAATTTCAAGTCTTGGTTGGGCATGATGAGTTAGTGAGTAATCAGTAGGTCGGGATATTGCTTTTCATATATAGAATTTTTTAAGTTCAGGTTCAACCGCCAGAGTGTGCAACCTTGAAGAATCTTGCGCAGATCATTCTGCAAATCGATGCCATCTTCTGGCATTGCACATTCCTTAAAGACAACCACGTCATCCTCTAATTGTCTTAAGGAGATATTGGCACTTTCAACTACATCTGCTTTTTTACTGAAATACTTGTATTCCATCATTCTAACTGGTGACTGAATGGTTAGGTAGGTGTTAAGCCGATTTCGATTTAAGAAATTTCGACTGTAAATGCTCAGCACTGTTTAAAAATTGGATAATATGCATTACCTGTTCTACGAAAACAGAATCATCTACCAATAGCAGATGAATAGTTCGCGTACATGCTACAATACATGCAAGATGAACTTAAAATGAATAAACCTCAGTCGACGGAGCATTGCGTCTTGATATATTTTTCATTAAAAAGTTCGTGCATTAACTACAGATACCTCTCCACCCAAAGTTAACGTTTCGTCCACATTTATGTTCTAGAATAACATCTAATAAACATAAATTAAGAAATTATAGTAGAACTGCACCTAAGATATTAGTCCCATCAAAAAAATTTTTCATTTATTTTCAGTGTTCTTCTTGAGAGATCACGTTTCATTCTTTTCAGTATTATAGTGCAATGACCATATCTTTGCACAGCACAATTTAAAGAATAATCTGCTCACATACTTATTCTAACCGGTTATCTTTGTAACTAAACCGCTTGTCAGCTTCTCTCTATCTAAGTGGGTCTTCCTAAAACTGCCTACCAAAACATCTCAAAGAAGATGACTATACACACCAGTTCCTATCTTAAACAGTGCAAAACGTTGACTATAATGAATTGTAGGAAGACTTAATACGGTTTCCTCTGCACTTTCTACAACTAACTGTTACTATAAAGTGGATTGTCGCCCTCTATGTAACCTGACCAACGAAATAAATGCGCAACTGAACGTAACAAAGAAATTCCGACCCTAAACTATATTTTCACTTACCTCGTGTCTCGACAAACGTTTTTGCAGATTTTTCGAAAGCAGCACACAGCATACAGCAGCAAAGAAACGTTAAGAACTACGACTGAAAATTTCGTACCATAAAGGGTAATGTCATGAAATATATTTAAGGCATTTGTGACCGGTATCCGCCGCTTGGTGCAAGTCTTTTGAGTTGACGCCGCTTTTGCGACTTGTGCGTCGATGATGATGAAACGATGATAAGAACAACATACACCCCGAGTCACGAATACAGAAACTCCCCGACCCGGCCTCAATTTAAGCCTCGGCCGCGAGATCGAGTGTCAGCTATGCTAACCACAATACGATGAGGTTGTGACGAAGTGAAACATGCGCGTCCGCACATAATAAACTGAATGAAAATTCGGAATTTGGACTGGTAAGAAATGACTAGCGACTAAATTCAAATGAAACTCTATATTAATTAGAAATCCTAGTAATACTTCAACAATCATCTGATGTTTACAATAGTATTTACATTACATGAGTGTAACAAATAACACTAAGCAAGTATTACCTTATCTTGTTATCAGAGCAGTCCGTACAACAATTCTCTTTCGGAACTTCGTTCCTACAAACTCAGTAACACAAAACAGGACTACGCACTTACCTCAATCTCTCAAAAATCCAGAAAAACTGACAAATAATCCCCTTAGCTTCTCCCTCCATAAATGCATCGGAAATAGTCATACTCCAGTTTCATATAACATTTACGAAGAATGTTTCCCCACCATTTTTCAAACGGCGTCTGCCACTCGTCACTGCTCAACTTCGGATGCGTGTAACCCTGCTAGTGCTTTCAGGCAGAGGGGCTGTTGCTACAGCTACACAAAGATTTCGTAGCAATAGCCACAGCTTTCTCAGCTACATGGTTTTGCTCTGTCTGTGGTATGCAAATCGATATTTAAGTAAGAAACAGAATTTACACAGAGGCCAAAATAATACGCATAGCTCAGATCTTGTGACAGGTAATTATTATTCAAAAAAGCAAAACTACTTTAACTTTATGCAAAGAAAAGCAAGAATCCCTCTACAGGCATATCATTACCTTCAAACCTAAACGTTCGTTCTCCATAGATGTCTAGTAATGTCATTTAGTGATAAACTGTACACTCTGTGAATCTTCTTACAAAATAATTTTTGTCCTTTTAGATATCATTCATTACACAAGAATTAATTCAGGTACTTAATTTTTGATAAGCTGTTCAGTATTTTAGTCTACACTTTACAAAATATTCACAAATTACATGAGGTATACTTAAATAGTCAAATACCATCAAGTACTTTCCGATTCTTCGTCAGTTTATAATACACAGCTCAAAAACAGCGATTTCCACTTTCTGTTACTTATCACAGATTTGGAAGAGCATATAATATGTTATTACACATAAATCATTAGCGACAGTCCGCCTCCATATCATGCGTTCACGCTTCGCACGCCTGTTCCCGACTCTATCGTAACGCTGCGAGAGTTTCCATGTTTGTCCAACGTCATGTGAGTCGTTGTGACCGTTGCATCGTTGTTAGTCTCTCGGCACCTCGTGTTTGTGATTCCATTTTGGCACGGCGTTATCTTGCCGTGATGTCGTCCATGGCTCCCAGGAACATTCCATGCACAGGTAGCGTCGAAACGGGCACGCGTCATGTGCAGGCAAGTTCGTTAGAAATTCATGATTGGCTTGTAGATACGATCAAGGCCACTCCCGAATAGTTTCACAAGGCGTAGTTGTATTGGCTGAGCACTATGGGACTTAACATCTCAAGTCATCAGTACCCTAGAACTTAGAACTACTTAAACCTAACTAACCTAAGGACATCACACACATCCATGCCCGAGGCAGGATTCGAACCTCCGACCGTAGCAAGTTTACTCCGGCGAACGTGGACGTACAATATACGAATGTTATGATATTTAAAATTCCGCCAGAAATTGATGACAGTTTTCTCAAGGCTGTCCTGCTTCCGTTTGGGTATATACCGGAAAATATAGCGGAAACGGTGGTCCACTCAGCATCGTTTACTAGTTTATAGCGGAGTTCGATCCGTGGGTATGGTGGTCAAACGGAACATTCCCTCTCATTTTCTGGTGAATGGATACCGGGTACATACAATTTACGCAGGACAAGAAGAGACCAGTTTCATGTGTAATGAGAATTGACACCTCCGTACAAATTTCCCGCGTGGTATCACGGTATTAATATCGAATTTTGAACAACTAACTTTAGTGATCTGGCTCCACAACTGCCAGCCATGTGCGTAAGCAACGTCTCTGAAGGGCAAGCAGACCCACTGCTTGGTGGTCCTAGAGCCGTTTCACCGTTAGTCTCGCGTCGGGACTTAGCCACTGTGCCTTCCGCACTGTTAGCACCTCCACTTCAAAACAAGTGTAGACGGACCCAAGATGGTGAGGAGCCCGATGATTCCTCTTCGCTTCTCCGCTTATAACACTATTGTCCGTTACTGCTATACGATAACCTTAAAGTTGGAGTCGGGTCGTGAAATAAAATTATCTTATTAAAGCAATTATGGTATAAAGCAACAGCGCAGTCTTACCCTCTGAGAGGAATTTTGCTATGTTGACATAACGGAGGTGGCTTATCGGAAGTGAAAGTCAGAGTTATGTAAATATTTAAACATTAACAAACAATAATTTGCCTATCCACTGTGTCCAAATGATAATAGCAACGGTCGCCAGGCTAATAAGGCATAAGAATGAGTAACAATCTTATTTAAGAAACTGAAAAAAAGTAACTTCTATGGGCAATCACAGGCTATAATTGGTCACACGAGAGTGAAATGAACTCTGGCACCTGCATATGTTCACGTTAAAGAAACAGCGAACAGTTATAAGGGAGCATGGCTATTTGCATAATGGTAACAGAAAATGGCATATACTTTTGCCTTCAAGGCTTAGTCAACTGAATGGTCTCAATAATATTACTACCAATATTCACTGCAGAATCATAAAGTAGGCATAAGATTAATATTACTTTTCAAACATTTTCCTATGTGACAAAAAATTGTAAATGTAGTTCACTGCAAAATTATAAACTGATCATAGGTTAAGTCTCTCTCAGCTAAATATCTTTTTATTTAGAATGAACACTAAATGGCATTCACTAACAGATTACTTCTCACTGTCTTTCGGATAAAAAAATTACTGTTTTCATAGATAGTGGTCTTTCTATTAATTGTTACTTATCATGAGCATAAAGGATAAACTGTGGATCATATTACGCTATTAATATGCACTTACAATACACAAGAGGAACCCAATATTGTACAGAATTTAACTTCAATGTTGTTGTTGTGGTCTTCAGTCCTGAGACTGGTTTGATGCAGCTCTCCATGCTACTCTATCCTGTGCAAGCTTTTTCATCTCCCAGTACCTACTGCAACCTACATCCTTCTGAATCTGCTTAGTGTATTCATCTCTTGGTCTCCCCCTACGATTTTTACCCTCCACGCTGCCCTCCAATACTAAATTGGTGATCCCTTGATGCCTCAGAACATGTCCTACCAACCGATCCCTTCTTCTGGTCAAGTTGTGCCACAAATTTCTCTTCTCCCCAATTCTATTCAATACTTCCTCATTAGTTATGTGATCTACCCATCTAATCTTCAGCATTCTTCTGTAGCACCACATTTCGAAAGCTTCTATTCTCTTCTTGTCCAAACTATTTATCGTCCATGTTTCACTTCCATACATGGCTACACTCCATACGAATACTTTCAGAAATGACTTCCTGACACTTAAATCAATACTGGATGTTAACAAATTTCTCTTCTTCAGAAACGCTTTCCTTGCCATTGCCAGCCTACATTTTATATCCTCTCTACTTCGACCATCATCAGTTATTTTACAACCCAAATAGCAAAACTCCTTTACTACTTTAAGTGCCTCATTTCCTAATCTAATTCCAACAGCATCACCTGACTTAATTAGACTACATTCCATTATCCTTGTTTTGCTTTTGTTGATGTTCATCTTATATCCTCCTTTCAAGACACTGTCCATTCCATTCAACTGCTCTTCCAAGTCCTTTGCTGTCTCTGACAGAAATACAATGTCATCGGCGAACCTCAAAGTTTTTATTTCTTCTCCATGAATTTTAATACCTACTACGAATTTTTCTTTTGTTTCCTTTACTGCTTGCTCAATATACAGATTGAACAACATCGGGGACAGGCTACAACCCTGTCTTACTCCCTTCCCAACCACTGCTTCCCTTTCATGTCCCTCGACTCTTATAACTGCCATCTGGTTTCTGTACAAATTGTAAATAGCCTTTCGCTCCCTGTATTTTACCCCTGCCACCTTTAGAATTTGAAGAGAGTATTCCAGTCAACATTGTCAAAAGCTTTCTCTAAGTCTACAAATGCTAGAAAGGTAGGTTTGCCTTTCCTTAATCTTTCTTCTAAGATAAGTCGTAAGGTCAGTATTGCCTCACGTGTTCCAGTGTTTCTACGGAATCCAAACTGATCTTCCCCGAGGTTGGCTTCTACTAGTTTTTCCATTCGTCTGTAAAGAATTCATGTTAGTATTTTGCAGCTGTGGCTTATTAAACTGATTGTTCGGTAATTTTCACATCTGTCAACACCTGCTTTCTTTGGGATTGGAATTATTATATTCTTCTTGAAGTCTGCTTAACTTCAATAGCAAGAGTAATTAAAACTTTCTGTAATTAAGTAACTTGGTGCATTTCAACCACTTTCAATGGAGGGGGGCCCTTAATCTTGACCACTGTAGCAGAGCAAACTAAACACTCTTTCATTACATCACTGAAACAAGCACTTAGCAAGCATGAACATATAACTCTCAACAGTAGCAGTTCTGGACTTTTACTGCATTGAAACACAAAACTGAGATGTTTGTAAGATCCTTTCAACAAATAATATTAAATTTAGCACACAGTATTGCCGTGTTAATTTTAATGTGCTTTCAATGAAGGACACTCGGTAATCACTTTAGCATGGGAAGGACCATAAGTGGAAATGTGACAGAGGGATAAAATATCAAGGTAGGTATAAGAGTTCGAGTATAAGTTACATTATATTTGCGCACACTAAAACATCCAATGAGCTGATCCTTCACTTTACATATTTACAATTCTTGGTTCCTTGATAGTGATTGCGCAACGTGGTGGATTTGCAGGTAGAACAGCTCGACTCATTTCTTGGTGGCGATTATAGATATTATAGATACGAATTTCAGAATAGTTCCAGCTCTTCATCTATCCATCCGAGGCATTGGAAAGCGTCAGGAAAAGCCTCTCTCAGAACCAGAACAACATACAACTTTTACATGGGCAGTTCACAGTTTGGTAGCTCGTCCCCGACTGACTCTTTGTTCCACATTTCTACCCATGCCAACTAAATTTGGCGCGCGCTACACGTTCCGTTCCCGAGGGTAACCACAACAACTTTTACATACGAAATAACTAAGAACCCTAAGTGAAGGTCAGCAGTTTTCATAACAGCAAACAAACATTTTAAATAAAATAGAACATTTGCATATATTGACATTTCTACAAAAAATAATTTAAACAAAATTCCAAATATACACAGTAAATCTTGTCTCCCAAATGAGACAAAGAATTTAAGTGATAGATACACTACATTGCATAGAATCACACCATGACATCAAAGTTTTTACAAAGGAAAGAGCTAACACTTTTGTGCTATTATTGCAAATCAAACAGTATTTACAATATATTAATGATAGAAGGTAGAACAGACAAAATAGAAAAAATTATGTCAGTGCAGCTATGGAGCTCAGATGTTACACGCTCTACTGAAAAAATATCGGTGGAGGAGACCTCTCCCCTCCCCATGTCTAGACCGGATAATGACGTGTCCGTTGCTATTCAAGAAAGCGTCCAGCACTCCCACCAATCTGACTCACAAGCCCGAAACCACCTCTTTGGAATCACATGAGGATAAACCTGTTCCGGAGCTTCGTACTATATCTACTGACTTGCCAGCTGAGCCCCACCCTTCTTCTGCGCCCCTGGAGGGGGAAAGCGTGCCACAAACCGCTGTTGATGGAACCCCGATCGGTCCAAATGTGCCAGTGGTACGTGTGGTACTTGTAAAAGACGTACCGTCAGTTTCCGATTCCGTTGATTCCCAGGAGCCGCACTTCCCACCTGTATCCGATACTGAATTTCCGCAGGATCCTCCCATTTTGCCCGATGCGGCAGTCGTCTTCTCGCACAGCCGCAACAAACAATGTTTTCAACCGAAGCGCGGGACATCGCGGAAAAATACAAAAGAGAAGAAGAGTGGAAGCGAGCGATCCACCTCTTTATATTCAGATTCAACCGTTCACTCGGCCATGGAATGTTAACGGTCATTTGCAAGTAATCAACTACAAAGTTTTGGTAATCGATAGATGTTTGGTTATAGCTCTCTTACCTTGACTGTGAACAGAATTTGTTCCGAGCTTAGAGTTGCGCCGATGCGACAGTTTACACTGACATGGACTAGACTAATGTCCGAAGTAGTGCTGGAGAGAACTGGCACCATGAATCCTGTAGCGCTGTCCATAAATCCGTAAGAGTGCTAGAGGGTGCAGACCTCTTCTGAGCAGCACATTGTAATGCATCTCAGATATGGCAAACAATGTTCATGTCTGGGGAGTCTGGTGGGCAGCGGAACTGTTCAAACTCAGAAAAGTGTTAGTGGAGACACTCTTTAGTAATTCTGGACGTGTGGAGTGTCGCATTGTCCTGTTGGAATTGCGCAACTACATCGGAATGCACAATGGACATGAATGGATTCAGGTGGTCAGAAGTCGGTGCTTGGAACTGAGTGTACCATAATAAACACATCAGTTACGTTGAGAGCAAGTAGTGAAACATTTTTGTACCAGGTAAGCTGAAATTTATTTGTTCTTGTTAAATAAATTCTGTGTTAAAACATTGATAGACATCTGTTTCTAAAGCAATTGTGCAAGGAACTTTTCCCTTTAGGGCGTGTATTAAGGTCTTTATTGGGACTTCTGTATGACTCTTACGCATGTTGTGATCCTTAGTTAACTCATTTCTGGTGTCAGTTCCATCACTGTATTAAAAATTTGGTTTGACTATCTTTATTGCCCCCCCCCACTCCCACCCCATGAAACGACCGTCATCGGAGGAATTAATGAGGCCAGAACTAGACGAAGCTTGCCTTTTGTAACAATCGATCATCACGAAAGCTTTGTACACGAAACGTAGAAAACACACAATATAAGATAATTAAACACTCAAATGCAGATGCGCCATTTGTAATGTGCCCTTCCAGTTAAACAGATTTTTGAATGTTGATGTAAATGAGTGAGGAGATTAAATTGAGGAAGTGATGCGTGACTATGGAAACACAATTAAGAATTTTAATGCCAGTAATGCCAGTAAGGGCTTTGTTTGAAATGAGTCTTTAAAATAATATCGCACTTAATGATGATAATCTTGAGCGAAGGGAAGTTCTAGAACTGATCTGGTAGTATGCAATTGAAGCTATTGCAATGGCGGCTACTCAATGGCATCACCATATTAACAGACTTCATGCACGCTTTCCAACATTTATTGCTGCAAATATACGTTTAGAAAGCAGGTTAGGACAAGGAAATGATTAATGTATTACGTAGTTACCAGTTGTATCTCATTAAATTTGTACGTATTATAAAGTATAAAACAACCAGTGAAACCTCCTTCGGTCTAACGTGCAGTCAGGAAGGGCCTCCCCCCCTCCCCCCCCCCCACACACACACTAAAGAAACAGTAGCCAATGCTGTTGTTCCAGCATTTCTCCTCTAAACAAAATACAAATGACAAGATGACGCAGAATCCTCTGAAGCTACATATATATCTAATTATCTTATCTTTGTATTTGGAAGCTGTCAACATTTCTCAGAAATTTTTAATTATATTTTCTGATGGGGCTCAGAATCATGCTCCAAAATATACAGTGGTAAGGAAAATACCAGTATGACAAACTGAATTCACTTCGTTTTGTTATTCAGACATTACGAAACACTTTCGCCATCTACCCCGAATAATGGATAGGTTCTGAAGTAGGGTACGAATCACTACAAGATAATACTTTGAAGAGAGAATTCGCAGTTGGTTCCTGAGATTCTATACCACCTTCTCTAAGCTGCTTCATAAACAGTTGATTTTCTAGCCGCTTCAGTTTTGATGACTGCCTCCATCACCGTCGTCAGGGCCAAGTCTGACCGTCGTGAAAGTGGCGAGGATCCCACTTTTATACCCAGACGACCGCATCTAATTGTCTGGATGACTTCATGGAGACAACTTGGAAGTGGTGTGTATCAAGTTGGTGCCCTCTTGTTCCTAGATTTTTGTATACATTCTGAGCCCACACTTGCCTGCAGCGCTATCCCACTCTTTAGACAAAAACGGTGAGAAGTCTTCCTCTGTGCTCCTTGTATTAAGTACATATTTCAGTGCATTGCTAAAGGCATAGCCTGTGTATTTGGACGTATTCTGCTTTCGACCACTTCCTTGATTACAGAGTCCCAACAGTTCCCAGAGTAGCAAGTTTTGTAGGCCTCTTGGAACAAACCCATGTGTTTATTTAACAGGATGTGTTCATCCACTAATGACTCACATCCGAGGGTAGGAACCCCCTATTCTGCTCAGGTATCACTACCCTGGCCGCTTTTAATTTAGGAATCTCGATAATGAAAAATTTCCAGCTGTCGGTATCTACATCGTCACGATTGCTGGAAGTCCTAACTGCACATCATCACCTTCGCAGGCAGTTACCACTTCTGCTGCTCTACAGTCTTTGCTGCCACTCCTCAATCCCATCATCGTCTTCACTGTCAATCATCACCGTAGCTGCCAGTCCTCACTGCCAGTCATAATTTTTCAAAAATGGCTCTGAGCACTCCGGACATAACATCTGAGGTCATCAGTCCCCTAGAACTCAGAACTACTTAAACCCAACTAACTTAAGGACATCTCACACATCCATGCCCGAGGCAGGATTCGAACCTGCGACCATAGCAGTCGCGCGGTTCCAGACTGAAGCGCCTAGAACCGCTCGGAGTCATAGTTTTTGCTGGTGGTCTTCGCTATTAGTTATCGCTTTGTAAGCCACACCTTACCCTCGCTGCTGGTCATCACTAGCGATTCCCAGCAATCATCTTCGCTGTTAGGTTTCGTCTCCATCATTCAGTCACAATAATTTCATCGCCGACTCATCACCAAATCTGCTGACAGTATCAGCTCACATTTATGACATCCATAATTATCTATTCGCACCTGTGCTTCATTCCTACCTCGTCTTACTCCTTTAGTCCCTACTCGCTGTCCCCTCCTCTTTACCCACCTTTCCCCGTTACTCAGATGATACCACATGTCTTAACACTCTCGCACATTACATCCCCAGACTAAATTGACAACTCTCTTGCAGACGACACCACTTGCAGCTCCATTAAACCTGCCGCCGCCACCATCACTACATCCAACACCAAAGCTAGAACTGCACCAGCCAGCAGCGACATTGGCTCTTATCACTATTCCACTGCTATCACTGTGGCTCTAGAAGTGGGAACACTAGGCACACATAAACTAACATCAACCAAACCATACCAACCTCTCATATGTCACAGCAGCGACTGCATCAGCCACATCTCCATCAGACTCAACCCCACCAGCTCCAGGTAAGAAAAATAGGAAAAGCCATGTGAAATCCCACATATTTCGTCATTCGTTGTTCGACATAATTCACTTTACTTAACAACAACATTATCATTACAATCTTAAAATTTATTAAAGGAATCAGAATTCTCACCAAAACTTGAACAGGTTCAATTAATTAAGAGCAGGGCCTGAAAACTGGAAGTACACAGTTCCCAAAAACAAGAAAAGTTACACCAACTGGACGTGGCTGCAACTAGATTCATCAAACAGTTTTATCACCCAAATGAATGACAGTAACAGCCATTAAATGCTCTATTTGCAAGCTTAGATAACCGTTACACAAATGGACAACATTCATCCAAATACAGGAATGGTCACAAACCACACCACTAATTGTTATTATTGGAAGACCATATAGCAATGTATAACCTTTCATTAAAAATCTCTTGAGCAAGAAAACAAACGGTCTATCCAAACAATTAAACTAGAGACGCATAAAATTTAAGTATGAATGCCCACCAGTAAACTCTACCCAACCATTAACAGAAACTTTTAATATATAAAAATTGCCAAATTCGCGGTATTGTGGAGGTACACTATGTAATCAAAAATATCCCTACACACCCAAAAACATACATTTTTCATGTTAGGTGCATTGTGCTGCCACCTACTGCCAAGCACTCCATATCAGTAACCTCAGCAGTCAATAGACATTGTGAATGAACAGAACGGAGCGCTCCGCGAAGTCACGGACTTCGAACTTTGTCAGCCGATTGGGTATCACTTGTGTCATACGTATGTACGCGAGATTTCCATACACCTAAACATCCATAGGTCCACTGTTTCCGATATGATAGTGAAGTAGAAACGTGAAGGGACACGTACGGCATAAAAGCGTACAGGCCGACCTAGTCTGGTGACTGACAGAGACCGTTGACAGTAGAAGAGGGTCGTAACGTGTAATAGGCAGACATCAATCCAGACCATCAAACAGGAATTCCTAAATGCTTGAGACCCACTGCAAGTGCTATGACAGTTAGACAGGAGGTGAGTAAACTTGGATATCATGGTCGAGCGTCTGCTCATAAGCCACGCATCACGCCGGTAAATACCAAATTACGCCTCACTTGGTGTAAGGAGCGTAACCATTGGACGACTGAACAGTGGAAAAACGTTGGTGGAGTGACGAATCAAGGCATACAACGTGGCGATCCGATAGCAGGGTGAGCGTATGGCGAATGCCCAGTGAACGTCATCAGCCAGCGTGTGTAGTGCGAACAGTAAAATTCGGAGGCGGTGCTGTTGTCGTGTGGTCGTGTTTTTCATGGAGAGGGCCTGCACCCCTTTTTGCTTTGTGTGGCAGTATCACAGCACTGGCCTACATTGATGTTTTAAGTACGTTCTTGCTTCCCATTGTTGAAGAGCAATTCGGAGATGGTGACTGCATCCTTCAACACGATCGAGCACCTGTTCATTATGCACGCCCTCGGTGTGGTTATACGATAATAACTGCCGGTATTGGACTGGCCTGCGTAGAGTCCTGACCTGAATCCTATAGAACACCTTTGGGATGTTTTGTAACCCCGACTTCGTGCCAGGCCTCACCGTCCGACATCGATATCTCTCCTCAGTGCAGCACTCCGTTGAGAATGGGCTGCCACTCGCCAAGAAACCTTCCCGTACCTGATTGACCGTATGCTTGCGAGAGTGGAACCTGTTTTCAAGGTAAGGCTGGACCAATACCACACTGAATTCCCGCAGTACGGATGGCGGGTGCCACGATCTTGTAAGTCACTTTCAGCCAGGTGTCCGGATACTTTTGATCACATATTGAACATGCAACTGAAATGTACTTCCAACTAGTGCACGCCAGCAGAAACGTTGATACAACCCTTAATAAATACACAATAGCCCACAATTCAATATAAGTTGGAAGTACAAGCACAAACTTTGACACACCCTGTAAAATTAATAGAGTTGGCCAAAATTCAAAGTAAGCTGAGAGCTTCAACAGATGGCTGTCAAGGCCAGCAAGGAACGAGCAGCCAAATTTCACAAGTGTAGTTGCTAATGACTTAGGATGAAGGAAAGGTTCGGCAGTTTATATTGATAAGTAACCGGTCTTAAACTAACACGCCGATAGGTAGTAAACATGGTGCAAAGTTTAAACGAATAGTTACAGAGGTAAAATGAGGAAAAGCCTCGAGCTTGGAAAATATAAATTAACCTCCCACTCTGCCGTTGCACGCATCGATCAGCTATAGTTAACTTGAGTTACCACGGAAGCGACTAGTAGGGATGGAAGGCTGCAGGTCAACCCAGATGCCTTGCGACGATGGAAACACCGCTGCGCCAAAAATCAAACATGACTTTGTTCTGGGCACAGGGAACAGGAACGCGTCGTTTGCTGCCCAAGCTACCCCGCCAGTACACATCAAAAGGGGAACAGTTATCTCCGCACATGAGGTTTCACACAACAATGGCCAATGAGTGAAAGAAACTACGGACTAATGGCACAAGCGGGTACCAACAGAGGTTAAATTTAGCGTTCCATAAAATTACTATTATTCAGAAGAGAAATTATTAGCGCTTGCTAATGCAATAACTCAAGCCCACACATGTGCCAAGATTGACTTGCCTCCCACACAGATCATGTTATAATTGATTTCCTTCACGGGACTTATAACAGGGAATACTCTTACACTTATACAGGGTGAGTCACCTAACGTTACCGCTGGATATATTTCATAAACCACATCAAATACTGACGAACCGATTCCACAGACCGAACGTGAGGAGAGGGGCTAGTGTAATTGGTTAATACCAACCAAAAAAAAAATGCACGGAAGTATGTTTTTAACACAAACTTACGTTTTTTTAAATGGAACCCCGTTAGTTTTGTTAGCACATCTGAACATATAAACAAATACTTAATCAGTGCCGTTTGTTGCATTGTAAAATGTTAATTACATCCGGAGATATTGTAACCTAAATTTGACGCTTGAGTAGCACTCCTCCGCTGTTCGATCGTGTGTATCGGAGAGCACCGAATTACGTAGGGATCCAAAGGAACGGTGATGGACCTTAGGTACAGAAGAGACTGCAACAGCACATTACGCCCACATGCTAACACCTTTTCATTGGTCTTTTTCACTGACGCACATGTACATTACCATGAGGGGTGAGGTACACGTACACACGTGGTTTCCCTTTTCAATTACGCAGTGGAAAAGAGTGTGTCCCGACATGTCAGGCCAATAGATGTTGTATGTGGTGGCCATCATTTGCTGCACACAATTGCAATCTCTGGCGCAATGAATGTCGTACACGCCGCAGGCTGCCACAATACGTAGATTCATATCCTCTGGTGTTGTAGGCACATCACGGTACACATTCTCCTTTAATGTACCCCACAGAAAGAAGTCCATAGGTGTAAGATCAGGAGAATCGGCTGGCCAATTTATGCGTCCTCCACGTCGTATGAAACGCCCGTCGAAAATCCTGTCAAAGGTCAGCCTAGTGTTAATTTCGGAATGTGCAGGTGCACCATCATGCTGATACCACATACGTCGACCCGATTCCAGTGGAACAATTTCGAGCAACGTTGGCAGATCATTCTGTAGAAACGCGATGTATGTTGCAGCCGTCTGGGCCCCTGCAATGAATTGAGGACCAATGAGGTGGTCGCCAATGATTCCGCACCATACATTTGCAGTCCACGGTCGCTGTCGCTCTACCTGTCTGAGCCAGCGAGGATTGTCCACGGACCAGTAATGCATATTCCGTAGATTCACTGCCCAGTGGTTTGCGAAACCCGCTTCATCGGTAAACAGGTAGAACTGCAACGCATTCTCTGTTAATGCCCATTGACAGAATTGCAGTCGATGATTAAAGTCATCACCATGTAATTGCTGATGTAGCGACACATGAAACGGGTGAATGCGGTGACGATGCAGTATGCGCATGACACTACTTTGACTCAGTCCACCGGTTCTCGCAATGTCCCGTATACTCATGTGTGGGTTCATGGCAACAGCAGCTAACACACCAACTGCACCCGCTTCTCCTGTGACGGGCCTGTTACGGACCCGTTTGCGTGCTACGACCATACCTGTTGCATACAGTTGGCGGTAGATGTCTTGCAATGTGCGGCACGTTGGATGCTCTCTGTCCGGGTACCGTTCTGCATACACCCTGCAGGCTTCAGGTGCATTTCGTCGACACTCGCCATAGATGGGTATCATCTCTGTCTTTTCAGAGTTCGAATACACCATGGTCACAGTTCGTACAACACTACACTATCACAGAAGGGCTGTTAACACGGTGTACTACAGTTGGTCTGCGTGCGGAGACGAATGCAGAATAACAATAGCAGCAAGCGCTACATGCGGACACTGCGACAGCTAGACCAAACCACAACAGTGCACTACAGCCACACTCGTAAACACGGTCGTCATCATAAACATGTCCCTGCAGATGCTGCTCGCCGACCGTGGCCCTTGTTTATTACAACGCGCAACTGAACGTCGGAGGTTTCAAGAGTCAACTTTAGGTTACAATACCTCCGGATGTAATTAACATTTTACAATGCAACAAGCGGCACTGATTACGAATGTGTTTATATGTTCTTATGTGCTAGCAAAACTAACGTTGTTCCATTTAAAAAAAACGTAGGTTTGTGTTAAAAAACATACTTCCGTGCATTTTTTTATAGTTTGTATTAACCAATTACACTAGCCCCTCTCCTCACGTTCGGTCTGTGGAATCGGTTCGTCAGTATTTGATGTGGTTTACGAAATATGTCCAGCGGTAACGTTGGGTGACTCACCCTGTATACACAAAATATGTCCTGGAACATAAATTCCAACACTGAACGATGGATATGCTTTCAGTCACTCGTAGGTGCGTTAATATAATACGTCCAATTCTATAAAACACAGACAAGGCCTTACAACAGGAAGTGCTCAAAAATGAGAAAAAAGTTTAACTCCACTCAAAAGTGAAGAGAAGTGACATGCAGGATTCCAGCAACGGTCTTATTGACACGGTCTTATTGCCTCCAATGCATTCAGGCGATCGTCGGGGTGATGTAAACTTTAATCTTGAAGAGTAAGCCGAGAAGTTGCCGATCAGTTTTCACGCGATGTCCGTAAGTCTTCATACCGCGCGTCAGTACCAGTCCCTAAGCGAGCCGTCCAGACGTGCCCCTGACCGATTTAACCTTAACGTGGCTTCTCGACACCCAGGTGGGACTGCCGGAATCCCACAAAAGCCACAATTTGCCAGCCACGTGCCCTCCAAACAATTCACTTTCCAGGCCGCGACAAACCAACAACAAACATACTGCGACGAATGATTTTAGCTTGCCGTCACGATCGGTGTCATACCGCAAATAGTAGAGCCACTAAAGCTCTGTACTCTGCAGTCAATATACCCCCACAACCTACGCTCAAACGTTCGCTGAAACCCAACCAGTACAGATACCCCTACTAACTTTGACACCAAAAAACACCCTTTCCAGCTCTACAAATTAGAAACTATACGGTCCAATTCCATCCCCATCTCTTCCAACACATTCTTTCGTCCTATCATATGCTGATAGCCCGTTCCTCAAACTTAAAACACTATCCAAACTCGAGCTTGAAAAACACTTGCCCCCTATAAGATTCCTAAGTCATCACGGCCTGTGATCCTAATTGTGAAACCCACTTACCACGAAGACTGCCTTCCATCACCTTTGGTCCCTATGCATCTCTCCATCTGTTTAGTCCACCATGACTTTGACAACACTAAACCCCCACTCCCCACTGACTCCCACTGCTGCTGTGGCCAGGTGGGATGACCATGAGGTTGCATGGGGTAGGAAAGTAGGAGCTAAATTCCACTCCTGAATACGAAAAGCCCATTGAGTTCATCACCATTCTCGTCCTACATTCTTCATCCATGCTCTTTATGAAGATCCCTCAACCATAGGTCACCTTTTCCAGAATAGAGCCTTAATCTGTCATTGTAAGTGCAAAGAAGGAGCCCCCCCCCCCCTATTCCAAACCTACCGCTGCCACAAATGGCTCATCTACAATGATCATGTAATTACAGAAAGCAAAGATCCTCCAACTAAGCCACAGTCAAAAGCCACCCACCTGTACCAACACTGTGTCACCATTCAGTCCCCAGCCATTAGTAACATTTACTCCCCTTATTTCTATGAGTGTACAGCAAACGACTTGCCACCAAAGTTGAACTCTCCAATTCTGCCTTATCGGTACACCGCTCCAACCAAACAACTCCCTACATCCTACCTGTCAAGCCGAAGACAACATCCACTTCATCACAGTTGTCCTTCAAGAACCCTGGCAGGCAATTGTATATCTAATTAAGAATGACACTACGACTTATTCGCAAGAGCATTCCCACTTCCTCTTTTCCTAAATAGACCCTGCCGCCTAGTACATTCCCACTCAACCTTGAAATCTCACTCCACCCAATCACATGTTCGAAATATTCCCCTTATCCACGACTACAATCTCATCTCTCTATCCTCAACATCCATACCCCCCCCCCCCTCCATGATCCAGTCCAACAGATAACCATTGTCATCAAGCAGAAACGAAAACAGCATCTCTTGAAACACGTCTTCTCTCAGCACTTTGGCAAGCGTTCCTACCGTAGCAGCATCATCGTATTATTTTTCCACACTACTTGGTACCCAGGAGCAGACACAGACTCAGATCACAATATACGAGTGATGAAGAGAACGCTGAAGTTTAAGACATTAGCCAGGAAGAAACAATGCCCAAAGAAGTGGGATACGGAAGTGCTAAGGAATGACGAGATAGGGTTGAAGTTCTCTAAGGCTATAGACACAGCAAAAAGGCATATCTCAGTAGGCAGTACAGTTGAAGAGGAATGTGCATCTCTAAAAAGGGTCATCACAGATGTTAGAAAGAGAAACATAGGTACAAACAAGGTAACTGCGAAGAAACCATGGATAACACAAGAAATATTTCAATTGATCGATGAATGGAGGAAGTACAATAATGTTCCGGGAAACTCAGGAATACAGAAATACAAATCGCTGATAAATGAAATAAATAGGTGGTAAAATGAAACAAAGACGAAATGGCTGCAGGAAATATGTCCAGACATCGGAAAAGGACAGACTCAGCATACAGGAAAGTGAAAACAACCTTAGCTGACATTAAAATCAAGAGTGATAACATTAAGGGGGCAACGGGAATTTCCCTGTTACGTGGAGAGGAGAGAGCGGATAGATGGGATGAATACACTGAAAGCCTCTGTGAAGGGCAAGATTTGTCTGACCTGTTAGAAGAAACCGGAGTCGATTTAGAAGAGCTAGAGGATCCAGTATTAGAATTTAAGAGATCTTTGGAGATTTAAAATACAATAAGGCAGAAGGGATGGATAACATTCCATCAGAATTTCTACAACCATTGTGGGAGGTGGCAACAAAAGAGCTAATCACGCTGGTGTGTAGAATGTGTGAGTCTGGCGACATACCATCTTTCGGAAAATCATCATCCACACAATTCCGAAGACGGCAAGAGCTGACAAGTGCGAGAATTATCGCACAATCAGCTTAACAGCTCATGCAGCGAAGCTGCTTACAAGAATAATATACAGAAGAACGGAAAAGAAAATTCAGGATGCGCTAGATGACGATTAGTTAGGCTTTAGGAAAGGTTAAGGCACGAGAGAGGCAATTCCCACGTTGTGGTTAATAATGGAAGCAAGACTAAAGGAAAATCAAGACACGTTCATAGGATATGCCGACATAGAAAAAGGGTTCGACACTGTAAAATGGTTAAAGATGTTCGAAATTCTGAGAAATATGGGGGTAAGCTATAGGAGAGACGGGTCATATACAATAAGTACAACAGCCAAGAGGGAATAATAAAAGGGGACGACCAAGAACGAAGTGCTCGTATTCAAAAGGGAGTAAGACAAGGCTGTAGCCTTTCACCCCTATTGTTCAATCTGTTTGTGGAGGAGGCAATGATGGAAACAGAAAAGAGGTTCAGGAACGGAATTAAAATTCAAGGTGAAAGGAATACGATTCGCTGATGACATTGCTATCCTGAGTAAAAGTGAAGAAGAATTACATGTTTTGCAAAACGGAGTGATCAGTCTAATGAGTACAGTGTATGGATTAAGGGTAAATCGAAGAAAGACGAAGGTAATGAGGAGTAGTAGAAATGAGAACAGCGAGAAACTCAACATCAGGTTTGATGGTCACGAAGAAGATGAAGTTTAGGGATTTTGGTACCTAGGCAGTTAAATAATCAGTGACGGAGCCAGGAGGACATCAAAAACCAACTAGCAATGGCAAAAAGGGTATTCCTGGACAGGAGAAGTCTACTAATATCAAATATCGGCCTTAATTTGAGGAAGAAATTTCAGAGAATGTGCGTCTGGAGTAAAGCATTGCATGGTAGTGAAACATGGACAGTGGGAAAACTCGAACACAAGAGAATCGAAGCATTTGAGATGTGGTGCTGCAGACGAATGTTGAAAATTAGGTAGTCTGATAGGTTAGGCATGAGGACGTTCTGTGTAGAATCGGAGAGGAAAGGAAATAGTGGGAAACACTGAAAACGAGAAGGAACAGGATGATATGACATCTGTTAAGACATGAGGGAATTACGTCCACGGTACTAGAGGGAGCTGTAGAGGGCTAAAGCTGTAGAGAAAGACAGAGATTGGAATACATGCAGCAAATATTTGAGAACGTAGGTTGCAAATGCTACTCTGAAATGAAGAGGTTAGCACAGGAGAGGAATTCGTGCCGGGTCGCATCAAACCAGTCAGAAGACTTGCGCCCCCCCCCCCCCCCCCAAAAAAAAAACTGCAATTGATTCACCTTTCTGTGATTATTAAGAATATTGTTACGTTTTTAAAGCTGTAGTCAGAACAGCATCAACATCCAACATCGCCGCTTCCATCCCGTCCCTCTCAGTGGAATGAAATTACAATACAGAAAAAGATATACCACTCAAATTTCAAAACCCATGTATCCAGCAGGATGACGTAGACGTTAAATGAAGCGATTATAGACGGGCCCACATAGCTATTGCAACACTCGCTACGAATATTGTAACTTCCTGGAACTTTCAGGCTGAGATTATCTTTAACAGTTAGCAGCATTTCTTAATTTTTTCTGGGTGGCCAGAGGCATGGTCTGGTTCATTGTCTGTTTAAGGCTCTGTCTAACTAGTTGTGACGTAGCAAAATAGGAAGCACGTTAAATTTGGTTTCCTTTAAAGCGTTGACCTAGTATCACAGACAGAACGCCTGTTCCTTCTGAACACTGGCGTCAGATGGTTAACATTGCAAATGTGTAGTACTTGTCCGGAATACTGCTACTTTTGTGTTTTAAGGTGTTGGGCATAGCTCTGTTCTGAGCTGGTGGGTGAAGCTACATGTCTGAATGCTTCGGTCTCCTTTACACAGATGGCCCAAGTCATCTATCTAATATCCGTTCGACCAACACATCAAGAGAAGGTTACTTCCTGTCCTTCTCCACCTCTTATGTTAAGAGGTATTCTGTTAGAATAGTCGTAAAACCGATGCACTGACTCGCTACCGTGTGGTCAATTTACAAATGCATCGTCAAAATATCAGAAGAATCAGATTGGTTGCTCATTGTTGAAACTTCTCCATGGAAGTTTTACTTACGGTTGGTGATGGGAACGTACCAGTGTGGTTCCATTGGTCATTATATAACAGTTTTCGATGTCGCAAAAAGTAATTGCTCATCAGAGTGAGCCGAAATAACTGCAAAACTTCAGACGGGGAAATGAGCAGCCAATGGCCTTAATGTGTCTTCCACTGCCACTTATAGACAGAGCGACCGCCTTGAGGCTGATCATGACTTCATTCGGACCTGTTCTCTTCCGATTTATGATATTAACAAACGTTTATGAGTTCTTTGAATTATGTCTGCAGTGGCTGACAATATGTATCAGTAATTTACACTGATGGAGAAAATCGCAACTCCTAAAAATAATTAGAGTAATGAAATTTCTGGAATATATCTGAACAAGTAAAATATTTAAGCGTTGGCATTGCAAGATCACATGTTAATGTAAGCGCAAGTTTAGCCATTGCACAAGTGTAACACTAGTACATTAATAACCGGTGTAACTGCCAGAACGTTGAATTCAAGTAGCATAGCTGCATGCATTGTTTTTGTACAAGGCTACATGTCGACATTTGGGTGTCCGATAACAACAGATGTATGTGGGCGAGCTCCATCCTGTTTGCAAACACCACATGGAACGCTGTTCATGAATGGCAGCGCAATGGGTCGAATCACGAGAACGACGTACAAACTAGCAGTGAGAGCGCGTTGGAGAACCATGATGCGGCTGCTCTTGTCATACAATATCTCATCCCAGACCAGGCGTACGCCAAATGTGTCTTAGCATACAGACATATTGGTTCCAAGCCCCCAACTGGCCTCCTTCAAACCAACACACGACCGTCACTGGCACCAAGGCAATAACAGCTTTCATCGGGAAACAGAACAGACCTAAACCCTGCCCTCTGATGAACTTTTCGCTTGACACCACTGATGCCGCCACTGGTGGTGTTTGGGAGTCAGTGGAAAGCACGCTGCTGGGCGTCTGACTCGGAGTGATCGTTGGAGTAAACGATTTGTAAGAGTTCACTGTGTCACTGTGGTGGCAATAGCAGCTCAAATTGCTGCTGCAGATGCAGTACGATGCACCAGAGCCATTCGCCAAACACGATTATCTTCTCTCTCTCTCTGTACTGCTATGTGGCCATCCGGAGCTCGGACTTCTTACGACCATACATTCTCATGACCAACGCCACCGTCAATCGCGTACAGTGGCTAGATTCCTACCATGTCTTTCTGCAGTACCGCTGAAGGACTATTCAGTTTCTCTTAGTCGTGTTACAGGTCCTTGTTCAAATTCAGTGAAGTGTTAATAATGGCATCTTTGTTGCCTTAAATACATTCTTGACTAACGTCAACTCACCAGAACAATGGTAAGTAACACCCACGACCGTTACATAGTGTATTTAAAGCATACCTAACTTGCATCCTCATAATGGCGGTACTAGGGGCACTCTTGTACGACTAGCATGAAATTGAATACACACCATCTTTCAGATGTAGAGACACGCTTAAGAACTTTTGTATGCGTCTCACAACTCCATCTAAGTGCCATTATTTTTTCCCGTCATTGTAGTAACTATACTTTGCTAGTACGAATATAGACAGTGAAAAGCGTTAACGATCTGTCTCAATCGTGCGCCATCATTGCGAACTTTAGTTAGGTCATACCATGGGTGGCCGAGGAATTTTGGCCTTGAATTCTTCACAAGTTCATCAGAGAGGTCAGAGTTCTTTAATGATTCAAATGGCTCTAAGCACTATGGGACTTAACAGCTGAGGTCATCAGTCCCCTACACTTAGAACTAAGTAAACCTAACTAACCTAAGGACATCACCTAAATCCATGCCCGAGGCAGGATTCGGACCTGCGACCGTAGCATCCGGGTGGTTCCGGACTGAAGCGCCTAGAACCGTTCGGCCACCGCGGCCGGCAGAGTTCTTTAATGCTCCTGAGTAGAGGGGCCAGGAGAATTCTGCCCAAAATCACTCAGCATCTATCAGCACATTTTGATCGCTGTCATATTACGGCTTAGCATGCCATATTGAAAACCAGATGACACTTGGCAAGGAAGGGAAGGAGGGAAGGGCAGTGGTGAGGAAGCGTGAAGCGTGGAGGGGGGGGGGGGAAGAGGGGAGGTCATCCAATATGCTCCATCCGCCAACCAGCCTCCCCCCCCCTCCCCTACCACAACATTGCTCTCATCCATAAGCAATCATTCGAATTCTGTGCACTGCGGTGAAACCACTAGCATGTGGCGTGGTCTGACTGCCATGTCGCATCGTATCCAATGAGAAACATTAAAAAAGCGTACTCTTATAATTGAGACGTATAAACACATAGGGGTTATAATTAAACTTAGAAAATTTTAAATACATTGCCTGGAATCCACAGAATTTTGTACATTATCAATAATTTGTCACTTTAAATCATGTTCCTCGATGCGTGGTGTGGAAAGAGGGGCAGTATTATCGCTGTTGTTTGATCCAGTGTTAGCGAACATCAATCGTACATTGATTTCCTGCTAAAATGCACTGTCTTTTTATCATCGGCAGTGAAATACCATACTCC
Source organism: Schistocerca piceifrons (assembly GCF_021461385.2). NCBI lineage: Eukaryota > Metazoa > Arthropoda > Insecta > Orthoptera > Acrididae > Schistocerca > Schistocerca piceifrons. The sequence continues at coordinate 767,841,284 of NC_060140.1, read as the reverse complement.
AGCCACACAGAGAAGTGAAGTAACGAAATTATATTTGCATAACAGATTTGTTGTCAGTGTATATTAGAAGATACTCATGCTTCCCTGCTATTCACGTAACCGAGATATATGCAATAAATGCAAATGAGATGTGTACATACATCCAAGACTGGTTTATTTTCGAACACCCTTGCAATATAATTGAATATATGTCTGTGTTTCCAACAGCGCTAGCCAAGACGAGACGAGAACACACTGACTCCCAAATTCATTCGTCCGAACGTAGCTCATTGAATATAACAAGAACAATCATAAAAATGTACCTGGGTGCTGAGGACCTTGCTGTTTAGCTCCAACTACAAATCAGCAACGTCGTCAAAAAATAGCTAGGAAGTGAACAGTAAGTATTTCCCTAAATCAGTTGGTACCTATATTTCGGAATAAAATGCCATTTGAGTTCAGACGTAGCTTTAATTTGTGTAAAAATCATCTCCCAACTGATGTCAAACAAGTATTCGTCTACAAAGAAAGATCCAAGGTAAGAACCCACACTCGTACACGCTCCTCTCCTTTTCTCACGCAGTCGTGTTTCATCCACTGTAGTTAATAGTTCCCTCTCTCTTTTCATACCCACTCTTAGAACAAGGCTCGAAAACGTTATGAAATTACGAAATACACTCCTGGAAATGGAAAAAATAACACATTGACACCGGTGTGTCAGACCCACCATACTTGCTCCGGACACTGCGAGAGGGTGTACAAGCAATGATCACACGCACGGCACAGCGGACACACCAGGAACCGCGGTGTTGGCCGTCGAATGGCGCTAGCTGCGCAGCATTTGTGCACCGCCGCCGTCAGTGTCAGCCAGTTTGCCGTGGCATACGGAGCTCCATCGCAGTCTTTAACACTGGTAGCATGCCGCGACAGCGTGGACGTGAACCGTATGTGCAGTTGACGGACTTTGAGCGAGGGCGTATAGTGGGCATATGGGAGGCCGGGTGGACGTACCGCCGAATTGCTCAACACGTGGGGCGTGAGGTCTCCACAGTACATCGACGTTGTCGCCAGTGGTCGGCGGAAGGTGCACGTGCCCGTCGACCTGGGATCGGACCGCAGCGACGCACGGGTGCACTCCAAGACCGTAGGATCCTACGCAGTGCCGTAGGGGACCGCACCGCCACTTCCCAGCAAATTAGGGACACTGTTGCTCCTGGGGTATCGGCGAGGACCATTCACAACCGTCTCCATGAAGCTGGGCTACGGTCCCGCACACCGTTAGGCCGTCTTCCGCTCACGCCCCAACATCGTGCAGCCCGCCTCCAGTGGTGTCACGACAGGCGTGAATGGAGGGACGAATGGAGACGTGTCGTCTTCAGCGATGAGAGTCGCTTCTGCCTTGGTGCCAATGATGGTCGTATGCGTGTTTGGCGCCGTGCAGGTGAGCGCCACAATCAGGACTGCATACGACCGAGGCACACAGGGCCAACACCCGGCATCATGGTGTGGGGAGCGATCTCCTACACTGGCCGTACACCACTGGTGATCGTCGAGGGGACATTGAATAGTGCACGGTACATCCAAACCGTCATCGAACCCATCGTTCTACCATTCCTAGACCGGCAAGGGAACTTGCTGTTCCAACAGGACAATGCACGTCCGCATGTGTCCCGTGCCACCCAACGTGCTCTAGAAGGTGTAAGTCAACTACCCCTGACCAGCAAGATCTCCGGATCTGTCCCCCATTGAGCATGTTTGGGACTGGATGAAGCGTCGTCTCACGCGGTCTGCACGTCCAGCACGAACGCTGGTCCAACTGAGGCGCCAGGTGGAAATGGCATGGCAAGCCGTTCCACAGGACTACATCCAGCATCTCTACGATCGTCTCCATGGGAGAATAGCAGCCTGCATTGCTGCGAAAGGTGGATATACACTGTACTAGTGCCGACATTGTGCGTGCTCTGTTGCCTGTGTCAATGTGCCTGTGGTTCTGTGAGTGTGATCATGTGATGTATCTGACCCCAGGAATGTGTCAATAAAGTTTCCCCTTCCTGGGACAATGAATTCACGGTGTTCTTATTTCAATTTCCAGGAGTGTAACAGAGAGGAACCTGAAACATCACGTTGGTCCGAAAAGGTAAATATTTTCAAGAAATCATTGGCAGACCTACCTGTACAGTGAAGACTGTAATATGCAGGATTAATCAGAACAAAGCATACGAAAACGAAGCACGAAGCGATCTTCCTGCAGTTCTATGCGAGATGGGAAAACAACAGCTACTTAGAGAAGTCAAGAAAAATCTAAAACCTGGTATTGCAGTTGAAATACATATCGGAAAGCCTGTCTCGGCACAGACAATAAGGAATGTGCTTTATGAACCTGGGTATGGAAGCTGAACAGCCCACAGAAAATCGTACAGTAATAAAACCAACAAAAGAAGGAGGGATGCATTGGAAAGAGAACGTAATTGCGATGGGTTTCGTTTTTGAAAGGAGATTGTGTTTACTGGCAAGTGTCGATCGGAGTTGTTTAAGTCAAATGGGCGAGTAACAGGACGGACCAAAAAGAACTATGAACATAACAGCCTTAGGTGGGCATGGAGAACGTTGTGTTCTCGTTTGGGGCTGTGTGAGTGCTAATGGTGTAGGGGGTTTCTCTTTTTATTGATGGAAATATGGACCACAAGGTTTAAATAAGTATCCTAAAAAGCATCTGTCCTGAAGCGTCAATAATATGGGTCTTCCCGAGGATTCAATTTACATATAAGGTAATGATTTAAATCGTATTGTTCTAGTTGCAAGGCTGTGTCTGTTGTACACTCCATGCTCTATACCGACACCACCAAAATCGCTAGATATGAATGTAATACAGAATTCGTGGAATGTACAAGACAAAAGACATGGTGATACATCAATTTCCAATACAAACGATAGTTCTACTACAGGAATAGCATAAAATTACAATGTAATAAACGGAACCTCAACTGAAATGTAGGTGAATTAGAATGCAAGAGATTATAAAGAGGACAGGAGGGAGTACTAAATAAAGTATAGGACTAAATACAGCTGAAGCCGTTTATTAATATCTAAGATGAGTATTTAATGATGGTTACTCTTGATGTAAATCACAATACAACCTCAAATCAAAGGCAATAACAACTCTCCACGAAGTCTTCAATGAGAACTATGAGACCAAGTCACACAAGATTGTTTAGAGACTGCATTTCTTATAATCGACTCTTAAAGTAATACAAAACATAGTCGAAAAGACAGACCATATTAGGAATAACATCTCGCATCATTTTATAATATCGAAGGCTTCAAGAAGTTGACAAATCCTATGAATGCCCGTTTATTCCATCATCAAGCAGCGCGTCAGAACTACCTCTCTGCTACCTGTGCCTTTCCTGAAGAAAAATTGATCATCTAACTGATCAGCTTTTCCATTCTCCTGCGTATTTTTCCTTTTACGTTTTTCTTGCCAGCAGCTTCGATGCAAGAACCGAAAGTACGACAGTTAATCCATTGTTATCTTCACGTTTGTGTGGATGATAATAAAGCCAAAGACACCAGTTTCCACCTTAATTGACTTTCGAATCGTCATAGGCACCGGCAAACGCTCTCTCTGTTAATAACTTCCCTAAATCCTCAATATAACCTCCCATTCCTTCATTATATCAGAACGTTCCTCTCCCACATGTAGGTATATATACTCTTTCCATCCATCCACACATTCATGCACTCTCTCCTCTAGTGTAACAGCGGAATTCCTCTTGCACTCTTAACGTACAAGTCTTGCTTGATACTACACTTCCATAGGCTAAAACTGTCTTTTTGACAGCCATTTCCCATCTTATCATCGCTTTTTTTTTTTTTGCTTCTCTACATTTCCCATTTATTTCATTCCTAACTTATATAGTAATTTAGTGGTCATTTTTGTACTTTCTTCTTTCGTCGATCAGTTGAAGGCTTTCTTCTGTTAACCAAGGTTTAACGACAATTACCTTTCTTGTATCTACTTCCATCTGTCATACTTTCGTCATTCCTCTTTTTAGAAATGTCAGTTCGTCTTCAAATGAACAGCAAACTGTGGTTTAAATGGTTCAAATGGCTCTGAGCACTATGGGACTTAACTTCTCAGGTCATCAGTCCCCTGGAACTTCGAACTACTTAAACCTACCTAACCGAAGGACATAACACATCCATGCTCGAGGCAAGATTCGAACCTGCGACCGTAGCGGTCGCGCGGTTCCGGACTGTAGCGCCTAGAACCGCTCGGCCACCCCGACAGGATGCTAGCTGTGGGATTCGTTGTCACAGTAAAGAAAATCGAACACACCTCATAATACCTCAGTACGCCAGTATTCTACTTCTTTCCACATTGATTATTCATGACCGTTCTCTTAAACTTCTGCCCAATCTTCTTGGCAACTTGTGATCAGAATCTGTATACGCACCTGAGTACACCCTACAACCCTCTATCGGCATCTTTAAGATATTATCCAGCTGGAACCTTCCAGTCCCTGCAGACGTTTCCACATATACCTACCTCCTCCTTCTCCTGTAATTTTAACCGTTTGTTCGCTTTTATTAGCTGCCATTTTTAGCTGCCATTTCTGTCTCCTCTCTTATTCCTACGACCCTACTCTGCCCATGTTCTCCCTTAACTTTGTCTTCAGTTCCCTTCGCGACTTCAGCCTTCAAGTCTCACATGATTATTAGATCCCTGTTTTTCCACTTCTTGGTGTTTCACCAATTCTTAGGAGAAACATCTTATACCAGGTGATAACCTTCGTATATACAACAGAAACTATTCAGTGTATTTCTTTACTCCATGGCCGTACCGATTTATGAAACGGGATCTCGCGTAACACATATTGAATGTAGTCCGTCTAATTTTAGCTTGATATATTAATTGTCCTATTACCGTTGTTAAGCGCGAAGAAGGAATAGTCGTATTATACCTATATGATTCGCATAGAAAGTTGATCGATTATACCGTCGTTGAGCCATGCCAGCTTTGCGGCTATCGATATTGTTCAGAGATGCTACCCTGTCGGAGCAGGTGAGTGGGTCGCCAGGTGGCGCAGCGGTGAGCGGATCGGCAGGTGGTCGTGAGTGAGTTTTTAGTTGGGAGGGGCAGAGAAGACGGTGCGAATACCCGTGAAGGGGAGGTAACCCGGTCGGTGAACAGATGTTTTTGAAAAGGCATGGCGCAGATGACAGTTGTAACGGCTGTGTCTTGAGAAGGTCTGCGCAGCCCAGCAATTGGTGTCCGTTAACGGATGACATTTTATTGGGAGAGTGTAGTGGCGGCCTATTTCTCTGATACTTTTGGACGATTATTTCGCTGGACTGAAAAGGTGACGTCATTCTGTTCATGTGTTTCACTGGTCATGCACCTTCAGCCTCCCGTATTCCAAGTGTACCTCATCTGATTCCAACTGTTAGCGAGTGATGAGCTATGAAAACCTGTTAGTAATTCATGTGTGGTCGAACTCTAGGCAATTTGTTGCACCATTTTGATGGAACTCTTGTTGCTTTTTGTCTAATTGCGTCGGCATTCTGCCTTACCATCCCAGCTGTGGGTCTTGTTGTGTATAATGTCTTAAAACCGAGTGTTTAGATTGTTCCAGACAATCTGGTGGATCGTGTATTATATGATGTACCAAGGTGGTGAGTCGGGTTCTCGCTTGTTCCTGAATCTGACGGAATTGATCGTTTCAGTCGTGTGTGAAGTACAGAGCAAAAGGAGACATGATGTTGAGTGGGGACGGGACGCGAGAAGGGAAATGTGTCCGTGATGGTCTTCCAGGGTGACAACTTAAGGCCGTGGGCACCTCATACTCATCAACTGGCTTGTGATAAATGGCACACGTAAGTAACGCGGGTTCGTTAATGCCAAATGTACAGGCCCTTATCTTCAAAAGTGGTTCCTATTTACAGGAAGGAAATTAAACAAGGCAGTTGTTATACTATATACCTAGTAGAGCCACAAGAGTCAGGTCGCCAACGTTGGATTCCTTGTGACAAGAGTAGTCGATTCGAAGTTTACTAACGTTACAGTAGTGAAAATTTGTGAACAGTGATCAAGAGAGACACGGAAATGGAAACATCTCAGCTCATTACAAGGAGACTGCCACGCCAGAAGAACAAAGATAACCACATCATTTATGAAAAGACTATGTAACATCAGCGTGACCTTATTGTAAAAGTGTTTTTGTATTGTCATTTAGCCTGAAGATGTGGTATTCCCTGGAAACATATCGCTAAATAAGTAAGTAATACAATAGTTAACAAAGTTTGTAACTGGTAGCGGTAATTTACAAAACCTTTACATAATCAAGGTTAATGTTAAAGAATATGTGTAAAAATACAAAACTTTTAGATAGGAGCACCCTGATTTTAAGTATTGGCTGAAGAGCTCTGACAAAGTTGAGAGAAAGCTTACTGTAATATCTGTGATTGCGATTTGGTGTGTGGAATGTCTGAATTGCTGAGACACAAGACAAGTTTTCAAAACATTGAACAGATGATTGTTATATCAAAATGTGAATGCATGTCAACATTTTTGACCACAAATCAGGCTCATATCTCTAAGGGGCTAGAATCAGAGTTAAAAATCTGTGCTTTTATTGCAAAAAATTATACGCCTATTTCATACGACGATTGTTATGTGGCACTAATGCAAAACTTGTTCTGGAGTCGAAATATTTAGAAGGAAAAAAAAAAGGAACAAATATTTTACGTCAAGTCAGATGATTGACATGTAAACAAGGAATTATTGATATGATAAAGGACAACCACTTTATACCATAACAGATGAAACAATAGATATGGCTACGAAAAAACACTTGTCTGTCAATATAACATTCTCACTCATTATTAAATTCTTTGAAAGTTTTACAAAAGAATGGAATGCTGATTTTTTTATGTGATCCATATAACTGACAGGACGGCAAAAGACATCAGTCAAAGAACAAAAGATGTATTTACAAGCTATGAAATACGACTTCTTCACGTCTTCGGATACATATCAGATACAGCGCTGTTCGATTACTTCAAAAGAAACTTCCACTACTTGTTGTTGTATGGTGCTCATGTCATTTAATTCACCTTGCGACGTAACATCCTCCCAAGACTACTTAAAAATTTAAAATAAACGTGCATACTTCTATGTGAGTCCGAAGCAGTTTCGAGATTTTCTAAAGATGAATAAACATAAATTACTGTCTGCTATCACATTAGCTTATGTCGACAGGATACTATCATTATGACGCCCCATAACAATTTTGACCAAGGCAGTGTTTTGGGAACCCCTCAAATACTACTATTCTGTTGTGAACAGGCTTAATAACGCCTTTAAAAACGCGTTGTTACTCTTCATAGTTATGTCCTCTCTGAAATCATAATCTGAATACCTTCGCCCAATCAAATTCATCATAGTTTTACATACGGCTGGAGATGGTTCGGAAGATGTTCCAGGTTTCTCAATGTCACTTCGTCAGAAAAGAGTACCTGAGCTCTATATCTGATTTAAATAGTATTATTAAACTGGATGGTTCTAGAATGAAATTTTCACTCTACAGCGGAGTGTGCGGTGATATAAAACTTCCTGGCCGATTAAAACTGTGTTCTGGACCGAGACTCGAACTCGGGACCTTTCGCTTTCGCGGGCAAGTGCCGCCCACGAAAGGCAAAGGTCCCGAGTTCGAGTCTCGGTCCGGCACACAGTTTTAATCTGCCAGGAAGTTTCAAACTGGATGTTGCTAAAACAGAATTTCACCTAATTAAAGAACATATTTATGTTGGACTGGATTCAGAAGCGTACTGGATGGTTAAAAGACAAAAGCACCAGCTGAAGAAATGAACAAATTTTATGAAAGTCTCCAGGAAATGTGCATCGGAATAACTTTGCAGTTAATGCAAATTTTTTAAATCGGACGAAAAAGATATTGATTTATAGAAATACTTTGATCCTACGTTGCACGAAATGCGGAGAAATATGTGAAAGATGTGGTAAGCCATTTTAATTTTTGATGACGAAAAGTAATATCAGGAACCAATCAACAGAGATGTTAACTTCATTATAAAGTCAAATATTTTGGTGTTGAAAGTGGGAAAGAAGTTAAAAAATTACCAGACGATATTTATTAGAATAGAGTACGAAGTTATTTCTATACGACAACCTAAACGTGGGCATTTCATTTTTACTAGAATTTCCGTCTTGAAATGCTGAGGTAGAAAGATAATTCAGTGTTATCAACACCGAAGAGCAGACAAAGGAAAGTTTTAGTAAAGAAACATTTATAGGATGCTAAACTGGGATTTTTAGCAAACAATTGTTCGCATGTAGAACCAAACAGCTCCATGCTAAATGCAGCAAAAAGGTGAGCGGTTGGAACAAAATTACGATTTTCTTTGTAGCAATAACATCTTACTGTATTCAGGTTTTGTTCGAAAAGGAATTCAAATTATGGGTATAGGATTATTTGTTGCGGCATCAGTTAATTGACTGCGAAGTTGATGTCTCGTACAGGTTCTAACTACACATCTGTGTTTTTACATGCTTCAAAGACCACTGTACATAAAGAGGAGTTTCCGTGTTTTAACATTATGAATAGGCAAGGTTTTCGGATAATTTATTTAGGTAAACCCGTCTGAGCAATTTATCACATGGCCCAGTAGCGGTTAAGAGCTATGCGAGCCTCATTAAAGAGTTTTGTGTATCCAACTTTTAATCCAGACACATTGCGAGTCTGCTTAATGTTGTTTCACTGCCTCCTGTAAAATACCGTCTTACAACAATGCGTATAAGTCCATATATTTTATTTAAATTTTAGATGAATAATTTTGAAAAATCAGGTACTACGTTATCGAACGATTAGGAGTAAAAGTTACGTAAGTGTCTGAAATAGAGTCAGAGAGACGTATGAGAGGAACCGTTGCGATTTTAACGTATAAAGCTCTGCATGCTTTCAGCGTCTACACTGTTTTATCCAATTATAAACAACTGCTTCATTCTTGTACTATTCTTTGATGTACTTTCAATTGTTAAAACAACATTCCATAAAATTTCACACATTTTTGTTTCAGGAAAAACGCTGAACTTATATACTTTTGCCCTGCACACGTCAGAGAATGAAACTAGCACTTCTATTTACAAGTTGCGGTGTAAATGCAATAGAAAGGAATAATTATACACATGTGTAAAACTGCTTTTTAGGAAACGGCTAAGTACTAGCTACGAGACTTCCCAGTCTGTGGCCAGTGCTAAATAGCTACATTTAGAAAACATTTCAAAAGGTAAAATACCTTGTTCACTGAGCTGCTGTGATTTCAGTGACACTGTCTATAAAAATCCCAGTAGTTTAGCATTGGTATTTATCATACCTGAAACCTTCCTGAACGTTTCGAGCAAAAACTATTTAAAAGTGGCTTATTTTGGTTATAAAAATTCAATAAAACACACTTGTGGCAACGTATCTTAACGAAGGGTATCTTAGTGGAAATTTGGGGCAACCCCTCCAAGAATTAAGTTTCAAAATTTCATTCTCATTACTTGTATATATGACCATTTTTGATTGCACCATTTACACGGAAACACTTAGCACATTCTTTACACCTACAGGAAGAGCAATAAAAACAAAATAATATAAGTATTCTTGCAACAAATGTAATTTTCATTCGCTCAAGCAAGCAGCAGATCGCTACGGTTCCCAAACAGTACAGAAAATGTCAATGAGTCAAAAGAATTTTTCAGATAGTTTCAAACATTCAGCCATTAATATGATGACTATGAGGGTTATAGAAGTAGGTTACAACAAGAAACATGTGAACGACCAACATGCTGATATGAGGATATTATGCACCTCATATCAAAGTTTCATTTCACAAAAACTGCCTATGTGTTTCGGACGTATACTGTAAGAATTTCTTCCTCCATTAGAAAACAGCAGACAGGAAACAGAAATTCTAAATTCTTAGTTTAAAGATGAACCAGGCTATAAGGAGACTACCGCCCAGATGTTATACAATCACATGTACTCACGAATTCTTTATTAATTCCTCTGATAAAGAAAGCAAGAATACTTAAAACAAATACATCTCCGAGACCTAACTGAAATTCTCTTTCATTTTCCACTAAGTGCATTACAGACTAGTTCTTATTTATTCTCAGTCTCTTGTGCAGTAAACCATTCTGCGTGATTAGATAAAAATAGTGTTCACTTCTGTTTACAAAATAGGTAAAAATTGAATCCACGGAACTACCGACCACTATCTATTCCCTACACCATATTTTAAGCTCAATCTACATGACTTGGTTTGATGAAAACAAAATCCCTCAATGAATCAGTATGGGTTCAAGATAAATTGCTGATGTAAAACACGGCTTGTCTGATTCATAAACCATTTCTCACAAACAATAGTGCCAACTGAACAAGAAAATTTAACTCTCTTAGAGTTTCGAAAAGCTTTCGGCCTCTATCGTGCACTCGACTTGTAACAGTCAGGACTCGATTATCTGAATTATTGGTGCTGGTACGTGAGTGGCTCGCAGAATATTTCACTAACAGCAGTACATTAACCAGGATGGAGAATGTAACACTGTGTGTGTCCCACCTAACCACGAGACGACCTCTAATTTCTTAATGTGTTATTTTTTTTTGTATTGCTGCTATTACGGGCTGACACCTGAAGGTCTGTACGAAACAGTGTTCCAAGTTATTCTCTTATACAAAAGCCTCTTCATATCAGCATAAGCATTCCAGCGTATCTTCAATGGGAACTGCTTAAGATTCTGAAGCAATGGTTTCCATCTACAATTCTTATCCCCCACACTTCAATCCATTACCAAATTATCGATTCCTTGATGTCTCAGGATGTGTCCAAAATGCTGTGCTCTTCACTTACCCAAGTTGTAACACAGATTTCGTTTATCTCCAGTTACATTCAGCGTCTCTGCATTAGTTATTGGATCTATCCATCAACAAATGTAATTTTCATTCGCTCAAGCAAGCCGCACATCGATACAGTTCCCAAACAGCACAGAAAATGTCACTGAGCTAAAAGTCAGTTATCTGACATTGAAAGAGCAAACAAAAGACTTTTTCAGATAGTTTCAATCATTCAACCATTAATAGGATGGTACCACATTTCAAAAGATCTTGTTCTTTTCTTTTTTGAACTGTTTATCATCCTCATTTCTTTTCCGTACATGGTTAGAATCCAAACAAATACTCCGCTGTTGAGAGCCCGTAAGCAGCACACATTCAGAAAAGACATGCTAATACTTAAATTTACATCCTATGTTAACAAAGCTTTTTAAGAAAGTTCTTGCTATACCTGTCATGAATTTATATGTATTGTATGTTTGTGTTATCATTACTATTCTGGTGTATCGTTCACAAAATTCATCTACTACTATTTGTAGGTCACTTTCTAATCTAATTTCCTTATCTTCATCCGTTTTGGTTCAACAGCATTCCATTAACCTTATTGTACTGTCGTTGATTATCGTTTTATAACGTCATTTCAAGACACTACCCATATTGCTGAGCCAGTCTTCCTACGCCATTGCCGTAACCAAAACGTTTTTTCCCTCTTTTCCCTGAATTTTGATTTCCTTTCCAATTATCATTTTGGTTTTATTTTGTGCTTTCGCAAAGTACAGGCTGCATAGCATCGCATCAAGGCCATAACCATCTCTCACACTCATCTCAACGACTGTGTTCCTTACGTGTGCTTCGACTTACAACTGTAATCTGGAATCAGTAAAAGACGTAAGTCACTTTTTGCTCCTTTTGTTTTGTATATGACACCGCCATAATTTCAAAGATTACAATCGAGACAACTTTTTCAGTCTTTCTCTCAGTTCTCCTTGTTTTCTTGCAAGATAACAGCGTTCAGTATCGCTTCGCTGAACCTGAACGTATTATCGCTACTGTCACCTTTTTCATTCTTCTGAAAATAATTGATGTCAGTATGTGCCCAGCACGCCTAATACTTGTCAATACCTGCTCTCTTTGAAGAGTAATTTTTTTCAGACCGTTAGAAATATTTCTCCCCTCTCATTTGTCTAGCACCCCAGATGGATTAGTTAGTCATGTTGTATTCATTAAAATACATAAAAAATTCTGAGGAAATTTAGTTCATTTTTTGTTATTCTCGTCACAGTATCGTGTCTCCCGTTATTATTTAATTACATATTTTTTAACGTTACGTTCATTTCCACCTTATAGCCCTCTGATACACTGCTTTCATCCTCGTGCTTTCCCGCCCTTGAATGGGCTGGCTTGCCGACTGCACTCTTGACTTTTACATTTACAGTTGCTTCCCTGGTCTCCAAAGACCAGTTTATTTATCCTAAACGCAGCTTCCATCGCTCCCTTCACCATGCACGATCGTACAGCTTTAAAATCTTCCTCTAGCCGTTCCTAGGCTGCCATTTTTCATTTTCTGTCAATATCAGTTTCGTATTCTCATTAACCTGGCACATATTATTTATTTTTATTTTTATGATTTCTCCTTTCGTCAGTTATTCAATATCTGGATTGACATCAAGAGATTTCTACTGAGTCTTGTATTTTTGCCTATTTGATCATTTGCGTCTCTGAAAGCTACTCATTTCTCATTCGTGTTCTATTGTGTTTCATTCCCGTGTTACAAGTTGACTTCCCTTCTTCTTCCGCTGTATGTCGTATCTTTAACTACGATTAAATCCTTGAACTGTTTATATTGCTGTTTTATACCTTTAGACGGTAATTCTTGCGACGAAGAATTTAGTGGCACTCGAAACTGTTTCGAAAAGAAAAGTGACTTACCTGGATTTGCCCTGAATCCATCAGTTAGGCGTACAGTGTGCAGTGTTTGGAAAAAGAAGTAGATAAATGAATATGTAGGCAGATGTCATTTTACGAGAATGACAGATTAGTGGTCTACATCAATATCGACAGCCAATGGTGTTTATCTGCAGGTATATTTCGAGTTCGTATGTGAGAACTGCGGTTATCGATTTGAGAAATGTCTATTTTAATCGTATTTCATTATATACAGGGTATTACGAAACGATACCGTCAAACTTCGAGTGGTTGTAGACGGAGTCTTGAGGAACAAATTGAGGAAAGGAATCCTTGTGCGGAAACTTCACTCTACGGCACTAGATAGAATCGAGGTTTTAGGTGACGACGCTTACCGCTAGGATACCCCTTCGGCAACAAACACGACTTTGTTAGCTGATGGAATTAGTCAGTGATCGTGACTGATTGCCACTATCGTCAGTCGAGAAGCAGGAGCTGGTTTCTGTGTAGACAGCTCTTGCCTTCTACGAATGATCTGATTTCTGGTGGATGACTGTTTCGGACACGGGTGTCCATCCGCAGTTTGTTTTCCCCTGTATGCCAAAATCAATGGAGACTTCAGAGGATCCCAGGCGAAAAATAAACGGCGTATGGAAATCATTGTCTGAAACTTCATCCAGCGAGACAGCAGGTGATTACGTTCATAGAAGCAAAGCCCTATCTTCTCTACTGATGATCTAGGCACTGAATAACCGCCAGCGATCCATCAGTGTGCACAGTTACTTTTGCTGTCCTAGGGGTTGCCTAATGGTGGGCGCCAACAACTACAATTTGACACTGTGTGGCGTCTTTGGATCACATATTCGGACATGGGTTCCTATCCTCAGTTTGTTCCTCCAGACACCCTCCACTAAACCTCGAAGTATGTTGGGTTTTGAGGCATTTGTATTAATCGAAGGATCTGTAGTCGGTATTTACCTCTGCTAGTACAACCGTATCTTGCTTGAGTGGTGTAAGGCCCGCCTTTTACCAGTAGTTTAGAACGTAGAGTATATCTCGCAGTGATATTGCTTGGCACAGAGGCTTCTCAGTTTTGTTATGGCAGCGTTGTGTGCAGTAAACCCACTCACTCTGTTCTCCCCAGTAGTGAAAAAAGTGAGTTACTGGTGTCCGTGGCGTCATCGTCGATCTGCAGCTTTTGGACTATAGATATCGTATCATTTGTTTGAAGTATCGGTTTGATAGAAGAGTACTACAGTTGTGTGCCGGGTCAGTGACGCAAAAGACACATTAACAGCTTACTGAATGGAGACCGTTCATGTATACTGAGTCTGATGTGTTTTGTGCAGAACTCAGCGCTGCTGTTGGGTGTTTTAGTTCAGTTTTGTTGCCGTACTTCGTGGTAGTTTTCTGTAGACGCTTTCTGATAGACGAAATTGTGAATGGCACTCAGTTTCGATTTTGTTCCATCGCTTCAATTCCTCCAAGGTCCTTGGCTTCGCTGTTTTGGCGTGTGTTCACAGTTTGTTAAATATAAAGTAGAGAAAAGAGGTGCTATTGTATACACAGCGACTTATGCTTTGGCGTGTAGAGAGCACAGCGTGTATAACGCTGCACCATTAAGGTGGCGCATAGGACACTAGTAATTGTGTGGTATAATGACCGGTGGCGTTTGGTGACATAGTTTCATTAGCTTCTATATGTAGCATAAGTTGTTATTCTGCTGTAGTTCTCGTCGACGAGAGTAGATTGAATGATATTGGTATTCACGTGTCCTTGAGTATTATAAGATAGTAACTTGATATAACAAAAGCCATCTGTTGATACTAGTCAGTAAGTTTGAGTATGTATTATCACATTACTGAAGTTAATCTTTTCAGTAAGGCTAACTTTTGCAGTCAGCTTTAGACATGTTATCTTAAATGAGAATCTATGGATCTTAGACAGTGTTTTAATGGTATAAAACATTCTCAATACTGCAATTATGTAATTTTAAGTGCAAAATTCTTCACAATACATTTGATATGAATTCTGTAAACTTGCGATGTTCATCTTAAATCCTGTGTGTCTTTTATGTTTAAATGATGCTAACGTTCTAATACCGATCGCAGTTACCGGAAGGCGTCGGTGGCCGTTAGTGGAGGATCAGTGATGCTGGACGCCGCCTGCCAAGCTGATGGTCCCGCAGCCATGACTGAATCGCCACTGCAGCCACCGAGATCACTGACGCTGCCGCAGACGACTTTTTTAACTATTCAGTTCACTCTCGTTTGCTACTAAAACTGCAGTCCTTCACTCTCAACCACTAAAAACTTCGTTCAGACAAATAATCATGGAGTAAGGCAAAAATGATAGCTGGTGTTCCCCACGACTCTCTCTTGTTCCTAATCTACATAAACGATTTAGGAGACAATCGTAGCAGCTCTCTTAGGGTATTTGCTAATGATTGTGTCATTCACAGCATAGTAAAGCCATCAGAAGATCAAAACCTATTGCTAAATGATTTATATACGGTATTAATCTGGTGCTAAAAGTGACAATAGTCTCTGAGTAAGGAAAAGTGTGAGGTCCTCGACATGAGTGACAAAAGACATCCGTTACATTTCGGTTGCGTCATAAGTCTCACAAACTTAAATTCTGTCAGTTCAACTAAGTATCTCACCCCGACCGAACAGGTCTCGAAAGTCTCAATGGTACTGACCGACCACCGTGTCATCCTCGGCCTATTGGCGTCACTGCATGAAGATATGGAGGGGCATGTGGTCAGCCCACAGCTCTCCCAGCCGTTGTCAATTTCCGTGACCGGAGACGCTACTTCTCAATCAAGCAGCTCTTCAGTTTATTTCACAATAGCTGAGTGAACCCGGCTTGCCAAAGCGCGTAACATGGGTGATCTGACGGGAACCTTACCACTTTGGTAAGGCCGTTGACCTAACCAAATGCCTAGGAATTACAAATATGAGCAACCTAAATTGCAGTGATTACATAGATAATGTAATAGAGAAGACAAAACAAAGATTTCGTTTTGTGGGGAGGACATTTAGAAGTTACAACATGTCCAGCAAAGAGATTCCTTACGCTACGCTTGTCCGTACTTTCCTGGTGTGTTACTGTGTGGTAAGAAATCCTTACCCGATGGGACTGACGGAGGATATCGAAGACGTCCGTTAGAGGGCAGATCGCTTGGTATTATCGCGAAATAGGGGCGGGAGTGTATCACGGATATGAGGTCCGCCCCGGTAGCTGAATGGTCAGCGCGACAGATTCTCAATCCTACGTGGACGGGTTCGATTCCCGGCATGGTTGGAGATTTTCTCCGCTCAGGGTCTCGGTTTTGTGTGACCTAATCATCATCATTTCATCCCCATCGACTCACAAGTCGCCGAAGTGGCGTCAAATCGAAAGATTTGCACCTGGTGAATGGTCTACCCCACGGAAGGTCCTAGCCACACGACATATTTTACGGATATGACAAGGGAGTCGAAGTGGCAGTCATTGAAGTAAGGGTGATTTTCGTCGTGGCGAGATCGTGTCACGAGATATCAGTCACCAAATTTCTCTCATAAAATGCTTAAATATTTGGTCCCCAGCGAACATATGGAGTGATAATCATCGTATTAAAAGTCAGGTAAATTGGAGGCAGTATGGGAATAGTTTACTATCAGTTTTTACCACTTACTGTTCGAGAGCTGAACGATACAGAAGTAAACTGAAGGTGGGTGGATGAGTCCTCTACCAGATACTTAACTGTGAATGCAGAGTAGTCATGTAGATATACATCCTAAAGTTATCGTCTTGTGTTTTAGTTGCTGTTAAGTGAATAATAGGCGCTGACCTCGTTTACTCATAAAATTTGTTTTAGTTATCCTGAGTTTATTTGTCAAACATTCGTATGCCCTTTGAATGTTAGCCAAAGGCTTCCTTCTAAGGATTTTGTTAAATTCGTTATATAATACGCAGAAGTTCTTTAAGGTGCTATCATTAGCTGGCGTACCCATTTTAATAGAAGATGTTTTCACTTTTAGGAAATCATTTTAATGATTGTCTCATTAATAAAGTGTAAACTCCTAAGAAATGTATCCCCACCCCCACCCCGCAATTTCCAGTCGCTTCTGCTCCTTGGCCTAAGCAGCTTCGAAACATGCCTTACGTAGTGTGTTTCAATTATATATCAACTGCCTTCAGCAGAAAAGATATCTCCAGAAATTTCTTACAACTGCCACATTACTTTCACATTCATACGCAATTTTCAACTAAGTAATGTAATTTCGAGTCGAAGTGATTTTCACGACACGTTTTACAATGGAGAATCATTCGAGATTTTACTCTGAGATGGTTTATTTTCCATTCGTTAGGTATTATATCGCAGTTTCATCAGATTCTCAACTATCTTACTTCCGTGGGAAGATATTTGAGGACGTAAGCTAAAATTTATCTCTGTTTCAGCTTCAATCTTTCGTTGTAATATGAAAATGTACCTCGCATTTCGCTATAAGTAGTCGGATCGTGTTTTTATTCATTTATGAGTCAAATTTCATTCATAAAAGAATATTTTCAATGTATTAAAAACGGAGACGTAACACACTACTTACCCACAAGATAATGTTATATTTTAGTGGTGGCTTTCAGGTTATTAACTGGAGACAAGGCGGAGATTCCTCGCGGCGTGTTGTTGGCGTGCTGGAACAGAGACGCTGGGCAGGTGCAGGAAACTGCCCTCCATGAAAATTTTACCGCTCTGTTAACCCAGATAACATATCGTACTGCTGCGGCCGTGTGGGGGGTACGTAGTATCACTGCTGCAAGGACCACCCTTCAGTAAACCAAGACCTGCAACGAGGGGAACGGAACGACTCCCGCCGGTTGGTGAAATAAATCCGACGCAGAGTGAGGGGCGACGACTGTTCTACCATGGTTTATTCACGGCCAGCTGCTCGTCACTTGGCTTCCTGCGACCCCTGGGCTCAGCAAGTTTGTTGCATGACCACTGAATTCGTTACAAGTCCGACGTCGTGCAGGACGGCTCACATTTCCTGCGTCACAGTTCTCTCACACACTCGATTGGTCTCTCATGAAATTCTTCTCCAGCGGCCAGTAGGATTTATTCAATGTTTTCTCACACATAGCTACGAAGAAACGCTTTCTTTTCTATTATTCTCTTCGCAGAAAACGAACTCTATGCTAATTCACAACACTACGATGTATCAAACGATTTCTCGGTGTTAATCAAAGAATATGGATGTTGAAACAGCAAGTACAAGTCACAATGTAACGAAAGTGGACGTTTCGTGCGTGGAGCTTTCGCACGTTACGCGAAATGTTAGATTCCGTAGAAACTGTGGTCAGACTTGTATTAATTTCCTCACTTAAATTATATTTTTCTCATCTGAAGATATCTCTGAACATATCTGCTCGCCAAAAAATTCTTTTTCTGAAAATATACGTCACTATTCATATGAATTAATTTCGTAATATCGATCTTGCACCATGAAATTTAGTAATCAAAATTGTCAACTTAAATAAGTAAAAAAAAACTTTGTAGTAACATATTATTGTTAGTCGTCAGTCTTCATGTAAACAAAATTTCTCGTTTATAATTTTTCTGATTTACTGTAGAAAATGAAATCGATTTTTTAAAATAACACGAAGCTACTATTTTTCATGTTGTCAAAACATGCAACCTTTGTTAGTAACCATTTAGGCCATAAATCATCGCTTACCTAATTATTTTCAGAAAAAGAGGATAATTTGGACCACATCCTATTGTAGCACGTCAGATAGCCTCAGAGTTCTTCAGATAACGTTAGAGTTATATCAGATAGCCAAGGAGAGGGTTAGACATCTATTGAGTTTGGTACAAGCTGTTCTCTGATCGATAATGTTCGCTGTGAGCATCAAGCAAGAAGCCTGGGGTGTATTTGGAAATTGTCAAATTCGTAATAGTAAATGCTGTTTAAATAAAATACAAATAAAAGAAGAAAATGTTTGAAAACACTAAAATGTTCCAGCGAATGGTCATTCAAAAGACCCTGGACATAATCTGTTTCATAGGTACAGAGGAACAAAGGAACCAGCCTTGACACGAAGACCAACTTTGCAAGATTAGTAGTATTTGTAGGAAAATATCATGCATTTAATCTTGCCACAGAATTTAAGTTTCTCTAAACTCCCCTAAGGTAGTTTATTACAATCTAATATTTGTGTTCCGTAATAAATGTACGTACAAGTAAGGCAGCACACTATAACATGTACGCAGTCTAATTCGAGGCCAAAGAGAAAGAAAGATAGACATGTTCGCACGTTGTTTGCACAATTATTATAAACAGTATATTGACAGCTAACATAGTGGATTCCATACAGTGTTCAGCTTCACTGTATTTTATGTCCACTCACCAACCACATTTCCAGCCAATATTCACTAAGGTATAACCACTGCTTACTTCGTCGAAACACTGAACATTAATAAAGTTTCATTTGAGGCCTAACTTCTTCGCTCAGTGCACTGATGAACTGTAACTAAATATCACCTGTACTGCAGATATTTATATGTACAATAGTATATGCTAGTAATGTAATTATTTGTTAAAATATATTCAACGTGAGGAACAAATGAAAATATACACGTCTTCACACGCAGCATTTTACTTGCTATGTGAGAGAATGCAACGGAAACTATTGCTGATAGGGAAAGGTCATAGAAATACGCAAGGGCAAAAAAGAACAACATCTTGGTTGCTTTCTCACGGCAGAGTATTTACCCAAAACACAGCCAGACACGAGCTCAGATGTAAAAAGTGAGGTTTGAGGTCAAGACGAATATTGCTAACCAAATCTTAAAGGACAGAGAGACAACATACAAGTATAAATACTGTTAGTTATGGTTTACCTGTTTTTGGGGAATATGAACACAGATTTTAATATACATGCCATCGTACGAAACACTCCGTAAGTTCGTGTATCAGTCAGTGTGTGTGTGTGTGTGTGTGTGTGTGTGTGTGTGCGCGCGCGCGCGCGCGCGCGCGTCAGAGCACGTGCACACTTGGCTACGTAAGTCGATGCCTAAAAGAGAACAGCATGCACAGGTTTTAGAGTACAAGAGAATTAATTTTTATTTTGAATGAAAAATACAATACATACTTAAAGTTCTACAATATTTATTATTTAACCAACGAGCTTCCGTCTGTATGGCCATCATCTGGTGCAAAGACAAATATTTGTGTCTATTCATTTCATGGAGACAAAGGTATTAAAGTAGGTGCATCCAAGAAATCTCTCAGTTGGATATCAAACGTAAGAATGACTAAAGTTTGACCAAAGTTTGAAGCGAACAGCAGCTTTTCGATTAAAAAATGTGAAATAATTCTAATTATCTTTGAGAAAATATGTCACTATGATTTAATTAAGTATCTGAAAAATTACAGTTTCTAAGAAATTAAAGTAAATTGAGTAACATACGGTAAACTTTGGTGATATGTTTCAAGAGTGTGATTGAAAAAGATAATATTGTTTTAAACAAGTATTATATAACAATACAGATATGTACACAGACTAAAATGATAAATGGAACAACTGTGAGTATGCAAAGCAAACTGTTGGGCTTGTGAAAACACAGTTAGAGAAGTAAAGTAAAATGTGCAGCGTATACGTAGAAGGGGTAAGAGAAAACGGTCTGAGTTCATTTGCAGAATCTTCAGTTAGCACTGGTTACAAAGTTCTAGTAACCGAGTCAGATCATTCTGTATCAAGCTTGGGAATATTTCTATTGTTCACTATCTTGCATTTGTTCAAGACGGATCATCTTCTCTTTGTGCACACGGTGTAGAACTTTATGTTTCATCTTATAACTGTGGCCTTCTTTATGCAAGTAGGTTCACCTTCTCTAAGTCTCTAGTTTGTGTTACGTTCCCACAAATTGATGGATATTGTCTTACTAGACTGCCCTAATTGCCCTACGCATAATTTTCCACAACTGTAAGTGATTTTGTATAGCCTACTCTTTTCCAGAGCTGAGGTGCTGTCCTTTTCTTCCAGTAGAATACATCCAAAGGTGTTGTACGCATAAAAATGATGTCTGAATCATCCTACATTCTGAGAGATTTGTTCTAAATACGAACTATGTACAATTTACTGGGATCCTGAGGTGGTATATGAAGTACAGGGTAAAGAAGACCCGTTGTTTTGGTATTTGATGTTGTATGTAATGCACAAACGAAAGGGTACAGCTATTGATTGATGACATTTTTAACTGTATACACCTTGGGAGCAGGTTTCACTCTTGAGATGGGGCATTAGGCGATTAATAGCTGAATGGAAGGCACTTTCGCGGAGTATAGAGAAATAGCTGGTATTTCTGTGCCAGTGACTTGGGCTTCTTGTAAATGTTAAAAGCATGAATGCAATCACTGATACCTATTTATAGAGTAAACCCCTCCCCACCCCCTAATTACATGGTGAATTTGATATTGGTGTGACAACAGTTGAAATGTTTTAGAAATATTTTAAGTTGTCAGGTAGTACACATCTACATCTACATCTATACTCAGCAAGCCACCTGACAGTGTGTGGCGGAGGGTACCCTGAGTACCTCTATCGGTTCTCCCTTTCATTCCAGTCTCGTTTTGTTCGTGGAAAGAAGAATTGTCTGTATGCCTCTGTGTGGGCGCTAATCTCTGTGAGTTTATCCTCATGGTCTCTTCGCGAGATATACGTAGAAGGGAGCAATATACTGCTTGACACCTCGGTGAAGGTATGTTCTCGAAACTTCAACAAAAGCCCGTACCTAGCTACTGAGCGTCTCTCCTGCAGAATCTTCCACTGGAGTTTATCTGTCATTTCCGTAACGCTTTCGCGATTACTAAATGATCCTGTAACATAGCGCGCTGCTCTCCGTTGGATCTTCTCTATCTCTTCTATCAACCCTATCTGGTACGGATACCACACTGCTGAGCAGTATTCAAGCAGTGGGCGAACAAGCGTACTATAACCGACTTCCTTTGTTTTCGGATTGCATTTCCTTAGGATTCTTCCAATGAATCTCAGTCGGTTATCTGCTTTACCGACGATCAACTTTATATGATCATCCCATTTTAAATCACTCCTAATGCGTACTCCCAGATAATTTATGGAATTAACTGCTTCCAGTTGCTGATCTGCTATATTGTAGCTAAATGATATGGGAACTTTATTTCTATGTATTCGCAGCACATTACACTTATCTACATTGAGATTCAATTGCCAGTCCCTGCACCATGCGTCAATTCGCTGCAGATCCTTCTTTTGCCGACCGAGGTTTTATCGCCTACAAGACACAAAGTAGACCTAGTATCGTTTATAGTAATATGCCGTTTACTATGTATACCCGCTCCAGTAGAAAAGTTAGTAATGATGAGAAAGTTCATGTGTGGATGAAAGGACTTGGTGTACTTGCTGAGAATGTAACTGTAACTGGTGATATTACATCCAAAAGTACAATACATTGTCAACATATATAAACCGATAAACAAACTATTGATAAAAGCGGGTAGTCTACCAATGATATTTTTTTTAATTTTTTGAGTTATTACAGTTGATCGTTTTCCAGTTTGGGCTCTATATGTATCTTACTTCTAGTTACGTATTTGGTTAAGAGAGTATGAGACAGTTTTGAGTTATGGCCATGTCAGCTAAACTTATGAATTTCACTTAATTTAATTTCTTCCTTCAACAACCGTTGTAATTTTTTATGTAATTCAGTACGTCAAAGAGTCAGACACTTCTTCCACGCTAAATACGTTCACTTTCTATGGAAATAAATCTTCTCTTAGTTTTCTAATATCGAACGACGGTAATTCTCATCTCTGAGAGCTGATTGAGTGACTCTAAATCCATCAAGTTGAAAATTGTAGTTCCCAGAAAATTCAAAGCCATACATGTTTATCTTTGTATCTGATGGCGGTTTAAAAGCAACGAACGGATTAGATAATAGATATTGTCGAAAATTAAAGAAGCATTATGTGTTTTTCATTCGTAATGTATAAAGGGGCGGTGAAGGAAGCATTAGAACACGTATTCTATCGTGCTGACAATTTTTGTGTCCCTGTGACGGAGTATTTAGCAGCGTCTTTCATTAGATCTGACCAACGATTTTCTCTTAATCTCCAGTTTTCTCCTGAGCTTTTGTTCCTTGCTTTTCGTGACTGTTTCGGTAGTAGTGTTTAGTATTTTCATCAATTTTATTCAGTTGTGGATCATAGTATCCGCAAAAGCATTCACCAAGAACCAAGCGAACGCTCACTTAACGAATTCATTTTCCTTCTATTTTGTTAACATAGTAGCTTAAGCTCCACAGAAGTTTGACTAATGATATAATACTTCTGCTGCCGTTCCTGTAAACACATTGAGAAGTGGTGTAAAACGGAGAGAAATTTACCACTCACCATAAAAGTTTACAGCAGCTAATTTCATTTTAGTTATTGCGTTATATTGCCGTTCTGTTTCATTATCCTCTTACAACTTGCAAAAGTTTTGTTGTTATAACTTATCAGGCATTCGTCTTGTCTAATGCCCTTACCAGGCCTTACTTTTTGTTAATGCTCCAATCTCTCGATGCCTCATTAACTTCCCGCCTCTTTTGGGTAAGTGGTTTTAATTGATGTTTTTATGTTCTGTAGTTTTTTATGTTCTGTCTATTGTACTTTTCGTGTATGATTTATTTTTAATATTTATTCACTATCACGACCTATCAAGTTCTATTAATCTCTTCTTTCCACATCATTTACAGCCTACATTTCGTTTGCATACAGTTCCTTGTTATTTTCGTAAAGTTCCAGAATTACATTGCTCAGTCGCTTATCACTACTTCATCACAAAGACCATTTTGTTGATGGAGTTGCTCATTACTTCATCAAGAATCCTACAAATTGCTCTCCGTATACTGAAGGGAACTGAAGACGTCAGCAGCTCCAAGGAACTGGGAAGCGGTAGGGACTGCGCTCCATCACAGTAAGATTTTAATACAATAAGTACTCTATTTTTCAGAGGTGTCCACAAAAGAAATTTGGCACAATTTTTTAAAACAAGTATTCCAATTAATTTCATTAATTTAAACAAAGCGCGGTGTATCAGCCATAAGGAAAATTGAATAAAAAGATGTTTAAGGGGTCTCGAAGATTTAGGTTACCGCCTGAACTATACATTTTCAATTCTCAAAGCAATTTTAAAACCAATAGAATAATAAAGTAACGCACTCCAATCGCAGCCTTAAATACTTGGCTATTTGCGAGACTGACAAAGAGAGAGGTTCCAAGAGATAACGATTAGTACTCAGCGCCTCTGTAGAGAGTACAGCTAACCAAAAAACCAAGTAAGTTCGGCTCCGTACAGTTGAGGTATGTGTTTGTTACAAGTTACGAAAACCACTAGTGCCAATGGGCCACTTGACTACATTATGCAGAAATGAAACTTACACATCCCCCATACACTGGAATACATACAATGCGTCAGGCGAACAAGTTAAGGCTCAACAGATTCAGCACAATGCAGCTACACATATGGTCTTGAATCGCCAGTGAATATGCGTCCGCAACCAGCAGCCAAGTTTAAGCCTTACCTGGCAGAGAAGCTCAGTGGAGTTGGATGACGTTGCATAGTAACAACATTCCTCACGGAACACTACAACCCGATAAACAGGTGTACACCCCGTCCACTGCGACGTCTGTACATCCTTCCTCAACAGGCCCAAGACCAACCAAGAAAGACTTCCCTCTCTCTCCGCATGCCGCGTTAAATTTCCACTTTATCTCGCGTCTCACTGGCCGTCAACAAAGACCATGGAACTCGGTGCAGAAATCCGGTCTTTGTCAGCTCCCATCAGGCGTCTATAGGAGCCATCGCACAGCTCATCTCAAATTCATAGTGAAAATAAGAATTAATTGTGTCCAGCAAAGCAAACTTATAGTTTCAGTTGGTGTGTGGTTGATGTGTGGTCCCATTGTAAAATTAGCAAACTGCATCTTTCCAATAATCTCCATCATTTTCACCTTTAGTTTATACTTTCTTAATGATAACACTAAGAATCAGGGTTATTCAGCTCGTCTGCTGCTGTCAAGTACTCATTTTCTTAGAGCAGAATGGCAAAGGTGTGTACTCTCAATGAAGTCCTGGAAAATTCCTTCTATTCTTTCACGACTTCTTCGGCATTGAGAGTTATAATAAAAAATACACGCATATGGTCAGCTGGCAGCGTGCCTCAGAACGTGTCTTCAGTCGTATCGCAGTACTTTCCCGTTCTACGGTTTTGCTGCTTTGCAGTGTCAATAGCTTATCCCGTTTTGTACAGGGTTTCGTTCATCATATTCTTAGTGAAGACGCTGAAAGTGTGGTGCCATGACTGTAACACAAACGAATTTTTGTTTTTATTTGATTAGTATTAGTCTCCAAGCACAGCTTGACATTGGCTCCACCTAAGTGAATGTAATTATTATGAAGTCAAACTGTTCTTTCATTCTTCAGTTACACTGAATATTATTTAGTCAGCAATCTACCAGCAACAAATATCAATCTAATCGTCTGGTAATTATACTAGAGGAAGTCACATAATAATATACTGGGGTGTAATTTTGTACTCTTATATAGCATTCCTAAACACAGGTAAAATATGGTTTTAGGTCTGCACTTGTTTGCTGTATGAAAAATATAGCGTGATATAGTCTATCTGTTATTGTTTATGATACTTTGGTCCATTCGTCATTTCATATATCATCGATGGTAGTCCTATGTCTACGTGTTAACACTAAACGAAAACTTTCATTCTGAGTAATTTTGAATCTGAAGTTTCAATCGACGTTTTAGATAAATCATGCAATAGTAATTTTACCATTTATGCCTTTGGCATTACGCGTCAGCAGATCATATGTTTTGTACTCACAAAAAATAAAGAGCTTACAGGCCACTGGTGCAGTATTGAAGGAGTCTATTTGAATTCAAGCGTAATATAAATTCCATTTCTTTATGAGAAGAAAATGGATTACAAACATTATATTCGAATTAGTGGCTCCTGAACATTTTTCAATACTGAATGGACTTGAAATTTCAAGAAGTACACAATATGCTCAAAAGTATCCGGACACCTAGCTGAAATAGACTTACAAGTCATTTATTCTTCAAGTCCATCGGTAATGCTGGAATTCAATATATTATTGGCCCACCCTTAGCCTTGATGACAGCTTCCATTATTGCAGGCATACGTTCAATCAGGTGCTGGAAGATTTCTTGGGGAATGGCAGCCCATTCTCCACGTGGTGCTGCTCTGAGGAGAGTTATCGATGTCGGTCGGTGAGTCCTCGCACCAAGTAGGCGTTCCGAAACATCCCGAAGGTGTTCTATAGGTTTCAGGTCAGGACTCTTTGTAGGCTAGCCCATTACAGGGGCCTTATTGTCGTGCAGCCACACCGCCACAGACCGTGCACTACGAACAGGTGCTCGTTCGTGTTGAAAGATGTAAACGTCATCCCCGAAGTGATCTTTGACAGAGGGAAGCAAGAAGGTGCTTAAAACATCAGTGTAAGCCTGTGCTGTGATAGTGCCACGCAAAACAACATGGGGTGTAAGGCCCCTCCATGGAAAACACGGCAACACCGTGACACCACCGCCTCTGAATTTTATTGTTGACACTAAACACGCTGGCAGATGACGTTCACCGGCCATTCGCCATGCCCTCATCCTACCGTCGAATCGACACATTGTGTACCGTGATTCGTCGCTCTACACAACGTTTTTCCACTCTTCAGTCGCCCAATGTTCACGTTCCTTACACCAAGCGAGGCGTCGTTTGTCATTTACCGGCGTGAGGTGTGGCTTATGAGCAGCTGCTCGACCACGAAATCCAAGTTTTCTCACCTCCCACCTAACTGTCGTAGTACATGTAGTGGATCCTGATGCGGTTTGGAATACCGGTGTGATGGTCTGGAGAGATGGCTGCCTATTACACATTACGACCTCCTCAGCTGTCGCCGGTCTCTGTCAGTCAACGGACGAGGTCGGCCTGTACATTTTCGTGCTGTGCGTGCCCCTCTTCACTTTTCCACTTCGCTATCACATCGGTAACAGTGGACCTAGGTATGTTTAGGAGTAAATCTCGCGTACAGACTTCTGACACAAGTGATACGCAATCACCTGACCACGTTCGAAGTCCGTGAATTCCGCAGAGCACCCCATTCTGCTCTCTCACGATGTCTAATGACTACTAAGGTCGCTAATACGGAGTACCTGACAGTCGGTGGCAGCACAATGCACATAATGTGAAAAACGTATGTTTTTGGGTGTGTCCGGATACGTTTGATCACATAGTGTGCCATGCAATATCAGTTTTACATTTGCCTCAGACACGCGCTGAGGCAATGAAACATAAGAAACGAACATCTAAGTTGCTTTTTAGAATGATGCGTAAAATGGCACATATATTCGGCATTGGCCTACTGATGGAAGAAATAGCTACCCTAAGAGAAATATAATCCTTTGTTTTTAAAACGCTGTAAGTAGGCTGTTTAGGTTTTTGTATTGGTAACGCTACGTAGCGCTCTGTATGAAAATCACTGGCTGTGCTGTGTGCAGCCTGTGGCTGGTTTGTATTGTTGTCTGCCATTGTAATGTTGGGCAGCGGCAGCTGGATGTGAACAGCGCGTAGCGTTGCGCAGTTGGAGGTGAGCCGCCAGCAGTGGTGGATGCGGGGAGAGAAATGGCGGAGTTTTGAAATTTGTAAGACTGGATGTCATGAACCGCTATGTATGTTATGATTCTTCAACACTATTATGATAAATACATTGTTTGTTCTCTATTAAAATCTTTCATTTGCTAACTATGCCTATCTGTAGTTAGTGCCTTCCGTAGTTTGAATCTTTTATTTAGCTGGCAGTAGTGGCGCTCGCTGTATTGCAGTAGTTCGAGTAACGAAGATTTTTGTGAGGTAAGTGGTATGTGAAAGGTATAGGTTAACGTTAGTCAGGGGCATTCTTTTGTAGGGACTATTGAAAGTCAGATTGCGTTGCGCTAAAAATATTGTGTGTCAGTTTAAGCACAGTCATGTATAATTGTTCAAAGGGGACGCTTTATATGTCGACCCTTAGCCGAGGATACCTCACTGGAATCATCTGATTTTTTCTTGTAGTTTGTGTAATTAGTGTAGCTTTTGTTCATTGCTAGCTCGTAATTGTAGAGACAATCTCCTTTTTAGGTGCAGTCTTTTACTGTTGTACAGTAAAACAGTTGTGGCATGCATGTAGATTTGCACCAAGTATTTCGCAGCTGCGCTTGCAATTAACTAGATGTTATTTTCAGCGCTATGTTAATGTGTTCTCTTATTTTTGCTATCCAAATTGTGCTTTTCTGTGTTGTGGTGTGAAATATTGTGACAATAATGGCGTGTGAAGAACGTAACACTAGGCTCCAAAGTAAACTGAAAAATAATAATGACGACGAGCGTAGCTTACCAACACCACTGTGTAATGAATTTACAGACATTCAAAGTAATAATTTGGTAACTGTGCATAGGAAAATGGAGCGGGCGTCAAATAATGGTGTAGACAGTGAAACAGGTAGTGAACAGGGAAGCATTATCGATCGATCTAACGGCAACAGCTCGCCTCAGGAATCGGGAATGACAGAACACAATATTGCAAATACTGTAGACTCAGGTTTTGGGTTCTCACCGTTTTCTCAAATGAGCCAAGACACATTTTCCGCTTGTCAAAATGTGAATGTTGCCTGTGCAAATTCACTGCCGAAAAGCACTCAGGAACATGTTTCAGACACCAGTGCATTGTTATTACAATTAATGCAACAAATGGGACAAAAACTTCAAACGTTAGACACAATGGAACAAAATCAGAGACAAACACAGCAAAAGCTTCAAAAGTTAGACACAATGGAACAAATTCAGAGACAAACACAGCAAAAGCTTCAAAAGTTAGACACAATGGAACAAAATCTTCAAACGTTAGACACAATGGAACAAAATCTTCGGAAGTTAGACACCACACTTGAACAAACACGTGAAGATTTACTACTGAGTTACATAACATTGAATCGAAATGTCAAAAAGTCTGTAATGACGTAAAAACATAAATTTGTGAGCATTTTCAATCTATTTTTTCGCGGCATGAAAATGCATTACAGAATCATGGAGCAGCCATAAAAGAACTGCAAACTATTGTTCATGAAAATCATGAGACCTTGCAAGCTAAAATTAACTCAGTTGCATCTACCGATTCGGTTACGCAACGTGCGAAAACTCATGAAAACTTAAAGGACACAGTAGATACTCTGAAAATTGGTTCAGAAAGACACATGGAGGAAATTAGTTCATTATCAGATAAAGTAGTCGAACTTTTGGATCAGCTAAATAATTTATCTACAAAGGTAGATGATGAACTGAATGACACAAGACCCGTAGCCTTCACTGACACTGAAAAGTATGAACAAATTAGAAAATTCAAACAAAATCAAAATCAAATCAATACACAGCACAAAATAGAAATCCGGGAAGCACAATATCAGTTGGCACAGGTAATACTAGAATTACATATTTCAGAGGACACTCACGCTCCAACACGGGAAGAGGAACTTAGAAATACGGAAAAGTCACAAAATAATAACACAGGGCATTTCGGAAATTATGAAAGAAATTGGCAAGGTCCACCGAATTTTGAGATGGAACCGCCGACACGACGTAACAATGACCGATATGCGACTCGCTGACATGATGATTTTGACTATAAGCTGTTTATTACTACACGTAAATTCAAAACATTTAAGAATTCTGGCAACGACATTCTTCCTCAAGCGTGGCTTCATCAATCCTCTCATTGTTTTCCTCCCAACTGGTCATTAGAGCACAGATTAGAATTTATGTGTGGCTATTTAGAGAATGAACCAGCTGTAAGTATGCGATCGGTCTTTCATGATTGCCACAGTGAAGGAGAATTTTATCATGCCTTCCTCTCAGCATATTGATCTCAAGCTACACAAGACCGAATAAAAAATTGCATCATAATGATGAAACATTTGGAACAATCTGAATTCTCCAGTCTTGTGAAATATTTTGAAGACATGTGGCACAAGAATCAGTACCTGTTAAACCCTTACAGCCTCTCAGAACTCACCCGCATTTGCTTAATCAAATTACCTGAACATTTACGACATATCATTTTGGCAGGACGTTGCAAAGACGACATTGAAGCTTTTCAGGGACTCGTACAAGAATTGGAAATTGACACTGACAATCGCGGAACGCGAAAACAGGAGCCCAACAATTACAGGTCACATCCGTCACAATTCCGTGATGACAGAAATAATAACTGGACACGACAAGGCTATTCTTAGAATGCAAATCGTGACCAAAACAGACACCACCTGTATGACAACCGTTGTCAGAGTAGTAATAATTACAGAAAAAGATCGCATTTCCATAGTAATGAATGTGACAGAGAACACCATAGAAACAGACAATATGGGAACCAAAACAATTATTATCAAGGGTGACACAATAACTTTAGACACAATGGTCCTCCGCGCAGTTACGACTCAGGGAGAAGTTCTCCACCATGTGATCGACAAGAAATTTATTACAGAAACTACCGACATGACGACAGACAATACAATCGTAACAACAGACCTGAATTTCATCAGAACTGGCGGGTTTCAAACAGGGCAGGACCCTATCAGCAAGGTGAATTTATAGAAGTTAGGTCTCCAAACCCCAATAACGACACGCGCCAACAAAGACACAATAGTAATTAAAACTTTCTACTATTGGACCACGGCCTCTTAGCCCGGAAGTTTTAATTACTGAAGACGCCGGCCGTGAAAGCCTACACGCTATGATAGAGACACAATAGATAATGACTTGCACCACAGGCAGCCACGTGCGCCGGCTGGCTCAGGGAAAAATAACATTGACGCTAACCTTGAGAAAAATTCCTGTATTCCTTACCGACGTATACCACATGATAATTGCATTCAAGTTCAAACTCTGAGAATTATGAGGAGTAAAGGATTGCACCACACTTGACATGTAAAACCGCTTATAGAAAGTTAATCTGCTTTTTAACTTTGTCTTTGCCATAAAACTTTTCACTTCACATTTCTAGTATGCATTGTCAGACTTAGAAACTGTTACCATGCAACAATGTTTGAAGTTAAACATCCAGTCAAGAACCAAGGGAACTTATTTAAACAGAAATTACGAATGCATTGCTATGGTGAACAGACGACAAAGTCTTTTTGTGTGTGTACATTCCTGATTGTTAGTTGCACGATTACATAACGACTATAAGTCTTACATACTTATTACATATACTGGTACTGCTAATGAGATTTTAATGCAACATTTTGGTTTACTTGAAAATACATTCTGGATTTAAAGTACTTTCTGTGAGATTGTAGATGGCTTAGTATTTGGTTTCTTTGACAGCTACACGATTTTATCACGACGCTACTAATGAGTGACAATTTACAATGTTGCTTTTTCGGTGTTTCTGTTTTATATCTGCACAGTTTTTCTGTATTATTCTGGAAAGTGAAACATGTTTTAGTAGTAACTTTTGTAGTACAGCTACAATGAGACAGTCTTTTCCCTAGCACAACAATACATTACATTATAGTACTTTCTTGATTAGGGTAATGTACATAATAACTATGGTATCTATACACATAGCATTTCACTTTTGTTTATGATGAGGTAAGTACATTGACTTCTGCAGAATTTAGCTTTCGGAGGACGATAACTATGACACTTCCACAGAATTATCTTACAGCAAGACGCAGTTTAACGCTCCAGGACACACATTTGAGTGAATAAAATTGTGCTTAAAATATTTAGTTTTAAAGATTTTTGAATTACAAAGATACAAAGATTTTCCGTGATACATGTAATTCCATTGCTGTAATCTGTAACACCTCAGGGTACAATTACATTAATCCTCAGGGGGGTACACGCTTACTTTGTGTACCATGTGTTTGGCAAGCACAAGGAGCCCTAGCTAATATGGTATTTGCTTATACAACTTTACACATCGGTACCATATTTCTCTATGACATAAATTACACAGCTATCTGATCATTTAACTGGAAGAGACAAACATTTATTTTACTACATCTCTGACAGATGTTTACGTAATCACACAGTTCGATAACTTCACTCTTATGAAATTGTATTTAGTCTGTAGTTTGTGAAATGTTCATATTTTTTGGAACCATTGTAATACTATGAGAGCTTTGAATGATATATTTGATATGGGATCATGATTTTTATAGTACGTCTGAGGTAGATGACACTATTTAAATGAGCAGAGAATTTTTTTTAGGCTTTGAAATTATTGCAGAAAGCTACGACGTTTTTGAGATTTGACTAAGGTGTTATGATGTTATTTTTATGTCGACAATGTGTGTTATGCTGGTGAGGTATGTTTATGAACAATAAGCTGTTTCTATATGAGAAATTTGATTATGCTACATATTTATTATGATGAAATATTGAAGTAGTGTCGACAAATATGTATATGTGTAATGAGGTAAGGAATAATGAGTAGTGGTTATGGACTCTGACTTGTGAAAAAGGATGCTGGAAACCAAGAATCGTACTTTAAGAGTTATGAAATGTGTGTGTATGCGTAATGTATCACAATGCCGGCAAAAAGTTTTTGGCCGCTGTTATATTTATAGGATTTTGTTTTTGCACATTCTTAACTCAAATTCTCGACCTCTGAATTTTTTTTATATGAGACTGTCACTGTAGCGCCAACTGCTGTCGTAAATATTTCGGTAAGGAAGTTAAGTGACCCAGGTGGCGCCCAGGTGTGCCAGTCGCCTGGAGAAAAAGCCATTAGTGTGAGCCTTTCGGAGGCACAGGTGGTGAAAAAAAGGAGGCCATTATCCTCGCTATTGATATTCCTTTGTAGAAAGCATCGCAAGTACGACACGCTCATTACTTGGAAAGATACTTACATCTGCACACCTGATTATGACAAGCGTCTTTCTATGAGAGTTGAGAGAATTTCTACTAACTTATGAAATGTCACATGATTATTGAATGATATTTTTATGCTTTGCTTTTCATAGCTGCTTATTTCATTTGATATCTAGTTTCCAGCTGTGGTGCAGCATTGGTTTTATAAAATAAACTTAAATGCATTTGCTAATGTGAACACTTTCTGTCAACAGATCTATTAAATAATTATTTTATAATCCACATTCTTCGAAAAAGGATCTCTTGGAATGGAAAGAACAATAAGAAGGGACTAGTAACAGTAATTGCATATATAATTTTCTTTTCAAGTACTTGGTAATTTTTTGTAGAATTAGTTTTTGTGGTGCACCATTTTGATTACGTAGACATTAAGATGTGATTATACATTTCCCTTATCTGCATTGTTATCTTTAGTGTACTATATTTTCTGCTTGAGCTTTGTCATGTTTAGGTATAAGTTATTTCATTTGCTGCTGCTGGTTGCCAGGCATAATGTTACTGAATTTGACGTTGTGTTACTCTATTCAGCCAGTTTTACTACGGATTTATTTTTCTTGTTTGCTGCACATTGCCATATATTAGTTGTAATATTGCAATTGCTTTGCTAATTTATATATACTGCAGCTTGCTTTGCCAGTTTGAATTTTTTGTCATTGCTGTTTGTGTTAATTGTTTTGTGCTGCTGCATTGCCTCGTCCCTTAGTTTAGCATCCGAGCTCAGTAGATTTAAGTTAGCTTAAGAGGGGGTAGACTATATAAGAAACTAACTATGGTGAATTGGAAGAAATGCATTGAGAAGCTATAACAAAATGGTTTCGCCAAAAAAGTAGTGCACAATGGAGAAGAACTATTTTTGAAAGAGGATGTGAACAGAATACAGAAAGCATGCTTGGATAAGATTTTTTTGTGGAAACAAATGTTGAAATAAGACGAAAGATCTATGGAATTAAGTTTTGGGTTGGACTGCAGTATCAAATGTTACACTGAAAACAAACCCTGTCCTTTTCTCCTGTGTTATTCTGCTATGTGTTTATGTACCCTTGTGTATTTGTCTTTTTCCTGTCTTCAAGTGTTTAGCTAAGAAGATTTATGTTGTAGAATTTTTCAAATACTGTGTTATTTACTTTGTAAAGATGTTTAAACATTATTTATTCTGTTTTGTTTTAATGCTCATATGTGAAGTTGATGTTTCGAAAGTTATTCTGATCTTTTATGTATGTACTCATGGCATAATTCCTGTAACACTGAGGTATATGTTATTTTGATTCTATTGTAAAGCTTGTACTGCAAATGTTATCTGTATTGTTATGTTCTTTAATGATGTATTTTGTATCTTTGTTATTGTATTCTCATGTTGTAAATTTATAATTGTATGGACACCAGTTCTTCAAATTAAGTTACATTTCACTGCACACACTGTCATGGTATTGCACAATATGTGAGAAGTTGGGACTGTTAGTGTTTGCACATGTGTTAATAATTCAGCAAGGGACTGGATAACAGCATTGCTGGTTCTAAGGACATTACAAAAAAAAAACTTCGTGAGTGCACAAGTGGTGGTTTATGGACTACCTATTTTGTTAGCAAGATTCTTCGATGGTGATTGTGCAGCTGCACAGTCGCAACAGATGGCTGCTGGCTGTCTCTACAAGCACTACAGTGGGTCTGCACCTTTGATGATCCATCAACACCATTATTTCTACAAGGACTGCAGTGGGTCTGCACCTCTGGTGGCCCACCAATACCATAATCTCTACCAGGACTACAGTCGGTCTACTCTGTGATGACCTACCTACCAATATTCTTGAACTTCGACTGACTCTGCTGTGGGACTGCTCTGTTGTGGCCCATTACCTGTCTGCATGTCAAGAGCCAGCACTGTCTTTCCGTTGGAAGGACAACACTACTTCTTCAAGACTGCATGGAAATCCACGACTTACGTGTGCATTTTCTTTTACTGCTCAGACTTTGAGAAAAACACTGCTATTTTACTGTGATGAATGATCAGGACTGCCTTACTCTGAGAACATTTTAGCTTTTGACCAACATCGTATCAATAAGTGTGTGCATTTCATTTCTTTGTTATGGTAATTGTGAAAAATTTTTAACAAATCATTATTGGCCACTGCCCAAAAAATTTGTAAAATTTTTTGTGGGGTGCATGGGGGCAATGTAAGTTGGCTGTTTAGATTTTTGTATTGGTAACGCCACGTAGCGCTCTGTATGAAAGTCCCTGTCTGTGCTGTGTGTAGTCTGTGGCTGGTTTGCATTGTTGTCTGCCATTGTAGTGTTGCGCAGCGGCAGCTGGATGTGAACAGCGCACAGCGTTGCGCATTTGGTGGTGAGCCGCCAGCAGTGGTGGATGTGGGGAGAGAAATGGCGGAGTTTTGAAATTTGTAAGACTGGATGTCATGAACTGCTATGTATATTATGATTTTTCAACACTATTAAGGTATGTACATTGTTTGTTCTCTATTAAAATCTTTCATTTGCTAACTATGCCTATCAGTAGTTACTGCCTTCCGTAGTTTGAATCTTTTATTTAGCTGGCAGTGGTGGCACTCGCTGTATTGCAGTAGTTCGAGTAACGAAGATTTTTGTGAAATAAGAGATTTGTGAAAGGTATAGGTTAATGTTAGTCAGGCCATTCATTTGTAGGGATTATTGAAAGTCAGACTGCGTTGCGCTAAAAATATTGTGTGTCAGTTAAAGCGCAGTCATGTATAATTGTTCAAAGGGGACGTTTCAACATTGACACTGTAATTGTTTTTGATGACTGTTTATCATATTCTATTAGAATATGTACAACGTCCTCATCAATGTTGAAGGAATCACAGGCCGGCGAAGGAATTTATTTGTAAGGATAGTTTCGTTCTATTACTATTAATGTGACGTGCCTCTCAGTCTGTTAACAGTAACAATATTTTTTCATGTGAATGCGAGGATGAGGAACAAAGGGTAGGGTAGAATCGGGGGGTTGAATAGCCATACATCATATGCCGTTGCTGTAATGGTCCATGTCCACTAGCTTTGTTCGTTGTGTTTTTGCTCATTTGGGGGCTCTGCTAGGAGTAGCACTATATGTTAGATATATGTTGACAGTAAGTAGTGCCGCACCGTTTTCGCCAGTTGGTCATCACGTAATTGGCCTTAACATCATGTCCCGATATCCATTAGATAAACACACAGTGTGTGTGTGTGTGGGTTTTCTGTTGTGTGAATGTGAGAATGGTTTACTATTTGTTCGCTACAGCAATGAACCGGGATCAATGAACCGGGATTTTGGCAAACGCCAGGGAGCAGCAGTAGTATGTGAAAGTGTGTGTCTGGGAGGACAAATGGACTGATCGGGTGTGCGCGTTCAGTAATATGCTCATATTTTATTTGCATACTGGCGGCACGTGGCTGCACAAAAGCCAATAAGTGTTACGACAACTGTTGTGAGGAATAGATGCATAAGCGTAGTCTTTCTTCCGGACTGGTGTTCTTATTTTCTGCTTCCTAAAAATAAAGCTGGTGAGTAACATCTGAAACAGAGGATAATAGGTGATAAAAAAATGGGGCCCCTGGGGTTCCACGGTCGCGATGGCGGCGTCACATTATAGACAAATCAGTTGATAGTTCTCCTCTGCTTTATTGACACATGTGAGAATATCGTGAGCCAAATAATTTCATTGGCTTCCTTTACAAGAGACTCTAGGCACTTGTTGTTTATCCAAGGGGGAATCCACAGGTCACTGACGTAATCTCGTTCTGGATGTAGAGCACAGATTTGCACGGGGTTGGCAGGAACGTCAGCTGAAGGCAGACTACTTTTCATTTCTGTATCTAGCGTGGTTTGCGTTGGCGTTTGTGTTTCGAAAGGCATAGTAACTGGCAGCAACTGACAGTTGCGTCGTGACATACCTCCTGTTAGTACACAGTCCAGAGCACGTGCTTGCTGTGGGCAAATGTCGGACCATAAGCTGCTCAAATTTCACATTACCCATAGACGTACAGATACGGTCTCGGCTTTGATTACTACTTTGGTATATAGAAATTCCCACTAGTTCGCCAGGGGTGTTCTATGTTATTTTATGATTTTATTGCACCTTATAATGCAGCAAAAAATCCTTCGTAATCAGTCGGGCCTATAACTACAGGACTTACAGCTGAAGCGGTCTTTTCTTTTCAGAGTATTAAATTTCAGTTTGGGCTCTGCACGGTGAAAGTTTTTCAAAGTTCTGACTAATACTGCTCTTTGGGGCGGAGGATGGAATAATAGTATATATGTTTTGTATTTATGCTGTTTGCCGTTCTCAACACTGGCTCTCTAACTACAACATTGGGAACCAGAAAGTGATTAGCAAAACGTGAAGCCAGTAATTAGAATTCCTAGTGCCCACTTCATCTGAGAAATACATTTATAGCTACAGCTTATAGCTCTGAGGAATTAGGAGATTGTCTGGGATTCTTTATCAAAAACCATTCTCTCTAAAATGTTCACTATATGCTGAAAGTCACAGACCAAAATGAATCCACACAATCCAACTACCAGAGCAGTTCAGAGTCTAATGCACTGATGCAACTATAACTGTTCAGATTAAATGTTTAAGTGAATGGTCGCCATACTTTGATGATAATGTTCATCAAACGCCATGCTAGTGATGGTAGAATGACTGTCCTGCAGCCACACATGAAAATACAACATACGCAAACTAAAGATAGATCATTAACGTCATCCCAAATTTAACACTTCACTCGAAAACGAATTCATGGTTACGCGTATCCCGAGTAACTTATTACTGCATCCCAGGCTGTTTATATCAACGATACCGACGCGACTCCCGGCACAGGTTGTGCGCTAATCGGCATCTGGAGAGAACTGGGGCCTTCTTCCTCTCGCACAGCATTCTTACACATAAAGCCGCAGTGCGGACGGCTATGGGAACGCCTGCTGCTCTTCCCACTAGCTGCTGGGCTAGTAATGCACCACTTTAAGTTATCGAATAAATCAGTGCTTCCTTTGCTGATGACCGATGAAGCTTTCAATTTAATTGTGCAATCAGCACACAGGTAAGTAATCATAATAAAAGTCTGACGTGGCTAAGTCAAATATTTTGGGCGTGAGAATTAATTTAATTACAGTACATGCAGTAGACGAGCTCTGAACTTCCTCTTTGGATATACGTTATAGCTATAGTTTTATAGTTATTCTGTTGAAACTTCTCACATTTTTATGATTATAGCGGATCTCCCATCTTCTTAAATCTAAACATTTTAGCTTTATTTATTAGCCTACTTAATCTATCTTGCTTCCTTAATTTCTAAGACAAAAACCAGAAATTTATTAATTTCAACTAAAATTTTAATTTGTGAGATCCAGAATACTGTTTCTACTAAATTATTATGCAAAAGGAATCTAAATATAAATTTTTAAGTTTCTATCTCTTTTCTGTTGTGCCAATGATTTTTACAGAAAAACATCCAAATTTCGAAAATGATTAAACTTATTGAACTGATATCCAACACATATTGATTTAGTATTACTCCTGACATGCTAGAAACGTTTCAGGTTATTTACTTCATTTTAAAGTATTGCACAATCTTTATGAGCTAGTTACAGCGGACTAGGCTGGCACACGGTGGAAATACTGATGTGAATTTTATAAGGCGTGAGTATGTGGCTTCCCTACATCTTGTTTAGTGTAAGATAAGTGCCTATTGAATTGGGTAAAATCAGACGGTACAATTTTGTAATGGGCGTGTGGCGAGGGCAGAATTTTATTTGACGCCACGCAGCCAGGGCCACGCAATCGGCCGAACAAGAGGCAGTTGTGAGTGTAAATACAAGCAAGCAAGAACTGTTCATCATGTATGATACATGTTTGGTTAAACGTGGCTATTAAGCACGTTATCAAGTAGCAGGAAGCAAAGTACAGTAGGTCACCGCCATCATTGTGTGACAGTAAAACAAACACGGTTACGTAAGTATTGGGTTCGATTACACTACACTTGTCACATCACGAAGTGACAAACAGAATACACATAAAATCGGAGGGTTCTCTCATAATGTGTCGCTGGTGTTGAATTTTGTCTTAGTTTAAAGGTGGAGGCAACGTTAACGGCAGAGCGATAAATTTCGTGATCCCAACGGAATTCGATCAGATGACTATCAGGGTTCCGAGCATCACCTTAGCCGCTCGACCATCATGCCTGAAAGGTCTGAAGTTTTGTGTACTTGATTACATTCTGTGATTGGCTACATGCTGGCCATTTAAAAGGTACTAAATTTCACAAATTCCTAGATATTTCGGTTTATCATTAATCAGTGTACCATTTTTCGGTCCTACTCATGAACAATAGTTACACTTTCTTTCGGCACCTAGTTTTTACGTAACATTTTGTCCATAGAAAAGAAGGAGTTGTCTAGAAGGAATGATTATGGGCTAGATTTGAAACTTGCTGTATTATTTGTCAGACATTTTATGTTGCTGTGCAGATGAAAGAAATTTGTTACTGATTACTGAATTTCTTTCTAAGCCACTTACATTTTAATAATGAGTAATAAAGGTCAAATTTTTTTCCGCAAGTGTATTCATGGACAACGCTATTATTCCCAAATTGTGTAGGATTACTGTTGACGAATTTTACTAGCATATGTATCGCGGAGATGCAGATAAATTCAACTCCTTGAAGAGGTAACTGCAAGATGACTCCTCGTGTATGCTACATATTATTTTTACTATTAGCTTTCCTGCCTCTATAATTTTTTTCTAAGCAATGAATTATACCACAAAATTAGTTGATTAGAATTATTCGTAGGAAAGGTACAAAATATGTACAGAGGCCTTATTGGTAGGGAAGGTACAAATATGTACAGAGACTGATTCACACCATAACAAGTCTAGCACTCATTCAATTTGCTAAAATACCTTAACTTCATTGTTTTAGCATCTTGTTAGTCTGTTTTGCCAAACTCAGGTTTTAACCAATGTGTACACCCAAAAAATTTTATACCTCAATTACTGATTCCTATTTATGTGGTAGATCATTTGTTGGCATGACTCTATCCGCTATACAGATAAATAGGGTAGGTTCATTTTCAGGGAGTCACTTCACAATTATGAAAAACGCCATCAACTATTTATTCTGTTGGTTTCTCAGTAACGGAATTTATTGCAACACTGGTATCGTCCGCAAGAGCACAAATATTGCTTGATGACTGTGAAGTATAATACATATATAAAACGTGTATTAGTAGACATAAAAACTGAGTCCTGAGAGGCTTGTACCTTCGTTTATCCCCATTTACTGCGCAGTCGTTAACTGAACTGTTACTTTATCACAACAGTGTAGACCTCTGTCCCCATTAGCGTTATGTTGGCAGATTCAGGGGAAACGAAAATTCCAAAACAGCGCGGAATGACACAACAGGTTCTCCTCGATTAGCACTTGTCATCCTGGTAGGTAGGTTCACTTCTGACAGATGTGAGCTTCCGAGTTGTTTCCGTGGTGCAGAGCACAGTCAAAGAAAGTCTGAAAGGCGAAGATGGCAGCGCCTGTGACGTGCATCGTGGTCGCTTCTCTCTCTCGCTTAGACTATGAGCAGGGAGTCGCGATGAGTGGGGGGAATTGAGAGGAGGAGCAGAGCGCAAAACCCCTCCAGATGGGCCGCCACCCGCACGCACCTCTCCAACGAGACGCGTTTCTCTTTCCGGCTCTGGGAATGGAGCTTTACAGGTGAAAATTACGAAGCTAAAAACCCATCTCTCAACGGGGCGCGGTTCCGGAGTCCCGTTTCTGTTTATGATACAAGCGGCACAGATCCTGCCGCTGAATGGGACTGGATGAAACCTCCTAATCCTGGATATTAACTCAAGCCGGAATTTCTGCCGAAATCTCCCTCTTGGCGGTTTTTCCGCTCTAAAATCGTTCTTAAAAGCACTTCCGAAACGCGAAAGGAGCAATTTCTACAGAAGGAGACGCTCCTTTTTTCGGTATCACGAACGGTAATGGAAAGCAAACCGCCCATTCAGTAGGCCACATGCTCGCGCTCTATCTCCTCCCATCATTTAGACGATAGCGGCGGGTGGAGCGGTATCTGAAAGTGAGATTTGAACTGCTTTCGTGATCGCTGCTGGATATTCTCTCTGAACCGGGGAAATGCTGTTAAAAAAAGTCGTCTTGCGTGAAACTGAAGAAAATACTTGTTTCGCAGGTTTTGGAAACTGATTCACAGAATTGTCATCGCCCTGTCCAAAGAGCTAAGATCATAAACATTAAATTTGGAGACGATATGGTGCTTATAGTGTGAGCATCGTTTAAGATTGAATTGTTCGAAATTACACATCTAAGGGGGTCAAATGGGGGATGAAACGCTTTTTAAAGATATGCCCCTATTAATGAAATTCTGAAGACACAACATTGAAAATTGGTATTGGAGTTCTCAGTCAGAAATAATAAAAAGTTTTCCACCATTTTTGGACATTCAACCACTATGAGGGTAAAATAATGGGAGAAAACTTTTTGAAAATAAATCGTTATTAAAGTCCCACTAAGCCATTTTAAAGCTACGTCTATGAAAATGGTATTTGACTTCCTTGTTAGAATTTAAAAAATACATTTTACGGTGTTTTTGGAAATTCAGTCCCTAAGGGGTTAAACAGGGGATTAAAATATTTTATTATAAAACCATTTTTGGACTTAAATTCCTGTATATTTACATTTGGTTTCTTGGTTGGAAAGAAATATGTATTTCTGTGTTTTCTGGAAATCCAAGCCCCAAGGAACTGAAAAAGGGGTTACAAATTATGAAATTATTTCTTTAATTAATACATTTTTACAGCTAAATCTATGAAAATTGGTATTTGACTTGTAAAGGAATATG
The DNA here is from genome assembly GCF_021461385.2 of Schistocerca piceifrons. Taxonomy (NCBI): domain Eukaryota; kingdom Metazoa; phylum Arthropoda; class Insecta; order Orthoptera; family Acrididae; genus Schistocerca; species Schistocerca piceifrons. Next base: position 767,799,637 of record NC_060140.1, on the reverse strand, counting down.
CGCGAGGGGATGAAAGTTTCTATGGATGTATCGCTGCAGGGGCTCAGAAGACAGAGTGAAAAGGACCTCCGATTCCAGCTACCAGAATCGCTTTTTGCTCATAAGAAAATTCGGAAAGAACCATGTATCTATGGCCTTAAGTAGCATAAAAAGCTTAGAACTTGTTGCAATTTGTTAACAGCAAAAAACTCTGTTAAGGGTTCTTTGGTTGGTTGAGGGGAGAGGACCAAACAGCGAGGTCATCTGTCGCATCGAATTAGGGAAGGATGGGGAAGGAAATCTGCTGTGCCTCTTTAAAGGAACAGTCCCGACATTTGCCTGGAGTGATTTAGGAAAATCACGGAAAACCGAAATTGGGATGGCTGGACGCGGGCTCTAACAGTCGTCCTCGGGAATGTGAGTTAACTTTGCTAACCAATGCACCACTTCGGTCGGTCTGTTAAAGGAAAACAGTCCCTGCAGATCATACAGTCTACTAAATCGAAGCAGTAATCAAGTATTATACAAATAGCAATACTTCCAGCTAAATGAATCGTAGAAGGCACTAGCATTCGTTACCAAAGCAGTTCTATGCTCTGCTGTGGGCCCTGAGTAATCCCAGTTCCGTAATGTATAAACATACTTCATCAACAGCTTAAGACTACAGGACGTTATTCCACAACAGAAAAACATATAGTACATAAAAGATGGGAAGTTGTATACTGTACAGTAATGGGCTGTGAAGGTAGCATGCAACAAATTATCAAGAAGCACACTACATCCTTGAATAATTATTTGAGCAGAATGTGAGCTCAACCTCACTCAGTAAGTAGGAGTAACATAATCTATGTTCTGTATATAAGAAATGATTACATAGCAGGTTGCTTATACAAATATCGCATTTAAATATTGGTTATTTGTAAGAAGAGCGTGTTATGCTTTGTGTGAAAATTTAGGCAAGAACAAAATTCTGTAGAGCTTAATTACGAATATAGAGAGTTTATCTAACCCAGTAATCGAGAATCTCGACGACTTTTGAGTGTTATCGATATCAATTGTGGCTACCTAAGAGTCCCGAGAATTGTAAAACTTCGGAAAACGGTGTAATTTTAGGTTTCGATTTCTTGTGCAATTTCGCAAAATGGCTCTGAGCACTATGGGACTCAACATCTGAGGTCATCAGTCCCCTAGAACTGAGAACTACTTAAACTTAACTAACCTAAGGACATCACACACATCCATGCCCGATGCAGGATTCGAACCTGCGACTGTAGCAGTCACGTGGTTCCAGACTGAAGTGCCTAGAACCACACGGCCACCGCGGCCGGCTGCAATTTCGCAAACAGCTATTTTAATTTTTCACTTATTTACTTAATTTTGGGGAGTTTTGTTAACATTTTATGCTAATTCACAATTGCAGATGTGTTGACTTCGTCTGCTTTCATCCCAGTTGGGATCACTTTTACGTTTTACGGAAGTATCGGGTGAATTAAACATAGAACTATTATTTTTATAGAAATGTCTTTTTCCTGGCACGCTTCAGGAGATATTTTATGCGATAAAGGCCTTATCAAAAACGATAGGATCCCAATCCTGCACAAATTACTAGAATTACTGTTCTCTGAAACATTACAGATACTCTATATGTCGTGGGCGTAGACGGTCAGGATTGTTTATATGCCTGTCGCCTCTAGATAGCAGAGATACATTTTTCACAGCGGCTGGGCACTTAATCGTAGGTCAGTCAATAAGAGCGCAAAGTAAATTGCACTTACCAACTTTTCTCTTCAGTCACTCTATCAGTTACTGAAAATTAGATCTAAATTACTGTAGTAGAAGATTTTTGACAGATTACGAAAGCAATGTAAGTTTGTGATGGCGAAAAATACTTTTCTACGTGCTACAATTACAAATTAACAATTTTCTGTTTCTTTCTTTACTTGTACTGTGAAACCTTGCTCCTTGCCAAGTTTAATGGTTCTAGGCGAACGGGAAATAACCTGCAGGTTTTCATGAGTGAGTTTCCGAGTGTAAAAAACTGGTCGTATCTTCTGAATGCATAGACATAGAAGCTTAAATTGTTTACACCGGAAGCGACCGGAGATCTTAGCATGTGCCACAAATTTCTACATGAATTTTCCAGCCATTCCTGATAAAAACGGGTCGTAACAGTCGGACAGACAGACGGAGTAACCGACAGTACATTGATCCCATAAAGTTTCCGTCTGTACTGATTGAGGTGTGGAACCGTAATAAAGACAGACGTTTCCCAGCAAGTATCACAATTCACCAGAGGCTATATAGTGACTTAACGAGACTGTGGCGTATCGTCCTCGCCATTGTTACTGTTGTTGGTCAGGAACCCCTGCTGTAATAAGTGTATGGACTTATTGGGTTCAGGAAAGCCATTCTCAACGCCCCGCAGGGTCTCAATCGTAACACGCGACTAGCGCCGGAGAAAACAACTTATGGCTTACTAGGTCACGCAGGACCGTATAGTCACGTTACGAACAATGAGTGAGTAAGTGGAATCCTTGCCCCAAAACATGTATGCACACGGACATTATGGAAGGCGAACGTGGTGGCGACATCCCTTGATGCAGTAATAAACAGACTTCCGCTGACAGTGAAGCTCCAACTACAACAGTAGATACAAGAGCGGCACCACGTCAACTTTTCACAAGAGGTCCGGTTCTGAGTACGGTGTCACGATGGACGCTGCGGGAGGAGCCAAGAGAACAACTCATAGAGGATTCCATTCGACTACATACGGACTCATGTTGTAGCGTAATGGTACGTGTGGCATTGGGTGCTCATTCACCTCTGGTTTCCATCCCGCTTAATTTGTCAGTAGAAGTTACATTTATGATGAGTTAATGCTGATGTCTGCACCTTACCTTTGAGATGTAGAATACGTTATCTTCCAATAAGATACAGCAAAGCCACATTTTCCGTGTTCTGTCCTGACGCACCTCCACGCAGAGACTATTCGATGTCCAGAGTAGGTCGTTCGCCACATATATCACCCATTACAAAGTTTTGGCCATGGTTTGGCGAAAGACGGACTTGCCACCACTCTCCTACTACTCTGACTCATAGAGATGAAGTAGCAAGGAATTAAGTCATTTGTATCATTCAGTCTTAGTACATTTCGATGATATACATATCCGATTGTAAAAAATGTGAACTGGACCACAATTTAGTCCTTAGAATCATGAAACTCGTTGCAACTACAGTTTGAAGTTGATATCACCTTTTACACGAACGCACTACTGACAATGTTATCCCTAGGAACTCACTGTTGTGTTGTTTATTTACATTCTTAAAAAATTTTGTTTTTAAAATTTTGGGTAATGAAAAGCGTCATATTTGCTGTGAAAAAAAAAAAGAATCCACTTACAAAGCAATAAGAAATGTAGTATGTTACTGCTGAGTGCCGCCATCTGATGAGAAAACAGTTGCCTGTATTACTATGTAAGACAACTGAAGTTCCACAGTAATGGTACATGGAAATTACGCGAAGGATTTAATAACATTTTTTTCTTCAGGAAACATGTCGTGAAAAGTGAGACCATACAAAACGATATGTGAAAATAGTATTTTTAGATAGGTAAACGTAAGTCATTAAAATACTTTATATATTTATTTTCCACAGAGTTACAGCAAAGAGTGATTTATGTTTGAAACATAGGAGTATATTTAAATTAGGCGGAAGATCAACGTTGGCCGTAATATTGATGGTTTATTGATAGCAAAACCGATTTTCAATTACAGATGATAACTATGTGATTGAAAATCGATTTTGCTGTCAAAAAACCATCAATATTACGGTCAACACTGACCTTCCTTCTAATTTCACGTATATGGTTGTGGTGCACACAGCACTCCATGGAGTTGGGAATCAATAGCATATTTATCTACCATGTGGCTGATATATTTTAAAATCGGTTGCAAGCAAATTTCGATCAGATTTAGTTATGGACCCAGGAACATGAAAAGTATTTCTGGTGGTTACAACGTGCTGTAAATAACCGGCTGTGTTCAAATGGATGTACTGGTTACGAAACATTCATTAAATATTCAAACGAATACCAACTTTCCTGTGTGCAAAACTCAGTGTGACACCTAAACGATCTGCGGACGACATGTAGTGCCACGGACTGACAGTTACGTGATAGAAAACAAGCAATGTTCTATTTGAAAAATTATAAATCCTTCCTGTAACTCTCAAGAAAATAACCACGTAAACTGTTCATAACGCCGCGGAAGGAGTATCGTTCCTTACATTTACCTACCTAAATAAAGGTGAGTTTCACTTCTCATTTAATATGGTACAGTGAAACCGCCTTATCTCTACTATTTCAGCAAGTAACTTAAAAACAAATCACAAAATTCGCATAGTTTTCTGTATCCTGCTGCCTTTCAAAAACCCATAGGGATTGTGCGTCAGATCGCGATCGATATTTGTACACGGACAGTACGACACTAATCGTAATTGTGATGGCGAGTATGAAATGACGTTGAGAAAAGAAGACGTGTAGTACCACACGAGGGTACTTCCGTAAGAGCGTGCAAAAATTTAACATGACGTAGGGGATGCTGCACTGAACAATATGAGGTAGGGAACCTGGGGTCGGAGAATCCAGCTTAAAGTTGGAACAGGAGTAAAATCACATTTCTGTGTACCTTTTAATTTTCATTAGTTACGGTTAACTGCAAGTACCATGATTGACACAGTGAAAATACCATTTGTACTGTACCTTACAAAATGTGCTGAAACTGACGGCCATCAACCTCAATGGAAGCACGACATCGGCGAACAAGATTGTGAAGCACCCTGACAAACATCCGTGAAGTGTATCGTTTCACAGGCAGCTACAATTCTGGTAGCTAATTCTATCTATGTACCCACTGGGGTCTCATACACAAGCGACTACTGATATCCCAATAGTAAATAATAAAGGCGATTCAGGTCAGGTGATCTCGCAGGCCATGGAATAGGACCTTTCCTTCCGATCCAGCGACCAGAAAATACTGCAGTGAGATGGTTGCGGACATCCACACTAAAGTGAGGCGGTGCACCGTCATCTTGTATCCACGTCCTCTCAATAACAGCCAAGGGTGCGTTCTACAACAACTCAGGAAGAACTCTTTGCAAGACCCTCAAGTACAGGTGGCCATTCAGACGGCCAGATACGAGATACGGCCCAACGAGATAGTTGCCTATAGCTCCAGACCAGATATTCACAGCAAAACGGACTTAGTGGTGTAAGTCTACTACAGCGTAAAGGTTATGCTCACCGCACACATGCCTTATCCTGCTGTTCGAAGCACCATCACGATTAAATGAAGCTTCGTCAGTAAACAGCACGATCTGGAGGAACTCTGGTTGATCAGTCCATTGTTGGAGCGACCACAGACAATAATGCGAGAATCGGCGCAAAGTCATTCTCAAGTATTGCATGGAATCGTTGTGAGTGATATGAGTGTAATTGTTGTTCGCGGAGAACTCGCCACACACTAGCATGTGCTGCACCCATTTCACATTTAATATGACCAGTAATACAATATGTAAAGGGAGATGAAAACATAATAGTCATGTGGGACTGGAATGCAGTTCTAGGGGAAGGAGTAGAAGAAAAGGTTACAGGAGAATATCAGATTGGGACAAGGACTGAGAGAGGGGAAAGACTAATGGAGTTATGCAATACATTTCAGCTAGTAATAGAGAAAACGCAGTTCCAGACTCACAAGAATGGGAGGCATACTTCGAAAAGGCCGCCTGATACGGGAAGACTTCTGTTAGATTACAACATGGTCACACAGAGATTCCGAAATAAATTACTGGATTGTGAGGCGTACCCAGGAGCAGATATAGACTCACATGACAATATAGTAGTAATGAAGAGTAGGCTGAACTTTAAGACTTCAGTCAGGAAGAATCAATACGCAAAGAAGTGGGATACTGAAGTACTAAGGGATGACGAGACATGCTTGAAGTTCTCTAAGGCTATAGATACAGCAATAAGGAATAGCTCAGTAGGCAGTACAGTTAAAGAGGAATGAACATCTCTAAAAAGGGCACTCAGAAAAGTTTAAAAAAAAACAATGACAAATAAGGTAACTGCAAAGAAACCATGAGTAACAGAAGAAATCGCTGAAATGAAAGAATGTTCTGGGAAACTCAGGAATACAGAAATACAAGTCGCTGAGGAATTAAATAAATAGGACGAGCAGTGAAGCTAATACTAAATGGCTGCGTGTAGAATGTGAAGAAATGATTGTCAGAAGGACAGACTCAGCCTACAAGAATGTCAAAATAACCTTTGGTGACATTAAAAATAAGGTTGGTAACATTAATAGTGCAACAAGAATTCCACTGTTAAATTCAGAGGAGAGAGCGGATAGTTGGTGTTTGATGTTATATAAGAAGAAACAAAGTCGGTTTGGAACAAATAGGTGGTGCAATATTAGAATCGTAATTTAAAAGAGCTTTGGAGGACTTAGGGTCAAAAAAGACAGGAGGGATAGAAGTAGAATGATTTTGTAGGTTCTCGCTCGCTAGCTCAATCTCATAAAAAATAAAAAATCATTCGCTAACACTCGCATTTTTTATTTTCCATAAGATTGATCTAATTAACCAGAACCTAAAAAATCATTCTACTATCCATTTTACCTAATAAAAATTTAACACAATAAAATGAAAGTTATAATAAAAAATCATTTATTTTACATACATTTCCGATAGGTGAATGTAATAAAAAAGTAAATTATATTAAAATTTACAGTTTTTGTTTTCTCTATCTGTCTTAAAATGTTTCATATTCGAAAGAAAATCACTTCACTTTACTTTCAGATACCTAGTTTCAGCTACTTTTTATTTTTCTATTTTTAAACCTTTTCGACTTTTAGCTAAATGTATTAGTCAACAAAAGTAAATTTTAGTAACTTACACATGGACAAAAAAATTGGACAACAATAAGAAAATAAAAATGAATTAGTTAACAAAGGTAAATTGTATTGTTAATGTAAGTAAGATGTATTACTTAACAAAAGTAAATTTTAGTAAACTAAAAATGGAGCAAAAAATGGACAACACTTATTTTTTATATGTAATAAATGGAAAACATTGACAAAAGGAATGTGCTAAATGCTGTATAGTGCAAGATGTTACAGGATATGGAACTAAGTTAAATAAACCAAGATCAGTTTGTAAAAAGTGCATAAATAATGATGAACTTAATAGATATTATTCAAACAAAAGAATTAAGAACGATAACATATTGAACAGAATCTTCTTTAAATATTTGTTTCTACTTCATTTATTTAAATCTTGTAATTCTACAAAAGCATCTATTTGTTGTCATAAACTGTAATTTTTACACAACCATTTTTAAGTAAAACTAAATCTAAACATTCTATTTGGTATTCTTCATCTAACAAACTATTTAACGTTTCTCCCATATCTTGGTAACGCATTTTATTCTTAAAAAAAGATCAATAATTGTAGTATTTCTGTCTTCTTCCGTTTACTATTATAGATTTTTAATAAGTTGGAGAAAGATTGATTTAAAAGTTAAAGATTATAATCCAGATTCATTGGTAAATGTAGTTTTTCTTCATTACCTTTAAACTCCAGTAATTTACTGGGTTTAGTTAAATTTTCATATTGTACTTTATCTAAATAAATTTATTTAGATTATATGGATAAATTAATTATTCCTAAAGATGTTGCGCCATGGGAAACAGATGTATTTGTTTACAAAACTAAGAAAACTACAGGAAAAGAATGGTATGTGTTATTATTTAGTTATTTGGGATATAGTGTTTACCATATCTATCATGCAGAAGATGGAAAATTAATTTGATCTCATTCTATTTTTGCATATTATTACATTCGCAAATACATAGCAAGGTTAGTTGGACTTAATAACAAATATCCTTCAATATGTTTGACTTCTTTAAACAGAATAATATAGTTATTCCACATATATTCGAAACAGTTAAAATAGATATATAAAAATATATACCAAATTAAATGTCGATCAATCACTGTTGATTTATAATATGCACATAAAAATTAGACAACAAACACAAGTCATTCGTTACTCATATTTGGAGTTGTTTTCATTTGATCTAGTTTAACTTTAATCAAGTAATTTAGATTTAAATTTTTATTTTTAATTTCTTCTTGAAAAATGGTTGAAATGGCTCAGAGCACTCTGAGACTTAACATCTATGGCCATCAGTCCCCCAGAACTTAGAACTAGTTAAACCTAACTAACATAAGGACATCACACAACACAAAGTTATCACGAGGCAGAGGAAATCCCTGACCCCACCGGGAATTGAACCTGGGAACCCAGGTGTGGAAAGTGAGAATGCTAGGGCATGACCACCAGCTGTGGTCTTTCTTCTTCCAACCAATAAAAATCAAGTATATATTCTGTGTTTAATTTATTGTGTTATACATTTATCTTTGTGTTTTATGTAACTAAGGAAACATATGTATTTGTTTATATAACTATGTAAATTAATTATTCCTAATGATATATTTGTTTACATAACTAAGTAAACAGCTGTATTTGTTTACATAACTAAGTAAACACGTGTATTTGTTTACATAACTAAGTTAATTAATTAATTATACATGTAACTGAGGAAACAGATGTATTTGTTTACATAATTAAGGAAACATATGTATTTATTTACAAACACAGTGTTTTTCTCATTATATGTTGGATCATTCAAATAGGACAGTCAAAGAGTTTCTAGTAATTTTTTATCATCTTCTTCAATATGTTTAAAAGCTTTAAATCTCAACAATAAATTTCTTAAAATGTTAATTTTAATTTCTTCCCATTGGATTTGTTCATTTTCTGTTGGACAACTGTGTGTCATACCACAACAAAAAACCTAGATTTGGGTTATCCATTAAGTTTTTATTTTCTCACCTTCTTAATTTTCTACAATCTCCACAAATTGATATTATCTTTCCATGATTTCTTGCAAAACAATCTAAATTCTTTTTAATATTACATAAATTGCATATTTTTAAACTGTTGTGGTCTGTACAGTTTTGTTAATTATCTTCTTTGTTGACCATACTATTTTCTTAAATTTTTTACTTTGTGGTCCATACAATTTTGTTCATTTTGTTCTTTGTTGTCCATACCATTTTGTAATTATGTAGTTTTCTGTCCTGTATTTTCTCCATACTATTCTGCATATTAGCCATTTCAATAGAAAATCTGCTAATACGATCATCATTTAAAATTTTTTTTACAAATTTATCTAGGTTTACCTAATTTTTTTCTATATTCTGTTACATTCTTTACTGTGTCACATTTACTACATTTTTTTACATTATTTGTACTGTTCAATATGTTATCATTCTTAATTTATTTGTTTGAATAATATCTACTATGTTGATCATTTTTTATGCACTTTTATATAAACTGATCTTGGTTTATCTAACTTAGTTCCATATTCTGTAATGTCTTTCACTATACAGCATTTAGCACATTTCTTTTGGTCTATGTTCTCCATTTAGTACATGTAATAAATAATAGTGTTTTCCATTTTTTGTTGTCCATTTATAATTTACTAAAATTTGGTTTTGTTAACTAAGCTTTTACTTACATTAACAATGCAATTTATCCATGTTAACTAATTCAATTTTTATTTTCTTATTGTTGTCCATTTTTTGTTTTCCATTTATAATTTACTAAAATTTGCTTATGTTAACTAATACATTTAGCTAGAAGTGGAAAAAGTTAAAAATATAAAAAAATAAAAAGTAGCTGAAACTAGGCATTTGAAAGAAAGTGAAGTGATTTTCTAACATATATGAAACATTTTAAGAAAGACAGAAAAAATAAAAATTGGAAATTTTAATATTATACTTTTTTATTACATTCACCTATCGGAAATATATGTAAAATAAATGACTTTTTATAGCTATCATTATATTATTTTATTATATTATAATATTATTAGGTAAAATGGATAGTTGGATGATTTTGTAGGTTCTGGATAATTAGATCAATCTTATAGAAAATAAAAAATTCGAGTGCTAGTAATTTTTTTATTTTTTGTGAGATTGAGCTAGTGAGCCAGAACCTACAAAATCATCCTACTGACAGATAAAATACCATCAGAATTTCTAAAATCATGGGGGGGTAGTGACAACAAAACGACTATCACATTGGAGTGTAGAATGTATGAGTCTGGCGACGCACCATGTGACTGCCAGAAAAATATCATTCACACAATTCCGAAGACTGCAAGAGCTGAGAAGTTTGGGAACTACAGCATTATTAGCTTCACATTTCATGCATCCAAGTTGTTGACAAGAATAACATACAGAAGAATGGGAAAAAAGTTGAGGACCTGCCAGATAACTATTGGTTTGTCTTTAATAAAGGTAGAGGTAGGAAGAAGGAAATTCTGACTTTGTGGTTGATAATGGAAGCAAGACTAAAGAACAATCAAGACATGTTAAAGTGATATCTCGACCAGGAAAAAAATGTTGTCAATGTAAAATTGTGCAAGGCATTTGAAATTCAGAGAAAAATAGGGGTAATCTATAGGGAGACATGGATAATATACAATATATACAAGAGCCAAGAGGGAATTATCAGAGAGGACGACCAAAAAGAAAGAGCACAAATTAAAAAGGAAGTAAAACAGGTGCGTAGTTGTTCGCCCCATCTGTTCAATCTGCATATCGAAGAGGCAGTGATGGAAATAAAAGAAAGCTTCAGGAGTGGAATTAAAGTCCAAGTTGAAAGGATATCAGTGATACGACTCGTTAATGATACAGCTATCCTGAGTGAAATTCAAGAAGATATACATGATATGCTGAATGGAATGAACTATCTGAGGGGTATAGAATATGAATTGACAGTAAGTAGAAGAAAGGCGAAAGTAATGAGAAGTAGCAGAAATGAAAACAGTGAGAAACTTAACATCAGGATTCATAGTCACGAAGAATACGAAGTTAACGAATTCTTCTACCTACATGGTAAAATTACCAGTGACTTACAGAGCAAGCAGAACATCAAAGGCAGATTAGCAATGGCAAAACGGGCATCCCTGGCCAAGAGAAGTCTACTACTATCATATATAGCCTTCATTTGAGGAAGAAATTTCTAACAAGGGAACCTCCCTATCGCACCCCCCTCAGATTTAGTTATAAGTTGGCACAGTGGACAGGCCTTGAAAAACTAAACACAGATCAATCGAGAAGTTGTGTGGAACTATGAAATAAAAAAGCAAAATATACAAACTGAGTAGTCCATGCTAAGGACAGGCAACATCAAGGTTAATGTGGGTTCAGGGCCACCGTGGTCTCGTGGTTAGCGTGAGCAACTCCGGAACGAGAGGTCCTTGGTTCACGTCTTCCCTCTGGTGAAAAGTTTAATTTTTTATTTTCAGACAATTGTTATCTGTCCGTTCGATGCGATCACTTTTTTTGGGAATGATTATCACTTCCACAAGAAAACCTAAATCAGGCAAGGTAGAAGAATCTTTTTACCCATTCGCCAAGTGTACAAGTTAGGTGGGTCGACAACATATTCATGTCATGTGACGCACATGCCGTCACCAATGTCGAATTGAATACATCACACGTGTTTACCTGTGGAGGTATCGGTTGACCTATGACCTAGCGATCAAATGTTTTCGGTTCCCATTGGAGAGGCACGTCCTTTCGTCTACTAATCGCACGGTTTTGCGGTGCGGTCGCAAAACACAGACACTAAACTTATTACAGTGAACAGAGACGTGAATGAACGAACGGACAGATCATAACTTTGCGAAAATAAAAAACGTAAAATATTCAGTCGAGGGAAGACTTGAACCAAGGACCTCGCATTCCACAGCTGCTCACGCCAACCACGGGACCATGGCGCTACTGTGCCCTGAATTGCCTTGATGTTGCATATCTTGCACATGGGCTACTCAGTATGTGTATTTTGCTTATTATTTTCATAGTTCCACACAACTTCTTCCTGTTTTCTCGATTGATCTGTGTTTAGTTTATCAAGGCCTGTCCACTGTGCCAACTTATAACTAAATCTGAGGGGGGTGCGATGGGGAGGTTCCCTTGTAAGAGTGTACGTCCAGAGAACAGCATGTATGGTAGTGAAACATGGACTGTGGAAAACCCAGAACAGAAGAGTGTCGAAGCATTTGAGACGTGGTGCTACCGACGAATGTTGAAAATTAGGTGGTCTGATAAGATAAGGAAGGACGAGGTTCTGTGCAGAATCAAAGAGGAAACAAATATGTGTGAAAGACCTATAAGGAGAAGGGACAGAATGATAGGACTTCTTTAAGAGATAAGGGAATGACTTCCCTGGTACTAGAGAAGGCTGTAGAGTGTAAAGATTGTACAGGATGACAGACCTTGGATTACATTCAGCAAATAACAGAGGATGTAGGTTGCAAATGCTACACTGAGAGGATTTCGTGGCGGGCCGCATCAAACCAGTCAGAAGGCTATAAAAAAAAAAAAAAAAAAAAAAAAAAAAGGCGAATACTTGCGGTGTCATCCACTGTAACACGTTCCAGCACCTCCTCATCAGAATCGGATTTGCGAGTGTTTCGCTTGTTGCCATTGCCAGGTCCCTCATTTCTCCCTTGCACCGAACTGGCCTTCCGCATTATCGATCGAGAGAAAACACTCGTCCTGACGAATGATGCCAGTTAGGAAGTTGTTCCCTGTACACCTTGTCTGTATCGAGAGCATTGCAACGTTCTTTCCCATACTTAGGGGCATGTAGGTGAGTTGTGCGAAACAGTACCGATACTGATCCATCGTATTATACTGTTTGTCTCTGAATAGCGGTGAGTAATGAATGGGTTTGTCGTTGATTGACAGCACGTTCTGTCATGCGGCAATGTAAATACGATGCAACAAAACCACCGTATGGACAAGTAAAGTAAACAAAACCTTCATCAAGAATTCCTCGTGATCAGGTTCTTCCTCCTTATTTCCTTGCGGGTAATAAAGAATGTAAAATCAAATAAACAGCAGAATACGTATAAACGTGCACGTATGTTAGTTGTAAATGAGCTGGAAAACAGTAAAGTTAGACAAAGCTGTAGACAAGATCACTTCCATATCTCCTTAAGCTGGCTTCTCCGACCCCAGGTTCCCTAACTCAAATAGTTCAGTGGAGTATTTTCTATGTCCTGTTACATTTGGCACGCTCTTTTGGAAACACCCTGTATTAGGAGAAGAAACAGCTAAATGTAGGTTACAAAAAATAAAAAGAATGATGCAGCGAGAAGAAGTTATCCAAATGGAGCGGGCGTCCGTAGATGTGATACAGATGATTACGGTTCCCAAAGACAGGGATTGCCTTGCTGAAATGTAAGCTCACGATGGCTTACTTGACAAATGGTTACAGTTTCAGAAAATCAGCATTACTTTGTTGAAATGTAAGCCCATGATGGCTTGCCATGAAGGGAAAAAAAAACGAGCAGAATATCGTCGACTTACCGCTGTCTTGTAAGGATACAGCGAATGACAACCAAAGTGGTCCTGTTATGAAAAGAAGAGGCAGCCCAGACAATGACTCCACATTGTCGGTCGTATAGCGGACGACAGTCACGTTGATATCCAACCGCTGTCCAGGGATCTCCAAACTCCTCTTCGCTGTTCATCGGGACTCCGTTTAAAGTGAGACTCACCACTGAAGACAGTTCTGCTACAGCCAATAAGATTGCAGGAAGATGACGTTCTGGAGATGCCATGGACAGCAGTAGGATACCAACCTCGGTGTAGCGCGCTATACGGCCCGACAACCTGGTGTGACGGTCTGGAGTGACTTTCCTTTTTGTAACCGGACTCCTTTGGCCGTCATCCGCGGCACCCTTAGAGCATAGTGGTATGTCGACGGTAAATCTATGCACCGTTTCGTTGCCCTTCATAGGTAGTCAATACAAAGCTCAAATTTCAACAAGATAAGGCCTGTCCCCACACGGCTAGAGTTTCTACTGCTTGTCTTCGTGCTTGGCAAAACATACCTCAGCCAGATAGGTCTCGCAGTATCGGGGGTGAGAACGATTGGACCATTATGGGTAGGGCCCTCCAGCCACCTTGGGGTTTTGACGGTCCAGTCCTGCAAGAATTGGACAGAATTAGGCGCGACATCTCTCTGGAGAACACCCACCAACACTACCAGTCACTGCCAAGCCGAGAACGGCTTTCATCCTGTCCAGAGGTGGATCAACATGTTATTTACTTGCTCAATTTGGGGACCTATTTCTCTCGAACAAAACATCCAGTTTTTTTAAATTATAATCATTTCTTTTGCTGCACGTGTATGTCACGTCTACCACTTTCCGTCGCATTAGGATGATTCCTTCGAGGTGTGTCTTGTTTTTCTTAGAACGTACACTGAAAGTAATCTTTCAAAGGATGACACGAAATCAATAAGACAGTACATCAATCAGAAAACATCTATTATGGAAGATAGTCACTTCATACCTAAGTGGAAGTAAAGACTACCAGGTTCACATAATTTCAAACTCAGGTGAATCATGTCTGTACCACCAGCAGTATACTGTCTTAATCTAACATCCGGGTTAGACAACCATTTTTCCCCAATGCTTTGAAGGTCAAAATAATTCTGCGCCTCTAAGTAACCTTAGAAAAAATGAAGGAGATATGGTTCGCCGTTAGTACAGCTAAGGTCATGTGAGCTCCGGAATGCCTTAATCCCGTTTTATGGCAGGGCTGTGGGCGGTTGAACGGCGGAACCAATAAAGACAGCCGGGATGTGGCGTGACTTGGGCTGGGGTGAGGGCGTCACGTCTCGCCGCAGGCGGCGCGCCCGGTGGAGGAAACAATAACCTGGCGCCAGTCGGCAGCTGGCAGCCGGCAGGCAGCCGAGCGGCTCGATAACCCGGGTGGGCGGCTGGCGCGGCCGCTAATCCGTCACGGATCCGCCGCACCTGCTGCGCCGCCCCGCGCCGCGGTGTTTACGTGCAAAACGTGTAGCCTACGTTACAGGCGCACTGCAGAGCCCCATTTCCGCTCAGGTGGCGCACACTCGGTGACGCCCGTTTGTATAGCCAGCGTCTCGCGCACTGGGTGTTCCCTGAAACGCCTGGCATGGTGCTTCGTAATGAGAGCTCTAGGGAACCTATGTGCGTTCACAGCGTTATGATAATCCCAGGGATATGCGTTGCGCAGCTTTGCCAGTCGCCAGTTACACTGCACAAGCCTATCGCAATGGCAAATTTGACAAACATTTACTTCTCATTTAGAAATTGTATTCTACTCAGCCGTTACATCTTAAGCACTAATTTCCTAGTTTTCATGCGGTTCTTCAAAATTGGCTACGTCAACCAGCATGTAGTAGAGCTCCAACTTTATTCTTGGCAAATATTTCTGACGTGGTCAGTCTGGGGGAAATCTACACTGTATAGTGACTGAAGAAAACTTCACAAGGCAATATAACTAAAAAAGAGTATTATATTGTGACCGGTTTAGGGTGACTGGTTTAGACGGAGGTGTGCTGATATCATGAAATCATGAAATATCAAGCTTTTGGATGGTTACAACATATTATCCATCAGTGTTACAAGTCACTTCGCACCGCATATGTGCACCCCACTACCATGAATAGCACTGCACATCAGAATGTCAAATGTAAAAGTATTAAGTAAAAACATAAACATGCCTATACTGCGCCGATTGCAAGTGTTAATGTTCACTACCCCTGGCAGGTGATAGAAGTTATGTAAACGGAAGGACCCGCATGTACGTCCACCAGATGGCAGTGTGGCTGTTGACAGATTATCTTCTTGTGTATAGCATAAAATATCGATATATAATTCCATATAATTGGTAATACATTATTAACAACTATTTTTACATTATTATACAAACCAAACAAGAGAAATATAGTAATCTCATCTGTAATTAAAGTAAGTTCCTTTGATAATTCTATAGGGTAAAATATGTGTGACATTTGTTACACTTGGCTGCTCCTCGCAGGTACAGAACCTGAACACTTTCATTCGACGAAATATAGTTATGTGTATGTTTGTAGGGGAAGATGGGGCAAGATGGGGAAGCTAACTTTAAACCCTTACAAAAGGGACAAAAATAAACAAATTGAAGTGTGTTTGATTATCATTTGTTTACTTAACCACTGAATTTCAATAGAATGCAAAGGAACCTGCAAATTTGTTACGTTTAATTAGAAATATCTCGATTTGAAACATAAACTACCAATTCTCCGTCTTGTCTGATATGCAGGGTAACATGGGAAACTAGCACGAATTCATCTCTAAAGCTTAAATGAGGACTGGAATAACGAAATCATGTGGCGCTAAGGTTTCGAAACATGGTTCTGCGAATTGTAGAATCAGATATTACGTTTTATTTAGGCCTCTTACTTTCACATAGTACACAAGTGTGGACAGCCTCGTCATCATAACTTTCTATCCCTGCACAAGTATCGTGGGCCCAGCGTCTGCAGCTAATACACCGTATCCAGCCTCCTTCAGAGAACTCATAGCAGTATAAACATTCTTCACTCTGTTCCTCGTTGTCATTCGACCTCAGTTTATTATCCCTTGAGCATGAAGTGGTGGTTAAAACGTCAGTAACGTTCGTCACTTTTTCATTGTCATTATGGCCTTTTGGTGGTATTCCAGGTTTATTAAACGTCTTTGAGAAGGGTTTTCGTTTACATGCAGCACGTTTGGGGACTCCTTTTCGTTCTTCAGATAGTTCACTCCTGTAAGGAGATTCGGTTAAAACAACGGATTTTCCATGCCTGTTAGACGGTTTCCTTATGGTTTTTTTATCCACCTTTGGAACAGCTAACACCATTTCAGGGCTGGTAACCTGAAAGTTAGACGAAACAGAGGCATGATCGTCAGTTATTAATTGTTCTGGTGTTTTACGTCCTGACAACATCTCTGGTATTTGGTCTTCCGTTTCTGTATCTTCAGATGTGTGAGCTTTATGAATGTCTGTAGTTGAACAGGGAAGGTAATCACTTTCTTGAAACACATTTCTGTTTACAGACCAAATGCGTCTTTTCCGAAACCCGTTCACTGCTGTGGACACTGTGGCTGAATGAATGACGGCTTTGACGAATAAACTTGACATCTGATGCAGTGTAACGACTTTTCCAGGTTGGGTGCAAAGCCACGATCTTACTTCATCTTCGTAAAATTTACTGTGAGGTTTCATAAATGCCACGTCCAATGGTTTAAGACGGTGTGAGTTGTGTGGTGGCAAACACAAGAAGACAACCCCATTTTCGCGGGCCACATCTATCAGTTCTAAATTCTTGGTGTGCGTTTTGCGGCCGTCCAATATGAGAAGTATTGGTCTTTCCTTCGACGCTCCAGTAAATGCAATAAACTTCTTAAATCAAGTCAAAAATAGTTCTTTCGTCATCCAACCAGTTTCTTGGACTTCTGCCCAGGCACCAGGGGGCGGGCTAGTCTCAAACACTTGTTGCATTCGTTTTCAAGGATAAATTGACATAGGTGGTACGTAGCACCACGACGCTGAAACACAAATTTCTGCAGTCACAGTCATGACTCTTTCTGCTGAAGTAACTGCTCCCAACTGGCTGCGCCCTTTCAGAGCAACCACCTTTGTGTGACCTTTTGGAATGACTGTTAAACCAGTCCCATCGCAATTGAAAATTCGCTCCCGTAAACTTGAATGTGTCTAATCGACTTTCTAACAGATCGAAAAACCGATCTACAACTACTCGATTAAACCCCATGGCTCGTGCGATTGATGTGGCCTCTGGTTTTCTTATTGTTAAGATAGGATTTCGTGCAAGAAACCCATTTAACCAATCTCTTCCAGCAAATTTGGCAGCAGTATTAAATGGATGTTTGAGTTGTTTCGTTCAGCTAGCTGAAAAACAAATTCACAAAGCTCTTTAAGTGTTAGGCCAAAATAGTGTCCTTCCATCTGTGTTAAGTAGTCTTTAAGTTCTGCCTCTTGTTCTCGGGTAAACACACTAGTGATTGGTCCTAACCTTTTCAAAACTGTATAGCCAGGATTAGCACGTTTCTATGCCACATGTAGTTCAATCGTTGTCTGTGGCACGTTGAACTGTCGAGCAGCCCTGAAAGAACCCATATGACCTTCTATAACAGCATTTACAGCGCCCTCCATTGACTCCAGTGATCAATCTTACCTATACGTTTGTCACCGATACTTGCGAACCATCTGAAAAAAAAAACCACGTGGAACGTACTATTGGGTCAGATCATTCCTGGTAATCTATATTATATAGTAAATACCATATTTCCAATGGTCTGTCGTTAAAACATAGCAAGAATACTGACTTTTCACGTTTTGTGTATTTTTATTCACCATATAGCCTAAGGCATACTTGGTAATTAATTAGGAAACGTTGTAATAACGAATACCCTTGTATTCAACGCATAATGTGCGTGTTCAAAATCCGCAGCGAGGTAAACACATGAGACGATAAGAACGTAGTGGTTGGACAAATAGCAGGGGCAGGACGGGGAAGCTCTTGCCCGACCCCGTCTTGCCCCCTACCATGCTGTCAGGTTACGTTACGCCTACATAAACACTATTTAGTGAACATTGACTACTGACATAGCACTTTACTGTTAATAAGACGTACTATTCAGTGCTAAGTATACAGTCTGGACAAATGTTCACGACACACCTGTTTTAGGACGTCGAAAGGTGTAAGATATTGCAAATCAGTATAAAAATTGTACTTACCTTGCAAAGCTCACAGAAACCGCTGCGAAGCTGAGGTTCAACAATGTCAACACACTAGGACCTGTGTCTTGATGACGTTGACGTAGCTATCCACAGATGGCAGCACTCTAACTGTAGCTTATAGCCCTTCCCCGTCTTACCCCTCCTCCTCATCTTGCCCCGCCTTCCCGTACATAGGACTTTTACATTTGACATACCGATGTGTATTAATCTTAATGATACAACTTCAGTGCTAAGCGTCTTGTAATACTTATGGATAACATATTGTAGAAATTCAAAGACATAAGATCGGATGATGTCAGCACAGCTCTGTCGAAACCAGTCGCCTAATAAAATGCTTTTTTGGCGATCTTGGCTTTTCGAGGTTTCTTCGATTACTTTATTCTTTCCCACAGTTTTAACCAAAAATGTAAGTCAGTTCGACATTCTACAGCAACAGTAAAAGAAATATATCCATTTCGAACTATTAATTAGGGAGAGTTTTATTTATCAGAAACGAACAGAACGTCGCAAAATTAAAGTTCTACTGCTATGATCGATACCGCGACACACAGTCTGAATCTTAAGAAGAAAACCGAAGTCTGCTTGAAGCTAGGTACAGAAAATACCAGTTAGGTAAACAGTTGAAATGGAGCATGTGATACGCAGTTACGAATATACACTGATGAGCCAAAAATTTTCACAACCAGTCAAATAAGAGTGGACTGATGCTATGATGATGCCCAGGACTGTGGAAAAGACTAAATGTAATCTGAGATGTAAATTATCGAAGATGGCTAAATGTAACGTAATGGGCCTATACAGCGAAGAACAAGAACTCAATGAAGAAACAAAAAAGAAACAAAGATGGTCCTTTGGCTGGAAATATTATGTTCGAACTTGCAATGGGTTGGCCGTTAGTGAAAGAACAAGAGCTGGTGTTGGTATAATGGCGAAGATGGGTTTGAAAATGAGCATACATTCATACACTCCGAATAATGAAAGAATTACACTACATATTATCGACATACTTTCGGTTGGAACAGCGACAAATAGATAATAAAAAAGTAGTTGTTTTCGTCTAGAGTCGCATTTTTCCTTACTTTGCCTACTGGCCATCGGTTTGGGTACACAGTACCACCCTCAAGCCGTCCTCTGGTTCGCAGTCGTCACGCTTGCTTCCCAAATAGGTTTTTCAGATACTGCTACTTGAGAAGAAAGCGTGACGACTTCAAGATGGCCTGGTAACTGTACCGAAACTGATATGCAGTACGCAAAACAAAGAAGAAAGCGACCTCAGACAAAACAAACATTTTTAAAAGAATTATACATCTGAAACTAAAATTAAAAGAGAATATTAACGTCATCGACAGATATGCACCATAGGAAGTCTAAAAAGCAGACATAATCTAGTTGTACCGTTCTCTGCAGTCTGTGGGGGTAAGTGACCTAGTCATGAGCGTACCATAATCGTTAGGTATTTTAATGGAAGGGTAGGAAACACACTTTCAAAAGGGACGATTATAAGAATTAAAATGGAGAATATTTAAGAGACTTCGAAACATTTTATAATGTGAGTATAAGAAATTTAGTTTATCTGTATCTAAGAGGATGTAGGTCAATAATTGATTATATTTTCACAAGTTACCAAACCACACCTTTAGTACAAGATACTAGCAACAAAGAGTTACGACCACTACTTGTGGTATGTAAAATAGAAATGCCGCAATACAGTCTTAATTTCAAAACCGGCAAAGGAAGTTTTGAATGCTCATTATCTGCAACGTTACAGGATGAGACATTTATACCAACGTAGGATGGATGATGAGTTACAAGATTCAACATTAAACTGAAACATAAATGAAGAATGGAATATGCTGAATAGACTGTAAGAAAGATGAGGAGAAGGTCCCCGGTCTGGAATCAATAACAAGCAAAGATGATTAGGAGAAAGGAAGACGCTTATTTCAAAAATCTCAATGTAAGAAATGTACAAGATCATACTGAATATAAGACTGAAGTGGCATTAGTCAAAAGAGAGCCGAGAAGATTGAATAGTCAGAACTGGAAGACACTACTTACAAAGTTAGAATGCAAACATCCATGGAACAAATATAATACCTTATAAAATAATAAAAACCGTCGTAATGCAGTCTCCTTGCCAGAACTGAGGGATGCAACAGGGTCCCTGAGAAATATAAACTGTCCAGGAGAACACAATGGAACTTAGAAGATCAATAAATACGCGCATGAATATCTTAAATTTAGGTTTCCAACATTTATAAATCTCTGCTAGAAGAATGCCATCTACCTAAAAAGGAGACCGTAACGACTGCAATAGCTACAGAGGTGGAAGCCTAGAAACTGCTGCTGAGTGTGCTGAGTCCTATGTCGAGATACCCTCCAAGACATCGAGTGCTTTAACAGAAACTTTCCTGTTAGAAAAACAGGATGGTTTAACAACAGCATGATCATTTATAGATTATGTTTTCTGTATGAACAAGATAACAGAAAGACATAGAGAATTTAATCTCCCAACATGTATAGTTTTGGAGGATTACGAAAATACCATCGACCGGGTGGGAAGTTACGGGAAATTTTAGGGTAGTACAGCATTCCTCAACATTTTATAATGTCAGTTTAGAATTTTTATGAGGATAACAACATCAACATCAAGGTACGCATGGATCAACGAAGCAGCCAAACAAGGTTGTCCTTTATCGACCACAAGATTTAACATGTATATAAATGAAATTGTCAACAAATGGCAAAATAAAATGGAACATACAAGATCTATAATTTTTTACTCATTGCCTTATGTAAATGACCAGGTCATACTCGCGGATAAGGAAGTACTTCCTTCTATGAGCAGTATGGTTCTTACATACAACAGCAAAACAATATACGCTAACCATATTCACCAAAGAAGCTGATGTGATAATGGAGAATAACATACTGGACCAAGTGCAGCCACCTTGTTAAGTGTACATTCTTGCTGACATTTTATAGTAATCTAGAAACTCATCTTTAAACGTTGCGACTGAAAAGACCGTAAATTTACGTGAAGCATTCATCTTTAGATAATGTGGCATCGAGCAGGCACGGTTCAAGAGCGACAGAACTGCAATTTGTGTTGCTGTCAGATAGTTCCTTTAAGCTGACTTTTAAAAACGTTTTTTTTTTATCGCATTAATGAGTTTTTAATCATATAAATGTGGAACTTTGGCTCCCGTCGTTGCTTAGTGGCATTTGATCGCGTGTGTTATTTAAATTGTGAAACATTGAAATATTAATTGAAACGTAATCGGAATTCGTTTTGAATGGAGACAGGTTCTTTGTCAAATAACAGAACATGTTTAACGAAGTGCGCGACCGGAGCACGTTCATTCAAACTTCTAAATAATCTGGTACCATCTTTTTACACAGCCGTTAATTAGGTATAGTCCGATACTGAATTAACATATACACGCAAACAGAGGATATACCAGTATTACACAGCTAAAGTTTCGTACTTTATACGTAAATCTGAATGAAATGAAATGAAGTCCCATACTTCTTTACAGAGCGTAGGAGAACGATGCGGGAGCGTGATGGGGATGAATGATAATGATGAAGACGACACAACAACACCCAGTCATCTCGAGGCAGGAAAAATCGAACCCGGGACCCCGTGCTCAGGATGCGAGAGCGCTACCGCGAGACCACGAGCAGCGGTATAGTAGAGTGTTAAAGATCAGAGAGAGCGATGAAGGATAAATACTGATTATTTATAAAAGGAAACAAGTGAAGGGCGCTTAAAAGACAATGGAGTTGAACGTTATTGACCCTCGCTGGCGGCAGCTTTGCAGCACTGATTCTTTGGCAGGCAGTGGCTTGTTGTTATTTGGTTTCATCTGCAAATGTAGTTTTACGCAACGTATTTGCAGTCGGTGAAGATAGTACAATCGAAAAACTTGAAACGCTACACTGGCCTTTGATATCTCTTACCCTTACGATAAAGATACTGAAAAAAATACAAAATAAAACAAAAACAAAAAAAACTACAAAGGTACTTACACATGTTACGTATGTTTAAGAGGACACCCAGGAAAGACATAGTAACATTTTATAATAGTACGACCGTACATTTGCTGTTCTGTGGATCCGTTTTATGGACTTTGACGAAGAAACAATTACAGAGAATTGAAGCTGCAGAAATAGAATTTCATGAGAACAATGAGATATGAGAGGAGCTCCATGTTTTAGGAATATATGAAAATATCCAACAGTATAGAAATGAATGGCGGGGCCTACAATGTATGGTTCAAACCCGGATACCATGAACAACTTAAGAGTACGTACCCAACGGTAGGAGCAGGAAAGGAAGACCACGAAGGAGATGCTCCGACTCGCTTTTAATTGCATGGTTTCGAAACAGGAAAGCATGTCTAACCCTAAAGTACATGACGAGCGCCTTATGACGACTGCCCGCCACGAGAATGAATGTCGACCCGTGGCGCTGCGGGTGCATGACGCCCTCAGAACAGTATGTAAACGCAACAGAGGGAATCATTCTAGCGATGATGTGAGGCCTCGAAAATGAAAATTCACAAAGAACTTTGCAAAGAGCATATTGTAATGGTCCGGCTCCTTGGTTCACATACCTTAGAAACGGCGAGATTGGTCTACTGTTCGCGAGTAACTGGCATGGGAAGTTGTGAAAGCTGGTTGAACGGTTACGTGATTAGGTGACAAGATTTTGCACGTCCACTCCTTATCCGAAAAGACGGAATATGGAGAGTTACCCACTCTGTAAAGAAGGATATGCTGCGACTTATGGGAGATCTGTCGACAAAGCAATAGGATGAAGCAGGCACAAGTGTTTCGGAGCGCACCGTTCAGTGCCCAATAACATGGGGCTCCACAGCAGGCGACCAATACCTGTTGATTCTACGATAGTGTCAATTACGACTGCAGCAGGCGATACTTACAATGTACAAACGGAAACGTAGGGATTCTAGAAAGAAATGGTCAGTTCACTTGAACAGCAATTCGCGTTAAGAATAAAGAAAGTCGTTTGATAAACATCAAGATATGGAGCCAAGAAGTAATACTGCCACCGCTGCTGCTATTATCATTTTTTCATCACTGTAGTTACAGTTCTTGCAGTTGTAAGGCGCGTGCCTGGTAATACAGCGGTGGCACGTTCGAATTACGGCCAGAACAGAAATTTTCAGTCTTCCTTTAACCTACACTTCACTTTCCCAGTGACGTTAGAAGTCGCCAGAAGCGACGCGTAATTCGCATTTCACGTTAAGATTAATGTCACGCAAGTCGCCGAAGGGCCAATGACCACAATCAATTATGAATTTTTTCTACCATTTTAAAATATTCTTCTTCTCTCGGTTTGTCATGCCCTCTTCAGAGCCGTTCTCCTCCAAGCTCTGCCTCTGTTCCTGCTCCTGCAGTTCGTCTTCCAAAGGACAGTCCAGTAGGTACTGTAAGTTATTCGCCATGGTAGACGTTCTGCAAGGCAGGGGTATCGACCCCAAACTGAAGCCACCCATGCTGGAGAACCAAGCTGTTATTTTGGAGTTACCTTCCTTGAGAGGAGTTGACGACGTAGACTATAGAGCCCCACACGTTTCGCAGGCATATCCTCCAGATATTTCAGGGTTCACAAACCTCTCCGCCCGGCGTATAAGGTTCCTTCGACGAGGCGGTACTCTTCTGGAGATATTTTAAGATATTATTGAATGAAAAGCGAAATGTTCTCTTTTTATAACTCAGTAGATTCGTACTATTTACAAGGTTGTTTAAAGCCATTTCCAGAAACCCAATGTAAACTCGCATCTAAGATTTACAAGGCTCCACATTTAACTTTTGCGAATGCAATGGGAAAAAATTTCATTTATCAGAACGACGAGATTGATCATGAGGATGGTTACTGCCAGAAAAAAAAGGTAAGTGAACTGTGGAGTGCACAGATTATGAACCATCTGAAAGTAAATTGTCCATGTCAGCGTATGTATGTGCAGTTTCGACAGTTTGAACACGGAACGAACTTTAAATGAACATTCGTTAGAGCCGATCTATAGTGACTGTATGTTGTGCTACTGTACTCAGCATCAGTCTGCTGTATGATAACTTACCTGAAAACACTGAAAAGCTACGTAATATACAGTACTAGTAACGGTAATGGAAATTGGCCTTTCCGCAGTTGCAACACCGGTTCCAGTCAGATCACCGATGTTAAGGGCAGTCGGGCTGGGCTAGCACTGGGATGGGTGACCATCCGGTCTGCCGAGCGCGGACGACAAGCGGGTTGCACTCAGCCCTTGTGAGGAAAACTAAGGAGCTACTTGATTCAGAAGTAGCGGCTCCGGTCTCGTAACGTGACATGCGGCCGGGAGAGCGGTATGCTGACCACATGCCCCTCCATATCCGCATCCAGCGACGCCTATGGGCTGAGGATGACACGGCGGCCGGTCTGTACCGTTGGGCGTTCCAGAGCCTGTTCGGACTGAGTTTAGCAGTTTTATTAACGCTAAGGGATGCGTAAAATATCTTTTGGGTAGTGGTACTGTCAAAAAAACAGAGGTTATAATACGACATACTGTAGACCGTGATGTTGCATAATAATGCGCTTGAGGGAAAAACAAAAGAAACTTCGGAAAATACAGTAGGAGCGGATTTGCTAATAACTTTCTCTCTTATAAAAAATCGGACAACTGCCAGCAAGACTCCCGCTCTAAAGAGTTCCGTACAAACTATGTATGTAGATAATAATAATGATCATGTGTGGCTCAATGGCGTTGTGCTAATTTCTCCAAAGGGCGCTGCTTCGGCGACTTGTGTGTCCTTACCCTACCTCAGTTAAACAATTGGGGGAAAAGGACGTACGCCGGCCGGAGTGGCCGAGCGGTTAAAGGCGCTACAGTCTGGAACCGCACGACCGCTACGGTCGCAGGTTCGAATCCTGCCTCGGGCATTGATGTGTGTGATGTCCTTAGGTTAGTTAGGTTTAAGTAGTTCTAGGTTCTAGGGGACTTATGACCACAGCAGTTGAGTCCCATAGTGCTCAGAGCCATTTGAACCATTTGAAAAAGGACGTACAGACTAAGGTGTAATCTGAACCACATGTTCTTTCGGCCGACTCCTGACATCGCTGTGAGGCAATTGCTGGGTTTGACTGAAAAGTCCGTGGTCCGACAGAGCGATCTGATCCCGTGACTTTTCAGTTCCTAAACAATTGCTTACCACTTTTTCTTTCTTTTCCTTTTAGGTGTGTGTGTGTGTGGGGGGGGGGGGGGGGGGGGTTCCTGTTTCCGACATATCTCAGTAGTTCTTTATGGATGTCTAAATACATCTTTTAAACTATGTAAATACAAACATTTCTCAGTTTTTTCTTCATTACTGAGGGCGACCAGCCCCCTGACGAGACTGAGCTACCGCAGTGGCTCCCTCCATCTCGCGGCCCGTCGTGTTTATAAATATCATCTACAGGTTCTGATGTATGACATGGCGAGTAAAATTATATGTCATGTATATGGCCGTGTTATTGACTGTATTGAATTTGAATCATACTTGAGGTAGTCAGACACGGATCCACGGAAACCGCTCCGTTTGCAGAGCCACTGCACACTGTAGGTCAATGATTAACATTGGAATCGTAACTATGTACAATCTATAGGTTTTCTTCAGGATACGTAAGAACAATAGTCTCAAGGAGACGCAATGACGTGTTACCAAATTAGAGTTGGGCGGGGGCTAATATCTAGTATGAGCAGAAGCGCTAAAGGTATTCATGCATATCGAAGTCCACTTGGGCACTGACTATAACATCGACAAAAAGCTCTTTTCAATCACGACGCCAAAGAAAAGTGAAAAATTTCTCGTACATAACCGTGACATCGGAAAAATAAATTCGACGATACGAGTACAGCCGATTGTAATTACAACGTGTAGCTTACGCCAAAAGCACGTAGGGATGTCAACAAAAGTTGCTGCCACATGAAGTGGGAAAGCTTATCGACTAGCAAATTACGACCACATGGTCGACCAGAACCTTGACAGAAGTAATAAGGGGCATTGTCGATTATATTTATCTGGAACTTGCCGATGCGATAAAAAGGAAAATATTAAACTGAAGCGTCGTTTTTCCACGTACAGCGTTCATAAATACAGTTCCCTTACCACGAGTGAAGATAACACGGTGTTACGTTTCTTGAAATTGGGGCAGTTCCTGTGAATTATTTTCACCTTCGCGGAGAGACTGAAAGCACTGTGGTTTCAGGTGTGATGGTGTAGGGCCGCTGTTGTTACTCACGAACTTTATACAAACTTCGTCACAAATCGCGAAACGGAGAAATTTATATTTTTCCGATATGACTGCAGGAACTGAAGTACTGTTTCTAGTTCCAGTGGTGCGATATTATCAGATCATACGACTTCGGCAAAATTAACGCGTTAAGATACGAGCTGTAAAGCGAACAACCGAAATGGGCAGACTCTTCCTTCGATTAATAACAACTGGGCAGTTACGAATTACTTTCTGCATACTCATCACAAATGAAAGTAATATCTCGCCACTGAAAACCGCAGTTTTTGTCATGTCCTTCGAACAAGTCGGAGAAATGAAAACGTTTTCTGGTGCGCTCCCTACATTTAAACACTAGATCATGTCGCCGAATGCTAAAACGGAAACTGTCATGGAATACATATATTATGGAAACGAATACTTACAACTACATCTATACTCCACAAGGCGCCTTATGGTATCTAGTGGACCGTACGTTGTGCTCCAGTGTCATTTAGCAGTGCCAATTCTCCCTTTTCTTATTCCAGGCGCATATAGTTCGCGGGAAGAACTTTTATGTTCGAATCTCTCTAATTTTCCCTTAACGATGTTATTGCGAGATATACGTTGGAAGAAGCATTATATTGGTAGACACTTATAGGAATGTACGCTCTCGGAACTTTAACAATAGACCATACTGTGATGCTAAACGCCTCTGTTGCAGTGCCTGCCGCTGGAGTTCTCTGAGCATCTCCATAACGCTTTCGCGCTTGCTAAATGATCTTGTAAAGAAACGTGCTGCTCTGCCTTCGTTCTTCTCTATTTCCTGCATCAGTTCTGACTGGTACGAACGCTTTGTTGGATTGGATGGCGTCCATATGGAACACCTCCAGTTATTTGAACACACAGATGGCCGTCTTAAGACAGAGAGACACATAACGCAACATGGTCTTTTTTGGTCTTAAGAAACTGTGGAATGATGTGATTTTGTCTAAGAAAGTGGCTGATTAAATTTTATCATATTGATCTATACTTGTTATTTACAGAATTTGCTCATAGGTATTGTTTGGCAGCTACTGTTCGTTTCCTTTTCATCAAAGTAATATAAACAAGCGCATATGGCGATTGATTTTTGTATTATTGAAAAGAGCTAGTAGTTATTTGTGAGCATGACTCCAAGGATCTTTGAAACAGTATTTGAATATACTGTTACCATCTGCAACCAGTTCTTAAGTACTGTCAGCTTAGAGTTTGAAAATGTAATCCAGATAATTAAATTTCCAGTTTCTTCCTCCTTTTATATCTTCATTCTCTGTTGACATGTTTTCGATGAGGTAATACACAGGGTGACCTAAATGTCTGAAAATTCATTAATTCACGGATTAATGTAGGTAGAGAGGCAAAAATTTAAACACGTGTTTGAAATGACGTGGGGTGTTTTAGAAACAAAAAAGTGCACAAATTAACCACCAGGTGGCGCTTCATATGATGTAAACGCACTAATTATCATAACAATTGATTTTTGATGAAGATGATGTTCTTTATAACATGTGCTCAACCTTGTCTGTAGTTATTCATGAACGGTAGCTGTAGTAAAGGGACAATGTTGTGAATAGCATTTTACAGAATATCGATAGATATGGTGAGAAGCCGTTTAATATTGCCTTTTAGCATCCCTTAATTTGAGGAAGAAATTTCTGTGAATGATCCTTGTTAACACATCATTGCATGGTAGTGAAACATAGACTGTAGAAAAACTGGAACAAAAGAGAATCGAAACATTTGCATGTGGTGCTAAAGACGAATGCTGAAAGTAGGTGAACTGATAAGGTAAGGAACGGGGAGGTTCTGTGCAAAATCTAAGAGGAAAATAATATATGGAACACACTGACAAGAAGAACGGACAGGATGATATCTGTTAAGACATCAGGGAATGAGTTCCATAGTACTAGACGGAGATGTAGATGGCAAAAAAATGTAGAGGAAGACAGAGATTGGAATACATCCAGCACATAATTGAGGACGTACTTTTCAAGTGCTGCTGTCAGATGGAGACGTTGGCTCAGAAGGGGAATTCGGGGCGGGTCGCATCAAACCAGTCAGAACATTGATGACTCAAAAAAAAAAAAAAAGAAAATAAAATAAAAAAGCTACAGGTAACCCACCAACGGACTGAGGTCTGGGGATCTGGGAGGCCTAGCATCACGAAAATGATGGCTTTCACACTTTCAGCAATACTAGATGGAGCTCCATCTTGCAAAAGAGCCATATCATTAAGCAGGTGCTTATCCGCCAGGCTAGTGACGATGCTATTCTGTAACGTATTGGCGTACCTCGCAGTCGTCACGCTGAGTTTGAAAACCAGCACACCGCATTTCCTCGAAGAAAAAGGATCTCATCACGATTTATGTGATATTTACAAACCACACAGACTTTCTCGTCGTACAGTTGGGCTTCCACTATCGTTCTAGGATTTTCCGTAGCCCAATTTCCGCAGTTTTATACAGAATTCGCATGCGGCGTCACTGCAGGCTACCGTCCAGTGCCATCAGTTGGCCGGATTTAATTTCAATAAACCCCGTTTTATTACGGTTAAGAGTATCACGTTTAACTTCTTTACATATATTGTTCCGTGAAATAGCGCATTTTTAAGTATTAGAAGACCTTAGGGTTACCCTGTAGAAACTATTTACTGCACTAATGAACTGCGGCTGTATTTCTGCGGTTTCCCTTCTGTTCCTTGACTGTCGATTTGAAATGAGATGAAATGCTACTATTATAGCTGGAATAGATCATAAAATATCGTAATGACATGAAATAAGGCAGAATACCAGTAATTACGCAGATAAAACATAAGTCTACCACCCTGTACATCTACATCTATATGATTACTCTGCAATTCGCATTTAAGAGCTTGGCAGAGGGTTCATCGAACCACAATCATACTATCTCCCTACCATTCCACTCCCGAACAGCGCGCGGGAAAAACCAACACCTAAACCTTTCTGTTCGAGCTCTGATTTCTCTTATTTTATGTTGATGATCATTCCTACCTATGTAGGTTGGGCTCAACAAAATATTTTCGCATTCGGAAGAGAAAGTTGGTGACTGAAATTTCGTAAATAGATCTCGTCGCGACGAAAAACGTCTTTGCTATAATGACTTCCATCCCAACTCGCGTAGCATATCTGCCACACTCTCTCCCCTATTACGTGATAATACAAAACGAGCTGCCCTTTTTTGCACCCTTTCGATGTCCTTCGTCAATCCCGCCTGATAAGGATCCCACACCGCCCAGCAGTATTCTAACAGAGGACGAACGAGTGTAGCGTAATCTGTCTCTTTAGTGGACTTGTTGCATCTTCTAAGTGTCCTGCCAATGAAACGCAACCTTTGGCTCGCCTTCCCTACAATGTTATCTATGTGGTCTTTCCAAATGAAGTTGTTCGTAATTTTTACACCCAGGTACTTAGTTGAATTGACAGCATTGAGAATTGTACTATTTATCGAGTAATCGAATTCCAACGGATTTCTTTAGGAACTCATGTGGATCACCTCACACTTTTCGTTATTTAGCGTCAACTGCCACCTGGCACACCATACAGCAATATTTTCTAAATCGCTTTGCAACTGATAATGGTCTTCGGGTGACCTTACTAGACGGTAAATTACAGCATCATCTGCAAACAACCTAAGAGAACTGCTCAGATTTTCACCCATGTCATTTATATAGATCAGGAACAGCAGAGGTCCCAGGACGCTTCCCTGGGGAACATCTGATATCACTTCAGTTTTACTCGATGAATTGCCGTCTATTACTACAAACTGTGACCTTCCTGACAGGAAATCTCGAATCCAGTTGCACAACTGAGACGAAACCCCACAGGCCCGCAGCTTGATTAGAAGTCGCTTGTGAGGAACGGTGTCAAAAGCTTTCCGGAAATCTAGAAATACGGAATCAACTTGAGATCCCCTGTCAATAGCGGCCATTACATGGTGCGAATAAAGAGCTAGCTGCGTTGCACAAGAACTATGTTTTCTGAAACCATGCTGATTACGTATCGATAGATCGTTCCCTTGGAGGTGATTCATAATGTTTGAATACAATATATGCTCCAAAACCTTAGTGCAAACCGACGTCCAAATAATACAGGAAAATAATTTGTTGTGAGCGTATGTGGACCTTTTCAGGACGGAGATTAAAAAATATGTCTTCGCCCTGCTCCGTAACTTTAATTCCATACTTCACGTTAAAATTAATGATATAAAAAATTCATAGTCTAAAACATGACAATGAAGGGAAAAATGTGTTTCTGATATCACTAGCGCTATTTCAAAGCCCAGAACCGGAAGATGGACTTAAAACGTCAATATTATTTCGCCGCGTATAGTGTTGTGTCGTGAGATGGTTCGCTTATTCATTATAGCCGTATAAAGCGGAGTTCACGTGCGCAGACGATTCTATACTAGTGAGACAACACGTTTCGGCTATGTCGGTGCTATGGGGATTATGTGTAACGGCTCTGGTTTCAATACAAAATCACATGAGATTACCACTCCAAATTTCTATGCTGTTAGACCTATGCAACTTTTACGTAATTTTAGTGCACTGACATTTATTTATGAGGGCACTTAATAAGATATTTAGAATGAATTCACCTTAGCTACAAAGTGACAAGTTACTTGTAATCAGTCCCAGCTTTGTTACAGTATCTAACAAGCGGTTTAACGAAGAATTTACAGCGTGTATAAACCGTGACCTTGTCACCAATCGAAAACTAATCGTAAGGTAATCGATATACGAAGACATAATGACACACTGGGCTATGGCCGTTAATTTCGTCTTAACTGATTTGTATTCTTCAGCATCATCAAAGTTTTGTTGCAGTACAGCACACGTCGGCTACCAAAGAAGCTAGTACGTAACGTAAGACAATCCACCTGAAAGTTCCATGCTTATCACAATCTCGTATAGAAACTCTGGATCGAAAATTTAAAGCAGTTCGAATTTCAATGCTGCGTTTTTTTGAATGGAAGTTGAGAAAGCAGAAACGCTACATTTTTTTTTATCAGAATAGACAGCGTATGCATTGAAAATTATTCCCTTTACTTCAGTGAATGTTATTAAGAAGTAAGAACAGTGCATTTCTACACTCCTAACTGTTTTAATAAGTCCAGAAGAACACCGAAACTTAGTAAGATATCACTAAATTCATAGCTGTGAAACAGTACTGTTAATTAAGCACTTCTGAATATCATTGACGAAACAGATGCTCAATGAAATTTGATCATACAAAAATAAATAGACATTAGAACTTGGATAACAGAAGCGTTTGCAGTCAATACAAGTCCTTGTACTTGTTTCACTATGTATTGTTTAGTTTTAGAATAAGACACTGATCTTCAGGCTCTTGTATTTCCTAACTGAAACTAATATCAGGTCCTCCCCTACCTCATAAACCAGGGACTTTGCAGTGGTAGGCTGGCTAACATGTCTCAACGATACAGCTAGCCGTAGCATAGGTGCAAACACAAAGGTCGGACGGTCGGTTGATAAGCGAAACAAACTTGTGTATCCTAATGAAGGGCAGCAGTCTGGAAGATTGACTTATTTGGCTTTCTAACTTCAGACAACATGAACTTGCTGAGCCAGTACTGCGAATGGGTGAAAGCAAAAGTGAACTAGAGCTTTAATTTTTTTCGAGGGCGTGCTGCTCCACCCCATGGTTAAATGACGATCGCATCGTTTTAGGAGAAATGTCTCTAGTTAAAGTATTCCCCATTCGGAATTATGGACAGGAGAAAAATGAAATTAGCAAATGGCATTGTTTACCCGGAGGCCCCATCCGGGGAAGTTCGGCCGCCAAGTGCTAGTCTTACTTCAGTCGACGCCACATTGGGCTCCTTAAGGGCCGTTGATGACGATGAAATGATGGGGAGAACACAGTACCCAGTCCACGAGCGGAGAAACTCTTCAGTCCGGCCGGGAATCTAATCTGGGTCCACTTGCACGGGAGGCAAGCACGTTACCACCCATGAGGCAGGCGGACTTGGGCAGGGGATACTCACAAGAGTGTCATTGGAAGAAACAAAATTGGCATTCTGCCGGTCGGGGCATGGAATATTGCATCCCATAAATGGTCAGGTAGGTTAGAAAGTCTTAGAAAAGGGAACGCGCAGGTTGAGTTTAGATATAGTGGGGAATAGTGAAGTTCGGTGGCAGAGAACAAGATTTCCGGTGACGTGGTTACAGGCTTGTGCTTTGAAAATCAAACGATGTAATTCAGAATTATCTCTAGTAATGAATAAGAACATAGGAGGAGCATAGTGAACGCATTATCATTGCCAAGACACAGATGAACCCAATACCCTCTACAGCAGTACAATTTCATATGGCAACTAGCTCTGAAGATGACAGAGAGTTTGAAAAAATGAATGATGCGATATTATAAATTATTCAGGTAGTTGACGGAGAGAACAATGTTATTGTGATGGGGGCCTAGAATTCGACGGTACGAAATGGAAGGAAGAGAACAAACATATAAAGAACTGGACTGAGAAAAAATGTAAAATGGCTAAGAAGGAAATGTTAGAGGACAAATGTAAGTTCATAAGAAACATGTTTAGTTAGGGAAAAGATAGATATCGCCCTCAGGAAGATTGGAGAGACATTAGCATAAAAGAAAAGCTGCTGCATGTTATCAAGGTCTCAGATATAAAATCAACACTACGCAAAGAAGAAAAAGGTAGAAGGAGTGTATAGAGGATGTATACAACGGGAATGAACTTGAAGGCTGTATTATAGAAAGGGAGAAGGACGTGGCTGCAGACGAGACAGCAGATATGATAAAGTGAGAAAAATTTGACAGAACACTGGAAGACCTAGGTCGAAACAAGACACCTGAATTAAGAGACATTCACTCAGAACTACAGATATGTCTGGGAGTGCCATCCATAACAAACTATTTCACCTCGTATGGTACATGTATGAGACAATCGTAATACCTCGAGACTTCGAAAAGAATTAAAAATTTAACTAAAGGGATAGTGGGTGCTGACAAGTGCGGATATTATCGACTTATTAGACTAAAGTAGATGGTTACACAATGCTGACCGAATTATTATAAGAAGAATGCGAAAAATGGTAGAACCAGACCTCGGATAGATAACTTTGTATTCCAGAGGTCTAGGAACACGTGGGGCAATACAGACGGTACGACTTATCTTAGAAGATAGTTTAAGAAAAGGCGTTGATATCATTTACAAACGTAGATATCATTTACACACAGAGAGAAAGCCTTTGACAATATAGACTGGAATACACTCTTTGAAATTCTGAAGGTAACGAGAATAAAATACAGGGAGCGAAAGGTTGTATACAACTCGTGCAAAAACCAGACGGCAATTATAAGAGCAAACAGGAAAGAGAAACAAAAAAAAATGTAGAAGACATTAAAATTAAGGAATAAGAGATAAAGAAATTGAGGTTTGCCGATGACATTGTAATTCTGTCAGAGGTAGTAAAGGACTTAAAAGGGCAGCTGAACGAAGTGGACAGTATCTTAAGGGAAGGATAAAACGTGAACATTGACAACAGAGAAACAAGAGTAATGGATGGTAGTAAAACTAAGTCAGGCGATGCTGTAGGAATTAGATAAGGATTTGAGACACTGAATGTAGATAGATAATTTTCGTGTATGGGCAGTAAATTAAATTATAAGGGCCGAAGTAGTGAGGATCTAAAGTATAGACTGTGAATGGCGAGAGAAACGTTGCTGAAAATGGGAAATCTGTTCATACAGGCACAAATGATACAAGACTATTCTGAAGGTATTTGTCTGGAGTGTGGCCTGCTATGAAAGTGCAAAAGTGCATAATAGAGAATTAAGATAAGAAGAGGATAGAAGGTTTTGAAATGTGATGCTTCAGGTGAATGCTGAATGTTAGATGGGTAGGTCACATAGCCATAATGGAGGTATTCTATACAATTCGGGAGGAAAAGAAATTTACAGCAAAACTCGACTAATGCAATCAGTTGATGGGACACTCTGAGACGTCGATGGATAAACTACTTAGTACAGGGGGAATGTGTGCTTATGTTTGGGGGGGGGGGGGGAGGGGGGGAGCGATTTGCAGAGGAAACCCAAGAGATAAATCCAGTAAACAAATTCAAAGGGATGTTGATTTCTACACATATTTGGAGATGAAGAGGCTTGCCACAGAGTAGTGTGGAGAGCTGAATGAAACCAATCTTTGAACTGGAGCCACAACAATAGCTTCGGGTCACACCTGTTTTGATCAATGATACTGAGATTTGGGCTCAGTTTTTTGGAGCCAAGACATCTTGTGTCAGTTTGTACAGATCATATGCTATTTGATGACTACATGAGAAAAAGATGTTAAGTACATTTTATAGATTTTCCACGAGAGAAATTTTAAAATTTCAAACAATTAAGTTCCAGTGTTTCCTGAAATGTTTTTTTTAAATTTATATAGATCTCTGAAGGACTGTTACTTAGTATTTCTTAAAAGCATTAAGACTTTTTTAACTTGGGCTCTACATACCTTTTTGGGTAAATGCCTAATTTTCAGTTTCCTGGTATAGCTCTCAAATCAAATTGTGAAGCACAAAATCTAATATGATACTGATATCATATATATCACTCATTCATAGTCTTCATCTAGCTTCCACAATACAACTGCATTCAAGTGTGAGTCAAGTCATCCATCATACAGGGTGGTCATGACTAGTTTCAGGAATAAAGTTGTTTATCAGTTTTCTATTTTTATTTTGAATGAAGTTGAAGAAATTATGGTGATAAATAAGTCAGTGGCATATAGTAAAGTCTTCACTTTTTTATCCTTACTAAATCACCTTGTATACTACTTCCAGTAATCATTTGATCTACAGTTACAACACCTACAGTAAAAATATAGATAAAGAAATTTAAGTTCAGTTATTAAGAATAAAATAGTTTCCTGTATACCACAGTGTTTATTTTTTATGTTTTGCCTGTACAAACACATAATACAAAATGGGATTGACATACCTATTCAGTCACTGCCAGAAATGTGTGTTTCGAAAGTACTCTGGGGCCTCTGTGTCATAAATCACATTCACTCTCTGCAGATCACGACACTTTTCTTTGTCAGTGGGTACCAGTCCTGAAAACATTGGATATGATCTCCTATTAGCATGGCATTTCAGTAGCATTATTATTAGAAAACAGGAACTTCAATATCTGATAATGTTATAATCTACTTCAATTAAATTGTCTGTGTTTAAACTCTTTAACAGCTTACCTTCATAATAGGTTCGTGGGAACAAAAAATCTCCTTCTACAAGTGCTGACACAACAAAGCCATAGTAACTGATGTGATTCTAGGTCCACAGTGAATGTTGCAATGTGTGATAAACCTAGGACAATGACGTTCTACCTTCATCTCCTTAATAATTCATGATGGAAGAGGGTCTTTTGGTTGGTATTTTGGTTGCAAAAAATCATTCCATTTATGGATCATTTAGCAATCACCTTCAGTTACGTCCGTTCAGACGTATGGAAGCTCTAGAAGCTCCGTTTTTGTTTTTCGACTGCTTAGGAACATGTCTTTGTCGCCTTCCACGTATGAATATTCTCTAATTGGGAATCTCGCATGAATAGATTCAAAATGTCTTACATGGTGGACAAGATATTGGATTAATACAGAAGGATGTACTTTTTGTTTTGATTTCCAATCAGTCACCGAAGATTTCCAAATTTTTAGCCTATGGATACAGATTTATACTAACATAATGATGCGTCTGCCTAGTAAGCAGGAGACCTGGTTCGTGTCCCAGTCTGACGCAAATTTTCAACTTCCCAATTGATTTCAATCATTGACCATTCGCATCCTATGTCTCTAATGTCTTTGTGCTGTAAAAAAGAAACTTGTTTTAAGTGTAGTTATGTGAGTAGGAATACAATGGTAATGTGTCATTTCTATAAAAGAATGTTCCAAATGATATATAGAACGTATATCTAACTAACTAAGCAACTAAACATAAAATACTACACTACTGTCTCAGAATCAAAGTGTGTTAAATAGGTGTTGAGCAATCTGGCATTTTACTAGACATTACAGGTGCTGCTGTTTGGACAGGGAAGATTCCGTTGGCAATCCAGACATGCCGATTCGGAACTTGTACGCTTTCAGATTCTCCATCGAGGTAGTCTTTTAAGCTGCAGAACGCATAACCTTTCCGGCAGTGTACTTTTCAGTAAATCTTGTTTCTCTTAATATTGTTTTTAACGTCTGGTCTTTCCTTTCTGTCTGTTGCAAGTGTGAGTCATGCGCCCATAGCTTTGAAAGTTAAAGAAAACTTATCACAAGTAATATATGTATCTCTTCGAAGGAAACCGAACGAGATGTTAGATTTTTCTATTAAATATTATGCTAGAGGCTTCTTAATATGGTAAGCAGGTAGGACGTGTCTCTTGAATCATTTTAAATATCTTAATAGTCACTACTTCAGGCAAATGCAATGTCTGTGTTTTATTTTTGCTGTAATGGCTGGACCTCCTTTTAAATGACATTATGTGAGTGCAGATATTAAGCTTTGTTGCTGCTGAAAGAAATTCCTTACAAAAATGAAGGCATGTCTTCAGTGGACTAACCAAGCTTTTTGTATTAAATAGTGTAATTACCGGTGAAAATTTAATATTTCCACCCTTGTTTTTAACGTCACCAAAGGTTATTTTGACTTTTCTGTATGCTGAAACTGTACTTCCGACAGTCGTTTCCCTATTCTCTTCACATTTTTAATTTAGCCATTTAGTCTTAACTTCACTGCACTTGCTATTTATTGCATTCCTGAGCGACTTTCGTTTCTGTGTTCTTGAATTTCCCTGAACGTTTCTTGCTTCCTTCTTTCATCGATCAACTGAAATATTTCTTCCCTTACCCGCGATTACTTCGCAGATAACTTCTTTTGTACTTATGCCTTTCTTTCCAACATCTGTGATGACCTATTTTAGAGATGTCCATTCGTTTTCAGCAATTCGTTATTTTTATAACATTATAGAACTCAAGCATATATCGTCATTCTTTAGTACTTCCGTATCCCACTTCTTTGCGTTTTGTTTCTTCGTGACAGATCTCTAAAACTTCAACCTTCTCTTCAGCACTACTACGTTGTGATCTGTGTCTGTGCCTTCTCCTAGATACGATGTACCATCTAGTATCTGATTTAGGAATCCCTGTCTGATCGTGATGTAACCTAACTTCTTCATTCTCTGCCCTACCTTCCTACTCCCGTTTTACCATTCTCTGCTGCTGTTGACATCATTCTACACTCATATGACCAGAAACCCTTGACTCAGCAGAGTGGTGAATAATGCCTATAAATGTAGCTATGAAAGGTGTACTTCATGTGCAAGAACCATGTACAGGAAGTGAAATACAGATTACGGTGTACTTGAATACAATAGCTTTTAAAAATTTCACGAAATTGTCTTATTATGAGTTACAAAACACTTTTTCTTCTACTGATTGAAACCTGAAGTAAACATATGTCTACCTTGAACCTTTGAGAAGAACAGAAAGTAAACGTATGTTTACCTCAAACATTTGAGAAAAAAATTATAATCACAACAACATAATTTAGGATGAAACTACGTGTAATAATAATTCAAAAGTTATGAACATCTTCTCCTTACCTATTGCATCGCCGGCACTGAGGGGATAAGCTGTGATATCTGCGTGTAAGTCACAGTGTAGTTATGCTATACAGACATTAAAAAACGTTTTACATCACTCAGGTTCCAAGAACTCCTGAAGATAGACGTTGACTGTGGATATTGTATCACAGGCATAGTCCCTTTGACTGAGAGGTGTCACTAATCCGCCCAAAGATGTAAACGGTCATGCATGAGCAGCGCCTATAGGACAGAGGGGATAGGACAGCCGATCAGTTCCATTCGTTCCACGAGGATAGAGGTACACAGCTCGTATTATTTGTAGTTCAACCACGCTTCAACGGTCAATACCATGTTTTAATCGCGTCCGCATTGTTTTTTTGTGCCAGGTAAGGTCTCTCAACAAGGGAAGTGTGCAGGCGTCTCGGAGTGAACGAAAGCGATGTTGTTCGGACATGGAGGGAATATAGACAGTAACAGTGGAAGAAATTCGTCGCTCAGATCGCCCAAGAGATGCTGCTGCAGTGGATGACCACTACTTATGGATTATGGCTATGAGGAACCCTGACAGCAACGCCACCTTTGTTGAATAATGGTTTTCATGCAGCCACAGGACGTCGTGTTACGACTCAAACTATGCGTACTAGGCTGCATGATTCGCAACTTCATTTCCGACGTCCGTAGCGAGGTCCGTCTTTGCAACCACGACACCATGCAGCGCGGTACAGATGGGCCTACCAACATACCGTATGGACCGCTCAGGATTGGCATCACGTTCTTTTCACCCTTGAGTGTCGCATATGCATTCAACCAGACAATCGTCGGAGACGTGTTTGGAGGCAACCCGGTCAGGCTAAACGCCTTAGACACACTCTCCAATGAGAGCAGCAAGGTGGAGGTTCAAAACGGTTCAAATGGCTCTGAGCACTACGATAATTAACATCTGAGGTCGTCAGTCACCTAGAAGTCAGAACTACTTAAACCTAACTAACCTAAGGATATCACACACATCCATGCCCGAGGCAGGATTCGAACCTGCGACCGTAGCGGTAGCGCGGTTCCAGACTGAACCGCCTAGAACCGCTCGACCGCTGCGGCCGTCGGTGGAGGTTACCTGATATTTAGTGGTGTCATTATGAGGAGCCGACGCACGCCGCTGGTGGTCATGGAAGGTGCCGTAACGGCTGTACTATACGTTAAAGCTATCCTTCAACCGATAGTGCAACCGTATCGACAGCATATTAGCGAGCCATTCGTCTTCATGGACGACAATTCGAGCCCCCATCGTTCAAATCTTGTGAATCACTTCCTTCAGGATAACGACATCGCTCAACTAGAGTGGCTAGCATGTTCTCCAGACATGAACCCTATCGAACATGTCAGGAATAGACAGAAAAGGGCAGCTTACGGACGACGTGACCCACCAACCACTCTGATGGATCTACGCCGATTCGCTGTTGAGGAGTGGGGCAATCTGGACTAACAGTGCCTTGATGAACTTTTGGATAGTATATCACAGCGAATGCATCAATGCTGGAGGACGTGCTGCTGGGGTATTAGAGTTACCGGTGTAAACAGCAATCTGGACCTCCACCTCTGAAGGTTTCGCTGTATGGTGGCACAACATCCAACGTGTGGTTTTCGAGAGCAATAAAAGGGCTGAAATGATGTTTATGTTGATCTCTATTACTGTTTTCTCTGCAGGTTCTCGAACTCTCAGAACCGAGGTGACGCAAAACTTTTTTTGATGTTTGTAGATGTACACTACTGGCCATTAAAACTGTTACACCAAGAAGAAATGCAGATGATACACGGGTATTCATTGGACAAATATATTATACTAGAACTGACATGAGATTACATTTTCACGCAATTTGGGTACATAGATCCTGACAAATCAGTACCCAGAACAAGCACTTCTGGCCGTAATAACGGCCTTGATACGCCTGGGCATTGAGGCAAACAGAGCTTGGATGGCTTGTACAGGTACAGCTGTCCATGTAACTTCAACACGATACCACAGTTCATCAAGAGTACTGACTGGCGTATTGTGACGAGCCAGTTGCTCGGCCACCTCTGACCAGACGTTTTCAATTGGCGAGAGACCTGGAGAATGTGCTGGCCAGGGCAGCAGTCGAACATATTCTGTATCCAGAAAGGCCCGTACAGGACCTGCAACATGTGGTCGTGCATTATCCTGCTGAAATGTAGGGTTTCGCATGGTTCAAATGAAGAGTAGAGCCACGGGTCGTAACACATTTGAAACGTATCGTCCACTGTTCAAAGTGCCGTCAATGTGAACAAGAGGTGACCGAGACGTGTAACCAATGGCACCCCATACCATCACGCCGGGTGATACGCCAGTATGGCGATGACAAATACACGCTTCCAATGTGCGTTAACCGCGATGTCACCAAACACGGATGCGACCATCATGATGCTGTAAACAGAACCTGGATTCATCCGAAAAAATGACATTTTGCCCTTCGTGCGCCCAGATTCGTCGTTGAGTACACCATCACAGGCGCTCCTGTCTGTGGTGCAGCGTCAAGGGTAACCGCGGCCATGGTTTCCGAGCTGATAGTCCATGCTGCTGCTCACGTCGTCGAACTGTTCGTGCAGATGGTTGTTGTCTTGCAAACGTCCCCTTCTGTTGACTCAGGGATCGAGACGTGGCTGCACGATCCGTTACAGCCATGCTGATAAGATGCGTGTCATCTCGACTGCTAGTGATACGAGGCCGTTAGGATCCAGCACGGCGTTCCGTATTACCCTCCTGCACCCATCGATTCCATATTCTGCTAACAGTCATTGGGTCTCGACCAACGCGAGCAGCAATGTCGTGATACGATAAACCGCAATCGCGATAGGCTACAATCCGACGTTTATCAAAGTTGGAAACGTGATTGTACGTATTTCTCCTCCTACACGTGGCATCACAACAACGTCTCACCAGGCAACGCCGGTCAACTGTTGTTAGTGTATGAGAAATCGGTTGGAAACTTTCCTCGTGTCAGCACGTTGTAGGTGTCGCCAACGGCGCCAACCTTGTGTGAATGCTCTGAAAAGCTAATCATACGAGTATCACAGCATCTTCTCCCTGTCGGTTACATTTCGCGTCTATAGCACGTCATCTTCGTGGTGTAGCAATTTTAGTGGCCAGTAGTGTATAATACTAATCCACGATGTTACATCAGTTCGTCCAAACGAATACTTTAAATATGTAACTGCTGGATGATAAATGAATGGTTTTGTCATAAAGACGAATGGAATAGCATTTTCACGTCTCGCGTCTGGTATGTCATTACACTGTGGAGTAGCTATCACTGCGACATAACAGTTCATGAGTGACAAGACTCACGATAACAACGTACTTTATCGTGAAATGATGGGTGCACGCACTGGTTTTTTCATGTGCCAAAAATGTCGGTCAGGCCGACGTTTCTTTTTTATTCTTTTATCCTTCTTTGTGGTGTAGCGTGAACACCCTAGAAAGCTGTGACATGTACAACACCGTGTTGATGGCAGGTGACGTAATTTCAATATTTGTTAAACAGGCCACAATATGCAAATGTTTCATAACTTCTTGACTGACGGCGAGTCACGCTTTGCAAGTGAGAGAAGGTGACTGCCTCCACATTTTGCCTTATCCGTGAGATGTTTAATTAAGATTTCCTGTCTCAGTGTCGACCACGTAAAAGCTGTCGAATTCGTTCCTTTTTGAAGAGTGGTTCTAAAATGATTAATTACTAAACCTAGGATGTAGACAGGAGATGTGACACACAAAGAAAATGGCTGTCATTAAAATAGTCGTATATAATGAGCCGTGTCTGCTCGTATCTGTTATGGTCTGTAAATCGTATGTCTCTTTTGTTTTCTCTCTGGTAGACAGGTGGCGCTTTTCCGGTTTGAAATATTTGAGAGGCGGTGGAGAGGTGCAAGTGACAGTCTACGAGGGACGAGGAGGAAGGAAATTGGTTGGAGGAAACGTGTTTGTCACCCAATGGCGGTTAGTGGCCGGACCGATCGCTGTGAGGGAACCGTTTCAAAGGGAACGGATTTGATTATCATTAGGCGATTTCAGTGGTTTGAAAGGGCTCATTTATCTTGTCGGGCCGTGTTGTGTGATCTAGTTTGACGGGGTTAACGGGCTCTTTTACTGTCCTGCCCTGTGTGATTCTGCCCTGAAGTTGAACAAAATTTATAAACAGTCACTGAACGAAGCAGGTAAGTTTAAAACTCTGATTCTTCCCTGAGTTGTGAATTTGTGCGTGCGGGGAACTATCTGTCTGCCGTAGTGTCGCCTGTATTGCGCCTGTCTACCTCTGTTTTCGCTTAGCGTTCTGTGCTGGTTTCCTGACGATGTGATGATGGTTTATTTGCCCGCCAGAGTGGCCGGGCGGTTAAAGGCGCTACAGTCTGCAACAGCACGACCACTACGGTCGCTGGTTCGAATCCTGCCTCGGGCATGGATGTGTGTGATGTCCTTAGGTTAGTTAGGTTTAAGTAGTTCTAAGTTCTAGGGGACTTATGACCACAGTAGTTGAGTCCCATTGTGCTCAGAGCCATTTGAACCATTTGATGGTTTATTTATTGGGTTTTAATAGCGTTTGTCCTAGCAGATGAGGGCTAAGATTATTACTGTCACCATCTGTGTAAGCGGTGGGAATGTGATGAAGGTCACAGGTGATAATGATGTTGTCATGAATTTTTATGATTAATGTGATGTTTTAATAAAGTTTTAGATTCCTATCTGGCCAGATCTATAAGTGCAAGAAAATGAAGCGCCTACAGTTGATGGTTGCGGAGACATCACAGTTACAGTAGTCTGCCTAAACAAGTCATTATGAATTAAGTCCAAAAAGATGCTTCTTTTTTGAGATGTTTATTTAATCACGACAGGCCTGTTTCAGTATTATTGCCATCATCAGGTGATCTGAAAGTAATAGTTTTATTATATACTATTTTCTGGGTCAGATGGTAGCCTTCTTGTCATGTATGAGATTGAAAACCAAACATTTATGGAATTCTTAACTTACCTATACCATCGTTGGTTAGTCACCTAAGCGTTTCTCTTACGTCTATTAAAGTTATTTTACGACGTAACTTTCATGGGCAAGTTATAGCCTGAGTTTTATTTGTTGTGTGTGACAATTTTTTGTTTGACGTTTAACCAGCGATGGTTGCCAATCTCATATTTGACATGCAGGCTACTGTCTGCCCAAGAGAATAGTATATAATAATACCATTACTTTTTTTATTATGAAAATTTTTCAACAAAATATATCTCTGACCTAGTTAGGCATGTGGTCGACTTTCAATCATGGTATTTTACCATCCTGGCAGGGTCGCCATTTTCTAACATTCTGCATGGTGTCTGTTTGTTATATATCATGTCTCCCTACAACTTTTGCGCAACGATGCTCTGAGTGTGTTTTTTAGGGAATTGACTAGTTTTAACCTGGGACCTGTTGCTGGTAAGGAGACGTCAGACCACACATGACATGTAGAATTCCGAAGAGTTCAGTGAGACTAGAGTTGATATAACCAAATACTTAATGATTTCAGCGTCAGCTCCACTGCACTCCCTGTAAAAGAATCTTAATACTAACTAAATTTAGTGGAAGGGGTTCAAGGCTTTCCTATTTTTAGTAAGCTTGTAAAATAACGTCGAAAAAGCAGTTAAGTTTACCATTGGAAATTTTATTCTACTCACAAAACATTGTTTATAAATTGCACTATTGATAAAAGGAAATGTTTTAATACAGGAAGGTAAAAACCAACTGCGTTCAACAAAAATGTGAACGAATATTCCCTGAGTGGATTTCCATGTTCTACAATGAATCGAAGGATGACCTATGCCATATCACATCTATAATCTAGGTTTGAATTAAGTTTCACAAGAGAGAAAACTATCAAAATGGTCTACAGTGACCCTCAATTAATTTTAATTACTTATCTAACTTGTCGTAAATTACAGTGGCTGATGTGGCTTCTCAATAAGTACATGACAGAAAAATCATCGCGTTTCAGATTTTTACTTCAAGTGGCAAATGTGAACACCATGAGCTTTAATTGACGATCGACACTAGTATTACGTAAAAAGGGTATGTAACACAAAAGACTTCTGCAGTTCTGAGTGAAGCTTTATGTGCTGTTATGGGGCATCGCGTGCGTTCTTTAACTTGCCGGTGTTCGTCAGGGGGCGGCGGACACCACAGCTCCGCTCACCTCGT
Source organism: Schistocerca piceifrons (assembly GCF_021461385.2). NCBI lineage: Eukaryota > Metazoa > Arthropoda > Insecta > Orthoptera > Acrididae > Schistocerca > Schistocerca piceifrons. Next base: position 767,754,733 of record NC_060140.1, on the reverse strand, counting down.
TGTCTCGGAAGCAACTCCTCTCCTAACTTCTCCTTACTACAATTTACCGAAGTTGGTTTAAAAAAACTATCTGGCTGTGTTTTCATCTGACCAATCAGGGTCTCAATGTTAACCTTAAGCTCTGCTTACAAAAATTCTGTCTATCCAATGAGAAACGTTATACTTTTCGTGGTGGGGCAATGTTTTTAAAGTTAGCAACGTAACAGAGACGCGAAAACGTCTCACGCTAAAACTTGCATCTGGTGTGGTCCTTTAGTGTCATCGTAAGATCTGTACTGTTCTTCTGGAGGGCTATATCTTTTAACATGGGCAGGGGGGATGTCCAAACGTAACAGAGACGCGAAAAAGTCTCACACTAAAACTTGCGGGTCGTGTTGTGGGACGGCTGGCGGAATTACTGTTATTATATTTAAATGACGTATGTAATGTATAAAAAGTGGCATTTCCCGGCCGATTAACCATATGAGGGGTGGTGGGTTGAATTAATTGTTGTTTACATATAAATAGAATGTTATGTAGAAAAGATGCATTTCCCTGCCTATGCACTAATTGTGGGCGGCTGGTGGAATTAACTGTTATATAAATGTTCCTTTTATTTATGCTGTCTTATGCTACAATTTTGGCAACCAAAAAGTGATTAGCAAAACGTGAAGCCTGTAATTAGAATTCCTAGTGCCCACTTCACCTGAGAAATACACTTATACCTACAGCTTATAGCTCTGAGGAATTAGGAGATCGTCTGGGATTCATAATCAAAAACGATCCTGTAAAAAAGTTCGCTATATTCTGAGAGTCACAGATCAAAAAAAAAAAAAATCCACACAATCTAACTACCAGAGCAGTTCAGAGTCTAATGCGCTGATGCAACTATAACTGTCCAAATTAAATGTTTAAGTGAATGCTCGCCATAATTTGATGATAATGTTCATCAAACGCCACGCTAAATAATGGTAGAATGTCTGTCCCACGGCGGCACGTGAAAATACGACATACGCTAACTGAAGATATATCATTAAAGTTATCCCAGAATTAACACTTCACTCGAAAACGATTTCATGGTTACACATATCCCGAGTAACTTATTACGGCATCTGAGGCTGTTTATAGCAATGATACCGACGCGATGCGACTCCCGGTACAGGTGGTGTGCTATTCAGCGTCTGGAGAAAATTGGGGCCTTACTCTCTCGCGCAGCGTTTTTATATATAAAACCGCGGTGCGGACGGCTAAGAGAACGCCTGATCAAATCGGCTCCCCCGACTAGCCACTGGGCTAGTAAAGCACCACTTCAAGTATTTGAATAAATCATTGCTTCCTTTGCTTACGGCCAATGAAGCTCTCAATTTAAATGTGCATTCAGCACACAGGTAAGTAATCATAATAAAAGTCTGAAGTGGCTAAGTCAATTATTTTAGGTGAGAGAATTAATTTAATTACACTACATGCAGTAGACGAGCTCTGAACTTGCCCTTTGGATATCCGCTATTGCTATAGTTTTATACTTATTCAGTTGAAACTTCCCACATCTTTTTGATTATAGCGGATCTCCCTTCTACTTAAATTGAAACATCCTAGCCTTATTTATGTGCCTACTTAATCTATCTTCCTTCTTTAAATTCTAAGACAAAAACCAGAAAATCATGAATTTCAACAAAAAATTTTAATGTGTGAGATCCTGAATACTGTTTCTACTAAATTATTATGAAAAAGGAATCTAAATGTAAATTTTTAAGTCTCTAGCTCTTTTCTGTTGCGCCAATGATTTTTACAGAAAAAGTCCAAATTTCGAAAATGGTTAAAGTTATTGAACTGATATTCAACACATATTGATTTAGTATTACTCCTGACATGCTAGAAACGTTTCAGGTTACTTACTTGATTTTTAAAGTATTGTGCAACATTTATGACGTCAGAGTTAGGCTGGCACACAATGGAAAGACTGATGTGAACTTTATACAGCGTGAGTAGGCTGCTTCCCTACATCACCCTCTACTTAATTTTTTTTTGAATGTTAATGAACAACAAAAAATTTAATTACAAAAAGAGAAGCAAGAGTACAGCTTAACTCCCTATGAAAATTTAAAATTGAAATGTAAACATATATAAAAATTAAAAGAAACTCATTACCTACTTCAATTATTTAAATTGCTAGCATGTTCACTGCCTCATAAGCAACATTATCCCTCAAAATTTAAGCAAAATCAATGAAACACTTTGGCATGCATATTGCCTTAGACAAACAAACACATAACAATATGTAAAACTATGAAAATCTTAAATCCATTAAATACATTTTTACATACATAAGTTTAAAGAAAATAACAGAGTTATTCGTGATACATAAACAGATAATTTATCTTAGTAGTCTTTTCTAAACCTGAAAGAAAATTTCACAAATCATGACAACTTCATTTTGACACATGTGGTTGTAGCCGCTTTGGCTGGCGTTCTACACTTCCATTCACTGGGGTGGAGGAGGGGAAGTTGCTATGGTGTCGGTCCTTCACGTTCACTCTAAATTGCATGGGGAAAGGGGAGGGGTTACTGTGAGTTGTGTCCAAGACACTCCATACTTTCATGCAGCTACCAGGCTGCCATTATCTGGTTTGTCCCATAGAACAAACAAAAAGAGTGCCTCAGACTCTGTTCACTTAATATTTAAGGGTTGGTCACAATGAAATGGGAATATATACATTTCATCTTTCAATACGTTACTGGAACAAAATTAACAGAACTTTTTCAATTTTACCTTCACGGATACTTAACTGTCATAAAATCGATAAACAAATGGCTCAAAACGCCGTTAGTCACGAACTAGAGAAACTTTATGCTCAAGGCATAAAATCATAAATCCTATTTAATTTCAATTTATTATTTCTGGGCCGTAACATTGAACCAATGCTCAGTACATTCATGATACAATTTTATTTTATTTACTTAGCGGACTCATCTTCGATTACCTTATTCTTAGAGATAGTATGAGTATATTTGATTAGTAGTTGTCTTCTCAGCTTCTTTGTACATGTGAGTAACTTGTGGTCATAGTACAGTTCTGAGTGTTCAAAACACACAACGTTTAGTTGACGACTAAATCCACTTATTGGTCCTCTGGTGTTGTGTCAGTTCCACATCTGCAATTATGTACTTACTTCATCGAAGTGTATTTATGCTGAACCATAAATAATGTTTCACGTCTGCCATTATGTCACTCAATTATGTTGCTCGTGTATGTATTTAGTACTCACTCTATTAACATTTAAAGCATAGGATAGCACATTTATTTCATATCTATAGTGTATTGTAGCTGATCAGTTTGCTCACGTGGCAATCTATTTCCACTCGATCGTACGCTGAAACCACAGGTAGTCTCTGTCGACCTGCCACCAAAGTGCATTAAGTAATTATGGACGGGCGTAATGCTAAAGTCCTTGAACCTATAGGACACCATGAGCTGCTCTGTCTCATCTAACATAAGGGTACCTATGGTCGCATTCACGCCTCCAACTCTTAACCTCAATACCTGTAGGTGTGTCACCGCACACACTACACCAAATAACGGCCAGCTCCAACCTTACAAATATTTCAAAGACGTGTCCTTCACGTCTCAACAACAAACACTGTTCAATTCTATTACACTGTCATTCCTTGCTACACAAGGTGAGTTTAATCTTACAACTTATCTGCATATTTTTCATAACACAAAGCAATCTCTTTTACTATTAATTAGTTAGCTCTACAGCATACAATAGGTTTCACTGCCACTTCAGATCCTGCTTCTACACGAACTTGTATATATTTTTTAAATATTGCTGGTCGACCATTTCCAATAACACAACACTTTGTACTTACAATATTACCAGGATTCTGTACATACTTGTTACTCAAATACATTGTATCTTAATTACGTCATACTTCTCTACTGTTTGTCACTATTAGGTTTGTTACATTAGCTATTTTCTTCACTAATCGGTGGATAAAATGGTTACAGAACTCATGGCTTGATAACCATGACGGTAAATTTTTGTATATGAGAGTAAGAGCCGAAATTTTGGTGGATACGAAAGATGAAGAATGAGTGAGACCTGAAAAGGAAAGATGATCTCACACAACTGGGATTGCACAGCTGCCACACTGTGTAGAGGTTACTGAACAACATCCTCCCTACAGAATTCATTAGATTAATGCTGACTTGATAACCATAACAGAAAATTTAATGTGTTGGAAAGAAGAGGTCGAAATTTTAGGTGGATTGGAAAGTTGAAGAATGAGTGAGACCTGAAATCGAGAAGAAGATCTCACACAACTGGGACTGCACAGCTGCCACACTGTGTAGAGGTTACAGAACAACCTCCTCCCTATAGAATTCATTAGTTTATTAAAATTTTCATATTGAAAAGAAGGGGTCAAAATTTTTGTGGATAGGGAAGATAAAGTGTGAGTGAGACCTGAAATGGAAAGAAGATCTCACACAGCTGGGACTGCACACCTGCCACACTGTGTAGAGGTTACAGAACAACCTCCTCCCTTCAGAATTCATTAGCTTATTAAAATTTTCGTATTGGAAAGAAGGGGTCGAAATTTTTGTGGATAGGAAAGATGAAGAATGAGTGAGACCTGAAAAGGAAAGAAGATCTCACACAGCTGCCACACTGTGTAGAGGTTACAGAACAACCTCCTCCCTACAGAATTCATTCACTACCTATGAACATCTTTAGGTCGATCACGTTCCTGAGACGTAATAGCTTTTTACTTTTAGGGTATTCTAGCGTATATGCATTAGCATGTGGTTTTCCTATGATCCTGAAAGGCCCTTGGTATTTACTAACACCTTCATCCCAATACCTCCTATTTTTCAGAACTCATATAGGCAGCTCCCAAGTTTCATCATTAGTTACTACATGTTTATCAATAAAAGGTACCGTAATTACTCCGGTTATTGGCAAGCCCATTTTTAACTGGCTTCTTTCAAAGTCAACAACACTCTGATATTTCGACAAGGAATCTATGCCAATTAAAACCTCAATACTGTGATTATTTAAATTAAGCATGTATGATCAATTAAATTACCATTAATGTTAAAGGGCAGCAAAGCTTCTTGTTTTACCGTTTTTGACACCTTTCCAGTAGCACCAATTATTCTTAGTCCTGATACCCTCATTACTGTAAGCTTGTCTTTACCAGATAATGCATCAAAGAAGGACTGAGATATCGCACTCACCTCACCTCCACTGTCTGAGAGACAACGTACACTGATACCCAACATATTCACTATTATTATAGGGTGGCTTATTTTAGTTTGTACAGGTGGTTCTTCAAACTCATCCAATAGTTCCTTTTGGATTTGTCTCCAACTAAAGTGATCGACATCTGTCTTCATTACATTTAGGTCAAAGTGTGTAGGGGTTTCCAGAATTACATTTTCATTTGCCTTTTCCAGTCGGTCTATTAATTCCAAATCGAAACACTGCACGACTTCATTACATTTAGTTTGCTGAACATGACCCATATTACTGTAGTCTGAGCGATTCTGCGCCTTCAGACCGGGCATAACACTAGTTACAGCTAAACCACTTTCACTATTATCGTCGGGTTCCTTCTCAAGTGACAACTGGTCACAGCTACTGGGTTCATCGACCCCCAACAGGCTATCCTCTACATTCTCACTTGCCTCCTTTCCTAAATCTATTAGTACAGTATCAACATCCAGCACAGGCACTTTAGATAAGAGCACATCATCCTCATCGTAAATATAAGCATGAATTTCTTCTGCTTCTTCACCTGACAATTAAGTATTTTGTAGCTCTTCCCTACCGTTACACTGCTGCGCCTTCTCTTTCTCTTCCCACTTAGAAAGCGTCTCTACCACGGTATCCATCAAATACTGTGAGTGATCTAATATTTCTGCTGTATCCTTAGATGCTACCGACCCTTCATCCACATGTTCAGTTTGAGTATTCTGATCTGTCTTACCAATTACTGTAACTACTGGCTTATGAAAAGTAACCTCCTGGTGAGCGCCAGTGTCTTCATAGACGGGAACTAGTTTTCCTGCCTCGGCCTACTACTGTGTCCTTTATTTCCATTATAGTTAACTGGCACAGCATTGCTGTCTGCACTGTTGTTTACCTGCATAATTTTGTTCTGAACAAAATTACTTTCATTTGGATGCCATTGTTGGTTCTGGTAATTATTTCTCCAATTCCTACCTCTCTTAGGATGGCGAACACCTACTGTTCTGATATTTACATTGCCATTCTGCTCGTTCTTAAAATTACTACTAGTGTTATTACCATTTCTGTTATTACGTGCTTGCTCCTCATTGGCAGCCACACGCTCTACAGGTTCCAAATATTCAATGAAACGATCCAGATTGTCTCTAGGGGCAGATATAGTTCTAGTTTGCCAATACCATGGCAGTTTGGCTTCAAGACCTAGTATTACCATTTCAGGTTTTAGCTTTTCAGCCAAATGTGACAAACGTGAGATCCATGACCTAGTAAACTCTTAAATAGATTCCTTGCCTGCACTGAAGCGTTTTCCACTCCAAAATTCTCTCAACACTTCATTTTGCTTATTACTAGACGAATACTCACTAATAAAGCCGTTTTAAATTCCGCTAATGTTTTACACTTCAACATAACATCAGCTGACCGACGCATGGCGTCACCTGATAAATAGCTTCTAATAAAAGAGATTTTCTCTCGTTCAGACCAAGTTGGTGGAATCACATCTTCAAAATCGTTCCAGAAATCTAGCGGGTGGATATTTTTATCTGGATCGAACCGCAAGAACTGCCGATACCCGATAAAAGCGGCGCTTGCAGCTACAACTTGTTGCATACTACCATTACCAGAAGTTACTGAAGCTACTTTACTCTCAACGCTAGCAATGTTAGTACTAATATTTTCTACTCTCATTTCAACATTATCTACTTTTTGCACAATATGAGTAGTATCAGTTTTGATTGCGTCTACTTCTGCTTGACATATGTTTACTTTTATATTAACATCTTTAAACCTATCTGAGCACAGTTCAGATTCCGCCTCGATCTTTTCTGTTAACTTGTGCTCCAGCTTCGCATCTTACATTTGGAAGTCTTTGCGAATCTCAGCAACTTCGGATTTTACTGTTTTATACATTTCAGAAAATTGTTGAACAACCTTTTTCTTAATATCCTCACGGTTGTAATCAATTTTATAATTCGAACTGTCCATATCCTTTTTCAACTTATTGCAACCAGCCTTGAAGGTATTGTCCATTTCCTCCTATCGTTTATTAAAAATAGTTTGGCTGGCCACAATCCTGTTATATACCTCAATTATATGAGATTTTAACTCAGCTGTCATTCTAGCATTACTGGCTGACATTTTTGCATTACTGCTTTTGACCTCAGTTATTTCAGACTTCAATTCAGCTGTCATTCTAGCATTACTGGCTGACAATTTTGCATTACTGACAGCTATTGCTTGTAATATAACATTTAAATCAATAGCACCTGTATCTTCGGGTTGCTCACTAGCTGGCTTTTTACCCCACTCAAGTGACGAAAAACTAGCTCCAACACCAGAATCATCAAAACTAAATGAAACTTCTGATTGATCAGTCTTATCTAACTTCTCCTGTTTAAACTCTACCACCTCTGATGAGTGTTTCGTTTTTAACTCATCAGACAAACTATCATCCAATAAATCAACAATTTCTGATTTCTGCTTTATTACAGGGGTCTCTATTATTGAATCATTACACCGTTGTACACTACTGTCAGGAGACAATACTTCATATTTCACTTTAACAATTTTCATGCATATTCACACTTGAACCATTGTCTGGATTTACAGTTCCCTCAACAGACATAGGTTCCGATTTAAGCTTAACCTCACTTTCTTCTGGCGGTTCCATCGCCGACAGTGTTTTAGTGAAGGTTAGTAAAATTTTTAACAGCTTTTCACTTAACTTAGTTCCTTCTACACGACGTATGGCGTTGCCTGCGTGGCGCACCAGTATTCCTGATGCGACGTGGCGCATTGAAATGCAGATGGCACTTCTATGGCTGCTGTTTGTTTGCGTGGCCCACAACTGCAGGCGTGGCTCCAGTTGCTCCAGCGGACGACTGCAGTGAGGTGAAACTGGCTTCTCGCAGTGCCAGCAGTGCAGCTAGACTCAGCGCCAGCTCCATCAATCCAGATGCGTTGTTAATCCAATTGCGTCGTCCACATGCACACGTAACACTACCACTGTTCTATTACTCAGTTGTGTGTCGCATTTCACTCCCGAATCCGAATATTTAAAAATCACTTGCAGTTTTACTCAGTTTTTTTCCTTTTTCCTGGCTGATGCACAAATTGTGGGGCGGCTGGGGGAATTATTGTTACTATATTTTAATGAAGTATGTAATGTATAAAAAGATGCATATCCTGGCCGATTAACCATATGTGGGATGGCGGTTGGAATTAATTGTTGTTTAAATATAAATAGAATGTTATGTAGAAAAGATGCATTTCCCTGCCGATGCACGAATTGTGGGGGGCTGGTGGAATTAATTGTTATACAAATGTTTCTACTATTTGCGCTGTCTTTTGGCGTTCTCAACACGGGCTCTCTAACTACAATTTTGGCTACCAGAAAGTGAGTAGTAAAACGTGAAACCTGTAATTAGAGTTCCTAGTGCCCACTTCATCTGAGACATACACTTATAGCTACAGCTTATAGCTCTGAGGAATAAGGAGATTGTCTGGGATTCATAATCAAAAACGATCCTGTGAAAAAGGTCGCTATATTCTGAAAGTCACAATAAAAAAAAAAAAAATCCACATAATCCAACTACCAGAGCAGTTCAGAGTCTAATGCGCTGATGCAACTATAACTGTCCAAATTAAATGTTTAAGTGAATGCTCGCCATAATTTGATGATAATGTTCATCAAACGCCACGCTACATCATGGTAGAATGTCTGTCCCACGACGGCACGTGAAAATACGACATACGCTAACTGAAGATATATCATTAAAGTTATCCCAGAATTAACACTTCACTAGAAAACGATTTCATGGTTACACGTATCCCGAGTAACTTATTACGGCATCCGAGGCTGTTTATGGCAATGATACCGATGCGACGCGACTCCCGTCCATTTGGACATGCGCTATTGCTATAGTTTTATAGTTATTCAGTTGAAACTTCTCACATCCTTATGATAATAGCGGATCTCCCTTCTACTTAAATTTAAACATCGTAGCCATATTTAAGCGCCTACTTAATCTATCTTGCTTCCTTAAGTACTGAGAAAAAAACCAGAAAATTATGAATTTCAACAAAAATTTTAATTTGTGAAATCCTGAATATTGTTTCTACAAAATTATTATGAAAAAGGAATCTAAATGTAAATTTTTAAGTCTAGCTCTTTTCTGTTGCCCCAATGATTTTTACAGAAAAAGTCCAAATTTCGAAAATGGTTAAAGTCATTGAACTGATATTCAACACATATTGATTTAGTATTACTCCTGACATGCTAGAAACGTATCAGGTTATTTACTTGATTTTTAAAGTATTGTGCAACATTTATGACGTCAGAGCTAGGCTGGCACACAATGGAAAGACTGATTTGAATTTTATACAGCGTGAGTAGGTTGCTGCCCTACAGTGTAGTCCTAGCGGTTAGCTGGCGACGTGGGTGTCCTTCCGTCCCTTATCGTAGGGCTTTCCAGCTTAACACGGTTCTGCTCTTGGCTTCTGTTCTCGTATCTCCCCTCGGAACTGCATCTGTCTCACGGTGGGAAGGTATGACATGCATTTAGGCATTCTTGTGTTAGTCTGTGGTATTCCATTAGCTCACTCGTTACTTGATTCCTTGGGTTAATTTAGTGTCACAATTTATTCGGAGCTATGTGACATACTACTGGATTTGCTCATCATGTCAGGGCTTTCATGGAAGGTGTTGGATTTGCATGACACCTTACATAACACCACCCTTCGAACTTAATTTTTGTACTGAATTTAGGCAATGATTGAATCGTTGTCTAAACCAGTCAAAAATTATTCTGTTATCTAAATTGTGTTGCTTACTGTTCAGCCACGTTATTCTGGTTCTATGCTAGTTTGTATTACTTAATTTATATTTTTATATTCTTCCACATTATTCTCAAAAATGACAAGAGTAGAATATTTTTATGCTATTATTAATTTTCAATTACTTTTTTCGTTATTTAAGTGTGAAGTTTGTTTTTTAAGAAGTTTGTTATCGAAAGTGTGGAGTCTTTCACATCGGTTTTCTTAGGAACATATTTTTTTTATTAATGTAGTAATTAAGTAAAATCTATTCCTAACACATTTTCTAAATATGATGTACAAGTAAAATGTTTTTGTTTCTAGACACTCATTTCAACATTGTTACACTAACAAATAAGAATTATTTCCCAGAATTGCTTTGACAAAGAAATATACATACACAAGTATTGAGATATTATCCTAACAAATGGTACAAATGTTAAAAAAAAATGGAAAACATCCAACAAGATATTTTTTTATTCTTTGTTTTTATAAGAAGTAAATAAGTAAAATATAGTTATTCTTTTATTTATATGAGGAGAAAATAAGTGGCATATAGTTTTAGTGTTTATCATGCATTACTTTTGTTCTTTGTATACTGTCCATTTCAGAACTAATGACTTATTTTTATGGATAGTCTATTTTTTTACTTAAGTCCATAGTCAATGACTGTTATTTTGTAGTTTATTAACTGCCTGGTGTGCTTAACTTATCTAGTTTTTCACACGTTTCTTTTGCACAATTTCTACATCACACAATTTGATTTCACACATTCACACAATCCTATGAATGTTTAAGCATGAGGTTGGCGAATGTTTTTGCATGAAGGTGATGGACTTGAGCGAGATGGATGTGGGCAAGAATTTGATGTACACCTTCGTTCGTCGTTCCTTGTTGGCTTTGCCAGTGTGTGTTGCTGTTGTGGAGGTCCCATAATGGAATGGAGCTGTGGGTGTAGAATCTCGTGGTTTACTGGCTTTGTATGCGTGAAAGTCATCTTTATGTGTTGCTGAAAGCGGTCGTTTTTCGTTGTAATACTTCGCAGACGACTAGTTTACAATAGGATAGGGATTTGGGAAGTTATGTTGTCTATTCTTCACCCATCTTCTTTCTTGGTCTCAATGTTGCGAATCTACAACTTCTGTTCTTTCTTCTTTTTCTCTGCTTCTTACTTGCTTCTTGGTTCTTATCTGGGCTGGATATGGAAATATTTATTGATAACTAGTCGCTTTGAGGTTCTCCTCCTAGTAACAGTTTGATAAATGGTTTGGACAAGTCATTTCTACTTTGTGGACGTTTTCTTCAGTTTTGTGCATCAGCGTGCTGTTCAATAGCGGTAGTGTGACTTTTACACATATTTTTTTGCCAGTGGTGGCTTGCCCAAGCAGTCTTCTTGTCGGGCCATTTTTTGCTCGCTCCATTCATTCAGGGTGCTCGGAGACCGTTCCGGCGTTTGGCGTCCCATCGCGTCTCTGCAGGGTTCCGTGTTTTGTCCCAACAGATATACAGCCCACTTCAGCTACAAGGGCCTTCTGTTGGTCTTGTTGTCCTTTCCCTTCTCTCGATGCTTCTGCCTTGTAGGACTGTGTCTTGTTAACTACGTCCTTTTCTTTCTTGAGACTTCTCTCGTTGCAACTAGTGGGTCATTGCATCTCGTCCTTGCTGGAGTTCTTACAATGGTTCTTACAAAAAGTTTTACTTATAATCATCTAACATATGTCTAGAACCTACACTGTTTAATGCCTTCTTAAAAAGCTTTACAAATTTCGCTGCCCTTTCCATGTTACAATTCTAAGATATTTTGAGTCTTAACTTCTACAAGAAACCTCAAATTCGTTTTTTATTTTTGTGTAGTGTTTTGGTGTATAGCATTTTAGTATATTATGCTGTTAGACTATCTACACTTTATCCCTTCAGCTTCATCTATGGTACTATTGGTGTTATTTTTGTTTATGTTTTTATTGAAACTACTATCTTTTTCCCACCTTCCTCTCTCTTCATTCTTCTTTCTCCTGAAGATTTTATCTGCAACATAATCTTGAAATATTGTGCTGATTATTTACCAGTAATCAAATTAATCTTCAAACTTGTACTGAAAGTGTTTAATACTGCCAGTTTTAGGTAAAAATACCTCTGCTTTATCTGATAAAATACCCTCTAATTCTCTTATACTGTGTTTCGAAATACCTTGAATTTTTTGTAATTTTTCGTCGATTTCTCTATGGACTTCCAACATGAGTTGAGGCATTTCCCCCTTTTGTGCATACCATTCTAATTCTTCATCCTCTTTATCTCGCATCATTCTTAATTGTTTGTTTATAACTGGTACTTCTTCTAATTTTAGCTTTTGCTCAAAGAGAAGTGTGGCATTCCCGAATGTTATGCTACCTTTCCCCATATCTATTAACGCTCGTCTCTCATTTAAAAAATCTGCACCTATAATCAAATCTACAGTTAGTTTAAGGTTAATCACGAAGTTGGCTTCGATCTTTTGACCTTGAAACGAAAGAGTTAACCTTGTTTGTCTCGTAACGTTACTTTAATCTTACGTGTTTTCAGAACTGGCAATTCCTCATTGGCATTACACTGCATAAATATATTTTCTAAGATCGCAGTCAGTTCACTTCCGCTATCAATTACAATATTGACTGGGATATACTTTACCATGGCCTTAACAATTGGTTGAGTTTGAAAGGGTTGGTTCTGTTCTTCTTCTTCTTGCATCAACGAATCCTCCACTGAATTATACATGAGTCTTTTTAGGAATTTCCCTTGTGAATTCGAACTTTCTGTAGGATAAGCTTCGACTGCTACTTCTCTCTCTTTAATTTCCTGTTCTCTATTTCTTCCTTCATTTATGCTTTCTTCAACATCCTCTACTTTTTCCTCATCCTCGTCTATCTTCTCCTTCTTCGTCGCTACTTCCACATAATCGCATCTAAATGCTCTAATTATCGCTTCATAATTTCCTTCATTATATAAGTTGGGTTCTGTGCCCACTAGTAACTTATTTTCAACTTCTGTCGAATGCACATTATCCTCATAGAATTCGCTTGCCCTGGTTTCCATCTCAAATAGCTCTGCAATACTCGTTACTTCGTCCTTTCCTCCTAGATTCGTTGTGCATGCCTCTGGTAATTCTTCTTCTTCGTTAGTATTCTCCCAATTAATTTCGTCCCAACACGATATTGTTATTTTCTTGTCTTCGTTTTCATCTGGTCACTGCGGATTTGTTTCTTCCTTCTTCTCTTCTCGTCATAAGATATTTACTTCTCTGTTCAAGGTGCTGCAATCGTCCTGGGTCAGTGCGTCATTCTCTTTGGCATGGGCGCTTAGCTGTCAATTCGAACGTTTATCGGGGTTTGGTGGTCTTACCTCCACCTATCTGTATTCTCTTTTCTTGTACAGCTTGTTGATTGTGGTTTCTTTGTTGATAATTTGTCGGTCTATTGGATCTCCAGTACCCGTTCCGGTTGTCGTTATTCCCTCTGTAATAGTTGTTGCCGTTCCTGGGTGAATTATAGTTATTGCCATATTCTCTTCTAAATCCATAACCGGTTCTTTGTTGGAATCTACTGTCGTTTCTTGGTGCGAAGTTATCACATGGTTCGAAATTACAGTTTCTTCGTACTGTGTCTTGTGGATTCCACTGCTTTTAGCTTTCGTTTTCACGTGCGCTTCGTCTTTTTCTTGCGTCATCTTCCGAAAATATAAACTCTGCTTCCCTTAGAATACCTTTAAATGCTTCGACGTCATTGCCTCCGCGACCTACTAATGATTGCTGGTATTTAAATGGTAGTTTCATCGCGCATAATTTAATCAACTCTCCATCACTGTATGGTACGTCTAAGCATTGATTATTCTATGCCATTAATTCAAAAAATTTCACGAGACTCTTCTCTCCTGAATTTTCAAAATATGGGTTCTGTAATAATTCGTACTTCACTCTGTTCTGTGCTTCGCTGGACCAATATCGAGAGAGAAACTTCTCTCTGAAATCTTCGTACGATCGGCATGTCGCTGCAACATTCTGCATGGTTTCTGCGACTGTTCCTGACATGTGTGCACATATAAAGTCTAATTTGTGTGCTAGCGTCCAGTGTTTTGGTAATCCTACTCGGAATTGATCAATAAAAGTTCGTGGATGTAATGAGTTTCCTTCTCGAAAGTGTTGAAATTTTCTGACTGTGAGTCAATGATCGTTGTCGTACTTCGTCATAGTTCCATATGAAATTCGCGAATCTTCGCCACTTTTGTTTCTGATCATTTCTCCCGTCGTTCTTTCCGGTTGTGGTAGATCCATTGGATATTGTCCACTGTAACTTTCGCCTACCCTTGCGTAGTATCGTTGGAGTGGTACGCAATAATTTTCTTCCATCGGTTGTGAACGTGTAGCTGAATGCATTGCACTGTACTCTTCGCGACCTGGCTTTCCATTGTCACGTATGTTACTTTCCGCCTGTGATTGGAATCGCAAAATCATGATATCTTCGTTAATTGCTTGTTTTTCCGGTACTGTTACAGATACGGATGTGCTTGCAGACTCGGTGCTTGTTCGATCTTGTTCACTACGCTCTTCAATGTTTTGCAACAACTCTGTTCGCAATTTCTGAAATTGTCGCTTCGTTTGGGCTTCTGTTTTGACTAACGTTTGTGTGACACACTGTTCTCAACAATTTCACGCGCTGTACCTGCTGCTTGTCTAATAATTACGTTTATCTGCTTCTCTAGTTTCTTGACTTCTCCCTAGGTGTTGTTACGTAATGTTTTGATCTCATCCTGAATGTCATTACGCAATGATTGTACGTCCACTAGTCCCTTATCAATATCTGTTCTCAATTGATTGTAACCTGTTATTAAGTTTCCTATCACTTCTCGAGATTCTTTTGCCTCGTCTTCAATATGACTTAGGTCTCGATCTGATGTTGCTAATCTTTCCGAATCCCTTATTTTTTATTTTAAAAGCAATTCACGCTCCCAACTTCGCGTCAACATGCGCTCATACGATCTCATGCGTTTCATACACTTTCTGCATACACGACTTGACAATCAATTCACTTGTTGGGTCAGAACCAACTTGTCAACGATGTATCCACCACCTGTGCGCTTGCATTGGAGAGCAAACTTAATTCTAACAATATTAAAATTCATAACTTAATTATGCTGTTGTCTCTGCTAGAATGTCTGTCTATTGAATACTTTATTACACTCTATCGCTGCAGCTACTGTTTTCGACTATTTATAACGTTCAAAAAAAATTTTTTAATACGAAAATTTTTCAACAAAATATTTCTCTGACCTAGTTAGGCATGTGGTCGACTTTCAATCATGGTATTTTACCATCCTGGCAGATTCGCCATTTTCTAACATTCTGCGTGATGTCTGTTTGTTTTATATCGTGTCTCCCTACCACTTTCGCGCAAAGATGCTCTGAGTGTGTTTTGTTCTTCAATCTCACGCATTTGTCTCGTGGTTTCTGCATTCTGAATTTTAATTTGTTTCGCTATGTCTTTATTTTGCCTTGTCATGGTTTCCGTAATGTGTTGTAATAATTCTGCCAGATTGGTGGGTCCTATTGCGTTTTCTTCCGACGTCCTAAGCTCTGTGTTTTCGCCCAAGTGTTGGTTTGCAACCTATTGCATTGAACTGTGCTGTGACACGTTCCTGCTCGCATTCCTTGTACTCTGTGGTGCGAGAGCTCTCATTACTTGTACTATGGGTTCTTCGTATTCAAGACGCAAGTTAGAATCCTCATCGACTGTCTCTCTACTTTCCTGCTCCTCTGTCGTATGCTGACTTACGTTTTCTATGCCTTGACGTACATTATCCTCGTTATGGTGCGTCATATGTCCCACTTCTCGCGATACTACATCGTCTGTTGTACTGTCCTCTATTCTCTGTCCATTTTCATGCTGGGTCTCCCACTTCAATTCGGTCAAGGTCTCGATCTGATATTGCTAATCTTCCCGAATCCCTTATTTTTTATTTTAAAAGCAATTCACGCGCCCAACTTCGCGTCAACATGCGCTCATACGATCTCATGCGTTTCATAAACTTTCTGCATACACGACTTGACAATCAATTCACTTGTTGGGTCAGAACCAACTTGTCAACGATGTATCCACCACCTGTGCGCTTGCATTGGAGAGCAAACTTAATTCTAACAATATTAAAATTCATAACTTACTTATGGTGTTGTCTCTGCTAGAATGTCTGTCTATTGAATACTTTATTACACTCTATCGCTGCAGCTACTGTTTTCGACTATTTATAACGTTCAAAAAAAATTTTTTTATTACGAAAATTTTTCAACAAAATATTTCTCTGACCTAGTTAGGCATGTGGTCGTCTTTCAATCATGGTATTTTACCATCCTGGCAGAGTCGCCATTTTCTAACATTCTGCATGATGTCTGTTTGTTATATATCGTGTCTCCCTACCACTTTCGCGCAAAGATGCTCTGAGTGTGTTTTTTAGGGAATTGACTAGTTTGAACCTGGGACCTGTTGCTGGTAAGGAGACGTCTGACCACACATTACATGTAGAATTTAAAAGAGTTCAGTGAGACTAGAGATGATATAACCAAATACTTAATGATTTCAGCGTCAGCTCCACTGCACTCCCTGTAAAAAAATCTTAATACTAACTAAATTTAGTGGAAGGGGTTCAAGGCTTTCCTATTTTTAGTTAGCTGGTAAAATAACGTCAAAACAGCAGTTAAGTTTACCATTGGAAATTTTATTCTACTCACAAAACATTGTTTATAAATTGCACTATTGATAAAAGGAAATGTTTTAATACAGGATGGTAAAAACCAACTGCGTTCAACAAAAATGTGAACGAATATTCCCTGAGTGGATTTCCATGTTCTACAATGGATCGAAGGATGACTTATGCCATATCACATCTATAATCTAGGTTTAAATTAAGTTTCACAAGAGAGAAAACTATCAAAATGGTCTACAGTGACCCTCAATTATCTTTAATTACTTATCTAACTTGTCATAAATTACAGTGGCTGATGTGGCATCTCAATAACTATATAACAGAAAAATCATCGCGTTTCAGATTTTTACTTCAAGTGGCAAATGTGAACACCATGAGCTTTAATTGACGATCGACACTAGTATTACGTAAATAGGGGATGTAACACATGAGACTTCTGCAGTTCTGATGGAAGCTTTATGTGCTGTTATGGGGCATCGCGTGCGTTCTTTACCTTGTCGGTGTTCGTCAGGGGGCGGCGGACCTCACAGCTCCGCTCACCTCACTGTCTCGGAAGCAACTCCTCTCCTAACTTCTCCTTACTACAATTTACCGAAGTTGGTTTAAAAAAAATATCTGGCTGCGTTTTCATCTGACCAATCAGGGTCTCAATCTTAACCTTAACCTCCGCCTACCAAAATTCTGTCCATCCAATGAGAAACATTATACTTATCGTGGTGGGGCAATGTTTTTAAAGTCTGCAACGTGACAGAGCCGCGAAAAAGTCTCACGCTAAAACTTGCAGCTGGTGTGGTCCTTTAGTGTTATCGTAAGATCTATATTGTTCTTCTGGAGGGCTCTATCTTTTAACTTGGGCTGGGGGGTGGTCCAAACGTAACAGAGACGCGAAAAAGTCTCACGCTAAAACTTGCGGGTGGTGTAGCCATTTTTGTGTTATCGTAAGAACTATACTGTTCTTCTGGAGGGATCTAGCTTTTAACGTTGGCTGGGGGGTGGTCCTGAGGTATCAGAGACGTGAAAAGTCTCACGCTAACACTTGCGGGTGGTGTGATCCTAGCGGTTAGCTGGCGACGTGGGTGTCCGTCCGTTCCTTATCGTAGGGCCTTCCAGCTTAACACGGTTCTGCTCTCGGCTTCTGTTCTCGTTTCTCCCCTCAGAACTGCGTCTGTCTCACGGTGGGAAGGTATGACATGCATTTAGACATTCTTGTGTTAGTCTGTGGTAGTCCATTTGCTCACTCGTTACTCGTATTACTTTGGTTAATTTAATGTCACGATTTATTCGGAGCTATGTGACATACTACTGGATTTGCTTATCATGTCAGGGTTTTCATGGAAGGTGTTGGATATGCCTGACACCTTACAACCTTTACACGACTTATATCGAGCTGCAGGCCCATTGGAAACAAAATTACTGACGCTTACGTCATACAATTGGGAATCTACTGCGTTTTATATGCCTGAAAGTAAAAATGGTAAAGCTAATAGAAAGTATTAAATTTAACAAATACTGTATAAGGAAGAAGATCGTTACAAACTACGTTAACATCAAGATCGTTCCTACACTCAAGCTAGTGCCTACCATCATGCACCACAGAGCAAAATTATGGATAAACTGAATCATAATTTGTACCTGAACAAAGATATGTATCTCGCTCATCTTAAGCTTAGTAATAGTATGAATCCACTTATCTTTGACTACACAATCAAATTTTTAGATAAAATATCAGATACAGAGAACACACCAGAAACACTGAACGCAACCCATCTACGTTCTTTCAGCACCTACAGATAGAACAAACAGCCATCCAAATTTTGCATGTAACACCTAAAGGTCGCTAACTCACTAATCTGGAAGATGTGGAAATCTACACACATGCACACAAATATCCACAACAAATACTCAACGAGCAATTAGATCAAAAACGTAAACACTACATAGATAACTTTATTCAAATCATCGATCATGAAAACGGATAAACAACCAAAGACATAAGTGAAGCCAAACCAATCACACAGTCTCAGATAAAAATAAACAACACTTTAACTAAGGGAATTCTATAAGTAACTGCTCTGATGTAAACTTATAACATCGTTGGTTAAACGTCAAACAAAACATTGTCACACACAACAAATAAAATTCAGGCTATAATTTCCAGCAAATATAGCCTATGAAAGCTACGTCATAAAATAACTTTAAACGACGCAAGAATAACGCTTAGGTGCCTAACCAGCGATGTTTTAGGTAAGTTAAGAATTCCATAAATGTATGGTTGTCAAGCTCATGTATGACAAGTAGGCTACCGTTTGCCCTAGAAAATAGTATATAATAAAACCACTACTTTCAGATTGCCTGATGATGGCAATAGTGCTGAAACAGGCTAGTGATTAAATAAACATCTCAAAAAAAAAGCTTTTTTTTTGGACTTTACACGACATACATCGAGCTGCGGGGCCATTGGAAACAAAATTAGCCCAGTTACGTTGGCCACTGATGCATCATATACATGGATCATGATCATCCCTCAATCATCAACTAAGGCCGAAAAATGGTGCATGAAGCACCGAAACTGGTAGCTACACATTAAAGAAGATCATAAGGACGATCGTAGGCATTTCGTTTTCTAGAAAAAGTGAACGGCCGAGGTCCCACAAATCCCCAGTCAACAGTATTGTCATATGAAAACTAGGTCTATTAGTATATCGGGGGCACTGCCAGAGTGGTGTACAACTCTCTGTGTTGACTCCCTTGAATGTTGGAAGGTGATATCCCTTACGTTATTCTTGGAGCCTGATTGGGTCTGCGGGCCGTCTCGTCTAGGTACCTGACCCTATGTTGTTAACAGAATTTCAACCCGGAAGGGAAGCTCAGATTGTTGTCTAAAATCGAATTAAATTATATTTGTAATTTATTTAAGTTAACATGTTTATTCTTGGTTCTCACCAGTGTTTAAACTGTGCTATTCTCAAAATCCTTAGTTTAATCTGTTCATCGAGTTTCTTGCACCTTATTCTAGATTGCTTGTTCAACTAGCTATTTGCTGAAAATGTGTTATCGCACTAATTGACCTATTGTTGTTTCTAGGCATCTTCTTGTTTTGTGACACGTATTTCATTATCGTCTTGCTGTTGCCTGATGGGTCACCTACTATTTCTGCAGTCAATGCGTGCAATTGGCACTGCATGACAAAGGTGAGCGTACCGGTGGCACGATATTATTAAACTGCATTTGAGATTCGGCGCTGCCGTTACCCTATATGAAGCAGCTGTACTCCACGGTGATTGCTATTTAAGTTCAGTTTTTTCTTCTCTGGGTCGCTTGGGCCTAAATCTTTCCCGAGTTCAAGTATTTTGTCTTTTGACTAGGATTGCTTTTCTATCGTGCCCTTTCTCCATCAAGCTGGCTTTTGTGTCGCTTCAATTTGTCGTCTCTCTCAAAAGATCTCGTCAAATTTTAATTTGTAATCTAAGATCATTCCGCCAGCTTGTACATTTCCTTTTGTTTAAACATTTTCACCTGTTACTAAATATGTATTAGTCGTTGTTATCTTTTACCTTCAAAAATACTGCTTCAAATTCGTGTGGACTGCTTTAAGTCTTGGGTCTGTAATTTAAAACCATTTCGTTAGCCTGGTATCATTTTATTATTTCTAAAAGAGTGTTTTGTTGTGTTTCACCATTATTGCCTTATTTAAAAAACGGAATTGTTTAATAAGTGTGAGTCACTTGGCAAATAATGAATGTTGTCATAACTTGGGCCTAGTCTTTCCATGAATTCCTGTTCACTGGGTCACAGGAGCGCATATCAGAACCAGGAACTTCCACACTGCCGAGAGCAGCCATCACAGACGCACAGTTGCAACCACGAAATCACTAAAGGCAACCATTACACATAAAGGGAAACAGCCACTGGTGGTAAATTACTACCCACGTAGTGGCTATAGAGTGGCGGACAACGTGTCAGTAGCGTTGAAGCTAAATTTGACTTCTACACTGCAGAGATAAAACAAAGAAATCAGAGGGAGATCAGAGACATTTTTGGATTCCAGAGCGATCGGTCAGAGAGGCCAAGGTTGCTGTGCCAGGGCAGGGGTAGGGGGGGGGGAGGGAGGAGAACTCTTTAGTTTCTTCAAGAATCCTTCTCGAAAGACTATGCCATATTAATACGTTAGAACTTTCTTGCGGGCACAATTACAAGCTTGCCCAACAGCAGATATGAAACGAGTAACAATCGTTGGAATCTTCCTACACGCAGTCTAACTACAACGGCAGATGTCGGAACAAGAAGAACAGGGCCAGAGGGCACCATTCCAGAATTTTGTTGATGTCGGAGTGACCGATCATCTGCGAAACGCCGGTGCAAAGAAATAGGTGTCATACAACTTCTGGGAAAAGCAGTTGTCAATTACTAACGCCCGGTCAATTACTGGCTATTGACACAGAGTCTTCGTCGCTCGAAAGTTTTTCCATGGTGGCTAGAAACCAACTTAGGCAAGAGGGGACGTTTTCGTTACCGTTCCACCTTTTTGAAGAAGAAGCAGTGCTTCACAGTTGTAGCGGATTATAATGACAGTCACCATTTTGGAGAAATGATTAATTTTTTCTCATCATATATTAGACTGATCAGTTCAATGTTCAGTAAAAATAATTTGTTAACAGTTATAGTATCCAGAACCACCTCTCCTCCAACGCACCTATGGTCAATGCACATCACACACTATCACGATAAGAAGAGTATTCGAGCAGCATTATTGAAACTACGAAATATTAGAAAACTTTGCGAAATTGTGGCCGGCTGGTGAACATTCACCAATATAATGGACTGGAGAACCTTCCCCTATCGTTGATTTTTGAAGATCATTGATTAACATAGCTCTCCAGTGTATTCGAAAATTGTCAGAGTTCTATCCACGATGCGTCACAGGTGTCACACGGCATATGAAAGTGCAACACGTTAAAGTTAAATGATGTAACAACCGAAGACGTTTCTTCTGGAATATTTTACGAAAGCTCCATCCAAGAGATACTAGGTTTAATGGCTTCTAGTCACGATCGCGAAAGTGGAGGGCATTTACAAAATAACAGCTCTGCTCGTCACGCAGTTAGTACTTCCTCAAGCGCATTAGCCTGCAGCGAAATACGAACTGAAATTTTAGCCTGCATGAAGTTTGCGTAAAGTATCTCAGGATATGTAATCAAACTAGCTGCCTTCGCAGCAGGAAGTGTTAGTAATTACGGCAGCAACATATCAGAAAGTAAGGCTAATTCAGGTCACTTCGACTTCCTAGAAGTAGTGGTTTCAATCAGTTCGTAGAAACACCTTCCGTTTCCATATTATCGGATAACGGGGCAACATATGTTGAGCCCTACTCCGACCGAGCACGTTAACCAACGTTATCGACCGTATTATAATATGTCGTGATGGACACGGCTCTGTTGTAGTGATATTATTATTCAGAAGGTCTCAATGTTGAATGAATGACGTGAAGAACACGTCGGTTAGTTGTGCTAGATTCGGCAGTGTTTGTGAGAAGTTGGATTAACTTTCAAGCCATCCAAGGCTAGATATTACAAATCGGAGATGCCCATTTCATTTAGGGCCGTTAGTATCTACCAATATCTCACTGACATAGTTTTTGTCTCCCTTCTCAGAACGCGATGAATATACCGAGATTTGTTGGCAACTTTTTCGTGAGTTCACACCTAAATTTTCACAACCATGGGTCTAAGGATGAAGGACAGAAGGCTCGAATCGATTGAACCATGGTAGGCTGCATATGAGGGAACGAAAACAGGAAAGTCATACCAGATTATTGAAAAGCATTCATCAACGGATGCAATGACGTCACGCAAGCCTACGTATTGCTTCAGTAGTATCCGCTGGACTGGCGCCGCATGGCATGTGAATCACATGCTCTGCTAGATATTTATGTCAAATACTCAGTTTATAGCGTGGGTGCCTTGAAAGAACTTGGAGATTCACAACAGGCACTTAGTCTTGACCTCAAAAGACCAAGGCGTAGCTGACGAATTGTTTTCCACATAAAGATTCTTGTCCGAAATTCGTGACTGTAAGGCGTGTATTAGTAGTAGGACAACCAATTAAACCTTACATTTTAGGAAGGAATGTAGTTTGTGTTACTCCTAAGAGAGACTGCAGTAGCAACATTGCTGTACCTCTCTATTTCGATACCAATGTATTTAATTATAATAGTTACAGTCGTGTCGGTGTTACGTCGCAGTTTTAAAACTCGAATGTTATTTACAGAATATTTTATTGGAACAGAATCTATAAAGAAATTAGGAGCCTCGTCCAGAGATGCAAGGTTTGTACCATCAGTAAACCACTGATAAATATAAGGCAAGGGTTGTCGGCATCAGAGATTACTGGATCCCCTACGGGTCATTACCGCGTTCCAGGAAGTACGTGGAGCGTTTCTGTTGGTTGTTCCTGACACACCGACATACTGCTGAGTGATGACAGTCGAAATTTCACAGCCTGAATTCTTGTCAGCATCTTGTGTCGCACAACGCTATAACTTTTAATTTACGTTGAGCATACATGTTTTTGATTTAATATATTTTTTGTCTTCATTCTGGTACCACTGTCATTAACTTTCCATGAAATTAAGAAGTATATCAACTAAAACTGTATGACCTAAATACCTGATGATGATCCTAATTTCTTTGTGAGTCACCCGACAGATTCTAGTCCATAGAGCTACAGCGGGGTGTTCAATGGGCAGTAAGTGGGCTAATGGACATGACAAGATTTTAGCTGCGCCGACGGATTTTAATTTCCAGACGGCAGTGTTTATACACTCCAGTGAGCCATATAGACGACGTCAGTGCAGGGACAAGTGCAGCTGCTGTCGAGATTTGGGACCGAGTTTGACTGCACAACTACTGCCAGACTTGCGAGTCCATCGTAGCGCCTGAAGGAGGGGCATCGGATTTGATTGTGATCAAGCTAGAGAGTCGGCGAATATGATGTGACTCCACCGCGAGTGTCATCTAAATTGCATGATGGGTGTTGTCACCAGTTATTGTGCGGTTAGTAGTAACACTTCAATCCAAGAAAAGTTTCAGACAGTTAACTCATGACAATTGGTACCGTGGTTTATTATTATTTAGTATTTGAGCTTTCTTCCAAGGTTAGTTACCAACACTCAACTCAGAATCTTCAGTTTCTGGAACATTATGGTTTGAAACTTCCTGGTAGATTAAAACTTTGTGACGGACCGAATCTCGAACTGGAGACCTTTGCTCGTAGGCAAGTGCTCTACCAACTGAGCTTCGCAAGCACTACTCACATTCCATCCTCATAGCTTTACTTCCACCAGTACCTCGTCTCCTAAGCCAATACTCCACAATATCCTTTCATTCAGGAGTGCTAGTCTGCATGGTTCGTAGGAGGGCTACTGTAAAGTTTGGAAGGTAGGAGACGAGGTACTGGTGGAAGTATAGTAGTGAGGACCGGTCGTGAGTCGTGCTTGGGTGGCTCAGTTGGTAGAGCACTTGCCCACGAAAGGCAAAGGTCCCGATTTCGAGTCTCGGTCCGTCACACAATTGTAATCTACCAGGAAGTTTCATATCAGCACACACTCCGCTGCAGAGTGAAAATCTCATTTTGGAAACATCCCCTAGGCTGTGGCTAAGGCATGTCTCTGCAGTATCCTTTCTTTCAGCAGTGCTAGTGCTGCATGGTTCGCAGGAGAGCTTCTGTAAAGTTTGGAAGGTAGGTGACGAGGTACTGGCGGAAGTACGTGAGTCGTACTTGGGTAGCTCAGTTTGTAGAGCACTTGCCCGCGAAAGACAAAGGTCACGTGTTTGAGTCTCAGTCGGGGACACAGTTTTAATCTGCCAGGAAGTTTCATATCAGTGCACACTCTGCTGCAGAGTGAAAATCTCATTCTGGATATTAAGGCTTGCTGAAAGGAATTTGCATTGATTGTTTTGACTGACTATGAATCAAGCGCTTAAAAATAATATAATAAAACTCATAATCAGAAATTATACTGTTCAACAAGTTTCTGTGAGATAAAACTTTTCTGTTCATTATCTTCAAAGTGTACATTTTTCATCATTTAAATGTCTACAGTAAAATTTTTATACCGTATAGTCGCTTTTAATAAATATTGTGAAATATAGTGTGCGCAGTTAACCTAGTCCTACCACTCTCCAATCGCTAACTAACATTAGGTGATACAACTGATAACATGTGGAAGCAGTTGTGTCCAGTGACTGCATTTATTACAAGTGGCACAGAGTACAACAATCAGTCGCTTATTATGCTTATTGCAGAACCAGATTTTTAATATATTTATGATCATCTTTAGCCTGTTAAATGTAAGTTCAGACATGAAAATCACTTACATATACGAACAGTCTGTACAGGACTATTCATGTAAAACGTTCAGCTCACAATGTGGATATGAGTAATCACAGCGTGAACTCAACCTTTGACATCAACAGTCCAGCTGGGACAGTGTGTACATATAAGTGGTTTTTATGTTTTTACCTCCATTAACAGCTATGACTATGGCCAGACGCCGACCAAAATCTGGATTTGCAATAAGCATTATTTGCGACTGATTGCTGTACCCTTTACTATTTGAATTACTTCGTCGACCTCGTTATAGCATCACGTCTGTGATCGCCATTCACTGATAAGCGTATTTCTCCATGTACTGAACGACCAGGTGGAATGCTAAAGCGAAATGAAATATTCAATACAGAATTAAATTTTCAAAGTCTCCTGTTTATTGTCTGTGCTTGAAACACATTACTGAGCAATTTATGCTTACCAACAACCGTCAATATTACTGAATCTAAACTGCCTGTATACATAAAGATTAGCAACAGGAAAGTAAATTGCTAATTGCAGTACTACGTTTGATGGTCTCTTACAGTCACTTCCCACCTCAGCGTTAGTGCTAAAACTATGTATCTCGATGTATTTACGAGCAGAGCAGGAATGGAAGTGACTAGCAGTGGTACAACGTATAGTCCGATATCCACCACACAGTGCCTTTCGGAATGTGTGTGTGATTCTAGGTGTAATTGTAGAAGTGGTAAAAACTACTCTGGAGCAACGTCCCCCCCTCTAGACGTACCTGATTTTGTTGAAGCTAATGGGGTTTAGAGACGGTGTTCAAACTGCCGTCTGATGAATATTGTTCTAGTCGTTGCGAAACATAAGAAACAGTGCTCGTAAGATTAGGTAAAATGGCAGCACAATTGTATTACGTTTATAGAGACTACTTTAACTGAAACAAAAATAATATCGATGAAAGTATAAAGAACTGCTGTGAAAATCGAAAATTCTTTTCATATCTCGACCAGACTTCTTAGTGATGTTATACGGCAGTTTCACGGTGTCTAAATTGTATTAAGCATTACGGTGAACTTCATTACTTTATGAACTTAAAAAAAATTGTTTTAAATTTCTTGGCAGATCAAGACGAGTGTAGGACCGTTTCCTGTTACAGGAAAATGCTCTACTACTCAAGCACGACTCATGACCAGTATTCACAGTTCTACACCGAACAGTGCGTTTCTGTTAGCTTCCTCCACATACATTTTCGTGCATACATTGTTGTGCTATCACTCCTGGGAGAAAGGGCATAGCAATGAATATTATGAGTCGTTCTTTGATAGCTCGGTCAGTAGAGCATTTTACCAAAACAGAAAAAGATTCCACGTTCAATCCCGTCCGGCAAAGCGTTTCAATATGCCAGAAAGTATAACATCAGTGCAAACTTTGCTGCATAGTGAAAACATTTGTTCTTTTATTTCCGACCATACTTTGCTAATACTAATCTCAGTGGGAAAGAGTAACACAACATTTTTTTTCTTTTGAGTTTGTAGCTGTGCCAGCTACCAAAGCATTAGCAACTCTTTAACTACGAGGATTCGTTGTGTATCGCCTTTACGATTGATGAGAAGACGTTTGGCTACTAACATAATCGCGACGCTATGTCTGATGCCATTAAGAAAAAAATTATGGTTGGTAGCGCTATCTCTTCAGCGCATTGTATGGGCAAGACAGATAATTTTGCCCCAGAATGAGACTACCATAAATTTACCGTGATGCATCAATACACATTTTTCGTCAAAGTGTATTATGCTGGTGGTTCTTATGTAACTCAAGGTTATTTGAAATACTAGAAACATTACTTGTCAACGATTTATCTCTCAAGCCAGTTTAGTGCAGAGACATGTGCTACTACTTACTAACCTGAGGCTTCAACCTCATAAAGCGGAGAACACGTGTCAAGAAACCATCTACCGGAAGATGGGAAAGTGTGCTAGCGTTTCCTACCCCAACCGGGGCTCAGGATCCAGCCCCGTGTTGCACAATAGCGGTAGGGCTACCACCCGTAATATTTCACCGGTTAATTCCTTCTCACTTTTTGCACGCG
This sequence comes from Schistocerca piceifrons, assembly GCF_021461385.2. NCBI lineage: Eukaryota > Metazoa > Arthropoda > Insecta > Orthoptera > Acrididae > Schistocerca > Schistocerca piceifrons. Next base: position 767,727,541 of record NC_060140.1, on the reverse strand, counting down.
TGGCCACCCCTTACTCACACTCCGCCGTCCAGCAACGGCAGAAAGGCGCCGGGCGGCATCTGAGCAACACAACGCAACGCGGCGCAGGCGGTCCACCGATACGACTGCAGTGTGTGTGTGTGTGTGTGTGTGTGTGTGTGTGTGTATGTGTGTGTACGGGACGGCCTGGCGGTGCGCATGAGGGGTTGTCGCTATCCCAAGGGGCTGAGCAGGCTGCCCGGAACACGTGCGATAAGCTGAGGCGCTGGTGCCGTAAATAATACACGCGCCGCCAGCTAATACAGCGCTGGCTGCTTCGCCCGGTTGCCGCAGCTCAGGGGCGGAAAGAAGGCGGCTCCCAGCGGGCCCGCAGTGCGCACAGCTCTCCATAGGGGCAAAGCCTCGCGACGGCTGGGAGATTGGGTGTTGCGCTCAAAATGGTCTTGCTCGCCAGACATCCACTCTGCCTCTGAGAAATTTATGGTTGTGCATTCAGTGTGCTGGCTTGCAATGCGGTAACTATGTTTTCGCTCTCTGTGAATAATTTTAGTATTCTCATGTTAGCATTCTACAAGTATGGACTTCAAGTAAGGCAGAACGGATGGATAAATCTTGGCACGAATTTTTAATACCGTTTGGGGAAGTAGCTACCGAACTTCTATTGAAGTTGGTGTGTAGATTTCTATGAGACTGGCCACGTGCCGTCAGACTTTCGGAAAAATATCATCCATACAATTCCGAAGACAGCAAGAGGTGATAAGTACGAGTGCTATTGTGCAGTTAGCTCAACAGCTCACCCACTGAAATTGCTGATGAGAGTTACATCGAAAAGAAAGGAGAAGAGGCTTGAGGGTTCGTCAGCAAACCACCAGCTAGGCTTTAATGAAAAGTTAGGGCACCAGAAACGCCATTCAGATGTAACTGGTAATGTAAGCAGCGTTGAATAAAAATCGAGACGTCCTCATACGATGTGTCGCTCAGGAAAAAGAGTTCGATAATTTTAAATGGTTCAAGATTTTCGTAATAGTGACAGAGGAGTAAGTCACAAGGAAAGGCGGGCAATATACAACATGTACAAGAAACAAGAGGGAACAATAAGCTCGGAAGACGAAGAACGAAATGCTCGTATTAGAAAGAGTGTAAGACGGGGATGCAGTCTCTCGTCCATATTCTTCAATCTATACATCGAAGAAGCAGTGACAAAAATAGAACAGATCCAAATTCAAGATGAAACAGAATAATTGGTAAGATTCGCTAAGTGGAGAAGATTAACAATAATTGTTGAATGGAAAGAAAAGTCTAATGAGTACAGAATACGGATTGTGGGGCAACCGGTGAATCACAGAGGTAATGAGAAGTAGCAGAAATGAGGTTAACGAAAAACTTAACATCGAAATTGGTGATCAAGAAGTAGATGAAGTTGGGATAAAAATAACACAACACGGTGAAGCAAGGAGAAATTAAAAAGCAGACTATCACAACAGAAGTTGGCATATCTAGCCAAGATAAGCTTACAGCTACCAAACATAGGCCTTGAGAACGAGGTCTTTCGAGCAACTCTGTTGTATAAGACATTCGTGTCCCACGCCGAATCGATTCAGGGTAAAACCTCGAGTTGTCGACGATTAACTCCATCGTTAGGAGCAACTCTCTGTCAAACCGGCAGACGTGGTCTCCTCGTACACACTAAAGACAGCTTCTGATTGGTTGGTAATTACGCCCTATAGATGGTGTCAACATCAACGCTAGTGACACTACCGCTCTCGCTGTAGGGTAAACATTGTAGCGAATGTCTCTGGCCCTTCTCTGCATCGAGATCCTGTTTCTATGCACCGCTAAGATTATATGTCTAATTACAGAGTTGCTGTATGTGGGAGCCTAGGACAAAACATTATGTTTCGTCAAACAGTATTTTGTGCATGTTTGTGAGGCTCACGACCAAGTGAATAAAAATTACTTAAGACTTCTCAAACAGCAAACTGTTATACGTATGAGGTGAAAGTTAAGTTTCACTAGTAAACCACTGAATTTGAAAATGCTACACGGCTAACGGGCTTGGTGATTCACATCAATCAAAGGTCTGAGTGGTACACATCATCATTAATTTATACTAAACACTTCCAGTAATGAAGTAAATGCAAAGGTACAACACCGTTGCGGCCAAGACTAACCACAGTAAATTAAAATGTTCCAATGATCTATAAGTCACCAACAGCATGACACACACTTCAGAGTGCGAGCAATAATGAGCATAAAATTTTCCAGTAATGGTCCTTCCATTCGTAGATGCGACAAGAGCAAAACTACAAGCATCCAGGTCGCCACAGCGAGGGTAAACATAGAAGTGCAAATCCCCTGAATGCCGTAGGAGGACACTTGCCCCTGCCAATTTTCCCCTCACAACCCACTGCTGGGCTATTTCAAACTCTGAGCTAGTGATCATCTGTGGAGACTAAGTTAAATTCGGGCGACCCATCGGAGGGTCACTGAAAGGAGGCACCAAGAAGACAGAGATAAAATTAACTGGAGCCGCCATGCCTAAACTTTCCCCACTCATTCCCCAAGGTTCCCCCTCCCAAATGGAAGACGAAAGGGGAAACTCATGAGTCCACTTCACTTTACTTACGTGGACATAACAGGTTTTCTCCGTGATTACGAACAAGAAATTAGCAGGACACAAGTCCCAGAAATAGAACAACGCCCTAGAAATCGAGGGGATAGTTTCCCTGTGAGTCCATTATGCTGCCGGCCACCAACACTAAAATTTCGGACGAATACCTAAACTCCGACGCTGGCTCGAAAGGGTTGTATCTCGTTACCACAGCGTCCCTCCTGACGGCGTTAGGCTAACTCTATATTCTTCCTAATCCTATCCCAGTTCTGCTTAATAACGTCAATAGTATTACTCTCGGGAGAAGATCATTAATGTCCACAAACCAGGCAGTTAATTAATGGGGTAAGTAAACATCAGATCCATCGAATCCGCCTTATAGACCTCATGCTGCGTGGAATTAAAGTTGAAATCAATCCACGGTAGAAAAATCTCCCATTTCGTTTTAGCTTTGGCTTTATAAATGTTCAAAGACGCCTTTAAATTCCTATTAACCCTCTCAGAGAAGGGAGGCTCAGAGTAGTAGGGTGTGATCGTAATATTCTCAATAGCGTTACTAAAGCAAAACCGCTGGAATTCACTACAGGCAAAGGCCGGTGCAATGCCGCTAACAAGAGCCTTTGGCGCTCCAACTCATGAAGAAATGTTAGTTAAGTGGCGATTCGAAAAAGAAACCATGACGCCTGTGCTCGGAATAAACCAAAGAAATCGGGAAAAACCTTCGGCAACTGCCAAAATATAATGATTTCCCGCTGTAGTAAGGGTAAAGACACAAACATAATAAACAAATAATCTATCCATTGGGCTTCGTTCACGTTCAGATTGTAAGAGCCCCTTGCGTGAGTTTCTGTTAGGCTTACCGATTTCACTCACTCGCTGACTAAACGATGAATATCCTTATGTAAAGAAGGCTACGTGAGATGGCAGCCACCTTAGCAAGGGTCTTATAAAGTCCTAGACGGTCATCCAACAATTAACTATGAAAATAATAAAGGACGGAAGACATAAGTTCAATAGGTAAAAAATTTTTAGTTCCAGCTAATTCACCAATTTCACGGTGCACCATACCTTTTCTCAACAAATAACCGAGGACCCCCCCGCCCTCCCCAGCCAACAGACAACAGACTCTTCCTAATAGACTCAAACAAGTATGCTCTTCATGTTACTGAGTTACTTCATGAAACATGCTACTAAGCAACTCAGTAACATGACTATCGGTGACTTTAATATGATGGACTCGGAAACCAAAGGCGGATATACGAAGGGTCCATCTAGCAATCATACTGGTTTCCCTAGGAGTGCTAAAACTCAAGGTTGGTTGTCTTTCTCCAGATCAAATTCGCTGTGTTCGAGATAAAATTTAAATTTCTCAAGAGCAAATAAGACAACCAACATCTCACATTCATAAATCGTGTATTTCAGCTCAGGACCTACTAAACCTTGTGGCGCCTTTCACCTGAATCCTCCTGTAAAAGTACAACGACAACTTTGGAAATATCAGTCTGAAGTACAAACCCCTTCCCAAAATCCGGAACAGCCAATATCGGAGGGCTACTAAAGACAGTTTTGGTCTGTGACTCTCCATTAAACAAAATTTATCCTCTTATTACTAAGATTATTAAGGGGTGCAGCAAACTGAGCTAAATTAGGAACAAGTTTTCTAAAATAGTTGGCAATATCGATGAATCTGGCCCCTCCTTTCCTACTCTTCGGGGAAGAAAATTTTCTCACTCCCGGAAGAAATCTTCTTTCAATAGGGAATAACATTTAACCACTTAACCACTAACCCCGCAGAACGAAGCCTCTACAAAACCTGCTCAACATGAGAAAAATATTTATCTAAGGAGCGACTATAAACAACGATATCATCAAGACAATCATATATACAACCAAATTTAAGGTCGCCCAGTACATGATATAAAAGTCGTGAAGGGAGAACAGACTCGGTAGGCACGCCAAAGAGTAACCTATTAAATTCATACAGATTCATATCGGTATAAAATGCAGAATGATGCCTGGACTCCTCACAGGAAGGTATCTGATAGTGAGCTTGATTCAAATCAAGCGCGGTAAAATAGCAAGTACCAGCAAACCAAGTGAAACCATTGTGGAGATCAGGGACGCAACTGACTCCACGACAATTTTCTCATTAAGAACTCTACAAAGTATAACCAGCCTTAATACTCGCCTTGCCCCTTAGGCACCCCAAATATGGGTGATGCAGACAGAACAAGTTGATGGTCTGATAGCCCTATTCCTCAGTATATCTTCAACCTTTTACCGCAGTATTTTCATCTTAGGATGTAGGGACTATAAGGGGCATGACTCACTACAATATCATCGACCAGACGGGCTCGGTATTGAATTTGATCGGTTACGACCAATTTATTATACGTATATCGTGAAACTAAGACGCTCATTAAGGCCAGTTTCTCATTGAAAATGGTCGGAAACTTCATTCAGTAACTGTTTTTTTTGGAGTGTACACGTGTTTAAAACGTTGAGACGAAAGGGTTTTTTAATCCACACTTTGCAAAAATTTCTACTTCCCATTGTTCGAAGCAGTATTACGGCCGCCGTGAGACGCTCTCGGATGGAGATGCCCAGCTCACGAAGTAAAGTTGTCGTGCCGTGACGCACATTAACAAAATGATGTATATAGAAATATGTATGCAAATATATTCGCCAAAATAGCTGACGAACATCGTGTGTAGGCTGCCGATCAAGCACAGCCAGATTGGATTTTCTCACCAAGCTGAACGGGAGAATTGCTCTCCAGGAACAATCTCAGTTAGAGGAAGGGTCGATATACGGTCCTGGAATTGCAGACTAAACATAAGTACCGCAACCACTTTCTTTGGTTACTTTTTGGTCGGAACTTGTCAAAATAAAAAATGTTTTCCACCTATTGGATTAGCCATTTTGAATTTTGAAAATAAAAAAAAGTAATAACATGTAGTTTTCATGCAAATACATATAAAAGTTGGCCCTAAACTTTAGACGGGGTTTTCTCCAAAGACAGAATGTGACATTTCAATGCTTCCGCATTAAGTTCAAATCGTAAAATAAACAAATCAGTACAATATTTCACGATCATGAATCACTTGATCAACAGCTAACTCAGACAATCCACTAAGCAAAGACATCTTAGGATTAGGTAATGTAGCAAATGAATCAGAAACTGACCTAACAAATCCTTGTCTATCAATATATCTTAAGCACTCTGACTGCAAGGCGATTACTCCAACGAAACAAATTCGCCTGAAACCTACTAAACTGCCTTCGATTGGGTTTATTACCTTCCAAAAACTGATCCTAATGAGACAGTTCGTCTATAGCTGCAGGAGCAATAGAAATAGCAGCACCTGCCCTGCAAATGGTGTCTGGGGGAAATTTTAAGAGGGTTATTGAATGCTGCACTTAACCTGGCTGCTAGACACAGTGAAGCCGCCTGCAACAGGGATGTGTCACCCAGAACTCATATTCAAGACGCTCGCAGTTGATATATAATATGCCCAAACAACCTCTAAGTTCTCTGAAGTAAGTGAAAGAGTTTAGTAGAGAATCTTCAAATTCCAAAGGACAAATGGTGCAGCAGGGGTAGACAACTTTTTTGACCTCTCCCCCATTTTTCCCTGCCAAGAAAAAAAATCACGCTCTGCTACCACCGATATCACAAGATACAGGTTTGGATAGGAAAAGAGTCACATGTAAACGTCGGTCAATATCTCTTGCATCATTTTCCTTTTGAATGATCACATTTACTTACAGTGCATATGATACCACAAATAAAATACAATGATGACAATTAAATGCCGGAGCTAGTAGGGCAGAGCGGATTATGTTGTGGAAAGGGGCCAAACGAAGTTGCTGTCACTTGCACTCAACATACAAACTTAATTCACCAACACACAATATTACAACAAGGATGCAAAAACACTCAAAACTTTAATTGATCTCTATTGATTAACTTTAGATCGGCTGAAGGCCACACTCAAAATCCAAGACAAAAGGCCTAAGCAAGAAACTGAAATAAAAGGTTCTTCTGGAGGTTTCACCCAAGAATATTTTCTAAATATTCAATCCAAACAGGCTGAAGGCCTTACCAATTTACTCTCAAAAAACTACCTAACGGACATACATCTTTAATTGCTGGTAAGAGAGTATAAAAGTACAATAAATAACGTCTCCCCAAACATCAGGTAAACTTTACACTAAAATTGCACAGCCTGGTGCCTACTTGAAAGAGATAGAACAAATAAATTATTAAGCTTATCCCTCCAAGGGGATAGTTAGTCACTAGGTATTACGCGTAAATGTTTTCTTGAATCACTCCACAGGCTCGAACGCCATCGAACCTAAGTTCGAAAAACGCATATTAATAGAAGGAATTCGACTAAAAATAATTAAAATGTAAAATTATAAACTTCACACAACGTAAGAAAATGTCAGACTCAGTGAACAGCAATCACGCCATACGGTTCATGACCAAATTAGTAAAACAGTGTATGGATCGTCATTAAACAGTGAAGCCTAAACAGAAAACTATCATACATATGAAGCAAAAGTAAAGTTTTTCTAGTAATGAAAGTGCTGCACTGCTTACGATCTTGATATTGAATAGCAAGTAAACGTCTCAGTGGTATATTTTATCGCTAACGCAGGGATAATCAACAACTTACACTCAAAATTTCCACCAATAAAATAAATCCAAGGAAATATCTTCAACATTTCTCGGCCCTGACAGCAAATGTACAAATATTAATTTCAATTGTAATAATCAACAGCCTCAGTTGCATCGTTTACCTAGAATTTACCTAGGTTTCAGTCGGGATAACGAACCTTCTGCAGAATAACAGCAACTACCATTTGTCCATGGTAGACAGTACAGCACTCGTGGCTGCCGCATCGCTGTCGCGAAGTGGGGCCGAGGCAGTTCCAGGTAAGTTTTATAGTCTGACGATAATTTATGGATTTTTAGTTTGAGCTTGACGATGTCCACTAAGGACAAACGGTAGTTACTGTTATTCTGAAGAAGGTTGGGTTATCCCGACTGGAACCTAGGTAAATTCTAGGTAAACGGTGCAACTGAGGCTGTTGACTATTAAAATGAAAATAAAAATGCAAAGGTTCAACACGGTTGCTGCCAAGATTAACCACAATAAATGTTTTCCAATGTACTATAAGGCACCACCAGCAGTGGCAGACATATCAGAGCGAGGAATACTGACCGCAAATTTTTCCAGTAATTTTCCTTGCATATGCGGAAGCGAGGAGGACAAAACTGCAAGTATCCAGAGCGGCACAACATGGATAAACAGGGAAGTGCAAATCCACTGAAGGCCATAGCAGGACAGCGCTGATACAGCACTGTGATTGCCACTACCCAAAAGAGTGACAATTTGATGTCGACATGAACAGAGCTAATGGTCGAAGGAACCGTGGAGCTCGAAAACACCAAGCGTAATACCCTCACGCTGCACCCCTGCTGCCCGTTCTCCCTCACAACCCACTGCCGGCCTATTTCAGACTCTCTGAGCAAGCGATTAGCTATGAAAACAGCAGATAAATTAGTGCTGTCTTTCAGACAGATAGTGAAAGAACAGACCAAGACGACAGAGATAAAATGAAATGGAGACGACGCGGCTCACTCCGCAACCGCAGATATCTCCAGAACTCTATTTTTAATATGTCGTTGACGTTCTACATAGCGGCCAGAAACTACGAAATACGATTTATCAACAGTTGCATTTCTGCCTCAGCCAAGCCGCCCAAATGCAATTTTAAAAGCCGGCCTGTGTGGCCGAGCGGTTCTAGGCGCTACAATCTGGAACCGCGCGACCGATACGGTCGCAGGTTCGAATCCTGCCTCGGGCATGGATGTGTGTGTGATGTCCTTAGGTTAGTTAGGTTTAAATAGTTCTAAGTTCTAGGGGACTGATGACCTCAGATGTTAAGTCCCATAGTGCTCAGAGCCATTTGAACCAATTTTGCAATATTAAAAGGGCACGTGGAGAGGGGCTTCGTGCTTGACGACGGATATGCCACGGTTGTTCACAACAGCACTGAATATCACAGCAGAGTGGCAGTGTTGGTTGAAGATAGTACGTACAGATGCCTAAAACGCGACCTATCTCTGTCATACTGCATAAAAACGGTTGAGTTCCTGAAGAATTCTAGAGTACTACTGGATGTCATCAAAAATTTTAGAGTGCAAGCTCCTGGACATCCTAGTCTGTACGGATTACCTGAAGTCCACGAGGAAGGCATTCCATTGCGGTCAGATGTCAGCGTTATTGATTAGATTAGATTAGATTAATACTAGTTCCATGGATCGTGAATGCGATATTTCGTAATGATGTGGAACGAGTCAAATTTTCCAATACATGACAAAATTAAGTTACTTTAACAACATAATAGAGTTAATATAACAGCTTTTTTATTTTTTTTGTTTTTTTTAATTTATAATTCTTTTGTTTGGTTTTTTCTATTTTTTTCTTCAATTATATCTAAAAATTCCTCTCAGGAGTAGAAGGAGTTGTTATTCAGAAATTCTTTTAATTTCATCTTAAATACTTGTTGGTTATCTGTCGGACTTTTGATACTATCTGGTAAGTGACCGAAGACTTTAGTGGCAGTATAATTCACCCCTTTCTGTGCCAAAGTTAGATTTAATCTTGAATAGTGAAGATCATCCTTTCTCCTGGTATTTTAGTTATGCACACTGCTATTACTTTTGAATTGGGTTTGGTTGTTAATAACAAATTTCATAAGTGAGTATAATACTGAGAAGCTACTGTGTTATCCCTAGATCCTTAAATAAATGTCTGCAGGATGATCTTGGGTGGACTCTAGCTATTATTCTGATTACACACTTTTGTGCAATAAACACTTTATTCCTCAGTGATGAATTACCCCAAAATATGATAAAATATAAACATTTAGAAAATGATTATTAAAAATATTTTCTACTTCTGGCTTTTTGTTCGTAAAGTTTTCATTCAATTTGATGGTAATACTGTCTTCCTGTGCTCTTGGTTGACCTGTTTGTCTTTTAATAATATTCCAATTTTTATTTAATTTTAATATCAGAGTTGCTGATTTCAGACATGCTACACATACTTCTGGATTTTTTAATAACTTTTCTGAATATAGCACAGTAGTTTTTATAATGTTTGATAGTTTCTGGGTCACTACTCTTTATTACTGACAGATGCATTTCCCTTTTCCGGTTACAAGATATTTTTATACCCTTAGTAATCCATGATTTGTTACATTGTTTCTTACGAGTATATTTAACTATTTTCTTGGGGAAGCAGTTTTCAAATGCATTTACAAAAGTGTCATGAAATAAATTATATTTTAAATTGGCATCAGGTTCACGGTACACCTCATCCCAGTCTAACTGCTGTAGGCTTTCCCTGAAATTTGCAATTGTTAAATCGTTGACTGAACGTACTACTTTGGAGGACTGTTTAGTACTGCTGAATGGAGCTATGTCGTATATTGTAACTAGCTGTGCACCATGATCAGAAAAACTATTCTCAACAGGCTGAGCATTTATCTGGTTAAACTTATATTGGTCTATAAAGAAGTTATCTATCAGTGAGCTGCTATACTTTACCACCCAAGTAGGTTGTCCTACCTACAGCCTAGCTAAATATTTACCTAAATTGATGTGTCCGATAGTTGCTGTGGAGGATGCACTGAAACTGTTAGCAGAGAATTTACCTCGTGAAACGATAAAGTTGATCCGACATGTTAAGACGACCACCTTCTTTAACTAGGGCAAATTTTATGAAATGACAGACTGAATGTCTATGGGTTCTCCGTTGTCTCCAGAAATGGTCAACAATTTTTGTGGAATATTTTAAGGAACTTCCTTTAAATTCCGCTCGCCTTCGTCCATCTTCATTTTATCGTTATGTTGACGATACGTTTATGGTGTGACCACTCAACATAGAACCTCTTGAGCACTTCCCGGATCTTATGAACAGCATGACGGCAAACATCATATTCGCCGTCGAGACAAAGTAGGAGAGAAGGCGGGCATTCATAGATGCTTTCATACAATGGTTGTCGGATAGATGTCTCGGCCACCCTGTCTACCACAAACCGACGCCCACTGATTTATATCTTAGCTCCCAGGGTTTTCACCATGAAGTCTCCATGCAAGTAGCTTTAAATACATTGGTACACAGAGCACCAGGGAACGAGGACCACTACGAATCCGAAATTAATAACCTGAAGTACGTGTTTCAAATGGTTCTAATGGCTCTGAGCACTATTGGACTTAACATCTGAGGTCATCAGTCCCCTAGAACTTAGAACTACCTAAACGTAACTAACCTAAGGACATCACACACAACAATGCCAGATGCAGGATTCGAACCCGCGACCGTAGCGGTAGCTCGGTTCCAGACTGAAGCGCCTTGAACCGCTCGGGCAAACCGGCCGGCGTATGTGTTTGGAAAAACGATTATGGGTCAGTGATATGAAAGCGTTATCCAAGATAACGAAACGGGGAGATGTTAAACTTCCACTTGATCACCCTCCGACAGCTTTCCTTGTCCTCTGCGGCGCAATATGCAGCAAAATAGGAAGAGTTCAGGGAAGACAAGGCATTAGATCTATTTTCCGACCTCCTAAGAGGATGAAGGAGATGCGGCACCTTGTTAAGAACAGTGTCAGCTTCAGTTTTCTTGGAATATACAGTATTCCTTGTGACTGCGAAGGCAGTTACATCGATCAGTCCACCCGCACCCGAGTGCTGTGCAGAGCACCAGCGGGATATTAAAAATCGAGATCTGGAGAGATGTGCAGTTGCTGAGGATTGCCTCACAAACAAACATAAAATACAGTTTGAAGAAACAAAAATTTAGTCCCAGGCTCCCACATATTGGGACTCTAATTAAAGAGGCTGTAGAAATAGTACTGTTAGAGAAAATCTTCAGCTATGATTGCGAATGTAATCTTAGTGGTGCATGGAAGACAGTTCCCGATGCTGGGAAGAGCCAGAGATATTTGTTGCAAAGTTTAAACTACGGCGCGAGTGGTGGCACCATAGCGTGGACACTGGCGCCGTCTGTGACAGCATGTCGTAATAACTGACTAGTCAGAAGCCGTCTTTGGGATTTATAAGGTCATCACAGAAACCGTTCTGGCAGTCAGTTGCTCCGACAAAGGCGATGGAGGTAACTGTCGAAAGCTACCCTGAATTAACGTGGCAAGAAGGCCGAGAATGTTTTATAAGACATAGGCCTTAATTTGAGTGAGAACTTTTTGAGAATTTACGTTTTAGAGAGTTTTATTATATGACAGTGAATCATGGCCAGTGGGAAAATCGGAAGAGAAGGGAGCAGTAGAGGGCAAAACCAATACGGGAGTACACAGACTTAAAAACATCCAACACGTAATTGAGCACATAGGATGCAGTTTCCACTCTGAGATGAACTGATCGAGCAGTAGAGGCCGCAGCCAGTCAGAGCCTGATGGGTCATGACTAAAAAAGACAACGGGGCCAGTGCGCGAGTAGCAGTCGCCCTCCGAGAGCTCCGTGCAGATGTCTTTAGTTTGTTTGCAGTTATCCATCCCGAGAGTCGAGAGTCTCCACGGCTTTTTGCTCTTATCGATATCGGCAATGGCGTGATATTACTCGAGGAATTACAAGATTTTCAGGCATGTATTAATTTTGAGTTTTAAGTTTAAATTTTTATGTGATTTCTCATTCGCTGTTGCATTTATTTTATTAATCTGGATTTATACTAACATGTTTTGCTATCTAGCATTTGGTGAGCCTTTGGCTTCATCTTCTCTCGTCGCTTTTTCAGTTACTCATATGATTTAACGGAAAACGATACAGACAGCCAAAGGGCTATTGTGTTCACGCAAGTTTGGAATTGTTCTGTGGAACACTTCAGTGGATATTTTATGGAATATTGGAACTCCTTTCAAACAATGGAAGGGCAGTGGTGCATTAAAGTATGAGTATTACTTTGCTTTGAAACATTACAGGTGTAGGTGTCTTAAGCACACATAAATTTTTAGGAAAAGTTTTACACGGAAGAAGCTGCCGCAGTGCAGAAGTTTGAGGGCCTTTCGCCTGTCACCAAAGGACCGGTTTCACAGCGAGAGAATACGTTACTTGATGTTAGCTCAATAAATTAGCACGAAGTACTTCCAAATTGTACACACAGCGCATGTGCTTGAATCGCGTGAAGCACTGTTCCTCTTGCTGAAAATCATATCAAAATCTCTACAGTACCTCCAGAGGTTTTTGACAGATTATGAATGCGATGTAAGTATGTTACTGATAAAAACTTTTATATAATATAATTACAGGCTAACAATACTCGGACTATTTTCCTCTCCTTGTAGTGTAACATGTCAAACTCTATGATTATGAGCTAAAGAGAAGTACCCTGTGGGTTTTGATGAGTAAGTTTGTGCTTATCAGAAAATGGCAGTATATCATTAGCGCACTGCCTTACGACGTTAACGTTTTTACACCGGCAAGAGACGGTAGACCCTAGGATGTGATATCAACATGATAACTCTTGCTTTTCCGAGAAAAAGAGGTGTTAACGGATAGACAGCAACGCAGACTGTCTACGAAGCGACACTACAAGAGTTCCGTTTTTACCGAGATACGGAACACAAAAATAAAATATCAAATAACTTAAAATTTCGCTGCTTGCCATAATACTCCAGTACCCACGAGGACAATGTTTCGTATGAAGAAAACACATGATTAAATCTGATGGCGGTTTGCGCGTGTACAAGGCACGAAATTTCACAGAGTTGTCTCCTATAGAAGCTGCCACGGCTGTAATTCGTCTCGGCATCGAGTAGAGTTGTGCTTTGATGGTAGAAATTGGTACGTCAGTTCATGCTGTACCACCCAGTTTTCGTCAGTCGTAGTGAATAATGAGACTTTTTCATAACGGGCCTGCAGTACTTGCTGCTAAAGTCGTCAGTAGAACACTTCTAGAGGGAGGTCAAGACAACAGGGTTAACGTGCGACGTTACGCTTATTTGTTGAATGTGGCTATGGTTATGAAAATTACTGATTACGGGAGTTGATCGTGTTGTTTACCCAATGACATCCCAATCCATGTTGCCGAGTGCTGTACCTGTCTGACGGTGAGGATTGTTATCCCACATTGCTTGTTTTCTTCTAATCCTGCACACGCAGATACATCCATCGTGATGCAGTACATTACGGAAAATATGCCCTGAAAAGATGATGCGATGCCTGTACAGTGTACAGTACTGTCGTTGGGTGCACCATTGTTCATGTCAAACTCTGTGCTACCGCATCACGGGAATGTCCGACAACGGTCACAATGTAGACTGTCCATGAGGCCCCCAGACGTTGTCGCAGTGTCCATCTGCATTCATGACTTGTTTGAACGAGTCTCTTTCCTAATCCAAAGAGTTGATGTATGATCCTCCATATCTGGGCAACCCATGTGTGTGTCTTGTCGGGTGCTAGATGTGTTACGATGTAGAGATCCCAACTAGCGTTGAGTGTTGTCCTCTTGAAGACATACACTGATAAGACAGAACATTATGACGACTTACCTAATAGAAGATATGTCCACCCTTGGCACGGATAACAGCGACGACGCGTCGTGGCATGGAAGCAGTGACGACTTGTTAGGTCGCTGGAGCGAGATGGCACCGCATCTACAGACACAATTCACCTGATTCGCGTGAATTCCGGAGAGGGAGCGATGAGCTCTGCGTTCAGTAACATCCATGATGTGTTCGGTTGGTTCAGATCTGGCGAAATGAGGAGCCAGCACCATCAAGTGGTATTCGTCACTGTGTTCCTCGAATCACCTCATCACATTTCTGGACTGGTTACATGGCGCATTGTCTTGCTAAAACCTTCCACTGCCATGAGGAAACATGATCGTCCTGAACGGGTACTCGGGGTCTGCAACCAGCGTACGATACTTCTTGGCCGTGATGGTTCGTTGCACGAGCTCCACAGTACCTAAGGATGTCGACGTGAATGTTCCCCGGAGCATAATGGAGCCGTTGCCAGCTTGTATAGGCGTCAAAGAGCTGTTACCATGGAAGACAACGGATTCGCACCATCCCATCCGCATGATGAAGAAGGTATCGGGATTCATCAGACTATGCAACACTCTGCCACTGTGCCAACGCCCACTCCCGTTGGTCACGTGCCCATTTCTGTAGTAACTGCCGATGTCGTGGTGTTATCATTGGCAGCTACATCGGTCGTCGGCTGTGCAAGCCCATCGCTAAGAGAGTTCGGTCCACTATTTTGGAAATGCATGAGTATGGCGTCCGTCATCTTCAATTAGAAATGTGCCCAACAGTTAATTATAAAATGATACTTATTAAATATGAAGAAATACTCATCTTAATGAAGCTTCTTCGTGTGAAATGTCCAGCACAATTAGATGTTTGAAATTATTATAAGTCATCTAAAATATTAAAGTCCTGTCACTGTGACTCTGAGCGAAGCCTATGTAGAGTCCAGAGCTGGCCTGTGATGCCTACGGAGCCCTTATATTGGAGACAACGGACGAACACTACAGCGTGTAGACTCGGTGGAAACTCGAGACGGTACACAACTCGGCGCGCTAAAGAAATCTGTCCACCATAACGTAGTGTTCTGGTATTAGTCGAGGCATCTACCAATCACTATCCACACACGTGATGCCTATGGGTTGACAGCTACGGCCCCTGGTGGACTTCGCCATAGTTCCTACCGACAACTCATACTGCTGCTGCGCTACGAGTGTTTTGAGCGCCGCTTGTCATTTGTGGTGCGGTACACTCTGGAGTCGTGACTACCGTCACCACACACTGTTTGTTCAGACGCACTTGTACTCTGTCCAGCATCAGACTCTGATATCAGTTCCACCACAGCTGTCCTGTTTTGGCAGTCTGCTCAGCCTACGACGTCCGACATCTATAATAAAGGACGGCCGCCCAAGCTCACGCCGGCTGGTTGTGGTTTCATCTTGATTTGGCCACGTGCTGAAGGCACTCACTACAGCACTCCTCGAACACCCGACGTGCTAGGCAGTTTCCGAGATGCTCGTGCCGTGACTCTGGGCCGTCACAGTCTACCCTCGGTCAAACTCAGATAGATAGCACGCCAACCCCACTCCTCACAGGGACAGCACACACAGTGACACTACATGCGTGTGCATGTGCCTGACTAGCAGTCACTTCTCGCAGGTGACGCCGCTATAGCTTGGACGGGTTTATATCAACGGTAGGTTCAGTGGTCATAATGTTCTCGCTGATCAGTGCCTTATCGAGACCAACGTGAGCCACAGTAGGAATAGTAGATCGATTTGTCAGTAGGACACGATCCATCCCCCGTCGAATTCCGACACGTGCTCGATGAGATTTTTTTCTATATGTTCCACTAGGCATAACAAGATCTTCCCACCAACAGCCACACTTAAGACAATATTTAATAAGAAATACGTGCGTTTTCTTCCCGGTTATGCAGAATGTAGATGTCGTTACCCTTTCCTGTCTCGTAATTCTTACACTCCTCGGGAGAAATTATTAATGTTATTTTTCTATCCTGTGTACAGAAAAATTATTTAATCCACATACCTTTTAAAATTGAAAGTTTTTCGTTTAAAAAGTGAAATTTGAAGCAAAAAATCACTATCCAAGTGATCAATAATAATTTCTGCCATGATGTGTGTAAGGCTGTTTCCCATTGCTAAACATTCTTTATGTTAGTATGCTCGTATATTTTTATTCAGAGTAAAATAGTTGAAGGATAAAACTCATTTGAAGGAGCTCAGTATTTACAATAATTTCTGCAGTACATGTCTTCTCTCTTGGAGTTTATTTTCTTCTGCATGGTCTCATCATCTGGGATGTTGCTGCATAATTTAGTGATGCCGAGAGTGACTAAAACTGATTATTGAGTTATCCGTGTGTTATCAGTAACTCTCACGAACAGTACTACTAAAAGAAAGTACCTCAGCATTTTGGACGAACTTACAAACTTTGGCAGTAACAGACAGCATCCCAAACAGGTGCTTAACATGCAAGATGATTTCAACCAGAATTTTTAGCGAAATCTTTAAAGAACTTGGTTCCTGATGTTACAGTTCCTAGTGTGGAGTGTCATTGCGTGCTATCAAGTGCTTGTAAAAGTCAACTGGGCCTAGCATCACCTACATCTACATCTACAGCAATGTACATACTCCGAAAAACCGCCGTATGGTCCGTAGCGGATAATACCCTTTACCACTATTGGTAATTTTTTTCCCTATTCTACTGGCATACAGGGTAATGGAAAAGTGTCTATTTCGTATGCGTCCGTACAAGCCCTAATCTCTCTAATTTTATCTTCAAGGTCCTTCTGCAAAATGTACGCTGACGGCAACTGAATAGTTTGCAGCCAGTGATTCCCATTTTAGTCCCGAACCAGCTCCGTAATATTTGCGCGTTGTACGAATCTACCAGTAACAAATCTGGCAGCCTACAACTGAAGTGCTTTGACGTCTTTCTTTAATCCGACCTGGTGCGGATCCCTATCACGGGAACAGTACTCAATAACATGTGTCATCCACGTCCTATAGGAGATCTCCGTTAGAAATGAGCCAGACTTTCTTAAAATTCTCCCGATAAACCGAAGTCGACCATTCGCCTTCACCACTACAAACCAAACATGTTTATTACATTTTATATTACTCTGCAACGTTACGCCTAGAAATTTAATCGTCTCTACTGTGTCAAACGGCACAATACTAACGCTATACTCGAACATTAAGGATTTTGTTTTTCCTACTTAGCAGCATTAACTAAAGTTTTTATACATCTAATGCTAGCTGTCATCCATCAGACCAACTAGAAATTTTATCTAAGTCATCTTGTACCTTCCTACATTCACTCAACGATGACACCTCCCCCTTCACCACAGCATCATTAGTACACATCAGCAGACTGCTGTTTACCCTGACTGCCAGATCATTTATGTATATACAAAGTAACAGCGGTCGTATCACACGTGCCTGGGGCACCCCTGAAGATACCCTTATCTCTGATGAACACTCACCGTCGAGGACAACATACTGGGTTCAGTTGCTTAACCAGCCTTCGAGCCACTCACGTACCTCAAAACATATTCTGTATGCTTGCACCTTCGTTAACAGCAGGCAACGTGGTGTCGCGCCAAATTCTTCCGGGTTGTGTGTCCGTGGTCTATGGAACTCTTCCATCTCTGACATTTCGTCCAAAGCTACGTTGAACATCTTCGGAGGTGCTCCTCGCTGTGCTAAGTCTTGCCGAACGACGAGTCGGACGTCGAAGAGCGGCCTAAATACCGTCAAAAGTGGGCGTGGTCTGGAGTTCACGTGATAGCAGAGATAAACCTTCTCAAACGTAAAATATAACTATTGATCATAGTACGTCAAAGACAAAAACTTCTCATCGATTCTGTAGGGTCACTGTCCATATATCGCTGAGTTTCTTGGCTTCTTTATTTCTGTTAAAATTATTCCCTAGTTTATATATTTACATGGCTTCTCTATATAGCCGTGGATAATAGTTCGTCATAGTACATAAAACTTCAGTTTCCCAAAATTTCACTACGTGACCACCTAACTGAAGAGCATGTTCCGCCGCAGCTGTTCCTTCGACCGTGTATTGTATCATCGTGCCAAATGCTTCACGGAAATCTAGGAATGTGGAATACTCCTGCTGGGCTTCCTCTATGGTTCACATGATCTCGTGCGATAAAAGGGCAAGTTGAATTTCGTATCAGCGATGGCTCACATAAGCGTGCTGATCTGGGCTTTTCCCTCTCAAAGAAATTTTCAGTACTTTATCCACTTAGTGGACACATATTATTCCAGAGTATGATTCACAATTCATTGAACTTCGCCCATAAATCTTATACTTCTATCGTATTGAAAGTAAAAGAAGTCAGTTAATTGTACGTATACGCCAGTTTCCGCGGTCGTGGTCACAGTCAATAATTTTATAGGTGACAATGCGGCCTCAAACGGAGAAGAATTTTAATGACTAAGTCAGTTAATTTTCTAAGCGGGATTCTGTCTGTCTGCTCTTTCTAGCAGAAATACTCTCCTAGACTTGTTGATTTATTTATTAACTTGAGTAACCAAAGTCGCTATTCTGACATCGTGGACACCAATCCCTGTCTTTATACTGACGCTGTCGATTAGGTCATGCCTAAAACGTTTCCATTGCCTATGGGCTGTAGGACTAACTGCTCAAGACAATTTTCGGAAATCGCACTCAAAAGAACTTCCCAAAACTGTGTGTTTGTACCTCCTTCACTGAATCCACAGACTTCTCAGTCTGTATTTGGTATGTTAAAGTAGCCCCCAACTGAAATGTGTGTGTAGCAAGGGCGACCCCTCGGCTGACCGGTCCCTGTTGCAAGTCTTTTCAGTTCACGCCACTTCGGTGACTTGTCTGTTTATGGGGTTGAAATGATGATGAAGACAACACAACACCCAGTCCGTGAGTGGAAAAACTCTCTAATCTGACAGAGAATGGAGCCCAGCCACCGCAAGGCATTCTGCCGTGTTGACCAGCGAGGTGCGGAGGCGGACAACTCCGACTAATATTGCATGATCTGGGTATTTCCGTGCTCCTTACTGTAGAATTTCTGTCAATGACCCTAAAACCGTCACAGCGGAACCGAGTGGCCGGTAAAAAATCCTACAATTCACTAGATTTCACGTAGACCTGTTATACGCGTTCAAATGGGGTACAAACTGTCTTTTCGAAATCCATTCCATGAATCGCTAAACAACTCGGACGTTCTACCTTCGGGTTCAGACAGCTCTGTGCGGGCGCAGGTTGCACCGGGAGAGCGTGGCCCCCCGTAAGAACATCCGCTGCACTGAACTGCACAATAAGAACTGTATAAAAGATAAACTAAAATGAAACTACGAGTAACCTGCTCCATCTAACTACGATCTTTGCACTTCACTACCTTCGCACTATAAAATATGCTCTCACTTATTTTATAGAAATGTTGCTGTATTTTATTTTAATTTAAATTCCGTTAGTGTTCCAACCCCAATATAAGTTGGAATATGACAAACGGACTGTTGTACATGTCATCAAAATTTGTTCCAACTTGTACATTTATGAATTTTAACTTAGAGTCATAATAATTTACACAATTTTAGCATGATTTTGCTAGATTCCGACCAGTTATAAACTTTCAGGAGAGTAACACCTACTTTTAAATGGATAAATTTATATTTTTACTGATTTAGATGCAAGGGAATATATTTTTAATAAAAGTGTCTCTAAATTAACTTTCTGTTAATTACTTTGTACAAAATACCTGTGCACTATGCATGCATCTATGATGTATAGGATAGGGTCTGCATCATATACATACTGGTAGAAGCACGTATGGGAAATTCGAGTCATGTTATTTATACAGGCACACAAATTGGAGTTCTATCGTGTTTATATTATAATACCAGTCTTGGTTTTCAAACTCTTGATGTAGTAGATGGTAATGTGTTCTTCATTCACTTGTGCTATGGATTCTGAAGATATATCACGCATTGCTGAAACCCGTACTTCTATTCAGAAGGCTATGCGAGTAAGTCCATTAAGTAAAAAAGATAAGTAAATCATATGAGCGCTTGGTCCAAATGGTCATTTGATGTCAAATTTGGACAAAATTCAGATTTAATCAGAATCGAACATAAAAATTATCCTGTTTCGGAAAGAAGTACCGAAAGGTACTCTTAAGTGCCTTCAGTGTCATAAAACATTGTTATAATTACACAATGCTGCAAGAAACTCAACCAAATAGTCAGTTAAACGTTACAAATTGCTCTCTTAGACGTCATTGTATGGTACTATAGACATCTACTTAAGCGTTTTCGGTGCCATTTCTATAAAATCATCTCGTAGAAATTTTGTGCATAATACTAATTCCTAAAACTGAAGTCACTAAATTCGATGACGCTATCGTAACGCGTGTACACTAGCCCTGCATTATCTAAGTCTTATTCTTATTATCTGGAAGCTACACCGAAACTTGGCAGCTGGTGGACATGCGTTTTCCTGATTTTTTTTACATTTCCACTAAAGTTGTCTACATTTACATAGAAAGTGGTTTTTCCTAAACTAATTCACCTACAGGTAGCCGAAGTCAAATTATTTATCACTACATTTCTTGTATATCTATGGGTATATAAATTCAATGCTACTGGATAATGAAATTTAATTTTTAGTGCATAGCGGATTGGGCTAAGAGCTTAGGACCAGAATATAAGTTCAGTAATAACTTGGAATTACATCAGGTTCAGCTAATAAATTCGCATAGAAACATTTCCAACAATACTGTCTAAGGTTATCACATGCATACAAGGTGAGTACTACTATTAAAAATAGGTCGTACATTCCACTTTTGTTACAGGTTGAGTAAGTTAAATGGTTCACGTTTATGGTGGTCGCAGTATTTTTGCAGAAGCTAAGAGAGTTGCACAGGATAGACTATCTCGAAGAGCAGCGTTAAAGTATTCTTCTGAGCGAAGGCTATAACAAGAACACAGCAACATCATCAACAACAACATTTACTACTACTACTGCTGCTGCTACTACCACATTTAGATATGTTAGATTATGAAGGTAATTACTGGAAATCTGCCCTTGTACAGAAGCCAAAGATGAAGGGTTAGCAGTTCATACAAGAAGAGCATAGAATATAGTGCTACAGAAGAATGTTGTAAATTTGATTGGTAAGTGGAACAACTAATGAGGAGATAGTGAAGTGAATTAAGGAAAAAAAGAAATTTGCTTGATATCAAGAAGGGATTAATTCATAGGACACATTGTAACTCATCAAGGAAGAAATTTGGCAATGGAAGGAAGTGTGGAGTTAAAAACTGCTGAGGAAGTCCAAGGGATGAATTTAGTAACCAGGTTCAAATCGATGAAGCCAGCTGCTTACTGGTGGCTGTGTAAATCGAATAACTAATGAGGAGATACTGAAGTGAATTGCATAAAAGAGACACTTAATTGATTAAAAGTAGGGACTGATTAATAGGACACATCCTGACACATCAAGGAAGCAATTATGAAACGGAATGAAGGGTAGAGGAACGAAATTGCAGAGCAAGTCCAAGGCTTGATTTTAATAAGCAGGTTGAAATGGGTGTAGCCCGCTTTATGCTAGTAGCAAGTGTTACAGAAAAATGTGAATACGATGGGTAAATCAAATAACTACTGAGAAAATACTGTAGTGAACTGGGGAATAAAGAAGTTTGTTTGAGTGAAAGATAGGATTGATTGACAGGGAACATTCTGACCTATCAAAGAATCAGTCTGGAAATTGAAGCGGCTATAAATTGCAGAGGAAGTCCAAACTTGAATTTAGTAAACCAGCTACATGCTGGTGACTTGAAAACGACTTGCAAACTTGATGACTTCATGTATGTAAACTTCCGCCCTACAACAGCACAACAGCCGCAAATGGCCG
Organism: Schistocerca piceifrons; assembly: GCF_021461385.2. Lineage (NCBI taxonomy): Eukaryota > Metazoa > Arthropoda > Insecta > Orthoptera > Acrididae > Schistocerca > Schistocerca piceifrons. The sequence continues at coordinate 767,705,459 of NC_060140.1, read as the reverse complement.
GTAATGGAAAATAAACAATAATTGCAGTAGAAGCGGAATTGTTGTCATTTCAGAAGTAAACTACACACTGTGGACGACCTTGCTGCTGCTACAGCCTGCAAATCCTCTGTTTCTTCTGCGACAGGAACATTACTGAAGGTACTTTGTTTTCAAAGTAAATCACACGTCAGAAGTGGGTGTAGTGAGACTGAGAGTTTGTTTAGTTGGGTTTTCCAGTTCTGAAACTTGCACAACAATCGAGATAAGCCTTCCAAAAAACTTTTTTGGACATGATGTGTGATAACTGGTAGTAAATTAATTCTGGGACGATAAACACAGACCACAAAAAATGAAACCCTCGTTCACGTAAAAATGTAATTTTTTGCTTTCTTCCGGCGACGGCGTTCTCGTTGTGTTCCATGGGTAACAGTTTTTGTCATTAATTTCTTCCCAGAGCCAAGAAATGGCTCTAAGCACTATGGGACCTGCCATCTGAGGTCATCGGTCCCCCAGACTTAAAACTACTTAAACTTAACTAACCTAAGGACATCACACACATCCATGCGCGAGGTAGGATTCGAACCTGCGCCCGTAGCAGGAGCGCGGCTCCGGACTGAAGCGCCTAGAACTGCTCGGCCACAGCGGCCGGCTCTTCCCAGAGCCAGTGAGGTAAAGTAGTTTCATAACAGTTTCTTCATGAAACACTGTGGACTTCACAATTCTTCTTATTCAGAGACAGGTTACGCATCAGCATACAGTATAGGTATTGGCAGCCCTGTGACTGCAGGAATTATGGTCCACCGGAGACTGCAGTACTGGTTGCGAGAAGAAGTCGATCACATATGCCAATAGGTTGGTAAGTGGTCATGCCAATGAACTATTGTATAACCCTCCGGCAGGTGCTCCTACTGTTCTCACACGAGCAGGCGTGCGTTGTAAAACTGACAACATGGTCATATGACAGTAGAAACGCACTTGTCTTAAAGAAACTATTATATTTAATGAAGAAAGCAGTTCATATTAACTATCTTCAACATTTATAACAAAAGCCTGTGCTCTTTTAGTTCTTTAAATAACAATTTATCCAGTTTTTCGGACATATGTTCACTTTCGTAACACCTTTCACAGACAATTTGCTTGCGAAGTAATTATGGCAATGTTAAGAAAAATGAAAAAGTAGCCAATGGCTATCTCCTTGTAAATCTTGAAATGGAGTATCAGGCACACATCTTAGCTACAACGCCAACTCCACCTTTTGTCATGTTGTACTCAATTATGTTTTCAGGTTCGTGTATTTGTTCATCCTCTGTCGCCATGTCATGCACAGGAGACAAAAGTGTGATAGCACAGTTTTTACAAGGAACGTATGAAACTAAGGTCTTATCCTACTGAAATCCAAACATTGCCTTCCGATGTCTTTTGTTTTGTTTGGGAGAAATTCTAGAAGAATTTCACGTATCATTTTCGTCATTCTACCAAAGCAAGTCTTCCGGCAGCAAATATTCAGAAAGGAGGTAGCTATTGTACCAACTGTGAGCTGTAAGGTTCCTGTCAAAATTTTCTATAGGTACCGTATATCTTTTCTCTGTGTCATCAGCACCCGATATTGACCTTTGGTTGCATGCTGCAATAAATCTCCAGCTTACTGCAGTAAAATGTTTTTGCATTACACAGAGAAATCATTTTTCTTTCGTATTTAAACGATTGGCTGGGTATGTAGAAAATCCATCTACTACGGTCTCCGTAGGGGTGAAGCATTTCATCTATCGTGGTGAACTGACCAGGCTGTAAGAACATTGACAGTTAGTAGTAAAAAGATCCCATACTGTACGAACTGCAACCAACTTATCAGTTTTTCTCCTGTCATTCATCGTTCCCTTGTCAACAAATCTCATACAGCTTAGAAAAAACAGAAACCCATTGTAACTCACTGCCGTTCTAAGCAGTAGCATTCCTGTTCCGTCTGCTGCCAAGAGTTCCAGTATATTAGCATGATGGCATTTCCTTCTTAAAAAAAATAGTAATACAGCCATTATCTCGTCACTTTATTACCTCTTTGCCCAAGAATTGATGTGTGTCTCGCTGTTTATTTATATAGGTATTTTTATCGTTCACGATTTCATCAATACATTCAGGGTCAATTAATTTCGAAAAAGCCCTAATTTCATCAGTTATACGCATGGCATTTCTCTTCGGATCTGGTGGAATTTGAACATTGTTTTTCCGTTGGTTTTTGATGTTTTAGCATATTCGCTTTCACACCAACGTGAAACTTTGTCTCTTCTATAAAGAACCCACGTGAATCTGCTGTCTCTTCGGGATCATCACCATCCTCACTTTGAAATTCAGATTCACTGCAATGGTCCTATTCAGTATTTCATCACTCAAATCTACTTTCCTTTCCTCCAAATCTGAAAAGACAGGATAGACTTTATCATCACATTTTTCGAGCAGTTTGCAGACTTCTTCGTCTGATACACCCTTTGAATTGGAACAAAACAGAAATGAATAAATACACTCAGGTGTCGTGTAACCAAAGTAAAATTTAACGTGCATCTATAAAAGCTAAAAACAACAACGAGCAATTAAAGTTATCTTTTTAGTACACTTTCTTCTGCACAGTGGCAGCTGGAACAGGGCATCCAACTGTCACACCAGCAGTTGCGACTTGTACTTTCTACAACATACGACACGTCGTTGCTTACAATTCAGAAGACAAATTCAGAAAGCCAACCAAATGAAATGAAGCCACTTTAACATTGCCGAGAAAACAACGACAATGGTATATATAGCAGTAATGGCGCAATAGCTCAAGGTTAATACATCGATCACGCGTAAAAACTGCTGCTGTTGTACTTTTTACAACATCACGTCGGCTCGAGTGATAATTAAGATAAGTAACCCCTGACACTAACTCCTCAAGCAAAGCGATCCCAGATAGCTGCTCCGAATCCAAATATATTTTGCATTAGTTGTAATGACTGTAAAGCTTGACCTTTGTATTTTACACTAATTCTGTTATGTAGTGGGGAGTGTTTGCCTTGGTAAACATTTCACTACCACATCTAACCAGCCTTGTAATAGAAATGTATTTATATTCTTATTTCATTCCAAATGAAAGAATTCTCTTCATATATCCTGCAGTCTTCATCTGTTATTAGAAAAGATTACTCCAGAAATCTACGGCTTTACACAAATTGAGAAGCTGTCCCATGATGCATGGTCACGTAACCAATAACAAATATTCAATTGAGATATAAAAGACTTCCAATCGAGAAAACCTTGTCAATAAAGTATTTAATAGCCTGTCTGTCACATTATTATTACGACGAAAATCAGTAAATGAAATCGAATTAAGCAGAAGTATTATCAAAATCCAGCTGCAAGTTAAATACACTTTGAAACAGAAGCTATAAGAAAATAAAAAAAGTTCTGCCTCCAAAACTATAAAAATTACTAATGCACATGAGCAGCTGTGCTACTAATTGATCGAAATGTCAACTAACAGTCTGAACATTGTTATTAAATACATCACGTACGGTGACAAGTACATTAGTAGCTATAATACAGTAAACACTGCTAAAACATAAGTCATTGCCTCTGTACGTAAGACACATACACTGGATAGCCAAAGAAACTGATACACCTGCGTAATATCCTGCGTAATATCCTGTAGGGCAGCCGCGACCTCGCAGAAGTGCCGCACGTGACATGGCATGGATACGACTAATGTCTGAAGTTGTGCTGGAGGGAACTGACGCCATGAATTCCGTAGAGCGTCCATAAATCCATAGGAGTACGATGGGGTGAAGATCTCTTCTGAACGGTACGTTGCTAGGCATTCCAGATACGCAAAATAATGTTCATGTCTGGGGAGTTTGGCGGCCAGCGGAAGCGTTTAAACAAAGAAAAGTGTCCCTGGAGACACTCTCCAGCAATTCTGGACGTGTGGAGTGTAATATTGTCCTGCTTTAATTGCTAAAGTCCGTCGCAGTGCATAATGGACATGAATGCACGCATGTGATCAGACAGGATGCTTACCTACGTGTCACCTGTCAGCGTCGGGTCTAGACGTGTCAGAGTCCCATATCACTCCCACTGCAGACGCCCCACACCAGAACATAGCCTCCACCTGCCTGAATTGTCCTCTGCTGACATGAAGGGTCCTTAGATTCATGAGGTTGTCTCCATATCCGTTACGTCCATTTGCTTCATATAATTTGAAACGAGACTCGTCCTGCCAGGCAACATGTTCCCAGTCATCAACAGTGCAACGTAGGTGTTGACGGGCCGAGGCGAGGCGTAAACCTTTGTGTCGTGCTGTCATTAACAGTATACGAGTGGGCCTTCGGCTTCGAAAGCCGTTCGCACGCAGACACTTGTTGATGACCCAGGATTTAAATCTGCAGATATTTGCGTAAGGGTTGCACTTCTGTCACTCTGAACGAGTCTCTTCAGTCTTCGTTGGTTCCGCTCTGGCGGCATCTTTACTCGGCTGCAGCGATCTCGGAGATTTGGTGTTTTACCGGTCTTGATTCACGGTACACTCGTGAAATGGTCGTACGGGAAAATCCCCACTTCATCGCTACCTCGGAGATACTGTCTCATCGCTCGTGGACCGACAACGACACCACGCTGAAATTCACTTAAATCTGCGCTGGTCACTTGTTGTCTTGTATAGGCTTTGTCGACCGGAGCGCCGTATTCTGCGTCTTTATATATTTCTGTACTTGAATACGCATGCGTATAGCATTATCTTTGTCGCCTCAGTGTATACCACTTAGTAGCACTAATAATCAATGTTGTAGATTTTCTGATGTTCGTTGGACACAGGTATCATATCATTTATTGCACCTTCATTTATTAAGTAGCCATCGATGCATACATTTTATTTTATGGTATTAAAGTATTTCATATACACATTGTGGCTATAGAAATTCATCCAAAGTTCATTACGATTTCAAATGATTTGCATCGATATTAACAGTTATTGAGAAATGATGCACTTTATTTCATCCAAAATTTGTTTGAAAATGATCCACGTGAACGATACAATTAAAATTTAAAAAATGGAAAGTTCTATATTTGGTCTATCAATGACGAAAGACCTATCAAATACCTTACGCATTTCGCATATCAAATGGAACAACAGCGTAGAGTTTACAGGAAGAATTAGCTACGAAATGTTTCTGCAGAATGTGTGGTGCCCGAAAACAAATGCGGAAACTTATTTCTAGGACATTATGCACAACTTTTCAAATGATGCCTACGACATTTTTCGTGGATATCTTGTAGCAGATGAGACATAATTTTTATTCCCCAGCAGAACTAAATCATCAATGTAGGAAAAGGATAGAATTGAATCAGCAATAATGGCTGAAGGTACAATTGCGCTCCCCTGCACAACATTAAGAGGTAAGTATTTTGCATCATATAAGTGGTATTTTCAAAGAGTGAATATATACTGTGCAAGGACATTAGCAAAGTTTATACGAGTAGAGGGTCTCTTCCAGTACTGGCAAAAAACGATAATTCACGATCAACACTTTCTTAACATCACATGTGGCCACTAGCAGTAAAACAGTGATGTCATAGCTCTCGGAATCCTGATATCATCGCGTCATTGCCCCATGAAATACACCACTACCACACGCCTACTGCCCACCCACACACTACCACCAGCACCCTTGCTCGTTGAAGTCATCATGCTGGATGTCAGATGCTTGCAAGCTCCCCATCTTTGAGCTTGTCTAACTTGCATGCAGTGCATTTTCCCGCCGCTGTATTCTGAGGAAACTGTGAGCTGGTGAAGCCTCCGATTATGATATGAAGAAAATAACGTAACATGTATGACATTTGTAAAATGCATAACGCTGGGGTGAGCGCCATCATATCTTCGCTGTCTGTACCTCTATATAGTTCTCGTGTGCTCCATGGACGAGGCATCTGCAATGAGAAAAAATTAATTTAACCAATTCAGCAACTGTATTTGTTGTAGACATTTATCAGAGAAAGGTACTCACATCTTTCTACATCAAGACTGGAAACGGTTCATAATGGAAGAGCGTATGGCTCTAGACGTGAGGAATATTTTTCAATGAATAATTACGAAGCAACAGAATGGCAAGAAAATGGATTATTTGATTGTGTCCACCAACACAACGTTCTGTGTTTGCTGCAGTGGTGTACCCTTTTAAAATGTGTGTCTACTTTCTCCTTAATAAAACATCGGCTGATATGTTATCAATGTTCGTCAATGTGCTATCTTTCGAGACGTTTGCCTACAACACCTCCAAACAAGACACCACAGGATATACGCCATTTTCCCTGGTGCATGGGCATGAGGCGACTATGACGATAGGCACTGTGTTTCCGTTTCATCCTGATGACGTGGAAGACGACTACATCGGCCAGGTGTTAACCAGAGCTGAGTAAGCTCAGCAGTTAGCTCGACTCGGCACGTTGCAGGTTCGAGAAAACGATCGCTGAAGGTACGACGAGAAACACTGCCCTGTTGTCTACCAGCCTGGTGACCTCGTCTGGATCTTCACTCCTGTTCGGAAGGTTGGTCTCTCTGAGAAGCTCTTCAGGCGCTACTTTCGATCTTATAAGGTAGTAACACGACGAAAGATCAGAGATACGGTCCACGTCCTCCGAATGAAACCCTATAAGTATCCGGCAACCCCGGGTTAATTCGAAGCTCCAGCGACAGGCAGTAAGCGGAAAGGTGATGAAAAGCGTAGCGGCAAAAGAAGCTCTGAGAAGATCATCAACCATCTGCAGTTAAAAATGTTCGTGTAGCGTCATACTTATAGCTGTTGTTACTCTTACAGGACTAGCAGAGCTACTACAGGACAAGGAAATGCTAGTCTTCAAAGCAGCAGCGGCACTGAGCATGTATGTGTAGCAGACAGAAGGAATATTGTAAAATTTCGGCTGTGTATATAAATATACGTGATGAAAATGTTTTAGTTGTAACCTGTCAATCAATAACAATATACATACTTGCACTTAGAAAGAGCCTTGCTATTGAACACGTTAATATAGAGTTTGTTCACTGATGAACCTAAACCAGACAAAAATCGCCAGGCTTCTGATGATGCAATAATAATAACAATAACTTGAAATTGGCTGGTCCGAGTGGACGGAATTCACATCACCCTGTGTGAATACGTTGTTTCTGACTATGAAGTGCATAATAACCACACAAATGACATTCAGTACTCAGCATATGTCATTTCGTCTCAGTAATTGCAGCAGCTGTGACTTCAGCACGCCAGTTAACAGCGCAGACAAACCACCTAGAATAGTCTATAAAAAAAGAAAAGAACATTTTAACTACTCGTTCATAGACATGGGTAATTAGCTCCAACAGTATTCAAAGATTTATAAGTTGACAATGAGCTCCTTCGATCTGCATTTAGTAGCTGAACTGGTAGTGCACGTCAGTGTATTAGTTTTTTTAAAGATAGCAAATGGTTTATGTATATACGGTGATTGATAGATAGTTCACTCACTTCTGAGAGAATGGACTAATAATAAAAGACAGTGTAAGTATTAAAGCGGATGTCAATGAAAAGGAATGCAGGCGGAAAAACACAACTATGCATTAGTAACAACTCTTTTTTTCAGAATGGGATTTTCACTCCGCAGCGGAGAGTGCGCTGACATGAAACTTCCCGGCCGGACCAAGACTCGAACTCGTGACCTTTGCCTTTCGCGGGCAAATGCTCTACCATCCGCTCTACCCAAGTACAACTCACAGCTCCACATCTGCAAGTACATCGTCTCTTACTTTCCAAAATTCACAGAAGCACTTCACACAGTTTTGATCTGCCAGGTAGTTTCAAATCAGCGCACACTCCACTGCAGGGTGAAAATCTCATTCTGGAAACATCCTCCAGACTGTGGCTAAGCCATGTCTCGGCAATATCCATTCTTCCAAGAGTGCTAGCTCTGCAAGTTTCGCAGGAGAGCTTCTGTGAAATTTGGAAAGTAGGAGACGAGGTAATGGAGGAAGTGGAGCTGTGAGGAGGGGGGCCTGAGTCGTGCTTGGTTAGCTTAGATGGCAGAGCGCTTGCCCGTGAAAGACATAGGTCCTGAGTTCGAGTCTCGGTCCGGCAACAGTTTTAATCTGCCAGTAAGTTTCAACTCATTTTTCCTTTGCAGGAGAGGTGAAGTCACAGCAACGGCAGCCATCTGGTGTGGAAATAATGCTGTTCAGTCAAACCTATCGTTTAAACGCCAGTGGTTCTATGGGTGTAAGTGTCATTGTGATACCAAATCAGGAACTCTACACAGTGGTAGCATTTGAATACCCTAGATTTAGAGATATCGTAGTAATACAGTCAATGACCGAATAGTGTCGATTATTTCATGTGTCAGTACAGATTTCAGACTTGTTCCAGAAAAATTTTCTATCTCTTCCTGTGATACTGGATGATTATTGTACAGTCTGTGCAGGGGACTCTCCTGGACCTTAGATGTTAAGTCCCATATTGCTCAAATCCATTTGAACCATTTGATGGTGAGCATTGATGCTGGTGGAAATGCATGAATCAGCTTTGCCAGTTATGACCAAAGAATTATGACCTGATTTAAATTGATTTATGAACCTTGCTATATGTGTTCATAAATTTAAAAATTTTGTATAGCTCTATATGTGTTATTCATGTTCGTATAAAGTCCCCCTCTTCCTAATGTAAACAAACACCAAGCACCATGACCAAAAGCTTCAAACGGGTTCTTAGTAAGTGAAATATCGTGCAATGATGATGCTGGAAAGCGGTAGAAGAAGAATGGAGCATTATTTTCTGATAACATTAGTGCCTTAAATACAGGACTTTCCGATAGTAGGAAAGCTAATCTTGTCGTAACTCTGTTAACACATCCTGACAGGCTTCCCTCTGAGCAGGTATTTTTTTTCTTCTAAAACCCTGGTTCAGCCAAAATATCAGTTACTGTCAGAGGTTTTGAACGGCCTTAAGGGAGTAATGTACCAGATGTTCAGCGAAAGCAGTGATATTACGCACCCTGAAAAAGTAAATTCAAACTGAATATTTTTATTTAATTACATTGCAGTGAAAAACCCGGATGATATGCGTAAATATTTCTACTTTAGCCACCACGTGCAGGTCAATTTACTTTACCGGAATGAGATATATACGAGGATCCAGAAGCAAGACAATGTGAACCATATTATCCCTTTCAACCAGAAAAATCTCAATTTAAATCATGTTTAACAAGCAAAGCATGTTTAACAAGCAAATTCACGAACCCTCATGCCCTTTAATTAATCCGTTACCATATGTGGGGATTGTTGGATTAACTGACAGTAAGACTTTCTGGTTATTGATAAAACTAGGAAACTGAATGACAGCCTATATAAATGAAACTTTGGTGAGATACTGCATAAAGGACAGCATATTATAATGGAACTCTATCAGCATACAGCAAATGTGGACTACATTGGAATTTGCAGGTGTGTTGCACACTCGTCCTGAGTGTGAAATGATGTGATGACAGAATATTTGGGTCAGTGGCAAAAGGAATTTCCTGGAAGAGTTGAAAGAGGTGAAATGTTACATACGGCTATCACGCATTTGAAAGGCAACACCTCAGAAGACGAATGAAAGGCTCCATGGGTGATAATGCAAGAATATAATTAAAACCGCAATAGAAACTGCCCATGACGCAAGAAAATGAATTGAATATCAGCATAAAAGACTGAACAATTGATCTCTGATGTATATATATGACGATGATCCGAATGAAATCATATAATCATTATGACTACTCACAGCATCGGCTGCTGCAAGTAATACAGGTCACAGGAAAGAAATCGTATAGATCATTTCAGAGTTTCGAGAAAGACATATAATCGAGTAGTTACGGTGAAGATTGTTCATGAGCTCCACAGGTTATCGAGCAAATCAGTCGCGCACAGACATGTGACAATACAAGGACTGGAAAACATGTGGCAGACTGACTTCGGGAAAGGAGAGTATTCGCGATCATATAAATGTTTCAAGTAATTTTTAATGACCATAGATACGTATTCCAAATCATTTAGAATCACGCAAATAGCTAGGCATTCTACCAGAAATTGTTAACGATTATCATCAGTCCACTCATCATACAATTAAGACCTGTTGATGTCTGTGACAATTACTTCTAAATACAGCGTACAACCATATTACAGTGGTGGACGCATGCAAGCAGAATATCAATGTAGAGGATTTGGTACGTACAGGGTGTTTCAAAAATGACCGGTATATTTGAAACGGCAATAAAAACTAAACGAGCAGCGATAGAAATACACCGTTTCTTGCAATATGCTTGGGACAACAGTACATTTTCAGGCGGACAAACTGACGAAGCTTATTTTTACCTGGACGGCTTCGTCAATAAACAGAACTGGCGCATATGGGGAACCGAAAAGCCCCATGTTGCAGTCCCATCGTCCCCGCATCCTCAAAAAGTACTGGTCTTGGCCGTCATTTCTTCCAAAGGAATCATTGGCCCATTTTTCAGATCCGAAACGATTATTGCATCTCGCTATCTAGACATTCTTCGTGAATTTGTGGCGGTACAAACTGCCTTAGACGACACTGCGAACACCTCGTGGTTTATGCAAGATGGTGCCCGGCCATATCGCACGGCCGACGTCTTTAATTTCCAGAATGAATATTTCGATGATCGTGTGATTGCTTTGGGCTATACGAAACATACAGGAGCCGGCGTGGATTGGCCTCCCTATTCGCCAGACATGAACCCCTGTGACTTCTTTCTGTGGGGACACGTGAAAGACCAGGTGTACCGCCAGAATCCAGAAACAATTGAACAGCTGAAGCAGTACATCTCATCTGCATGTGAAGCCATTCCGCCAGACACGTTGTCAAAGGTTTCGGGTAATTTCATTCAGAGACTACGCCATATTATTGCTACGCATGGTGGATATGTGGAAAATATCATACTATAGAGTTTCCCAGACCGCAGCGCCATCTGTTGTTGACGATTGTAGCTACTGTAATTTCGAAAGTTTGTCTGCCTGAAAATGTACTGTTGTCCCAAGCATATTGCAACAAACGGTGTATTTCTATCGCTGCTCGTTTAGTTTGTATTGCCGTTTCAAATATACCGGTCATTTTTGAAACACCCTGTATTTCCAAATACCGGACTGAGCTTGAGCTGTTGTACCTACGGAGCAGATCAACAGAGAAATTTGTAGTTCCCAAAGTGGAGCAAGCAAAGCCAAGAACTTACTTCTTAAAAGACAGCGATGGTGAAGAAATTGCAAGGAGTTTTTACACACAGTAATTACAGTAAGTCTCTAAACTGGATGTGTTCCTCCTAGAGCACATTAAAAGATGTTGAGGGAGCAAGGCATTAGTGAATGACTCAGCATCCCATTAAAGCACAACACTTGAGTGAACGCACGCAATTTTAAATCTAACAGAACTTTCAAACCTTAAAGCACGCAATAGCGTGACATGAGCCCTAGAAAACACATCAGCTATGGTGGGCGGTGGGGGGCGGGGTTGGTGTAATCTCGATAGCCCACCATTAAATTCCGTATGTCCAAACTGTGAACCTGGAATAAATGTGATAAGGCAGCTAACTCGCGGCGATAAGTGAATTAATATACTAGATGAGACATGCAAGGGGCACGTGATAGTGCTTATGCCAAAAACAGAGATCGTCAGCTTGCAGACGAATGTTACCCGATAAAATCAAATAGATACGTCAAAGAAAAGACTTTCACATACGACAATGTGTTGCTGCTTCTTCAGTTGATAAGGCAATGCATGGCGAAATTAAATTAGGTGATCGAATAACTTTCAGGCAAATTATGATTTCTTCTTTTTATATACTACAGAAGAACAGAAAACTGTATCTAATCAACGGTGGCGGAGATAGAACAAGACGTGTTAAAACGCCTTCTGTTCTGCTAACACATAAAACATGTGGTGGAATAACCTCATTTCCAATACCTGCATTTGCTGGGTTGTTGAACGTTGGTTTATCAGCAGAAGGAAATGCTGCCAAAACTCAAGGATTAAATATACATTTATACTGGCTTTTACACAATTATATGTTTTACTTTGACACGCTACGAGCTTCACGTTATTAGTATTTGCCTTTCGATGTGGATTTTAAGCGATTCCACGTGTAATATGTCAATATATGTTTTATTGTCAGATGCTCGTTTAGCAGTGTGAAGTAATTTTAATTAATGACTAAGTATACCGAATTTTAACCATTACATTTTCGATACTGGTTAATTGTGTACCCTAGCTATAGTGCCCTCTGCTGGCCTCAGTTTCTTTGTGTAAATACCAGTCGCATTCTGGTCATCACCAGCACTTACTGTCTATACACATGATTAGTGTGACGTTTATACCACACCAGAACATTATAGTCAATGTATCGCTGGTATACATCGCAGTTAATCATGAAAAAATTTTTATCCTTCTTATGTAGCACCAGGCCTTTTATAGATTTAGCGTCAGCAAACTGAACTTAGTTCGTTATGTAGAGTTTTTGTTTGTAACAGATCTGAAGATAGCAGCAGCCAAAACTGGTAATAGTGAAGTGTTAAAGTTCGTGTTATCAAGACGGACTTGTAAAACAAAGTGCCAAAATATGATCACAGACTCATTTTCAGCCTTTGTGTCTTCAATTTATCAAACAGTAAAGACTGTACAAACCACAAAGAAGCAATTACAGGAGGCTAAAATACTTAATACGGTAATGGCAGTCATCGCTATCGGCAAAGTACTCCATTGACAACTATGCAGGTATGCGCTTGCGCTGTTCTTAAGAGAAGATCATAGTGATACAACTGGACAGACTGCTTACGAACGTAGATCTGCTTAAACTCATTAGAAAACTCAAAACCCCAAAATTTCACAGTGCGTTTATGTGATACATTTTGTGTGTGGAAATCCAAAGCATACAGGATTGTCATTTTACGTGTTGTGGGAGGATACGGGACTAAATGGTTGTATATATTGATAAAAGAGTAGAGTACCATATACTAATTTCATTTATTTGGCAAATTACCATCAGCAGAGGAACTGCTTTGTCACTTCAGCTATAGGAAAAAGTGTTCTGTAATTGTCGATGCTATCAACATCTCAATTCATATATCTGTGGTCACTAATGTGTAATGTTTCTCCTGATGATTGCTTATAAACAACCAGTATGCACTCCACTGCATCAGTTGAGATCTAGATGCAATATCATACACCATAGCTATAAAAGAAATTTCATGTGCAGTGAAAGTGAATAGTCTTCTTCAGTAGATCTAAGGAAGGGAGGATTGAGTATTGGATTAACCAGTCGGGAAGCAAATGACAGAATACCTAATGTCACTGAGACAAACAATAAAAACTATCTAGGAAGTGGGGAAGTTGTGGTAGCATCTCCTGGCTCCTATGAGACTATGATTCAGGTGTATATATGAAACGATTTATAAAAGGGTTTGAGTTATGTCCAGAGAACAATACACTTACAAGAGAAATTACAACAATAGAAGAGACAGTGGACTTTAGCTAAGAAGGTGCAATATAATCGCTAATATTCTTCTCTGGACACAACTGCTATGCACAATATTGTTAAAAGTCACAAGTCAAATCAATCAGTGGATATATTGCCAGTCAATATGATTTGCGTTGAGTGTAAACTCAAGACAGATGACAGATTAATCCATACTATGTATGTATTTTTTCCTAGAGTGTGTCCAGGTTTTAAAGTGGAGGTTCCCAGATATTCAATATATCGATCAGTGACAGTTCATTCATTACACAGTCTCGAGCTGAGCACCATAGATCTGAACTGAAGGGTCAAGGATTAGAATGAGCTAAGTCCAGTTTTATAAATCTTACAGGTCATTAATATTTATGTTTAAATCTCTTCTTGGTCACATGATTATGTAACAATGTACCCTTGTTTTACAAAATTACAAACCTTGAGAAATATTCTGTAAATATGTAACAATACAGTAATATATATATTCAGACTTGCGTCGCTTTGAGTAAGGGTAACTTAGTCACTGAAAGAACGGGCTGAGTCCATGAATTCGTGGTAGCATAAACATTGATTATTCCTTGAGTAATTAAAGTGAGACTCAAACAACATTTAAAAAACAGTTCCACATTGCCTGTTCTGACTGTGAGAACTTCAGGTAACAGGAAGACTGTCATAATATTATTGTGCTTCTGTTCCACAGAAATCTTTCAAAACCTGCAAACCAAACGATCTCATGAGAGAATGGTAGTTGGTGTGAAAATGTAAAGTAGAACATTTTATAATTTGAAACTATAACATCGTAAAAAAATCAACAAAATTTGCAGAATACCTTACAATCGTACTGGTATATGAAAACTCAGGCAATTCAAACTCTAATCCACTGGATCCTTCAGCTGAATGAGCCTATTTCAGAGCTGCCATCTGCCATGGTCCATTAAAAGTCGTCCTGAATTTTACAAGCCTTGATTGAGTTCTATCTGTGACGGGTACTTTAACTGTACATGTAGGAAAAGGATACCTCTGCTTGTACAAGGGCCTCAGAAATGCTGTCCATTGTCTAAAGGTTCCAGATCTAGCTTCAAAAAGATTAAATGATGAAGGCTTTGATCGAGCTGATATTAACACCTCTGTCCAATCTTTGGGAGGTTCAGTATGAGCTTTTTGGTTTATAAGTCCCATTTTCCTATCACATTCTAAACAAAAATGTCCTCTTATTCTAAACGTTACTTTTACAGTGTCCAATAATTTCTCTGCTGTTGAAAATTGGGCAAAAATTAAGTAAGTGTGCTTTTCCTATTTTGGCCAGAACATGAATCATAAAATATGTCCATTTATTTCACTGCCATCCCAGTGTAACTGTAACAAAATTTATGAATCATTGAGCAGACATCATATTTAGGGTAAAGGAAAATTTTGCTCTCTGCATTTGATAAACAGTGTATGTTGAAAGAATACATAGATAATTGCCGCTTATAGTACACAACATTAAGTGTAATGTTAGGTAGAGGTAGATTCTTTCCAAAATCCATACATATGGCATCCATTTTCAAGGTCCTTCGATTTTCCTTTTTAGATTTTTTCTTCATCTCATAAAACGTGTTCACTTGCCATTTTTAATAATCGTATAAAGTTTTCACATTCTTCAATTGAGTCTTAATATCTTTTACATCTACTACTTCAATGCACTTTTGTTTTTCCAGTTCCAGGCATTCCATCTTGTCTGTATATTCGTCACAAGTACTACATTTCTCTGTGCATGTACATCCAAAGGAAATATTGAACTTCGTATTAAATATGTGTCTATATGTTTCATAAGATATCTTAACTGTTAGGTAAGCCTCTTTTAATTAACTGATCATTTTACTTATATCTTTTTCCTCAGAGAGCTTATACCTTACTTGTATCTTTCAACCCATAATGACTACTTCTACATGGAAAGGAGGCAATATGGCTTAATGGTATTAACTATTTCATCGCTTAATTTCCAGGGCTTGTTGCCGTGTTTCCCTCTCTTATCAACAGCAGCATTCCAAGTAGTTCGAAGACTAGACACTAAATTATATATATTTACTGTGCCTTACGACAAAATATAACTACATTCAGCCCATGCTCTATTTGTCCTCGAACTCTATACTTGACGGTTGCGTTGTTGAATTTTGCTTCACATTCATCTTTCCTAGGCCTTCTCTGCAGCATTAGAAGTACAGTAATAAGACCAGACAGATAAGCATTCCGCAGATCTACAGATTCTACCAAGTTGAATTCTTTTAAAGCACATTTTCTTGTCTCTTCTGGCACATTGTCAAAGCACTGTAGCCTACAACAGCAGTTTTCTCTTACCTCATGAGACATTAAACTTTTTGTTTACCTCAGATAAGAGGCTATGCTTTTTCGTTTTCTTCATTAGTTGCTGGCATACATACTTTCACTACAGGCACCACTTAATGGCGCACATTCCACATCCATATATTCCAAAATTTCCAGACTCTTTAGTACACTGTACAAAAACCTGACATTGGAAATTTCTGGTAAGTTCGTACGGGATCAAACCGCTGAGGGCATCGGTCCCTAGGCTTAATCTGACTTAAACTAACTTCAGCCAAGGACAACAAACACACCCATGCCCGAGGGAGGCCTGGAACCTCCGACGGGAGGAGCCGCTCCACCCGTGGCAAAGCGCCTCAGATCACGCGGAAGAACCTGCACAGAACAGCTTAATGTACCAACAATACACATAATTGCATCAATGTCTGACAACAACTTTTTATCAGGGTTACAACCTATCTCATTGTTTGAAAATCAGCACTTAATGAGCTAACCCTCTTATTTCCCTATTTCATATGGACTGAGTTCTTTCTTTGCCTGTACTGGAATTTTTCAGACCTCGTTTACAGTATGCGAATTTCTTTTGCCTGCTTACTACAGTATGAAATATTAGAGCTATTCAGTACTTTCATGTATTGGTGAAACCTCAAAAAAAAGGGCGTCGCGAATTTAATCGATGTTTGCGATGAAAAAATTATATTACATCTTCTTGTGAAGCAGCATCATTAGTATGAAGTACAAATACAGTACACACAACCGACAGGAGACCACTTTACAGTGGAAACAGAACCTGACAACAGGCGAGAATTATGAGTTTGTTAAATTCGTAGCTTAAAAACTTTTGTATAATAACTCCAATTCAATGTGACGAGCGTTTCATTAATCAGGAATATTTTCCGTACAAACTTTTGGCTTCAGTAACATTTAATAAGAGCGATGGGATCAGGATTATTGTTAAAGATGTTTTAACAATTCCAAGAAAAAGCTTCCTGCATTTGGGAAGTATATTTACACCTAAGAAGACTCCAGCAGCAGCAGTCACATCACACTTTACACATGGTGCATTCCCTTTTCTGTTTAAACAAATAAGATACGAACTTTATGGCAGTGAAGTCGACTACATTAGAAACGATGTAGTCGCGTCGACTCTGA
This sequence comes from Schistocerca piceifrons, assembly GCF_021461385.2. NCBI lineage: Eukaryota > Metazoa > Arthropoda > Insecta > Orthoptera > Acrididae > Schistocerca > Schistocerca piceifrons. The sequence goes on along the minus strand of NC_060140.1, from coordinate 767,688,470 downwards.
AAACATACGTATCTGCTTCAGCATCACACCTGAATGCCTCATAAAATGTTGGGTATTTCATAGATGGATGGATGTACTGCTCCTTTAGAGTGTGCGGTCCACTCAAAATTTTATAGGGCTTTTTTGAAGAAAGTAAATTTCTTTTCACGAGCGCTAACCACAAGCTGATTCTAGTTTGAACTGCTACTGATAATACTCGTATAATACATTCTAGCACATGGAGACGAAGAGCATATTACTGTGCTGAGTAAATTGGCATGGAAAGGATCGTATATACCGGGTGATCAAAAAGTCAGAATAAATTTGAAAACTGAATAAATCACGGAATAATGTAGATAAAGAGGTACAAGTTGACACATAAGATTGCAATGACATAGGGTTTTATTAGAACAAAAAAAAAAGATCAAAAAATGTCTGACAGACGGCGCTTCATCTGGTCAGAATAGCAATAATTAGCATAACAAAGTGAGACAAAGCAAAGACGATGTTCTTTACAGGAAACGCTCAATACGTCCACCATCATTCCTCAACAATAGCTGTAGTCGAGGAATAATCTTGTGAACAGCACTGTAATGCATGTCCGGAGTTATGGTGAGGCATTGGCGTCGGATGTTGTCTTTCAGCATCCATAGAGATGTCGGTCGATCACGACACACTTGCGACTTCCAGTAACCCCAAAGCCAATAATCGCACGGACTGAGGTCTGGGGACCTGGGAGGCCAAGCATGACCGAAGTGGCGGCTGAGCACACGATCGTCACCAAACGACGTGCGCAAGAGATCTTTCAAACGTCTTGCAATATGGGGTGGAGCGCCATCCTGCATAAACATCGCACGTTCCAGTAGCACGTTCCAGCAGGTGTTTATCAGCCAGGCTGGGGATGATACGATTCTGTAACATATCGGCGTACCTCTCACCGTCACGGTAGCCGTTACAAAACCAGAATCACGCATTTCCTCGAAGAAAAAAGGCTCGATAACGGTAGATGTGGTACATCCAACCCGTACCGTGACTCTCTCGTCGTGCAATGGAGTTCCCACGACAGTTCTAGGATTTTCGGTAGCCCAAATTCTGATGTTGTGGGCGTTGACAGACCCTCGGAGCGTGAAATGAGCTTCGTCGGTCCACAACACTTTACTCAAACAATCGTCATCTTCCGCCATATTTTGAAACGCCCACACCACAAATGCCCTCCGCTTCACTAAATCGCCAGGTAACAGTTCATGATGCCGATGGATTTTGTACGGATAACATCGTAGGATACGCCTAAGTGCCAACCCAACACTAGTGTATGGAATGCCGGTGCGACGTGCGACTGCACGAGCGCAGACTTTCCTGTGCATAAACGAACCCGCTACAGTCTCCATTTATTTCTGAACTGTCTCGGCAGCATTACGCCTTGTGCTCGGTCGGCCACTACGGGCTCTATCGTCTAAACAATCCATGGCTTCGAACTTCGAAATCATTCTCGCCACAGCTGCATTTGCCACCGGACATTTACCCGTTCGAATCCCCTTGCTATGGCGATAGGATCGTAACGCTGAACTAGCACATTCCCCATTCTGATAATACAGCTTCAATAAAAGCGCCTTTTCAGGTAACGTCAACATGCTGCGACTGCTGGCGCATCTGATTCCCTCTCTCATTACAGCTCCTTTTATACACGATTGTCATGCGCAGTCACTGACATTTTGCTGTCCAGAGCCATCTGGACATTTTGTGAACTTTGTTTTTTTTTGTTCTAACCAAACCTCATCTCACTACAAGCATGTGTGTCAATTTTTACCTCTCTATCAACGTTATTCCGTGATTTATTAAGTTTTCAAATTTATACTGACATTTTGATCACCCGCTATCTCTATGAGGCAAATGGTATCCGAAACTCTAATGTGTCCTGAATTCTGGAAAATGGAATCTGAAACTCTCTGGTGCACTGAATTCTGGAATTCAGCTGCCATTAACTTTGTGTTCATGGGGACTTTCAATATCCAATCCTTCCACACTTACCTCGCCAAGCGTGAAAGATTAGGACGTCCATTCAGCTAACAATGTCTCATGTTGTTATTCTAGCTGTGCAAAATGGCAGAAAGGGGAATCTAGAAAAGCATTCTGGCCTTTTTGACTACCTTAAACTAACCAGTGCTAGATTTTGCCCAACTCCGCTGTTTTTGCCGTGCAGTAACTTACAGCCTGACTAAGGCCAAATAGTGAACATATTATTGTAAGACATGTACACAAGATTTCCCACATAATATTAAGAGATTAACTATGGTCTCGTATGCCCAATCAAGCCACGGAAGTTTAACGATTTATCAGCCATAGTGGTGACAGAGTGTTTAAAGCAATGCGAGGCAGGAAGAATGAAACTGTGAATACGCGTAATGAATTAGAAATATCGCTAAATTCCCCTGCAGCCGTCTAAGGATACGCATTATTGCTACATGACAGTCTGATAAACTACTCGCCAGTAACAGACGTTGTATGACATGTAGGGTAAATGCAGACTTATTGCACAACGTGTGGGATGTTTTACAATAACACCTCAAAATCCGAACACCATCACAGACACACTAGCGTCTTTCATTGCATTTTGGCAGTTTCGTTAGTGATATTATGTTCACTGCATTCTCCAACGTTGTACAAGTCTTAACGTAGTATATCACAATCGTCATTCACAAAACATTCGTAGCTCATAACGTTGTGCTACAACTCGAAAACAGCGATGTGTTGAGACGATTATACCACGCAAAAAAAAAAAAAAAAAAAAAAAAAAAAAAAAAAAAAAAAAATAAAACAGCTCTGAGCACTATGGGACTTAACATCTGAGGTCATCAGTCCCATACAACTTGGAGCTACTTAAACCTAACTAACCTAAGGACGTCACACACATCCATGCCGAAGGAGGATTCGAACCAGCGACTCCTGCCTCGGGCATGGCTGTGTGTGATGTCCTTAGGTTTGTTAGGTTTAGGTAGTTCTAAGTTCTAGGGGACTGATGACCTCAGCAGTTGAGTCCCAGAGTGCTCAGAGCCATCTGAACCATTTGAACCTGCGACCGTAGCGGTCGCGTGGTTCCAGACTGTAGTGCCTAGAAACGCTCGGCCACTCCGGCCGGCTATACCGTGCAGCACGCTGGGATATTTTGTTATCACCCTGAACTTATAGTCATAGAGATAGCTTAGTTTAGGTCAAAGATCGTGAGAATATTTCCTGGATTCAAGTAATTAATAACAAAGCGCCTGTTTGGCATCTTGAAACACAGGGCCTTCTTGCCCCCAGTCACCTGAAGAAGAGGAAGGAAACATAAGGACTACAAGAGTTTATAAATGCTTCAGAAAATGTATAACTACTACTGAATAGCTTTTACTTTGTATTGATTCACGTGTGTTTTCCATCTCCTCACTTACAGGCTTCAGGAAAATATTTAACATACAATTTCTGTATTCATCATGAATAATAGGTGAAATTATTTTGGATATTTCGTTATACGATGATGGAAGCGCCAGGGGTTGATTGCTACTTGCTTAGAGGTGCCCTAGCTAGCCCCTCTGCAAATGGTAAATTGCTAATCGTCCAATACGTGAACTGATGCACAAACATAGTCAGGAAAGTGACTCTTTTTATATCGTTTATGCCTTTTGTGCATGCAAACGATGTGCAATTTTGTGTGGAGCAATGTTAGCTGATAGCTAGAAGATGATGATGGAAGCGCCAGGGGTTGATTGCTACTTGCTTAGAGGTGCCCTAGCTAGCCCCTCTGCAAATGGTAAATTGCTAATCGTCCAATACGTGAACTGATGCACAAACATAGTCAGGAAAGTGACTCTTTTTATATCGTTTATGCCTTTTGTGCATGCAAACGATGTGCAATTTTGTGTGGAGCAATGTTAGCTGATAGCTAGAAGAACCTTTCTGAGTCACCCTTGATTCTGGTTGGACTGCGGCAATGCAGCTGCGAATTGCGTGGTTCAGATCCCGCTGTTTCTTGTGATCTTCAGTTTGCATACATCGCAAAAGTAGGGGAGAATTGGATGATATAATATTTTTTACCAGAATGACTTTCCATACAGTCATGGGTTCGCGTGAGAGTTCCCAGTCACAACAGAATCAGTAACACTTGTGCTGACAGAAGAAATGCTGTGAATTCCATGGAATATACCTCTGGACGGTCTAGCTTGCCGGATGATGAAATTATATACTTCAGTACACCTGTATGTGCAACGTGATGTGCATGCGTCCTGGTCGCTGCCTACATATAATCAGTGCATATGGGAGTGTCTGAATATTTATTCACAGATAAGCTAGTGTTTCTTTTCCAGAGTTCATTGCTCATAAACTACCTTCACCGCCCACAGAATCAGAGTGATGATATATGGATATAAGTCCATGTATTGATATGTTTGCCACACAGTCCCAGATATCCAGCAATGATAATGACACTATGTGGTGTGTATGTGTATTTTATATACATTATGAATGATGCTGCTGCTGCTGATGTTTCCTGTACACTTAGAAAACATCCTTGTTTGCTCTAATGAGTCGAATATGTAATGAATGCTTAACAAATATGAATTACTGCCTCTATCCCATGCACCTGTAACATCACCAATGGTGCTCTCAAACGAGAGGATTGCAGGAGGATGGGTGGAGTTCGGTATGTGTGTGTGTGTGTGTGTGTGTGTGTGTGTGTGTGTCTGTGTAATTTCGCATGACTTACAAGCAGCTGTGATGTGTGTGTATTTCAGAAATACTTGACATCATGGAATTTCTGCCTTTGCGACATGTGTTCAGAGGTGGGCTTGCTGCTGAGCCTCGACTCCCACAGGTGGTACCAACAGGAGCAACAGCATCACTGCCATTAGTCCCAACATTGATTTGGTCATTGATGTCTACGTTTTCATCATTCATCCCTTCCATAGCTGTAGTATTATGATACCATTGTAACAACAACAATGCTGCCACTGGAAATGTCGTTGATGCGACCATCGGCGACTGCATCATCATCAACTCTTCCAGGATAGTCTCGTTACCATTTGCAGCCTTGTTGTAGCCGCACCAAATCCATTCTTGTTAATGAACATTGGGTAAATCATACATCCGCAGTAGAGGACTTTGGGGTGGTGGTGCTTTGAGGGATAACATCAATGGTCACTGCAGGGTACTGAGATCCAGATATGTTCCTTCATGCATGCTGAGCAGTGTTGGAGCCCCTAAAATCATCAACACCTGGTGATATCCTGCCTTTAGGTGCAAGATGAGCCCCCCTCACGAAAAGAGAGTAGTAATGATGCTGCAGAGTAAAGCATCATCAAATTTTGAAAAAAGGATTGCGTCATATTGCGGGGCATGTCAATACCAGAGTGGTATAGAGGTTTACTGAGAAGGCCATAGAGAGGCATTTTTCTAATATTAAGGCAAGAGTATCTGCTAAGGTGCTCAGCTGGTAACACCATATTCATGTGTACTCACATGTTTCTGATTCTGTTAATGGGTGGTCCACTTTCATTCCTCTTCTGAGATATACTGCTGCTAAGGAAGCATAAACTAATGTCAAGAATATAAATGGAAAAGCTGAATTTTTCTTCGCATGATCGCCTGTCCGTTGAAATAGAAGTTACCTGAAACGTGCATATTTTAAGGACACATATGAAACAACTAACCTCTCTGAGCTTTATAACTTCAAAGGGATTTCATTCTCCAACAGAATCCAAAACATGAGAAAATTAGAGAGGCAGAAGCCTAACTAATTGGTTCTTGGCTACGGTCGTAGGTTCGAATCCAGCGTCGGGCATTGATGTGTGTGATGTCCTCAGATTAGTTAGGTTTAAGTAGTTCTAAGTTCTAGGGGACTGATGACCTCAGATGTTAAGTCCCATAGTGCTCAGAGCCATTTGAACCATCTTTTTGTATCTTGTTTAGAGTTTGGGTATAGATGAGAAATAAAGAAAGCTAGGACCCGTGGAGCGTAAGGTATCTGCAACCTTCTGCTTTTCTAAAGTAGTCGGTCAACATCCCAAACGCGCAAGGTTTGTTGCTATTACGCGTAGAATTTCATTTTTGTACCTAATGGCACCCCTCCTCACTTTCATCCTGAGGTGTGGCGTTATTTTAACAAGATCATTACAGAACGTTGGATTGTTCATTGATTTTGGTCTCCCAGGTCACCGGACCTTACACCTAACGATCTGTATTTGTGGGGTACGTGAAAGACATAATGTTTGTCCCACTTGTGGCAGCTACTCTTTAACAGGTGAGAAATCCAATTTTTGAAGCTGTTGATTCAAAAGTGCTTTGTTTGTGGAGTAAAAATCGAATACCATTTCGATGTTTCTCGGGCAACGCAAGGTGTTCATATTGAGTGTATGGCATAGTACCTGCGTGAACATAAAACTTTGACCCTTATTTTACACAATAACATACGCAATGTTTTTCTATGCTCCGAAGTTTGTCAGCGATAAACAGTTGAAACCTGTTGTTCCTTTCTGATTCACCATGCATTATCTCTTCGATATCGACTTTCCGGATGCATGCCCTTTGTGTTTATTAGTATGTTCTACCTCACTGTGCTTTTCTAATCACCACCCTACTGCAACGTTAGTTCCACAAATGGAAGTTTTATGGGAAGTTTCTTTCTCCGGTGAGTTCTAGTGTAATAGTCACTAGGTCCTCTCTTGTCTGCTATAACCGATCTCAGGCTGCGTGCACAAAGCTACTCAGCAGCAGGGTGCTCTACTGTACATATAGGTCAATGGGGCCTCGCATGGCGACTAGACATTACCTACGCACACGCCCCTTCAATGCTCTTGACTTGCTTCGGCAGATAATCGTAGCTTAAGTGGTCGTTTCTAAGCAGATTGCTTAACCTTTATGCAGTGCCACTTGTTGCTCTTCTTTTATCGAAAAACTGATGTGCCTTTGTTGTTTAATGTTCGTCTTCTGTTGGTAACCACTTTTTCTATGAAAGTACGAGGCGTATTCGGGAAGTTATGTCCGATTAAGGGAGAAATGGAAACCACTGTGAAAATCCGATGGAACTTTGCACAGATATGTTGGGCAGTGTCTTTGATGTACTTGTCGATCGCTTAACGTAGCTCTTTTCAGTTAAGAGTGCACACCGATCACGTAGAAATACGTAAAATAACAGTGTTTCACGCCAAGTATATGATCTGGTGAGAGATATCGCCTGAAGCTATGCAGCCCACGTAATGTAACTGTCATGCATTTCTCTCTTCAAAGCAATTTTCAGCCGCATTCTTCAGGGCCAAACGCTCCTGCAGCTTTTCGTAGGGAAGTGTTTGATCACCCACAATACAGTCCTTAATTGGCTCCCTCAATTGCTCATCTCTTCTCACATGAACCACTGGCTACGAAGACAACATTTTGGCGCAAACAGACCAGCCTAGAGAATTGGCGGAAAACACAGGCGGCTGATATCTGTGACGAGGGTACTGGAAAGTTAGTACAACGCCATGACAAATGTAGGGTACTGACGAGGGTATTGGAAAAATTACTACAACGCCATGACAAATGTCTAAGTCTGAGTGGCGACTATTTAGAGAGGCAGTCGGAAGGTGTGGCTAACTGTTGCGAATAAAAAGTTATTGGTTTTCTCTCTGGTTTTCATTTCGCGACCGTATTGGAGAGTAATTGTTTTCTTGTTTTCCTAGGAAGAACTTTGATTCTGAGACTGTGATATCCACTCTCATGTTTTATACGCGCTTTGATTTCCTTCTTGCCGGCCGGTGTGGCCGAGTGGTTCTAGGCGCTTCAGTCTGGAACCACAAGACATTTACGGTCGCAGGTTTGAAACTTGCCTCGGTCAAGGAGGTTTGTGATGTCCTTAGGTTAGTTACGTTTAGTAGTTTTAAGTTCTAGGGGACTGATGACCTCACATGTTAAGTCAAATAGTGCTCAGAGCCATTTGATTTTCTTCTCAATTCACCACAGTGACCACCTGTCTTCATTTTCAGTATGTACGTAACGGCACCTTCAGTGTCAATCACTGACAAAATTTCTTTATGTAAGTAGGTTCTTAAATAAACTTTTTGTCTGTGGATATTGAACTTCCTTGTTTTCAGCTACTGTACCCATTATCCACATATCATCAGTTTTGTATGGGGTAATGCTCACTACTTCTGTTAGGTGCCCTAATGTTGTTACATGTGCTTCCTGGGTCTAAATGACGAGAACCAAGGGGATTCCGTTCAGCGCATCTGTTCCGAGTTTGGCGAAGACTAGTTTCGCAAGCTGGGGCCTGAAGAGCGCTGCTAGAGGTAGTACATTTCCCTACCCTTCACTTCTACTACCAACTGGAATCAAAAGAAGGTGATGAGATGAACGGCAGTCAATTCACCACTCATATAATACTGTAGTGTTATCGGTTTACGTAAAGTGTGTTTCCTCTGCCTGAATGTTTCAAATTTGTTTTATTCCAGGGGGGAAATATCACACGGGGAAAGAAAATTGTGTCTTTTTTGCATTTTCATTACATTTGATGTTCTGAACGCTGTATATCATTAACCACTTGTCCTCGGTATGAATGAATGAATGTGGGTGTAATTGCAAACGTCTCAGAACGTCAGATGAGAAGAACATTCAAAGATGGACAGTGCCTCCGCCCAGGTAGGTTATTATTTGCGCTAGACAGAGGAGAGGCAGTTTGGCCTTTTTACTGCGTTAATCGATGGCGGAAGACTCGTAAAGCTGGTCTGAGGTGAGTACGACGTGATGCCCCCAAGTTCACTTAGACGGTGATTTTAGGTGAGAGTTAACTAACATTTTTCGAGATAATAAATTTCTGTAATATTAAACCCATCTGCTAGAAGTGTTACGGATTCTTATAAGAAATAATTTCAGTCCGCCGAGGGATTGCAAGAACGAGTCCTGCTGTGGATCCGTTAGCGGCCGACCGCGTTCTTCGAAACCGGAATTGATTACCTCGGCTCCCCGTGGAATAAATGTCTTAATGCGTGTGGTGATTACTTTTGACTGGAGCCATTCCATGATCCATTGTGATGTGTGTTCGATTTTCATTTGACCATCCCTTACAGTATCACACGTTAACTCAGACTTTTACAGCGTCCACAGTTTGACACTGCATAAGAACGTTGTGTGTGACATGAAATGGAGATCTTAACTTAAGAAATTGAATCACAAGGACACTACAGGCTCTAAATCTCCATGTGTACTGCCTGCCGTTTCCATATAGCTCTTATCCAGACAAGCGGGACACTCTGCCTTGGTATCTTCTTCATTTCCTGGTTGCTCTTTGTGGTTCTCCAGTACTGCAATTGTTTTGAGGTACTAAGGAGCTCACATGAATGGTAACGCAAAGTATTCCTGAACAAATGGTATAAGATTTCTTAGAAGAGATTGAGTCTCTGTGAGAAGTTTGTAGATAAGATTATTCTCATGAGAAACAATACCAAACCAACGGTAAATACTATCCCTCCGGTCCATGTCAAAGGCAGAAGGTGATAGAGTCTTTGAATGGACTGCACAGTTCATTCAAAAGTTAGGAACTCATGGGGGATCGTAATGCTTTCATAGGGAAGGAGTAGAAAGCAGAGCTACAGCAGAAAGTGGGATCGGCATTAAGATTCAACAAATTTTCCATCAGTAATAATATAGATATCAAAGGGTAATAGAAAATACGTTGTTCATTTTTCTAGAGGAAACGTATATTTGGAAAGGGCGGGGAAACAGATGAATTACATCACGTTGTAAGAGAGTTCTTGCAATAATATTTCTGGTTACAAAGCTCACCTAGGAACAGAAATTCACTGAACACCTATAATAAACAGGATATAATGTAGCCTAAAGTGTAAGATAATCGTTGGGAAGAGTCAAAGTATAATACGGAAGTGGAACACTAAACTACTGAGGAAATCGGCATTTACCGAATCCAAACCCTACCATCGGAATCCCTTACACTGCAGCGTGATACATCATTACATGTCACTCATATCTAGTCTTCGACTGTCCAGTGGCATTGATGTATAGAACAAGTCGAGCGTCGCATAGTACTGACAACTCGAATGTATGGGTTCTACATCTATTACACCTACACACCACAAGGCACCTGTTGCAGGAAGAACGAATTAGGAACATACACTGTTGTAATTTTAACAATAGTCCACACAGTGATGCAGAACACCTCTCTTTTAGTGTCTGAACTGCAGTTGATTGATCATTTCCAACGTCTTTGTGCTTACTAAATGAACCTGTTAACAGAATGCACTGCTCTTTTTTGGATTTTGTCTACTTCCCGTATCACTCCGATCAGCTACGGATCCCATACTGACAGGCAACATTCAAGTATTGGTCGAACGAGTGTCTTGTGAACTACTTCTCTTGTTGATGTACTACTTTTCCTGTGGGTTTTCAATGAATCTCAGTCTGGTATCTGCATTACTCGTGATTAATTTTGTGTGGTAATTCCATTTCAGATCTCTCCATACGCATACTACTACATATTTTGTGGAAGTAACTGCTCCCAGTGTAATTAAACAGTAAAGATATTTGTGGCTGTACATTTGTTGAAGTTGAGGGTTATTTGCCCCTACTTGCGCAAAGCGTCAATCCTCGGCAGGTCATCCTGCATTTCACTACTATTTTAGTTGCTACTTTCAGGTATACAACAGCATCATCCGCGAGAAGCCTCATAGAACTTCCGACGTTAGCTACTGTATCATTAGGGTATATTGTGAAAAGCAATGGACCTATCACACTTCCTTGGGGCTCGCACAGATTTAATTTAATGTCTGAAGCCTTCTCTCCCTTGACAGCTGCATGCTCTGTTCTGTTCCTGTAAACTCTTCAGTTCATTCACACAGTTGGTCTGATATTCAGTAGGTATGTATTTGGTTCATTAGGTGGCGGTCCGGGACATCATCGAACGCTTTTCGGAAATCGAGGAACATGGGATCTACCCGATTGCATGTAACTACTGACTGCTGAGTCTCCTGGACGGACACTGCACGATCGTTGTCTTCGAAAACCATGTTGGCCACTACAGAGCAGATATTTTGCGTCCAGAGCTGTCATTAAACGCGAGCATAAAACATTCCAAAACTCTACGACTGACCAACGTCAGAAGTATAGATCCACAGTCTGTGTGTCTGTTCGACGAACCTTCTTGTGAACGGGAACGACTTGTGCGTTTTCCCAACCATCAGGAACACTATACTCTTTCAAAGCCCTACTGCGTACTGCAACTAGAATCGTATTGGTATCGAGTTAAGTTCAACAGCCTTCGCTTTGTTGACCGAATTAAGTTGCTTTTGTATTCGATAGACACTTATATCGATATAAGGAATTTTGTTGTTCATGTGACTATTTAAAAGGCTCGATACAGTGCGGTGTTTCTGGGTGAAACATTTCGGAAAAAGACGTACAAAGGTTTGATCTTTATTGTATCGTCCTCCGTTTCAGACCCATATGGTCTCAGAGTGTCATGTGGCTTAGATCCGTTTACTGATCTAACATACGACGAAAACTTCCCAGGAATTTCTGTCAAATAGGTAGACAGAATTTGGTTTTGAAATCGTTGCTGGATTCACACATTGCTCTCTTTACGTCAGTTTCAGCTTGGTTTAATTTTTATTGCCTGTGTGGCTATAGCTACTAATTTGACGTGAACCTCTCTTTACTTTCGTAGTGTTTTCTTACCATGGTTGTGAAACCACGGCGGGTCTGTCTCAGGCTTCACAACTTTTCTCGGCATATAAAGCTTTATCTAAAGCGTATTGTAGACCGCCCTTGCCGTTCAGTAAATCTGAAATTGATTTTTTGTCGCTCTAGCCAAGCAGGATGCCTTTCTTCGTATTTCTATTTACAGATTTACAGTCGTATTCAATGTTGCAGTGAGATTTTTATTCTTCAGTTATCAGGCATCTGATTGGTTTGATGCTGGATGCGGCCTGCCAGGAATTCCGTCAACTTCTTCAGCCCAGAGTAGCACTTGCAAACTATATCCTCAGTTATTTGCTGAATGTAATCCAGTCGCTGTCATCCTCTACGGTTTTTAACCTGTACAGCTCCCTCTAGTACCATGGAAGTTATTTCTCACGTATTAACAAATGTCCTATCGTCCAGTCCCATCTTCTTGACAGTGTTTTCCAATACTTCTTTACTCTCCGATCCTACGCTGAAACTCCTCATTCCTTGCCTTATCAGTTCATCTAATTTTCAACATCCGTCTGTAGCACCATATTTCTAAAGTTTCGATTCTCTTCGTTTCCTGTTTCCGCCCACTCTATGCTGTGCTCCAAACGTACCTTCTCAGAAATCTCTTCCTCAAATTAAGGTCTATGTTTGATACTAGGAGACTTCTCTTGGTGAGGTGCACCCTTTGATGTCTCTTTGCTCCGTCCGTCATCGGTTATTTTACGGCCTAAATAGCAGCATTCCTTAGCTATATCTACTTAGTGTCCGTCTACACCAATGTTAGTTGTCTCGCTGTTCTTACCAATGTTAGTTTTCTCGCTGTTCTCATTTCTGTAACTTCACATTAATTTCGTCTTTATTCGATCGATTCCCAACCCATGTTCCTTATTCATTCGGCTGTTCATTCCATTCAGCAAATCATGTAACTCTCCTTCATTTTTACTGAGGAGAGCAATGTAATCATCGAATTTATCGTTAAACTCCGCACCGCCGTGAATGTTAATTCTACTCCTGACCCTCTCTTTTATTTCCATCATTGTTTCTCCGATGTACAGATTGAACAGTAGGAGCGAAAGACCACATCCTTATCTAACACCCTTTGTAATATGGGCACTTCGTTCTACGTTTTCCATTATTATTATTCCCTCTTTGCTCTTGTATAAGTTTATATTAACCATCTTTTCGTTTTCCTCTTTCTTTTTCTCTTCTAGCCGGCTGAAGTGGCCGTGCGGTTGTAGGCGCTGCAGTCTGAAACCGCGAGACCGCTTCGGTCGCAGGTTCAAAGCCTGGCTCGGGCATGGATGTTTGTGATGTCCTTAGGTTGGTTAGGTTTAAGTAGTTCTAAGTTCTAGGGGACTGCTGACCACAGCTGTTAAGTCCCATATTGCTCAGAGCCATTTGAACCATTTTTTTAATGTCACCGAAGGTTGTTTTGACTTTCCGATATGCTGCGTCTCTCCTTCCGACTACCATTTTTTTTCTATGTCTTCACATATTTCCTGTAGTCATTTCGTGTTAGTTTCATTTTACTTCCTGTTTATTTCATTTATCGGTGACTTGTATTTCTGTATTCGTGAGTTTCCCGGAACATTGTTGTACTTCCTACATTCATCGATCAATTGAAATATTTCTTCTGTTACCCATGGTTTCTTCGCCGTTAACCTTCTTTGCGCCTGTGTTTCCCTTCCCAACTTTTGTCAAGGCCATTTTTAGCGATTTTCATTCCTCTACAACTATACTGCCTACTGAGCTATTCCTTATTGCTGCATCTATAGCTTTAGAGAACTTCAAACCTATATCGTCTCTGCTTAGTACTTCCGTATCCCACTCCTTTGCGTATTGATTCTTCCTGACTAGTGTCTTAAACTTTTGCCTACATTTTATCAGTACTATATTGTGATCTGAGTCTACATCTGCTCCTGAGTACACCTTGCAATCCAATATCTGATTTTGGAATCTCTCTCTCACCATGCTGTAATCTAACTGAAATCTTACCGCATCAGCCGGCCTTTCCCAAGTATACGTCCCCCTCTTGTGATTCTTGAACAGAGTATTCGCTATCACTAGTTGAAACTTGTTACAAACTCAGTTAGTCTTTCTCGTCTCTCATTCCTTGGCCCAAGATCATATTGTCCTGTTATCTTCTACTCCTTCCCCCAACTGCATTCCAGTCTCCTAGACGTCGTATGTGTTACACCTGTTTTCCTCATAATTTCGGCATCTTGAGTCAACTGACCTTTTCGAAAGCTTTTTTCAGGTTGACAAATCCTGTAAAAGTGTCAACAGCTACGTCAGAATTGTGTCGATTGTGCCTTTGCCTTCCCTAAGGCCAAACTGTCATCTAACGCACCCTGAGATTTCTTTTCCATTCTTCTGTATGTTATTCTTTTCAGCAACTTGGATGCATGAGCAGTTAAGCAGATTCTACATCTACATCTTAATTTACATGGATACTCTGCAAATAACTTTTAAGTGCCTTGGAGAGGGTTTATCGAACCACCTTCACAATTCTCTATTATTCCAATCTCGTACAGCGCGAGGAAGAAACGATCACCTATATCTTTCCGTACGAACTCTGACTTATTTTTACGGTGGGGATCGTTTTTCCCTATGTCGGTCGGTTTCAACAAAATATATTCGATTTCCGAGGAGAAAGTTTTTTGATTGGAATTTCGTGAGAAGATTCCGTCGCAATGAAAAACGCCTTTCTTTTGATGATGTCCAGCGCAAATGTAGTATCACTTCAGTGACACTGTCTCCTATATTTCGCAATAATACAAAACGTGCTGACCTTCTTTGAACCTTTTCGATGTACTCCGTCAGTTCTAGCTGGTAAGGATCCCACACCGCGCAGCAGTATTCTAAGCAAGGACAGATAAGCGACGGGTAGGCAGTCTCCTTAGTAGACCTGTTACATTTTATAATTGTTGCACCAATAAAACGCAGTCTTAGGTTAGCCTTCAATGCAACATTTTCTAAGTGCTCCTTCCAATTTAAGTTGTTCGTAATTGTAATTCCTAGGTATTTAGTTGAATTTACGGCCTTTAGAATTGACTGCTTTATCGTGTAACTGAATTTTAACGAATTCTTGTTAGCGCTCATGTTGGAAATGGAAATGAGCATTTGGCGTCATTGGCCGGGAGGCCCCTTGCGGGGCAGGTCCGGCCGACTTGGTTAAGGCCTTTTTACATTAGACGCTACATTGGGCGACCAGCGCTCCAGAAGGGGATGAAATGATGATGACAGCGCAATACCCAGTCCCTGAGCGGAGAAAATCCCCGACCCAGCCGGGAATCGAACCCGGCCCCGAAGGACGGCAATCCGTCAGGCTGACCACTCAGCTTTCGGGTCGGACAGTGCTCATGTTAATGACCTCAAACTTTTCGTTGTTTAGGGTCAATTGCCAACTATCGCACCATTTAGATATCTTTTCTAAATTTAATTGAGATTTGTTTTTACCGTCTGATGACTTTAACAGTCGATAAACGACAGCGTCATCGGAAAAAACAACCTAAGACGGATGCTCACATTGTCTCCAAAATCGATTACATAGATTAGGAACAGCGAATTGCCTACAACACTATACGTTGGGGAACGCCAGAACTCATTTACTCGATTACTTTTCGCTAATTACTACGAACTGTGACCGCTCTGACAGAAAGTCACAAATCCAGTCACATAACTGAGACGATATTCAATAAACACGCAATTTAACTACAAGTCGCTTATGTGGTACAGTGTCAAAAGCCTTCCGGAAATCCAGAAATACGGAATCGATCTGAAATCCCTTGTCAATAGCAACACTTCATGCTAATAAAGAGCTAGTGGTGTTTCACAAGAACGATCATTTCTAAACCCATGTTGACTGTTGTGCCAATAGACCGTTTTCTTCGAGGCAATTCATAATGTTCGAAAACAATTTATGTTCCAGAATCCTGCTGCATATCGACCTTAATGATATGGGCCTGCAATTAAGTAGATTACTCCTACTACCGTTCTTGAATTCTGGAGTGACCTGTGTAACTTTCCAGTCTTTGGGAACAGATCTTTCGTGGAGCGAATGGATGTATATGATTGTTAAGTATGGAGCTAATGCATCAGCATACTGTGAAAGGAACCTATTTGGAGTACGGTCTGGGCCAGAAGACTTGATTTTATTAAGTGGTTTAAGTTGCTTCACTACTCCGAGTATATTTACTTCTACGTTACTCATGTTGGCAGCCGTTCTTGATTAGAATTCTGGAATATTTATTTCGTCTTCTTTTGTGAAGGCATGGCGGAAGGCTGTGTTTAGTAACTCTGCTTTGGCAGCACTGTCTTCGATAGTCTCTCCACTGCTGTCGTGCAGAGAAGGCATTGATTTTTTCGTGCCGCTAACATACTTCACATACGACCAGAATCTCTTTGGATTTTCTGTCAGGTTTCGAGACAAAGTTCGTGCTAAATTTCGAGCTTCTGTAAAGGATCGTCAATATTGGGGATTTTGTTTAAATCTGACATGTTTGTTTCGTTGTTTCTGCAACAGTGTTATGACCCGTTTTCTGTACAAAGGAGGATGATCTCGGTCGTTTGTTACTTTATTTGGTATAAATCTCTCAATTGCTGTCGATACTATATCTCTGAATTCAAGCCAGCTTTGGTCTAATCTTATATTATTAATTTGGAAAGAGTGGAAATTGTCTCTTAGGAACACGTCAAGTGAATTTCATCTGCTATTTTAAATAGGTATATTTTTTGTTTATTTTTGGAGGATTTTTGGATTGCAATATTATATCGCTCGAACAACCCTCTGTTCACTAATCCCTGTATCCGTTTTGGTGCTCGTTATTAACTCAGGATTATCTGTTGCTACGAGGTCGAGTGTGTTTTCACTACCGTTTGCTATTCTCGTGGGCTCATGACCTATCCGCTCGAAATAATTTTCAGAGAATGCGTTTAGCATAATTTCGGATGATGTTTTATGTGTACCTCCGGAATTAAACAAGTATTTTAGCCAACATATCGAGGGTAAATTTATGTCACCACCAACTAAAATCGTATGAGTCGGGTGCGTGCTTGAAATCAAACTCAAGTTTTCTTTGAACCTTTCAGCAACTATATCATCTGAAATGGGAAGTCGGTAAAAGGATCCAAATATTACTTTATTCCGGTTGCCGTCAATGACCTCTGCGCATACTAACTCACAATAACTATCTACTTCAATTTCGCGATAAGATAAACTACTTCTAACAGCAACAAAAACGCCACCGCCAGCCGTGTTCACTCTATCCGTTCGGAACGCCGCTAGGTTCTTCGCCATAATTTAGGCTGGGCTTATCTCCGGCTTTATCCAGCTTTCAGTGCCTATAACGATTTGAGCATCAGTGCTTTCTATAAACGCTTGGAGCTCTGGTACTTTCCCAACACAACTACGGCAGTTTACAACTGTTATACCGATGGTAGCTGTATGTACCTTTTTCCTGTGTTTGGCCTGCACCCTTAGTGACTGAAGCCCTTCTTGTGTTTTCCCGAGACCCTCTAACATAAAAACCGCCCAGTCCACGCCACACAGCCCGTTAAGCCGCCTCCTGCGTGTAGTGGACACCTGACCTATTCAGCGGAACCCGAAACCTAATCACTCTTTGGCGCAAGTCGACGAATCTGAAGGCTACACGGGTGCAGAACCTCCTGAGCCTCTGAAACACACCCACCACTCAGCTCTGTACCAGATGCCCGCAATCGGTCATGTCGACTATGCTGCAAATGGTCATCTCTGCTTTCATCTTGCAAGCAAGGCTGGCAGCCTTTACCCCTTTTCTTAGCCGCTCGAAGCCGGGTGAATATCTTCTGATACAAAGTAACACACATCATTGGTACCGACGTGAGCGGCCACTTGAAGTTGGCGGCACCCTGTGCTCTTCATGGCATCCGGATGAACCCGTTCTACATCAGGGATGACTCCACCCGGTATGAACACGGAGTGCACGTTGGTTGTCTTTCCCTTCTTGGCAGCCATGTGCCTAAAGGGGCTCCATCTACATCTATATCTACGTAATTACTCTGCTAATCACAATTAGTTGCCCCACAGCCGGTTCAATGAACCACCTTCAAGATGTCTCTCTTCCGTTCCACTCTCGAAAGGTTGTTGTTGTTGTGGTCTTCAGTCCTGAGACTGGTTTGATGCAGCTTTCCATGCTACTCTATCCTGTGCAAGCTATTTCATCTCCAAGTACCTACTGCAACCTACATCCTTCTGAATCTGCTTAGTGTATTCATCTCTTGGTCTCCCTCTACGATTTTTACCCTCCACGCTGCCCTCCAATACTAAATTGGTGATCCCTTGTTGCCTCAGAACATGTCCTACCAACTGATTCCTTCTTCTGGTCAAGTTGTGCCACATACTTCTCTTCTCCCCAATCCTATTCAATACTTCCTCATTAGTTACGTGATCTACCCATCTAATCTTCAGCATTCTTCTGTAGCACCACATTTCGAAAGCTTCTATTCTCTTCTTGTCCAAACTATTTATCGCCCATGTTTCACTTCCATACATGGCTACACTCCATACGAATACTTTCAGAAATGACTTCCTGACACTTAAATCAATACTGGATGTTATCAAATTTCTCTTCTTCAGAAACGCTTTCCTTGCCATTGCCAGCCTACATTTTATATCCTCTCTACTTCGACCATCATCAGTTATTTTGCTCCCCAAATAGCAAAACTCCTTTACTACTTTAAGTGCCTCATTTCCTAATCTAGTTCCCTCAGCATCACCCGACTTAATTAGACTACATTCCATTATCCTTGTTTTGCTTTTGTTGATGTTCATCTTACATCCTCCTTTCAAGACACTGTCCATTCCATTCAACTGCTCTTCCAAGTCCTTTGCTGTCTCTGACAGAATTACAATGTCATCGGCGAACCTCAAAGTTTTTATTTCTTCTCCATGAATTTTTATACCTACTCCGAATTTTTCTTTTGTTTCCTTTACTGCTTGCTCAATATACAGATTGAACAACATCGGGGAGAGGCTACAACCCTGTCTTACTCCCTTCCCAACCACTGCTTCCCTTTCATGTCCCTCGACTCTTATAACTGCCATCTGGTTTCTGCACAAATTGTAAATAGCCTTTCGCTCCCTGTATTTTACCCCCGCCACCTTTAGAATTTGAAAGAGAGTATTCCAGTCAACATTGTCAAAAGCTTTCTCTAAGTCTACAAATGCTAGAAACGTAGGTTTGCCTTTCCTTAATCTTTCTTCTAAGATAAGTCGTAAGGTCAGTATTGCCTCACGTGTTCCAGTGTTTCTACGGAATCCAAACTGATCTTCCCCGAGGTTGGCCTCTACCAGTTTTTCCATTCGTCTGTAAAGAATTCGTGTTAGTATTTTGCAGCTGTGACTTATTAAGCTGATAGTTCGGTAATTTTCACATCTGTCAACAACTGCTTTCTTTGGGATTGGAATTATTATATTCTTCTTGAAGTCTGAGGGTATTTCGCCTGTTTCATACATCTTGCTCACCAGATGGTAGAGTTTTGTCAGGACTGGCTCTCCCACGGCCGTCAGTAGTTCCAGTGGAACATTGTCTACTCCGGGGGCCCTGTTTCGACTCAGGTCTTTCAGTGCTCTGTCAAACTCTTCACGCAGTACCATATCTTCCATTTCATCTTCATCTACATCCTCTTCCATTTCCATAATATTGTCCTCAAGTACATCGCCCTTGTATAGACCCTCTATATACTCCATCCACCTTTCTGCTTTCCCTTCTTTGCTTAGAACTGGGTTTCCATCTGAGCTCTTGATATTCATACAAGTCGTTCTCTTATCTCCAAAGGTCTCTTTAATTTTCCTGTGGGCGGTATCTATCTTACCCCTAGTGAGATAGGCCTCTACATCCTTACATTTGTCCTCTAGCCATCCCTGCTTAGCCATTTTGCACTTCCTGTCGATCTCATTTTTGAGACGTTTGTTTTCCTTTTTGCCTGTTTCACTTACTGCATTTTTATATTTCCTCCTTTCATCAATTAAATTCAATATTTCTTCTGTTACCCAAGGATTTCTACTAGCCCTCGTCTTTTTACCTACTTGATTCTCTGCTGCCTTCACTACTTCATCCCTCAAAGCTACCCATTCTTCTTCTACTGTATTTATTTCCCCCATTCCTGTCGATTGCTCCCTTATGCTCTCACTGAATCTCTGTACCACCTCCGGTTCTCTTAGTTTATCCAGGTCCCATCTCCTTAAATTCCCAACTTTTTGCAGCTTCTTCAGTTTTAATCTACAGGTCATAACCAATAGATTGTGGTCAGAGTCCACATCTGCCCCTGGAAATGTCTTACAATTTAAAACCTTGTTCCTAAATCTCTGTCTTACCATTATATAATCTATCTGATACCTTTTAGTATCTCCAGGGTTCTTCCATGTATACAACCTTCTTTCATGATTCTTAAACCAAGTGTTAGTTATGATTATGTTGTGCTCTGTGCAAAATTCTACCAGGCGGCTTCCTCTTTCATTTCTGTCCCCCAATCCATATTCACCTACTATGTTTCCTTCTCTCCCTTTTCCTACACTCGAATTCCAGTCACCCATGACTGTTAAATTTTCGTCTCCCTTCACAATCTGAATAATTTCTTTTATTTCACCATACATTTCTTCAATTTCTTCGTCATCTGCAGAGCTAGTTGGCATATAAACTTGTACTATTGTAGTAAGTGTGGGCTTCGTATCTATCTAGGCCACAATAATGCGTTCACTATGCTGTTTGTAGTAGCGTACCCGCAGTCCTAGTTTCCTATTCATTATTAAACCTACTCCTGCATTACCCCTATTTGATTTTGTGTTTATAACCCTGTAGTCACCTGACCAGAAGTCTTGTTCCTCCTGCCACCGAACTTCACTAATTCCCACTATATCTAACTTCAACCTATCCATTTCCCTTTTTAAAATTTCTAACCTACCTGCCCGATTAAGGGATCTGACACTCCACGCTCCGATCCGTAGAACGCCGGTTTTCTTTCTCCTGATAACGACATCCTCTTGAGTAGTCCCCGCCCGGAGATCCGAATGGGGGACTATTTTACCTCCGGAATATTTTACCCAAGAAGACGCCATCATCATTTAATCATACAGTATAGCTGCATGTCCTCGGGAAAAATTACGGCTGTAGTTTCCCCTTGCTTTCAGCCGTTCGCAGTACCAGCACAGCAAGGCCGTTTTGGTTAATGTTACAAGGCCAGATCAGTCAATCATCCAGACTGTTGCCCTTGCAACTACTGAAAAGGCTGCTGCCCCTCTTCAGGAACCACACGTTTGTCTGGTCTCTCAACAGATACCCCTCCGTTGTGGTTGCACCTACGGTACGGCTATCTGTATCGCTGAGGCACGCAAGCCTCCCCACCAACGGCAAGGTCCATGGTTCAAGGTCTCGAAAGGAGCGCGGGAAAAACGAGAACTTAAATTTTTCTGTGCGAGCCCCGATTTCTCTTATTTAATCATGATCGTTTCTCCCTATATTGCTGGATGCCAAAAGAATGTATTCGCAATCGGAGGAGAAAACTGGTGGTTGAAAATTTATGAGAAGATTCCGTCGCAACGAAAAACGCCATTGTTCTAATGACTGCCACAGCAACTCACGCATCATGTCTGTGGCTCTATCTCCACAATTTCGAGATAATACAAAACGAACCGAACTTTTTCAATGTCATCCACCACCTGATGTGGATCCCACACTGCACAGCAATAATCCAGAATAGGGCAGACAAGCGTGGTGTAAGCGTCTCTTTGGTAGACCAGTTGCATCTTCTAAGTGTTCTGCCAATAAATCGCAGTCTTTGGTTTGCTCTACCCACGACATTATCTATGTGATTGCTCCAATTTGGGTTATTTGTAATTGTAATCCCCTAGTATTTAGTAGAATCTACAGCTTTCATATTTCTGTGACTTAACCTGTAATCGAAATTTAACGGATTTCTTTTAGTACTCATGTGAATAACTTCCAACTTCTCATTATTCAGGGTCAATTGCCACTTTTCGCACGATACATATGTCTCATGTAAATCATTTTGCAATTCATTTTGGTCATCTGATGACTTTACAAGACGGTAAATGGCAGTATCATCTGCAAATAATCTAAGAGGGCTGCTTAGATTGTCTCTTATGTCGTTAATATAGACCAATAACAATAGAGGACATATAACACTCCCTTGGGGAACGCCGCATATTACCTCTATTTTATTCGATGACTTTCCGTCTGTTACTACGAACTGTGACTTTTGCGACAGAAGATCACTTATCCTGTCGCACAACTGAGGCGATATTCCATACGCAGGCAGTTTGGCTAGAAGACGCTTGTGAGACACGTTGTCAAAATCCTTCTGGAAAACTAAAAATAAGGAATCAAATTGAGATCCCCTGTCTACAGCACTCATTACTTCATGAGTATAAAGTGCTCGCTGTGTTCCACAAGAACGATGTTTCCTGAAACCATGGTGACTAACACAGTTTGTGTTCCAAAACCCTACCGAAAATCTGCGTTAGTGATGTTGTTTTGGTCTTCAGTCCAGAGGTTGGTTTGATGCAGCTCTCCATGCTACTCTATCCTGTGCAAGATTCTTCATCTCCCAGTACATACTGCAACTAGCATCCTTCTGAATCTGTTTAGTGTATTCATCTCTTGGTCTCCCTCTACGATTTTTACCCTCCACGATGCCCTCCAGTACTAAATTGGAGATCCCTTGATGCCTCAGAATATGTCTTACCAACTGATCCCTTCTTCTAGTCAAGTTGTGCCACAAATGTCTCTTCTCTCCCTTTCTATTCAGTATCTCCTCATTAGTTATGTGGTCTACGCATCTAATCTTCAGCATTCTTCTGTAGCGCTACATTTCGAAAGCTTCTATTCTCTTCTTGCCTAACTATTTATTGTCCACGTTTCACTTCCATACATGGCTACACTCCACACAAATACTTTCAGAAACAACTTCCTGAAACTTAAATCCATACTCAAAGTTAAGAAACTTCTCTTCTTCAGAAACGCTTTCCTTGTCATTGCCAGTCTAAATTTTATATCCACTCTACTTCGACTATCATCAGTTATTTTGCTCCCCAAATAGCAAAACTCCTTTACTACTTTAAGCGTCCCATTTCCTAATCTAACTTCCTCAGCATCACCCGATTTAATTCGACTACATTCCATTATCCTCGTTTTGCATTTGTTGATGTTCATCTTGTATCCTCCTTTCAAGACATTATCTATTCTGTTCTGGTGCACTTCCAGGTCCTTTCCTGTCTCTGACAGAATTACAACGTCATCGGCGAACCTCAAAGTTTTTATTTCTTCTCCATTAATTTTAATTCCTACTCCGAATTTTTCTTTTGTTTCCTTTACTGCTTGCTCAGTATACAGATTGAATAACATCGGGGATAGGCTACAGCCCTGTCTCAGTCCCTTCCCAAACACTGCTTCCCTTTCATGCCCCTCGACTCTTATAACTGCCATCTGGTTTCTGTACAAATTGTAAATAGCATTTCGCTCCCTGTATTTTACCACTGCCACCTTTAGAATTTGAAAGAGAGTATTCCAGTCAACATTGTCAAATGGTTCAAATGGCTCTGTGGACTATGCGACTTAACGTCTGAGGTCATTAGTCACCTAGAACTTAGAACTAATTAAACCTAACTAACCTTAGGACATCACACACATCCACGCCCGAGGCAGTATTCGAACCTGCTACCGGAGCGGTCGCTCGGCTCCTGACTGTAGCGCCTAGAACCGCACGGCCACCACTCCACCCGGCCAACACTGTCAAAAGCTTTCTCTACGTCTACAAATGCTAGAAACGTAGGTTTGCCTTTCCTTAATCTATTTTCTAAGATAAGTCGTAGGGTCAGTATTGACTCACGTGTTCCAACATTTCTACGGAATACAAACTGATCTTTCCCGAGGTCGGCTTCTACCAGTTTCTCCATACGTCTGTAAAGAATTCATGTAAGTATTTTGCAGCCGTGGCTTATTAAACTGATAGTTCGGTAATTTTCACATCTGTCAACACCTGCTTCCTTTGGGATTGGAGTTATTATATTCTTCCTGAAGTCTGAGAGTATTTCACCTGTCTCATACATCTTGCTCACTAGGTGGTAGAGTTTTGTTAGACCTGGCTCTCCCAAGGCTGGCAGTAGTTCTAATGGATTGTTTTCTACTCCCGGGGCCTTGTTTCGACTTAGGTCTTTCAGTGCTCTGTCAAACTATTCACGCAGTATCATATCTCCTAGTTCATCTTCGTCCGCATTCACTTCCGTTTCTATAGTATTGTCCTCAAGAACATCGCCCTTGTGTAGACCCTCTATATACTCCTTCCACCTTTGTGCTTTCCCTTCTTTGCTTAGAACTGGGTTTCCATCTGAGCTCTTGATATTCATGCAAGTGGTTCTCTTTTCCCCAAAGGTCTCTTTAATTTTCCTGTGGGCCGTATCTATCTTACCCCTAGTGAGATAAGCTTCTACATCCTTACATTTGTCCTCTTGCGACTCCTGCTTAGCCATTTGGCACTTCCTGTCGATCTCATTTTTGAGACGCTTGTATTCCCTTTTTGCCTGCTTCATTTACTGCATTTTTATATTTTCTCCTTTCATCATTTATATTCAATATTTTTTCTGTTACCCAAGGATTTCTATTAGCCATCGTCTTTTTACCTAGTTGATCTTCTGCTACCTTCGCTATTTCGTCTCTCAAAGCTACCCATTCTTCTTCAACTGTATTTCTTTCCCCCATTCTTGTCAGTCGTTCCCTAATGCTCTACCTTAAGCTCTCTACTACCTCTGGTTCCTTCAGTTCATCCTGGTCCCATCTCAAATTCCCACCTTTTTGCAGTTTCTTCAGTCTTAATCTACAGTTCATAACCAATAGATTGCGGTTCGAGTCCACACCTGCATCTGCAAATGTCTTACAATGTTCCTGTAATTCAGCGGATTACTCCTATTTCCCTTTTTGGTTATTGGTTTGACTTAAGCAATTTTCCACTCTTTAGGTACGGAACTTTTTGCGAACGAGCGGTTGTATATAATCACAAAATATGGAACTATTTCATCAGCATACGGACCGGAGGACTGGCCTTTATTAAGTGATTTAAGCTGCTTTGCTACACCGAGGATATCTACAGCTATAATTCTTATCATCGTAGTTGTTCTTTATTGGGATTTACGAATATTTACTCCGCCTTCTTTGGTTTTGGAGTTTCAGAAATACTTTTATGATAACTCTCCTATAGTGGCACTGTCATCGGTGACTTCACCGTTGTTATCGCACTGTGAAGGCGTTCATTGCTTCTTGGTAATGGTGTACTTTATATATGACATGAATCTCTTTGTGTTTTCTGCCAGATTCCGAGAGAGAGTTTCGTTAAGGAAATTACTAAATATATCTCACAATGCAATACGCGCTATATTTCGAACTTCTGCAAAACTTGGAAAATACTTGGGATTTTGTGCTGTTTTAAATTTGACATGATTTCTTTGTGCTTCTGCAGGAGCGATCTGACCCATTTTGTGTACCATGGTGAATCAGTACCATCAGTTATTAATTTATGTGGTATAATCTCCCAATTGCTGTCGATATTATCTCTTTGAAATCATTCCGCATCTTTTCTACGCTTCCATGATCCGATCGGAAGGAGTGGAGACTATCCCTTCAAAAGGCGTTAAGAACATTTTAATCAGTTTATTTAAATAGATGTACTTTGTGTTTATTTTTATGGTTGTTGGTGGTACGGTATTCAGACTAGCAGCAACTGCTTTGAGGTCGCTAATCCCTGTATTAGTCATGATACTCCCTATATGTCCCAGATTATTTGTTGCTAAGAGGTCAACTATGCTCCAGCAGCCAGTTACGCTTCGAGTGGGCTCGTGAACTTATTGTCAAAACTATTTTCTCAGAAAGCATTCAGTACAATTTCGGATGAAGTTTTGTGCCTGCCGCCGGCCTTAGACGTATAATTTTTCCACCATATCTAGGGTAGATTGAAGTCGCCACCGACTATAATTGTATGAGTGGGGTACCTATTTGTAATGAGACTAGTTTTCTTTCAACTGCTCAGCAACTATATCTTCTGAGTCGTGTGAGGAATCGGTAAAACGATCCTGTTAACAGTTTAGTCAGATTGTTAAGTATAACTTCTATCCGTACTATCTCGCAGGAGCTATCTAATTCAGTTTCACTTCAAGGTAAACTATTGGTGACGACAATTAATAGTCCAACATCAACTGTAATAATCCTTCCTTTCTGAACACTTTTAGGTCGTTTGCAGAAATTTCGGCTGAACTTATTTCCTTCTTTAGCCAGATTTCTGTACCTGTGACTATTTGAGCTTCAGTCATTTCTATTAGGGCTTGGAGCACTGGTTCTTTCCCAATACAGGTACGACAATTTACAACTACAACACCGATCGTCTCTGTAACTATCTTACTGTGTTTTATCTGTCTCCTTTTAGACGTATGCCCTTTCTGTGGTTTCCTGAGACCCCCTAAACCAAGAAACCGCCCAGTCCCTTCCACACAGATCCCACTACCCGTGTAGCCGCTTTCTTTCTGTAATGGACTTCTGATCCATTAAGCGGAACCTGAAAACCCACCACCCGATGGCGCAAGTCAAGGAATTTACAACTTACACGATCAAAGAAAGGCACTAGCCTCTGATTCAGACCCTCCACTCGGTTCTCCACCAAAGAACGACAGCCGGTTCTGTCGACGATGCTGCAGATCGTGAGCTCCACCTTACTCTTGCAAGCAAGACTGGCAGTTTTTACCATTTCCGCTAACCGCTCGAAAACAGAGAGGATCTCCTCCGATCCAGAGCGACACACATCACAGGTACTGGCATGGGCCACCACCTGCAGTTGGCTGCACCCTGTACTTTTCATGGCTATCGTAAGCACCCTTTCAACATCTGGAATGATGGCCCCCCTGTTACGCACACACAATGAACACTGTATTCCTTCCCCTCCACGGCAGCCATTTTCCTAAGAGGCCCCATTACATGCCTAATGTAGGAGCTCACAAATACCAGCAAACGCACCCTCTGTGAATGTCTGGACCTTATGGGCCGAGAAGCTTCCTCTGGAATAGGATGGACTGCTGCATCTGGCTCTGAGACTTTGTCAGCCACACAACACCCGAAACCTGTTCGACAAGTTAACCAGGGAGGCCCTATGATCGGATAGTCTTTCGCTGCCGGCCAGACTTTGGAATGATCCCCCACTCGACCATGAGTGAGGGGTCTGCCTCAGTTCAGGCAGTACCTGGGGCGGCCACAGCAGTGGACCAGTCGGGGAACACATGGGTCGTGCTCGACGTCCCTCGCATCACTTCGTCTGAGCCCCCACAGTGATGACCCTTGGCAGCAGCCTCAAGCTGTGTGATGGAAGCCAACACTGCCTGGAGCTGTGAGTAAACTGTCACTCACTCAGCTCGCAGCCGTAAACAGCAGTCACAGCGCCTGTCCATTTCTGAATCTACTCCTGTTTGAAACCTGTAAAAATATGTGATAAACGAATGGTGTACTCGCCTTACTAGCAGCAAGAGTATAAGCGGCTCTGATAGTCTAACCAACACTGTGCTGTTCTAAGCAAAACAAACAAAAGCCTATACGATACGAGGCTTGATTCAAGGGTCGATAGCAACGGCGGTACTGTACGCTACAGTGCTATTAAAAAAAGATGTCGTTCCTAGTAAGCACTCAAACACACAAGAAATTACTAAAATACACTAGTAACTACACAGGTAAATGAAAATAAGTCGCCCCTGTTTGAAGCTCGTAAAAAAAAAAAAAAAACGAGCCGTGTACTCACCTTATTAGCAGCAGGAACTCGAGCGGCTCTGTCACTTTCCCTTCTTGGCAGGCATGTCCCTAATGGGCCTCATAATGCGCCTAATGTTGGAG
The DNA here is from genome assembly GCF_021461385.2 of Schistocerca piceifrons. Classification (NCBI taxonomy): domain Eukaryota; kingdom Metazoa; phylum Arthropoda; class Insecta; order Orthoptera; family Acrididae; genus Schistocerca; species Schistocerca piceifrons. The sequence goes on along the minus strand of NC_060140.1, from coordinate 767,660,886 downwards.
CTCCCATCTATCTATTATCCCACCTTCCTTCATCGTCCGGATATTGCTTGCTGAGAGGTTTCCTCTGAAACAGCAGAGGCGACAGCACTCAGCCCAGTAAGAGTGCCAACCACAGACAGCACCCAGAACCAGTTTGTCAGGCAAACTGGGGAGGTCTTATCTGCGGCAGCCTGGGAAGTCTTTCGCCACCTGATACACCCCAGGGCGACCTCTCACTCGACCACAGGTGATGGGTCAACCTCAGTGAGAGCAGTAACAGGACTGGCCACTGATGAGGATTGATTGGAGGACTCAGAAGTGCTGGACGTCCGTTGGATCACCAAGACTGGCCCACTACAGTAGTGCCCATCCACTGCAACCTCAAGCTGTCTAACCGAAGCCTTCAGAGCCTGAAGCTGAGACCGAAGTGTCACCAACTCGGCTCGCATCCGCACACGACAATGACAGCCCCTGTCCATACTAAAGACCGTGGAAAACTAAACTATGCATATATACGGACTACCGGCACGTGCTGCGCAGCTCCACTGTAGACCCTGATCAAAACGCAGCAACTGTGTCTAATAACTTAGATTTATTCGCAGAGACTCATAAACTTAACTACCGAAGCACTCAGGTGTAACTAAATAATTCGCTCTTGATTAGGAACTTGTAATACGTCACAAAATCGGTTTACTTTCCGACGCAAATGAAAACGCGAGAACTGACAAAATCGGCTACTTCGTTGTTGCTGCTTGTGTTTCGGCCGGCTGCTGCTGCCTTACTGACTGGCTGACAATTGCCACACTTACCAGCTCTTACAGTTTTTGGAACTGTGTGGATGACATTTTTCCGGAAATCAGATGGTATATTGCCAAACTCGTACGTTCCATGCACCAATCTCAATAGTACTTTTGTTACCACTTCCCCCAATTAATTTAGAAATTATGATGGAATCTTATCGATCCCTCCTGCCTTACTTGATCTTAAGTTCTTAAGTGCTCTTTAAATTCTGATTCTGATGCCGGATCCCCTATCTCTTCCTAATCTACTCCTGGTTCTTCCTCTAACACATCAGACATATCTTACCCCATCAGAGAAGCTTTCATTCTACTTTTAGTCCTATCCGGTCTCTCATCCGCATTTATCAGTAGAATTGCCATTGCACTGTTAATGTTACAATACGTACTCTGAATTTCACTTCAGGCAATCATTTATATTTCAGGTTCTTCATATTTTTCATGCGGCCGTTTTGTCTTAGCTTCCTTGTACTTCCTGTTTCTTTCATTCCTGAATTTCCCTGAACAGATTTGTGCTTCTTTCTTTCATACATCAACTGAAGTATTTCTTCTGTTACATTTTTTTTCTTTGAGCTTACCTTCTTTGTACCCATGTTTTTCTTTCCAGCTTGAATGATTGCCTCATTTAACGCTGTCCACTCCTCTTCCACTTACCACATACTGAGCTACTCCTTATTGCGGTATCTATAGTCTTGAGTTCCGTATCCAATTTCTCGGCCTATTTATTCTTCTTGACCAACGTCTTAAACTTCAGCCTACTCTTCATTACTATTATATTGTGATCTGAGTCTATATCTGCACCTGGATATACCTCAAAATCCGGCATCTGATTTCGGAAACTCTTTCTGACCATGATGTAATCTAACTGAAATCTTCATGGATCTCTCGGCCTTTTCGAAGTATACTTCATCCTCTTGTGGTTCGCTGTTAGATGCTGACATTCATTACATATTTCTCGTGTCTCATTCCTAGAACCAAGCATTGATCCGTAACTCTTTCTTCTGCTCATTCCCATTAAAACACATGCCAGTCCCCTAAGTCTATTAGATTCTCATCTCCCTTGCTGTGTTCAATATGCTCATATTCTATCCCTATCTCTTCATCTTCAGATTGCGACGTCAGCATTTATAGGTGAACTATCGTAGTAACCTTGCTGTCGATTTAGATGGGAAATGCAGCTTCTGTGGCCTACCTACCCATTCGTAACGAATCCTGCTCCCGCTATACCATTCTCTGCCACTGCTGATATTACCCTACACTTATCATACCAGGAATCTCTATATCCTTTCCATTTCACTTCATTGAAATCCACTACATCTACAGAAAAATTTCGTAGTTTTTCATGGTTACAAAGTTACACAGCATTATTATCATTTTTCTCTTTATATGATTTTGTTTATGGACTGGTGTTTCCTCTCAAAACCAAAACCAGCTCCTGCTTTAGGGTATGTTGCTATGTTATTAGTGACATTTTAGAAGAATTAAATTTTTGTTCTGACTGTTTCCGGAATAAGCCCGCCACGAATTCCTTTCCTGTGCTAACCTCTTCATCTCAGAGTAGCACTTGCAACCTACGTTCTCAATTATTTGCTTGACGTATTCCAATCTCTGTCTTCCTCTACAGTTTTTGCCCTCTACAGCTCCCTCTAGTACCATGGAAGTCATTCCCTCATGTCTTAGCAGATGTCCTATCATCCTGTCCCTTCTCCTTATCAGTGTTTCCCACATATTCCTTTCCTCTCCGATTCTGCGTAGAACCTCCTCATTGCTTACCTTATCAGTCCACCTAATTTTTTACATTCGTTTATAGCACCACATCTGAAATGCTTCGATTCTCTTCTGTTCCGATTTTCCCACAGTCCATGTTTCACTACCATACAATGCTGTACTCCAGACGTACATCCTCAGAAATTTCATCCTCAAATTAAGGCCGGTATTTGATATTATTAGACTTCTCTTGGCCAGAAATGCCTTTTTTGCCATTGCGAGTTTGCCTTTGATTTCCTCCTTGCTCCGTGCGTCATCGGTTATTTTACTGCCTAGATAGCAGAATTCCTTAACTTCATTGACTTCGTGACCATCAATCCTGATGTTAAGTTTCTCGCGGTTCTCATTTCTACTACTTCTCTTTACCTTCGTTTTTCTCCGATTTACTCTCAAACCATACTGTGTACTCATTAGACTATTCATTCCGTTCAGCAGATCATTTAATTCTTCTTCACTTTCACTCAGGATAGCAATGTCATCAGCGAATCGTATCACTCCTGAACTTTTCTTTTATTTCCATCATTGCTTCCTCGATGTACAGATTGAAAAGTAGGAGCGAAAGGCTACAGCCTTGTCTTACACCCTTCTTAATACGAACACTTCATTCTTGATTGTCCACTCTTATTATTCCCTCTTGGTTGTTGTACTTATATGACCCGTCTCTCCCTATAGCTTACCCCTACTTTTTTCAGAATCTCGAACAGCTTGCATCATTTTACTTGGTCGAACGCTTTTTCCAGGTCGACAAATCCTATGAAAGTGTCTTCATTTTTCTTTAGCCTTGCTTTCATTATTAGCCGTAACGTCAGAATTGCCTCTCCCGTCCCTTTACTTTTCCTAAAGCCAAACTGATCGTTACCTAGCGCATTCTCAATTTTCTTTTCCATTCTTCTGTATATTATTCTTGTAAGCAGCTTCGATGCATGAGCTGTTAAAATGATTGTGCGATAATTCTCGCACTTGTCAGCTCTTGCCGTCTTCGGAATTGTGTGGATGATGCTTTCCCGAAAGTCAGATGGTATGTCGCAAGACTCATATATTCTACACACCAACGTGAATAGTCGTTTTGTGGCCACTTCCCCCAATGATTTTAGAAATTCTGATGGAGTGTTATCTATCCCTTCTGCCTTATTTGAGCGTAAGTCCTCCAAAGCTCTTTTAAATTCCGATTCTAATACTGGATCCCCTATCTCTTCTAAATCGAAATCTGTTTCTTCTTCTATCACATCAGACAGATCTTCACCCTCATAGAGGCTTTCAATGTATTCTTTCCACCTATACGCTCTCTCCTCTACATTTAACAGTGGAATTTCCGTTGCACTCTTAATGTTACCACGTTGCTTTTAATGTCACCGAAGGTTGTTTTGACTTTCCTGTTTGCTGAATCTATCCTTCCGACAATCATACCTTTTTCGATGTCTTCACATATTTCCTGCAGCAATTTCGTCTTAGCTTCCCTGCACTTCCTATTTATTTCATTCCTCAGCGACTTGTATTTCTGTATTCCTGATTTTCCCGGAACATGTTTGTACTCCCTCCTTTCATCAATCAACTGAAGTATTTCTTCTGTTACCCATGGTTTCTTCGCAGCTACCATCTTTGTACCTATGTTTTCCTTCCCAACTTCTGTGATGGCGCTTTTTAGAGATGTCCATTCCTCTTCAACTGTACTGCCTACAGCGCTATTCCTTATTGCTGTATCTATAGCGTTAGAGAACTTCAAACGTATCTCGTCATTCCTTAGTACTTCCGTATCCCACTTCTTTGCGTATTGATTCTTCCTGACTATTGTCTTGAACTTCAGCCTGCTCTTCACCACTACTATATTGTGATCTGAGTCTATATCTGCTCCTGGGTACGCCTTACAATTCAGTATCTGATTTCGGAATCTCTGTCTGACCATGATGTAATCTAATTGAAATCTTCCCGTATCTCCCGGCCTTTTCCAAGTATACCACCTCCTCTTGTGATTCTTGAACAGGGTATTCGCTATTAGTAGCTGCAACTTGTTACAGAACTCACTTAGCCTTTCTCCTCTTTCATTCCTTGTCCCAAGCCCATATTCTCCTGTAACCTTTTCTTCTATTCCTTCCCCTACAACTGCATTCCAGTCGCCCATGACTATTAGATTTTCGTCCCCCTTTACATACTGCATTACCCTTTCAATATCTTCATACACTTTCTCTATCTGTTCATTTTCAGCTTGCGACGTTGGCATGTATACGTGAAATATCGTTATCGGTGTTGGTCTGCTGTCGATTCTGTTTAGAACAACCTGGTCACTGAACTGTTCACAGTAACACACCCTCTGCCCTACCTTCCTATTCATAACGAACCCTACACCTGTTATACCATTTTCTGCTGTTGATATTACCCGATACTCATCTGAGCAGAAATCCTTGTCTTCCTTCCACTTCACTTCACTGACCCCTACTATATTTAGATTGAGCCTTTGCATTTCCATTTTCAGATTTTCTAGTTTCCCTACCACGTTCAAGCTTCTGATATTCCACGCCCCGACTCGTAGAACGTTATCCTTTCGTTGATTATTCAGTCTTTTTCTCATGGTAACCTCCCCCTTGGCAGTTCCCTCCCGGAGATCCGAATGAGGGACTATTCCGGAATCTTTTGCCAATGGAGAGATCATCATGACACTTCTTCAATTACAGGCCACATGTCCTGTGGATACACGTTACGTGTCTTTAATGCAGTGGTTTCCATTGCCTTCTGCATCTTCATGTCGTTGATCTTTGCTGATTCTTCCGCCGTTAGGGGCAATTTCCCACCCCTAGGACAAGAGAGTGCCCTGAACCTCTATCCGCTCATCCGCCCTCTTTGATAAGGCCGTTGGCAGAATGAGGCTGACTTCTTATACCGGAAGTCTTCGGCCGCCAGTGCTGATTATTTACCAAAATTTAGGCAGTGGCGTGGATCGAACCCGGGAACGAAGACGTTTTGATTATGAATCAAAGACGCTACTCCCAGACCACGGGTACTCCCTATATAATCTCTAGATTTCCTTTAAAAAGTAATTGTTTGGTATTTTTCTTTTTAAACATCCTTATTTTTATGCAAAGTGTATGAATGGGCCACCTTTTCCCTTTTTCCAATTGTTTCTGATATTTTTGTCCCTTTCTTGGTGCAAGTATATTTTGAATTCGTTTATAGATTCACCGTCATCGTTGATGGCGTAGTTTAAATAGTAATATATAAGTCACGTGATTGTTCTCGTCTTTGAAGCCAGGAACGTTCTGAAATCAGCGAACATTATCTTCTTGGTGTTAGTTTCATAAAAGTGTATGAATGGACCAAACTTTTCCTCTTTCCAGTGACGGTGTGAGAAACAGATCGTTTAAGAGCATGTGTGCTAGTTGGCGATCAGTTTGTCTTCAGAAAAGGTAAAGGTACCAGAGAGGCAATTCTGACGTTGCGGTTGATAATGGAAGCAAGACTAAAGGGAAATAAAGATACGCTCATACGTCGACCTGGAAAAAGGCGTTCGACAATGTAAAATGTTGCAAGATGTTCGAAATAATGAGAATTTTTTTTTCTTTATTGTATTTCAATTCTCCATCGGGGTGGGCTGGCAGAAGCATATGCGCTGCTCTTCAGCCGAAAGACATAGAACAAAACAATAGAAGACATTTAAAAACAGCAAAGGAGAGAAGAAGGCGAACATAGATATAAAAAAGGGAGAACATCATGGAAGGCAATATACAAAAAACAGGGTGACTGTAAAATGGAGATAAAAAACTGTTTAAAAGTAGCACACACAAAAAGCCACACACTGCGACGATTAAAAGAACACAAGGCACAGTATGACTGGAGCATAAAGGTGTTGACAGATGGCATAGCACACAACGTAACACTGACGGCGAACCTCAAGGCAGTACACAATTAAAATCACACCTCTTGACGCACACGAGAAACAGCACGAAACACAACACTGACGTGGCACACTGATGATGATCAATACAGAGGATCTGCCAGGTTCAAGGAGATGAGGGAGACCTGAAGAAGGGAGGGAGGGGAAGAGATGGGGGAGGGGAATGGGGGGCGCATGGAAGAGGGCCAGGTAGGGAGGGATGTGGGAAGGAGAGAGGCAAGTATGGGGTGCAGGGTCTCAGGGGAGGGGGGGATGGAGGAAAATCCGCTCTGGGAGAAGGAGGAAAGAGGAGAAGGTGGCCCTGGGGAGGGGGGGTGGGGGAACAAGGCCGGGTTATAGTTGGAAGGAAGGGTATATGTCACGGCGAAGTTCGTCATCCGGGAGTGGGAGGCGTTGGAAATTGCCCTGATGAAGGAGATGGAGGGTGTGGAGGTGGAGAGAGGGAGGGATACAGCGACAGAGGCGCGGCAACGGGCGGGGGGTGGAGAGGATGGAGGAAACCAGAGGGTGGGGGGGATCAACCCAGCGAACAATGTAAAGGATGCGGAGATGTTGGAGGAACAACAGGAGGTGGGGGAAGGGGATCAGTTCATACAGGAGCCGTGTGGGGGAAGGAAGGCGGATACGGAAGGCAAGGCGGAGCGCATGGCGTTCAAGGATTTGGAGAGCCTTGTAAAAGTGGGTGTGGGCGTAGATCCAGGCGACGCTGGCATAACAGAGGATAGGACGGATGAGGGATTTGTAGGTGTGGAGGATGGTAGAAGGATGCAATCCCCATGTCCGGCCGGACAGGAGTTTCAGCAGGCGGAGGCGGGAATGGGCTTTCTGCTGGATGGTCAGGAGATGAGGGGTCCAGGTGAGGTGTCGGTCAAGGGTGAGGCCAAGGAATTTCAGGGTGGGGGTGAGTTGGACAGGACGACCATAAAGGGTGAGGTAGAAATCTTGGAGGCGAAAGGAGCGAGGGATACGGCCTATGATGATTGCCTGGGTTTTGGAGGGGTTGAGACGGAGGAGCCACTGGTTACACCAAGTGGTGAACTGGTTAAGGTGGGTTTGGAGGATACGTTGAGACCGTTGAAGGGTAGGATAGAGAGCCAGGAAGGCGGTGTCATCAGCATATTGGAGAAGGTGAACTGGTGGGGGTGGCTGGGGCATATCAGCTGTATACAAGAGATAAAGGAGAGGGGAGAGGACAGAACCCTGGGGGACGCCAGCCGTGGGATAAAAGATACGGGAGTTGGTGTTGTGGAGGGTGACATAGGAAGGACGGTGCGAGAGGAAGGAAGCGACCAGACGGACAAAATTGATAGGCAGGGCGTAGGTTTGGAGTTTAAAGAGGAGACCGGGATGCCATACACGGTCATAGGCATTTTGGAATAATGAGAAAAATAGGGTTAAGCTATGTAGAGACTGGTAGTGTCCCATACGTACGAGAGGCAGGAGGGAATAATAAGAGTGGACGACCAATGCTCATTTTAAAAACGAATTAAGACTGGGATTGTAACGGCGTGAAGTCAAGTGCCGCCATGCCAGTCGGGAACGACAGAGCAGAGGGGCCTGTGAAATGACGTCAGCTAGTTGCATGCTGGCCGACCCCTCTACAGGACGACAACGCGACAGCAGCGGCCTCTATGTGAAGAGGTCATAAGCGCCTCTTCCGACTGGACGCGGCCCAGTCGAACAGCAGCCACAATACTGGCGTCTTGCATAGAAATGTCAAAGCTCTACTTCTTCGCTTCTATTGGGATTATTCATAATGAAGAACATTGCTTCTTTTGCATGTCGCCCTTTGCTTGCGACACATCTATGTAACACAAGCTTAAGTATTGTAATTGCTCATTTTGTTATAAAACTCATTAATACGATTTGCTTGGATTGTTGCCTAGCGATCCCAGAAATCAGGCTTCCTAGACTCCATGTATTTGACGACGACCATGAAGGATTTAACAGGGATGTAAACTTCCTCCCCACCGTTCAGTCTGTACATCGAAGAATCGATGATGAAAATAAAAGAAAGGTTCAGGATCGAAATTACAATTCAAGCTGAAAAGATATCAGTGATACGATTCGTCGATGACAATGCTATCCTGAGTAAAAGTGCAGAAGAATTACATGATATGCTGAATGGAATGAACAATCTAATGAGTGCAGAATATGGACTGACAGTAAATCGAAGAAAGACGAACGTAATGAGATGTAGCAGAAATGAGAACAGCAAGGAACTTATCGAATGATGGTCACGAAGTAGACGAAGATAAGGAATTCAGATAGCTGGGCAGCAAAATAACCTATGGCGGACGAAGCAAGGAGGACATCAAAAGCAGACTAGCAATCCAAAAAGGGAAATCCTGCCCACGTGAACCTTACTAGTATCAGACATAGACCTTAATCTGGGGAAAAACTTCCTGAGAATGTACATCCGGAGCACAGCATTGCATGGCAGTGAAACAAGGACTGTGGGGAAACCGGAACAGAAGAGAATCGAAGCGTTTGAGATGTGGTGCTACAGGCAACTGTTGAAAATTAGGTTGGCTGTTAAGGTAAGGAATGAAGAGGTTCTGTGTAGAACCAGAGAGGAACCGGATATGTGGAAAACACTGACAAGGAGAAGGGACAGGGTGATAGGACATCTGTTAAGACATCACGGTACTAGAGGGAGCTGTAGAGGCTAAAACTGTAGAGGAAGACAGAGATTGGAATACATCCAGTTAATAATTGAGGACGTAGGCTGAAACTGCTACTCTTCGGATACTATAAAAAAAGCGTTGGAGATCCGCTTAGCCTGCGGAAACTGGGGCTACAATATAGTGAGGGAAGTGGCACAACTACCGCCCACTGAGACCAAGCTGCAAAGACATCAGTTGTTCACACCAGGCGTTTTAGAGGATATGGTATCTGCACTGAAAGTTAAAAGTGGACACACTGCAGCCTCAGGAAAGCTTACAATCCCTATGCTAGACGAGATGAGCATAACGTCAGGGTTAAAATATGATGTTTCATGCAAAGTCGTAACTGCGCACCCAACACTTCCTGGAGCTAATGGTTCGTATGTAACACATGCTTACCATTGACTGGTTTTAATGCTAGGTGGACTAAGTACTCGATGAAAGCCAGTTGCTGGGTACCACTTCGCGGAAAAGTTCATTTGGTTTGTGTGTCTCAAGTCATTCTCGTCGAGCTTGTTACGAGGTGTGAAGATATTGTCCTAACGATCAATGTTGTAAAGGATGAGCCAGACTATAAGGGATTTTACTTTATTATATGAGCCTCCAACCGGTAACTTCATTTTTCCATCGCGGCCAAGGCACGACCGGCAGCGTTAGCTGCCTGTAAATTCTTTCGTCCCGCGGTTTAGTAACAGGAAAGTCAGCACCGATGAAGGGCACCTTGTTCACGCGCCTCTCTCATGTGTTGACGAGGTAACGCCGCCCCAGGCGTCGCATAGCAGGCAACGCTCTGGAAAGTTCCATGACGCCCGCACGGTTTTCTCGGTCCTGACCAATCAGGGCGGAGGGAGCCGCGTGGTGCGTCGAACATACCCGGCCGCCCGTCGCCGGGCTCGCGCTCTTGCATTCTTGCTCACCCGCGAGTCGGATGCGCGCCCTGTGGCATTGAACATCTCCCGCTTCTCCCGGTGCTGCGGCACTGTGGACTTAGTTTTGGCAGACAGCAACTTTCGGTAGCTTCGCGAACAATGTTGGCTAAATTGTAAGCTCTGGCTCACCCTCACCGCCCTAGGCCTATGTAGCCTCTTTTCATCATGCTTTAGCCAATAAATGGCCTTTCTCTAAAAATTACCCTATTATTCCACAACGCCCACCGCCTGCCCGTACCCGTCATCCTGTACAATTGGTGTCAGAAGTGGGATGCGTTCCCGTAGTGACTTGGTCGCTACACTAAATTTTTCCCCGCGAGACGCCGTACACGTCGCGCATGGAATGCGCCAACCGGCCGCCACATTTGCTCCACGTGGGCCGTGGCTGCTCCACTAAACACGCACAGGGCGCGCGCTGCAGCGAGGCAGCCCACGCTAGTCAGCCAGGTGAGCCGGACGCCGCCGCACTGCCCGCTGCCTGAGTTCTAGGGGCCTGCGCTGCGCTGCGCGACCGGCCGGGCCGCCGTCATCCGCCGCCACCGCCCGCCGCTGTCACCGACGCGCCAGGGGCCTGCCGGCATCGCCGACCGGCCGAGCCAGCGCCGTCCGCTGCCTACACATTTGCCGCCGCCCGAGGGTGCGGACGCCGCCGCCGCCGCCCGCTGCCGCCCGCCGACCACCGCCGCTGCAGCCACTGCACCACGCCGTCGCCGCCACCACTGCGTCGCACCGCCTCCATCGCCACGTAAGTCGCCGCGATGCTTACAACTATAGCTTCGACGATATTCCGCCACTGGATTGAGAATCTTTGTGGCCGTTCTTTTTTTGTAAGAATCATTACTTTTTTCTGCTCACTAGCGTCCCATAAAATTGTAAACATGCCGATGGGAACACGAGCGACGGAACGGGATACCCTCGCAGAAGCACCTGCCTCGCAAGACCCACTCGAGGCCATAAATGTGCAAATGCGCCAGTTATTCGCACAAAATCAGGAGCTACTTGAGCAAAATCGCGTCTTGAAACAGACGCTGGAAGCTAGTTCGCGAACTTCCATACCTGTGGCTAGCTCCAACCCTGTAACAAATGCTCAAACAGACGCAACTAACACTAATTCTGTCTCCAATACAAACGCCACAATTTCTGCTAACATGGCGACTGTAAGCAATTTTCCTGCTGCTAATTTCATCCTCACGTTTTCTTACAAAATATTCGTGATGTGGGTCGCATGTGTGCCTGGCCGGATGATATATTGGTCAATGTAGCCAAACTGAAGTTGACAGGGGAAACCCGAATGTTCACAGAAACGGTGGACGAATTGCGTGACACGCACGAATTTGAAGTATTGGCCCGCGGATTGACTACGCGTTATTCCGATACCAGAGGTACCGCATATTACAGAGATCAATTATCAACCCTTAGGCAGAAGCCTAATGAGGATTTTGATGCCTTTGCAGATCGCATACGAGCAGTATCTTGTCGTACCTATAAGCTAGGTGAAAATGCCAATGAAAACATAATTTTGCGCTCAGAAGCCGAAGCTCGTGCAATTTATGCATTTGTTCGCGGTATTGATCCCCGCATCGAAGGAGAAGTCAAAGCAGCCTCCCCCACTTCTCTGTTTGAAGCTGTTCGTTTGGCAATGGTACGCGAAGAGGTATTGCGTTTTTGCGCTGCCGCACCGCGCCCATCGGACCCAGTACCGGTCCCAGCAAAAGAAGTATTTTGTCAGCGTTGTGGGAAGCCCAACCATACAGCAATGCGCTGTCGCGAGCCGTATTGCACTATTTTCCAGAAAGTAGGTCTGAGATGGTATGTAAACAGTAGAAAAAGTCCTGCATGAAGCAAGAGAATTAACTGACGGAAAACACCGTCGTTACTATACACTTATTGAAGTGAGCATGTTAGTTACAAGTAGACATAAGTATTGGCAACTGTTGGTAACTGGTAACAGAATTTATGACGTCACATGTTAATGGAAGTGATTGAAGTTATGTAATCATTTTGTCTTGTTATTTAATGTCTCCAGTAATGTTATCGTAGTAGTCGACAATTAAAAACACAAACTTTCCTTAATCATGGAATTAAGGGGAAAGTTGTCCTTGTCAACAGAACACTTAGAAAAAGAATCAGTTAATGTAGAATATATCAAAGGGATTCACATTTCACATGTTAATTTAGTGAATAGTGCACGAACACAGGTATTAAAGCTTTACCATAAAAACGTGATAGTAATTGTTGTTGTTGTTGTGGTCTTCAGTCCTGAGACTGGTTTGATGCAGCTCTCCATGCTACTCTATCCTGTGCAAGCTTTTTCATCTCCCAGTACCTACTGCAACCTACATCCTTCTGAATCTGCTTAGTGTATTCATCTCTTGGTCTCCCTCTACGATTTTTACCCTCCACGCTGCCCTCCAATACTAAATTGGTGGTCCCTTGATGCCTCAGAACATGTCCTACCAACCGATCCCTTCTTCTGGTCAAGTTGTGCACAAACTTCTCTTCTCCCCAATCCTATTCAATACTTCCTCATTAGTTATGTGATCTACCCATCTAATCTTCAGCATTCTTCTGTAGCACCACATTTCGAAAGCTTCTATTCTCTTCTTGTCCAAACTATTCATCGTCCATGTTTCACTTCCATACATGGCTACACTCCATCATGGACCTGGATAAACTAAAAGAACCAGAGGTTGTACAGAGATTCAGGGAGAGCATAAGGGAGCAATTGACAGGAATGGGGGAAATAAATACAGTAGAAGAAGAATGGGTAGCTCTGAGGGATGAAGTAGTGAATGCAGCAGAGGATCAAGTAGGTAAAAAGACGAGGGCTAGTAGAAATCCTTGGGTAACAGAAGAAATATTGAATTTAATTGATGAAAGGAGAAAATATAAAAATGCAGTAAGTGAAACAGGCAAAAAGGAATACAAACGTCTCAAAAATGAGATCGACAGGAAGTGCAAAATGGCTAAGCAGGGATGGCTAGAGGACAAATGTAAGGATGTAGAGGCCTATCTCACTAGGGGTAAGATAGATACCGCCTACAGGAAAATTAAAGAGACCTTTGGGGATAAGAGAACGTCTTGTATGAATATCAAGAGCTCAGATGGAAACTCAGTTCTAAGCAAAGAAGGGAAAGCAGAAAGGTGGAAGGAGTATATAGAGGGTCTATACAAGGGCGATGTTCTTGAGGACAATATTATGGAAATGGAAGAGGATGTAGATGAAGATGAAATGGGAGATATGATACTGCGTGAAGAGTTTGACAGAGCACTGAAAGACCTGAGTCGAAACAAGGCCCACGGAGTAGACAATATTCCATTGGAACTACTGACGGCCGTGGGAGAGCCAGTCCTGACAAAACTCTACCATCTGGTGAGCAAGATGTATGAAACAGGCGAAATACCCTCAGACTTCAAGAAGAATATAATAATTCCAATCCCAAAGAAAGCAGGTGTTGACAGATGTGAAAATTACCGAACTATCAGCTTAATAAGTCACAGCTGCAAAATACTAACACGAATTCTTTACAGACGAATGGAAAAACTAGTTGAAGCCAACCTCGGGGAAGATCAATTTGGATTCCGTAGAAACACTGGAACACGTGAGGCAATACTGACCTTACGACTTATCTTAGAAGAAAGATTAAGGAAAGGCAAACCTACGTTTCTAGCATTTGTAGACTTAGAGAAAGCTTTTGACAATGTTGACTGGAATACTCTCTTTCAAATTCTAAAGGTGGCAGGGGTAAAATACAGGGAGCGAACGGCTATTTACAATTTGTACAGAAACCAGATGGCAGTTATAAGAGTCGAGGGACATGAAAGGGAAGCAGTGGTTGGGAAGGGAGTAAAACAGGGTTGTAGCCTCTCCCCGATGTTGTTCAATCTGTATATTGAGCAAGCAGTAAAGGAAACAAAAGAAAAATACGGAGTAGGTGTTAAAATTCATGGAGAAGAAATAAAAACTTTGAAGTTCACCGATGACATTGTAATTCTGTCAGAGACAGCAAAGGACTTGGAAGAGCAGTTGAATGGAATGGACAGTGTCTTGAAAGGAGGATATAAGATGAACATCAACAAAAGCAAAACAAGGATAATTTAATGTAGTCTAATTAAGTCGGGTGATGCTGAGGGAACTAGATTAGGAAATGAGGCACTTAAAGTAGTAAAGGAGTTTTGCTATTTGGGGAGCAAAATAACTGATGACGGGACCTGTAATACGCCTTCGTAACTGCCAGTAGATCATAGACTACATGCTGCAGTCTACCTGTCCTTTGAAATACGCCCTAATACATGTATGTTTTGCTAAATGATCACACAACGATAATAACAGGGTTAAATACGTCGAAGTTAAACAACCAATATGTTACTCTAAAGTAAAAGGAGTCTTCCTCAAGTGCTGTTTTATTGTTTTCATGATGCGATGTTGAGCAGACAACAAGGTAAGTTTTTTAGTACCACGTATTTCTGTTTATCAAATGCAACGGAAGGAGTCGCGTAAATACCGCCACTGTTGTCTACAGCTGTTCACATGCGCCGGGACCCGCCCCTCCCTGTCAGCTGGCGATGCGGTCCCCTTCTCTTCCCTTTCCTTCCCTCCCCACCCAACAGCCTGCAGAGAGAGAGAGAGCGACCATTGCAGTTCCCCCTTCTCCACCCACCGCCTCTGTCTTCGGTGTGTGCAGCATCTGCACCTCTCCCCTCGCCCCTCCTCTTCACCTACAATTTGCCCTGCAGGCCACGTGCCTCACCCACGCTACACATTTGTACATTCGTACGTTGCAGTTTAAACAGCAAACCTAAAGGGACGGTTACAGAAATAAAATCACCAGCTTAATATTGCCCTACAGATTTTATTAGTCTTATCTAAAGACGGGAATCTATCTGTGTTGTCAATCTGTGTTTTCAGTAAGGAACAAAATCGTGAGAGAGAACTTTTTCCTGGTACGCATTGTCTAGACCATCAGGATTAGTAAACGTTGGAATTTCAGATCGATCTCCGGCTATGTTGTATTACCACCACAGTTAATAAACGGATCTATATGGCGTCAAGGAAGCCGGCCCTTGTCGTAATATGTGTCCAGTAAACGACCGCTGTGTGGGAAACGCGTTAGCCAAGGAGTTGGGTTTGGAATGCCATCGCAAAATACAGGTTATCTGGAAGCCTAACACCTGCCAGTTACCTAAATTTTAGAAGAACAGAGTGTTTAAATAAAATAATTGGAACCCGATAGTTTCGTGACCTCTAGCGATTTAAGTTATTAGAGTCCCTTAGAAAAGAACATCATCCATGCATAACTGTCGTGAAGAACATAAGATAACTCTGGAAGGAAATTTTGTGACTGTACCGAGAGATTAACTCCACGCCTAGCAAGAGGATGGACCCAGCGTGTACGCCAGTTATGCCGCCGAGCCAGTGAAACCGGACGCAGCCGTACTGTCAGCTGTGCTGTCAGCAACTTACAATCTCACGAGCGCGACGCGTGTCGCGCCTTAGCACCTCAAGCTGCACTGAATCTCAACACAGAAATTCTTAACCATTATATAACGAACCCTTTGAATATCTTTGCGCACATTTTCAATAGTAAGGAACTTACTTTGCTCCCTACACACTCTTTATATGACAAATGAACTTTAATTTTATTAAAAACCAAAGCACCGACAGGTAAGTCATATCGACGTCTTCGAGATGCAACCAGCTTCGTCGAGCCGCCACTATTGATTATATGGAAGCAGGTAAGTGAGAGAATGAACAAAAATGGAACATCAAATACACACCGGAACGATTGGTTGGGTGACTGATGATCACAAATATTTGCAAAAACAAATCAACACAGGAAACGTTTTATCACACGTTTAATAATTATTGGTCTGTCCATTGAAGGAGACATAAAATCATTTTTCATCAGAATCTTCTTAAAGGAAGTATTAACGTGACATTACACTATTCTACAGCATTACACACAACATTGCCATTACCTAATGACAGCTTTCTTGTGGGTAGAAGTACCAAAGATCGGTTGGAATGAAAACACAAACGAGAGCTTAAAGGAATACCAGGGGATGCTTACACTCATTTTGCTACAAAATGTAACTGGGGGATAAAGAAGTTTTGTATAAAGGAAATTATATTTTAAACTTTTGCTCTTGTTGCGGTTTTGCCACCGCTTATATCACTATGACGAGTTGCCAATTACTTATGTCAAATTGCTTGTGTCTAATTGATTACGTCCAATTATTTATGTCTAATTACTTGTGTCCATTTACTTAGGTCCATGTATTATCTTATTATTGTTCATTTTCACTGTTTTATTACTACCTATTTAGAGAATTTTGCTAAAGTTTTGCCAGCACCAGTAATTTGGTATTTGTATGAACCTAGTGTTTCCATGTGTTACTGTGTTACTATATTGATGAGGATAATCATTTTGTAGGGTTTCAAGTATGCTAGAGTAAGTTTCCGAGTACTGCCAATTATTTGTTTAATAATAATGATGTCTTAGGTGATAAATTGTTTTGGAAGAGTAATTTAGGATGTAACCATGCTTTATTTTGATTTGTATTTGAATGTTTATCTGGAGGGACATACCAGATGCCTACCCCCGTGATAGATAACGTAAACAGAGTGAATCACACCCACAGAACGAGCAAGCTTTGGCCATATACCTAGTCTGTTGGATGAACAAGAGAACCACACCCGCAAGGGCACGTACCTTACGTGACGCGACTGGCACCCGCGCGGTCCCTTAGCTGTCTGTGTCGTTTCTTCACTTTTCCGTTTCGCGACATAGTCCATCCTACCCACTTTCATCTTCCCTCTCTCAACACAACACATAAAGAGTCATGCACCATCCGCAAGGGCACGTACCTTAAGTGACGCGGCTGGCACCCGCACGGTCCCTCAGCTGTCTGTGTCGTTTCTTCCCTTTTCCGTTTCGCGAGATTGTCCGTTCTAACCACTTTCATCTTTCAACTATCAACAGAACAACCCTTGAAGAGTCATGCACCACCCGCAGGGGCACGTACGTTACGTGACGCGACTGGCAATCGCGCCGAAGCCCTAGCCGTCTGTGCCGTTTCTTCACTTTTCAATTTCGCGGCATAGTCCATTCTTTAATCTTTCATGTCGAAGAAGAGTTCATGAGAACTGTGTTCCGTGCACTCTGACGACAGCTGATCAGGCAAACAGCTAAACCGCCAGTAAGAGGAAATCTCTGTTCAAAACCTTGAGCCTTCTTTGACACTGCTTTGCCGTTGTATTTTCCGAAGGAATACCGACTATTGAAGTAGTAGCATTTCACTGTATGACGTGTCCCAGGACACTGCGAGATAACCAATGATAAACGGAGTTTTAAGCAACCAGCAGGGCCCAAGGAGGCCAGCACCATGGTGTTATAGAGACGGCGAGTTTAGTCGCAAAATGTTGAGAGGATGAAGACGGCGAATTTGGTCGCAAAGTAAAGTTAGTCGCAAGATGTTGAGAGGAGAAAGACGGCGAATTTGGTCGCAAAGTAAAGTTAGTCGCAAGATGTTGAGAGGATAAAGACGGTGAATTTTGTCGCGCAGTAAAGTTTTGTTTCAAGTGAGAGAAGTCGTGTTTTAGAAAGAAGTAAGTAGCAGCTATCTTGGAGTCGCAGAATTGTCATTTACACAGTTAAGTAGGCGATAACGTCGTGTCAACGATGCGCCGTGCACTATACCTTCATAAAGGGAAAGTCCTTCAGAAATTACGCTCAACTTAGTCTTTTCTAATTCAATTCCTTACACTTTCCGTTTCCACTGTGGAAATCTCTAGATTCTTGTCGAGTTTTGTTTTTCTCCTCTTGTTAACAACAGCGTTGACTTCCAACGACACAATCTGCGCCCCACCTGCACCACACTGGTGTCACTTTTCTTTGTCACTCTCAGTTAATGGTGTTCAGCAAATATATTGAGTGACGAGAAAATTCTTCTCAAAATGTGAATGTTATTACACGTAGAGGGTCAGCCCAAAGAGGCACTTAACTTTCTTTATTTACTGATATGAAATATGCAGTAAATTTAATATGATATTTGTGTACTTCATTTTTATAATTTCATGTTTTTATAACAATTATGTTTGGGTTAAAATGGATTTCATAGGAACTTGGTTACGAACCAACTTACTAATGCATTATGTAATTTTAAACAGAACCCACTGTAGCAGCTCATCTAGCTATATGTCACGCGTAATCCCACTTCTATTTTGTTGCATTTGACAGTATACATTTGACAGTCGTAGACCCCTCAGCTGCCGCGTGCAGCCCTGACGCCGCGCTGGCCTTGGAAGTTATCTGCCGCGCGCCTTTCTGACTTAGCGCGAGATTCGGCCTTGCTGTCAGCTGCCACTCTGACGTAGTCTCCGAGCAGATCTTCCGCAAACGGTTCCTGTTGGAACACCACTTATAACCTTTTATGCCTCTACGGCTTACTCACTTAGTATTCGCGCCACTTATGTTTTTTATACCTGGGAGCTTTTTCGTGATTCCCTGCTTTATCTAAGAAATCAAATAATCACCTCCTATTGTCAATTGATGACTTGCTAAAAAAGGACAAATTTCTTACGTTCGCCTGTTGGTGCACTTAAATGAATGGCAAACAGCCACAAACTAAACCAAAGAAAAGAGAAGACAAGAACCTTTCAGGCATGTGCCCTCCCTTAGTTTTAAGAGTGAAACTGAGATGTCAGCTAATGTGGAAAAACTAGTGTACTGTAGTGAAGTGTTCCCTTAGTGACAACTCCCCTTTTTAAAGTGTTTGAAACATGTGGACCTCCCCTCATACCCCCCTGCGCTGAGTTCCAGTGCACGGACCTGGCCACGGCCACGCCTCCTTCCCGCCGGCAGCCTGCGCGCTGCCCGCTGACGACAACACACCACGCCGCCTCACGCCAGGAGCCCCCGCAGTGACTCACAAGTGGTGATATCTTTACATTTTCAACTTATTCTAACAAAAGAAAGAAAAATGACATCTTTACTTCAACTTAGCAACAAGAACACTTGACATGTCGACCTAACACACACTGTCATGTTTTGTTCTAATTTTATTTTGATATTTTATGATGTTTTGATGTTTTATGATGTTTTGATGTTTTATGGTGATTCTTGTATGCACACAATATTGTTGACAAGTGTAAGTCCCTTTGCGACCCCTAGGAGGTCTTTAGAGTCTCTATATCCTCCCGTAGGTTAAGACCCCTGCCGTCTTCCGTGAGGGCCATTCTTAATCAAGTACTGTTTACTTTGTTTTCCAAGCTCTATTTGTTTACATTTAAATGCTAATTGCATTGTGCGAATTCACATACGTTCTCCGCTCCCTCGGAAGGGGGAGGAATGTAAAGGATGAGCCAGACAATAAGGGATTTTACTTTATTATATGAGCCTCCAACCGGTAACTTCATTTTTCCATCGCGGCCAAGCCACGGCCGGCAGCGTTAGCTGCCTGTAAATTCTTTCGTCCCACGGTTTAGTAACAGGAAGTCAGCACCGATGAAGGGCACCTTGTTCACGCGCCTCTCTCATATGCTGACGAGGTAACGCCGCCCCAGGCATCGCTTAGCAGGCAACGCTCTGGAAAGTTCCATGCCACCTGCACGGTTTGCTCGGTCCTGATCAATCAGGGCGGAGGGAGCCGCGTGGTGCGTCGAACATATCCCGCCGCCCGTCGCCGGGCTCACGCTCTTGCATTCTTGCTCACCCGCGAGTCGGATGCGCGCCCTGTAGCACTGAACATCTCCCGCTTCTCCCGGTGCTGCGGCACTGTGTACTTAGTTTTGGCAGACAACAACTTTCGGTAGCTTCGCGAACAATGTTGGCTAAATTGTAAGCTCTGGCTCACCCTCACCTCCCTAGGCCTTTGTAGCCCCTTTTCATCATGCTTTAGCCAATAAATGGCCTTTCTCTAAAAATTATCCTATTATTCCACAACGCCCACCACCTGCCCATACCCGCCATCCTGTACAATGTGATTATCTCTGCCAGTGGGCGGATAAAATCACCCTTACGGCGAGAATGTGCCATTGCAACTGGCAGGTATCAGCAAACAGAAAAATATTGCCAACATCATTATTCTTCGGAAAAAAAGCTGCATTTTATGCCCGCCGTATCACACATTTTGAAGAACTCCAGAAATCATCTTACAAATTAAGATCAGATGTTACATCCAGATGATATCCTACAGGTTAATAAACTCCCAGTTCCAGTCGTTTCGATTCAACACGTCCGCAAGTTGTATTATACTGACATGAAGAACCACTAAACAATATAGGGACCCGAGGAAAAAATTATTTGAGTATGGCATTACTAGAAAACGAAATTTGGTCTATCTTACGCATCCCTGAAACAGTGTTTCGGTGGAGCTGAAATACGCAGTTAGGCAGAAAGCATTTGAGGATTCTGCTACGACCACAGCTAATTTTATAGATACCATTGTTCGTTGGTTCGGGTTAGTGACGCCAAGAAATAGAGAAACTGCTATGTGCAATTCAGTAAAGGATAAACACGATGATGCTGTGCAGTTCTTGGGACGTGATTGTTTCATTAGAAAATATTAAAATAGGCGAAACAGATGCTTGGAAACCAGTCCAGTCGGCAGTCATTCTCGCAACTACCACGGCAATTAATGTTGAAAATTATCTTTTAAATGAGGACGGTTTCCTGTGCTGATTGTCACAAGATGCACTTGGGAATCTCTTCAGCATACTTCATAGAACCAATTCTGTCCCTGACGCTGTGTCATTGAAAAGCCTCGTGCGTCTTCCAGATATTCACAATATTTCCGCTTGAGTCAGTATGGGAATTACGAGAAAGTAGATGCTCAATTTCTAGCAGATTACCTGGAACATAGGTGTATTTCTGATGAAACGGATTCGGCAGACGTTGCTGCTACACATGAAACAACAGACACCTGTCAAGTAGAAGACATACTGCTCGAGGAAGGGGGAGTCTATGATCTGCTTGGGAGAACTGTACAACAAGTTAAAAGGAGGTACGTCATTTACGGGCAATGTGAGGGACCACATTACGCAAGAGGATCACAGTGTGAAGAAATTCGTAGATTAATCGACGTTCAAAACTATTCCCGCAGTGAAAGTTCAGTTTTCAGTGTGTTGAATGTGGCAGAAAACATTTTTCGTCAATGAAAAACACCTTCTTGGATCTCAGTTGTCAGAAAAAGAGTTAGAGACCGACACTGTCGCAGCAACAAAGAACTTGGGTCACAATATACTATCCTGTCACTCCGTAGACAAAATACTTCACGTATTCATTACAACAAGGATATGCATTGAAAAGATAAGAATATTTATAAATTAAAATTAAACTAGTATACTATAAACGATGAATGCCTCTGATAGGCTCGATAATGCTGGTCGCTGACTGTGCGCGACCACAGAGCCAAAGATACTGTACTGCTAGTGTAGGAGTAAGAGAGCGCTTGGCGCACAGTTGTAGGTAGCTGTTTATGAGGGAAAGACGATGGGGTCGGCAGTTTTTGGCGTGTGCTGTCTGAAGCCACAAAGAGTAGGATTGATTCAGGTATGTCAGTATTGTTGAACATGAAAGCAGATGTCTTCACGTAACCAAGCTAAACATGGTAAGTAATTATGATTTCTGTTTTTTCCAGAGCGTTAGTAGAGATGAGTTGGCTGATAATTTGTAACTGTTGGGTAACCCTACAATGTACGTAAACGGTTTTGACAAAAGGGCTTGTTGGATGTATAATTTTTTGTAATGCTTTTAACATTTGTTAACACAGCTATGTGTAACTTGATGATTTGCATTTATGTTGGATTAATGAAGTTAGATATACTTACTGTTTAATAAACCTCATTGTTTCTGAATCAATTGTGACTGATGTAACAAATTTTGAGATGTTTTTGATAAGACAAATTTAACTTGCAATATAAATTTGCTAAAAATCTGTATGTAAGTAATTCACAATAATCAGTACCGCCTCCCACTCCAGATTATATAATTTTTGAAGAAGTTGGATTTTCTTGAGTTTTCTCTTTTATTAGCCAGATGAATTTCATGTGCATTCGAAGTATTATGGCCAGTCGGTAGTCATTCTCGCAACCACCACGACAATTAATGTTGAAAATTATCTTTTAAATGAGGGTGGTTTCCAGTGCTGATTGTCACAAGATGCACTTGGAAATCTCTCTTGCACACTGCTGAGCCTGTAGCTGGCATTTACACTTTTTTATGAGAGACCAGAATATATCGCGTTCCACCGTTGCTGCTCTAGAGGTAAGATAATTTCATTTATTTGTTACGTGCACAGGGACCAAAGTTATCAGTTTTCAACATGGCCAGATGATTCAGTGCCTAAGCGGCTGAATGTATTTTGCAGTGACTGTATTTCGTTATTGGTATTGGGAGTTGCGTTGCTCAATCGATTCGTGGAATGTTTTGCTAACATTAACACAGCGTAAGCACGCCACTTGCAGTTACAACACGCAACGCGTCAATTCGAGTTCTGTATCCATTCCACGGATCAGACTTTATTCAAAGTAATGGTAATCTTTCTCTTTCTTTTTATTAAAGAACGTTACAACATACTTTAGAAGAAGTATAATCGACTTGTTCAGATGACAATAAAATCGCAAAATGAGATTGTAAGTAACTGTAAACATGATGATACGAGCCAGATTTTATTAGATTGTTGGCAAACAAAATACTTAAAAGCTAACGTAACTGTTATCTGAAACTTTCATTCTGATATTGCAGTAACGCATCTGTCACAGACTTATGGTTCAACAAGTATTATACAATTGCACTTAACTTCAAAATAATGTTAAACGCTTGTTATAGAAATGTTTGATGGTGTTTAAGGAAAGTATTAAATATTCTTTTACTCAAAAATGTATTACGGTTTCTTTCCTACTAACACAAAAAGTGAAAGCCTTTGCATAAGAAGGGGTTCTGATAGAAGGATTACGAATTCCATCCTGTTGGCTGCTTCTGTCTGTAGTCGTGGCGTTTAATGATAAAAAACTGGACTGCAGTGCATATTTTAGTCACTACACTATCATTTGCACCTTTATTAACGTAGAAAAGTGATTATAAACTCGTTGTAACGCCACGGGCCTTTGCTGCACCATGAGAGCGCACCACCGCTTGGCCCAAAAATGGCGGCCGCCGCTGAGTTGGCACTACTTCCCTCATACAGGGCTTTATGACAGGTCCAACTCTCCTGACATCTGTTGGTGAATTCCGAATTAAATCAGTTGGTGTAGAAGCCTGTTAATGTTTTTTGACTGTGATAACAGTAATTTCACATATCATGTTCTTCACATGCATTACCTTACTAAGCGGCAGTAAAGTAAAGAGAAACGTGTACAGCTGAAGAGTAACCAAGAAATTATGTTTGTTCAAGGGCACGAGTCTCTAATTCCATCAAACTGGAGTCCCAGAACACACTTTGAAAATTTACCAGAATAGTTATCAATCCAAGGAAGCATTTAATAGATCGAGAAGGATGTATTCAACAGACAAGTTGTTCAACTGGTATATTTTGATGTAGAGGTCCTTTATGGTTCTCTTTAGGGATATATCAACAGTGTGGTGTGAATTGCCTGGTGTTGCTAAGATGAGTTACGACAACATCACGCGGAAAAATATTCCCGACGTGCTCCACTGGTGGTTGTCTCTGAGAAAGGACCTACCATATTATGTCGGTAATATCAGATTACTTGAACACGTCGAAAATTTATTTCTGTACTCCTTCAATGAATTGTAACTTCTGCGACAAATTTCATTATTCGTTCACACAACCTACACCATGATAATGTTACAAACGTGCAGGGATGATGAAGTCGGTTCAATGCGTCAATTTGAGGTCGGGGACGCTGATCCGGAAACGGCTGAGTCGAAAGTTATTAGGGAAAATCGTTCTAATACCTCTGGCTGTGGACCTCTTCTACTGTCCCTTTGCTCCCCATATTTTGGAAGGAGGTTGTACAGGTCATGAGAATGTAAAGATTTCCAGTAAATATGGGCTTTAATGAGCATACTTAAGAGCTACGACCACTAGTTGCTACTATGAATTACATCTCTTCTGCTGCATAGGTGATCACAGCTCTTAGTCTATGAATTTCGTAGCTCATGTTTACAAGACCAATCTTTTATTGTTTAGGTTCAGACTATCTCCTCCGAATATATGGAAAGCCAAGAGATTGCAGCAGAAGAGGTCCACTATGAGAACTACCAGAAATATTTTCGCTTTTAAGTTTCTTTTGTAAAGTTTCCCACCTGGGTTCCTTACCACAGACTGGTATTTTTATCCTTCTCCCTCATTCCTTGAAGTTTGTAGCATCATCACAGAAGTACCCCGTACTAGCATCTCATATGCAAAACTAATGAGGTATGAGGTATAAATAACGTTCTTTGACATTAGCATATTCTTAGTGTATTACCTACAGCTTCCTGAAACCAGTCAAATAGGTTTTAAAATGTTCATTATACGGACTTCAGATAATACAGTACTTCGAAAAGAACGTAATTGGAAAAATACGTGCTATGAGTATAAACTTTATCACTTTGTAGTGTTAGTTGTCATAATTCGAAAGCAATGGTCAAAATAACGCCACAGTTTAATGTGTTGCTGTCCTAGAATTCATTTCGCACCTGTAACCGAGCGGCTAGTGCGGCTGACTGCTATGCGGGGGGGTTTGAATGTTTATTTGGTAGGAATCTCTGCATCATGAGGCCAACTGAGGAGCTACTCGATCGATTAGTAGCGTCTCCTAGGTCAGGATGCCCGACAACGACCGGGACAGCGGTGCGCAGACCATATACCCCTTTTGACCACCAATGACGCTTTCGCAGAGGACTACGACGACGACGGGCCAGAACACGGAACTTTACTTTACCTCGAATTTTTCGCTAAGCACTCTGCTTTATATTATGGCGATTGTGGCGGTTTCTGTCATAGCATTACTTCTCCCAATAAAACGTTGGCCTCACTCTCTACACTGTTTCCAAAGAACTCTAGGATGAAACGTGCATCCCAAGCTGTTTGTGGCTGTAGCTTTGTAAGTCATTTTCGGGTCGTTTGATGCTGTGTTCCACTTTTCGTTAATTTGTTCAGCCCTAAGTAACTTATGTACCTAATATCTTCAATGAACAGTTTTGCATAATCCACTCTTTGTCAGCTCCTGTTTTTCTCCTTGTCAACAATCTCTAGGTTAACTGCCGCTAGATGCGGCAGCAGACGTTCTAACATACATGTTCTTTCCACTATTAAAGTCTTCCGCATTTTCACGCCTACTCGTTTTTGGACTTATTTTTTCGTACCCTTAGCATTCACGTATTTTTCTCTTCAACAGCAACGTATTTATAAAAACACTCCTTGACCAAAAAGTGAAACATCTACAAGATGAAGAGGAACCGAAATGAAACTTTCCGGCTTGAGACTTTATGTGATGGCATCGCTGTCATTAAAAAAATTGCGTCATGTTTGCAAGTAACCTGGCATGACCCACATATCAGTATGACATTTCATGCTCCTCTCCTCCACATGCACAAGTGTTTCACTTCTTGGTCACGGAGTGTTTTTATAAATACACTGCTGTTGAAGAGAATCAAAAATAAGTCTATGGCCATTCGGTCGCATATATGTACTACAGCGGACAGATACGAGTATCTTGCCTTCCCCGGGAATTCCTCAAAATAATGAGTTTGTACATGCTCGTGCGGTGTGTGATCGAAGATCGTCGTGTTGCAAAATAGCACTTAGGTACTGTCGCATGAGATATTACACATGAGGACGCAGGGTGCCCTTGATGTTCCGTTGCACCTTCAGATTTCCCTTAAGCACTAGCAACCGTCATATCCAACGGTTGACCACACTACGATGACACCGGAAGAATAGGACAGTTTCCGATATTGCTGCCATGCTCGCCGACGAAGGTCATCAGAGGTTGCGACTCACCGCTGAACGCAATGCGATGCAGTTCATCAGCAGTCCATGTTTCCCCATCGCGGCACCACTCTAAACGCAGCAGTCTGTGTTGCAGTGTTAACGACAGTCTAGGTACGGGACGATGTCCCCTAGTCAGGCTGCTGCTGGTCTCCACCCAATGTTACGGGATGGCACAGAATGTTGCAGGGAACCATTACTTGTTCTCAGAGGGCAGCAGTAGGTATGAAGTGATTACATGTGACCTCTGCACAGTACGGTGATCCTCTGTTCTGATGATTGGAGGTGGTCGACTAGAACCTTGACGACGAGTACGCCTGCCCTCACACTCCCATGCAGTCCAACACAGGGATCTGGAGACTGGCTGTAGTAGTCGAGCGGCTCTAGGCGCTTCAGTTCGGAACAGAACGCCTGGTATAGTCGCAGGTTCGAATCCTGCCTCGGGCATGGACTGTGTGATGTCCTCAGGTTAGTTAGGCTTAAGTAGTTCTACGTTCTAGGGGACTGATGACCCATGTTAAGTCACATAGTGTTCAGAGCCATTTGAACCATTTTTTAGGAATCTGGACATTGCACGATTCAACCAGCTGGTTAGAGGAAACCAACAATGAATCGCTTATAAAACCGTTATACACGAATAGCGTCAGCTCCATGTTCCCATGTTCCTTACGTGTTCACTCAACATCTGTCTCATGCCACACCGCTTACAAGCGAGTACCTTCGTAGGCCTAGTAACAACAAGCATGAAGAAAAGAAAACCTTTGTACTCTGATGGCCGTCCTTCCTGTCGCCGAGGATTACAACTCGAATGACTTGCATGCCCGCCGATGCTTTGCAAGAGAACGGTTTCACTGGCACCCGACCTTGTGCTTCACTCTTCTGTCACTAAGTGTAGTTTCATTTTCTTCTTCATGGGATTTCCGATGGTCCATTTTGCACTTTCATTGCTGTAGTCCAGACGTCTACTTCCAGGCTGTTTATCTGCGTATCAACATCTGATTCTTTTACTGAACAACGCTTTAATCGCCTCTGCAAGTCTACTTCTGATAATTTCTTTCTTTCGGCCACCTTGTGTTACATTGTTTCCTAGATGGAAGAATTTCTTCACTTCTCCCATTACTCTGTCAATAACAATTTTGATCCTCAGCAAGCTGTCCTGTTTTCTGCTGCTCTCCGTCACCGTCATCTTTCCACTTTTTATTCTTAATCCATATCTGTACTACGATATTAATTCATTTCAAAAAGTCCTCTGAACCTTTCTTCCTTCCATCCAGGAGTATGTTGTCTGAGAACCTTCGCATTTGTGGCTGTTTCCCTATTAGCTTTAGACTTCTTTTACTTTGTTTATTTCTTCGTCGCACAAGCTAAATAACAGTGATGATAATCTGAAATCCTACTTGTTAATCTTAACAAGAACTTGTCTTCCTCGCACTTCCGCTTTCATCTTTCTTACTTGAATTTTGTAGATGTTCTAGGTTATTCGTTTGTTCTCCCAACCTAATCTTTTAAAACCTGTAAACAACGCCTTGCACCGTAGAAAGCTTTGTGTATGGTTGGAGATGCAAGGAAGGTATTCCGAACAGCCGCCTTGTATTAAGTGCAACAGCAGCATTTCAGCTCTTGTACCTTTCTCCTTTCTGAAAATAATCAGACCCCTTTCCAGTAGGTCTTGAATGTTTCTAACTGTTGTTCTACATATAATCTGGTCAACAATTTACAAACTTAAGCTGTTAAACTAATCATATGATACGTTTTGAATTTACTTTCTCGTTCCTTATCTCGTATTTTGTTGATAGTCACTTTCTGAAAATCTGATGTAAGTCAATTATCGCATAGAATCTCTTTAACCAGTTCAAATATCGCTCTAATTCCTACATTTCGCAATGATCTGAATAATTCTAACCACAAGTAATACGCGTGTACTACATTACCGGAAGGCATTTACGAGTACTATTTGGAAAGTAAAGTTCGATGGGGTGCAAAATGGAAACCACAGCGAAAATCGGGTGAGGCTTTGCGCTGATGTACTGGGGATGGTCTCTTTTCAGTTCTGAGTGCACAGCGAGCATTTAACGATGCTCAGAACATTAGCGCCTCCCGCCAAGTAAGAGGGTCTGGTGTGAGATTTCGCCTAATGTCATGTAGCCCACATAACATAAATGTCATACCTTTCTTCTGCATGATAATTCTCGGCCGCACTCGGATGGGGCAATGAAGATGCTCCTGCAGCGTTCTCGATGGCAAGTGTTTGATCGCCCTCAATTGAACCCGTGATTGACTCACCCATCTCTGCTCACATGAACCGCTAGCTATGAAGACAACGTTCTGGCACAGACAACGAGCTGTAGACCAGCGTAGGCACTTTTCGGGAAGCACAGGCGGCTTGCTTCTATGGCGCGGGAATTGGAAAGTTGGTACAACCATACTACAAACGTCTAAATCGGAGCGAAGACTATGTACAGAAGATGCTGGAAGGTGTAGCTAACTGCTGCAGATAAAACACTTTTTCGTTTTCACAGTGGTTTCTATTTTGCGACCGATCGGGCCTTACTTTCCGAATAGGCCTCGTAGAGTGCTGTCGAACTCTTGACATTGTATAACCTCAAGCGCCTAAGATCCGACTGCCCTTCACGCAGCCCTGCATTGACAGAGGCCGCCTCTTCGCTTACTTGCCACACGTCCTCAGTCGAGCACCGTTAAACTGCCCGACGAACATGCAAAGAGACCAGACTGTTTTCCTCAAAGTCTCCAGTGATCGTCATACACCCTGGCGGCTACATGTGCCGCTACCAGTGGCACTAAACCTGTGCTGCTAGTCACATACCTCTAAGAGCTGACCCCTGTATCCTCGCGCGACCCGGATATAAAGATCGTAGCCAGATCGACGAACGCATTCGCACACCGGAACGTCTCAGTGGACAGTAGTCGATTGGTTCTTTACAACAGAGCAACTCACTGGGAGTCACGCCGTGGCCACCGAGCCGCAATTCCTCAATACTTAGCTCCCGAGTGGATCACCCGCATACGTAATACAAGGAGAACATGCGCAGCCACGTCCAAGGCACTATCCTTAATGAGTGCCTCATTCGCTGCACATCGCTGGACGTCACCGCCGACTTCGACTCCAAGCTCCCAATCTCGCAGCACATCAATTACAACAAATACAAGGCCATTCAGCTAGACTGTGACGGACACTACGTTGAGACCAGAAACATACCCGAGCTTCTGTTTCGTTATTAGCATCGAGTCCAGGGATTATTCATGCGTTTATTAGTAGACTATATAAACTTACATTGTTCAGACTGCCTTGGTTTTCATATCGCTTAACGTGCACGTTCGCCATGTGGGAAACTTCAGAACCTATTTATTCTTTCATCACTCTTTCGGCAGTGTCTCTCCAGCATGCTGGCCTTAGATGTGCGCCATCCACTTGTCTATCCATTGCTGTAGATTTAAAAGAGGCTTTCGTCGGCACCTTGAGGCTTAGGACCGTTGTTTATTGCGCACAGTTAATAATACAAAATAAGAGCTTATCAATACGACTGTATCACTCGGATGAGATGTTAAACACTTTCTCGATTGAAACGTGATTTCAGACTTCGAGACTCACACAGACGCCGCACCAAAACTGGTTAGATCGAAAAATGATTTGAAGTTTAAAGACGTAAGGTACGTTAATCAATAGTGCAACCAGAATACGATTCTGTGCACGGTTTTAATAGAACACCTGCAACACCGTGGACAAAAGAGGTGTGTAATGCACATGTGAGGCCAATTTATGTGTGCTGTGTCAGCTCGGTTTTTCTTTTAGTAACTGCCAGACTCGTTCGCATGAGTTCGCTGAAGTGGCTTACAGTGCGCTATTCATCTAGCGTGCGTGATTGTGGTGTCACGATCGGGGAAGTGAGGCATTATCACAGGGAATAGTGGGCTGGGGTCGGTGGTGCTAGGGTGTCAATGTCCTCCTCTCTCGGTGTCAAGGGGATCAAGTGGCGAGGTATACAAACTTTGGGTAGTGGGAACTTCGTGTCTGTAGAATACCTTTCTGGAGTGAGGCACTTTCTTAGTGCAGAGCTCATTGAATTCTTCCTGGATTGATTAATGTGCTGTGTGGTAATCTCCTTGCGGATGGGAGGTGATGTGGCAGTGGTATTAAGACCCTACCGTTGCATGTTTGCCTAGTATGAATTTTAGCTCGGAGAAACCCACTTCTTGTCTGAAACCGTAGATTAAACTTTTGCAAGTATGCTTGGTTTTTCCGGCCGTATAAGGGTCTCTTAGTCACGTCTGTATCGACCTCGGTACCTTTGAAAATCGGAGCCGAGTTGAGTTGCAAATTTCTCGCTGTTCTACATCTACATCTACATCCATACTCCGCAAGCCACCTGACTGTGTGTGGTGGAGGGTACCTTGAGTACCTCTATCGGTTCTCCCTTCTATTCTGGTCTCGTATTGTTCGTGGAATGAAGCATTGTCGGTATGACTCTGTGTGGGCTCTAATCTCTCTGATTTTATCCTCATGGTCTCTTCGCGAGATATACGTAGGAGGGAGCAATATACTGCTTGACTCTTCGGTGAAGGTATGTTCTCGAAACTTCAACAAAAGCCCGTACCGAGCTACTGAGCGTCCCTCCTGCAGAGTCTTCCACTGGAGTTTATCTATCATCTCCGTAACGCTTTCGCGATTACTAAATGATCCTGTAACAAAGCCCGATGCTCTCCGTCGGATCTTCTCTATCTCTTCTATCAACCCTATCTGATAAGGATCCCACACTGCTGAGCAGTATTCAAGCAGTAGGCGAACAAGCGTACTGTAACCTACTACTTTTGTTTTCGGATTGCATTTCCTTAGAATTATTCCAATTAATCTCAGTCTGGCATCTGCTTTACCAACGATCAACTTTATATGATCATTCCATTTTAAATCACTCCTGATGCGTACTCCCAGATAATTTATGGCATTAACTCCTTCCAGTTGCTGACCTGCTATATTGTGGCTACAGGATAAGGGATCTTTCTTCCTATGTATTCGCAGCACATTACACTTGTCTACATTGAGATTCAATTGCCATTCCCTGCACCATGCGTCAATTCGCTGCAGATCCTCCTGCATTTCAGTACAATTTTCCATTGTTACAACCTCTCGATATACCACAGCATCATCCGCAAAAAGCGTCAGTGAACTTCCGATGTCATCCAGAAGGTCATTTATGTATATTGTGAATAGCAACGGTCCTACGACACTCCCCTGCGGCACACCTGAAATCACTCTTACTTCGGAAGACTTCTCTCCATTGAGAATGATATGCTGCGGTCTGTTATCTAGGAACTCTTCAATCCAATCACACAATTGGTCTGATAGTCCATATGCTCTTACTTTCTTCATTAAACGACTGTGGGGAACTGTGTCGAACGCCTTGCGGAAGTCAAGAAGCACGGCATCTGCCTGGGAACCCGTGTCTATGGCCTTCTGAGTCTCGTGGATGAATAGCGCGAGCTGGGTTTCACACAACCGTCTTCTCCGAAACCCATGCTGATTCCTACGGAGTAGATTTCTAGTCTCCAGAAAAGTCATTATACTCGAACATAATACGTGTTCCAAAACTCTACAACTGATCGACGTTAGAGATATAGGTCTATAGTTCTGCACATCTGTTCGACGTCCCTTCTTGAAAACGGGGATGACCTGTGCCCTTTTCCAATCCTTTGGAATGCTACTCTCTTTTACGTTGCTGTTTACGTTTCTTAGTCCGTACTAGACAGTACACCTGGAATAATTTTTCTATTCTACCGTTTTTTTTTTTTTTTTTTTTTTTTTTTTTAACATACAACAGTGTGTGTGTGTACTAAGCTTTATCCATCTCGCTGAGTTGTGTAACTGCGGCAATGTTCAGTTTGAAGTGAGAGCCCGGACTTTGACGTGCAGTAGTCTTTTGCAGCCTCACGGACAGTGCGGTATGCTGCCTTACGAGATTCTTGGACCACAGTGCCTTTGCAGCAGTGCCTCTACCAGCGACGCCGGCACGCACCATCTTCGCCGAGGAGCTCGCCGCTCGCTATACGACGTAATTGTAAACTATTAACTGCTTCATGTAACTGCTATTTTTCTCATTCTAAGGACGTAAGCGACTAGTTATTCTATGCAAGTCTCGTGCTCCTTGTTTTAACCGTGTAATATGTTTTTAAACGGTGGGAAGCCTAGGATGGAACATGACAATAGGAGGAAAACGACAGTTGTTACCATATAGCGGAGGTGCAGAATCGCAGATAGGAACAACAAAAAGACAGTCAGAAAGTAAGCTTTCTGTCAAAAAGATCTTCGTCAGAAATAGACAACACACACACACACACACACACACACACACACACACACACACACACTCGAGCAAATGCAACACATGACCACAGTCTCTGGCTGCAACGCAAGATTCCGAGCAGTGGTGCCTGACGGGAAAAGTAGCCGGGTATTGGGTAAGGGGGAGGCATGCAGGGTAGGCATGGAGGATTGTAAAGGGATGAGGTGGAGAGAGGTTAGGGTAGTTAAGTGAAGTCGCGTTGTAAGACGGAGAGCGGTGGAGGGGGATTGAAGAACAAGAGACATGTAAGAAGACTGTGGGTTCGTTGGTGGAATAGAGGACTGTTTAATGCTTGAAAGGGAACAGGGAAGGGGCTACGTTCTGACTGTCTTTTTCTTGTGCCTATTTGAGACTCACAATCTCCGCTATATGGTGAGTAGCAACCATCCCTTTCATAACATGTTTTTAAATTGGCCACGTTTTCCTTAAATAGTACGGGAAGCTACTCCTGTTGCAAACTACTCGTGCTTTTAGTTTAGTAGTTTCTTTAATGTGGCAGTCACCTCCCTTCCCCCCTCCCCCACCCTTCTCTCTTAATATCGGTTGCTGTAACGGCACTGGCTTGGACCCCTCGCACTTAGTTCGGCCACAGTTGACTGTATTTTGTATATTCGAAGACTAGAACCAAACAGATTGTTTTGTCAGGTCATCACCCTGCTGGATTCTATTTATTGTGTTTGGTGTTACCAGTCAAATCTTGTAAGTGGAAAAGAGAAAATCTGCAGTACGTCGCTTAAACCTTGTGCTTAAGCGATTTATCCCTGCCGAACACTCTGGCCGCGCATTGTTGACTGGACGGGTCTTGCACTAGGTAAGTTTCTTTTTCTTCTATTTTTTAAGAGGGGGGGGGGGGGAGGGGAGAAAAGACACCAGAGCCACATATTAAATTTCTTTTCCCACTCACTGAATTCTAAGGTTAGGTACGGCGACGGAATTTGTTTCTCGCTGCAAAAATAAGAGGCAGCATTTACTC
Organism: Schistocerca piceifrons; assembly: GCF_021461385.2. Classification (NCBI taxonomy): domain Eukaryota; kingdom Metazoa; phylum Arthropoda; class Insecta; order Orthoptera; family Acrididae; genus Schistocerca; species Schistocerca piceifrons. The sequence continues at coordinate 767,627,594 of NC_060140.1, read as the reverse complement.
CTGCAACTTCATATTTGTTCTTTTTTTTAACTCTAAAATTCAGACGGTTGCGCCTTAGTTTCATGGTTGTTTAAATGCTGGGACCGTTATATGGGAACAGTCTGTAACGTTCTTGTCATAGGTTGCGAAAACTGGATTTGACTTATTTGCGCTCGTTACTGTTCTTCCAAGCTGCCCTCTTTGTTTAAATGTCTGGTTTAAGAGACGCTAGAGATTCCCAGTTTTATGAGGTTGTCTATAAAGTGTTATAACTTGATAAAAGGCTGTGCTACAATTTGTAAGTCTTGCCGGTATCGAAGCTGTTGTTCCCTTACTTTATTTAGTTGGTATTTAATGTATCTGCTGCTGATCGCGGAAATTGTTTTTTTAGTGTATATAGTGTTGTTTTTTTTAGCATTAGAATTTGTCAAGTTGTTGGTGGCGTGTCCTAAAAAACCCTGTCCCAGTCCTTTTTACGTGTGCGGTGAAGCCGCACTCTGAAAAGTTAGATTTCAATATGTAAGTGCGGTGTTTATGATTCGATATAGACGGCAAGATGAATTAAAAACTCTGCTTCAGAGTGTGCGCTGTTGTGAATCTTCCTGGTAGATTAAAACAGAGAGAGGAATTGACCAAATTAAAGCTATGAGGATCGTTGTGAGTTATGTCTCGTTAACTCGATGACAGCATTGCCTAACAAAGGCCACATCTGAGAGTCCCGGTTGGGCCCACAATTTTAAACTGACGAGAAGTTTCACAGCTCTACGTGTCGTTTGTTACTGCATAGATAGATGGCGGCAAAACTTACCGAACGCACCGGAGTTATTACCACGTCCCGCTATTAGATTCAGCACAATTTCACTGTATGGTAAGCTTTTTGACATATAGCTGAACAACAGCCCAAAAAATAAAGTATATCACCCCCAAACTTAAATGGCCAGTGCGTATGGTACTTTATTTATTTAACTCCATTTCCCCGATTTGCTCGTCGGTGTGATGAAATGATAATCAGCACACAACACACGTACTCAGTCGTGAGAGGAGAAAATTCGCGACGCGTTCGCATCATAATAGAGAGTCAGCAATGCTAACCAGAAGACCGTCAGCTGCTCACAAATGGCTGGTAATTTTCAAAACTAATATGCAGCACAGATTTAAGCCCTGTGCTACAGTGAGGTTGAAATGGGTACATCGGACAGTCTCACAGTGTTATTCAATTTTGTCGTTATGTTAAGGGCAGATCTATACATGACAGCTGATAATTAATGGAGTATCTTTCATTACAATGTTTTGAGACATTTACCTTTAAAATGATAACTGATTTCGTTCAACTTTTGGAAATCTCGAGAATCATTGTTGTTCCGTAGCGGCCCGTTAGTTTTATCTGCTTTACGTAGCCTCCATAAGCCGTTGCAGGCTGCACACAGAAAATATAACTCACAGGATTCTCCACAACCACAGTGAATCTGAAGATGTTCAGATTCTGAGCGAATTAATAATTATAATGACATAATGACTAATGCGACAATAGACTGGAATAAAAATGATAGAGTTGTCATTTCTTCTCTATCCCAGAGTCATAAATATTTGCAGACTAAAGCTATAAGAATCTCCTTAAGAATGTCTGAATGTCACTACTGCCAGACATATGCGCGTTACAGCCATATGTTCCGGCTCTAAATCTCTATCGGTGAATAATAAAGATTGAAAGTCGTTAGAGAAGAATAAAAAAGTTCAAAGCCTCAAAAATGACGTAACCTACTGCTTTTATCTAATGGCGCTATGGGTGGTGTTTATATTCGTGTATCACTATGATATTTCCTGCCACACTTTCAGCACTGAATGGTCTCTTTTATTGCTCTCTTTAAAAGTTGTTTCATGACAAGCGTAAGAACTTAGAAAGTCATAATCGGAATATTATAGTGCAAAAGATCACTTTGTATTTGTCTGAAAGAGTGGTAGCAGTTAACTATGAGAAGTTCCAGGTCTGCGTTAACAAAAGATTGAGTCTAACGTGAAAGAACGCGCTATAACACTCACTGCAAACGTTTTTCGTGTCATAAATGGAGGATGAGGCACTGTGGCTCTTGTTATGGCTATTACTCTGCTGCTACGACGATAAAGAACATTCTTCCGCTTTGCCTTAAATGGATTAAGTTCTTAACAACAGTACCTCGTGCTGTGTGCACTGCTGAACTTCGCGGTAATCTCGTCTTAAAGCAGCGCAGCGTGATTTAACGATGTGGAATAAATGGTAGATTTTTAAATTTTCTAGTGTATGCATACAGCCTTATATTCTGAAACGGGAAGGAATTGTGTACAATACACATGAAATATTGGATGGCTTGGACAAAAGTCCCACGTTAAGTAATTGATATATCCCTTTAAATGGTCGGTAAATGTAACACGATTTCTTAACAAAAACCGTATATTGACAGCTTACAGGGTTAGCAGAGATCGCTTAGAGCATCCAACATAGTATAAGTGTTTAGGGATAGTACTAAGAAGCGTGTGAGCCTGGTTGATCACATAATATGATTATTACTGACTACTAGATAAAGACCTAATTTTATTGAGGTTTTGAGGAAGTGCAGTGCATTTTCCAGGAAAACTGTATGAAAGACGCAAATGGTTCAGTTCCATTGTTCTAACGATTAGTCCTCGCTAAATAGGCATGACAATAATCGTCGAACGAATTCAGATTCACGCTGCCAGAATCGTAATAGGTTGGTATAGATCATATGGAAGTGTAATATAAATGCACGAGAACGTAGTTCAAATGAAAAACCTGTTTTGCAAAGTCAGAGAACGGTCATTAAAGGACTAACGTGCGAATATTCTGCTGGTACTACAATATGTCTTGCGTACATATCGTGGGAATAGGATACGAGAGATTCGGGTATGTACTACCTGATCGAAAGCGTCCCGACGTCTATTAGTGGCCATTAACACTGGACGGTTTATCCTTCGCCTTTATATTGGCTTGAACTCTGTTGGAAATACTTCCAGCTAGGAGTATGAATGTCTGTGGAGGAATGCGAGCCCATTCTTCCTCAAGAACCGAAACCAGGGAAGGCAGAGCCGTTGGATACTGCGATCTGCAGTGAACCTGACGTTTTACTCATCCCAGAGTATGGGTGCCGTTCTTCACTCCGGACAGCGCAGTCCATTTCGGGAAAGTCATTGTCCACTAACCATTGCCCCACAGATGCTCCTGTCCACTGTAGTGTTGATACGGTCATCGTCCCCGAACTGTTCAACTTCAAGCAGGACACAATGATGAAAATGTGGTCATATCCCACACCCATACCGAAACACCACCTCATTCTCTGTTCACACCATACTTGACCGTAGGTTCTCTACCCATTCGCCAATCCCATACTCTTCCCTCGGAGTGTCACAGGGAATAGGGAGATTCGTCACTCTAAGTCAATCGTTTCTTGTCATCCACTGTCTTGTGGCGTCACACTATACATCACCTTATGCATCGCTCAGCATCTGTTTTTTGTAGCTGGTCGACGTTCTATTATTATACCCTGTTCGATGTCGCTCCATACTCACAGTCGCTGTGCTAGTTGGTCAGCTGGTAAGACTCTGCCACTCACTAATCATACCTTCCACTGACTATATGTGACTATTTACAACCACCCTCTGCAACTCTCGACGGTCCCTGTCCGCCATTTCATGAGGTCTGCCAATTCTTGATTTAGCCGTGATTGCCGCTTCACGTTTTCACTTCACAATCCTATCCTGAGATCGAGGGAGACACTGTAGGTCCATAAAAACATGGGTGCTTCCACTACGAGAGCTATTCACGGAGAGCTGATCTCAGGACGGTAAAGACGAGGCAGATATAAGCAGGACCAGTGAAGTGTTTTGTGGAGTAAGAAGAGACAGCCATGCTGGCGCTGAGCACCTGAAGTCACACAGTGCAAGTTACATCTCCAGGATGTGCCACATCAGAGCGTTTGATTTTCATGAGCCATGTCCACAGGATGCATGCAGATTCGTGGCTAAAATACCGAATGAACTGGGAAGTCACACTTTGCCGAAAAACATAGTCTGTTAAAATAATATCTTCGAAAGTGAAATGGGAAAGGAAAAGTTGAGACTTATTTGTAGGGCACGAGATGCAAACACCCTCCAGGGAGGACCCAACATTTGAACGTACATAAAGACAGCTTATATCGGTTATCGTAAATCATTTAGGAACTGGAGTAAGGAGTGCGACTGTGCTTACAGAAATACACATTGCTTATGGATGAGTCGAACAGTTTGCACTCAAAGATTTGGACAGATCAGGTCTGAAAAGCATTATGGAAATTGTGGCCATATATTTGAAAGACAAACTTTGTTAGTACATACTTCAGAGAAAGGCAGCAGTGAGAGTGAAAGTGCAAGACATATGAAGACTTCATACACGCCTTCCTTCACAAATGGTAGTCATAAGCAAAATTGTATGAATTTAAAGTGAGATGATAACGATGGAGCATTAAATGGAAACGAGGTGGCAGGAACCTACACAGTATTTCCAGGACATCGACGTCAGAAACCAATTCTTAGAAGTACAATATGAGCCAGTAGAACTGATCCGAATATGTTTGATGAAGCTACTAGACCAGATACAGAGGGAAATGAAATTGCCAGAAGGAACGTGCTCTTTGTACGAGGACTCCAACACTTTTTGCAGGAGTTAGGACGCAATGTCAGTACAGAAGCAAGAAAACCTGTGCACATTTTCCACCAGAAAGAAACACAACATTCAAAGCTTAAGAGCAAGATAAGCACCACAGAGAAATAAAAATGGATTGGACAGGAAGAGTGATGATAGGCAAGGGTATTACAGCATTGACCAGATGGTAGGAGAGGCAACTGAAACGATCAGCGAGAAGAGAGAGAAGAATAAGTGGAAGTTTGGGGACATACCCCAACATAAAATCTGAGGCTCGAACGCTGAGGGAACGCTCGAAGAATATAATTGGCAGTTAGTAACGACAAGTCCATCAGCAGTCCTATTTGTTAACTGTGGCCAATAGAAAGAAAAGCTAGCAGCAGGAAACAAGAAATTCTATGGCAAGTGTGAACTTGGGAGAGACTTTAATACGGTGAATACTTGATTCTCGAAGTTTAGTGTTTGTGCAGGCCAGGAAGTCTACGAGTCATGTGACAGGAAAAAGGAAGGGCCATTGCTTGCAATGCAGGGTATGAGGATATGAGATGCAGTGAACAGGATATGTTCTGAGATCAAGCAGCAAGTGAAAGAAGATTTTCAGTCAGTCATATGCATTCGGTGTGAATTTCTTAACAGCGAAGTGTTTGACAGTTAATATTAATACATGATTTGCTGAAATATTATTCGGCCGGGCATATGAAGAAGATAAGAACTGTCGAAAAGAACGACAAAGAATTAAATTAAAATTCACAGACAATGCTGAAGTAATGGGAGAAGATTGTTACGTGCTTGGCCTGGTTGTCATTGAGGAAGAACACTGTATGACCTCAGGGAAGGAAAGAGAGCAAGTGGCGGATGCAAGAGACGAAGTAGGTCACGAACTAGTAAGAGATTAGAGAAGGCTGAAGCAGGTGATTCGCTTTCAGGTGTGTTTTCAGCTTTGATCGTATAGAGTAATGAAATTGGTTATGTAGAGTTTGAAGAAGGCGACGAGGAGTCGGAAGATACATAGACCAGCTAATCGGAAGAGGAATAACAGAATCCATAGGTTGTAGGCAGTAGTAGAGGATTGCCCGACATTTTATCTTAATAAGCTGGGACGATTCGTAGATGCGGTGTTCAAGACGCCAGAAGAGGAGGACGAAACGATCGAGGACGAGCATGCTTCAGACGCTGGAAAACTTTCAAATGTCCGACTGACTAGAATAGAATAGAATGAGTAGAACAACACACTTGGAGCGGACAATGATGGCGGAGACGATCTGTGGGGTACCTATACAATGAATATTCTTAGACTCTCGCTACACATTGGAAATATCAGTAGGTCAAGAATTTTGTGAGACCATTCAAAGCAAACTGTGCATTTTCAAAACCATAGTGTAGTAGTGCGACATGAAAAACTTTACCCAAAGCAGATTAATGAATAAGAGAAATGGAATACTATGCACTATGTTAGTGTGATAAGAAATTGTAAAATTATCACTGCAAAGAAGAGACAAGAAAGCTGAGAAATGGGAAGTGAATCAGAGATCTCCAATAAGAGGGAATAAGCTTACTGCAGGCGACAAAGTTTTGCTGCGATGACAGAAACGATTTAAGGACAGGAGATGTCTGTGCAGCAAGTTCTTTTGTGTATTTTGTAGACATTACGGTAGTATATGTATGTAAGTTCTGGCTCACTATGAAAATTCGGTTAAAATATTGAATTATAATAGTTAACCGTCAGGTTCTCAATTTAAAATATCAGTTAAAACATTGAATTTTAACACTCAAATTTTAGTTTCTAGACAGAAGATTATTTTAAGGTTTGTTTTGAAAAATCGGTTAAAATATTAAATATTACGCTGAAAAACTCTTTTAAACATCATTTAGTTCAAATATTTATACTCATAGAGTACTGTAGAACTTCCACTTCAAGTTTAATGAATTTTTCAACATTTTATAATAATTTATTTTATAATGACCATACGGTATTTGTTTCATTTTCTAACATAAATCTTTATTTGTTGTTAGAACTTAAAACAATTTTGTTGCATTCAAGAGTAAATAATTCATGTTTAAAACATCTAAACAGATTCATTTTTGTATGTGTTTCATTTTGTTATTTTGACAATTTTTATGATCATTAAAAGTGATTTAATTTGATAAATGGAGGCTTCCACAGACATTGTCAAGATCAGTAAAATATGTTAAATACATGAAGCTACTAACATATCAGTCATTGTAGCAAGTGACCATCTTCAGGGTGTTTTTTTCTTACAATAAACAAAAACGCAATGAAGAAGGTCGCTTGCAACAATGACCATAATGTCAATAGCTTTACATATTGGCAATGTGATCACAAACCCAGAAAATTTTAATGACTGTAATTTCATTTTGTATTACAGATTTTTAACAACTTTGGAATTTTTCTATTCTTTATTTTCGACTCTACAAGTAAACATTTATGATCGTAAACTAATGTCTTCTAAAAAAATTTCCACTATTTCCATCTTTTATTTTTCCTGACACTTTCTTGTTTATTTGAAGAATTCTATAAGTATCGGTTTTTAATAATCACTTGTGTCAAATTCGTTTATTATTTTATTTCACACCTTCATAAAAGTCTTCAGTTCTTACAACATAACTTAAAAGAATCTTTAATTGTATATTATAAATCCACTTTCGGTTTCATATTATTATAAAAGAAATTGTAGAATTTTTTGATATATGTAAAATACTCACTCCAGTGTAAACTGCTATATAGCATTTAACTATTTTTTTAATGAATTGCCACTAGCTTCTCAGGAAATACTGTTGACTGTTCATCATTTGGTATATTTGGTGTAATTTGGTGTATTCTTTTGGGGTCTATTTCCAATACTTTCCATCTTTTTACTGACAATGGAATGGCTTATTAGTTTATAAAAAAATCTTTTTAAATTTTTTATCACCATTATGTCTCATTTATGTAATTAAATCCAGGTATTTTTTAACCATTTACATTGGTTAAATGCTAATATTCTATTGACTTATGCTGATTATAATTCAGGTTTTAGACATTCTTAAGGATTTCAATAATTTAAAATGTATATTTCTTTATTAATTAAAGATATCAGTGATGTCATTCCTCCTTGGGGCACTAGAGGTAAATCCTTGTGTGAATTGTGTAAATCATTTGGATCTAAATCATCTGAATCTAAATCGCCTTCTAAAATAAATCCATATTTATAATTGTCCTACATTTTGTGTATACTATCAAGATTACAATTTTCTGCAGCTAACCACTTGAAATTTTTAAATGGTAAAAATTAACTCCTAACCCATCCATATACACTATTCATCTCCAAATGTGTTAAATAACTTAATAATTTTTCTACATATATTTTTAACATATTTACTATTTTAACTATCATATCTTCTCATGGTGAAAAATTCCTCCTCCCATTCCATTTTCAGTAAATAAAATCATTTATGTAATCATTTAATAAATGTCATTCAATATTAGTCATTTTAAACACAGAATCACAAGATAAACCAAGTGCTGTAAAATACCAAGATGGATCGAGTTTATAACCTTTGTCTCTAAAATATTAAAAAGTATCCACTAACATTAAAGTGTCAGATTAATTATGTAATCTTGTATATTCTCCCTAATTCTGAATATAAATTTTTTTCGATACTACTTCTACATGATTCTAATCCTCATAAGAAATAATGGATTAATTATCAAATAAATATTTTCCTTATAAGGTTATTGTATGTCTTTAAATTCTTCTTCAGGGTACATATATTCTTGAGGGTACACACCATTTTAATCAGTAAATCTTATTTTTCACCTTTGAAATATTTTGACATTTCTTAAAATTTTTCTTTTTAACTTTAAAAAAGAATTTATCAGTACATAGGCCATAAATTTAAAAGTATCCAGAAATGATCAAGTTGATTCATCTTCAACCAGTTTACTAATGGAAATATCTTTGTGTTCGTTATTTGGAATATCCACTACATCTATTGCCAATTCATGAACAAATGTGAGAACCGGTTTCTCAGGATGGGGGAGGATAAGGCTGCGATTGTGGATGGGGCCGTAATCAGCTACTCTAGCTTGCACACCTAATTTGTAAACTTTATTTAGAGAAATTAAAATTTTAAAACAATCTATTAAGAAAACACAATTGATTGTATGATGGCTGAAGGCCTTATCGCTAAGATATCCACAATTTTAGGACCAAAGGCCACCAACAATAACCTCAACAACAAACGGCTGAAGTCCCAAATTAGAAGTCAGAAGAACAATTCCAAATATCACATATTAAGATAAACACTTCGTTTAAAAGGAACTGTAACATGGCTGAAGGCCATATTATAAAGGAAGTGAAATTATTACTCGGCTGAAGGCCACAAACAATTTCAAATAACAAACGGATGAAGGCCTGAATTAGAAGTTAGGAAAACCATTGCAAATAGGAATTTTGAAATAAATCCCTTGCTTTTAAAACAAGTTTGCTTAAAAAAAAACCTTACTGGAACACAGCTGAAGGTCTTATCACAAAAGAAGTGAAACTAGCTGGGCTGAAGGTCACACACAACTTCAAATAACAAATATCCTTAAAACAAACTTCACAACGTAAGTAATCTTGACAAGCGGTTCTCAGCATGTGTTCTAAGGGTCTGCCTGGGAAGATAACTCAAACATAAGGTAAGGTGAGACAGGCAGCCAAGAGCTGTACTCACATAAAAGGATGGCAACTCAAACTGCAGGCAACTTAGGCACTGATCGACCAACTAACCAGTCGGCCTAACGTCTGATCACCGGTACAACGATGGAATATAATTAGGCAAGGGTGAAGAGACTGACAGCACTACATCTTCAGAAAACACTCAAGGCCGAAAGAAACACCAGAACCAAGGCCGACACAAAAAAAAAATGCACAGTACAATGCAAGAGGTTGTCGAACACCACACCATGTCGGACAGCATCAAAACGACGAGGAAAGGCACACTGCCGGAAAAGTATGCTAACCTCCAGGGCAGGTAACTGGGGCATTAGCGGCCATTAGGCAGAAAATACCGCTGGTTGCACTTCACTAAAAAGAATAATACTAAATTCAGTGATGAATAATAAATAGAGAAAGATGGCTGCAATATTTCACCGCCTCAATAAACTTTACGCGTTGCCACCAGGCTTAACGGCCGTGGAAGTAACAACCCGCCGACCAAAGGCGAGATCTACATCTACATCTACATCCATACTCCGCAGGCCACCTGACGGTGTGGGGCGGAGGGAACTTTAAGTACCTCTATGGGTTCTCCCTTCTGTTCCCGTCTCGTGTTGTTCGCGGAAAGAAAGATTGTCGGTATGCCTTTATGTGGGCTCTAATCTATCTGATTTTATCCTCCTGGTCTCTTCGTGAGACATACGTAGGAGAGAGCAATATACTGCTTCACTCCTTGGTGGAGGTATGTTCTCGAATCTTCAACAAAAGCCCGTACCGAGCTACTGAGCGTCTCTCCTGCCAAGTCTTCCACTGGAGTTTATCTATCATCTCCGTAACGCTTTCGCGGTTACTAAATGATCCTGTAACGAAGCGCGCTGCTCGCCGTTGGATCTTCTCTATCTCATCTATCAGCCCTATCTGGTACGTATCCCACACTGGTGAACAATATTCAAGCAGTGAGCGAACAAGTGTACTGTAACCTACTTCCTTTGTTTTCGGATTGCATTTCCTTAGGTTTCTTCCATTGAATCTGAGTCTGACATCTGCTTTACCGACGATCAGCTTTATATGATCATTCCATTTTAAATCACTCCTAATGCCTACTCTTAGATAATTTATGGAATTAACCGATTGCAGTTGCTGACCTGCTATATTGCAGCTAAATGATAAAGGATCTTTCTTTCTATTTATTCGCAGCTCATTACACTTGTCTGCTTTGAGATTCAATTGCCGTTCCCTGCGAAATGCATCAATTCCTTGCAGATCCTCCTGAATTTGAGTACAATTTTCCGTTGTTACAATCTCTCAAAACACCAAAGCATCATGCGCAAAAAGCCTTAGTGAACTTCCGATGTTATACACAAGATCATTTATGTATATTGTGAATAGCAACGGTCCTACGACACTCCCCTGCGGCACACCTGAAATCACTCTTACTTCGGAAGACTTCTCTCCATTGAGAATGACATGCTGCGTTCTGTTATCTAGGAACTCATCAATCCAATCACACTATTGGTCTGATACTCCATATGCTCTTATTTTGTTCATTAAACGATTGTGGGGAACCTTATCGAACGCCTTGCGGAAGTCAAGAAACACGGCAACTACCTGGGAACCCGTGTTTATGGCCCCCTGAGTCTCGTGGACGAATAGCGCGAGCTGGGTTTGACACGATCGTCTTTTTTGAAACCCCATGCTGATAGCTACAGAGTAGATTTCTAGTCTCCAGAATAGTCATTGTACTCGACATAATACGTTTTCCGAAATTCTACAACTGATCGACGTTAGAGATATAGGTCTCTAGTTTTGCACATCGGTCCGACGTCCCTTCTTGAAAGCGGGGATGACCTGTGCCCTTTTCCAATCCTTTGGAACGCTACGCCCTTCTAGAGACGTACGGTACACCACTGCAGGAAGGGGGGCAATTTCCTTTGCGTACTTTGTGTAAAATTGAGCTGGTATCCCATCAGGTCCAGCGGCCTTTCCTCTTTTGAGAAATTTTACTAGTTTTTCCAACCCCTTGTCATCTATTTCAATATCTACCATTTTGTCATCTGTGCGATATTCTAGAGAGTAAACTATAGTGCAGATCTCAGAATAGTGGTGGACAGTTAACTCCTCACTCTACTTTAAAGTCCAAGGTTCGGTGTGCAAGGAAGTTGTCGCCCTCGCAGCTACGCCTCTTCGATCCAACAGTGGCAGCAGACCGCCAGCGGTCCCGGCTTAGTCTCGTGCTGCACGGACCTATTCACTGCTGTGCCCCAACTGAACTGATCTCCGTCCATAAGTCTGCACAAATCCAGTACGCTGATAGCATTAAAATAACTGCCCATTCAAAACCACGAGACACACACAGCTCCAGGAAAAAATCCCACCAACAACTTACAATACTAAAACCAGTCACTGTCAAACAACACGGACGAATTATAAGTCGGCGCAAGCACACAGAAGCCAGAAGCGGTCGGAACACCGTCCGCTGCGACGACCGACCGAACGATCAATCAATGGTCGTTTACACCCAAGTCGAAGTGCCTTCATGACAACTTATTGCCATGAGGGCACTTCGACGGTTGGACACACACACACACACACACACACACACACACACACACACACACACACACTCACACACACAGCAGTAAAAGTTGCACAACTCGAATATCACGGTCCATTGAATTAAAACTCAATTAATCCAGTCCTTGACTTTTTCTTGCACTCTGGCGAACACATCCTTCTGTTGGACAGTGCATGTGTGTCACCAGCGGTTAGGTGATTCCTCACTGCCCAGACCTCACTGCTGCTCCGTCCCAACTCAACTTGCTTGACACACGACGGCCCAGAAATACTAGAGGCCGCTCTGAAGATGGTACCACAGCACGCGCTATCAATAAGCGCTGCTGCTGCCACTCATAGACAGACCGGGCAAGCAAATGTAGTTGCGCCAATGAACACTCTAGGAAACGAGAAGCCACTATCGCTATTACCAGATGCCAAGCCATGAATGGCATCAACGGGAGATGTACAAAGCTCAAAATGAACATTACAATTTCTTAAATTTTGAATGTAACAGGAATAAAAATGGATTTTTGTAATTAAGATGACAAACTTCATGAGCACTTACTCACTATCTTCCTCTTAATTGTCATTTATACTTATTTTCTCCTTCAGTAAATTTTTCTTCACAAATGAAACTGGTTACTGAATTTTTAAAATTTATTTTATGTTCATTAGTCATTATTACCGGCACGTTTTGTTCACATAATGCTTCAACTCCTACCAGTTCTTGTTTCAATGTTAGAACCAATTTTTCCACAGTATATTTACAAACATACATAACAGGTGGTTTATAATTACTGTTAGAATATTTTATACAAGAACTGAGAAAGAATGCTAAATGTTTTTGAAATTATTAATATAAAGTTTTTCAGGATTTGGTTGACAAGTAAAATTATTTGTGAGAAACATGCGAAATCGGCATAATTTACAAAAGTTACCTGTAATTGTGGATATTAGCCACACTTATTTTTCATGTCTATGTACTTCACAGTCGATTTCGCAATTGTCTAATTCTTCTTGTGAATAAAAGAGTCTTAAACATTCATCTTAAGGGTAATTTTTTCCTTCAGTTTTATTTGACAGTAATCTAATTAACCTTCTGAAGTTGCTTCACCGCAGAAGATCGTTACACCGTCTCTCCTTTCAATCGTTGTGTGAATGTCAAAATGGCAGATACTGAGATAACCGATCACGGAACCGGAAAGTAGCTACAATCGCTTAGTAGTGGAAAGAATTCAGGTCCAGATGAAATACCTATAAGGTTCTATAAATATTAGGCGAAAAAACTTACTCCCCTTGTAGCAGTAATTTATCATAGATCGCTAGAGCAACGTATTGTGCGTAACGACTGGAAAAAAGCGCAGGTCATTCTTGTTTTTGAGAGAGGTTGCAAGACAGATCCACACAATTATAGACCTATATTGTTGAGGTCAATCTGTTGTAGAGTTATGGAATATGCTTTATGCTCAAGAATTATGATGTTCTTGGAGGATGAACAACCCCTCTATAAAAATCAACATGGATTACACAAACAAAGATACTGCAAAACTCCGCTCGCTCTGTTCCTCCATGAAAACAACAGCACAGTGGGTAACGGCACTCAGGCTGATACCATGCTCCTTAACTCAGTAAGGCATTTGACAATGTTCCACATTGCTGTTTAGTAAAAAAAATACGAGCTTACCGAGTATTGGAGCAGATCTGCGATTGGATTCAAGACTTTCTTGCAAACAGAACTCAACACGTCACTTTTAATGGAACTGAATCGACAGATGTAAATGTAATATCTGAGTACCACAGGGAAGTGTGATAAGAGCTTTGCTGTTCACAATATATATAAAGTATCTAGTAGAAAGCGTCAGATGCTCTTTAAAGCTATCCACAGATGAAGCAGTTGTTTACACCAAAGTAGCAATGCCAGAAGATAGTAAGAAGTTTCAGAACCTCCTGCAGAAAACTGATGAATGGAACCTCCTGCAGAAAACTGATGAATGGTGCAGACTCTGGCAGTTGACCCTGAATGTACATAAATGTAACACATTGCGCATACATAGGAAAGGATATCCGCTACTGTACAGCTACACTATTGACGACAATCAGCTGGAGACAGCATCTGATGTAAAATATCTGGGCGCAACTATCCAGAGCGACCTTTAGTGGAATTGCCATACAAAACAGATAGTGGGAACGCAGACACAATACTCAGATCCATCAGAAGGATCTTAAGGAAAAAAAAAAAACAACAAAAAACTCATCCACGAAAGAAAATGCTTATAAGGCGCTTGTTTGCCCAATTCTTGAGTATTGTTCATCTAACTGGATTTCCCTGTCACGAAGGACTGATAGAGGTGATAGAGAAGATCCAACAAAGAGAAGTTGCGTTTCGTCAAGGGATAGTTTAGCTGGTGAGAGAGCGTTACGGAGATGCTAAACAAACTCCACTAGCAGACGTTACAAAAGAGACGTTGTATATCATGGAGAGATATTCTATTGTAAATTCGGGACAACACTTTTCTGGAGGAGTCAGACAATATATTACTTCCACCACATAAATCTCGTATATTGACCACGAGGAAAAAATTCGAGAAATAAGAGGCAATACAGAGGCTTACCGACAATCATTCTTACCACACACTATTCATGAGTGGAAGAGGTTGGTGGGATCAGATAGTGGTAGCGAAAGTACCCTCTGCCACTAACTAATAGGTTAATTCCCGGGAATTAAAAAAAGATGTACATGTTTTTCTTGAATATTTTTTGTATTGTAAACAGGTTATACAATATATTTTCCATGATAAACATAAGTATTAATGGAAACATTCATTTGTCTTGTCATATTTGTTACATACATAGGATAGGTTTAATGAAATTGAGGGGACTTATATTATCACTGTTATTTAATTGTCTTATTCTTTAAAACCTTGAGAATATCTTAAGCTTTTCAAAAATTATTGGGTGTATCAACATTCCATAATTCTTCTATTTTTATAGATATTTTATAATTTATCATGATAAAATAAAGAAGAATCCATTAAGTGATTCATTTTTCGATTTGTCTTGAAGATAACAAAAGTACAGTAGGGCATATCCAGTTCTGAAGAATTATAGTAATTAGTAATATCTAGTTCCTTATTTCTTTTTCCACTTAATACTGCAGTTTCAGCAGTTTGTGGTTCAAGGAAAAGAATGACAATTAGCAGATTTTTCAGTCCTAAGCATTGTAGTTCAAATGAACATTCCTGTTCACATTTAGCCACACGAACATGAATTTCTGTCGACTGTTCGACAGTTTTTCCTTCAGTTGGAAGTTAAACTTTTATTTCAACTTCAGCCTGATTATGATCAGTCGACATAACAACTTGAGCTTAAAGTGAAAATCAGTGTTAAATGTCATTGCCAACTTACTTCTTTAAAATATCCACAGAATAAATCTAATGGATAAAGGTGTACTTTTTATTCTTTTTTGTATTAATAAGAGTATGTTCTTCTATAGTTCATTCATTTGATAGAGATGAAGTTAATTGATCTATAACCAATGAGGAAGTAAGTGGATGCTCTACTCTAGACAGAATATTGTTCCCTTGATACCTGTAACAACTTCAAATAATTTTGCCACATAATTATTGATTAACCTTCATAGGATTTTCTATTGTAAGTTTTATAATCTGTACCACTGTGTTCAATAATATCAAATTAATATAAACTTATAAATGATTAGGATGAATGAATCGATCTCCAATATTATTATTAATTTCGATTTCTTTGTTTGGAATATTAAAATTATTCCTTGTTTGTTCATTAATGGGTAAAGAGTAAAACCTGTAAATATCAAGTATGTTCATTTGTAGTTGTTGTTGTCTTCAGTCCTGAGACTGGTTTGATGCAGCTCTCCATGCTACTCTATCCTGTGCAAGCTTCTTCATCTCCCAGTACCTACTGCAACCTACATCCTTCTGAATCTGCTTGGTGTATTTTATAAGTAATTGTGTATCTTTCTTTAAAAAAAGATGAATTATCACTCAATTGGAAAAGATGACTCATTTATTACTAATAAAGAAATGATGTACATAATTGACAAGGAGGTAGGGAACCAAAACTAAGGATTCCACAGAAGAACCCGAAAAATAAAAATGGTAAATTTTTATAGAATTCTATTTCAAATTCGATTATTGGTCTCAGTAATTGCTGAAAAACGACATTAATGATCGGAAAATATATTACATCATCTGGATGGTTTACATAGAATAATGTAAATCACTTATACATTCTTTCAAAAAGCTTATATGAACCAAAATATCGAGAACTTAGAAAAGATGAGAAACAACTGAAAAAGTTACAACTTTTATTGAAAATAATGAAGAAATTATTCTTTTATATGACTGTGATGGTAATTCAGATGCTATATTTAGTGGTTTCCTTATTGAAAATCAAGATATAGTTAGATAATATTTTACTAAAGGTAGACATAAAGCACTATACTGTTTTTATCTAAATCAAACACATTCATCAAAACAATTTGTTAAAAATAATCCCAATATTTGAAATACTCTCATATAAGATAAAAATTTAAATATCTTATATTACTTGAGTTTGTTGGAGGTGATCCAAATTTGACAACTTTTAGGAGATGTTTGGTGAATGTTGGAATATTGATGCATTTGGATTCATGATATAGATATGATGAGAAAAATTAATAGCAGTAAATTCAGAGAAAATATTAAGAATGTTTTAAATGTTTAACAAGAACACTGAAAACTGAAAATTGAACAAAGAACATTCAAGAGGAATGTTGAATATTGAATATTGTATGGTGAACATTAAACAAGAATTATGGACATAATGGTTGAACATTAAATAAAAATGTAAAACGTAATTGATTGTTTTAATCCTTGACCTACACTTACAAAATTCTATTGTCCTTCAATGTATGTCCCAGGAGATGTTAGAAAAGCTAGATGAAATAGGAAAGTAAAAGAAGAATTAAGAGGAAACAACCAAAAAATGAAATATGATGAAATTCAAAAAAATAATCCAAGAGTTGTTGATACAACGAAGGAATAGCAGAAAAGGTTTTAAAGGTGTTTGAAGAAAATAAAGAAACAGAAATACAAATGCTTCCTTAAAGTCAGAAGTATTTAGAAGAATTCAAAGATACACCATAAATAAAACAACATGAAAGTTCACAGAGTGGAAAACCAGTCCAAGTTGAAAATATTTTATTTATCATTCAATGAGTAATTTTGGGCCAAGACCCATTTTCATATCAACATAAAAAGTAAAAAATGGCATTTCTGAACATGTCAAGAAAATGTGTAAAATGCATTCACAGAAAGTAGTCATCCAATTGAAAATAAATTATTTTCAACTTCGCCAAGTTCTTTGCTGTATTGATTAAAACTAAGTTCAATACTATAACCGATTTTTCAAATTAATGACCTAGAAGGTTGATATGTGTAGCACTCTTTACCATATTCTGAAGATAGTTCATCATTACATCTAATAATTAGAAACTCTACAAAGACAGAAATCAATTAAGAACCCATTTTGCATGTCAGCATATTTAAAGAATGAGAATTTTCAGAGAAGCCTATGCAGACCCAACACACATTAGCTGTGTGTTTTAAGAACATGTGTTAGTAACATGAAGGAAATGCATTCAAAATTAACACAGTCATGAAAATGAGAAGGAGAGTTCTTGCTTGGAATACATCAAGCTATCAACATGAGAAGTCAGGAAGATGGTGTAGGTCATACTGAGAAAAAACATTACATAGTTAATTTCCCCATAGCAGCTCATGATGAGAGTAAGCATGTTGGTGGAAGGCTATTTTTGTCTATAATCAGCAGATGCAAAGTAGCACAATTAGAGTTTATGTGAGTGAAGTGTTATGTAGAGGTGAAATGATGAGACTTTGAGAATAGCACACATGAAGGTACGCTGTGCTGTTAGGGTGTAGCAGACATGATGGAAAACTACACTAAGAGGATATAGTTGATGGACAAAAACCATACTCTGGTTTACATAGTATTTACTACTCCAACGAGAGTATGATGGATTAATTTGTAATATATCTATATGCACTTTGGACATGGCAGATAGCCGAACTTTGAAGAAAGACAACGACAAGAGGGATGTTACAAGAGATAATAAAAGAGTGAGCTTGGCAGGGGCTAGAAAGAAACAAAGAGTAGCGCAATAAAGGATCATAAATCAAGGATGGACACACAACGAACCATTGTGAAATGTTGCATAGTGTAATCAGTGGTACTGGTAGTAGAAAAGATGAAGTAAGTGAGAAACACTGAAACAAATTACATACACTGTAAGAGAACATACGTTGTAATTTTGAGGTATGAGTAAAGCACCACATTATGCAAATGCTTCGGGTTTCAGGCAAATGATTGCAAAAGCTTAGAGAATCAGTAGTAAGATGGAAGATGTCAAATGAAGATAAAAGAAGAATAGTAAGGTACTGATGCTGTTGAATATGTAGGATGGCCATAGAAATGTTGAGTTTAGAGATTAGTTATTGCTGCATGCAGGTAATGGAATATTGTCTACATGGTATCCATAAATTACTTTGGGGCAAACAGTACTGCATATAAAGACGAATAAGCACTTGAAACTAACCAACCAATGGCAGACGAAAGCTTTTAAGCCTAACCTAAGATCCCAACTGAACCACAATCATGAACAGTGCACTGATGTTTCCTTGGAATTTAAAGCTGTAAATGAAAGGATGTGTTCGAACAATGTGAAGTAAGAGAAACGGTTCTGAGTTAACTACATTTATGTAAATGTAAATGCACAAAAAAGAGTTTCTAAACGAAAGAAAAGTCGATTTATGAAATGTAAACTGTAGGATATACTATCAGATTTGAATAAAAGTTGAGGTGACAAGGTTTAATAAATTAACATATTGTATACAGTAATTAGCAACAACAAATATTTAAAGGAATTGTGAATGATCATTTGTAATGTTGATATAGAAAAATGATAAGAGCAAAGATATGCTTGTGTTTTTTTCGAGATTGTAATATTAATGTACATACTGTTATACTGCTTTAGTTCATACCAGTCACACACTGGTAGAAGGCACGAAAGAGCTGCAGATGGAATCAGGGAAATGGGATGAGAACTAGTAAATTAATGTGTTATTGCTCAGTCCATCTGGCATGAGACACCAGTGCAGCAAGTTGCTCACCTGTAACCTGTTCACTCAGACAAGTCCACGTTGGTAGAAAGGCCACTACCTCAGCACCACTGACTGAGCCGCTTATGCAACTGAGGACCTGAGGGAATTACTAATAACTGCCACTGCCTCGCTAAGAACGAATGCCCAGCTGGTCGTCTGAGACACAGCAAGAACGCAGGGATGCTCCAGCAGTCCTGTTTACCTATTAAAATGATAATTTCATGTGAGACCTACAAACAGAAATTGTTGATAAACCACTATATTATGCCAATGTGATCAATGTACCTGTTTTATACACAATGAACACTTAGACAATCACGAAAATACTTTCAATTTCGTTGGTGATTTGGGAAAGAGACACATACTTTTGATTCAACTGTAGAACCTTTTGGATGAAAAGGAACGTGAGAGGAGGTCGCAGACCACAGTGGACAGATGAGCACTATTCATGATTCACGATTTTGGGCAAGTGAAAGGACACAAACCACTGAATTTATACGAACCATGTGACATTATCAGGAATGAAAGAGTCATTTCGACTTTGTGTTAGTATTACACAGATATCGGAAATAATGGTGGTCATATACAGTATTTGCACTCAGTTAAGACAGAGTGTCATCACTTGTACTATGAGAACTTTCACTGACATTTTCATAAATGTGTACAACAGAGGCAGTAGGGAGGAACTTTCTGTTGAGTACAATCTTGCATTTCAAACAGTGCACCTTGGTTAGAGCAATGTTAATGTTCCATGACAAACTATACTTGCCAAAGTGAACTTTGGGCTCTGTAACTAATTTGGAACCTCTAGTACCAAACCAGTTGCTACAATAATGTTCTGTGACCAACAAATTTTGTGCACAAAACCAACGACAATATTTTGTGTATATTTCGTTTCAGGGAGAATCTGATTTCCCATAAAACATACCTTTTTTGTATAACAGTTTACAGATGTATGCACCATTTTGATGCACTGTGGCACTAAGTGTGGTTTCCGCACATAATGGGGAATTTTGAGTTATATATACTTTGATTTTGTACATGCTTTGTGCTATGTATGTCACTGTACATATTTCTTGAGTTTTACACACACACACACACACACACACACACACACACACACACACACACACATATATATATATATATATATATATATATATATATATATATATATATATATATATATATATAGGAATTAAATGTATGTTATAATGTTGTGATGTACTTTCATATGTGTTCTGCTATACAGGGTGATTCAAAAAGAGTACCACAACTTTAGGAATTTAAAACTCTGCAACGACAAAAGGCAGAGCTAAGCACTATCTGTCGGAGAATTAAGGGAGCTATAAAGTTTCACTTAGTTGTACATTTGTTCGCGTGAGGCGCTGCTGACTAGGCTGAAAACCAAACTACCCGAGGCAGCCCGTGACAGAGCACGTCATCACTGGCCTCCAAGAAGCCCTGATCTACAGGGTGATTCAAAAAGAATACCACAACTTTAGGAATTTAAAACTCTGCAACGACAAAAGGCAGAGCTAAGCACTATCTGTCGGAGAATTAAGGGAGCTATAAAGTTTCATTTAGTTGTACATTTGTTCGCGTGAGGCGCTGCTGACTAGGCTGAAAACCAAACTACCCGAGGCAGCCCGTGACAGAGCACGTCATCACTGGCCTCCAAGAAGCCCTGATCTTACCCCCTGCGATTTTTTCTTATGGGGGTATGTTAAGGATATGGTGTTTCAGCCACCTGTCCCAGCCACCATTGATGATTTGAAACGAGAAATAACAGCAGCTATCCAAACTGTTACGCCTGATATGCTACAGAGAGTGTGGAACGAGTTGGAGTATCGTGTTGATATTGCTCGTGTGTCTGGAGGGGGCCATATTGAACATCTCTGAACTTGTTTTTGAGTGAAAAAAAACCTGTTAAAATACTTTTTGTAATGATGTATAACAGAAGGTTATATTATGTTTCTTTCATTAAATACACCTTTTTAAAGTTGTGGTATTCTTTTTGAATCACCCTGTATTTATTTTTGTATGAGTTTTTAAAAAGGGTGAATATGTAAACTTTTTAAATTATTAGGAAATAAGGGAGAGTGATTAATTGATCTTTATGAGAAGGTCGAGCCCAAGCCATCACTGAGTCATCGAGTAAGATAATTAATAACGTATCGTTTTTGTAGAGTAAGTGTGGATGTTGATTAAGACAAGATTCAAAATTCTCAATCTTGTTTCAAAAGAGGACTTAATTAGTTTTCAAGTTGGCTCCAAAAATGACTATCATATATTTAATAAAATGAATTAACCCATTTATAGCAGCAAGAAAAAGAAATATTGGTTGATGGCTTATTAGAATAATAAGGAATGTGGTAATTAATTATGTGTACTCTTGGCTACATCTTATTCTTCAACAAACAGTGAATGCCATAGAAGATCATACAACTCCAATGGCATGGTAGGACATATTTACTTTATGTACTTAGGTATAACAAGTTTTTAGCACAACTGCATCCGCATATACTTAAACAGCACACAAGGGATAACTTTACATAGCTGTTTTTACCAAACTGTGGTGTAACTTGTGTACCACCCGTAAGAGAGATTGAAATTAAATCGTAATACATTAATCTCCACCACATAATGATATTTTAATCAGTGCTAATGATTACCAACACATAATTATTAGATTTCGATTTTCTATGTTATTGCATGCATAGCTAAACGAGAAACAATTGTGAAGGCAGGCTGCACACCTCAGAGGACGATGGAGGCCATGTACTGCTATAAAACCCATGTGCAGTAGTAATCACAGAGTAGCCGCCTCATGGGATGGGACACACGAGACATGTATTAGTCGGTTGTGCACTTTGTTTTGTGGGGTGGAAAGAGAAATCCATGCTGACACCGAGCATCTGAAGTCACACAATGCAGATTACATCTCTATGACGTACCAGAGCAGAACATTTGTTTTTCACGGCCAGAGTCTCCGAAGAACTACTTTAGTAGAGGTGAACAGTGGGAAGTCCAACTTGGCCCTAAAATACAGGCTCTTAAGATAATATCTTATAATGTGTAACTGAAACAGAGAAGGTGAGACTTCTTTGTTTAGCGTCAGATACTTACACCCTCCTGGGTGGTGCCAAACGAAATATATAAAGAAACGTAAAGAGAGCAACTGTTGGATCACGTAAACAGTTTGGGAGTAAGAGTAAGGATAGGGGCCGTGCTGATAGAATGAGTCGTCTCAGCTCTTATCGATACTGTCAACCGTTATGTTCTTCGACCAGTATGAGGCAATGGTTTTACACATCCGCCACTAAGGGCGAGCACAGCTAGTTGCAAGGCTTTTACAGGATCACCAGGCTTCCGTGGTGGATCCTCGGTGTGGTGGTTAAGAAGTAAGTTTCAGGTTGGCAACAAGAGCACCGTCTCCATTCCCAAGGTATGAGCTTGGTGATCACCTTCAGAGCTATGTGAGGATAAAAGTATGACATCGCATTAGGTTCCACGAGAGCGTGCGTACAGGAGGCAAACTAGGCAGCCATGCATCAGCTAAGGAATTGGTGGGTTGCAAGTTGGGCCAAAGGAACATTGGTGTACCAATTGCCACTTGGGACAGCACCTGCTAAGCCAAAATGAACTAAACTTCTTGAGCATGTCTAACTTTTGCTGTTACTGTACACTTGAACCACCGATCTGACTTTAGCATGCAGTTCAATCTGTTTGGTACTGTTTGCTATACCTTACACTCGACTGAGGAACAGTCGGGTTTGTCAAATGAATCTGACAGACTGGAAGAGAGAAGATGTTTCATTCTTTGAGTCTACATATCTTCCATTTCTTAGTTTGTTCTTGTTATCGTTCGTTTGGAATTAAATGATTCTTATTTTATCGTTTAAATTGCTCATTGACTGGTTTTAGTTGTGATGTGGAAGGGAAGAATAAATTTGAATGGTACAATTGGTGTGATCTTGATCAGTGAAAGCATCTGCTCTTAAGGATTTTAGTATTTGAATTTTTTTTGCAATTTGTCTTAGATGATGATATAAATGTCCTCGGTTGTATTTGATTAGAATTCAATGATCAGCACTGTTCCTTAAGGGTTTGAACGTAGCTTTACTGGATTTAACAGGACTCGTGATTGATGTATTATTATTAAAAGTTAAGCTGAAAAGCAATTGCGGTGCCCCTCCTGTAGCCTGTGTTACCGACTGACGGACCAATACCATTGAGCCTGTCTGCTGCCGGTTCACAGCAAGCTTCAACATCGATAGCCGTGCTTATGGTGCTGTACAAAACTCACTTACCTCTGTCAGTTTAGGGGAAGAGGCAGTGCAATCCTGCACGACCACCCAAACTATATTTCGCTCCTTTCAGGCAGGTAAGGTTCAACCTAGCTACGGATATGACTGTCATAACACAACAACACAAGACGTAGATTGATTTAATTAAATCTATACCCCAAATTTCTCAAACATGTACCAAGTATTATTCTTTTATTATTAGGGTACTGTACCTTCGTTGGGAAAAACGGAATCCTTTTATGATCACTTTGCTGTGCATCTGACTGTCGTCTGTTAAATAAAAACGTCTTTTTTCAGGGACGAGAAGAGGTATATCATTGTTAATTATTTCTGACTCTCACATCGAAGACTCATTTGCAGTTAGGAGCTACGAGTTCATGTTTTAAGTCAATGAAGTCAAAAGACACGCATGGTACGTAACATGATTTGACACTCGTAAACTTGCTCTTCAAACTTTATGTGCTATTTCCCGTTGACGTAGAATCGAAATTAGGCATGAAGTAATGTTCCCACTGCAGTTAAAGGCTATCCAGAAATATTTTTAATTTGTAATAACATCACATATATTCCGTTTTTTCCAATATCACGAAACACAATGCATCATGTCAAACAAGGTAACATGATACTTGACGTCAGGTTGTATAGCATGGGACACGCCATCATATCATCCGACATGGCATTTACGATGTCGTACAATATGATACAGCGTGTCGTTAAAGCTTAGGATGCATGTATCAACACTCTGGGAGCCTACCACATACTCATCAAAAAACGTTTT
The DNA here is from genome assembly GCF_021461385.2 of Schistocerca piceifrons. Classification (NCBI taxonomy): domain Eukaryota; kingdom Metazoa; phylum Arthropoda; class Insecta; order Orthoptera; family Acrididae; genus Schistocerca; species Schistocerca piceifrons. The sequence continues at coordinate 767,603,403 of NC_060140.1, read as the reverse complement.
GCATCACCTCGGTTTCGAGTGTTCCGGAACTTGTACAGAAAATTGGAATAGATATAAACAAAAAAATCATTTCCGCCCTTTTTATTGCTCATGAAAACCACACATTGCTTGTTGTACCACCATACAGCAAGACCTTCACAGGTGGTGGTCCAGATTGCTGTACACACCGGTACCTCTAATACCTAGTAGCACGTCCTCTTTCATTGATTCATGCCTGTATTCGTCGTGGCATACTATTAACATGTTCATCACGGCACTGTTGGTCCAAATTGCCCCACTCCTCAAAGGCGATTTTGAGTAGATACTTCAGAGTTGTTGGTGGGTCACGTCGTCCATAAATAGACCTTTTAAATCTACCCCAGGCATGTTCGATAGGGTTCATTTCTGGCAAACATCCTGGCCTCTCTACTTCAGCGATGTCGTAATCTGAAGGAGGCCATTCACAAGATGTGCACGATGGAACTGTCGTCCATGAAGAAGAATGCCTCGTCAATACACTGCAGATATGGTTGCACTACCCGTCGGAGGATGGCATTCACGTATCGTACAGCCGTTACGGCGCTTTCCATGACCACCAGCGGCGTGCCTTAGCCACACATAATGCCAGCACAAAACATCAGGGAACCTCCACATTGGCTGCACTCACTGGACAGTATGTCTAAGGCGTTCATCCTGAGTGGGTTACGTCCAAACACGTCTCCAACGATTGTGTGGTTGAAGGCACATGCGATACTCATCGGTGCAGAGAAAGTGATACCAATCCTGAGCGGTCCATTCGGCATTTTGTTCGGCTTATCTGTACCACGCAGCATGGTGTCGTGGTTTCAAAGATAGACCTAGCCATGGGCGTCGGGGAGTGAAGTTGTGCATCATGCAGCCTATTGCGCACTGTTTGAGTCATTACACGACGCCCTGTCAATGCGTGAAAAACATTGTTCAACATGGTGGCGTTGCTGTCAGGGTTCCTGCGAGCCATAATCCGTAGGTAACGGTCATCCACTGCAGCAGTAGCCCTTGGGCGGCTTGAGCCAGGCATGTCATATACAGTTCCTGTTTCTCTGCATCTCCTCTACGTCCGAACATTATCGCGTTGGTTAACGCCGAACTGCCTGGACACTTCCCTTGTTCGGAGCCCTTCCTGGCACAAGTTAACAATGCGGACACGATCGAACGGTGCTATTGGCGGTCTAGGCAAGGTTGAACTACAGACAACACGAGCCGTGTACTTCCTCCCTGGTGGAGTGACTGGAACTGACAGGCTGTCGGACCCCATCCGTCTAATAGGAACTTCTCATGCATGATTGCTTACATCTTTGGCCGGGTTTAGTAACATCTCTGAACAGTCAAAGGGACTATGTCTGTGATACAATATCCTCAGACAACGTCTACCTTCAGGAGTTCTTGGAACTGCGGTGACGCGAAACTTTTTTTGATGTGTGTACATGAATTACCCCCGTCCCCCCACGAAAATTTCTGTCTGTCAATACTCCTTTCACCGTGCAAGTAACAGGGGGAGGGTGTGAGGAGAAACTGTCCACTTGGGCAAACATCAACACCCCATCCCCTCCCAACACACACACAGAATTCAAAAAATGGTTTTTACGTCCCCCCAGAGCAAATACACTCCCAAAAATTTTGCGGTGACAGAAATTTGTTTTTAGCTGTTTCATGTACATTCTTCAGCCATATGATACTACAGATTGTGAATCTTCTGGACATTGGGTACAGGGTCAGGGACTTTAGGCTGTATATTGAAAGATAGATGTGTTCGAACACATAGCAGCTATGGGAGTACACTGCACTAGGGAAGTGGAGTTAACCCGTAAAGAAGCACAAATACATCATGAACTTCTGATTTAAATGTATTTGAAACTGCTAGATAAGTCAAAAAGCTAGTTCCCCTGTTATAAACCCACGAACCTGCGACGGCCCTACGCACCTCATTTTGTGATACTATCGAAATACATTCCATTCCGGTTTCCATCTTTTGGTCTACCATAATTTTGATATTACGCCTCCATAGCTTGGCTACAGATGTAGGTTTATGTTAAATTGGGTGCCGTCTGTTCAGGTATAGGTTTTTTTATTGATTTTCGAAGTACGTTGGATATATCGTGGCAACGTACACTGAGAAGTGGTACGCTCTTTAAAAAAAGCACCTAAAAATCTGAACTTTTTAAAAGTCAGTTTCCACTTTTATCGTAAGAATGAATTTTTTTTTCACTTTAAACAGTTTTCATGCATTATATTCAAGCAAGAACAAATTATGCAATTATACTTGCTACTTAATTGGAATTTAAACCATCGTATCATGACAAAGAATAAAGATTATTTGATAAAAGAACTTCGTAACTTCACTTGAACATTATTCATTTATCTGCTCTAGTGAAAAGTTTGAACCGATTCGTCACGTTTAAAGTGATGAAGTGATGCACTTCAAAACGTTCCCATGGACACTGCACTAGGGAAGTGGAGTTCCCAGGAAAAATACTTTTTTTGCATGTTTTCGCACTTAAAATCTGAATAGTGCACTTATAAATTGTGCCATTTGCTGAGCCTTAAATTTCAGACCAATAAATTTGTTGAGAGAATTAATAGATTCACACAACTCTCCTTGTTGGCAGCTTCGGTTCGTCGTTCAAATCTTGCATAATGTGCTGTAACATAGCTACAGTAAACCACACCTTCGAATAGTTCTGCGCTGTAACGATAAAGTTTGTATGGACCCTCAGCATGCGATTTCTACTCGCACTTGACTGAGTTTTCTTTTTCTTTTTTCTTTTTCTTAAATTTGTAACACTTCATATAGGAATCTATTAAATAATGGTGGAAGTTAAACTGCTGATATAGTGATGAAGTATTCTTTTAAAAACAAGGACCGCTATTTTGCTGCTCACAAACGCGGGAGTCACTCGCGTTGCGCTCAACTATATTGTACGGTACGGTACGCTGTTGATGAAAGAGGCGTTGTGGACTTCCTCGCTGCCTGCCGTCTGGATATCGGCATGGTCAGAAGCTGCAACGGTCACATGATGACACTGTTCGTTGGTCCGACGGGAGGGCTTAGCCGGATGGAGGCGGACATGAATATCAGCAGAAGTAGGTCGACAACGTCGCAGCTCACGCGGTCTTTATCATTACAATGTACGTCTTCTCGGCACCGTTTGCAGGATAGTTGTTAGACTTCCACCGTAAACTTAGCCAGTCGTTTCATTACGAAAGTGTAATGTTAGTATATGAGATTAGTTAAAAATTTATCGAATCCATTACGGAACTGTGATACAGAAACCCGTTGTGGTTAATGTTAAAAGATAGTCCTACGTTGCAGAATGCTCTTTATTGGCTCAAAAATGTTCCATCCCGGTAGGAAATCATCAGACGTATTTCTGCTACAACGCCATCAGTCATAGTAGAACTGAGTAAGACACGCTACCCTTGTGATACGCGTCTTTTATGAGCCAATAAAGGGAAGTATGGAACCTAGGACTGTCTTTTGATATGAGTCAAATTACAATTCTAAAAGTTGTTTTAGACTACAGTTACTTACCCATTACACACGATCTCTTACCAAGATGAATGATTTCATCTACATACATCTACATACATACTCCGCAATCCACCATACGGTGCGGGGCGGAGGGTATCTCGTACCACAACTAGCATCATCTCTCCCTGTTCCACTCTCAAACAGAATGAGGGAAAAATGACTGGTAACACTGCGCTGACGCGGACACTTCGAGTATTTGCTGCAATAAGTAATAATAAAAAGCGTTGTTATAAAGCTGTTTTTAAACGTTTACAGTTGTTATAAATATAATCTAAGTGTTTTTAAATTAGTGGAAGTGTTAGTGACGTCTATAATAAGATTAGTAGGGGTAAGAAGTTTATTTTCCTTCTCGCGCCTGTAGCACGGATTTTGGGCTTAATTTGACGCGCGCGTATAGTAAGTAAACAGTGATGTAAACTTATATGTAAGCACCAGATTTTTTATTCAGTACTCTTTCAATTTATTTATATCTGCCTGAATAGTTTTTAGGGTCCTTTGTTTACGTTTTAGTACTTAAATCAGTTTATACGATTACTGTTTTTACCATGAGCGAGAAGTGTGTGACATGACGTAGGATCGTCAGCTCCGGGGTGTGGTGCGATGGGTGCTGTAGTTTCTTTCACTGGGGCGAATGTAGTGGCGAGGGAAATGGGGACATAAATGAGGCTCACCAGTCTTTATTGTAGGATCTGCAGTAGAGGCAGGAAAATACTGGAATAGGAAGGGAAAATTGCAGCTCTTCAAGCTGACTTAGACAAGGCAAGGGAGGATCTCGATAGGTTAAAGAGGGAGAAGGTTGAACAGAGGTGGGAAGCGGCAACTGGTAATAGGGGAAACAGGCAAAGGAGAGCATCAGACAGCTTTGTCATAAATCTTGAAAACAGATTTGACCTGTTGCCTCAGTCAGAATCAGGTGAACCTCATGTAGCTGAAGCTGTAGAATGGGCACAACAAGCTTTCAAGGACTTGAAAAAGGTAGGGAAATTTGTAAAGAGAAAGAAAGTTCTGTTGCTAGGTAGTTCCCATGGTAGATGTGTTGGCCAACTACTGCAGGAAAATCTAGGTCCAGAGTACCAGATCACAAACTTTTTCAAGCCTAGTGCAGATCTGGGTCAGGTAACAGAGGATGTAAGTTCTTTATGCAAGGATTTCACAAAGGAGGATTCCGTTGTTATAGTGAGTGGTCCGGGAAATAGCATTGACAGAGACTCTGAATATTCCATAGAGAGTGACCTGGTGAAGACAGCATCAGCAACAGAGCATACGAGTGTGGGATTTGAGTCTGTGTTGAGACGCCATGATCGGCCTCATTTGAACTCTTCCGTCGGGAGGGTCAACCTGTAGTTGGAGTGGCTGCTTAGGATGGAAATGGGGTCCCATATTGGTTTGTTTCCTGTGGATGCTATCGATAGGTGGGACTACACTAGGCATGGTCTTCACCTCAATTGGAAAGGGAAGGGAAAACTGTCTGGGTTGATTGCAGAAAACTTAAGGGGGAACAATGTCACAAGTGATAAAATACCAGTGGTCACAGGTGTCCGAGGGATGCCTTTTTTAGGATAGGAAAGGGTCACAGAAAACGAGTTTTAAGAGAGATTGGCAGACACACTCAGTTTGAGAAAACAGATGAACAGGAGTCAGATTTTAGCATACAGCCTCCATTTAAACAATATTTAACAGAAAGTAATCAAAAACTGCCAGTTCATCTCCGCCAAAGCAGTTATAATCCCATTAGTATGCAGTATCAGTTGTCTTTATTACACCAGAACATTCCGGGACTCAGAAATAAAGTTGATGAACTACTCATTTGTATTGATGAAATAAATTCATCTAACCAAATTGACATAATCTGCCACTCTGAAAATCAAGTGACCACTCATATAGATATGTTAGACATTGCAGGATTTAAGCTAGCTTCCTACTTCTGCAGAGTAGATATGTATGGAGAAGGAGTTGCCAAATTTATTAAAAACTGCCATAAATTCAAGAACATTGACATTAACTAATTCTGTTTAGACCAGCATGTAGAAGCATGTGCAACAGAAATAGAGTTCCATAACAGATCCTATATAATAGTAACTATCTACCGAGCACTGCAGCAAATTATAATCTATTCATAACTCATATAGAAGCTCTTATGGGTTATTTAACCGGAAGAAACAAAGAAATTTTGATTGCTGGTGACTTTAATACAGATTTTCTAATGCAATCTGGGCAACGGCCTTACCGCAGTGGATACACCAGTTCCCATGAGATCACCGAATTTAAGCGCTTGGCACTTGGATGGGTGATCATCCAGCGACCATGCGCTGTTGCCATTTTTCGGGGTGCATTCAGACTCGTGATGCCAATCGAGGAGCTACTAGACTGAATAGTAGCGGCTCCGGTCAAAGAAAACCATCATATCGACTGGGAGAGCGGTGTGCTGACCACATGCCCCTCCTATCTGCATCCTCAACTGAGGATGACACGGCGGTCGGATGGTCCCGATGGGCCACTTGTGGCCTGAAGATGGAGTGCTCTAATGCAATTTTCCAGTAAACATTTACTGCAGTTAGTAATGCTGTCTTTCAATGTAACTCATACTGTAAACTTTCCAACTATGATCACTAAATCCTCAAGGACAGCCATCGATAAAATTTTTACAGACAAATCAAAGGAACAAAATCATATCATAAAACCTGTAATAAATGGACTATCAGATCATGACATGCAGCTCCTTGTTTTAGATGTAAATTCTAAGCAGATCAGCAAGACTGCTAAATCTGAGTACAGGAGAGTAGTCAATCAATCAAAAATCGAGTGTTCTAGAAAACTGATCAAAGATATGGACTGTAACGATTTTTATAGTGCCCATGACATGAATGAAAAATATAACACATTCATGAACAATGTCAGTACCATGTTTGAAAACTGTTTTCCTCTAAAAGTTACTCAAATTAAACAGAAGTCTATAATAAAACCATGGATTACACAAGGAATAAAGATTTTCTGTAAGACAAAAAGGAAGATGTATCTGTCGACCAAGAATAGCTCCAATGCTGATGAATTAGCTAAATACAAAGAATAATGTAAAAATTACAAAATGTAATTCAGACATCTAAACAAATGCACTACGAGAAGAAGATAGCAATGTCAGGGAACAAAATAAAAACAATATGGGATATAGTGAAAGAGGAGACTGGTAGAACCAGAAAGTAACAGGAGCAAATAGCATTAAGGGTAGATGACACATTAGTAACCGATGGGCATAGTGTGGCAAATCTATTTAACAAGTACTTTATATCCATTACTGATAGAAGGAGATTGTCAGGATCAGTAAATAATGCCCTTGAATATCTGAAACTAGCCTTTACAAACAGCTTCAGGTACATGAATATGTCACTCACTTCACCAAAAGAAATATCTTCCATAATAAAATCTTTAAAAACAAAGCATTCTACTGGTTATGATGACATATAAACAAAGTTAATTAAGGCCCAGCATTGTGAAAAATATTAGAAAAAGTAAGGCAGCTTCTCAACCATCTGACCACAAATAACATATTATTAAGAACACAGTATGGAATTCCGAAGGGTTTTGATATCAAGAAGGCTATTTACACCTACAGTGAAAATATACTTAATTCATTAAATAACAAATCACAAGCAACAGGTATTTTCTGTGATTTGTCAAAGGCATTTGACTGTATGAAACGAAACATCCTTTTAAATAAATTAGAATTCTATGGTGTCACGGGCAGCACTCCAAAATTGTTCAAGTCATACCTCGCTAACAGGAAACAAAAGGTGTCAGTGCAAGGGACTAGTGAATTAAGTCATCAGCCATCATCAGAATGGGAAGAAATTACATGTGGTGTCCCACAACGATCCATTTCAGGGCCATTGCTTTTCTTGTAAACCTTAATGATCTCTCATGAGTTACACTGCCAGAAGCAGAATTCGTTTTGTTTGCAGATGACACAGGTATTGGAATAAATAGTATGTCGAGTGTAGTTCTAGAAAGATCTGCTAATGATATTTTCAGGGATATTAATAAATGGTTTAAAGCCAACTCATTGACATTAAACTTCGAAAAGACTCACTACATGCAATTCAGAACCTGTAAGAGGTTTCCACCCAGCATATGCATAAAGTATGATGAAGAGCAGATAGAAGAGGTTGACAGTCTTAACTTCCAGGGATTACAACTTGATAATAAATTCAGTTGGGAAGAGCACACCACGGAACTGCAGAAACGCCTTAACAAATCTGTATTTGTAATTCGAGTGTTAGCAGACATAGGCGACATAAAAATGAAAAAGCTAGGATGGTTTGCCTATTTTCATTCCATGATCTCATATTGCATAATATTTTGGGGTAACTCTTCAAGTCAAACTAAAGTTTTCAGAGTTCAAAAGCGTGTAATACGTATTATTTCTGGAGTAAATTCACGGACGTCCTGTAGAAACCTCTTCAAAGAACTGGGTATAACAACTACTGCCTCTCAGTATATTTACTCCTTACTGAAATTTGCCCTAAATAATATATCTCTTTTTCCAACAATCAGCTCAGGTCATACACACAATACCAGTAACAAAAATGATCTGCACAAGGACTTAAAAGCACTTACTTTAGTTCAAAAAGGGGCCACTACTCAGAAACACTCATCTTAAATAATTTGCCAGCAAACATACAAAATTTAGTTACAAATATAGATCAGTTTAAAAGAAGCCTAAAAGGCTTACTAGTGGCCAACTCTTTCTACTCCATTGACGAATTTTTTTTTATAGAAGCAAATGATGTATAGTATATACTCATACTATTAGTATCGTTATTTCACCTTAAAAAAAGAAAGTGACATGTTACACATTTACGAGGATCTCCTTAGTACGGATCAATGCAACCGAAAACTAATTTAATCCAATCATGCCTCTGTACGAGCCCTAATCTCTCTTATTTTATCTTTGTGGTCTTTCCGCGAAATATAAATTGTCAGCAGTAAAATTGTACTGAAGTCAGCCTCAAATGCCGGTTCTCTAAATTTCCTCAGTAGCGATTCAAGAAAAGAATGCCTCCTTTCCTCCAGAGACTCCCATCCGAGTTCCTGAAGCATTTCCGTAAGACTCGCGCGATGGTCAAACCTACCAGTAAAAAATCTGGCAGGCCACCTCTGAATTGCTTCCTGACCTGATAGGGATCCCAAATGCTCGAGCAGTACTCAAGAATAGGTCGTATTCGTGTTTTATAATCGGTCTCCTTTACAGATGAACCACATCTTCCCAAAATTCTACCAATGAACGGAAAACGACTATCCGCCTTTCCCACAACTGCCATTACATGCTTGTACCACTTCATATCGCTCTGCAATGTTACGCCCAAATATTTAATCGACGTGACTGTGCAAGCGCTACACTATTAATGGAGTATTTAAACATTACGGGATTCTTTTTCCTATTCATCTGCATTAATTTACATTATCTATATTTAGAGTTAGCTGCGATTCTTTACACCAATCACAAATCCTGTCCAAGTCGTCTTCTATCCTCCTACAGTCACTCAGCGACGACACCTTCCCGTACACCACAGCATCATCAGCGAACAGCCGCACATTGCTATCCACCCTATCCAAAAGATAATTTATGTAGATAGAAAACAACAGCGGACCTACCACAGTTCCCTTGGGCACTCCAGATGATACCCTCACCTCTGATGAACACTCACCATCGAGGACAACGTACTGGGTTCTATTACTTAAGAAGTCTTCGAGCCACTCACATATGTGGGAACCAATCCCATATCCTCGTACCTTAGTTAGGAGTCTGCAGTGGTGCACCGAGTCAAACGCTTTCCGGAAGTCAAGGAATATGCCATCCGTCTGATACCCTTCATCCATGGTTCGCAAGATATCATGTGAAAAAAGAGCGAGTTGCGTTTCGCAGGAGCGATACTTTCTAAAGCTGTGCTGATGCATGGACAGCAACTTCTCTGTGTCAAGGAAATTCGTTATTTTCGAACTGAGAATGTATTCGATAATCCTGCAACAAACCGATGTTAAGGATATGGGTCTGTAGTTTTGAGGATCCGTCCTTCTATCCTTCTTATATACAGGCGTCACCTGCGCTTTTTTCCAGTCGCTCGGGGCTTTACGTTTGGCAAGAGATTCGCGATAAATGCAAGCTAAGTGAGGAGCCAATGCAGTAGAGTACTTTCTGTAAAACCGAATTGGAATCCCATCAGGACCTGGAGATTTAATTATTTTCAACCCATTGAGCTGCTTCACAACCCCAGAGATGTATGTTTGTACGATCCTCCTGCGTAAAATATTTCTCAAATGCTAAATTTAAAATTTCAGCTTTCGATTTGCTGTCTTCCGTTGCCAGGCCAGACTGATCAGTGAGTGACTGGATGGAAGCCTTCGAACCGCTTACCGATTTTACGTAAGAACAGAATTTCTTTGGGTTTTCAGCAAGATTTTTTGCTAAGGTATGACGGTGATAGTGGTTGTAAGCTTCGCGCATCGCTCTTTTTACTGCAGCACGAATCTCTACTAACTTTTGCCTGTCCTCATTCTCCCGATTTTTCTTGTACCGCGAGTACAACTGTCTTTCCTTCCTGAGCATTCTCCGAATTGCGCTGTTAAACCACGTTGGGTATTTTTCGGCTGTAACCCACTTTTTCGGCACAAACTTCTCCATTGCGTGATTTACAATGTGTTTAAAATTTGCCCATAATTCTTCCACGTCCATCGTACCGGAAGTAAATGAAGTCGATTCATTTACTAAGTGGGATGCTAACAACTGTTTATCTGCTCTTTCTAGTAGGGATACTCTCCTAGCTTTCTTGACCGACTTCTTAACTTTCGTAACCATAGTCGTAATGACAACATCATGATCACTAATCCCTGTCTCAACACTGACACCGTCGATGAGGTCTGGTCTGTTCGTGGCTACCAGATCTAAATTATTTCCATTACGCGTTGGCTGTCGATTTAGTTGCTCAAGACCGTTTTCGGATAATGTGTTCAAAAGTAATTCACACGACAGCTTGTCTGTACCACTTGTAATGAATCCATAGACATCGCAGTCTATACTAGGTAGGTTGAAGTCGCCTCCAACTAATATAGCATGAGCCGGGTACTTCTGCGATACAGAGTGTAGACTTCCTTTGAATGATTCTAGAACTGTTACGGTGGAACCTGGTGGCCGGTAATAACACCCAACAATTAACTTTATTTCTGCTAGCCCAGCTGAACGTGTCCAGATAACTTCACAATCACACTCCGACCTCAGCAGACATAATATTGTTGTCAACTGCAATGAAGACACCACCTCCTACGGTGTCTAATCTATCGTTCCAATACACGTTCCAACCCTCACTAAATATTTCAGAACTTCCTATCTCTGGGTTCAGCCAGTTCTCAATCCGGAGAATAATTTGTGCGCCACACGCTTCCTGGAGGGCAGTAAATTCAGAAACTTTATTCCGAACACACAAAAAATTTACTGCTAATATCTTGATAGCTGAAGTGTCTTTACACTGAGCGCGTCCTGATTTGCCTGTCTGCACGTCGACTGGTGTGTGTTCCGCCAGCCGCCTATAGAACTCAGGGTCGCCTCAGAAGCCAAGCGACAGGCATCATTGGTACCGACGTGAGCAACTACTTGCAGACGACTGCACCCCGTACGCTCGATAGCCGCAGGCAAGGACGCCTCCACATCTTGGATGAGGCCCCCCGGCAGACAAACGAGTGCCCGTTGGAATTCTGTCTAGCCCAGTACGCTATTTCCCTAACGGGCTCCATCGCCCGCCTAACGTTGGAGCTCCCAATAACCAGCAAGCCTTTGCCCCCGTTTGCCCGCTCGGGCCCTGCTGAAGGAGCAGTCACCTGCCCACTGACAGGATGAACGGGCGAGGCCAGCCGGCCAGCCTCCACACTGACCCTCCGCTTCGAGCGACACGAACGCGTTGCAGTCCGCCACTCACCCTGAGGTGAGGGCGTGCCCAACGCGCCGGGTACACTAAAGGTACCTCAGCGGCTGAGTCAGCGGACGCAGCAAGTGACACCTGGGGTGTCTCAAGCGACGCGCCAGACCCTCCGCCGTCGCTGCATCTCGAGGCAGCAGCCTGAAGGCGGCTGACCGTGGCCAACAGAACGCTCAGCTGCTCTCGAACCGCGGCCAGTTCCTCCTGCTCCCGCACGCAGTACGCACGCACCCTATCCATCCTACTCCTAATATCTGGACGTATACAGTTGCGACAAATAAAACAGCAATATACGACTGCACAGTTGCGTAACCAGCGCCTGATTGAACTGTGATATGTGAACAATTGCTTACGCACTAAGCAATCAAATGACCACGACTACGCCACTATAGCCGGCCGAAGTGGCCGTGCGGTCTAGGCGCTGCAGTCTGAAACCGCGAGGCCGCTACGGTCGCAGGTTCGAATCCTGCCTCGGGCATGGATGTGTGTGATGTCCTTAGGTTAGTTAGATGTAACTTGTTCTAAGTTCTAGGGGACTAATGACCTCAGAAGTTGAGTCCCATAGTGCTCAGAGCCATTTGAACCATACGCCACTATACAGGTATTGCAATGCGATCCTACCCCTGTCTTAGTACAAATGACAACCGCCTACGTGATGTTACACTCTACCATTATAAAAATTTGATACTACCCCTTCCTAATTCGAAAATACGCAAAGATCGAAAAATTTCACCACGCAAGCACACAACCACACAAAGTAATTTGAATTAAACCTGCCGAACTAATACGAAAAACTTAATATAGGACTAGTTTCTGCTACTGCTGTTCGCACACGTCACTCTGCAAGCACAGATGAAACTGCACTGGCCTCTGTCTGCTGCTAACTGACACTACGAAATAAACAGAAAGCACTGGCTGTCGAAAACAAAAAACTGACTAACGACTCCGCGAATTTTTATTTTACAGCTAACAATAAGCAATATTACTTCTCTCAAATACTAGAAAACGCAAGGATTTTATGTAATTTAATATTTAAGCGCACAAGCACTCGGAAAGAAATTATGAATCAAACTATAAAATAAATATGAAAGCTAAATATGCGACTCCCTACTGCACTGCTGCTGCACTACTGCTGCACTGATACTTCACCAGCGGCTGCTCAAGGATCACTGCGCTGTGTCAAAAGCACATTAAGAAGAACTAGAAAACAAAGCCTGACACGTTGCCAGCGGTTATGAAATTGTTAAGAACATTCTTAGCCCCAGCTTACCAAGGATCTATTCAGAGAGTGATACGCACTACTCGGGTAAGGTTGCCTTGAACAGTAAGGAGTAAGGATATAAGGACTGAACATCGTTCGCACTAGGATTTTTATTAACTCTCTTAAGGAAAAGTAACTTTACCAATTATGTCAACAGAACCATGACGAATTGAAAGTCATCCAATTAGATAACACAATTTACCGACAGTTACTGATAATCCACAAAATAACTTCTTCAAAGGTTTTTTTCCTTTCTTAAAAGGATAAAAGATTGAGCACAAAATTCAAGAATGCCAAATGATAAGAGAATAGTCTTCACAACAAGCAGGCAACAAACATCTTTAGAATGTGTTTGACTTAAATTCAACAAATAATTCCGGTTTACTAAAAGGAGTTCATTAAAAGGAAACCAAAAACTGAAGCCACCACATATCGGGCAATGTGGTCTTGACGAACGGCCCGAAATTACTTAGGGCAGACCCAATACGCTGCTCACCACAATCCTCGACGGCATATCACACAGTGATAGCCTGATGAACAGAAAAGTAACTTTTAAGTAAACCGAGTAAAACCTCGTCATCAGATTACACGCTGGTAGCATAGACAAAACAGTTGTGTTAAGTCGTTGAAAGATAGTAACGCAATTGGCCAAGGCAACCACCTGGACTTACATCTGGCTGTACAGAAGTTTAGCAGCCAACAAAGATTCAGCTGGAAATCACGGCAGAAGGTGGTAACGGTAAATACTTAACTGTCGCGCGGAGGTTCGGAGGTATAACTCATCAAAATACATGCAACAAAACTTACCACCGTAAGACGCATAAGCTTGCGGGCTCCAAACAACCAATGAAAACGACTTGACGGTTTAGTGCCCAATGTACCAGCCAAAAGAAAGAACGTCACTAATAATAACAATGGCACATTGATCTAAAATAATTACGTAACCGCTAACAGTCCAAAACCCCAATAATTTAAAACACACATACAAATCACAGCTCTATGACAGTCCGATGCTGTTATGTTTTCATACGAACGAGACGTCCCTCAGGTCACCTCAGCAGATACAGGTACAGGCAACAACAGGAGGCTGAACCGAGTCCGATGTCCGATATATACCGTCAGAGTTATCGCGTTCACAGTGGGGAGCAAGATCAGTCTTTACGAATGCCGGCTGGATTCGGCACCGAAGCATCGAAATAAAGTAGCCCACCGAGCATCTAAAGCGCTGTGCTGGGACAAACAGTGGAAAAACATGGAGCCGCCTGGAGATGCATGGATGACGACGACTCACCATGCTACGCTAACTTCAGGACAAAGGTTGTGTTCCAAGAGATGTCGTGCAAGTTATCGATTGCGCAACGGTTACGACAGAAAGTCGAACTGTTTAATGTCTCTGCTCGTAATTAAAATACTTCTAATTGTAGTCATTATGTTCTCTAACTGCTGAACGAGATTCGTCATTAATGAAGTACATCTCTGTTGCTACGAATATGTGACTGAGTCAGTCCTATTACGTTACTTGTTGCCTACTTCATTTTCTGAAATCGTGTTAATTGGGCACGAGCCTGCCGCTGTCGAATTCCGAGACTTTACGAAGTACACAAGACAATCTCACAAATACACAACACTCAAATACATTACTAAGTAATAATAATAATAATTATAATTATAATGAGCGTATGGTATTGGTGGCCGGGAGACCCCTCGCGGGGCGGTTCGGCCGCCGCTCCACAAGTTCTTTAACGCCACTACGGCGACTTGCGAGTGAATGAGGATGAAATGATGATGAAAGACACACAACACTCAGTCATCTCGAGACAGAGAGAATCCCTGATCCCACCGGGAATCGAACCCAGGACGCCGTGCGCGGGAAGTAGAGATCGCTACAGTACGACCACGAGCCGCGGACCATTACTAACTAATAAACCCTCTTCTTAATCTTTTCTTGTATACAGACTGCTGCTGACGTGAAACTATTCCGGCTGTATCCAGGCTGACTTTTCATTTTTATTAAGTATTTGAAGTAATTCATTAATGTCGTTTGCGGACGTTCTGTTTGACAAAGTAATGCATACGTAATGTGGGATTTGATTCTTATTCGGAGGTCAGGAATAATAATTTTGGAGGTCAGTCTTCCCTGTTTTGTGATGTTTCTTTCCGTAGCGAGTCTGCACGTAATTAATGATCTAGCAGCCGATCCGTAGCAGAGGTGGCTCCGTTAGGAAGAGAGGGGGTGAGGTTAGGTCATTCGAGATAGGACCTTGGAGGTTCGACTTCCGAGGGATACGCGAGGCCTTCTGCAGTCCACCAACTGCTGCAGCACCAGCACGCCAAAGTACATCATAGTAAGTGTACGTTCACCCTGCACTGACGTCGGAATAGGTGCGATTTCACGCTTCTCATAAACAGGGACTTAGATTGATCACACATCATGAGTTGATACCCGGGCCATGGCTTTCGTGTTTGGTTCTCATCCCACATTGTCTCCTCCACCTTTCCTAATCAATGATATCATTATGACCAATGCGAGCCCGCATTTTCTATTCAGTTAATTACATCGTGATATTTTACCAGAGTTTCATCCAGTCTCCCATGGAGTGTCCTTTCGGATCCCGTGTCAAAGGGGAAACTAATTTGCTACGATTAATATTCCATCTTGCACTCATTTCCAGTCTGTGAGGTAATCATATTTATATTTTCATGTGTGGTGTGTTACATTCAGACAAACATTGTCATTAAATCATGATTATAATGAATTCCACCTTAGTTACAGCATATGAACGTCCTCTCTTCTACAACCACAATTATTAGTTTAATGCAAGACCCACGGGTACGATTCAATTGTCAGGGCCACGCACCTGTCACGTTTACGTGTCCACAGCTCCTCATCATACATCTGAATTGTACTGGGGGCGTCTGCATATCGAGAGAGGATGCTTGATACAGATCACTGGTATAATAAGTATACGTATTCCAAAACTCCATAACTACCGTGGCATTTCGCTAACTACTTCGTGCTGTTCCGTTGAAATGCTAATCTTCCGCATGTTCAAGCATGTAGTACACTTCATTTCAGTTTAAATTACTTGTGGTGGTTCTGACTACGTTTGGGAACCGTGACTGTATGATATAATTACTTATATCTTTTTTATGCCAGCAGTCACTTTTATCTGTTTTCATATTTAATTTAACATACTTCAAAGCGTTTCAAGCATGTTCTACTCATCCTCAGGCGTTTGTACAAACAGAATATTATTTCTTAAAAATTCAGACATCAAAAAAAGTCTTGCCTCACCCCAGTTGCGGGCCGGATTGGCCGAGCGGTTCTATGCCCTACACTCTGGAACCGCGCGACCGCTACGGTCGCAGGTTCGAATCCTGCATAGGGCATGGATGTGTGTGATGTCCTTAGGTTAGTTAGGTTTAAGTAGTTCTAAGTTCTAGGGGACTGATGACCTCAAAAGTTAAGTACCATAGTGCTCAGAGCAATTTCAACCATTTTTTTTTTTCACACCGGGTCCCAGAACTCCTGAAGACGTTGATTGTGGATACTGTATCAGAGACAAAGCCCATTTCACTGTTCAGAGATGTCACTAAAACCGCCCAAAGATGTAAAAATCCATGCGTGGGCAGCGCCTATTAGACTGAGGGGGTCCGACAGCCGATCAGTTCCTGTCATTCCACAAGGAAAGAGGTGCATGGCAGGTGTTGTCTGTATTTCAACCGTGCCTAGACGGTCAATACCGCGGTTCGATCGCGTCCTCATTATTACTCTGTGCCAGGAAGAGCTCTCAACAATGGAAGCGTCCAGGCGTCTCGGAGTGAACGAACGTGATGTTGTTCGGACATGGAGCAGATACACAGGAACTGTCGATGACATACCTCGCTCAGGCCGCCCAAGGGCTACTACTGCCGTGGATGACCGCTGTCTACGGATTACGGGTCTAAGGAACCCTGACAGCAACGCCACCATATTGAATAATGCTTTTCGTGTAGCCACAGGACGTCGTGATACGACTCAAACTGTGCGCAAGAGTCTGCATGATGCGCAACTTCACTTCCGAAGTCCACGGCGAGGTCAATCTTTGCAACCACGACACCAAACTGTGTGGTACAAATGGGCCCAACAACATGCCGAATGAACCGCTCTGGACTGGTATCACGTTCACTTCACCGATGAGTGTCGCACATGCCTTCAACCTGACAATCGTCGGAACCCTATTTGGAGGCTACCCGGTCGGGCTGAACGCCTTACACACACTGTCCAGCGAGTGCAGCAAGGTGGAGGTTCCCTGCTGTTTTGGGGTGGCGTTATGTGGGGCCGGCGTACGCCGCTAGTGGTAATGGAAGGCACCGTAACAGCTGTACGATATGTGAATACCTTCCTCCGATCGATAGTGCAACATTATCGGCAGCATATTCGCGAGGAATTCGTCTTCATGGACGACAGTTCTCACCCCATCGTGCACATCTTGTGAATGACTGCCTTCAGGATAGCGACATCGCTCGATTAGAGTGGCCAGCTTGTTCTCCAGACATTAACCCTATCGAACATGCCTGGGATAGATTGAAAAGGGCTGTTTATGGACGACGTGACGCACGAACCACTCTGAGGGATATACCCCGAATCGCCGTTGAGGTGTGGGACAATTTGGACGATCAGTGTCTTGATGAACTTGTGAATAGTATGCCATGACGAATAGAGTCATACATCAATACAGGAGAATGTGCTACTGGATATTAGAGTTACCAGTTTGTACAGTGATCTGGACCACCACCTGTGAATGTCTCGGTGTATGGTGGTACAACATGCAATGGGTGGTTTTCATGTGCAATGAAAAGGGCGGAAACGATATTTATGTCGATCTCTATTCCAATTTTTGTACAGGTTCCGGAACTCTAAGAACCGAGATGATGCAAAACTTTTTTTGATGTGTGTAAAATATCTTAAACTAAATTAACTTAGTTCATTTGGATTTTGTTCGTAGCTGGTGTAGCTATTGTGGCATTACACGGCTGTAGGGGCAAGGGCTCAGTTGTTTACCAAAACAGCCCCAACAGTCACTCCAGCAGCGCTGAGTAATCGGAAAGTCCGATGATAATTTAATTAAACGAATTTTATTTTTATTAATTTAGTTTAAGAAATTTTATTTTTGAATAACACCTTTTTTTCGTGTATATGCCAGAAGATGAGCAGCACATGCTCCAGACTTGTCGCTGCTGGCTGTCTGCTGGCTGATTTGGGGGATGGAACCAAACTGAGAGGTCATCGGTCCTTTCAAATAAGGGAAGGATGGGAGAGGAAGTCGGTCGTACCCTTTTAAAGGAACCATTCTGGCATCTGCTTGAAGTGATTTAGGGACAAACGAAAACCTAAATCCGGATGATCGGACACGGGTTTGAACCGCCGTCCTGCCGAATGCGAGTACAGTGTGCTGACTACTGCGCCGTCCCGCTAAGTTAACTCGTCTCAATATGTTAAACATGAAAACAAATAAAACTGACTGGTAGCAGAAAACACAAATAAATTTTACTTTCAGTTTGTTGATTGCTGCATTCCCTCCATATATGTTACAATTCTAATGACTAGCAGCGAACTGACTTTTGCAACTACTTGATCATCTTGCTAATTCTTTAATTACAACACATATATGTTTAGAGCCTGTGCGGCTGAATTAATAGTCAGATGTAATATTTTGGATCACATTCGTGTTTATTTGTACTGTAATTGGTTTAAACCAGCGGAAAGAGAGTTCCTGCGTAGTCATCAGATAGATCGTAGTTCCCGTTGAGAGAGGGGGAAGCAAAATTACACGCGTCTACTGCAGATGGGATATCTGATGTGTTTTAGGAGAGCAGATGTATGTCAGGGAGAGGGCCATCACCATTACGGGGAGCGCACTCCCGGCGGAGTCGTGAGCGACCGCCGCCCCGCCTGCACGATGTGGCCGCCACTCTAGGTAGCCTGGTCTCTCTGACAGCCGTGCGGGGCTTACTCAAGTGGGCTGCGCAGAGAGCAAAGTTTCTCTCTGCAGGAGCCATCTTCCGGGGCGCCGCCGCTCCGTGCGTTCACGGGCCGAAACTGTTACCCCACATCGTTGGATGGTGTCCCTCGTGGCTGTGCCCGTGATTCCATTTCTTTCCACAGGTGCTGACCACACAAACACCAGAAAACAATCACACAGTTACTGACAAGATGTAACACACACACACACACACACACACACACACACACACTCGCGCGCGCCCACACACACAAAACTCAGACTGGATCCTGTAACATAAGCGCATACACACTGAATAGATTTCATATTAAACTTGTAAATTTGTCTATCAATACACTTGTTGGTGGTTGAGGGAGCATTGTCAAACTACTTCTTGCCCATTATTTCGAGGTGAAAGTTACTTATCTGCAACATACAGCGTGTGACAAGTAGGTTAAAGCCATTTCGCAAGACCATCTGTACAAGAATGAAGAGACGATCTCATGGAAAATTTTTGCATCCGGATAGGACTACAAATAATTTGGTTTGAAAAGAACCACCCACCCTAACAAGGGCACATCTTCTTCATGCGTGCACATTTACCTACGTGTGCATCTTACATTTGGGATCAAAGCTTTTATTTACTTTTGAGTAATACTCAGTTACCAGACACACGAAAAACAACATGGCGATAGTCAATAATATTATTCTGGGTTTGTGAGCGCATTGTCAATGTGTAACACTATCGATTCAAAATGGTTCAAATGGCTCGGAGCACTATGGAACTTAACTTCTGAGGTCATCAGTCCCCTAGAACTTAGAACTAGTTAAACCAAACTAACCTAAGGTCATGACACACATCCATGCACGAGGCAGGATTCGAACCTGCGACTGTAGCGGTCGCGCGGTTCCAGACTGTACCGCCTAGAGCCGCTCGGCCACTTCTGCCGGCAAAACTATCGATGTTTTGGTCGCTGTTGCAAGTGATCCTCTTCAGGGTGTTTTTGTTTACTGCTGAAAGCAAAAATTTTGTTTCTTGTATAAATGCAGACGTAGCTGTTATCAATTCTGACAGGCTGTTCAGTATGAAAGGAACGTATGTTAGAAACTCTTTACTGGTGTTCTTTATTATTTCTTTTCACTGGTTTTCATTAGTGTTTGCATTACCGCTTGTGACTGGTTAAAAGCGGCAATGGAAAATCAGGAGGCAGTTGTGTCGTGTCGTTGTTTTCCTGCTTTCGAGAGCCAGTACTCTACGTATCTGCGAACCCTGCAGTCCCGCACGCATCTGTGTGTATTGCTTGTCGTGAGCTGTCGTCCGGTAACGCTGTTATCGGTGGCAGCCAATACGTCGGAAGTCGGTACCCGTCTTCTTAGTGCATGTTGGCGGGTCGCTTGGCTATTTCTATTGCCTCACTAATCTCCCTCCTGAAAGTAAGTGGCAGTTTCGCCAGTACGCGAGCTCCACCACTCATCCTGGTGTTCTTCCACAGCTGACTAGGTCTGTTGTCTCAGTCGGACATACCTTTTCTGTTCAGATATCCGGGTGCTGATGGGTCGTCCTGTCTCGCTTACATGCACTAATCCACATTCTCGCCTGATTTCGTTTACTCCAGCAGCATGTAGTTCATCAACTGCATCTTTCGTTTTGTGAATAACATCTTTTATTCTGTTGCTGCTTCGTATTATGGGCTTGAATCCTGCTCGGCGGAGAACTTTGCTCACCCGTTCTTCGCACAACGAAAAATGCAGTTCATAAATTACAGGCGGCTGCGGTTTACGAAATCAGGTGAGACTGTGGATTAGTATATGTAGGCGAGACGGGGAAACCCTTCAGTAAAAGGATATCTGAACATGAAAGATACATCCTACTGAGACAACACACCAGTTCAGCGGTGGCAGAACACCAGGATGAGTGCGGCAAATAGATTGATTTTAGTGAAGCTCGCTGGCGAAACAGCCTCTTACATTCAGGTGGAAAATTAGAGAGGCAATAGAAATAGCCAAGTGACCCGCCAACATGATCAGAGAAGACGGGTACCGAGTTCCGACGTCTTGGCTACCAGCAATAACAGCGTTAGCAGACGAATCTCACGTGAAGCGATTCACACACACACACACACACACACACACACACAGAGAGAGAGAAAGAGAGAGAGAGAGAGAGAGAAGAGACGCACGGGAGACCGCAGCAGCCGCAGCTACATAGAGTACTGGTGCGCCTCAGCCGGCGCTGGAAAGCAAGAAAACAACGCCACCTCACAGCTGCCGCCTGGTTTTCCGTTCGCCGATTTCCACCAGTAATAAGCAGTAATCAAAACGTCGAGATTCCACCAACGAAAAGATATAATAAAAACACCAATAAATAACTTCTAACATCCCTTCATCCTTAACAATCTATGAGAATTAGATATCATCCACATCTGCAGTTATATAAGAAACAAAGTTTTCTCATTCCGCAATAAACAAAAGCACCCTGAAGAAGGTCACTTACAACAATGACCGAAACGTATGTAGTTTCACATATTGACAATGCGGACACAATCACAAAACAATTGTATTGACTGTGACAGTGGCGGCAGAAGCCTACGTTTCTGAACATGGCGATATTCAAACGTGGAGTTACAGCGTTCATCGCGGTTGATAAGCAGTGTCGCAGTTCACGAAAAGTTGTTGAAAGGTACGTTTCCACAAACACCCTCAAGAAAACGAAAACACCTACTGTGAGTTCAACTTACTTTAATGTATATGGTATAATGCGATGGCTAAGGTTAAGAAACGCTCTCTCATATATGCCCCAGTGAGGTGATCCCGTCCTGTTCATAATCGACATTACGATATTTTCTGCGTGTTCTCGCTAATGAAGAAAAGACAGATATAAAATATAGCCAACCTCGACTCTCCTTAAACCAGGTTGTCGGCAAAAAAATAAATTACCATACATGTTTTTCCGACTATGATACACTGATGCTATGTTTGTCATATTCTTAAATCGTGATGGTTCACTTTCCCATTGAAATGGAACGTACTCCCTTGGAAGCAAGACTGAAGGAAAATCAAGACACGTTCATAGGATTGTCGACCTGGAAAAAAAGGTTCCACAATATAAAATGGAGCAAGATACTCCAATTTCTCATAAAAATAGTGAAATGCCTTAGCGAAAGACATGTAGTATACAGTATATACAAGAACCAAGAGGGGTAATGAGAGTGGGAACCGAAGAATAAAGTGCTCGGATTAAAAATGGTACATGACATGGGTGTGCTGTTTTGCCCTCACTGTTTGATACATCGAAGAAGAAATTACGGAAGTAAAAGATTCCTGAGTGAAGAAGAATTACAGGATATGCTGAATGGAATTAACAGTGTAATGAATACAGAATATGGATAGAGAGTAAATCAAAGAAAGACGAAAGTAATGAGAAACAGCAGAAACTACAACAGAGAGAAACTTAACATCAGGATTTGTGATTACAAAGTAGATGACGTTAAGTAATTCTGCTACCTAGACTACAAATTAACCAATGACGGACCGAGCAGGGAGAACATAAAAAGCAGACTAGTTGAGCTAATGAAGGCATTCAAGGGCAAAAGAAGTCTTCTAGTTTCAGACACAGGTCTTAATTTGAGGAAGAAATTTCTGAGAATGTACGTTTGGAGCGAAGTATTATATGGTAGTGAGGCATGCACTGTGGGAAAAACGGAGCAGCAGAGAATCGAAGCATTTGGGATGTAGCGTTACAGAAGAATGTTCTAAATTATGTAGACTATTAACGCAAGGAATGAGGAAGTTCTCGAGACAATCGATGAGGAAAAGAACATATGGAAGACGCTAGCGAAAAGAATGGACAGGATAACAGGACATCTGTTAAGACATTACGGAATAACTTCCATGGTACTGGAGGGAGATGTAGTCGGAAAAAGCTGTAATCAGAGATTAGAATACGCAGAGAAAATTTTTGCGGAGGCACGTTGCAACTGCCTCAGGTTGGAACAGGGAAGGAATTCAATGTGGTGGGTAGCGTCAAACCAGTCAGACGACTGACGACTAAAAAAAACAAAAATTGTCATTGTGGTTTTCACATGTAGTAGGTATCATAAGTCTTCACTGCTCACTCTGTCTCGTAATAGAAACGCAAGAAGTGAAAGCTTCTATCAACTCCTTCAATTCTTTGTTCCTTTCCTTTTCTTAGAATCCTGAATCCTGTTTCCACTGTGTGCAGATTCAAATCTGGTGCGATCCCAAGTTCACAACCAATGCCGAATAGGCTGAGGCACTAAGAGCTGAACTTAGCAGCTCTGTCAGCAAATAATATTCCTAATCCACGAATGTGAAAACCACGTAGTACCTGGACAGTTCCCTCTCTTCGTAGGATAAAGCAGGCCGGCCAGGATGAAAGATGAGTTTCATGCTCCTAGATTGAGACTTTTCTGTTGAGGGAGGAAGCTCAGACAGAATGATCTTCACGTCGGGAGGCCTTAGTCAGGCAGCCCTACGACCTATCTGCCGTAGCAGGAGGCATCTGTCCTCTAAGTAGGGAAAGCAACCCTCTCTGGAAACCGAAGGAAAAAGTCGGACGTATGCATCCGGTAACATTCGAAACACAAACGTGACAGCAAACACACGCCAAGCCAATACACTGGGAATGGCAAACTCACGGCTGTCATGATTATACTTCTTTGGACTTCACTCAAAACTTTGTAGAAGGTGCTCTACGTCCTGAATCAGCACGATGGGACAACCGGTGGATTTACAGTGCACACCATCACCCGTAGATATGAAACTAAGGTACCATCGTCTACCGTGCTCTCGATGAAGATGTACCACAAATTTGTAACTGAACTGCACCTGCTGACACTGATAATGCAGGACGCTTTTGCTTGCTGTGTTGTTGTCTTCCTGATCGAACTCACGTTAGATAATAAACGAGCGAACGTTCCAGTCACCTAAAACTGAAACAGCTACTTACAACTAGCACACAGATAAATTTTTAGATTTGCTGAATGAGCTAAACTCCACCGGACGTTTTTCTCATCGTACGTTAGAAGATATAGTTATGTGAAATAAAGTAAAACTTTTTGGAACCATACTACTATAAATGATCGAAGTTTTACCGAAATTAGCACATTATTTTTCGACATTGCTAACGTTTTATTCGGCAACACAGTGTTATTCACCGTTTGTGTCAGACACTGATATTCCTATCTACAACACTTGTACTGAATGGTGAGCCACTAGAGGTCACACTTCCTTCCCAGCTATAATTGTAGCGTAACGCCCTAATGACTTGTTTGAAAATTCAGAAATATTGGTAAGTTTTCAGTCTCGAGTGTGCACTTCATTGTAGCTAAAACAGATATACATAAAAATGTGATTATGGCTACAACTTGTCGAAATGGGTCAGAACATTTATTTTTCTTACTTCTTGGATTATCGCAGCAGAACTCGTCAAGTGAGGCACAAGAAAACTATTTGATCCCTTGATCTGTGTACAAACAAGTTCTTAATCAGCACTCATGTACCAGATCACTGGAAGGATACCTGTATATCATTCATCATTTACAAAACTGTAAATTAACTGGATTCAGCAAATTATAGAGGCACTTCAGTAACAAATACGCTGAATTGTTTGTGTTGAAGAATTCTCCGGGATCTAGGGGAGTCTAAACACAAAGTTCATGACGTAATTTTCAGCTTGACTTGCACCGAAAATGTCTTTTTTTTTTTTAAAAAAAAAAGCAAATAGATGAAAGAAAAAATACCAAACATATAAAGGCGTATGTAAACGTTCTAGATCCACAAGAATATTTGGCAATAGATTACATCCAGTTTTTCCTGCTAACAAAGGTTTGTGTCAAGCTGATCTGTGTCACATACCAGTTCAAAATTTGTGTACCAAACACTCTGTTGCGCCGCAAACTATTCTGCTACATTTACACCAGCGTCGATACAGCGATAGGACATTATAGAAGCACTATGCGGACACCCCATGAACCATGGACCTTGCCGTTGGTGGGGAGGCTTGCGTGTCTCAGCGATACAGATAGCCGTACCGTATGTGCAACCACAACGGAGGGGTATCTGTTGAGAGGCCAGACAAACGTGTGGTTCCTGAAGAGGGGCAGCAGCCTTTTCAGTAGCTGCAAGGGCAACAGTCTGGATGATTGACTGATCTGGCCTTGTAACAATAACCAAAACGGCCTTGCTGTGCTGGTACTGCGAACGGCTGAAAGCAAGGGAAAACTACAGCCATAATTTTTCCCGAGGGCATGCAGCTTTACTGTATGATTAAATGATGATGGCGTCCTCTTGGGTAAAATATTCCGGAGGTAAAATAGTCCCCAACCGGATCTCCTGGCGGGGACTACTCAAGAGGATGTCGTTATCAGGAGTAAGAAAACTGGCGTTCTACGGATCGGAGCGTGGAATGTCAGATCCCTTAATCGGGCAGGTAGACTAGAAAATTTAAAAAGGGAAATGGATAGGTTGAAGTTAGATATAGTGGGAATTAGTGAAGTTCGGTGGCAGGAGGAACAAGACTTTTGGTCAGGTGACTACAGGGTTATAAACACAAAATCAAATAGGGGTAATGCAGGAGTAGGTTCAATAATGAATAGGAAAATAGGAATGCGGGTAAGCTACTACAAACAGCATAGTGAACGCATTATTGTGGCCAAGATAGATACGAAGCCCACACCTACTGCAGTAGTACAAGTTTATATGCCAACTAGCTCTGCAGATGACGAAGAAATTGAAGAAATGTATGATGAAATAAAAGAAATTATTCAGATTGTGAAGGGAGACGAAAATTTAATAGTCATGGGTGACTGGAATTCGAGTGTAGGAAAAGGGAGAGAAGGAAACATAGTAGGTGAATCTGGATTGGGGCTAAGAAATGAAAGAGGAAGCCGCCTGGTAGAATTTTGCACAGAGCTCAACATAATCATAACTAACACTTGGTTTAAGAATCATGAAAGAAGGTTGTATACATGGAAGAACCCTGGAGATACTAAAAGGTATCAGATAGATTATATAATGGTAAGACAGAGATTTAGGAACCAGGTTTTAAATTGTAAGACATTTTCAGGGGCAGATGTGGACTCTGACCACAATTTATTGGTTATGACCTGTAGATTAAAACTGAAGAAACTGCAAAAAGGTGGGAATTTAAGGAGATGGGACCTGGATAAACTGAAAGAACCAGAGGTTGTACAGAGTTACAGGGAGAGCATAAGGGAACAATTGAGAGGAATGGGGGAAAGAAATACAGTAGAAGAAGAATGGGTAGCTTTGAGGGACGAAGTAGCGAAGGCAGCAAAGGATCAAGTAGGGAAAAAGACGAGGGCTAGTAGAAATCCTTGGGTAACAGAAGAAATATTGAATTTAATTGATGAAAGGAGAAAATACAAAAATGCAGTAAATGAAGCAGGCAAAAAGGAATACAAACGTCTCAAAAATGAGATCGACAGGAAGTGCAAAATGGCTAAGCAGGGATGGCTAGAGGACAAATGTAAGGATGTAGAGGCCTATCTCACTAGGGGTAAGATAGATACTGCCTACAGGAAAATTAAAGAGACCTTTGGAGATAAGAGAACGACTTGTATGAATATCAAGAGCTCAGACGGAAACCCAGTTCTAAGCAAAGAAGGGAAAGCAGAAAGGTGGATGGAGTATATAGAGGGTCTATACAAGGGCGATGTACTTGAGGACAATATTATGGAAATGGAAGAGGATGTAGATGAAGATGAAATGGGAGATATGATACTGCGTGAAGAGTTTGACAGAGCACTGAAAGACCTGAGTCGAAACAAGGCCCCTGGAGTAGACAACATTCCATTGGAACTACTGACGGCCTTGGGAGAGCCAGTCCTGACAAAACTCTACCATCTGGTGAGCAAGATGTATGAAACAGGAGAAATACCCTCAGACTTCTAGAAGAATATAATAATTCCAATCCCAAAGAAAGCAGGTGTTGACAGATGTGAAAATTACCGAACTATCAGTTTAATAAGTCACAGCTGCAAGATATTAACACGAATTCTTTACAGACGAATGGAAAAACTAGTAGAAGCCAACCTCGGGGAAGATCAGTTTGGATTCCGTAAAAACACTGGAACACGCGAGGCAATACTGACCTTACGACTTATCTTAGAAGAAAGATTAAGGAAAGGCAAACCTACGTTTCTAGCATTTGTAGACTTAGAGAAATCTTTTGACAATGTTGATTGAAATACTCTCTTTCAAATTCTAAAGGTGGCAGGGGTAAAATACAGGGAGCGAAAGGCTATTTACAATTTGTACAGAAACCAGATGGCAGTTATAAGAGTCGAGGGACATGAAAGGGAAACAGTGGTTGGGAAGGGAGTAAGACAGGGTTGTAGCCTCTCCCCGATGTTGTTCAATCTGTATATTGAGCAAGCAATAAAGGAAACAAAAGAAAAATTCGGAGTAGGTATTAAAATTCATGGAGAAGAAATAAGAACTTTGAGGTTCGCCGATGACATTGTAATTCTGTCAGAGATAGCAAAGGACTTGGAAGAGCAGTAGAATGGATTGCACAGTGTCTTGAAAGGAGGATATAAGATGAACATCAACAAAAGCAAAACAAGGATAATGGAATGTAGTCGAATTAAGTCGGGTGATGCTGAGGGAATTAGATTAGGAAATGAGGCACTTAAAGTAGTAAAGAAGTATTGCTATTTGGGGAGCAAAATAACTGATGATGGTCGAAGTAGAGTGGATATAAAATGTAGGCTGGCAATGGCAAGGAAAGCGTTTCTGAAAGGGAGAAATTTGTTAATATCCAGTATTGATTTAAGTGTCAGGAAGTCATTTCTGAAAGTATTCGTATGGAGTGTAGCCATGTATGGAAGTGAAACATGGACGATAAATAGTTTGGACAAGAAGAGAATAGAAGCTTTCGAAATGTGGTGCTACAGAAGAATGCTGAAGATTAGATTGGTAGATCACATAACTAATGAGGAAGTATTGAATAGGATTGGGGAGAATAGAAGTTTGTGGCACAACTTGACCAGAAGAAGGGATTGGTTGGTAGGACATGTTCTGAGGCATCAAGGGATCACCAATTTAGTATTGGAGGGAGGGTAAAAATCGTAGAGGGAGACCAAGAGATGAATACACTAAGCAGATTCAGAAGGATGTAGGTTGCAGTAGGTACTGGGAGATGAAAAAGCTTGCACAGGATAGAGTAGCATGGAGAGCTGCATCAAACCAGTCTCAGGACTGAAGACCACAACAACAACAACATGCGGACACTACCATTTATAAAGCACGTAACAAAATGAGCAATGCATTTTTTGTTTCAACCATCAAACTTCTCACTCGACAGGTGTGACCCATAAAGGTTTCCCCTTGTGTGCTGCTTCTAAAGAGTGCAACTACCATACAAAGCTTACAGTCATCTGTTGCAGACGCGACGAATTCCATCCTCCCTTATAAATTTTGCCATCAGTGGCTTCCTGTAGTACCATGCAATTTATCCCCATACAGCTAATCATCCGGTTGCTTCATATAGTTATTATTTTCCACATGTATCTGTCCTAGAAAATTTTGTGTTCTTCGTCATCATTTTACTTTTAGTCTAATGACGCTTCAGCCCTCTTCTGTAATACTACACCTCCAGTGGTTCGATATTCTTGTTTTGAGTTTCTGCTTCCTTCCGACATAAGTCGACTTCAAACCCCTTGAACCACTAACATTATGGACCAGTTTTTGACGATAGATGACACCCACGAAAGTATCTAGCGCTAATTGTCAAATGTAGATTAGGAGCTGTATCATTGGTTGCCATTTCTTCCCTAAAATCAAGCTGCTCACCATTCAATACATCCCAGGTCTTTAATGCGCTCTTTTGGTATAATTGACAATTGCACTACAAGAAAAGCTTTTGAGCTCATAATGTGACAGCTAATCATCCGGTTGCTTCATATAGTTATTATTTTCCACATGTATCTGTCCTAGAAAATTTTGTGTTCTTCGTCATCATTTTACTTTTAGTCTAATGACGCTTCAGCCCTCTTCTGTAATACTACACCTCCAGTGGTTCGATATTCTTGTTTTGAGTTTCTGCTTCCTTCCGACATAAGTCGACTTCAAACCCCTTGAACCACTAACATTATGGACCAGTTTTTGACGATAGATGACACCCACGAAAGTATCTAGCGCTAATTGTCAAACGTAGATTAGGAGCTGTATCATTGGTTGCCATTTCTTCCCTAAAATCAAGCTGCTCACCATTCAATACATCCCAGGTCTTTAATGCGCTCTTTTGGTATAATTGACAATTGCACTACAAGAAAAGCTTTTGAGCTCATAATGTGATAGTTCTCTACGTATCAGGCTGTGCTATGATAAGGATTGTCAAGGAAGCCAATTGAAATGTCTGCAGCCTCACACAGTCTGCATTATAGCGTGAATAACTGTCTGACATTCCCTTCCGCCAAAGACCCTAGAAATTTCAAGGTAATGTTATCTACTTTGTCAGTTTTGTCTAAAAGGAAGTCAGCTGAAACTGTGTCTCTCCGAATAATGTCTCGTAATAATTTGCTAGCAGTAGTTTGTGATTGGACACATCAGCAGAAGTGTAACAAAATGCTTATAACCTATAGACTGTACAGATATTTTAGTGTAACATATGACGATTAAGCGATTCGTTTGCATAACATCTGATGTATATGCTGCAATAAATTGTAAAACTGGTGACTAAATAGGTAAAATAGCGGCTTCTACGTCCTGAATGTTTAACATTTTGTAATTTGAAAACTTATCGGAAGTCGGGTAACGTGTATTACCTCATCCATAGAGCAAAAATAAAGAATTTCTCCAGTATTATATCAATTTTTGCTTTATATTTCTAGTGTTCCAATGAATATTTATTTTAAATTTCATTATGTCAGAGAAAATTAACAACAGTGAGATCAGTTTCTTAAGATTTTGAGACGACTAGGTTCAGATATCAAATCCTGTAGAAACGAGGGAGTGAAGAACTTAGGAAGTTATTAACACTACATTTATGAATAAGATGATTCTGATTACGGAATGCTGACGTATTTCTCCATTTAAATGTGATGCATATCCATCGTGTTATTATAAATCACTTGACCACTCATTAATAAATTAACATTAAATTAAAAAATGTAACTGTGCATTACGCTTGGGTTCTACAATGTTGGCAATAGAAGTGTTATTAACTAGCATGAATATTTAATGATCTTATCACCATATTACCAACTTAATGCAAATAACTGGATCCTGTTTAATTCTTGGATACGTAGCTCTTAATTATGAGGAACTGCGGTTTTATTGGTGACCTTAGAATTATGATACGTTTATCAATGTAGATAATTTCTTTTTACCTCGCAGCTTTCAATCTTAAAAGTTCTGCATCTTACTAGATTCACTCGTGTTAAAAAAAACCACTGTATCTTTTCATTGCTGCTGAGGGTACTCTAAAGCATGTGTGTTACTGAACACTGTCCTCTAAGAAGATTGTCATGTTTATTCACTTGCACTACCTTACTCTATTCCTCTTGTTTGACAACGAATTATATTTTCATCATTCCCTGTGATGTTCTGCTTCAGGAGGTTGGGAAAATGGAATGGTGCTGTCCTAGAAGAAAAAAAAAAAAACGCCCATACCTCCAAGGCATCAGCGGACCTTGTGAAAGCTCTTGGAAAATTCAAAGGGAATAGGAGAATTGAGTAATAGAGCAGGCAGCACCGCCTCCGGCAAACAATATTGTCTAGAAAATGTGGTTCACCAGTGTGGGACTCTGCTTTTCATAGTCATCCGTAGCGTCTACCTTTCACTAGATCCATCAGGGTTGCTACACATTTATTTCAATCCTGGTACTGCCGTGATGGTGTAGATACTTAAGGCCTTAAATTAACTTTGAGATTTGGTGATTAATTACTTAATGTCAAGAATTTTAACTGTAGATTTTCGAGATAAGTATAACATCAAATAGTCTGTAGTAAATCATACGGTAAAGCATAATTTTTGATACGTATTATACTCAAGGATCTGATTTTGCACTTAATATTTGTCTGACGTGGAATAAATCAAACCAATGTTGGTATGTTTTACTAGGTGCGGCTCTACTACTTTCTCGTTAACTTAGAGAGCGTACTCGTATGTTAATGTGGCAGCACCTCATGCTTAAGACTTTTAGATATTAATGAGCAGCAACATTCATAGGAACAAAAACGTTCATCGGGTCCAAAATATTTTCCTATCGACGATGCTAACTTGAAATATTTGTCTGTAGACTTGTAATTTCAGTTGAAACTTCAGGTTGTAGATGTTTTACAACATGTGAGGAAGTAAGAAAGTGGAACATAGAAGCAAATTGTTAAACGGCTTTCTAATTCTGCAGGATAAAAAAAATGTTCTATAGAACTCACTGTCTAGTAATCTATAGAAAGAGCGCCAAAGGTTATTGGAAGAGCGACAAGTAATTTAGAATTGGTTAATAGATTTTACGTACGAAAATCGTTTCGCATCGAAAACGAAATGAACTGTTTATAGCTTATTTCTGACAGTTGTTCTACAGTCAACAAGTCTGAATTTTCATGTAACGACTAGCCGCACTTACAGGTCAGAAACATCGTTATTTTCGATGTTTGAAAATTCGACGCCGTGGAGCTGCGGAAATGAATTATGATTAACGATCTCATTCCGGAAAGGAAATGGAAAGCCACCAGAACGAGAAATGAAGGAAGGCCGTTTTTTTTTTGAAAACCGAGGGAGTCCATCACTTGATATTTCTTCCTGAGAAGTGCTTGTGAAGTCAGTTTACTTCATTACAACACCATTTCTGAGGATGACCTGTGAACAAAAGAACACGTTGAATTTGTACTTTGGTTGTGTGAACCTGTAGCTGCAGTTAAGAGGTTAGCTGCCGTGTAAGTATTGACTTTATACAACTTAATGACTTCATATACGAAAATAGTTGTCATACTCATTTCTATGGGCGACCACATACGTTTCTGTACCTCATACGAAGATTAAATATTTTGAGCGTTACTATCCCGAACTCTGCCATTAGCACCACGCAGCTAGACCGTTTAAATGTTCTTCTAAGAAAGTAGATGTCGACTCCTGAAGATGATGAACATATATTCAGCTTGTTATAAAACGCTGAAAACTGGCATAATACATATGGGTTTAAGATTGTATGTAGGGATCACGTAATTTCAGAAACAATTGCCAATCCATGGAACTCCTGCAGATGATCTACACGATCATTATCGGGAAGTACCCAGACTAATATCTAGGAGACAAGGTACTTCAAACCGATTCATTCAGTTTTGCAGCACTGTATGCTGAACGCAAATACATATAAAATGTAGATTGGGTTTTAACTTGTGGATACGATACGAAGTTTGTATTCTTTAAAAAAAATCGATATTAGAAGTACAAATCTTTTACATATATCCACTTTCAGTTTGGGGAACTTCTCACAATTTAATATTGAATCAAAGATATCATTTACATTCTAAGAAATTTCCAATATGACCTTCCCTCGACGTACGACAAAGAGCAGTGGTTCCAAATTTGGAGGTAATTACGTCTTGAGGGCTGAAATTAAATTTTCTGGTAGGTTCACACAAAAGGTCCGATTGTATTTCGGCCACGAAACTATTATTTTTAAAGAGCATTACTACTACTTCAAAATACTATAATAGTGATGACACAAGTTACCAATAACTACATTTTTTTTCAAATACACTCCTGGAAATGGAAAAAAGAACACATTGACACCGGTGTGTCAGACCCACCATACTTGCTCCGGACACTGCGAGAGGGCTGTACAAGCAATGATCACACGCACGGCACAGCGGACACACCAGGAACCGCGATGTTGGCCGTCGAATGGCGCTAGCTGCGCAGAATTTGTGCACCGCCGCCGTCAGTGTCAGCCAGTTTGCCATGGCATACGGAGCTCCATCGCAGTCTTTAACACTGGTAGCATGCCGCGACAGCGTGGACGTGAACCGTATGTGCAGTTGACGGACTTTGAGCGAGGGCGTATAGTGGGCATGCGGGAGGCCGGGTGGACGTACCGCCGAATTGCTCAACACGTGGGGCGTGAGGTCTCCACAGTACATCGATGTTGTCGCCAGTGGTCGGCGGAAGGTGCACGTGCCCGTCGACCTGGGACCGGACCGCAGCGACGCACGGATGCACGCCAAGACCGTAGGATCCTACGCAGTGCCGTAGGGGACCGCACCGCCACTTCCCAGCAAATTAGGGACACTGTTGCTCCTGGGGTATCGGCGAGGACCATTCGCAACCGTCGCCATGAAGCTGGGCTACGGTCCCGCACACCGTTAGGCCGTCTTCCGCTCACGCCCCAACATCGTGCAGCCCGCCTCCAGTGGTGTCGCGACAGGCGTGAATGGAGGGACGAATGGAGACGTGTCGTCTTCAGCAATGAGAGTCGCTTCTGCCTTGGTGCCAATGATGGTCGTATGCGTGTTTGGCGCCGTGCAGGTGAGCGCCACAATCAGGACTGTATACGACCGAAGCACACAGGGCCAACACCCGGCATCATGGTGTGGGGAGCGATCTCCTACACTTGCCGTACACCACTGGTGATCGTCGAGGGGACACTGAATAGTGCACGGTACATCCAAACCGTCATCGAACCCATCGTTCTACCATTCCTAGACCGGCAAGGAAACTTGCTGTTCCAACAGGACAATGCACGTCCGCATGTATCCCGTGGCACCCAACGTGCTCTAGAAGGTGTAAGTCAACTACCCTGGCCAGCAAGATCTCCGGATCTGTCCCCCATTGAGCATGTTTGGGACTGGATGAAGCGCCGTCTCACGCGGTCTGCACGTCCAGCACGAACGCTGGTCCAACTGAGGCGCCAGGTGGAAATGGCATGGCAAGCCGTTCCACAGGACTACATCCAGCATCTCTACGATCGTCTCCATGGGAGAATAGCAGCCTGCATTGCTGCGAAAGGTGGATATACACTGTACTAGTGCCGACATTGTGCATGCTCTGTTGCCTGTGTCTATGTGCCTGTGGTTCTGTCAGTGTGATCATGTGATGTATCTGACCCCTAGAATGTGTCAATAAAGTTTCCCCTTCCTGGGACAATGAATTCACGGTGTTCTTATTTCAATTTCCAGGAGTGTACAAACATTAATGCTTGAGACAATTTGATGGAGGTCCCAGTTTATCAAACGAATCTATGAACGCTTTCTTCCTCACACAGTTGACTCTATCAATATACTTTGTACCATGCTTGTATCGCAGTAAATTTGAAACATATACGTCACATATGCTTAAATGCATTATGAATATGCCTTCTCCGAGTTGCAGGTAACAGGCCCCTAACACAAGATGAAAAAGAGGCCACTGTCAGTGATCGATTCTTTTTCGATTCGGACGCTGAAAGTGAAGCTAGAGGAATCAACTTATCGCCAGTGAGCATGATTCAGTGTGAAGCCGCCTCACATGGATTTACTGAAGGCAATGAATATTAAAATCACAACGCAGCAAGCTATTACACTGGTAAAAACCGTAACTGGAGATGGTCTACAACATGTAAATGATGTACGCGAACTCGAGCTGAAAATATAATTATCGATCTGCTAGGCCTGAGAGGTGCTGCAGGGAGTATTGATTCTGGAAATGTTCCATAAGCCTGGAGTTTATTTATTTCTGAGCCCATTCTGAATATTATTTTGTTGCATACAAATGGCAGAGTAACAGCAAGTAGAGGGAAGTTCTAAGAACCACGCACATTATACACAAAAGACTTTGATTTGATTGAACTGGAGGCTTTTGTTGGATTGTTACATTTGTCAGGACGTATGAAGTCAGGACACGAAAATGTGGCATTATTTGATCAACGGTACGGGCAAGAACGTGTTCCGCGCAGTCATGAGTGTGACACCGTTTTTGTTCATCGTAGCTTGTCTCCAGTTTGTGAGTACTACAACAAAGCACAACGAAAATTTTACAATATACTTGCAGCGGTGAGTGAAACATGGAATCAGTTGGTTTCTATCAGTAGGCCTTAGTATTCAGCAGGTGGAAACGTCACTATTGACGAAATATCGGACGATCTAGATTCAAAATATATGTGCCTACAAGCATAGGAAGTGCGGCATAAAAATAGTGTGCAAGTCTAATTCTCGAACACATTTTTTGTGCAATGTTTTTGTCTACACAGGTAAGAAATAAAGAGTTGGTGTATTGTCTGTTCCTACAAACGA
Organism: Schistocerca piceifrons; assembly: GCF_021461385.2. NCBI lineage: Eukaryota > Metazoa > Arthropoda > Insecta > Orthoptera > Acrididae > Schistocerca > Schistocerca piceifrons. The sequence continues at coordinate 767,568,390 of NC_060140.1, read as the reverse complement.
AGCACTGAAACTTATAATTCCATCCAGAACTAAAACCGCAATGTTGTGGTGGATAATTGATTTATATCTGCGGAATTATGTGAAAAAATGACAGAAAATGGTCTCACTACGTTAGATATCTGAAAATGAAAAAGCCGTAGCTACCCCCGAATTTAAAATTAATCAGAAACGTTAAGCAGGAGCAGCAAATTTTTGTCTTAAAGGTAACGTAACGATTTGTTCATATGTTCCTAAAGGGAGTAGGACAGTGGTCTTACTGTCTAAAATACACCATGATGAAGGAGTAATCAGTGGAAAGCTAGATATAATACGAGGTGCATTCAAGTTCTAAGGCCTCCGATTTTTTTTCTAATTAAATACTCACCCGAAATCGATGAAACTGGCGTTACTTCTCGACGTAGTCGCCCTGCAGATGTACGTATTTTTCACAACGCTGACGCCATGATTCCATGGCAGCGGCGAAGGCTTTTTTAGGAGACTGTTTTGACCACTGGAAAATCGCTGAGGCAATAGCAGCACGGCTGGTGAATGTGCGGCCACGGAGAGTGTCTTTCATTGTTGGAAAAAGCCAAAAGTCACTAGGAGCCAGGTCAGGTGAGTAGGGAGCATGAGGAATCACTTCAAAGTTGTTATCACGAAGAAACTCTTGCGTAACGTTAGCTCGATGTGCGGGTGCGTTGTCTTGGTGAAACAGCATACGCACAGTCCTTCCCGGACGTTTTTGTTGCAGTGCAGGAAGGAATTTGTTCTTCAAAACATTTTCACAGGATGCACCTGTTACCGTAGTGCCCTTTGGAACGCAATGGGTAAGGATTACGCCCGCGCTGTCCCTGAACATGGACACCATCATTATTTCAGCACTGGCGGTTATCCGAAATTTTTTTGGTGGCGGTGAATCTGTGTGCTTCCGTTGAGCTGACTGGCGCTTTGTTTCTGGATTGAAAAATGGCATCCACGTCTCATCCATTGTCACAACCGACGAAAAGAAAGTTCCATTCATGCTGTCGTTGCGCGTCAACATCGCTTGGCTACATGCCACACGGGCAGCCATGTGGTCGTCCGTCAGCATTCGTGGCACCCACCTGGATGACACTTTTCGCATTTTCAGGTCGTCATGCAGGATTGTGTGCACAGAACCCACAGAAATGCTGACTCTGGAGGCGATCTGTTCAACAGTAATTCGGCGATCCCCCAAAACAATTCTCTCCACTTTCTCGATCATGTCGTCAGACCGGCTTGTGCGAGCCCGAGGTTGTTTCGGTTTGTTGTCACACGATTTTCTGCCTTCATTGAACTGTCGCACCCACGAACGCACTTTCGACACATCTATAACTCCATCAACGAACAAGGAGATCGCCAGTGCTTATGTTTTTTCCCATATTGAACACTGCTACCAAGAAAATGCAGATGTGAAGCATGTCCAAGGCAGGCAGACAGGAAAAATAAATATCGGTACAAAAAGTGTGGCATGTTTATTTGTGGGCCACGTATTCGTTTTATATGAAAATTTTTAATAACTTTCTCTCATTTGACGTAATATTGTATTTTTCATAACATTATGGTTTACAAAGAATGTTTGTTGTATTTGTCAACAGTCAGAAATAAAAACTAAATACTGATGTGGAAAGAGGTTATTTTTATTTGTAGTTTGCTCACTAGTCTAGAATGTGGAAATAGTTAATAACCTTTTCTCACTAGGAATTATAATGAATTTTTTCATAATATTAGGTTTACAGGTAACATTTCTTGCATTTCACATAGTTATATTATTTTTATTTGGGGTATAAATACCCCACAGTGTAGTAATACAGGCTGAATACACCAGCATAGTTAAGGGATGAAACTTAAAATATGTATGCATTCATACACTATCATATGACGGAACATGCACAACTAGCCACGCCCGGTAGCCGCGCTGTCTAAGGCGCCTTATCATGGTTTGCGCGGCTCCCCTTTCGGAGGTTCGAGTCCTCCCTCAGGCATGGGTGTGTATGTTGTCCTTATCGTAGGTTAGTTTAAGTTAGATTAAGCAATGTGTAAACCTAGGGACCGATGACCTCAGCAGTTAGTTCCCATAGGAACTTACCACCAATTTCCAAAACATGCACAACTAAAGGAAAAGATGTAATACCAATATTTCGTCTTTTAATGCAATGCATTTTATTTTATTTGAAAACATGTAGAGCAACGAGTTTCCCAAAATTCTCCATCGACCAGAGTAGCTCTTGAGACATTGACTAGCAGCTCGTGGATTCAGGAGGCGAGGTGATTCGAATCCATCCGCTGGAATATTTGATAATGTCTAATCCCGAGATTGTGCGTTTTCAATTTAGGCAAATGCTGGTGTTCGTACCTTACTATAGGCCACAGTCAGTTCCTTCCTAACTCCTTTCTTTCCTGACAGTTCCCACTTCCCGTAAAGATGCAGCTCCTGTGCTTAAACGAAAACAGCTGCATCTAAGGCGAGCCAAACGTCTCTTGGGAGACTCCTGGCAGGAGACTTAAGGGAATGGAGGTTATGTGATCTTTATATAATAACGCAACCGTATCAAACTGATTGTGGGAACACAATAAACGTTTTGCGCTTAAGATCACACAGCCTCCATTCCCATAAGTCTCTTAGTGATGACGACTTTCAAAATGCCCTGTGGATGCATCCAAAATTAAAGTAGTCGTGGTATCAATTTTCTGGAGATTTCTGATGAACATAAGGATATGTGTAAAATACGTCTAATAAATCCCGCATAGAGAATTCCTGTCGATAAATGAGTGATTCGCGTTGCGTTAAGAGCGCTGGAAAGAGAAAAACTGTAACTAAGAATAGAAATAGTTGCCGTCAACATACCGCTAAGAATAGGAAACTCCAGTACTAACAAAGATATGTGAAAATTCCACTACATCTAATTCAGTACAATTGCAATTAACTGCAACACATTTTACATTGACCATAACGCAAATTTTCATTGTGACAGAAAATGGCCCTACATTCGACATTAAGCAAGTAAATTGAACACTTAATACAATGGCATTGAACCGGAAGTATCCCAGTAGTTAGGAGCCCCATTGTTCAAGAATAAAATATGGCTCTCCTTCAAAGTATATAAATAATTTAGCAGGTTTACTAAAATATACGGGACAGAGCATGACTTAAAGCTCACGAAACGTTAAAGGTCCAGTGAGATCTTTCACGATGATAAGTGTTAGGATCAAGAATGGTTGGATGTCGTCGTGAAATTTCAGAACGACATCCTACGTATCACTCGAGAACCATTTCTACGATTAGTCAATTGGAAAGCCATCAAACAGTATCAGGATTATTTGCAAGTGGTCAGTCCAAATATAACGAATAATGAAAAGTTTACCATCAAATTATAATAATAGAATATAAGATAAACAAGATTAAAATTTATATACTATAGATCTCATAAACTGCGACTGAAACAATGAAAAGACATCGGAAGTCAAAATAACGTACTCAGGACCTTTAGGCATGACCATGAAAGATATTATTCAATAATCAGTCACTACAGCAGTGGATGAAGACTTTCAATTTGCATAAAATAGCATCTTTTTCCCCTTCGGGGGACAATATTCCTTTGAAAACAAAGCGGTGTCTCGCAATGTGTATTTAACCATCTTTAATACAGCATGCAATGCAAATGTAGGACTTTTAGGTATCTTTACTCTGTCCGTCACGTTTAAATGATAGTCTTCTTGTCTGCAGAGCTTGATATACCTCAACGCGCGTTCGGGTATCGGTTGTAGAGTGCTCTTTCGCTTGGCACTCAACAGTTATTCCAAAAATTGCATGAGATCTGGTTCTAATACACATTAAGATGCGTATTATTACATCCAAGATATATTATTATTATTATTATTATTATTATTATTTTGAGCTTTTCGTCATTACAGAGGCTTATCTCCACATTAATAATTTACTTTGAAATTACAATACAAACAATAAACGTTCTTAAACTATATTTTCAAAATATTCCTCCAGGTGTTTCGATCTTGTGTGTCCTCTTCCTCTGCGCCCATTCTCCTCATTGTGTGTTGAATTTTGGAGCCAGGTGGTCATATGTCGTCCTCTTCTTCTTCTCCCCTCCGGTTTCCACTCCAGTATCAATTTTGGTTTTCTCCATTCGTCATACATGCCCGTACCACTGTAATTTCTTCCTATCCATTAGGTCATAAATTCTTTTTTTTATTTCCATTCTCCTTATTATTTCGGTGTTCCTTATCTTTCCTTTCCTGGAGATTGTTGCCGATCTTCTCCAGAAATCCATCTCAAGAGCTTGTAATTTTTTAATGTGATTCATGTTAATTGTCCAGGTCTCCGTTCCATACAGAAGCACACTCTCTAATATGGATTTGTATATTAATTTTTTAGTTCTGTTGTTTAGAATCTTGCTCCATAAGCATGAGTTAAGCATCCCAATGACCTTCCGTCCGCTACTAACTGTTTTATTGATTTCTGACTGATTTTCCCGAGATTTCTAAAATGGATCCCAAATAACGGAAAGTGTTTATCTTTTTGATTTTCTTTCCTTCAATGTATAGCTCATGTGAATCATTAGTCAAGATATATCTCAAGAAATGATCCCTACCGTAGAGTTAGAAACAGTCATCCACAAAAGTTGTGGAGAGGAACTGATTGTGTCACCATACACCGCAGAGTGGCCTATTGGAAAAAATAAATAACTAAATAATTAACGATGTTGATTCACATAGGATTCCCACTGTGGACTCACTGGGGATTAAGCTGTTTATTTAGGATATCGTGAAAGGTCTGTCTCCACATTTATGGAAGCAGATCACGTGTTAGTTTGATGGAAAGTTCGTTCCCGTCCCTCTCTCCTTTACAAGTGTTATAACGAGAAGAGTAAAAATGACTGTCAACAGTGGTGAAACATAAGGATAGAATATCCGACGACGGTAACTGCCGTCGGGCACAAGAACAGAAACATTAGCTGTGGACGTCGTTTATCGTACTGCTCCATCGCAGACGCATACAGCGGCGCCTGAGAAAGACAACGGACAGGCTGCCAACGCGGAGGAAGAAGAATTGCCTGCAGGAATAGCGCTGCTGTAGTGAGCACTGCAGTGTTGAAGAGGGAGCGCTGTCTCCACCCGCCCCCCTCCCGCATCACTCCTGCTTCACCACAACAACCCGACCCACCCCACACCAGCGGTCTCCCACCAGACCCCTTTGGAACGTCGCCGTGGGGTCGTCACAGCTTCCTTTTCTTTGCGCCTTCTCCTCCTGCCGTCGGACACAGCAAACTGTCTTTTGCGGGTTTTCCTGAATGTCTGTCCAAGCTTTGAGAGTAAAGCTTGACGTCTGCTGGAAGGAGAGCGGCACTTTACTTTAAAGGATATCAGACAACTGCGTTGGCTCACCATCCGTAATATTATGTTTCTCCTCCATAGCTCCCCTCCATGAAACGATATGGTATATAGCAGTCCAATACAGGATAATATGTTAGAATACACAACTCGTTGTGTGTAGCAGGTGGAAGCAAGTAGCTGAAAAGTAGTATGAACTATCTGCTCTTTAATCTGGAGCGAACCATAATCAATATGCGACCACCCCTTAAAAGTTCACGGTTAAGATGGTCCGTACCGTTCATCAGGGAGAACGCTTATAAATTTTGATTCAGACCTGCAGCCTTATTGAAATAAAATTTACGAGGTTATAACACTCCCCACCTTCCCGGGATTTGCGAAATTACAAGTTGACAATGACCGTGAATTATGAATTTTGATTCGCGTCGGGATAAGGCATCCGAATTCGAAGTAAATAACGATTATTCCGCGGGAAACGGGAGACGTTATAACTTGATCGTTATTGAATGAGTAATTTCATTCAATAACGATCGGTAAATGAAATAATGGAAATAATTTGGAAATAAATTTTGCCAGTGGAAATTTTGCCGAAAGACATGATTAAGTTGTAAAAGCAATTAAAAACGTCGGTCGCCAGCTCAACTGATGAGCAACAGTACTGTTAAGCACGTGAATAATTGTGTCAAAAATAAAGTTTGTAGCGCAGCAGGTGGAACGGGAACTTTTACGTAAGTGCTGTGTCAGGCTCAGTAGTCATATAAAACAATGACATAACAATCTAGGTACACTTATTTTGTTCATAATTTCTCAATGCTGACAACACAGATAATTATCTATCGAGATTTTGAATAATGGACTGTCATTCCGCCTTTAAAATTAGGTACTATGCACAGTTTAATCTACTGATAATGAAATATATTGCCAATAATTGATTAACTATGTTTTGAATGATAATAATTCATTAATTGGGGGACTGTCATGTGGAATAAGTTTTATAGTTTCATGAAATATCCTTGAATTATCTTGAGCTGAATATGCATTGAAATAAATCTTAATAATCAAATTAATTACTTCAGTCTAATATTATTAAGTTACTACGGTTGGCATAAGCTTATTAAGTGCAACATTTAACTACGATAACCAGTCTGAAATTTACTCTTCACCGTCTATGCAAATAATTTGAGAATTACCAAATTTTCTCTTGATAATGGCGTGACACACTCGGTCTAAAAGGTAAGAATTGGAAGAAAACTACTTGGTGTTATTGTCAGGTGGGATGTAACTGCAACACTTCGATTATAAAGTGCTTGTTATTAATTGTTCAACTTCAGAGAAAAGCACAGTCACTGGCAAGCCTTCTACAATTTTATGTCACGAAAATTACGTAGATCTTACTTCGCTCGTTGTCGGTGGATCGACGGAAGTCCACGGCAGCGACACAATGTGGCATCGAGCTTTTACTGTTGTGACTTGGGCCCACAGTGCGCTTCACATTTAAGTCCTCGTTTCTTCAGCACTATTCCCGTTAATCCATAATAACTTGCTCGGCCATGCTTCCAGATATGCCGACCATTACTTTCCCGTCGTACTTAGATCCACACACTAGCCGTTAGGTGTACTATAGCTAGGACTAGCAGCACTCGACTGTACGTCTCACCCGAGCACGGCGTTACTACTACTACTACTACCCGCTGACGCGCTTCCGCACCAAGAGTTGCGACAAAACAATCTCTCTGACTTCAACGTTAACTAAATATGCCCTGACTTGCCAGTGTTAAATATTACATAATTTAAACATAGTATTTACAGTACATATTTACACTAGACAATACATCGTATACAAACAGTTTCATGTGTTAAGTGAGCGAAAAAATTCATAGCAAGGACTGCGTTGTGGCGTCACAAGGTGTTGGTTTTAACTTTGGACAATTAGAAATCTCGAAAAAATCTTATAGATGAAAAGCTATACTAGTGAAGAGGACATCTGTCTGTGTTACAACTGGCAACCTCCAAACCATCCTTACTGCGTGGGCGAAGTCAATTTTCAACTGGGAATCTGCGATTTTACTGCATATTCGGATAGTACCCCACTAAAGATCTACGTTTACTCAAACCACTGTTTCTCATTCGTGGTACACGGCGCTGTAATCAACAAATAGCAAGCGTGCCTTTTTTTGCAATTAAGAACAGACATATTTGATTCTACACTTCATTTACGACGTAAATGTAACCCTTGCGCTCTAACGGTCAATATTCGAAATTTAAGTTAGTGCTGTAAATTTGATTCTACAGTGTAATATTGTTAGACGTATCAGTTTCTGTCGGGAAACTACGTTCTGCGTGACACCACAGGAACAACGATGGGGATACAACAGTTTTCTATACACAACAGGTTGTTTTATATCGGTAATCCCTTGCCATTCACCTTTTGGGTGCTTGATCCCGGTGACTCACCTTGCCTGTCATCATTGGAGTGCTTGATTTCGGCTTGATGATAACTGAAAACTTACATCCACATCGCTCTTCCTGGATCACGATAAATGTAATTCATTCTAAACACTGACGAGACCATTTAGTACTGTACAATGAAATTTCCCACACTAGACTAAGTTTAGAACCTAATTACCAAATGCCACAATTACTTCATAACGGAAGTTATGCCTCTGTTCGTAATTAAGAAAACAGGCACACTTCATATTTATCGTTTAAAGCGCCATCTACCACGAATGGGAAACAATGATTTGAATAAACCGCACGTATCCGAATACGGAAATAAAATTTGGGGTCCCGTTTGAAAATACGAAGCTGACTCTGCCCACGCAGTACGGCCAGTTTTAGTACAGTCCCCTTTGCTATTATTAACTTTTGACGTAGAAAATTTTTTTCTGCGGTGTGTCTTTTTTGAGATATTTAGTTGTCTCAGGAGACAAACACATTGTATGCTAGGCAGAGTTGCACTACCTGAGATGAAAGTGGAGCACCTAGAAAACTTTTTCGGATGTCAATATAACTTCGTACACGCATACATCATCGATGGGTATGGAAATGACTAGATTCTCATTTCTCTGTAACAACTAGAATCGCCACCAGAGTACATCATCAGTATTCGTTTTTAGTGTTGTTGGGAGGCTTGATAAGGTATATAAGTGGCGAGATCAGCGTCATGTGTGGAGTGATCAGTATGAAGCAGACAGCGTTGGCAGCAACTGTTAGTATTTGAAAGCGGGCCGCTTTGTAAGTCACCATGCGGCATTTGGTCGACTCGCGCAATATCTGAATTTTTGAGGCGTTCCCTGTTGAGCTGCGTGGCAGCGAGACGGTAGGTATAAGTGTCGCACTTGGTGTCAGTCTTCAAGCCGATGATCTGGTGTGTACCATGCGCATTGTAACCCCTTCGGATCTGCACTTGCTAACCGAGAACAAGTAATGGAGTCCCTGAAACGTGCTGTATCTTCCAGCACCATTAGCCAGAGACCACCAGAAGCCGGCCCAGGGAATTACACTCCAATATCTCGACACGCGTTAACACCACATCACTAACGTCTGCATTAGGAGTGGTGGTATGGATACTGATGAATGACGATGCATTATGTTTCGTGCTGAAATGTATTTCTGCATTATCCCTGGTGAGCATCGTGTGTGAGTATGGCGGCAACTTGGACAGTGGTCCCAATCCTACAATGTATTCAAAAGGCGCAGCGATGCTTCTCCTGGAGTCGTGACACGGGGAGCCATCGGGTATGACTTCAGTTAATGACTGGTAGTGACTGACGGAACTACAACAGCAGAACGGGACGTCGCGTAAATCCTGCGTCCTCGTACGTTTCATATCATGTGACAGTGGCATGGTGTAATTGTAGAACAGGACAATGATCGGTCGCACACGGCATGTGTGTCTAAAGGATTTCTACGTCGTACTCCTGTGGCTAGAATGGTCCCTAGATTTGTCCACGTTAGAATGTGTGTGTGTGTGTGTGTGTGTGTGTGTGGCCAACTTTGAGTTCAACACCAACGCTGTGTCTCTAATGAGGACATGAAGGAGAAGCACTAACCAGACACGGACGCGTGACACTCGCCGCAGCGGAAGGTAAATAGTAAACACTCGCGCGCAGTGCGCTAACAGGGGGACACAGGCACGACGAAGCCCCACCGCTGCTAACAGCGGACTGAATGCCCTTTTGAGTGCGCCACTATTTTGAAAGTTAATTTAATAAAATTGCAAGGAAATGAACACCCTTAGCTGCTTACAGGCGTTGACATACGTCAGCGGGGACAGATGAAAATGTGTGCCCCGACCGGGACTCGAACCTGGGATCTCCTGCTTACATGGCAGACGCCTTATCCATCTTCTTTATTACAAATGGATAAAAGGAAGGCCGTTCCACTTCGGCTACATAAACAGGATAATAGGAAGACGTCCCGTTACGAAAAAGGATGCTCCATACTATAGCCCACTGCGAATTTTTCGATGACTGTCGTCTCGTTGCTGTATTGTTTCCGTTGTTTGATCAATCTCATAAAAAAAAGGAACTGGGAAGAGGTGCTATGGTTATCTTCTCATGTCATCGATAATCCAGCTGGGAGGCGGATTATGGACTGCGCTTGAAAGAAAATTTGAAAAATATTGCCTGTATTTAGGGTTCTTGACTATCGCACAATGTCGTTCGTTGAGGTAAGACCAAAATTCTGGTACTGTCTTTTCGCCATTACCGAATAGGTAGTGAACAGCGTGGCCGCTGATACACGTCACAGAGTTCGTTTTTGCACTTGGGATATAAATCTTATCGGGGAAAAGAAGTAATCGGTTAGTTATCCTGTCGCGAGTCGTGCGTGTGAGAACAGCCAATATCTGACGCACAAATACCAAACGTCCTTTGCGGACCCGCATTCGAAACGATGTTCATCCGTGTCAATCACTTGGCATGTGGCACACAAGGGTGAATCAGCGAGGTGGATGTGATGTAGGCGGGACTGGCACAGCTGTATCCCATTAACAATTACGTACCATGCAGATTGCACGTCAGTATCAAGGGTGGTGACATTCACTGCCTGCCACACAGCGCGCCACTTTATAGTGGGGTGTTTGCTTTCCATCACATTCGGCGTCCTGTTCATTTACATGGCAGTATATATCGCCCTCGTCATCATCAACGTGTGAGTAGTAGTGCGGTGCGGATGTAGCTTGATTCAAGGTAGAATTGGCTAATGTAGAAGAAAGGTTCTGGGATGTCCGATATCATCACAGGGAGTGCGAGTGAGATTGGTCGTAAGGCTTCCAGTAAGAGACTTGTGAGGCACGTCGGACTTCGTCGCCACAGTTGCAGGTGACAGCTGACGAACAGGGCCTTCGCTCTGTTCTGAACATGACAAAGGCCTAAAACCCCTCCGCTCCCCGGGAGGGTTAGGGACTCGTAACGAATCTTAAATAACGTGCCCGTATTAACAAAGGATCCCAAAACCGCCAACATGTGGTGAGCCAGGGTAGGTGGTATCGGGAGTATCTGTGCAAAATGGGGAATACGTGACACCAAATAGTTGTTAGCATATCGTGTCCATTGCAGGAGGTCTCGATGTCTCAGACGGTGGTCACTTATTGGCTCTGAGCACTATGGGACTTAACAGCTATGGTCATCAGTCCCCTAGAACTTAGAACTACTTAAACCTACCTAACCTAAGGACATCACACAACGCCCAGTCATCACGAGGAAGAGAAAATCCGTAACCCCGCCGGGAATCGAGCCCAGGAACCCGGGCGCGGGAAGCGGTCACTTATTCCTGCTCTTATCTGATTCAATAAACGCCTGTAGTTAAGGGCTGTTGAACGCTTCATATCAGATGTGAAATCAATGCCAAGACAGCGGATTGTGTCACTGATTCGTAGCGGTGCGACGCTCTCGTCGGGTAGGCCTCTGCCTATAGACAGGGCGTGTGATTTGTGGAGGTTGAGATGGCTAACCGATGCCGCGCCGTAGGTCGCCACCCACGCCAGTGCTGCACGAACATAGTCATTATTGCGAAGAATGAGTACCAGATCATCCGCATAGGCAGTGCAGCAAAAAGTGTGTCCACCAAGGGACAAAATGGTTCAAATGGTTCTGAGCACTATGGGACTTAACAGCTATGATCATCAGTCCCCTAGAACTTAGAACTACTTAAACCTAACTAACCTAAGGACATCACACAAGACCCAGGGATCTGCGTCGTGGGAGACATAAGATCGCGGCAAATATCAGTGCATGCTGGTGCCAGCAATTGTTGATATGTCCGGTAAAATTCCAGAGGAACGCCATCAGGTCCCATGAACAAATGATCAGTCCCAGCCTGTATTGCTTCAATGATTTCCTCTTCCGTTACATCTGCAGTCAAATCCGCTGCCGCTGTCGGAGAGATCGTACCATAAGTGAGTTGAGAGACTTCGGCGATCACCTCTAGAGGATGTCGATATTCCGAGTACAGCCTAGTGTAGTGAGCATGAAGGGCGTTTCCTATGTCGCGTTGGGTATCAAGGCGTCGTCCGTCTTCCGCCGTGATGACTTGGATCAGTGTCCTGCGTCGGCGCCGTCGTTCTGCAATGACGTGGTACATGGACGGTTCCTCCTTGGTCACTCTGTCTTGAGTGCGCGCTCTGACGATCGCACCCTCAAGGTGGCAACGTGTTAATCTGATGATCTGCGCCTTGGCACGGTTCACCGTCACCTGACATCGGCAGCTCTTGTCACCACAGCTATGGAGCGCGAGATGTAAATCCGGTCGATGCGGCTGGAGGAATGGCTGGTGTAGTGAGTAAATCCGGACCGATCGCCACAAGCATGTTCCCACGAGTCCACCAATTGAAGATTATTTATAATTGTCGTACGTTCTGCACAAGGAGAATGATGTGGTAACTGATCCTTAGGCGCTTGGCTACAGTTGAAGTCCCCTCCGATTAACAAGGCTTCCTGACGGCCCACAGAGAGGGGCGTGATTGTATGAGCGAAAAAGGTGGATCGTTAGCGACGCCGACCAGAGCATGACGGTGCATAGATGTTATTCAGTTTGACTCGTTGGATAGTGAGAGCCATGCCTCTGGTGTCAGGGAGATACTCGACGTCTTCTGTGGATATACCTTCGCAGAGGAGGATCGCCACACCACTGCCATTGGCAAACGCTTGTGAGACCCAAGTCTTGTAGCCATAGGGTTCCTTGAAGTCCACGACATACACCTCTTGAATGAGCGCAATGTCGATGTCTGCTGCGTTGAGTAGATCCTGTAGCATCGCTAGTTTATGTCTGGCACGTATGTTGTTGATGTTAATAGTCGCTAGACGGTGTGTTTGGTCAGCCGAGTCGGCAACTGGGTTGTGTAGGAGGCCAGGTGAGGGCGGCAGGGGCGGCCCCACAGAGGCTGACGATACTGCCGTAGTCACTGTGGCTGGTTGGTGCTGGGTACAGCCGAGGGAGCATCTCTGCCTTCGGCATCCTCCTGGTGCTGTGGCTCATCCGCGACATCATCCGCCCAAGAATCAGATGCAGCAATTGATAACTGTTGATTAGTGCTGTCAGTAGAGTGCTTGCACGCATGTTCAGACCGAGGCTCAGAAATTGTATCCGCCGTAGTATCGTGATGGGAAGGCTGAGTTGTGGTGGTAGAGTCCTGAGTGTCGTCCGACGCCGGATGTTCGTCCGGGTCACACATCCGAAGCAGGCAATCATCGGATGGCGTATGGCGCCGTTTCTTGCGTTTTTGAGGGGACCATTGTTTCCGGACATGTTGTTCTGTGTCAGAGTGCGGGCGACAATCATCTGATGCGGTCTCCATTGGTAGGAAGGCAGAGGTCGGGACAATTTCCGTTTCTACTTCCATCTTCTCTTTAGGTTCGTCTTGGTGGCACAATTGATCACCGTCTTCAGGCAAGTCTGCCGATGACATCGTAGAGGGGGATATGCTGTCCGCCACACTGTCATCGACTACTGACTGCAATATGGTGTTAGATCCTGGGCACGAGCTGTTGCGGTTGCAGCCGCTGCATACGTGATAGGGAGTGAAGTAGGCGTCGACGGGGATGGAACTTCACCAACCGGTGTCTGAGTCAGTCGGCGTTGAATGCAGGCCCATCGGACATGTCCTTCCAGGCCACAGCCGGCGCAAGTACGCGGTTGTTCGTCGTACACGACAATGGCTCTGCAGCCGCCTATTACTAAATAAGATGGCACAAGTTTCGTCAGTTCAATCTTAATTTGTCGCACTCCATTGAAGACGGGGTACGTCTCAAACGTTTACAATTTTTTAGCCAAGTGGCTTAGCGCGTTGCCGTACGGTTTGAAAGCTGTAATCACAACATCTGGCGGGACTTCGAATGGCAGCTCGAAGACCCTCAGAGTGCGAAGGCCTAATCCAGCGTGGTCGATCGTGACAGTTCCTATGTGACCATCAGAATGCTTAAATTTAAGTCCATGAGCGTGTCGGCACACAACACCAGTGTACGCCTTTTCATTGATCAGTTTCATGTAGACGACACTTTGTGTTATAGAAAAGTGGATCCCAGTGATGTCTTGAGGTGCAATATGAAGTTCTTCCCGGATGAAACGTTCAATGTCAAGTACTCGAGGTCTAGCGTAGTCAGCCGACCGCGGTTCTAGGAGTTCAGTCCGGAACCGCACGACTGTTACGGTCGCAGGTTAGAATCCTGCCTCGGGCATGGATGTGTGTGATGTCCTTCGGTTAGTTAAGTTTAATTAGTTCTAAGTTCTAGGGGACTGATGACCACAGATGTTAAGTCCCATAGTGCTCAAAGCCATTTGAACCAATTTTCTTGCGTAGTCCGCTTGAAATGTGATCTTAATTATGGACTTGCGATACGAGTGCGCCGTGGCACTAACCAGACACGGACGCGTGACACTCGCCGCAGTGGAAGGTAAACAGTAAACACTCGCGCGCAGTGCGCTAACAGGGGGACACAGGCACGACGAAGCCCCACCGCTGCTAACAGCGGACTGAATGGGGACAGATGAAATTGTGTGCCCCAACAGGGACTCGAACCCAGGATCTTCTGCTTACATGGCAGACGCTCTATCCATCTTAGCTACCAAGGACACAGAGGATAGCGCGACTGCAGGGATTTATCTCTGGAACGACTCCCTCGAAACTCACATTCTCAACATATTGTGCCGCACTACATTCGTAGTGCCCCCGCCAATTATACTCATTACTCGAGGCGCGTTGCCGATTCCCGTAAGAGTTCGGGCTCTGTTTGTGCATTCGCACAGAAGAAGAAGATGGTCAAGTGGCCGTTGAGCCTTAACTATATATATATATATATATATATATATATATATATACTCTCAAAATGGTGTTTTTATGTCGAGGTCCACGAATACGAAAACGCTTACCTCAGTGCGTAGTGCTACTCTCCTTTCATACGCATATTACTTCTCACTCTTTGATGAACAGCTGTCAATTGGAACGAACTCCAGCTACAATTATAGCTATAATAAGCTGCTTATCTATATGTTGAGTATGTTATGACACTTAATATTTTACACGCCCTTCGTTGTGACAGAAATTAGATATAAATAGTTATTTACAAACACAGCTTTAGTATACTTTCCAATCTCTTCATCCGTCTGATGAAATTAATTTTATGTCGGTCGTGAATACATAACATCTCAGTGGTATTACAGTGTTCATCGAAACAGATCAACGACAAGAATTAACTGCGTTCCATAGTACAGAAATTATATAGTACTAGTCTTTAGTCCGTCGTCTCAGTCTATTGTTGACATCTGTTTCTTTCTATCATATCAGAAATGCTTTGTGCACTCCAAAATCTCCGTATATTCATCTTCATGTAAATCGTGGGGCGACACATGGTACTGTATGTTTATGTAACGGGCGTGACTTCTAAATGGGCAGCAAATATAATGCAACTTCTAAATCATTGCTATATATACTCCACAGTCAGTGACACAATGTTTCCCTTTTACAACATCTTTCCACGTCAAATCAAGAATTCATGGATATAATATAAAACCATCAAATTCTTTCGGTAAAAGGTAAAGCATGTAATTAAATCATGACCAGTTCTTTGCTGCACATCCTAATTCACGACCTTACTCCACCATATAAATTGTGAGATTCCACTGTAGTATGTGACACAACTTCATAATCGATGTCTAAGTAAAGTTGATCTTGACACCTAACAAAAACACTTTGGACAGAAGCATTAATTTGTATCAAGTGAATTCTCTTATTTTGCTACAGTAATGATGCAGGCTGAAACAATGAGTAAATTTTGTAAGAGGGCCAGGAATCGAACCTCTGTCTCCCTTTTTATACATATAGTGTGGGGAAAATAAAAGTGTCCTAGAAAACAGAGTTCCAGGGTGCAAAGAAACGCAGCAGAGAGAAGGAAATACAGTACTAACCTCATTATGCTTAAAGTGACCACCATACATCTCTTGGCACTTTTGGGAATGGTCAGCAAGTTGCTGAAGGCGGATCAAAGATGAACTGCTGGAATTGCTGCAGTGTCATCCGAAATTTTCTGCTGTATTTCTTGAAGCCCATAAGGGTTGTTGCGATAGATCTTAGACGTGAGGGTTCCCTACACAAAGTACACACACGGGAAGATCAGTTGACTAGTGCCGCGGGACTGACTTCTCCTAACAGCTTTGTCAGGCATGAAGATTGTGTAAATAGGCTCTAAGGTTCTGCCGGTTGTATGAGCAGTTGCTCCATCCTGATGGAAGTAGCTGTAGGCCTTTTCCCCCTCCGTTAATGTTATCACAAATGATTTCAAAATGTTGGCAGTGTAACACGTCGAAGTCAGCGTCTCGTGACAGAAGGTAGGACCAATAATGCGGCTTACAGACAGTGCACGCAAAACCCCAAACTTTGCTCATGCGACGGTGTTTCAGGGAAGTTATAGAGATTATCCGCTGCCCAGAACCTGTGATTCTGTGGCTTCATATATTTACTCAGGTGAACCCGGCTTCATCAGACATAAAGAACAGTTCAATGTCCAATCCATTTATTGTTATCTCAGTTAACAGCCATTCACAAAACTAGATGCGCTGTGAGTAATCTGCTGGTTATAATGCGTGAACAACAGACACTAGGGACGCGTGTGCAGGTCCAGGTAGAGTATTCGTCCGCATGATCGAAGTGATATGCTGGTCCCTGGGGACCACCACCGGGTTGATTTGGTAGCATTCTGAAGTATTTTCTGGTGAACTGTGACCACATTTTCTGCTGTGCGGATACTTTTCGGAATGTTTTTTCACTTGTGCGAAACAGACTCCCTCTGATTGGATTTCCCGTCTAAGCGTTGCATTGCACTCTGTGTTGGCACTTTGGCACCATTAAGTTTCTCAGCAAACAACTGACCAAACCGTTTCCGTGACTTTGTTTTCACGTAACTTCCCACAACCGAACATCCGCTGCTCCAAAGTCTAGTTTACACTGCTACACTCACACTGAAACAGCCCGCACTACGCTCTGTAATGGTATGGATGATATGGAGGGCGTAAACGTGGTGTGTGCGTCAAGGGGTGTGGTTATATGCATACATTCACGTTTGTTTGCTTGTTTTGAAAGCTAGTGGGACCGCCTGTTGGCGTTAGTCAGCCAGTCTGTCAGACAGCAGCAACAGGAACTAACCGCTTTTGTGCCATTTACGAGTTCCTAACCAGAAGCGAATTTTAGTGTATCATCTGTGTGCTTAAATAGTTTAGTTTAGTTTATTTCTGCGTGTAAATTTAATATCTAATAGCCACAATTATCGCGTTTTCGTTTGAGTCGGAAAGTAAGCCGATTTTGTAACATATTACAAGTTCCTCATCAGGGGCAGATTATTTAGTTTCACCTGAGTGCTTCGGTAGTTAGGTTTCGAATATATGCGTATTATTAGACACGGTTCGTGCGTTTCCGTCAGGGTCTAGAGTAGAGCTGCGCAGTATGTCCGTTTATCTGCATAGTTTAGTTTTCCACGGTCTTTAGGATGGACAGTGATTGCGATTGTTGTGTACGGATGCGAGCCGAGATGGTGACACTTCGCTCTCAGCTTCAGGATTTGATGGCTTCGGTTACACAGCTTGAGGCTGCAGTGGATGGGCACCACTGTTGTGGGCTGGCCGTGGGGATCCAACGGACGCCCAGCACGACACAGTCCTCCGATTGGTCCTCACCAGTTGCCAACTCAGTTACTGCTCGCATTGAGGCTGACGCTTCACCTGTGGTCGAGTGGGTGGCCGCCCCGGGGCGAAGCAAGCGGTGAAAGACTTCCCAGGCGGCCGCACGTAAGGCCACCCCGGTTTGTCTGACCAGAAGGTTCCAGGTGCTGCCTGTGGCTGACACTGTCGCTGAACCAGAAACTGTCGCCTGTTTTGTTTCAGAGGAAACCACTCAGCCTGCAAGATCCGGGCAATCGCTGAGAGTGTGATTATTGTTCGTTGGGAGCTCCAACGTTATGCGCGGTGTGGGGCCGCCATTTACAGTATAGTCGACAGGACTGATTGCGGACCTCTGGTACAGAGCCGAGTGGAGGGTCTGAATCAGAGGCTGAGACGGTTCTGCGACAGTGTAGGTTGCAGATTCCTCGACTTGATCGAAAGGGTGGTTGGGTTTCGGGTTCCGCTGAATAAGTCAGGTGTCCACTACACACAGGAGGCGGCTTCACGGGTAGAGTGGGCTGTGTAGTGTGGACTGGGCGGTTTTTTAAGTTAGAGGGTCTCGGGAAAAGAAGTGCTTCAGTCACAACGGGTGCAGGCTGATCACAGGAAGAACGTGGATACGGGAACCATTGGTATAACAGTTGTAAATTGTCGAAGCTGTGTTGGGACAGTATCAGATCTCCAAGCGCTAATAGAAAGCACTGATGCTCAAATCGTTATAGGCACTGAAAGCTGGCTAAAGTCGGATATAATGACAACCGTAATTTTTGCGAAGAATCTAACGGTGTTCCGAAAGGATAGGCTAAACACGGATGGTGGTGGCGTGTTTGTTGTGGTCAGAAGTAGTTTATCTTGTCGCGAAATAGAATTAGATACTTCCTGTGAGTTAATATGGGCAGAGATCACGAAATTGCAGTAGATACTTCCTGTAAGTTAGTATGGGCAGAGATCATTGTTGGCAACCGGAATAAAATAATACTTGGATCCTTTTACCGACCTCCCAATCCAGATGATACATTTGCTGAAAGGTTCAAAGAAAACTTAAGTTTGATTTCAAACAAATACCCAACACACAGGATAATAGTTGGCGGTGACTTTAATTTACCCTCGATATGTTGGCGAAAATACATGTTTAATTCCGGAGGTACGAATAAAATGTCATCCGAAAATGTGCTAAATGCATTCTCCGAAAATTATTTAGAGCATGAGCCCGCGCCAATAGTAAACGGTTGTGAAAACACACTTGATCTCTTAGCAACAAATAATCCTGAGTTAATAACGAGCATCAAAACCGATTCAGGCATTAGTGAACACAGAGTTGTAGCGAGAGTGAGTATTGTAATCCCCAAATCCTCAAATAATAAGCGAAAAATATACCTATTCAAAAATTCAGATAAAAATTCACTTGACGCCTTCCTAAGAGACAATCTCCACTCATTCCCAATTAATAATGTAAGTGTAAACTAGATGTCGCTTGGATTC
The DNA here is from genome assembly GCF_021461385.2 of Schistocerca piceifrons. Taxonomy (NCBI): domain Eukaryota; kingdom Metazoa; phylum Arthropoda; class Insecta; order Orthoptera; family Acrididae; genus Schistocerca; species Schistocerca piceifrons. The sequence goes on along the minus strand of NC_060140.1, from coordinate 767,549,412 downwards.
AAAGAAATAATATCGGTAGCAATTGAGAGATTTATACCAAGTAAATTAACAAATGACGGAGCTGATCCTCCTTGGTACACAAAACGGGTTAAAACACTGTTGCAGAAACAACGAAAGAAACATGCCAAATTTAAACGGACGCAAAATCCCAAGATTGGCGGTCATTTACAGAAGTTCGAAATTTAGCGCGTACTTCAATGCGAGATGCCTATAGCAGTTTCCACAACGAAACTTCGTCTCGAAACCTGTCAGAAAATCGAAAGAGATTCTTGTCGTATGTGAAGTATGTTAGCGGCAAGGAACAATCAATGCCCTCTCTGCGCGATAGCAATGGACATACATCGAAGACAGTGCTTCCAAAGCAGAGTTACTAAACACAGCTTTCCGAAATGCCTTCACAAAAGAAAACGAAGTAAATATTCCAGAATTCAAATCGAGAACAGCTGTCAACATGAGTAACGTAGAAGTTAATATCCTCGGAGTAGTGAAACAGCTTACATCACTTAATAAAAGCAAGTCTCCTGGTACAGGCAGTATACCAAATAGGTTCCTTTAGGAGTATGCTGAAGCATTAGCTCCTTACTTAACAATGATATAAGAATGTTCGCTCTACGAAGGATCCGTACCCAAAGACTGGAAAGGTGCACAGGTCACACCAATATTCAAGACGCGTAGTAGGTTCAAATGGTTCAAATGGCTCTGAGCACTATGGGACTTAACATCTGTGGTCATCAGTCCTCTAGAACATAGAACTACTTAAACCTAACTAACCTAAGGACATCACACACATCCATGCCCGAGGCAGGATTCGAACCTGCGACCGTAGCTGTCGCGCTGTTCCGGACTGAGCGCATAGAACCGCTAGACCACCGCGGCCGGCCAGGTAGTAGGAGTAGTGTACAAATTACATATCGTTAACGTCGATATGCAGCAGGATTTTAGAATATATATAGTGTTCGAACATTATGAATTACCTCGAAGAAAACGGTCTATTGACTAACATTCAACATGGGTTTAGAAAGCATTGTTCCAGTGAAACACAGCTAGCTCGTTAGTCACATGAAGTGTTGAGTGCTATTGACAAGGGATTTCAGATCGATTCCGTATTTCTGGATTTCCGGAAGGCTTTTGACACTGTACCACACAAGCGGCTCGTAGTGAAATTGCGTGCTTATGGAATATCGTCTCAGTTATGTGACTGGATTTGTGATTTCCTGTCAGAGAGGTCACAGTTCGTAGTAACTGAGGGAATGTCATCGAGTAAAACAGAAGTGATTTCTGGCGTTCCCCAAGGTTGTGTTATAGGCCCTTTGCTGTTCCTTATCTATATAAACGATTTTGGAGACAATCTGAGGAGCCTCCTTCGGTTGTTTTCAGATGATGCTGCCGTTTATCGACTAATAAAGTCATCAGAAGATCAAAACAAATTGCAAAGCGATTTAGAAAAGAAATCTGAATGGTGCGAAAAGTGGCAGTTGATCGTAAATAACGAAAAGTGTGAGGTCATCCAAATGAGCACTATAAGGAACTCGTTAAACTTCGGTTACACGATAAATCAGTCGATAAATAAGTCGTAAATTCAACTAAATACCTAAGAACTACAATTACGAACAACTTACATTGCAAGGAACACATAGAAAATGTTGTATGGGATGCTAACCAAAGATTGCGTTTTATTGGCAGGACACTTAGAAAATGTAACATACCTACTAAGGAGACTGCCTACACTACGCTTGTCCGTCCTCTTTTAGAATACTGCTGCGCGGTGTGGGATCGTTATCAGATAGGACCGACGGAGTACATCGAAAAAGTTCAAAGAAAGGCAGCACGTTTTGTATTATCGCGAAATATGAGAGAGAGTATCACAGAAATGATACAGGATTTGAGCTGGAAATCACTTTCTATGCGACGGAATCTTCTCACGAAATTCCAATCACCACCTTTCTCCTCCGAATACGAAAATATTTTGTTGACACCGACCTACATAGGGAGATAAAATAAGGGAAATCAGAGCTTGTACGGAAAGATATAGGTGTTCATTCTCTCCGCGCGCTATACGAGATTGGAATAATACAGGATTGTGAAGGTGGTTCGATGAACGCTGTACCCGGCACTTGAATGTGATTTGCAGAGTATCCACGTAGATGTAAATGTAGAGCAGGAATCAAGCAAAAGAAAGTTATTTTGACCAGCTATTCGCCAAAATCAATGTTCATACCCTTTTGTCTTACGCATATTTTTCCTCTATTGCTTGCTTTGACATAAATATTCTCTTCTGCCCTTGTAAAATGACGCACACGAGAAAGAATCGCAGTGGGCAGACCACCTCCAATTTTCCGCAGTACAATCATAACTTTCCAACAAATTTCCCATCTAGCTGTCAGCATAACTGCACACAAATGCGTTAGTACATTGAAGTTACTTGATTTTGATATATCTCTCTTGTTACCTCTACTTTTCAGGGTTCCTTCCATAAACATTTCCTCTTCAAATTTCCTTACTGAGCGATGGGATAAGTTTGTTTATCTCATCTACAAATTTAGGAGCCGATTCCTCGTTTTTCTGTGCATCGTGAAGTTGACGCTTTGTTTGAAATTTCATTGACTTCAATCTTCCAATTCTGTAGCACTGTTGCGATTTATCCAACCATTCACTGTTTCGCTTGAAATCACTGTGGTCTATGTCCCGCGCAGTTTGATGTACATAACATAGTAGATCACAATTATGCACATCCTGTAAATTGTATCGAGGATTCGTGAAATGCGCAAACATCAGATTTTGTAACAAGGGCGCCTTGTCCTTACTTGAATGTCGGCAGTTTTTCGTATGCTGTACGCGGTCGTATGAGCGTGAACTTATAAGAAATCTGTTCAGTTTTTTTTTACAGTATGCCGTGTATGATCTTCCATGTATGTAATTGTGTTCAGTAACCGCTCTTTGTACGACTGTCCTTTAATACGTTTCGCTGGAGACGGTATGTGTATCTTCCTGACTGACGTTGATGAATAACTACATGGCTCGACACGTGTTTCAGTATCACTTTCAGTTGTTAAGCAAGTAACGTCATCATTGTGGTCCTCAATTACACTGTCCACACAGCCGAGCTTATACGATACGATGCATTCCACTGACTCATTTTGCAGAGACGATAATATTTCGCCTGACACTTATTTCTCACTTTGCAAAATTCTTTGCTTTCCTCTCTGACGAAATGTCATCTTTGTTAACTGTTGCTGTAGACATACCGCAGTGTTTGCCTTGTTTACCGTTGCCATTACTCTGCTATGTATCAACAACACTATCGCCGTAGCACTGCTGTGAGTTGCTCGTCGACAAAACAGTTCAGCTACGCTCTGTAGTCTCATACTGTGCTCACCATTCGATACCTCCAGTCCTGCCCCCTCTTGCCATTAGCGGCCAATACTGTGGTTACACGGTAGATAATGTGCTGGGCGTCAGATATCGTAAACATCACTGGCCTTTTGCGGCCTCATACTACAGGGGCTCTTTGTGTTTCCTCACACGTTCATCTATGCACCCGTCACCTCACCGGGCTCAGCACGTAGCGGAGAAGATGTCACAGGTGTTGCCTGTGAGAGGCCCCTCAAAGGTGAAGGCGTCTATTCACGACCCCCCCCCCCCCCCCTACCAGGGGGTGAAGCCGTCTCCTCAACGGCTGGATAAGAGGTCGTGTTGTTCCCTTCTGCGTCCGTGCACCATTCTGTGTGCGAATCAGACGATTTCACAAAACACAGGAAATATATTCGCAGCTGCGAATACGAGCAGCCTCCTGCGGTAGAATGGAATGATTATATTGAAAGTTGGTGTTAAAAAAAAAAAAAGTGTGTGTGTGAAATGTTATGGGACTTAATTGCTAAGGTCATCAGTCCCTAAGCTTACACACTACTTAACCTAAATTATCCTAAGGACAAACACACACACACCCTTGCCGCAGGGAGGACTCAAACCTCCGCCGGGGCCAGCCGCACAGTCCTGACTGCAGCGCCCTAGAGCGCTCGGGCAATCAGCGTGGCTGTCTCGTTCTACATTTACAATAAACTGCCCTGACTGTCCCTTGCGAAGACATGGGTCTCTCGCTTTCACACGTTTCCACAGAGTGTTCAAGACCTCTCGCCACTTGTCATTGGGGAGCTGATCAAACTGAAATTGTAAAATAGTCTGTGTCGAATGCAAGGCACCCGTTGTATGCCCTAGTCACTGCATTAGCAGGATCTGATACTTCACTCTTTTAATTTTCAAATAATCTGAAGGAATGTTAAGCTTGTAACATGTATGGGTAGTCACTTTCGCATTAAGTTAATATTGCCTACATCCTAGGCGTTCTCTGCTGTAACCTTATTTGGGCAGATTACTGTTCCCTACTGTTGCGTGTTGGCACAGTAGTTTTGGCAGGGGACGAAGCGTTCCTTTTTCCTGGACCCGGAGCAGAGACGTGTTTTCTCTCTGCTGCAGCGACATTCCGTCGTCGAACGACGTCTAGGTCGTCCCACACTCTGGTGCCTCCACCAGCGGCTCAAATTTGATCGTTTGATACGTGCCATGGTAGAATGTCACCAATTAATTGCGAACTCTTGACCTATCCAAGATTGTGAATTCAGTAAGCACTTAAGCCTTGAAGCGTGTTCTGCAGGCCCGAAGTTCTTCGTCATTATACCTGCCTTTTAACTACTTGTTTAAACCGTGCTCCCTTATTGCTACTTCTGAAGCGTGTTAAGTTTTAAAGCCTTTTACTTATGAATATGGACTGTTGAATTTTTCCTTTTTGTCCACAAATATTAGCTAATTCCACTCATTGTAAAACTTGCCTGCTTGTTGCCTGTTGGCTGTCTTGGCCACCTACTGTGTTTGCCAGCTTACCTGACATCTGGGGGATTGTGTATTTATTTAACGGTCATTGTCGAAGTTTCTGCTGATGTGTACCAGTTGGGAGTCACATTTACATGGCATGTCTTCCCAGCTTATCTTGTATTTTGTGGGACTGCATATTTATTTAAGGGTCATTGTCAACGATTCTGCTGGTGTGTACCGGTTGGGAATCGCATTTAAATTGCATCTCCTCCAAACTTCTCTTCTATTTTGGGGAAGTGTATATTTATTTATGGGACATTGTCAATGTTTCTTCAGTTACGTACCAGCTAAGAGTCACATTTAAATTCTATGCCTTCCCCGCTTTTCTTGTGTTGCAGGGGATGATATGTTTCTTTGGGTGTGTACCAGGTGGGAGTCACATTCCCAGCTTTGCTTGTATTAGGCTTTCAGACTGGTAAGGGCTTTCCGACAGCCAGAATCAATGGCGTGACTTCTAATCCTTCTGTATTTTGGGTGATCGTTGTCTGTCTCTTTGGAGTGTTATCCATGCTTGGGAATTTTAGTACATTTAGTGGCAGTCATTTATTATTCATTTTGCTGGCGAAACTCAGTTTGTTGAAGCCGCTTCCAACCACACCTATCTGGGGTAACTTGTTCCTTATATTTGGCTACTGGTTTCAAGTCCTGTTCACATTGGTACAAACTGTCAAGGCTTGTTGTTAATGAATTAATCCTGTTCAAGTTCTTAAATTATTGTGAGCGCTATTATACTTTTAAACTATGTTTTTAATTTGTAATCATAATAGTTCTTGTTAAGCAATAAAGTGTACTCCTTGAAACAACAAATGACGAAATATTTGGGTCCACCTTCAATGTGCTTTTCCTTAAAATTATCCCTACACTTGTTGAGAGGTGTCAGTTTCAGTATTATATTACGATGTCATTCTTTGTCTAGAATACTAATGGTTATTTTTACTCTTCACGAACTGTCATAAGTAATTACGTATATTATTCTTCATTCTAGGGAGTGAAACTGGGAAAGATGCTGTAGTATTTGACCCACGTGACGACCCTGCAGGTATAGATGGTGTCATGTATAATTACAGGTTCGCCTAGGAGGAAAACTCGGTAATATGTAAGCTGACAGAAAAGGCGTTTCGAAGGGAGGGTTTGCGAGATTCGCGCTGTCAGTTATCATTAAGAAAAACTTTTGAATTAACATTTTTTACCTGTGTAAGGATTATTTATAAAATAACAGATTTACATGAGCACGTAGAGATTATCAATGGTTAACGCTTGAAAACTGACCCTTGACTACTCTTCCTTGTATTATATAGGCACGTTTGGCATCATCTGCCTTAGGGTATCTCTGCGCTCCTAGCATTGTAATCTTTAGTCTGGACACTGACATTCACCCAGCTCTCGTAGTCAACCTACACTGCCCGAGTCTCTTGCGGTAAAACTGGACCATACTTTGACCTGTTAAACGCTAACAAGGAATATATAAATTCGTAGCGTTTTACCATAACAGAGACTTTAGTCACCAGCTACATATTATCCTTCACGATTTACAACAGTTTGCCATCTGTAGAAATCACGTGACTTTCAGACGAAGAACTCATTGAGCCATGTTCAGAGCGTATTATCATCCACAAAGGTAGTTCCTTGAAGGCTGTTCAATAGAGAGTGGAGAAGGTGAAAATCTGGGGGCACAAGATCACAAGAATAACGGGGGTACGGAATGTCTTCCAAACGCAGTTCATGTATAGCGTCACTTCGCACAGTCTTCCTGGCCGCTGTTCGTGTATCGCGTCTGCTAGACGTCTCAGATGTTGACAACAAATGTAAACGGTGATAGTTATACCTGGGGGAAACTATTCGTAGTAACCCGCACCGTCGCTGTTCCATCAGATGCATAAGGTTATCTTTTGTGGATGAGCGCAGACCTTTGTTTGGGCTCAACCATTCCTTTATTTTCTTTATGTTAACATAAAGATGCCATTTCCTTTCACCACTACCTATGCAGGGTAAGAATGGTCCGTGTTGCTCACGAGCAAATGATGACGATCAACCAGTGATGCACATAAAGGCAACCGCAGATTTTTATAATTTTGGCTTCAAGCGTGCGATACCCATATACCTGATTTTTCAACCTTCCCCACTGCACGCAAATGTCCAACGACGGTGGAGCGATCACAGTTCATCACATTTGCCAGTTCTCGCGTAAAATGACATGGATCATTGCGGATTGATGCGTTTAAACGATTTCCATCAGACCTTGAAGGTCTTCCTGAACGTTGAGAGTCACTAATGTCAAAACGACCCAGCTTAAAACGGTAAAACCATTTTCCTACGATGGTTTTCCCAGTGGCATTATCCCTAGATATGGCACAAACGTTTCTGGCTGTGTGCGCTGCATTCACCCCCTACAGAACTCAAACAGAAGAATATGTCGGAAACATTTCGACTTCTCCACTTGGCATTCCATTTCCTAGCGTCCACAGCTCGACTCACTATCCCCAAATTACAAAATGACAATATGTAAAGTAACAGTGAACTACAAATGAAAATGACAATCGATAGCAACCGTAATACCAACATGTAAAACAAAAATGCTGCTAACTTATGCCACAACCTAAAAGTTTGTGAATCGACAGCGTGCATTCCCGTCCACACCACTTCTTCTGAGATGTGACGCTTTTCGGCTGGGTCGGTAACTACATGAATGTTTCGCATTTGAGAAGATATAAGGTACGGAAAAAGAAGTAATTACCGTAATATTATAAAAATTGATTGTAAACAGTCTTGACCACAGTAAAACATTTATTTACATTATTGTATCGGTTTCGGTCGGAATGTGACCATCTTCAGACTAATTATACCGTGATGGTAGCCGGTGACGCTGAAAGGATCGGATGTTGTGATTCTACGAGTAATAAGATATTAATTGATTTCTTACAGATTGGCTATAGAGTCCTTTATAAATACATTTTGATAAGATTATGCCTTGAGCATTGCTGTTACAACTTTTTCAGAGTCAACATAAGAGCGGACAGTGTTTGAAGGCACCCTCTTGACTTTGAGGAGGAAAACTGCTCTTCAGTGCTGAAGAATCAGTAGTGATCAACCGCTTGTGGATACATAAGGCAATGGAAATCTTTGAATCATAGACATATTTTGTATCCTCAGGGAATGTGGCCTGCAGTAAAGAAAAGTGCGCAGCTGACTACGTTTAATATCTGCATACATTTCTGGGAAGAGCGTCAACTGTTCGAATTTAGTTTTCGTTGGTTTTTCTGGTTCTCCTTTCAGTAGAAAAAGTCTGTAGGAGCATTACCTGCGAAAATCAGTAGTCTGGTTTTGAATGTTTGTATGTTACACAATTTTTATTTGTAACTAACTCTTCCATCATCCTACCTCCCAAAAGAAGAAATTCCAGAAGAACTTATAGGAAACTACTTATAGCAGTTCCGTTCTTACGTTTCACATCTAATATGGATAAAAGAGACGTTATTTTCGTACTTATTTTATGCGCAGGACGTTTGTTTTGAGGGGGTAGGTCAGAAATTGTGAAAGCTGAATTAAAGTTGGCATCTTCTCAGCTTCTCCGTCTTCCCGGACAGCGTCTACAAAGTGGAATTCAGTTTGACGGGAGAAGTTTAGTTATAACTACCGCAATATTTGCGTGAGCTGCACCCTTAAGGATACCGCTGTCGAGCCCCGGGATCCCGCTCATATTCAGCCAAGATTGTGGGGCCGCGTGCGGCGGCGTGAGCGCTTTACTGACGAGAACTTGGCGACGCGGCGGAGAAGACCGCGGGCTTTAGGAAGCCGTCCCTCATTCACGGCAGCTCGGCGTCCCAGAACACCCACACTACCTTGCGCCGCGTGGTTGCCAGGGCGACGCCGCCAACAGCAGAATCGCGCATCTCAGGCCATTTTGCCCCGCGGCGGGGCATCAAACCGAGGGCGTAGCAACGCCCAGAGAGGCCAATACGTCGACAGGATATGACACTTTTATTGCCCCGTATAAGAATCCCCAAATCGAGAAGCGGAACGTGTAAAGGAAATGTAGCTTAAAGAATGCGCTATGCGTTTTGTTGTAGTGGTGCTGGTATCACCCGCACGGTCGAAAACCTTTGAAATTGTGCCAGAAATGGGGAACGAGAAGAGACCTGCGCAGAATGCTTGACTAATGTCGTATATTACCGTAAGAACCACAATGTTGCAGATATGTACGTAAGTTCATACATAAAAATATGGATACCACTTACGATGATTCAAAGTCCGCCTACATCGCATTACTAGCAATTTTCAAGTGTCTGAAGGTGTTTGTGACTCCGGAACCGCGCGACTGCTACGGTCGCAGGTTCGAATCCTGCCTCGGCCATGGATGTGTGTGGAGCCGGCCGGTGTGGCCGAGCGGTTCTAGGCGCTTCAGTCTGGAACCCCGCGTCCGCTACGGTCGCAGGTTCGAATCCTGCCTCGTGCATGGATGTGTGTGGTGTCCTTAGGTTAGTTAGGTTTAAATAGTTCTAAGTTCTAGGAGACTGATGACCTCAGATGTTAAGTCCCATAGTGCTCAGAGCCATCGATGTGTGATGTCCTTAGGTTAGTTAGGTTTAAGTAGTTCTAAGTTCTAGGGGACTGATGACCACAGATGTTAAGTCCCATAGTGCTCAGAGCCATTTTTTTTTTGGTGTTTGTGACACCGTGACGTTCCTCGTGCTCTATGCTATAGTTTAAATGGGGCAACCAATTGGAGAGGTGCAAACACTTCAGTTACATCGTACGTTTTGCTTTTAGGGAAATCTCAAGTGTAGGTTGTGGCTTAAGCGTTCTTCAAGAGTTTGTAAGTCGGGACGGTAGCGAGAAGACAACTTGATAGTCACAGGTTCAGCAAGATTGGTACGCTCTTATGGTGCAGCAGTTCAAAATAGTAGCGGCCGTCGCCGAAATGTCAGCATCACATGCACTACAAATAATAGGGAGTCAAAATAATACTTTTTGGAAACAGAACTGTATCTACTGTGAATATGCATTGTCCTACTGATTAGTTTTGACTTAACTCTCACAATAGTTAAGTTGGGGGGGGGGGGGGGCTACTTTGCGCCCACATTTTGAAAATATTTTAAACTAGTCTGGTACCTTTAAATTTTGGAAAAAAATATTAGTTTTATGATTTCTTAAATTCCCTAACTGTTTTAAAATTTTCAGCAAAATTTTACCCAAAAATCTAAGTCGCTGTACTGAATCAAACTTTTCGCAACCCATCCAGACAACATTAAAAGGTATGTTGTGAATGAAGATCAACTACAATTGACGAAATTTATATTAAAAAAAAAAATGTTGTGGTGGTCATATATTACTATAGTACTCCTGCACCGGGCGCTAACATTACATAAAGTGCGTTGGTGTTGCTAATATTTCAGGTTTTGTTTTTGGTGGACTCAAAGCTAAGCCTCCTTGGAGTTACGCTCTGTGGAAAATGCGTTGGTATTCCTATAGTTAACATGTTTAATTATTAGCGTGAACGATGATGTGAGTAAAATGTAATATGATAAATGAATATTGTTACGCCTGTTAAGTGAGGAAATGGTAGCGTTCAAAGAGACTCAATCATACCCCCAGGGGAAAACTGTAAAAAGCAACTAGGCAGGTTATGATACTGGGAAAACTGGGAACATTTCAAGATAACTCAGTAGTTTTAAGACGGAATTATTTTGATATTTTATGTTTCTTTTGTTTAATCCATAGTTTAATAAATTTCTTATAAAATCTATTAAGATATGTTTGGTTCAGTCTAACAAAAGGATGATTACGTGGTTTAATTCTGATATTGGAATTTCCTCGGCCAGAAGACAGTACGTTTGCGCATATATTGTGGCCTGAAGATTTGCTATGTAAAGTCTGAGCTGAAGCTCGGAGCTCAGCCTTCATTATGTTCGGACGCGTGCATTTGAAGCTCTGAATAGATGTTATAATTTTGCGGAATAAACTTGACCCTGGAGTGCCGGAAAGTGAAAATTTGTGAGCGAGGAGAATGCACTACCATCACATTTTTATACGTAAACTATGACTTTGGAATTTACTAAAATCCGCTTGGCGTATTGTGCAAGGCGGGTCGGACAACTGAACGTTGGAAGAGATCGATCTGTATAATATTAGAGCGAAGATTCCGTCGCCGACAATCTTTTTTACAGTCCTTTTTTTGTAACAGTTATGTTCAGATATCATAATCTGGCTATTACAAGTGACTGTGAGTGCGTGTGAATGAAGAAGCTGTAACTGAAGATTAGCACGTACTTGACGGTGTTTTTGTATCAAACAGGTAACTACATACTGAATTTTTCACTCACAGACCTTCTCTTGCTTAATTGCTCAGTTAACGTGGTACCAGAAAACATCTGGTATAAACTGTAGGGGAGTGTAGTGCGGCTAGTTTACGCTACACCTATCTCTAGCCGATAAAATTATGCATTTTGTAACAGATCAGCTATCTGGAATGGACTACAGAAGAAAAAATTTGCCGCAATGTCAGTGGAAAATTTTCTCTAGGAAGTAGAAACGATGCAAGACAGCACGATATGAAGTGATTCTATTATTGTGAGGCTGAATTTTATCTTTCTTTGTTCCTTATGGCATGTACCTCGAAACATAACGTAGCCAGTGTCAGTCATTGATCCTTCTGAAGAAGACGGTTCTAAAGACGTGGATACATAGGTCAAGGGATTTTAATAAACCTTTTTACTTTTCCAGCTTATTTGACTGTTTTTCACCTTTTCATAGCGAAGATTGCGTTCTGCAGTTGCTGCCTCCAGTCATGGTCAATATTTTAAAGTCCTACCCTCAGAATATTACTAAACTTGGTAATCGGTTGACAACAGGAGGTGTTTAGATCTGTATGTGCATTACCGTGCTTGTAGGCTCAGTTACATCCTCTGGCAGCTTCTATCAAGGATTTAAAGAAATGAAACATTGCATCTTCCATCAGTGAAGTTACCCGCTGACCTGGGAATGGAAGCCACCAAATGAGATCAGTGTCTAAGTGACAATTTGTTAATCATCGGGGGCATAAATGTCTTACTCGGGACAAGCTGTGTTGCTTCTGGTAATAAAATTCCCGAAAAGATATCATGGAAGAACAGCACCGAAAGTTACTGCCAAAAGCATGATTATGGTGAAAGACTTGTGTCGTGCGTGGGCTCTGTTATTGTACGGGAAATTAATTTGAGGTGCGCTTGTTACGGTGTAGCTACTGGCTACGCCCTGCCGTTGCGGTCAGTACTGGTTTACACGTACACTGTTCGCTGCTTTGTGTGCCCAGCGACAAGATTTTAATGCATTACGTGGTACGAGAAGGCCAATAAAAAGATTATGCATAAATTTACGTAGCACAACATATAACGAAACCAGGACCTAAATAAATACACGATATGCGTACAGCCTGAGCTGGAAGATAAAGTCGTGAGCGGTGCAAATAATAGTTACTAGGTGAGGGTTCAGTCTTCTTTTAGTTATAAATATCTGAATATCCATGAAGATCGTGATCATAATTAATATCTTTCGGAATTTCATTGAAATAACTGGGAAAAGGAAATGGTGAAGAGACGAAGGGAATGCGTACTCATTACTTAACTGCGTGATTATGCGGTCGGTTAATTGTTTCAGACTGCATCACCTTATTAATTCACAAATATCTGTTGCAAATGACAAGAGGGCTCTATCTTTTAGAAATCGCAACATATAGATTTAGGAATACAATAATATATGGGTTATAACTTAATCAGGTGCTACCCAATTAATCAGGTTGTATAAGACAATACGGAACCCACGCATGTAACATACACAATGGATGCATCCAGTCATTATTTTAGTGAGCTCTGACTGCAGATGGAACTCATGGTAAGACCTAGAGCACATTGTGGAGCAACATGGAGGTATGAATTGCTGTTTCCCGCAATTTCGTTGCCACCATATACATGAGACAAAAGCTGAGGCTCAATTATTTGCAGAAACCTTCCTCATATGTCAGTAACCAATTTTCGTATTGGGTCTTCCCTGTAAGGTGCCACGATTAGTCTTAGGGGACCGAGCAGAAAGTCAGTAGATCGTAGGCGATAGTGGGGTGTTGGGGAATGGGTGCTGCTTGGGGCAGGGGAGTTCTAGGCAGAGGGGGCTGCCGGTGCAGTGTATTGTTGCCAGATTTATTCAAGATAGCGGTGATGACGTCAACCAAGATGGCGGCCGTAACGTCAGCTGATGATGCGAGTACCGTTATCCAAGATGGCAGCTTTTGGCAGGAAAGTGCCACTCACCCCTGGTGGGAAGTTTAAATTATGGCAGGAAATTGAGTTATGTGCTTCTACAGGTCACCCGGCAGACCCACGCCCCCCCCCCCCCCCCCCCCCCCCCCCGGCCTTTCAGACTTGCGTGATGGCGCTCTATCCTCTTGAAAAATGGGCAGGAATTTACCAGCACAAGAGACTGAGATATCAGTGCTTTTTGAGCTGTCAGTGTGGACGTTTAATGAGTTCAATTAGTGAGATATTGGTGCCAGACAGCAGGAGGTTTAATAGCTGTATTATATGCACTCATTCAGCTGAGGAGTGCATCCACAGCTCACTGCATGAAGGATGGAGGCAAGCATTAACCCTTGAACATATGAAGTGGAAGAATACGGTCCTGCAAGTAAATGCTTTACATTAAAGACGCATTACATAATGCATGGAAACATCTGTCTCTATGGGAACTGTCTGTTATTTCTAAAATCTATGTATAAGTTTCTACTGGCTCTGATCCAGCAGTCCAAAGAACTGAGCTAGTTCGTGAGTTCACTGCTAGAGAGCGCTGTATAAGTCATGTGATTGCGCAGTTCAGTCAACAGGACCACAGCATCATGATGAAGTCACGTGTTTCTCCAGCTGCACTTGTGCCCCAGACTCCTCATCCCCCAGCGATCTGGAGGGGAAAAATGGCGCGAAAAAGACCCAGCCTGTTATGTGCTGCTGGAGAGAGGAAGGAGTGTACTTTATTTATTTGTGGAACAATTTATTCAGGGACGGATCTCACGTAGCTTATTTATTACGCTGAAACAAAACACTCACACTGAAGTGCCGGGAGTCACAATATACAGTTTATGGAAATGAAAACTACTCATAAATAATGCAGTACACTGATGTGCAGAGACGCAAACAACTACTAAATTACCGAAATAATCCAGAAAACAGCATACAGATGTGCAAACTACCGAAATAATGAATGTGTATTACTATTTAAACATGCTCACAACGATTAAACGCACGAAAATAATGCAGTGCAATAAACACTCAGTGCACGTAAAAATGCAACATATCAACAACTCGAAAATTCGTCCTTCTGGGCAGAGAGCCGAAGTGCACCCCTCTAACAAAACTAACCACCAGAGGTGCTTCAAACTGACGGAAAATTAAAAATGGCGGTGTCCTTTCCGGCACTCTAAACGTTGTGCTACTGAATGGAAATCCCTAGTGCACCCCCTAATATATGGAAACTGCTCGGATGCGGGAGAGGAAGTTTGGGTTAGTGTACGTTATTTATTTTGGTTGGGAAACTGAGGAAAACATCGATTCGAATTACGTAATTAATCACAAAGATTGGTCCTAATTATACAACTGTGTGCATAGCGCAGAACAAGGACGGAATAAAATCGTAATACAGCGCTAAAACTGATGATACCATACAACTGGTGTAATCCTGGTGGGAAAAAATTACACAATATCACTTGAAACGAGCGACAGAAACACTCAAACTCTAATCTACACCCACAAGGTGGCAGGAATAAGCTGGGGTGTAAGGTACTATGTTTATTCATTTTGGCAGGAAATATGTTCAACTGACGAGATGCTGGTGTTGAGCTGAGAGGAGATTAAAAAGTATATTACATGTGCGCATACACATCTATCTCTGTTTGACATCGAAGTTCACTACAGAAGCCTACTAAAAATCACCCTACAACATAGCTAACCGAAGCCAATACACGCAGTCACAGCAGATGGAAAAAATGCGTCACAGTTCTAATTACTCTTCCAATTTGTCATGAAAATACCAGCACTTGTAACGAAAGGATCATATACAGGGGAAAATCGTCATCTTAAAAGACTGTAGAGGAGGTGGTAGTTGAACGGGTGTTCTCCTCGATGTACAATCATAAACTGCCGAGAATTGAGGCCCTCTCCCCTCCCTCCCTCCAATCACCTATGCCACGGATGAATGGAGGGAGAGAGGAAGGGAGCTACTCCGCCAACAACCTCCCGACACGTGGTGGCTGCTGTCCACCTTAAGACGATTGTCCTTTGCCAATACACAAGCAGGTATTGTTAACTAAACAATAGGAGATGAAAGATTGGCTATGCTGAATGCCGTTGTAGCGATGAGCTGTCACAGACTAGACAGGTCCCCAACGCCTCCATTAAGTCTCTCATTCTGGGAAGGGGAAACACTTTTGTTTAACGTCATGTAAGGCACTCCAGCCGGGCCCGGGACAGAGCTGCGGTCTCGTAGAGAAATCGCCTGCAGTTGTGCGTTGGACTATTTAACATCAGATCCACACCTATAATAAAGCAAGTACTGAAAAAAGGAAAAATCATTCATGACGATAATAAATGTCCTCTTTCCATAACAATAGACGAAGTCCATTTTCATCTAGTTTTGAGCAAAATCGGTATGGTTTTATACGTTCGACTGTACTCGCATCTCATTACTGTGTGATGTCCAGCAATGTGTACCACCACCAAATGATCAGCAGACACATACGCACCCTGTGTAAAATCAGGAAAAAAAACCTTCGACTAATCTGATGTGTAAACTACTGATCACTGCAGAATGTCCTCCTTATTTCGAAATTAAATTGATCATGAGAGTCACTTTGCACAGTGAGTAATTCTTGTTCTTGTTCTGAAGTCGGATTACACTCACCAGGTAGGTCAAATGGAAATATGTGGAGGGAACATGTTGTTCTTTTCGAGGTTGGCTGGCTCTGAGCACTATGGGACTCAACTGCTGAGGTCATTAGTCCCCTAGAACTTAGAACTAGTTAAACCTAACTTAAGGACATCACACACATCCATGCCCGAGGCAGGATTCGAACCTGCGACCGTAGCGGTCTCACGGTTCCAGACTGCAGCGCCAGAACCGCTCGGCCACTTCGGCCGGCTCTTTTAGAGGAACTCTATTGAGAAATAACACCTGAAGCTGACCACAGAGGGATTTTTCAGCCCAAAACATACGTTTCACGTAAGGACCTTGCTACTAAAAACCCGATCCTCCCGACTGTTACCGTCACCATGCATGAAAAGTGGTCTTACGTCAACAGGTACACACAGGAGTCACTGATAGTGTTACTCTTTCTGGTACAAATGCTGTTAGCGATTTAGAATCAAGTCTATTCATTCAGCCACATCATTTGCATTGAATAATGTAGAGACATCTTTTCATGATTACAGCCACTGGTGAATTGTATTCGAGGCACTCTGATATCTCGAAATGAGTCACTTTTTGTCTCTCAGGGCGCATTCTTGTCTATCACCCAAACACATGTGGTGACACTATTAAATATACTGGTATTGGTTCATTGAAGTACGTGGTTCGTGACCAAAGTCGCTCCCACAGACTGGTGTAAAGTTTCATCACTTGTACTGTAGGATGACCGATATACAACCGTCTATCAGTCACCTGAGAGGGTTCCTGTATTGTTTTTTCATTAGCAGTTTAAAAGATTTTTTTTTGCACTTGTAACATGTCCACAGAGTGTGCACCGCCATACACTTTGTTTTTTCTACCATGACAGAGACCCGTCTCAGCTGCCGCTAAACCAACATTAACACTCTTCGACCCTCTGGCTCTCACAGAAAACTGAACGTCTCATGGCATAAAGTATACAGCTACCACACCACAGTCTGGTAGAAATAAAACACAGACGCTATGTTTCTCATTGACTAAAATGTGGAAGACATCGCAACATATGGAAACTGGAAGAATCTGCGGTATTGTAGAGTGCTTCCAACAACTATTCGAGGGTGATTACCTGTACGGTTAATCTCATCTTCCCATCGATGACTCGGTGCTCCGTTTCGAAAAGCACTGTTCCCTCATTTTGCGGTCACGTACATGATTACTGTTCCGCTGTTAACAATCACTCGTAGGTGCTGTTCACAACATGCGTGAGATAGCACAAATAAAAAGAGGTACTGTTATCTTATTGGTGAAAAAAATAAAAACCTGTGTACGGTATCGCAGCATATGCAAATAGGACAAGTCTGTAGGAATGTGGAACGCTTCCAAACAACTGTATTGAGGTGATGACCTCTACATTTCATCCATATTTCACAGTGACAAGTAGCAGATAACCAGTGTTCTGTGCAGCTTCCCTCCATCTCAACGGAGTGGTGTCAGTCAATCATTATGCAGTAATCAACAGCATAACCTGTGGATGTTTGGGACTGGTAAGACATCATTGATACGGAGCGATGTATTGTAATACACACCGCATTTGATACCGAGATCAATTTCAGCAATTTCATCCAGCAGTCGTAGAGAGGAATATCCACCACATTTTGCATCCTGTTTAGAAACAGAGTGAGCTAACGCTATAGGAGCGTGTTTTGACCTGTCGGTGAAAGTGGGAACATGTTCCCGTTGCTCCACAACCCATGTACGACGTGTAAAGTCAGCGTCAAATGAAGCCTGCTCCAGCAACTCGATGACAGTACGAACAGTTATGGTGGTATTTCTTGCTGGCGAAATTAGGAAGACTAAACTTCGAAGCAGATCACCGTCCCTCATAATCCATTCACATCTATCACCCAAACATTCTATCATCGTTATTCTTTACCATACAGCACAGAAAAATTACGAACTATCTGCATGCCGTCATCGAGCGCATGTAACGACCCTGTTAAATATACAGGTGTTGATCCATTGCACAGACCAGTGTAGAATTGCATCACCTGTACTGTCGGAGGATGACGGTATCCCACAAACTATACAATAAGTCGCAAAAGACGCTCCCTGTGAGCCTGTGTCGTTGTTAAAAATATTGTTTTTTCTGCTGTAACGCTTTGTATACTGCTACACAATTAGTTTTTTCCCACTATGACCTCGAGGTCCGTGTCAGGTTCTAAACTGACATCAACGCGTTCTGATCCATTGCTTCTTGCTGAAAACTAGACATTCCACGGTATAAATCATGTTGCTACTGCTGCTCCCATAACACACCACACACTGGATGATTTTAAATGACAGTTACAACATAAGGAAACTGGAAGAGTTGGCTGCGTTGTGGAGAGCCTCCCATCTGCTGTCTGAAGGTGGTGACGACCTCTAAACTCATCTTCCCATCGAAAGGGTAGTGAATGTCTTTGTGCCCATTTCGACTGACTCCTCATATTGCAATTGTGTATGCTATCACTGTTTCGATGTTAACCATCCCAGAAGGTGTGGCCCCTCCACCACAACCCTTTCTCCATCTCAAACAAGCTATGTCAGTCAATCATTATATGGTAACCAACAGCGTACCAGTGGACGGATGGTGTGGGGAAGACACCGTCCGTGTACTGTAATAATAAGCATCACAGTTGATAGTGCGAACAATTTTAGCAATTTTACAGTAACTTCGACGCTGACCAATGATGGGACAGCATGTTTCCTAATTTCTGTAATCACTAAACCGTCCCTTCTCTACTTTGCCAGAGTCATGAGAATGTGGACAGATGACTGTGCAGTACGTCTATTCATTGTTAATTATCGAATGTATACACTATCAAAGTATACCAGACAGCGCCCTTCATATTTCTAGCACCGACAGCAAAGTGCATAATTTACGACATATCTCTATGCAGGTGGGAGTCACAGAGCATTATTGCAGTCTTAGGATAAAATAGGAGACTGAAAGATCCTCTATTACTGTCTTTGACCAATCCACCCTGCAGTACTGTTACCGATTTATTCTGCAGCTCGTCACAAATAGACTACTACATTCCATGTCTTGTGAATGAATGGAGCATGCCGAGTCCTTGCCGATTCAAGTGCACAAGATTTTTCCCGACGCGCCCATGTAGAGGAGGTGGGCAGGGGGGGGGGGGGTGCGGAGGACTGCCACGTGACCGGTAGAAGCGCATTACTCAATTTCCCGCCATAATTAAAACTTCCCGCCAGTGGCCTGGCAGGGGGCGTGGCACTTTCCGACCAAAAGCCGCCATCTTGGATAATGGTACTCGCGTTATCAGCTGACGTCCGGCCGCCATCTTGGATGACGTCATGCCATGTTACCAATTCACTGCCGCCATCTTGGACATATCTTTCAACAACGCACTCTGCACCGGCACCCCTCTCTCTCTATTATTGGGGTGGGTGAATATGGGGCGTACGAAAGTTATCAGTTAGGCATGAAAATTCGACTGAAGAGGATGTGTAGGGGTCAAATGAAACCAGAAAGAAAAGATGTTTGCAGTTAACATAGTTGAAATGAACTACCAGCAATGTAGAGAACATCTACAGAAAACAATCCAGCAGCTGTAAATTTATGGAATAATTTTGTTGTGCTACAAATCTAGGTGCAGCAAAACTAATTAAGCCATCCAGTCGTTTCTGTTTACTGAAGAAGCCACTACATCAAACTGGTTCCATAGATCTCTTCAGAACAAACGTGGGCACTGCACACCTCTAACGACAACATTGTTACCTCATTTCACTTATATGGGTCTGAAGAGGCACGGAAACTAGTACTGTACTAAAATTAGTGCCAAATATATGGCAGTTGGATATCTGATTTCCGCAATTCATCGACCAGGCGCAATCCCATTCTTCTATTTGTTTAACATGGACTTACGGAAACTAAATGGTTCAAATGGCTCTGAGCACTATGGGACTTAACGTCTGTGGTCATCAGTCCCCTAGAACTTAGAACTACTTAAACCTAACCTAACCTAAGGACTTCACACACATCCATGCCCGAGGCAGGATTCGAACCTGCAACAGTAGCAGTCGCGCGGCTCCGGACTGAGCGCCTAGAACCGCTAAACCACCGCGGCCGGCTGCAGAAACTAGACCACACCTTGTGGCTGATGACCAGAAACTATCAGTGATACAATGGAAACATCAATTGAATTTAGGCCAGACGTATAATTAAATACTATGTGTGTAAAATACATCCAAAAATAGTAACCTTCGCACTACAGATTGTCGTTGAGGTACCCAGCCTATCGGTCACTTCTCAAAACAAATAATGCTGTGTAAGGTACCTTCAATCACAGGGATTTACACCAAAAATGATGAATGATCACTACTCGCGAATGTTAAGCATAGCCGCACTAAACAGCCGATCTAAAGTAACTGAAATAGCAAGTCGACATAGCTTTACTGAAACCTTTGTCGTGATCTAAGAGCAAAAGAAGCAAAGAACTCCATTACTTACCACCTCCGACCATACAATGCACCAGAAGCTTCGTCTGTAGCACGCCTTTATCCCATATAGCTAGCGGGGGAAGGAAGAGGCTCTTGGTTCCCGTATCTCTACATTGCATGACTGTGGAGTGTTCACATCGTGCCACAGAGCTAGGTTTCTGGACCAACCAGAGCAGCTGAAAAGCTAAGTCGTTACTGCAGCCGAATGATACTTCATGGCTGAGGAGAAACGTTCTTCGAATTATTCGTAATCTCTCAGTTACACAGCCGCATATGCAGACATTGGTAGGAAAGGTGTTCACACATGCGTTTTTCCTTATCAGAGACAGGACGAGTAAAGTTGCCGTGAAGGTAAAAATTAGAGTAACCAGTTGCTGACAGTGAATCCCACCAGGATGGAACTATTCCATTGTTTCATTGTTATTAGATTTATTCGCTCATCAATCATACAGCTATTTACCTCGATTCTTCGTTTCTCTGATTAACACTAGATCCGCTAGTTTTTTAATTCCCCTAAAACTGCTGTCTGAAAAAGTGACCTATCTCTAGTCTATGCATTTACAGTTTGTTCTTAGTCTTTTTGTTTTAGGGGATAAGTTGTTCTGGAACAAATATTAACTTTATTGGTCTGTTATTTTGCTTCCGCTCTAAACATTTACTATGATCGTGCTAGATACATACAATTTATTTCAAAATATTGTAATGCAGCAACATAAAAATTTATTACATTCTTAGTTTTTGTCCTAATCAGCCTAAATATTCAAATACTTGAAAATTGTTTCTAACATCATCAAGAAACATTGTATTTTTTAAAGAAATTCAGAAGTTTTCAGTGTAAAATAATATTTTCTACCTTTAAGCAAGAACAGATAATATACAGTCAATATATTACCGTAATCTGATAAAGATCTATCTTTGATACAAGTAGTCTGAAGGTAAACGTTAGAGTCCGTGTAAGTAAACATGTTCCTTTCAGATACCTGTAACATAGGGAGCTTGCAGACTAGTTTGTGGCACGAAGCATATTTGTATATTAACGTTTCCCCTACTTGCAAGGTTGTCGTACTTGGCAGTGGTGGTAACTTCCAATGACTTCTGATTACTGAATAACAAGAGCTCTGAACCTGTTTACTGTATAATACTCGTACTTAGCAAGTTCCATTGCGAACTTCAGAAGGAAAATTTATCTTGTTATTTTGATGTCTGTGGCTCCTCGTAGATTGCCTAAGCATTGATACCTGCTAAATCCAGATTTGTGTGAGAAGTATCAGCTTGTTGCCTTCTTCCACCAGGCTTCACTGAGTACTTGCAAGTCATCTGGTCAACACCTACCTCCGTTTCACTGTAGCGTGTACTGGGTCATGCACTGACTTTACGTTAGTTCCAACTTGTACACAGTTGCAGTCTCTGTCGAAAACCATAATTGTCAGCATTTGGAGAAATGAATTGAGTGAACCAACATCTACACATGGACTGGAATGGTTCACTGAAAGAAAATATGGACCAGAAATGTACGAGAAAATTATAGGGCCTAGAAATGTAGAAGCTTTGAGAGTTTATATCAGTGTTTCTCGTATGTCTGACACGAATCTAACTCGCCATTAATTAGTCGCTCCGACGGTTTTGACCTCAAATCGAACCTGTAGAACCTCATGACTTCAGTGAAGAATTGACAGGACATCATAGACTTGTAGCATGGTATTCTCCACTTCTCTGACGAAGGGAAGCTAACTTCTGTTGCACTGCATTCAATAGTGCCCCTAACACGTAAAACAGCAAGAAATGCATTAAGGTCTAATGATAATGATTATTTTCCACCCCCCTACACTCTGCATTTTTGATGTGTTTCAGAACAGATTCGTCTAAAATCAAACGCCAAAAATCCGAGGGAAATCACTGATAATACACTTTACCACGTATGGAGAAGTATCACAATACTTTTTCTGTCTCTGCCCTTCAGGCATTCCAATAATGGTAGGAACTACTTCGCACTTGGTTCCACAAGGAGCTTAAGCCTTTGTAGAAACGGTCAAAATACAATGAGAGTGTATTTTATGGGACTTGTGCCACCTTTTAGCATGTGCGTTGCTCAATCTACAGCGTTTGGACGATAATCGCAGTCGTCTCTATCGGTAGTTCGTTCTTCATTATTATTTTGCAAAATGATAATTGTAACACCACTGTCAGGAGCTATGGAGGAAGAACAGCCGCTACTACTTTTTTAGAAGCATGACGGCGTGATTGCCTTCTGGATGAGGCTGCAGCTAGCGGTAAGTGAAATGAGAGTTTTTCGTGGAAGATCACAGCTGCAACGAAAGCTGGGGAGAAATATTTTATCTGTGAATCTTTCTATCGCTCACCTTCTCCACTAATATCTACACGTGGTGTTTTATCAGTATCGTCATCACTGTTCTCGGATTTATCCGAGTTCCCTCCTGTACTTTGTTCTGTATCATAATCAAAATTAGCTGAAATAATGTCTCCGTCTTCTCCTTCGGTTTCAAAATCTTCAGTATTTGTCAATGGTCAAATTCACCTGTGCCACCACGCCAGCGAGCCATAGTGCACAACTATTCTTCCCAAAGCATGTCCGAACTATTTGTATACTTGTAAAAGAGCAGCACTTACCCTTCCAAACCAGCATTTCAGTGACGGAAAACAATAAAGACCAACAACAACGTGTAGCAGTGAGCAGCATCGAGTTTATTCAGTGGGACAAAGTGGGACGTAAATGTTTCATCATCGTATTAGGCATTTTTTTATTTTTTTCTCGAAAACTATGCATCTGAGGAAGCTGACTGGTGCTTAAAATTGAAATAGGCTAAGAAATATTGAAAGTCATGAATGCTTATCAGTCTCATAAAACGATTAGAGTAGAGAGAGGGACTAAAATTTTGCTGTGGGATGAAAATATCCCGTCAGCGGGTCCAGTATTAAGTGATGCAACAATTTATATTCAAATAGTGAAACAGATGTTTGCATATGTCATAAAATTTGTGGAATTATATTCCAACTAATCTGGTATTTAGCTTGTATGTTGTACTATACTCGTAAATTAGCTGAGTCCCAGCGAGCCTTCGCAGAATTGGGTGGCCCTAGTGCCTGATTTCAAGAAATAAATGAATTACATAGTGACATGTAAGAAACTGAAACACATTGCAACCGAAGGTTGTGAGGTAACAGGCGAGTTGTGGCGTCCTGAAAATATTATAAGTTCGGAGTTGGCGTGGCTGCGCTGGGGCCTCTCGGCGGGTCACGGCCAAGCAGCAACCGCGTAGTGCTGAACGTTTGCTTAGCCCCTCATATAGAAATTAATAGTAGCCAGTTCAATCATAATACCTCAAAAGGAAACATATACATTACTATTATTTCCCCGACGATTCTGATGATGTAATCAGATTTTCAATATGTTTATTAGTTTGAAGTTTAGTATCCGACGATAAATTATACAAGTAACACCCAGCAACGAATTTCCAAAATATAAACGGTTCATCCGAGTTTGTCGATCGCCGTTTCTTTAGGACGCTATTAGTGTAAACCTAAATTGGTATAAATTAAAGACATGTAACTTGAACAGTACATGTGTTATTGGACGTCAAAGTGGCTGATTACCATCGATCGCATCAGGCCATAAGTACTCCACAGTTACACGAAAAAACGGTAGCAGTATGCTTATAAAAATATTTATTCATCTATGTCTTTGTTTGTATCCGATATGTACCATTCATGAAGAAATTGGTCAAATATTTATTGTGTTTTAGAAAGCACAGAGACATGAGGATACTGGCCTACTTTTGCTTGCTATTTCTTTGATTTATGTTTATTTAATTTGTTTGTGTATTTAATAATGTATCTTAGAGCTTGTTTATGGTCAAGTGGTAGGAAAATTTATTTAATTTCAAGTTATTTAAATATAAATCCAGTATTTCGTATTTGTTTAAATACGTTTCTGAGTGTATGTTGGCTTGGAGACATGGAGGGAGCGCTCTAGCCAATCACAGCGCTCGGGAATGGGGAGACTGTATGGTAGTGGGAGAAGAGCATCGTTTTGAGAGAAGGACAGGGGAGTTCTGAATAGTACAGCACAGGACACGGCGAGAGTCTGGGACTGTACGGCGACGGACTTACAGTCGCGGGAAAGTCTTGGATAGTGGAGCAGTTGGCGCTTGGTCGCTGAAGATAGAAATATTTCGGAGTGCCGACTTCTGCTCTTGTGTGATTTCCGTGGCTTCTCTAGTGAAGATGTCGTATGCGTTTAGAAGTGAATATCTCGCGCGCTTTCTTGTCGTTCATAACTAATTACGTGCAGTAGGAATTTATTGTTTCCCTGTTATACAACTTATATTTTTTTTAGTTGCTGGACCATCTCCATCAAGAAGTGTTTTGCAGAAATATATCACATTCTCAAAAGTACTTCTACTACCGTACTCATCATTTAAAGTAGTTAAGATAGCACCTGCAGATTTTACTTAATTGCAATCTTTCATTTATAAACGTCTATGTTACGTTCAAAATTCGCAATTGCCGAGTAATGGGAACCTTCGACCATTCAATTCATGTGTCTGTTCATATTGTATACTGGAGACTCAGCAGTATTTGGCATGTAATGCGGCAACTACGTATCCCAGCCCCTAGACCACGAAACCAGCCAAAACTTTTAATGTTTCAACACTGAGTCAGAGGGAACGTAGTTGAGGGCCACACCACCATCACATCATTTCATTTTTATTAATTCGAAAGCCGACAAGGATTTGGTGTTACTATATATTTCTCTACTGAAATTAAGCACTATCATATTGAATAGCTATTCATAAATACTTGCCAGTCTATAAATCGTAGTTCTCATAAGAGACAGTGCAAAAGTGTCATGATAGTATAGTAATGGACCCTTTAGCTTTAAGCAGCCATGAGGTCTATATTGTCACCAAATAGCAGTGTCCATGCTACTACTACCCACCGTCTCGCACTCCTTCCTTGTTCCCTTCTTTCACTCCCACCTCCCGTGTTTGGTAGGTCTAGAATGTGCTATTTACGGTTTTCACTGATAAATTTATTTATAAACATTTATTCACCCAAACTACCCTCCCAAACCAGATCACTTCTTCCATTCAAGACTAGTGCCATGCTTTACCTGTATTATAGGGATATTGGTAGTATACGGAAAAAAACAGGGTGATGTATGTACAGATTGGGTGCATGCAGTTATATACTTTAATAAAATAAATACTAAAATCTAGGTTATAAATGACAACTACCTGCACAGCTGTAAAAACGCTGATTACATAAAAACAAATATATAGTTTTGAAATGGTAAACAACTCTTCTCAAAGAAATTTTTGATTTTAAATGGGAGCCATCTAGCGCCTGCAATTATTTGTGTGCTTTATCTGTGCCTCACTGTCAGGCATTTGAGCTGTGTGATTTAAAGAATGTGCATCCATGATGTGTTTAACTTGCTATGTAAATATAAACATGTGTACTGTACACAGTTCAACATCTAAAAAGCGTCAGTGGATTGTTATGTGTCCAAACATCCCTGGTTACACAGGGTACTTTTCAGTTGTAATGTTTGTATTTGTGACAAGCCTACTTTTATTTTGAATCAGACCTTTGAGGATTGCGGTACATACTATCCACCGCAACGTCTACATGGCCTGTGTGACACAGTCATAATGGAACAGGACGTACACTATCAAGAATTATTGAAGGTATGAAAATGTAGAAATTCCATTTCCTCATTTGTCATGGCAAACATAAGTAATAATTTTACATATACGCTATGTAAATGCATCAAGTTACAGATCAGAAGGTATCAGTCGTAACTGGTGAAACTGGACATCAGGAATAAATAGTACTGAATGTGATCTTAGCTTTTAAACGTTTCTTCACAGCAAATATAGATCGCTCCACACTTCTCTAGCTTTGAGATATTTCAATCATTTTCGTTCGTCTCTAGTAGCCCGAATTAGACTCATTGGTCAATTACATCCGTTTTTGTTGGAGACTATTCTTAATATTTTGGAGTTCAGCGAGTCCGCGATCTAAGAAACTGCGAGGTCAGTCTGTAAAATATATTAATGTGACTTCTCTACACAAACTGTTCTGATTGTTACAGTATTGACTGTACCTTCTAAATAAGAAGGTTTGAATTTGATTGCTATTTCACATTCAAAATTTTCTTTCGTAAGCAACGAAAGTATTTTCCAACGGTAAAAATAATATTTTTATTATGCAGATGCCACAGAGATTTCCACAAACGCTGTTCGGTACTATATTTTCTCTCTTTCACAAATATCATACAGTTTCCTTTATTGTCATTATTCTGAAACGCTACAGTTTCCATCAGTCTGAGCTCTTCCACTAATATGCTATGTCTTTGTGAGACATGAATTTAACTAATCATTTGCTTGCGAAATGAGCCTATGGTACAAAGTACTTTTGTCATATTTTGACTGACGCAGTTACCTGTCATACTAATATATTAAAATTTAATACGTGTAGGATATATATGTTACTTTTTTTGTAAATAAGTCAAAGACTGAGGTGATCGTAACGTAGGTTTCATTAAACGTGTCAAGTTTTCAATGTTCACTCGTAGATTAATACTAGAAATATCCAAGAATTTTATTTTCTGTAAAACAGTAACTATCAATAAACTTGTCACATTGCTTGATTTTCTTTGCACTGAAATGATCTGTTACTTCCTAAACGCAACATTGCATCCGGCCGTTGTTTAGAGTGTTAAACGTACGTTTTGCGGTAAATGAATTTTTCGACATTGTTACGAACAATAAATGTTCTTGTTTAGGAACGACGTCGATTGTGAAAACGGCTAGTTTGCGCCGTGAATTTTAATAAGAAGTGGAATTAAGTAAGCCCGTTGTTAAGTCTTAAAGCAGAGATTTAATATTCTCTTTGATGTACTTGCGCCGTATAAAATCACGATTCAGTGTAAATATTTTATGCATAGATGGGCGAATCCGTGTGCGGCTGCCCACCACCACCAACAGAAGCATGCGCCCCATACATTTTTCTGTTTCTTTCTCAAATGCAAATGTCCAGATACAGAAAGACCATCACGAATAACGAATGACAATATAGGAAATACGAATCTCACGAAAATAACAGTGCCTTTTATACACGTCAAAATGTATGTTTCG
The DNA here is from genome assembly GCF_021461385.2 of Schistocerca piceifrons. NCBI lineage: Eukaryota > Metazoa > Arthropoda > Insecta > Orthoptera > Acrididae > Schistocerca > Schistocerca piceifrons. The sequence continues at coordinate 767,521,981 of NC_060140.1, read as the reverse complement.
TTTCTGTGGGTTTCCAGTCACGCTTAACGATTCTTGTGCAGTGGCGTAGAGAAATACTGTAATGTGGATTATGTTTAATTACGCTTTTATTTGATAGTATTACATTCTTAGTTCTAAGAAAGATTGTTTATTACGTTTGGCTTGAGGTTTCATCTACCTTTAAATCAACATAGGTACTCAGTAAACCACTGTGCGGTGCGTGGCGGAGGGTACCCTGTACATCTACAAGTCATTGTCTTTCCTGTTCCACTCGCAAACACAGTGACGGAAAAACGACTATCTGTATGCCTCCGTATGAACGATAATGTCACGTATCTTATCTCCGTTTCTGTTGGAAGCAATAGAATCCTTTGGCAGTCAGCTCCAAATGTCGGTTCTCAAAATTTTCTTAATAGCGTTTCTCGAAAAGAACACCACTTTCCCTCCAGGGACATTTACGTGTTGTTCAGACTTTCCGGTAGTAAATCTAGCAGCCCACCTTGCTCCGACGTCTTCCTTCAATCCGATCTGGTACGGATACCAATCACTCGAGCAGTACTCGAGAATAGGTCGCACCAGCGTCCTATATGCGCTCTCCTATACAGGTGAACCACTCGTTCCTGAATTCTCCCACTAAATCGAAGTCGATCAAACGTCTTCCCTACCACACTCCTAACATGATCGTTCTATTCTGTGAAGCAAGACGCAAGTAATACTGTATACCAGCATTATGGGTTTGTTATTTCTACTCCTCCCTATTACCTTAATAAGTAGGCTATTTAGGTTTTCTTATTGGTAACGCCACGTAGCGCTCTGTATGAAAAATCACTGGCTGTGCTGTGTGCAGTCTGTGACTAGTTTGCATTGTTGTCTGCCATTGTAGTGATGGGCAGTTGGCTGTTAACAGCGAGTAGTGTTGCGCAGTTGGAGGTGAGCCACCAGCAGTGGTGGATGTGGGGAGAGAGATGGCGGAGTTTTTAAATTTGTAAGACTGGATGTCATGAACTGCTGTTTATATTATGACTATTATGGACTACAGTGGGTCTGCATCTTTGATGGACCAACAATACCATTATTTCTACACGGACTGCACTGGGTCTGCACCTCTGGTAGCCCACCAATAGCGTAATCACTACCAGGACTACAGTGAGTCTACTCTGTGATGACCTACCTATCAATATTCTTCAAAACTTCAATTGACTCTGCTGTGGGTATGCTCTGTTTTGGCCCATTACCTGTCTGCATGTCAAGAGTCAGCACTGTCTTTCCATTGGAAGGACAACACTACTTCTTCAAGACTGCATGGAAATCCACTACTTCCGTGTGCATTTTCTTTTACAGCTCAGACTTTGAGAAAAACACTGCAATTTTACTGTAATGAATGATCAGGACTGTCTTTATGGACTGTGAGAAAATTTTAGCTTTCGACCAACATTGTATCAATAAGTGTGTACATTTGATTTCTTTGTTATTGTAATTAAAAAAAATTTTTCAAATCTGCATTGGCCACTGCCCAAAAAATTTGTAAAATTTTTTGTGGGGAGCATGGGGGCTCTGTAAGTAGGCTATTTAGGTTTTCTTATTGGTAACGCCTCGTAGCGCTCTGTATTTAAAATCACTGGCGGTGCTGTGTGCAGTCTGTGGCTAGTTTGCATTGTTGTCTGCCATTGTAGTGTTGGGCAGTTGGCTGTTAACAGCGTGTAGCGTTGCGCAGTTGGAGGTGAGCCGCCAACAGTGGTGGATGTAAGCAGAGAGATGGTGGAGTTTTGAAATTTGTAAAACTGGATGTCATGAACTGCTATATATATTATGACTATTAAGGTAAATACATTGTTTGTTCTCTATCAAATTCTTTCATTTGCTAACTATGCCTATCAGTAGTTAGTGCCTTCAGTAGTTTGAATCTTTAATTTAGCTGGCAGTAGTGGCGCTCGCTGTATTGCAGTAGTTCGAGTAACGAAGATTTTTGTGAGGTAAGTGATTTGTGAAAGGTATAGGTTAATGTTAGTCAGGGCCTTTCTTTTGTAGGGATTATTGAAAGTCAGATTGCGTTGCGCCAAAAATATAGTGTGTTAGTTTAAGCACAGTCTTGTACAATTTTTCTAAGGGGACGTACAAAGTATTTCGCAGCTGCAATTAACTAGATATTATTTTCAGTGCTATGTTAATGAGTTCTCTAAATTTTGCTCTTCAAATTGTGCTTTTCTGTGTTATCGTGTGAAATATTGTGACAATAATGGCGTGTGAAAAACGTAATACTAGGCTCCAAAGTAAACTGAGAAATGTCAGTGAAAACGAAAGCAGTGTGTTAGCGCCACCGTGTAATGAATTAACTACTGTTCAAAGTAGTAATTTGGTTACTGTACATAGGGAAATGGAGCGGGCTGCAAATAATGGTGTAGGTAGTGAAACAATTAATGAACAGGGAAGCATTATCGATCGATCGGTCGGCAACAGCTCGCCTCAGGAATTTGAAATGACAGGACACAAAATTGCAAATACTGTAGATTCAGGTTTTTTCGTCCTCGCCGTTTTCTCAAATAAGTCAAGACACATTTTCTGCTTTTGAAAATGCGAATATTGGCCGTTCAAATGCATTGCCGAATAGCACTGATGAACATGTTTCAGACACCAGTGCATTGTTATTACAATTGATGCTACAAATGGGACCAAAGCTTCAGAAGTTAGACACAATGGTACAAAATCTTCAAAAGTTAGACACAATGGAACAAAATCTTCAAAAGTTAGACACAATGGAACAACACCAGAGACAAACACAGCAACAGTTAGACACAATGGAACAACACCAGAGACAAACACAGCAACAGTTAGACACAGTGGAACAAAATCATAGACAAACACAGCAAAAGCTTCAAAAGTTAGACTCATTGGAACAAACTCTCGAACAAACACGTGAAGATTTAACTACTGAGTTACACAACATCGAATCGAAATGTCAAAAAGTCTGTAATGAGGTAGAAACACAAATTTTTGAGCATTTTCAACCTATTTTTTCGCGGCATGAAAATGCATTACAGAATCACGAAGCAGCCGTAAAAGAACTGCAAACTACTGTTCATGAAAATCATCAGACCTTGCAAGCTAAAACTGACTCTGTTGCATCTACCGATTTGGTTATGCAGCTTGCAAAAACTCAGGAAAACTTGAAGGACACAGTAGATACTCTGAAAATTGTTTCATAAAGACACATGGAGGAAATAAGTTCATTATCAGAGAAAGTAGTTGAACTTTCGGATCAGCTAAATAATTTATCTACGAAGGTAGATGGTAATCTGAATGACACAAAACCGGTAGTCTTTAATGACACAGAAGAGTGCGAACAAATTAGGAAATTCAAACAAAATCAGAATCAAATTAATACGCAACACCAAAGAGAAATCCGGGAAGTACAAGATCAGCTGACACAGGTAATACAAGAATTACGTATTTCAGAGGACATTCGCGCCCCAATACGGGAAGAGGGACATAGAAATACGGAACAGCCACAAAACAATAACTCAGGGCACTTCGGAAATTATGAAAGAAATTGGCAAGGTACACCGAATTTTGAGATGGATCCGCCAACACGACGTAACAATGACCGACATGCGACTCGCCGACATGATGATTTTGACTATAAGCTGTTCATCATTACTACACGTAAATTCAAGAAATTTAAGAATTCTGACAACGACATTTATCCACAAGCGTGGCTTCATCAATTCTCTCATTGTTTTCCTCCCAACTGGTCACTGGAGCACAGGTTAGAATTTATGTGTGGATACTTAGAGAAGGAACCAGCTGTAAGAATGCGATCGGTCATTCACGATTGAACAGTGAAGGAGAATTTTATCATGCCTGCCTCACAGCATATTGGTCTCAAGCTACACAAGACCGAGTAAAACATAGCATCATGATGAAGAAACACTTTGAACAATCTGAATTTTCCAGTCTTGTCATATATTTTGAAGACATGCTGCATAAGAATCAATATCTTTCAAACCCATACAGCCCTTCAGAACTCATCCGCATTTGCTTAATGAAATTGCCTGAACATTTAAGAAATATTATTTTGGCAGGACGTTGCAAAGACGACATAGAAGCTTTTCAGGGACTCTTACAAGAATTATAAATTGACACAGACAGTCGCGGGATGCGAAAACAGGAAAACAATCACTACAGGGCACATCCGTCACAATTCCGTGACGACAGAAACAATAACTGGACACGACAAGTCTATTCTTACAACGCAAATCGTGACCAAAACAGACACCATCCATATGGCAACCACTAGCGGAGTAATAATAGTTACAGAGAAAGATCGCCTTTCCGTAGCAATGAATATGACAGAGATTATCATAGAAACAGACAATATGAGAACAAAAACAATTATTACCAAGGGAGACAGAATAACTGTAGACGCAACGGTCCAGCACGCAGTTACGATTCAGGGAGAAATTCTCAACCACGTGACCGACAAGAAAGAAACTATGGAATCTACCGACATGACGACAGGCGATATGATCGTAACGACAGAGCTGAATTGCATCAGAACCGGTGGGATTCAAACAAAGCAGGGCCCTCTCGACAAGGTGAATTTGTAGAAGTTAGGTCTCCAAATCCCATTAACGACGCTCGCCAACAAGGAAACAGAAAATGACTGGCACCGCAGGCAGCCACCTGCGCCGACTGGTTCATGGAAAAATAGCATACACGCTAACCTTGAGAAAAATTTTAGCATTCCTTACCAATGTATACAACATGATAATTGCATTCAAATCAAACTGTGAGTACTATGAAGAGTAAAGGATAGCACCACACTTCACATGTAAATCCGTTTATTGAAAGATAATCTGCTTTTTAACTTAGCCTTTGCTATAAAATTTCTCACTTTACATTACTAGTATGCTTTGTCAGACTTAGAATCTGTTAACGTGCAACAATGTTTGAAATTAAACATCCAGTCAAGAACCAAGAGAACCTATTTAAACAGAAATTACCACTGCATTGTGATAGTGAACAGATGACACAGTGTTGTTATTTGTACATTCTTGCTTGTTAGTTGCACAATTATGTAACGACTGTAAGGCTTACATACTTAGAACATATACTGCTAATGAGATTTTAATGTAACATTTAGGTTTACTTGAAAAGACATTCCTTATTTGAAGTAGTTTTTGTGAGATTAAAGATGACTTAGTATTTGGTTTCTTTGACAGCTACACAATTATATCACGACGCTACTAATATGTGACACAATTTACATTGTTGCTTTTGCAGTGTTTCTGTTTTATATCTGCACAGTTTTTCTGAATTATTCTGGAAAGTAAAACATGTTTTAGGAGTAACTTTTGTGGTATAGCTACAATGAGACAGCCTTTTTCGTAGCACAACAATACGTTACATTACAGTACTTTCTTGAACACGGTAAGGTGCGTAATAACGACGATATCTATACGCAAAGCATTTCACTTTTGTTTATCATGAGGTAAGTACATTGACTTCTGCAGAGCTTAGCTTTCGGGGGACGATAACTACGACACTTCCACAGATATTATCTTACAACAAGACGCACAGTTTAGCGCTACAGTACACGTATTTGAGTGATTTATTTTGTACTTAAAACATTTATTTGTAAAGAAATTTGAAGTACAATGATACAAAGGTTTTCCGTGATACATTTCATTCCATTGCTGTAATCTGTAACACCTGAGGGTATCAATTACGTTAATCCTCAGGGGGTACATGCCTACTTTGTGTACCATGTGTTTGGCAAGCACAAGGAGCCCTAGCTATTATGGTATTTGCTTATACAACTTTACACATCGGTACCATATTTCTCTAACACATAAATTACACAGCTGTCTGATTATTTAACAGAGAAACAAACCTTTTTTTACTACATCAGTCACACATGTTTATGCAGTTACACAGTTGGGTAACTTCACACTTATGAAATTGTATTTTGTCTGTACTTTGTGAACTGTTCATATTTTTTCGGAACCATTGTGATACTATGAGAGTGTTGAATGATGTATTTGGTAAGGGAGCATGATTTTTAAAGTACCTTTGAGGTAGATGTCACTATTGAAATGAGCAGAGAATATGTTTTAGAATTTGATATTGTTGGAGGAAGCTATGACGTTTTTGAGATTTGACTGAGGTGTTATGATGTTATTATTACGACGACGATGTGCATAATGCTGCTGAGGTATGTTTATGATCAATAAGATGATGCTACCGTATATGAGGAATTTGATTATGCTACATATTTCTTATGATGAAATATTGAAGAAGTGTCGACGAATATGTATATGTGTAATAAGGTAAGGAATAATGAGTAGTGGTTAGGGACTCTGACTTGTGAAAAAGGATGTTGGAAACCAAGAATCGCACTTTAAGAGTCATGAAATGTGTGTATATGCGTGAATGTGTCACTATGCTGGCGAAAATTTTTTGGACACTGTTATATGTACAGGATTTTGTTTCTACAGAATTGAAACGCAAATTCTCGACCTGTGAAATTTTTATATGAGACTGTCACTGTAGTGCTAACTGGTGTCGTAAATATTTCCGTAAGAAAGTTAAATGACCACCTGCACGTAATGCATCGTGGGCACCCAGCTGCGCAACAAATGCCTGGAAAAAAGCCATTAGTGTGTGCCTTTAGAGGTAAAGGTGGAGAAAAAAGGAGGCCATTATCCTCACTATTGACATTTCTTTGTAGTAAGCATCGCAAATACGACACACTCAAACTTGAAAACATATGATTACACTGTGGAGCTCTTAATTTAAGATATTTACTAAAATGCCTAATGAAATGATGAGATACATTTTACATCTATTGTTTTTCTAGTTGAGAGATTTGCTCATTTTGTTTAATATCTAGTTTCTAGCTGCACTGCAGCATTGGTTAACATAAAATTTAATAGATGTACTAATATAGTTATTTTATGCCTACAGATCCAGCCAATTATAAATTTATGATCTACTTCCAAGAAAACGAGGGAACATAAATAGACATTTCCCTTCAAAGGAACTGCACAAATATTTTTTTTTTTTTTTTACAATTTGGTAACTTGTCTGCTAGAATAAATTGTGATGCATCACTCTAGTATTAAGATGTGACATAGGTATTAGACATAGCCATCTTTAGTGTAATATTTTTTTTGCTTGAGCTTTGTCATGTTTAGATATAAGTTATTACATTTGCTGCTGCTGTTTGCCAGGCATAGTGCTACTAAATTTCACTTTGTATTATTCTGTTAAGCTAGTTTTACTACTGATTTATTTTTCTTGTAGCTGAACATTGGCTCATATTAGGTGTAATGTTGCATTGCTTGGTAATTTAGATTTACTGTAGCTTACTTTGACAATTTCCATTTTTTGTCATTCCTGTTTGTGTTAATTGTTTTGTGTCGCTGCATTGCCTCGTCCCTTAGTTTATGCATCTGAGCTCAGTCAATTTAAGTTAGCTGAAGAGGGATTAGACTATATAAGAGAATGAGTTGCGATGAATTGGAAGAAATGCATTGAGAAGTAATACGAAAAATGTACAGAAAGCAGGTATAGGTAGGATTTTCTTGGAATTAAATGATGAGGTAATATAATGAAAAATTAATAATGAGGTAAGAAATATGGGTACATAAAAATACAGAAAGCATGCTTGGATAGGATTTTTTTTGGTGGAAACAAATGATGAAATAAGACGAAAGATCTATGGAATGAAGTTTTGGGTTGGACTGCAGTACCAAATGTTACACTGAGAACAAACCCTGTCCTTTCCTTTTGTGTTATTCTGCTATGTGTTTGTGTACCCTTGTTTATCTGTGTTTATCCTGTCTTTATGTGTTTAGCTGATGAAAGTTATGTTGTAGAATTTTTCTAATACTATGTTATTTACTTTGTAAAGATGTTTAAACATTATTTATCTATTCTGTTTTGTTTTAATGCTCATGTGTAAAGTTGATGTTTCAAAAGTAATTCTGATCTTTTATGTATTTACCCATGTCATAATTCCTGTAACACTGATGTACACTCCTGGAAATGGAAAAAAGAACACATTGACACCGGTGTGTCAGACCCACCATACTTGCTCCGGACACTGCGAGAGGGCTGTACAAGCAATGATCACACGCACGGCACAGCGGACACACCAGGAACCGCGGTGTTGGCCGTCGAATGGCGCTAGCTGCGCAGCATTTGTGCACCGCCGCCGTCAGTGTCAGCCAGTTTGCCGTGGCATACGGAGCTCCATCACAGTCTTTAACACCGGTAGCATGCCGCGACAGCGTGGAAGTGAACCGTATGTGCAGTTGACGGACTTTGAGCGAGGGCGTATAGTGGGCATGCGGGAGGCCGGGTGGACGTACCGCCGAATTGCTCAACACGTGGGGCGTGAGGTCTCCACAGTACATCGATGTTGTCGCCAGTGGTCGGCGGAAAGTGCACGTGCCCGTCGACCTGGGACCGGACCGCAGCGACGCACGGATGCACGCCAAGACCGTAGGATCCTACGCAGTGCCATAGGGGACCGCACCGCCACTTCCCAGCAAATTAGGGACACTGTTGCTCCTGGGGTATTGGCGAGGACCATTCGCAACCGTCTCCATGAGGCTGGGGTACGGTCCCGCACACCGTTAGGCCGTCTTCTGCTCACGCCCCAACATCGTGCAGCCCGCCTCCAGTGATATGGCGACAGGCGTGAATGGAGGGACGAATGGAGACGTGTCGTCTTCAGCGATGAGAGTCGCTTCTGCCTTATGCCAATGATGGTCGTATGCATGTTTAGCGCCGTGCAGGTGAGCGCCACAATCAGGACCGCATACGACCGAGGCACACAGGGCCAACACCCGGCATCATGGTGGGGAGAGCGATCTCCTACACTGGCCGTACACCACTGGTGATCGTCGAGGGGACACTGAATAGTGCACGGTACATCCAAACCGTCATCGAACCCATCGTTCTACCATTCCTAGACCGGCAAGGGAACTTGCTGTTCCAACAGGACAATGCACGTCCGCATGTATCCCGTGCCACCCAACGTGTTCTAGAAGGTGTAAGTCAACTACCCTGGCCAGCAAGATCTCCGGATCTGTCCCCCATTGAGCATGTTTGGGACTGGATGAAGCGTCGTCTCACGCGGTCTGCACGTCCAGCACAAACGCTGGTCCAACTGAGGCGCCAGGTGGAAATGGCATGGCAAGCCGTTCCACAGGACTACATCCAGCATCTCTACGATCGTCTCCATGGGAGAATAGCAGCCTGCATTGCTACGAAAGGTGGATATACACTGTACTAGTGCCGACATTGTGCATGCTCTGTTGCCTGTGTCTATGTGCCTGTGGTTCTGTCAGTGTGATCATGTGATGTATCTGACCCCAGGAATGTGTCAATGAAGTTTCCCCTTCCTGGGACAATGAATTCACGGTGTTCTTATTTCAATTTCCAGGAGTGTATATGTTGGTTGGATTCTTTTGTAAAGCCTGTACTACAAATGTTATCAGTATTGTTATGTTTTTAATGATGTATTTTGTACCTTTGTTACTGTATTCCTATGTCATAAAATTGTAATTGGCACCAGTTCACCAAATTAAGTAACTTGTAAGTTGCTTTTCACTGCATACGTTTCTGTCGGTCATAGTATATGGACAATATGTGAGAAGTAGTGGCTGATAGTGTTTGCACATGTGTTAATAATTCAGCAAAGGACTGGATAACAGCATTGCTGCTTCGAAGGACATTTCAAAAAAAATTTTGTGAGTACACAAGTGGTGGTTTATGGACTTGCTATACTCTCTGCAAGACTCTTCGATGGTGGTTGTGCACATGCACAGTCGCAACAGATGGCTGCTGGCCGTCTCTACATGGGCTACAGTGGGTCTGCATCTTTGATGGCCCACCAATACCATAACTTCCACAAGGACTGCACTGGGTCTGCACCTCTGGTGGCCCACCAATACCGTAATCACTACCAGGACTACAGTGGGTCTACTCTATGATGACCTACCTACCTATATTCTTCAAAACTTCAATTGACTCTGCTGTGGGTTTGCTCTGTTGTGGCCCATTACCTTTCTGCATGTCAAGAGTCAGCACTGTCTTTCCGTTGGAAGGACAACACTACTTCTTCAAGACTGCATGGAAATCCACTACTTCCGTGTGCATTTTCTTTTACAGCTCAGACTTTGAGAAAAACACTGCAATTTTACTGTAATGAATGATCAGGACTGTCTTTATGGACTGTGAGAAAATTTTAGCTTTCGACCAACATTGTATCAATAAGTGTGTACATTTGATTTCTTTGTTATTGTAATTATGAAAAAAATTTTCAAATCTGTATTGGCCACTGCCCAAAACAATTTGTAAAATTTTTTGTGGGGAGTATGTAAGTAGGCTATTTAGATTTTCTTATTGGTAACGCCACGTAGCGCTCTGTATGAAAAATCATTGGCGGTGCTGTGTGCAGTCTGTGGCTAGTTTGCATTGTTGTCTGCCATTGTAGTGTTGGGCAGTTGGCTGTTAACAGCACGTAGCGTTGCGCAGTTGGAGGTAAGCCGCCAGCAGTTGTGGATGTGGGGAGAGAGATGGCGGAGTTTTGAAATTTGTAAGACTGGATGTCATGAACTGCTATATATATTATGACTATTAAGGTAAATACATTGTTTGTTCTCTATCAAATTCTTTCATTTGCTAACTATGTCAATCAGTAGTTAGTGCCTTCAGTAGTTTGAATCTTTAATTTAGCTGGCAGTAGTGGCGCTCGCTGTATCGAGTAACGAAGTTTTTTGTGAGGTAAGTGATTTGTGGAAGGTATAGGTTAATGTTAGTCAGGGTCATTCCTTTGTAGAGATTTTTGAAATTCAGATTGCGTTGCGCTAAAAAAATATTGTGTGTCAGTTTAAGCACAGTCCTGTATAATTGTTCAAAGGGGACGTTTCACCTTACATTTTTCCACATTCAGAGTTATCTCCCATTCATCACACCAACTGAAATATTTTTCTGAGTCATGTTGTATCATACCACAGTCACTCAACTTCGTTACCTTACCGTACCCCACGGTATCAGCAGCGAACAACCACTGATTGCTGCTAGCCTGTCCCCCAATCATTTTTGTTACAGAGAACAACAGCGATCCCATCACACATTTTGGGGCACTACTGACCATACCCTTTTCTCTGGTGAACACTCACCGTCGAGGACAACACGCTGGGTTCTATTACTTAAGAGATCTTTGAGCCATTCACATATCTGTGAACTTATTCCGTATGCTAGTACCTTCGTTAACAGCCTGCAATGGGGCAGGCGTGTCAAATGCTTTTCGGAAATAGGGAATCTGGCTGCGGCACTTAATCCATAATTCGCAGTATATCATGTGAGAAAGAGGCAAGCTGAGATTCACACGGGCGATGCTTTCTATAACCAGGCTGTTGCGTGGACATAAGCTTCTCGGTGTCGAGAAAGTTTAATATATTCGAACTGAGATTATGTTCAAGGATTCTGCAACAAACTGAAGATAGGGCTTTTGGTTAGTAATTTTGCGGGTCCTTTCTTATATGCAGGAGTCACCGTAGAGTACTCATTGTAAATCCTAACTGAGAATCCATCTGGACATGGTGATTTACTTGGTTCCAAATCTTTCAGTTGTTTCTCTACGCAAGGGATGCTTATTGCTTATTACTATGTCGTCCATATGGGAACCTGTCCGATGGTAAAATGACGCTATGTTTACACGATTCTCCTGTGTGAAAGAATTTTTGAACGTAGAATTTAGAACTTCAGCTTTCGCTTTGCTATCTTCGACTGCCACACCAGTCCGCTCAAACAAGGATTATTATCGTTTCTTTAGTAACTGTCCCGGTGATGTTGACTTTACAATACATTTTGCAGCACTATGTCACTGGTCTTTTATATTGGGACTTGGAGTTTCATATCAAGGCGGCAACTGTTTTTCTAAGAGTGGCTTCAGATTTGTCTACATTGAGCCAGAGAAATCGCACACTGGAATATGAGCCTCAGTGTCATTTCTGTTAGCTTCCTATTGACTTCCATAGTACGTTACAGCGAATCCTTCGAAACGTAACAGTCGCTCTTGCTACTGATGCGTGGTTATGTTAAAACGTGGAGAGTTCTCGTATCCACCGGGCCTTCATACGTCCTATGGAGACCATTCCTCATAGAATTACAACAGTATTAAAATCATTATTATTATTACTATTATTTTTAGCTGCACGTACAACCTAACGCACAGAGCGGCGTCTAGCGAGACTGGAAGTCAGACTGGTCCACTTCGACTCTTCCGTTCGCAGCTCGTGGCCTCGCGGTCGCGTTCTCGCTTCCCGAGCACGGGACCCCGGGTTCGATTCCCGGCGGGGTCAGGAATTTTCATCCGCCTCGAAATGACAGGGTGTTTGTGGTGTCCTCATCACGTCATCATTCATGAAAGTGGCGAGACTGAACTGAGCAAAGCTTGGGGATTTGTACGGGCGCTGATAATCGCGCAGCTGAGCGCCACATAAGCCAGTCATCATCATCGACTATTCCGAAGAGTTTAAAGCCAGTGACCTTCCGTTCGAAACTGAACGAGCGTGTTTTTCACGCTTGTATACGTAAAATCTAGGCTGTTTACTAATACTCGTTCCAAAATGGAACAGAAGAAATTTTGCATGACTGATAACAGCTGTCACACTTGTGAGTGCATCCTTTGGGTAATTGACGTTGGTGGCTGTAAGAAACAGTTCGTATCGCGTCCGCTCCAGTCCCATTACTTTTGATCCAGTATCGTGTTACCAGGACCAATAGTGTAAATTCAGAATCCTAGGCGATGTCTGGGCTGTTTAAACCACTCATCGGTTAAAATGTACCTATACGGAGAAACAAATGATTGCAATTTCAGAAAATTTGCATGATTTAGTCAAGAGATTGAGTTTTACAAATTCAGCAGGTCAGCGACGCGTTGGTCCACCTCTGGCTTTTATTCCAGTAGTTATTCTGCTTGGCATTGGTTGATAGATTTGTTGGACCTCCTCATGAAGGATATCGAGCTGCGTTAGATCGTCAAAATCCCTACCTGGTTGTTGGGCACTTCTCACAGTGTTCCAAACATTTTCAAATGGGTTCAGATTGAGATCCGATGACCTCGCTGGCTGAGGTGGGGTTCGGCAAGTGCGAAGACAAGCAACAGCAACTCGTGGCATATGCGGGCGGCTATTAGCTTGCTAAAAAGTAAGCCGTGGAGAACAGAAATAAGGGGCGTGGAATATCGTCGACGTACTGCTGTGCTGTGTGGGTCTCTCGGGTGACAACCAAAGGGGTCATGCTGTGAAGTAAAATGGTACCCCAGACCATCACTCCTGGTTCTCAGACCGTGTGGCTGGCGACACATCCCACCGCAGTCCTGCGGACACGTCTTCGGCCTGGAATCTCGTTGAATGGAGTAAAATTATCCTCAGCGACGGGCCCCAAAGACCAGCGGAGACGGATACGGAAACGCTCTGAGCAGCGGTGCCTGACTGTCACCAGCCAGACCGCCTGACAACCAAGAGCGATGGCCTGGGGTGCCATTTTATTTCACAGCAGAACCCCTTTGGTTGTCATCCGCGGATTACTTTTGAGCGAGATAGTGCGACTAGCACACGGTGAGAGTTGCTATTGCTTGTCTTCCTGCTTGCCTATTCCTACATTAGCCAGAAAGGTCTCCAGAGCTCTCCCCAGCTGGAATGGGTGGAATATTATAGAATGGGGATTTGGAGGCTCTATTGCGTCAGTTGGGCAGAATAGGGCACAGTATCCCTCAGGAGGACATCAGATAAGTATACCAGACAATGCCAAAACTAATAAGTGTTTGCAGAAGCGCCAGAGGTTAAATTATGCGTTTTGGTTAAGCTCTTTCTCCTGAAGAAGTCACCCACATTTTCGGAAACTGTAAATCACTTGTTTGTCTATACAAAAACATAATATCTACCGACTCCCGTCTCATTCGAGTAATTTGTTCGTTCGGTTCAATTCTTTTGTATACATGCATATTTTGTCCTGAAATTTCTTTTGTGTCAGGCTATACCCTCTTCACGATGACTCCTCAATTTAGTGCTTGTGTTTCAGTTAGCATGGCACTCGAGCTACAACGGTTTCTTCTATCGTTCAAGTACTGCACACACTCCTTTCTACAGAAAATAAACAAACTTTTAATCGACAGCGAATTGGTTAGGTATCTTCTTACATTCCAGAAAGGTCTACTTACTAATAGAACTGTACAGTGGTGAGCGTTGTTTTTATTTTCGGGGCTCTGTTACGTTTAACAGCCCCTAAAGATTTGTCTAACGATTGACCATCTGCTGGCAATTTCAGTTTGCGCTGTGTACGTCGATTACCAACACTGGAGTCCAAACAGGAGACAACTTTACTGCTCGACTGACTAGCTAACAGTTGCTGTTAAATTTCTGAAGTCCGTTAGTATGGGGTTCGATGGCGACTAGAGAAGCCATAAAGCTGCGTAAAGGTACTTGAGGCCTTTCCAAAGGCTAAATACATCACTTGGAACAATGTAGATTAAGTTCGATCTTTGCATCGTCTTTATTTAGTTAGCAGGATGGAGTTATAGTCATGTGAGACATCGAATTAAATGGAGACTGACGTGCGTCATGTCAGTTCAGTTTGGATTTCATATCGTAGGCTGTAGTCGGCGGTGCAGGGTGGTCTGTCTTCACACAGGGTGGATGTGACTCACCAAGACCTCTGGACGTGCAAAACTCTTTGAAAGTAGCTGTCAGAGAAGCAACAGTCTCCTGAGCAACACACAAATAACGGTTTGAAATTTTGTCGTACGTTTTATTATAGCGATTGTCTTCTTCGACTACCAATCAAGACGTCTGCGCCGTGCGATATTACCTTATTAGGATTTTAAAAGCCGGCTACCTGTCGTCAAAGCGACGCTCCCTGGCAGCAGTTTTCACGAAACGTGATGCGGTCTGGCAGGGATTCTTCTCTCTAGTGTTCTGCGGGAGTTCTGATCTAACTAGCAGTATAGGCCGCCTCTAGCAGTTGTGGTGATCGGTTTTCCTCGTTGTGTCGCAAAGGCGTAAACTCATGTATCCAGATGTTGCGACAGGCTTACTATCGCGCCGTCGTGTTCAGTAGAGTGGAGCAACACACTGTCCAGTATGCTCCCAGGCAGCTAAAGTGCTTCAAGTAGTTTGCTCAGCTGTTCGATCATGGTTTCCCATTTGTCAATGTTGAAAGCATGAGCTTGGAATTTTCCCTTCTACCAGCTGTAGAAAGAGCTTTTTTCCAGCAGGAACCTTCAAGATCACATCTTCTGGTGGCTTCAGTGTGTGTTTGTGGTGCTAGTGACTTACGCATCACTTGTTGTCAAATGGATCCGTTGGTTTATCATCGACGCGTGTTTAGTGATTACTGATACTTGATGTGCGTTTTGTGTGTATAAGCCACATGGAGGATTAGTTGTTAATATTTGTCGGTCTAATGTTTTGCACCCATACGAGAGTGAGTTCCCGACAGGTTTGGACACCACATTTAGGTAAATCGGTTTTGGATCATTTTGCTGGTTTTACTGAGAGATATGCCCTTCCTAAAGGGAAATTTACATTTATCATGCGTGTGAAATGTCCGGAGATTTAAGCTTCGAACGTTCATTCCAGATTCTTGGTACTGTAGGCACTCTAATTGACATTATATATTGGATTTATATAACAGTGACTGCTCCGTTCACGTACTGAGTTCACTCACGTGCAATGAAACCTGCACAGTACTAGGCGCAATGCAGTATACTCCTGGATGCAGGAATGTTTTGGAATTGTCTCTCTCCCTTGTCATATGGCTAAGTAACTTACTCTATCAGCAGCAGTTAAGGTTTGTTTCCTACGACAGCTGTTGGTTGTTAGTTGAGTGAAACTTCCCGGCAGATTAAAATTGTGTGCCGGACCGAGACTCGAACTCGGGACCTTTGCCTTTCGCAGGCAAGTACTCTACCAACTGAACTACCCAAGCACGACTCACGCCCCGTCCTCACAGCTTTAATTCCTCCAGTACCTCGTCTCCTACCTTCCAAACTTCACAGAAGCTCTCCTGCGAACATTGCAGAACTAGAACTCCTGGAAGAAAGGATATTGCGCAGACATGGCTTAGCCACGGCCTGGGGGATGTTTCTAGAATGAAATTTTCACTCTACAGCGGAGTGTGCGCTGATATGAAACTTCCTGGCAGATTAAAACTGTGTGCCGAACCGAGACAGCTCTAGAATCATTTATCAAGTGTTCGGGATTCGGGTTTGACTCCCTCGTGATCGGTTCCGCATGACGTATGATCGATGATGAGGCGCACAGGTGTCGTGTATTGTTTCATAGGTGAAACATGTGAAACGTTAGTTGCTTATAGTTTGGCTTTCTCTCTCCGTGTATTAAATCTTGTGTTTTAACATCATTGTGGGATCCGTTTGAGACTGCTGTAGAGGTTTGAATGGATACCCTCTTGCAGCTGGGTTGGGAATCCGCTTGTAAAAATAAATATATCATCAATATTCAGTGACACATAATTTATGTCCAAATGAAAGGTCGCCGGTAAGCGAAAAAGTGTCATGAGGATATTTCCACTAGCAAAAGACTTCAGATTAGTCCTGGAGGAGTAGTACCATTTTGAGGGTGACTGAAATAAAAAGACTGAAAACATAACGAATATGTGACATAGTGCTAATGGTGGAGTGGATTGTCTGAGATCTGAAGGGTAGGGAAGATAGAACATCAAAAGAAAACGGAAATATAAAGAGTAATTTGAATTGGAAGAAAATTGCTGACTGCTGGTTTTTACCAATAAAAGTGTTCGCTTCGCACGTGCAAATACTGTGGCGTTTTAGTAAATGTGCCCACACGCAAGCTGCTGACAGTGCAGTATCCTGTCGCGCAGCACGTAACCGGTCGGTGATGCTGTTCCTCTCCAATACTGATGCGACCTCCAGCGCCTGAGGACACGATCCGCTCCACTGCGCTAATGTACAAAACGCCGGTTCCGGCCACCTCGCAACCACTCCTCTCATTCTAATTGAGCTTTCAGCATCTCTCTCTCTCTCTATCTATCTGTACACTCATGACCCCAGTGGCACATTCCGATGTTTTATCTCCAGTGTCCACTCGCGGTACAAAAATTTCTGGCCAGCAGTTTGGCCATTATCGACGAAAGGCACAGTTAGCACAGTAGTAGCCATTCAGTAATTGATGGTACGTGTAGACTCTTTACGTTCTTTTCTGCTTACCAGCGGAGCTAAATCTGCAGCGTAATAGTATTCGAGAGACTTACGGTAGCTGAGTACGTTAACACAATGCGAATTAGTGTTTACTGTGCAAATTTCTTGAAATTAGTACTGAGAATGCAGATTTTGACAAACATACCCACTTCCAAATTGTTTGTCTACAAGAAAATCGCAAATCGAAGGAGCAGATTCTCTGTTGCATCACCGTTTATAATCGCATGTGGCGATCTCTTGCAGATTTTACACGTATGCTTTTGTGAGTCATATTCCAGTGAAAACAGCCGATTATTTCTGTACACTATTTGTACCTACGGCTCACTATTATGAGTACTGACCATGTATGGTAAAACTCGCTTTATCACGTACAATCTGTTGCAGAAAATCTTGAATCGATATCGAGAAACACCCCTCAAGTCTTGGAGCAGGCGATTTAATGCTGAACGCTCCGTGCATTTATTTCCTGTTTCACAAAGTGCGTCACAAATAGTGAACGTTAGGCCTTATCTACCTGCCGTGTCAACGCGTTTTCAACTTCCAAAGCTATCGTCTGCCAACTTGCCACATAATCGGAGACCATGTTTGTGTAAATTTAAGCCTACCATTTTTTTCAGGAAAATACGGGCTTTTTCCGACTGGAGATCGTGTTAAGTAGTGAGCTTCCTGACAAATGCAGATGCGACTACCAAGCGGGTTCGTGCTTCGCGCTGTTTATGGCGTTGAAATTATTTTGCCTGGTTTAGCTGTGTTGCTGGGTTAGTATCTCGTCCCGGCCCGTTGCATTGCTCTGGCATTGCCCTGGTTGTTATCTGAACATTGTGCTTCTACGGTTTAAAACTTTGACTGTGTCACGATTTGTGGGGACGTGGAGATTTGATTGAAATCGGTCAGTCATGGCAATATTTTAGAAGAAAAAGGTTTTGATGTTAATTCAATGTTAAGAGTTCTTTTTGAATATTAATATTACCAGTGGGTGTTTGATGGGCGGGGAAAAGCACTGTCATGAGAATGTATGTGTTTAGTAATCAAAATTTAGAAATCGTGTCTAAAGTTAGGGATTTTCTGTTCACTTAAAGGGAGAGGGGGTATGGAATTGGTAACTACAATTATGTTTGTGTGGATAAGTTAACCAGTGGAATTCGTTAATGGGCATTCTGTTCATGATACTTTGTAAAGCTTGTGCCCAAACTTCTTTTATTAATCTTATACAGTACAATATCACAGCCATGGTAACTTTTGAAAGTGAGCCTTGTGCTAATATCATTTTCCTGTGTTTTAGGTCAAGCTGTTGTTAGTCTAGCTGTATTACCTATGGCGTTACGTCGGGTCGTCTGACTGAGTTAACTAAACAGCCTATACTGTTTATGGTCTACCAAGTTCAACAATGCAGTAGTGCATTCTGATTTCTTGTAAATTCCTTAACTAACATCTTTCTAGTACGACTTGGTGATTGCAGTAAATCTGAAGTAATATTTAAGTGTTTTAGCTAACTCATTGACTAAATTAAAATCAAGTATTTGAAGTTAAATTTTTATGCTACTGACGATCGATTCATATCAGCTTTTTAACCGGTTTTTGTTCCCAAATTTAAATTGAACTTACTGCCTTTTTGTAAGTTTATTAATATCATCCTGTAAGGTAACCTGTTTGGTCTATTTAACTGACTGAGAATGTTGCAAAATTTAGTGTACTAACAACATTTATTTCACCAAACAAGACATAAATTTTACTAAACAAGCTATAGACTGAATTCCCTAAAAAACTAACAGATGATTAAACACTCCACTGGGTGGCACCTGGTTGGCAAAGACAGTTAACTAAGTGATCAGTGAGTCAAGTACTCTGGTCTTGAAAGTGTGGATAACACAAGCTGAATCGGTCTGACGCTGAGCAGACTTTGATTGATCAAAGCTACTGAAGTTTCTCTACATAGGTGCAGCTGAGAACAAGTGGAAATTGAGATGTGTACACCCTGACATTACCGGAGCGGCAGTACGTACCCTGTTTATTTCGTGTGGTGATGTGACTTGCAGCTGGCGAGATGTGTGTGGCGATGGAGGTGGGATGTGAAGGCAGCACCTGTGAACCGATCGTGACCACAAAGGAAATGCAAAAATCTCACCGTCTACCGACCAGGCAGAGGGATCGCAATTTACTCTCTACCAGAATCATTGTAGATTTCACTGTGTGGCACACTCATTCTCTGGTCGTACCAAGGATCTATTTGGCTCTCTTATATGATAGGGCGCACAAGGATACAGAACATTAAGACTGGTAAACCAAAAACGAATAAGTGTGCCCTCGACAAACGAGTAGTCCGAGACATTTGAAGTCACACTATTGGTACACTAAGAACTACATCACATACTACGCATTCTAAGCTACTCGTAAGTGAAGTCAGTCTCAGGACACCTCCCAAGTACCAAACACACATGCCAGAACTTCGACTAGAAGTGTTTGCCAGACCAAAGTCCCACACCCGAGTGCTTCCCACCTACCCAGAAAAAAAACCATTTTCCCACAAAGTGCACGAACGACACCGCCTTCACACCATTTTGAGCCAATCACAAGGCTCTAGCGGCGATAAATCTCCCCTCCCAAACGACAGCACAAACTCATGTCGAACCAGAGCAAGAGTTAGGAAACCTATGTCTCTGAAAGAAAAAGAAACCGCTAATTACTGGCTTTTTTAAGTTTTCGCAGAGGGGTAAAAGATGGTTTTCTCTGAAGTTGTGTCTTCCCACAGCAACAGATACAGTCTCAAAGATCTTTATCTAAATCGCCTGTGCCTTGGAGCTTGTTAGTCCTATCTGTGAGGTGTCATAAAGATTCCATCTCCAAACGTTTCTCAGATGCCGCAGTTTCCTTACACAACAGGGACAATCAAGGGAAGTGGGTCACTGGCCTTCTTGCAACATCGGCGAACTCGAAATGAGGTGAATTTATATTATGCGTGGCCCCTCACGCAATGCCTGGTTTAGGACTCCCTGTGTTGACGCGTTCGTTTAGACCGTCGCCCCTGCCCGAGCTTCTGCTGGCGCCACGGTAAGTAATGCAGCATTGTTCTGCTGGAGCCCTGTCCCGAGGAGAGGCTGCCCTGTCTGTCCTGTACAGCTGTGGACCTGTCCGGCAAGATTTACTAAGTAATAGGCTAGCCGCTAATTGCTTTCAACTCCCAACAAGCCGTTTCTACGAGCTAAGAATCATAAAAATACCTTATTCTTTTAGCGCCCTACCAGGCTCCATCAAGGTCTGCTCAGGCCGTTAACTTTCCGAAGTCTTGCTCAAGGTGCGTCAGGTTGTAGTAAAATCTTCAATAATTTTCCATATGTGAAAAATAGGTGAGAGAGTAACTTGTCTTCTCTCAATCCCTCTTTGGCTGTATCTTATGTTCAAGTATTTCTGGCAGTCATACTGCGTTAGTTGAAACGCATTCCTTACAAAGCTACAGTTGGAAATCAGAATGTGTCTGTCTTGTTACTAGTCATGGATTTTTTTATGTTTTTCTATAAATAAATAAATATAAATTGTGTGTATCCTCAAATTGGACTCAGTGTTACCACCCCAGCAGCCCTATATTCTGCAGTCCTTCTTTCAGAAGTGATCGATAATTCCTGAAATACTGTGTTACGGGCACATTAGGATGCCGGAAAGGCTATATCCAATAAATGTACTTCACCTCAGTGTTTATTAATACCCCAAGTTAACTACACCTACAAATCCCTCGTGTAACTGGAATTCTTTCTTTTGGTTTTTCTCGCCCGATTGACATTGCTTCCGTAGCTGCTTATTGCATAACAATGATCATACAAGGCTGCTCAGGAAAAGCTTAGATTACACTTGAGAATCACTGCCTTGGCGTCTGTACTGTCTAAAAAAGCCTGTTTTATTGCATGACCAATGGCGAATCTTTTATATAAACCAAACGTTCAGTTCCTGCGTTCGAGCCTGGGATGCAGAGAACAAGTTCTTCAACTTTCGGAAGGACTTCAACGCAATTTTCTTCTAAAACTGTAAACATTCCAATCCATCTACTGTGCCTTATGCTGGGAAATCGTTTCAACAATTTAATTTTTGAGAAACAGTCGTCTTTACGATAGAACATTCATGAAACAGTTCTGTACAATCAATTTCTATATTGCTCTCTATCCTCATCAGTCGTATACTTGATTCTATATCACTCCATTTCAGATTGTCTTTCAAGCTGGTCCATCAAAGTGAACATACGAATAAAACCGAATATGAGCAAGTTGATGACCGTTTCACAATGATCGATATAACTTCTGTAATATGCTGTGTACACCGACTTATTTTTGAAGCTCGCTACGAATGCAATAGTTTCAGCCTTCTGAAGAAGGGCACTAGCAAACAATTAAAATCTTATGTACAAATGGTTGCTGGTTTTTCAACAAATATGCACACAGTTGCTGAAAACTGACAGAGTTCTAAATTACTTCAGTACAGGATGTAACCTTAAAATTCACAAAATTAGTTTTCTTCCTGTTTTCTTATTTTAATTAGAAACTAAATACTGGATGAAACTTTGTTGATTTGTGATTATTAGTATCGTTGCAAAAACTCTTTAAGGAGTTGGTTGCATCAAGGAGTGAATACTTGATTAACAATGGCTTCGGCTGTGATATAGTTACGACTAAACTTGATATCATTTTTAATGATATTTGTTACGCACTCCCTAGAACTGAAGCTATAATTATGAAACACAGCATTGTACGCAAATGTTCCCTCATCTGAAACCAACGTTGGCTCTCCAGTTTCTGGAATTTCACAAATTAGGTTTTTTACTATTGTTCTAACTCTACCTAGGTACAAATTAAAGCTATAACAGTAACATACGTGCTTCTCACTATACAGAACCGACTGTAGTAAAATGTCTTATAACAATTACCGTAAAGTACCAAGCAGTCCAAAACAATAATAGTATATCTTTCGTTATTATAATCATTAAAAGAGCTCTGTGATCGTAAATAGCCACCATTATCTTACAATTTTAAATGGATGTTTTATAAAAACAACGTAAGCAGAATTTCTTAGAATTTTAAAGTGAACTTACCCTTTTTTGTGAGAAAGTAGTGGATTTTAGAAGTTGTTGCAACAGGATCAAGTGCTGTTTATAATGTGGCATTGCAGAATTTATAGTGAACTTTATGACTATGTTTTCTCTCTTTCATGTATGGAGGAAGTGCTGACTGCTCTCAGTAATTAAAAAAAAATGAGTGAAGTATTCAACGATGAACTTCAAGAGGTTTCATGTAATGTCCGCCCTGACCAAATGGCGTTAACAGTGACGTAAAAACTAAAGAGAGGAAAAAAAGTAGTAAACATCACACAATGTAGATGTAAAGTCATGAGTTCGAAACCCTTTGATTCCTCACTTTAAACTCGTATTTCAGGTGTCTGTTAAAACCAATGCTGATTTAACTTCAAAGATAATTTGCTTCACCGCCTAATCCACATGTAATAGCAAATCTTCCAGATACAATTCCGCCAAACAGCTTGTCGCTGCGCAAAGGTCAGAACAGTTTCCGCTCGAGAGTTCCTTCGCTCCGCAGCGGCCACTGGCCACCAACCACCAACCATCTTACGTGCGACTTGCGCCAGGCGCCGTCTGTCCAGGTGAAAGTAGAGTGGTACTGCGACTATATTATCATATTTAGTTTCGCTACTTGCGTTTAAATATTTATCTTTGATGTCCCGTAATAGATAGTGCATGTTTGAAATTTATGAACGTGATTATAGAGTTGTAAAGCAGATTTGCAAGTTGAAAAATGTCTAACTTTGGAGACGTAGCATTCGCTATGAGTTTAGCTGAGAATCTGAGAAGTGAAAGCTGCCGAGGCAGCTCTGAACCTTTGCATTGTGTGCGGGATGCGTGCTTTTGGGAAAATACGTCAGAGGGGACTGTTATCTCTTCAAGAACGATCTTCCTGGTATCTCTAAACAGACACATGTGATGAAATATGACCATTTAAACGTCGAACTATGACCATTTAAACGTCGTTCAACAATTGCATTACATAGGCAAGATTCATAAGCCGAGGGTAGGAGCACTGTATGGTCTAATTCTAAGCAAAAAAATGTCAGAGTGTTCACTATCACTGCATTTTTGCCTGACTGTCATTTCGCTTCCTGAGAACTCATAAGCAATAGTGTTGTTAGTGATGAGTTATGTTTCCCTTATCTTAACTTCCAAAGAAAAAATTAATGGCTGAGCTCTAACGAGAGACACGAACTCGAGTAAATATTCTGAACATATTATTTCGCATCCAAAGACACAAAATATGTCTTGTGCACTACGAACCACTCCCCAGGGGTGTGCCTAACGCAGCTAAAATTTGTTGTCAAAAACTAAGAAAACTATGAGCCACAGTATAAGAAAACCCATCAACAGACCTGCAACATGTATTACGATTATAAGATAATGAACTCTGCAGGTATGAGAAACGAAACTAAGCAATTTCTTTGTTTTAGAGGTCATCCCTCACGCACTTACTCAAACGTTCACCATGCCTTCTGCGTAACGAAAAACCGCCAAGATAATACCTTTCTGAACAGAAATACACTTGAAACCGTGTTGGACAACATCATTAACTCAGATTTAGTAGAACATTACAGGTGTGGTATCAGTAATCTACCAGAGCATTGTCATATAATTTTAAATAATTTGAGAGAATAGTCTGATGATGATTAATTTCCCTCTGGTGTAAAATAATGGGAAACGCTATAGTCTATGCACTGTAATAACACAAATTAGATACTGATTGTCATCGAATCCACATTTCGAAAGCCTGTTATAATGAATCATAAGGTATCTGTTACACAAGCAAGGCTATATTGGCATGAATTAGCAAGATATTACTCATATAGGACTTCCAGATGGTCATAGTTTACTTGCTGACCTGTGTCGCTTTGAAGTATTATAGAAACTTGGCAGTTTATAAATAAAATAATAAACACACTTAATCGATTTTCGATCGCTCTGCCTGTAGCTCTGTCACGAAACTGATAACAATCTGGCTTTCAGCGAGACTGGAAATGCAAGCCAAAGCAACCTTCGCTTCACAGGTGACCACATTACCTCAGAGCCAATGTAGAGTTACAGTATTCGTCTCTCCTTTATTGCCTCAGTGGTGATAAGTGAAAGACGAGAGTAGTTGCAGTTACCAACTGGAATGATTTTCCTGGACTCAAAAACATTAATTGATAATTTTTCAGACTTTATGTGCCAATCACTTAGGTTATTCAATGAAAAAAGATATAAATAGGTCAACTGAATGTAGCAGGATCATTCTGTGGCACCCAGGAAGTAACTCGTTATTCACAGAGGTGTCAAACGTATCCTGTGTTGTAGCCAAGATTCAGTTACACTACCAACCAGTGAGATCCTTGAGTCGGATGCAAAGGGACTACATTTCCTGTCTCAAAGACATGGCTGCCGAGGGCCACAATGCCAAAAGCGTGTATCACTGAATCTTACTCAGATTTAGAGACAAGCACATAGTTACTGAAGATACTCAGATGTACCAGCTGCAAACTGAACATCATTGATCAATAACTGTCAAAATTATTTGTTTTTACGTGTTACACATACTGAAAATTACAAGGCTAACAACAGACGTAATTCACATTCTTCGAGCATCATCAGTGTTTATACTGTCAAGGTTATGAGTTGGCAGTACATTTCCTTTACCATTATAGAAATCAAAACTGTATTTCCTGACATCGCTGTCAATGGTACTCTTCCCAAAAGAGGGGAATGAGGAGAAAACAGCACAACAGTGACTGCAAAATGTGAACATCCAAATGGAGACTTCGTAAGCTACTAATAACAAATCTGCAATCAAGAGAAGCTACTTTTCAGGAAACCATAAGCAATGACAGAAAATTTGGACTCAAAATGACGTTGAAAATTAAACCAAACACAGTGGGGCGTCACAGCGTTAATATCCTCTCATTGCTGTAGTAGTGGCAAAGGTAGAAAGAGGAAAGTTTTTCACAAATTGAATGGCATGAGAGATTGTAAATTTCTCGTAAAAAAGCCTTCTTTCAGTCGGAAAACCCATTTTTCAACTCACTGTCACTAATTACCCACAGATAGTCCAGATTATTTCGTCAGAGCTACACGCAATTATCTACCGAACGAAGTAGCATAATTGAGCTCCAGTTCCGGAAGTCCGTCAACTACCACGCGTCCACCCTATACTTTCTGGATGGAACTTTATATATTATTGTTTTTTGGGACGATATTAGTGATTTTTCAAATAGTTTTCTTGTGATCACCGTAATATGACTTTTATGGTATCCCTTCCTATGTCAGTGTTTTGTGATGCCGTCAGTTCATGTCAGATACATGTGTATCGGAGTATATCGCCCGTAATTCAAGTTAGTAACAGTCAGTGTGTTTCGCAACAGTGGAAGCAGGATTGCAACGAGCTTATTGCTTAATTAACTTAAATATTACACATACATAGTGACTGTAATTTTAGTTGCATAGTAGTCGGTAATATTTTATGTAATTACCATAAGGATGAACGCTGTGCCTGCTTTCGCTAATGAGACAGATGCTACATGTACTAAACGGAGCTGACTGACTAGTCTTTCCCGTCGGTTGTTAGGAGTTTTTGGTTCCATTCTCCGATTTTTCGTGAGGGGAGACATGAGACACTGTAGTTGGGCAGGAGGCCGTTGTCGGTCATCAGTGCACTATGTGTGCTTGCTCGCAGAAAAAGCTGAAGTAAGTGCAGTGTTATCAGTCGGCTATTAGAATTAACGACGCGTATACACTATCTTTACTTAGGTAAGGTGCCCTAGGATAAGTGGGCCACCAGCAACGTCATTCAAACCAAGTGGATAGCGTAGAACCACATTTACTGAGCACCCATCTCACTTGTTACTATCATCTACTCGCAACGATTACAAAATAGCTGCAACTGATTCTTTGCGGGGAAAAATGCGAAATGTGCCTTACGGATGAAAATTTGTAGTTGCAGTACGCCTAAGACTGAGATTCAAAATGACAATAAGCAGTGAACAAGTGCTGAGCCTCTAAGTACCTTCTCGAGTTCTTGCCGTTCCATCTTAATTAATGTCTGGTATTTGAGCACTAGCAGGTTCTTTCGTCCATAAGAACAGAAAAAAGAAACACCGTCCAAAGAGGCCCTGCGCCATCAAACACAACATTCCAATGTCCCTTAACACTCGATGACCTGAAGCAGTATTTTATTTGGACTGAATATGAATACGAGGGCGACGTTAGTCTGACCTTCATTCCCTCCCTTAACGACTTACAGAATGATGTCTGAACTGTTCTGATAGTTGTGTTGGCCGTCTCCTGAATTGTGGATGAGTTGTTGTATATAGCAGTCAGCGTTAAATGCAGGTATATGCAAAGATCTTCCCAGTTTTAAGGGGTATTCTCTTTCGCTTCTCGTCCCGATACCGTAATTTAGTAAAATAACTTGATCATTCTACAAAAAGACTCTTAAAAAAGAATCTTTGCGAGCAGTAGTAGTGCACAAAAGAACACAGCCTGTTGGGCGAAAGAATGGAAAGCTTCCTCGTTTTTGTAACGCTTATGGTTGGTACTACGATAATAAACTTGTGCCAAATTAAATTTCAGAATATAAAATATATTTATTTTCTCGCTTAATACTGGAAAAAATGGTATGAGACGAAAGGATATAAATTACATGCTTCTGAGGAAAACTATTATTTGTGAGCTGCCATCGAGTGCAGAAGAACTCCTCAATTCTTTTAGGTGTGATACGTAAAATTTGGAATTACCCCATCCTAATTTTTCCTGTGTTCAAAAGCAAGTGGACAGCAGTTATTATTTTGATAACTAATGAATTGATACCGCTTCCTCTTGCTCCATCGAATCTGTGAACAGTGTTTCAAGTTGACTACTCGACAAACTTGCGGATAGTGAGGTCTGCACAATGCATCCAGAGACAAGGTTATGTCTTTCTGTTTACATTGTAGCAGCTGCAACGTCGATCGGTTAGACAACATAAACAAATTTGGCACTGCCTATTGCTGTACCCGTCACGTATCACGATCTCAATAGCGCACTCACTAGGCTATATTTTCTTTTTTCTTAGATTTCATATATTCTTCTGGAATTACTGGTCACAGGCCGAGTAAAAACTAATTTAGGAACTTTCCGTCGCATTTTAATACTTGTCATATTTAATAAAGTTTTTATTGTTGCCTGTCTGTTACACCACCGCCGCTCCTCGTCCCCCCCCCCCCCTCCCCTCAGCACACACACTTTGTATGCAGTGTGACAGACGATCAATATAAGTTCGACAACATATGCACTAATCCAGTCCTTATTGCAGTCAACTGGATGAGGTTTCTCTGTTTGCTGGAAGTGCAAGGACTGTGAGGAGGAGACTGAAAGACAACGGACGTTTATTCTGATGACATCCTTAAAACGATGCTTGACTCATTATCAAACTGTCGGTTGCACACTTTTTGTGGAATTGTCTACTCCTAATAACCAGTCTATCCGCCACCATTACAGAGTATTTCTCGAACATACACTACAAATATTACGCTAAGTGTATGATGGTTTAGGTTAAGTCAGGGTGATATGGTGAATCGGGTGAAATGGTGAACTGCTTTAATTCTTTACTGGTTAAACAGATGTCTCTGTATGTCTGCATGCCAACAGTCACTGATCATCTGTGCAGTGTGCACGTGTCGAAAACCAGCTCCGTTTTAAAAACCGTAAGTACTTTGTAAAAATCTATTTTCGATGCTAAATAATTTTTATATGCTGCATGCATTTGTAGATGTTACTTCAGGCAGCGTAGTCCGCGGGCTATTTTTGATATATTCCGCCTTCTTATACTGCTTATGTACTACATAACCTAGAATTCGTTGCGTCTACTGTTTTGAACTTCTTGCCGTACTATTCACCATTTCACCCATTGCAAATGGAAGAAATGGTGAACTCGGGCAGGGGTGATACGGTGAAGGACTTTTCTTATGTGTAAAGTGTAAAGCTTTTATTTAGGTACATCCCAACCACAGTTTTTGACAAGTCATGAAATGTTAGCGTTTCCTATCCCATGCGAGAGTTATATTCTGATTTATCCGACGTCTCAATACAATCGTTAATTTAAAAATTAGTTTTCATATATTTTTTGTGAGTACAGTTTGGTTTGTCAGTGATTAAAAAAGTAAATGTTCTAACTACCGCCATTGTTACAGGCAAAGATGCCTACATTTTACGAAGGACAAAAAGGATCCAGCCGTGCTGACTGGACAGAGGAGCAACTTAACGATGCCGTAAAAGCGGTGCAAAATGGAGTGAGCCTGAATAAAGCCTCAAAGGAGCTTCACGTTTCAAGGTCAACGCTGAAGAGACGATTAGCAAACGGCTGTTTTACGAAAAAAAACATTTGGGTGGGCCGCCTGAACTAACACAAGAATGTGAGAAAAAGATGGTAAAACATATCATAAGGACAGAAGTACGTACCATGGCATATAAACTAGATGAGAAATATAACCAACATCACAAATTTAACCGAGAAAAGAAAATCGCTGGAATGGACTGGCTACATTAATTCTTAAAAAGAAATCCGGAACTCTCAGTCCGCAAATCGGAAGGAGTTTCACAAGCACGGTCAAGGGTTTAAGTACTAAAAACATTTCAGACTATATTTCATTGCTGCAGAATATTTTGGTAGAGCATAACCTCGTTGATAAGCCGGGAAATATATTCAACGTAGATGGGTCCGGACTTCAGCTGAATAAAAGACCAGGTTACGTGTTCGCAGCAAAGGGGTCTAAGAGCGTTCCAGCAATGACATCCGGAGAAAAGGCTGAAACCATATGAATAATCGCCTGCTGCAATGGAGAGGGCATGTTTTTACCCACAGCCTGTGTTTTGAAGGGAAAAAATGAAAAGGCCGAGTAAAAGCTCGGTATGCCGTCGGGTTCCACGATTTTCGTATCACAAAAGTCGGCGTACGTAACAACTGATACTTTTCTTCTGTGGCTAAGGAACCATTTTGGAGGTAGCCTCAGGAAACAGTCGTGCTTATTTTGGATGGACATAGCTCTCATTGCAGCAGCGTGGATACATTAGAGTTTGCAGAAGAAAAAAAACATAATTTGGCTCTGTCTACCCAGCTACACCACATACTATCTGCAGCCGCTAGACAGAGCATTTATTAAAGCTCTGAAATCCTATTATTACATTGCTTGCAATTCGTACATTAAAATGTATCCAAATAGAAAAATTAACAGACTAGTGTTCGGAGGACTGCTTACAAAGGCATGGGTACAAGCAGCTACGACAGAGAATAAAATTTCGGGGTTCACAAGCACAGGAATCATCCCGTTTAATCATGATGTCATCCCCGAATACGCGTTTTTAACATCAGCTTCAGGTCAATATCAGGAAAACAACGAACGACTTGAAAACAGACCTACTTTACCTTGACCAGGTTGTTCGCATTGGCAGGAGATACCTAATCCCTCTGAAGAGGCAACTGCAGACGATCAGGGACACATACAAGCGTCATCACAACTGGGCTGTTCGCAACGGGTGGAAACCCCACAGGAAAACATGCAGTCTTCATCAGAAGCAACAGATATCACCTCGACAGAGGCAACAGAGGAATCTCAAATAACCCCTGGCAAACTCTTGTACCATATTTCGCCGATACCTATCCTAGACAAAGTTGCATCTGCAAGGAAGAAGTCCATAGCTTTAGCTGAGGTTTTGACTTCTCCAGAAAAAGTCTACAACGGGCGAAAAAGAAAATTACAAAATGAGTCAGTGAAGAGTAGAGCAAATGCTAAAAAGGGGACCAAAGGAGAAACCGTAATCAAAGTCAAAACCATAACCAAAGGAAAAACTGTAACCAAAGAGACTACCAAAGGAATTTTAAAAAAGAAGCTGCCTAAGAAACGAAAAGCGTCTCCTAGTGACACCGAATCCGACTCGTCGCTGGATATCCAATTGCTAGACGATGATGACGACGCGGATGATGAAGAGTGTTGTGTAGCGTGCGGTGAACTGTACAGTTGCACTAAGAAGTATGTGGACTGGATCAAATGTATTAGCTGCCAACATTGGCTGCATGAATACTGTTCAAAATATGAATCTATGTGTGACGTATGTGGCAAAAAGCAGGGGAAATAACTTCACCATTTCACCCAAAGGGCGTTCGCCATTTCGCCCATATACATGTGTGAAATGGTGAAATTGATAAAAATAAGTTTTTTTTTTACTTTTGTAGTGCCTTAAAGATGATGTGGTACTGTTAATGCGTTACTTACGTATTTTGTGAAAGGAGAGTGTTTTTATTTTGTTTAAATAAACGATTTCTTTTCTTATACGAGGCCCAAATTATTTGTTCACCATATCACTCAGATTTACCCTATGCCCCAACATGCGTTTTCTATATTCGTCTGAATTTGACCACGTTTGTAGGTCGACAGGGCAATAGTGTTGATACCTCTGCCCACATACATTCTCTATGTGTAACGAACACCAATTTCTTTATCATGTCTTGTCCTTGAAATCTACGCTTAACTGCTCTGCTTTGATGTTTAGGACTGTGGTCCTTTAAATAAATTGTTATCTAGTTATTTCCTCTGTTTGTATTTATAAACGTATTCATAACTGGGACACTGTACTAATATTTCCTATAGCAGTTAGTAATTTAGGTCGATAGCTGAGAGATTTGGATTAAACAATCTGATTAGTAACGTGGTTTTCTCGGGTTCGATTCCCGGCGGGGTCAGGGATTATCTCTGCCTCCTGATGACTGGGTGTTGTGTGATGTCCTTAGGATACTTAGGTTTAAGTAGTTCTAAGTTCTAAGGGACTGATGACCATAGATGTTTAGTTCCATAGTGCTCAGAGCCATTTTTGAGTAACGCGGTTTACCGAATCCATCATATAATGAGAGTCGTAGCCAGCGGAGACCCACATTAAGACATATAGACTAAATCAGATATGAGTTATTTGGTATCTAATTGAGATTTACAGGACATCAGACACTTTTATCTTCGCCGTTGCAGCAGTACGAAACAACAGGCAGCAACTGCACAAGAAAATTTGAGGGTATAGTAGTAGGTGCGAATTCAGAAAAGAAACATTGCATGGGGGCTTAATTATTTTATTTAATGAATGCAAATATTTTTTAATTTTTAGTCGCTGTATGTCCGATTACGCTGTTTCGTTAACGGTTGGCCCTGACTAGTATTTGTACGCAATCTGACTGCATAGAATAACAACAAAGAATGAAAGAAAATTTCCGTTAACACAATTAATTAATTAAGTCACCAGCAACTATAAAACCTACGAAACCTAAGCACAAGTATAACTGTTCTGTGTGTCGAAGTATGACTCAACGTACACATCTGGCACGGTTCTTCTTCAATAAGACAAGAAATTTCAAATACCATTTATCCTGAGGTGATAAAAAAAATAGAAATACTATAATTGCGCCAGAAAACCAGAATTACACTCTAATAGAAGGACACAAGCCAATTGCTTTGATGACTGAACCTGTAATGACGCATTATTCAAGACACTGAAATAATGAAAAAAAGCGAATTTTGTTACTTTCGTATATATTGATGAAAAGCACTCTAATCATTACAATATCTCCATTAGAACAACATCTGCTGTCTAGCCCATCAAACAACTGCATAAAACATGAACAAGCACTCACTACTACGACATCTCCACAAGGACTCCCTACTACGACCTTTCGACCCGAACTTTTCACTACGACATCTCAGCAAACACTGACTACTACCACATCTCGATCAAAACTGACTACTACGAGTCCTCGACAAGCACTGCCAGTAGAGGCGGCGGAATAATACTCTTTGGCGCAATCTCTGGCGCTGTGGCTCAGTGTAGCCACCTTTCATATGCCCTTCCTCCACGGGCCAGAATTTGGTGGTATTTTTGCCAGCATTGGTGGTGAAAATGCCACCGAATTCGTCCACAAGAATACAGACAAAAATAAAAGATAATATTAATACGTAAAGATCACATAATTAGATAAAATTTTGGCTTTGCACTGACCTTTCAATAACCTAATTTATAAAATACAGTAAGCAGTGCAAATTCTTTCATACATGTGACCTTACATAATAGTTTACACAATACACAAAAAATCAGTTTATACAAATGTTCACATAACATGCTTTCCATAGTTCAAGAAACAAGTAGTTGACAGTTCCAGCAGTAGCACCCAGCAATGGTCAACAGGTGCAAACACCAACAAGTGACATCATTTTAGTAGAAACAGTTCCATTAGTGGCACCCAGCAATGTTGAACAGGTGCAGACAACAACAAGTGACATCATTTCAGTACAAGCAGTCCATCAGTGGCACCCAGCAATGTTGAACAGGTACACACAGCAACAAGTCACATTATTTCAGTAGAAACAGTCCACCAGTGGCACCCAGCAATGTTGAGCAGGTGCTGACACCAACAAGTGACATTATGTCAGTAGAAGCAGTCCATCAGTGGCACCCAGCAATGTTGAGCAGGTGCTGACAGCAGTCCATAATATTCACTATCACTAATCACACAGTTCATCAGCAGAAATTAAACATGTCCTAGTGGCACCAATCATGTAGAAAAAGTGCAAGTAACAGTCCATAATATTCACTATCACTAATCAGACAGTTCAGGCATGAACAATAGTTTGAATGCACACACAATTGCTTTTACAAAATTATTATCAATGCTCTTACACTAAACATACAAATTATAAAAAACCCACAAATGATATCAGATAATTTTCATATTAACTATTACAAATACACAAATATCAGTAAACCTATAATATTTATGGGTGTCAGTGCAAGCCACAACAAACAAGTAAAATAATATTTAGGAGATAGGTTGGGACCAATTATTTGGGATTGGGAAAGGAAAACACACAAAACACACTCACTCATCTTTCATCCACATTAAGTACTACTGTGTAATTGAATAGTTTTAACTGTGTAAATGCAATTCTGTCAAAATTTGATGTTCATCATGTGTATGAAGAGGTAGTGGCAGCAATGTATAACAGTCAATAACAGTTAGTCAATGTCATAGTCATCATGTCAAGACCAATGTTTGCAAAGCCAAATCAAAATGTACGGTTGCTGAACAACTGTCAGTGTGCCAAGATATGCAATTATTTCCTCTCTACAAAAAAAAAAAAAAAAAAAAAAAATAGAAATACTGCTTATTGATTTAACAAAGTGTGTGTAGATAATCTTCCTTCCACTTTAGTGTTCTAGTCTGCCATCTTCATCCTCCTTGTTCCATATAAACCAACAAAAAAATATGCTCCTCACTTACTTTACCTCTTATCCACCAAAACTCCGATAATCATCAGCATCACATAATCTCAATACTTCAATAATACATCTTATGTCGATACATATAAATCTTATCATCAATATCATTTACCTTACCTCTTGTCCACTAAAACTCCAATAATCATCAACTTCATATAATCTCAATACCTCAATAATACCTCTTCAATACGTCGATACATATAAACCGTATTATCAATATCATTTCACTTCCATAACAACTCTTTCCTCTAGTCAGTCTCCTCGAACAAGTACAGATAAAATTCTAGTGCAAACATCAGTTCATCATCCCATACAATCCAAAGACACAATGTCCACACACCACCTCTGTGTAATCCACCTGACCCAAATCTTCATTATGAATTATAAAATACATTTTGGTTACCTTGTCCATCATTAAATAAGAGAAATGCATACATGACCTCTAACAGATTTTAGTTCGAATAACTCTCAGTAATTAAGTACGATTATGGAGTGTGAATGATCATAATATTTCACAGTGTGTACAACACTTCAAGAATCATGGCAGAAGCAAACATGTGAAGTATTTTTTGTGTCAAGTGTCACTTCCTATTTCAACACTCACGAAGAATGCAGTGTAATAACTGTCAATGCCTAACCTAGTGTTGGTGTGTCATGTCATTAGCTTCCTTCCTATTAGCATAAATTTATACAGCTTTTATAAAACCTCCAGCTCATGTGACTTCAATAAAGTTTCTTGTACTAATGTCGTGCATCGAATTATAGCAGTTCATTTTCTTATCTTAAAAATATAAGGCACTGAGCGTAAGCAAAACATGCAATAGCGAGTAAATATACCAGTAGAGAACAGGATGTCAACAAGTGGATGCAGCACAATCCCTACAACGAGGCTCTGCCAAGCGAACAATCTATAATTAATACCATAGTGTAACCTAAACTCTATGTTCGTACACTGTGCATCAGCATTGCTATATTCTAAATTGAAGAGTAGTTATGACAACAAAACAGAAATGTATAAATATGCAATCCATACGCAAAGCAGCAAATATATATCTTACATAATAAACAGGTCATTAGCATCATATCAGCATAAGCAAATAAATGTTCATATGTAATCTTAATGAGTAAACATGAAGGCGAAAGCAGATAAATCACAAACTTACATACATAACCACATCAGCACAATTAATCATGTGACAATTATAATTTAAATAAATAAGCACAGCAGACACATAATAAAAAAATGTGACATCAGTAAAAGAGCATAGCAGCCAAGCGATGCATAATATACAAATAACAACCCTGTTCATTAATCAATCATTGTCAAAATCAGTTAACGTACGCAAGCACGTCGCTTCACAAGTAAATTCATAGAACATGAAATTAGCACAAAGTATGAATCACGTAATCGCGAGCAGCAAATTACGTCTAAGGTACGTACCTAAGTGGAAATATGTTACCTGAAAAATAAACTCAATTAATAGTTACCTTTTTAGTTTATTGCTTTTTTTCTTCGAAATTACATTCTTCCTGAAATTTTCTCCATAGCA
This sequence comes from Schistocerca piceifrons, assembly GCF_021461385.2. Classification (NCBI taxonomy): domain Eukaryota; kingdom Metazoa; phylum Arthropoda; class Insecta; order Orthoptera; family Acrididae; genus Schistocerca; species Schistocerca piceifrons. Next base: position 767,486,838 of record NC_060140.1, on the reverse strand, counting down.
AGTCGTCTTAACGTCGGACACGCACGGAATTTACCTGAAGTTCTTAAATATTTTATACAACCGTATCCTGAAAAATACTGAACGTTTATAACATAATTTATCAAGTCACTATAACTTTATACTGAATTTAATCAGAGAAATTAGACTGTGTATTTGTTTACGGCTGTCGGTGCATTCGCACTGAGCGCTCGATCAGCTATAGGTGCGCGTGACGTCGGAAGTAATTGTTTGCGGTCAAAGACTGCCTTGTGCGGCGCGCAGACTTGACTGTTGCTTTGAGTATGTGCCGCCGCCAGAACACAGCGCGGCATCCTTGTACTCTCCGTGTGTTTACAAGTAGCTGTTAATTTCTCTAAAGTATGTCATTCCAGAAAAATTTTAACGTTCGATATATGATGTATTCCCGTAGAGCGTCGAGATTTAAGAGTTTCTACTTCGACAGTGTTATCATGAATAATTTTGTGAACTCTACATGGACCGTTATAAAGCAGAAAAAAATTTGCGACACGAGCCTTTTCCTTTGTGAGACAAACGATGAGACATAATTAACACCTTTTGACCAACTGACAAGGTTTTTAAACGATCAGGACGTTTAGCTGATTTCTCTCTTCTAGCAGCTGCCGATTCAATATTTTGCAGAGCCAGGTTGACAACTTCAGAATGCCGCAGTTTCCGTGTAGGTGGAAAAGGAACGATTTCAGAAATGCGATTTGTCGGTGCTTTATTTTTTAATATCAATATAGGCGGTAAAGAAGTTGAAGCATTAGGCAGTTCATTCAGAATGTTTTGAAAAATATGAAGACACCGATCCCACGTTCTGTGATTCTGATGACAATAAAGTCGACACAATTTATTGATTTCCTTCATCCATCTCTCTGAAGCGTTAGATTGAGGGTGAAAAAGTGAAATGAAAATTGGTTTAATCTTACGAAGCCTTAGAGCATGAAGCCAAATTTTAGAGCGAAACTGTGATCCATTATCTGATACAACCTTATCAACATGACCCACTTCATTAAGAAAATGTTTGATGAAAGCATGAGATACTGAACGAGCCGTTGCTTTGTGTAAAGGTGTAAAACACACATATTTTGATGTCAATTCCTCAGCTACTAAAATGTACGCAAAACCATTAGTAGAACGAACCACTGGACCGAACAAATCGACTGCAGCCAAATCCTTTAATTTCGCTGGAATGATAGGAAACAACTGTGCTCTGTGAGAAATAGTTGGCGGCTTAGCCTTTTGACATAATTTGCATTTGGCAAGAACAGATCAAATACGTTTTTCCATATTACTGAAGTAGCAATTTTCTCGTAATTTATGAAAGCATTTTCTGGGACCAAAGTGTGCATAACTGAAATGTGTGTACCAAATCAATTTATTGACCCACTCATCAGGAATACAAACTAACCAAACAGAGTTGTCGACCGATTTTCGTTTAAAAAGAATATCATTGTGAACTAAATAATGCTGTCTAATCGCTACGCTTTCCTTTCTACTCCACTTCTCCTTAATGTCCTTCCAGATTGGATCCTTATTTTGCTCCTTAGCGATGTTCTGGAGCAAAGACGAAATAAAGTTCTCAAACGCAACACATTGAATATACATCAAACAATAATAGTTTTCTATGCAGTCCTCTTCAGCACCTTGTTTCAAACCCATAGGTGCACGTGATAAAGCATCAGCAACAATATTTGAAGAACCCTGTATGTAAACAATACTAAAATCAAATTCCTGTAGATACAACGCCCATCGTGACAGTCTGACATGAGTTAATTTTGTTGACATAAGAAATTCCAGAGCTCGATGATCGGTGTAAACCTTAGTATGTTTGCCAAACAAAAGTGTCCGAAATTTTGTAAAAGCCCAAACAACAGCCAAAGCTTCAAGTTCCGTAATCGAATAATTCTATTCTGATTTAGAGAGAACACGACTTCCAAATGCAATAGTCTTCTGTACTACAACGCCGTTTTCTTCTATCTCTTGAAATAAATGTGCCCCTAGGCCTTTGTATGATGAGTCCGTCGCCAATCAAAAATCTTTAGATAAATCCGGATGTGAAAGAAGTGGAGCAGCAACTAAAGCATCACGAAGTTGTTCAAATTCTTATTGAGCTTCCTCATCCCAACACCAATTAGAATTCTTTCCAGATAGTTCACATAAACGAGGTGTGGCCAAATCGTCCAATCTAACAGAGCGTCTAAGAAAATTACAGACACCAAGGAAACTACGAACATCACGTTTTGTGGTAGGAACAGCATAATTACGAATAGCGTCTAGTTTCTCTGGATCAGGAAGAATACCTTCTGTAGAAATAATGTGACCAAGAAATTTCACCTGAGAACGACCAAATTCAGATTTTTCTAAGTTCACTGTAATGCCAACTCTTCCAAAAATACGTAATAATGGATCCAAGAATGTTTAGCAATAAGAATATCGTCAACATATGAAGTAATATTGTCACTAAGAGAAACAGGTAAAATTTCGTTTAAACTACGAATGAATGCTGCAGAAGGTACAGTAAGTCCAAACGGTAATTTCCGAAACTGGTAACAGTTACCAAAGGCTAAAAAGGCAGTGTATTTTCTACAATCAGGGTGGCGATCTATTTGCCAAAAACTTGCGCGCATATCAATCGTGGATAAAACTTTAATTCCATGGAAATGTTGAAGAAGTTCATCTAAATTTTGTGGACGGTCAGTTTCAGGAATGATGATATTATTTATCTGTCTGGAATTCAGAACCAAACGAATTGACCCATCCTTTTAAAAACAACGTGTAATGGGCTGGTATAAGGGCTGACTGCTGGCTCAATAATGCCTTGATCTAACATGTATTGAAGTTCACTCTTAACCTTGTCTCTGTAAGCCAAAGGATTGGCGTACGTTTTCCCCCGAAATGGTGTGTGTTCTTTTACTTTAAATAAATATAGTAAGCCTTGTATAGTTCCTGTGTGATGGCTAAATACTGTAGCATGTGAAGTCAAAATTTGGTGCAGTTCTTCTCTTGCAACGTCATCTGGCACTTCGGCTTTCTTAACCTTTTCATTAATTAATTCTTCGCTATTAATTATATCATCCTTCGCGTCTCTGTATCTATTATCATTGTCATGAATCAACACATTGTCGTCATAATACTCAGCGAAAACATCAGAAGTACGAAACCTTAAACATTTTGTATCTGATTCAGATCTTGTTAAACACTCGAAAAATTTCAAACATTTCGGCATTCCGGCAAAAGTCCAATTCACACTTCCTTCTTTAAAGTTCAAAATTGCCTTATGTGTGTTAAGAAACTCCATACCTAATATAATTTGTGTACTGAGTAATGGAACAATAATAAAATTAGCAGAAAATTCGTATCCTTGACAAATTAAATTTAGGTTGGTCTGTTGTTTGACTTGCACACTTTTTCCAGAAATAGCGCCTCGAATTGTAGTTTTAGAAACAGGTAACACAGGACATGCAATAGTTCTTACACATATACGAAAAACTGATTCACTAACGACATTCAATGGACTCCCAGAATCTAAAACTGCAGTGAACTTATTCTTACCCACACATACTTCAATAACAGGATTTTCCTTTTCGTCTAACAAAATGTCTCTCATGTCTTCCAGACGTACGTAGTGTAAAGTTGTAGTGTCATTACTTTCTGAACCGTCTATATTGCTGCCAGAAGCCGAAGCTACAAGTCATTGTCGATTGCTTGCTTCACGTCTTTGATTATTCGCGTCATTTCGCGGATCAATTTCTACGATTTGCACTTGTCTCTCTGAAGTTCTGTCACTTGGATGACGCCAATTAGGTCCTTCCTGTCTGTTAAATGTAAATTCTTGGTTGTGTCTGTCATTAAAATTTCTATTTTCCTGTCTGTCTGCATGACTGCTTCTTGTGTAATTTCGAGAGTCACTTCTGAAATTACTGTTAGATCCACTACCCTGGTTATTTCTGTAGTAAGATTTTCTATTATTGTATGAATAATTTCTGTCTTGATGATACCGATTACTGTTTCCGTATGAGTGATCATTTCGGTAGGAATTACCGTTATTGTCTGTGTAATTTCTGTTAGAACGTCTGTTATTGTCATAAGGCTGATATCCATTGTCCTGTCTGTTACGTCTGTCATTCTCAAAGTTACCCATATAACGCCCGTTCCGCTCACTTTTCTCTGAAAATCTATTGTAATTACTGTCACTGAAAAAATTACAAGAAGTCCCGTCGTCGTTGTCATACTCAAGTTCTTGTAACAAAGTCTTAAAAGTCTCAATGTCGTCTTTACATCCTCCGGCTAAAGCTATTTGTCTTATGGATTGTGGCAGCTTAGTTAAACAAATGCGAATTAATTCAGTCGGGCTATAAGGGTTGGACAGGAACTGATTCTTTCGAATCATGTCTTCAAAGTATTCTGCCGGCGTGCGGAACTCAGACTGTTTAAAATTACGCTGCATAGTAAGACTGTGTTTGACTCTGTCTTGCGTGTTTTCGGACCAATATGCCGATAGAAATGCATGATAAAAATCATTTAGATTTTTACAATCTCTAATGAGTGCGCGCATCCTCGTCGCCGGTTCGTTTTCTGAATATCCACACATAAATTCCAGTTTGTGACTTAGTGGCCAATTTGGTGGAAGTGCGTACATAAATTGATCTAACCATGAACATGGATGTATGTCATTCTTAGAATTGCGAAAGGTCTTAAATTTGCGAACAGTCAAAAAGTGTTTATAATCAAAGTTATCACCTCGTGGCGACAAAGACCTACCGCGACTGTTCCAGTCCGAATGTCGATTATTGTCATGTTCACGCGCCTGGCGCTCTCTTGTTGCATCCCGTAAATGAAACAAATTATTTTCTTCAAAGCCCTCTACTATCTGTGATTCTAAATTTCTTCTGCTGTCTTTTCCTACGATTTCGCCTTCAATTTGTTTGACTTGCTTTCGTAAAGCCTCAACTTCCCTTTTGACGCGTTCATTAAATTTTCCCTGATTTTCAACATGCTTATTTATGTTCTGGTACTCTTCGGTTTCTGCAAATGGCAAAGGTGCTGTATCATCTGAATCTCTGTTCCCATGTAAACTAAGTTTTTTCAATTTATCTGAAATCTCCTCAACTCTTTCCGATAAGTCACCTATTTTTTCTTTCTGTTTATTTACGTCTTCCGTAAGTGTCGCGACTCGGGTTTCAGTATTGACACATTTGGTAGTTAACTGTTCATATTGTTGTGTTAGATTATTTATTTTGTCATCTGGTACGGATTCCTCGATTCTCTCAAATATTTCTTCCTTATCGTGTGCACGTTGTAAATTTAACTCTGAAAATTTCTGTACTATCACGCGATCTCTTTCTTCCTGTTCTCTATCCTGTTCCCTTTGTCTAATCTCTACTGCAACTAATCTATTATTGTGAGCATTCAAAATCGGTTGTACTTCTTCTCTGATTTCTTTCTTTAATTCATCTTTCATATTTTTCAAACATGTCCCTATTCGTGAATCTAACCATGTTTCCATTGTTTCTATCTCTGTTTCTAGCCGTGTTGCCACTGTTTTCAATTCAGATCCTAACTGTGATCCCAGTGAGTCTAACCGTGTTTCCATTGTTCCCATCTCAGTTCTAATTGTTCCTATTTGTGATACCACTGAGTCTAACCGTGTTGCCAAAGTTCCTATCTCTGTTTTAAATTTAGATTCCAACTGTGATCCCACTGTTTTTAATTCAGATCCCAAATTTAATATTATACCCATCAACTGCTCCATATTAAATGGTTCAAAATTCTTTTCGCCCCTAACATTTCCCGCAAAACTAACTTCCTTCAGCATAGCCATAAAGCTATCTGTGTTCGATACTATTCCAGAATCTTCCATCGTTAATCTCGTATTCTGTGTATTTTCTGATTGAGAAAAATTTTGAAATGGTTCCGGACTACTTTCCCGGCTTATTAAATTGTTTTCCACTTCATTATTCAACATACTGTTCTCCTGTGTTGGCGAGTTCGCCATGTCAACAATTTCGTCATTCTCACTATCCATCATTTTTGCCTTTTTCATCGATCGCGTAATCATTTACAAAATGTACAAAACTCGTCACTGTACGAAAATTACACACAATGACTCTTTATCTCCAACAATACCATTCACACGACATGTTTCTCTCAAACACGATTAACGAACAATTGAAATAATTGCACTAAATTGTCAAACCCGTAGACAAGACAACAAAAACTAAATTTTGAAAAATACCGTTACAAGAATGCCAATTACCAAATCTACACATGCAATATAGACTACAATTACTAAACTACAAATTACTTCAACAATACTACTGTCTACTATTTTTACAATCAGAAGAATTGCCAAGGGACGATCCTAAGCAGCGGTCGCCACGTGCATGGGGGCTTCATTATTTTATTTAATGAATGCAAATATTTTTAAATTTTTAGTCACTGTATGTCCGATTACGCTGTTTCGTAAACGGTTGGCCCTGACTAGTATTTGTATGCAACCTGACTGCATAGAATAACAACAAAGAATGAAAGAAAATTTCCGTTAACACAATTAATTAATTAAGTCACCAGCAACTATAAAACCTACCAAACCAAAGCACAAGTATAACTGTTCTCTGTGCGGAAGTATGACTCAACGTACACATCTGGCACGGTTCTTCTTCAATAAGACATGAAATATCAAATACCATTTATACTGAAGTGATAAAAAAAATAGAAATACTATAATTGCGCAAGAAAACCAGAATTACACTCTAATAGAAGGACACAAGCCAAATGCTTTGTTGACTGAACCTGTAATGACGCATTATTTACGACACTGAAATAATGAAAAAAAGCGAGTTTTGTTACCTTCATATATATTGATGAAAAGCACTCTAATCATTACAATATCTCCATTAGAACAACATCTGCTGTCTAGCCCATCAAAGAACTGCATAAAACATGAACAAGCATTCACTACTACAACATCTCCACAAGCACTCCCTACTACGACATTTCGACCCGAACTTTTCACTACGACATCTCAGCAAACACTGACTACTACCACATCTCGACCAGAACTGACTACTACGAGTACTCGACAAGCACTGCCAGTGGAGGCGGCGGAATAATACTCTTTGGCTGAATCTCTGGCGCTGTGGCTCAGTGTAGCCACCTTTCAACATGACCTTACAAAATCGGAAATTTGAAGTCACTTCTAAAAAAAACTGATTACTAAATCAATGTCAGTGACGAAAAAGACAAAGAGATCAACGTAGAGGTAAGAACATTGGGTACTAAACGTAATCAAGTCGAGTTGTTCAACTGTTTCGAGGATAGTAACACAGCTATACTACACGCTTAACTCATGTGAATAAAAGAATGGTAATAACTAAACAAGAATTTGTGTTTAAGACATTACAGCAATCTAACATATTAGAGATAATACATAGCACCAATGCCAAATCAACCCTATGGTATTAATATCTTTACGAACTCTGAGGAATGAAGCGGAGAAGTGGCTGGATGCAAATATAATGTACGTGTAGAGGACAAACCACAAAAAACTTTGACGAAAAAGACAAAAAACGCATATGGAGAAAGGAGGATACCAAAGTAGGATGCTTGCTTCGACAAATTCCAGACTAGGAATTGTGTGGCTGAATATTTCAAAAACTATCAAAAAACGTTTATCCTATTTGCTCTTTTAATCTGCAGGAAATTGATGTCAGCTTCAAGATAAAGCAGATCAAAATTGACTTCATAATGTATTATAGAATATTAATATAGGATACTCCGTTGAGGATAACCTCAGTTTTTCACAGACGCTATACTCACGTAGCAGAGCTGTAACCCCAAACGCCAACAGGAAAGCGTCCACTTCTCTACCTTTACATGTGATACTTCGGCCATGGCCAGTACACCTATTAATACCAAAAGGGTTTGTCTGTTATGAAACCTTCTCAAAATTTCATTTATTTGTCAAACGCAGGGTCAAACAAGTGCAACTATAATACAACTGAGACAGATATTATAACGGGTGTCTGCATTACAGTAACATAAAGCCAGTAATGCCTAAAACATTTCCATTAACAATACGATATCAAACAATTTAATGACATCCCAGCTGAACTGTGGCATAGGTAACGGCAGAAAACGTTTTATAGTCAGAAAATATGACTGTGCACCACTTAAGGACAGGATGCCTTCCCTCAAAATGCATGAGGCTCATCGTCTGACCAACAGTCAAGCGTTGCTGTAAAGGGGCTCTTCGGTACAAAAGTCCATTAAGTTTCACGCTCTTTCTCACAAGACTTCCGCTTCCAGGAAACAGTGATCTATCTGAGAAATGGATTGGCACTATTGTCGGACTGACATCTGTGGTCTCCCTCACAGGACGCACAGGGCACCCCACTCCCACTTTACCATCCACTAAGACCTGTTTGGACACAGCAACTCCACCAAAAAAATCTTTTCTGTATGCTCCATCACGCACCATCTATGGATGGGCAGCATTAGCCTGAGAATGGGCACTGTTATTACAGTTCAATACCACGTGTCAGGCTGTTTCTTTTCATACATTTTTACTGCACGAAGGTTCTTATTTAAGGATCTCTGGACGTGGGATCTTTTAGCAGAATGATTGTGTTATTTTGCTAATTATTGTATCGGGGGACGTTCAGCAAAGGAGAATATCCATTACTGCTGGAAGATTTTTGCGCATGAATGCAAATTCAGGTAATATAACTGTCAGAACAGCTTAGACACCATTCCTTAAGTCGTCAAAAGGAGGACTGAAAGATCAACATCTCGTTCAGAATCATATTCTACTGAATTGAAATACTGCTTTAGGTCATTGTGTGTTAAAGCAATGAAACTTCTATAATACCCCTAAAAGAGTTCTGATAGACGAAAGGACCCATTAGCGCACAACTATCTGAAATCAATTAAAATGAAACTGAAAAGACTTGAGAGGGTCTGCACTTCACCCGTTTTATTAACCTATTATTGTTATTTAGGGTCTTAATTTTAGGCGTACTGCAATTACAAATTCTCATTGATAAGACATTTTTCGCCTTTTTCGCAAAGCATCAGTAGCAGTTATATATAATCGTTTCGACTAGATGATAGTAACAACTAAATGATCAGAATGATATGGATGCTCAGTAAATGTGGTGGGGTTACGCTGACCAATTTGTTTGAATGACATTAGTGGTGGCGCACTTATTCTAGCGCAGACTACCTAAGGTAAGATAGCATAGGAACGACTTCAGTTTTTATTGGCAATTACTCTGTTTAAATCTGCTTACTTCAGCTTACTCTGCGAGCAAGTACACACAATACACTGCTGTGCGACTAGGACCACCTGCCCTGCTACACTGCCTCACGTCTCCCCCCAAGAAAAAACAGAGAAAGAAACCAAAAACTCCTAACATCAGAAGGAAATACCAGTCAATATGCCCAGTCTAATACACAAAGCACTTGTCTCAGTTGCACCAAGTAGGCAAAGAATTCATCCTTGTGGTAATTATTTCTGTAGATAATTCCTTAACAAACATTACCCTCTGCTATGCAACTGACATGACATCGCTACATATGTTTTGTATGTTAAAGTTAGTTAAGCAATGAGCCTACTGCAGTCCTTTTTCCACTGTTCTAAAGTATACTGACCGCCAGTAAGAGGAAATAGAGGCGCTGCACTCTGATTCACATGTATTTGATTTCAATTACCGCCATCACAAAACAATGGCTAGGGAAAGGACGCCATAAAAGGTTATCATTTTAATAGCAAGACAAAATCTCGCAAATCACTAGCATTGTTTCAATAAACAATTATGTACAAAATGCCATCACCAAAATGTTGGGCGTCTGAGAAATAGTCGGGGGACCTCTAGGTGTGAAGCTGAATTATCCTACTACGTTCGCTAGATATTTACATGTAACTTTGGTGAATAATTCTGAGCAACCTGTGCGTAATCAGTGACAGTTAGTTAGAAAATTACGTTTTCAAGTGCAAGGATTTTATTTTACGTTTAAGTTACAGTGTAATATGTTAGTGGAAAACCAGCTTCTTTCTATCTTTGTCTCTGCCACAGCAGTGAGAGATTGATCTCTTTCTGATGCCTCACTAGCTGTTACTTGTTTAATTTTCAACAGTTTTTTGAGCTCAGATTTTCTGTCGTTGCTTATCGTTTCCTGCACAGTAGCCTTTCTTGACTGCAGCTTTATTATTAGTAGCTTACTAAATCTCCTTTTGGATGACCATATTTAGCAATCAACGGCGCTTTGTTTTCTCCCCATTCCTCTCTGTTGCTGTAAGAATGTGTATGTCACGAGGCGATGAATTAAGTTTTTAATGTGTTTATACATAAACACAAATAGCTATCAATTAATGTATGATGTTTCGTTGGCGGTCTGTACATCGCAGTATTGTTAGAAACAATGCTCTAGTTCCTAGATCTAAGAGCGCACGTAAAAATTATCTACAATTTTGAAATAACGTTTGTTACATTGCGCACGTTGTCTTCTGTCCTCGCACATGTCATCGTTACATTGTTGTGGTAATGCTGTGACAGTCTGACTTATTTCCGCCATTGTTCTTCCTTTTGTTGCAGATATAGCATGGCAGCTCCATTAGAAGTGTGCACCAAAGCGGAGTAACGGCCGGTGATTCGAATCTTCTGGTCGGAGGGTGTCAAAGCAGGAGACATTCATCGAAGATTATCATCACAATATGGGAGAAGTGCACTATCACGTAAAAGTGTGTTTTTGTGAATCGAGAAGTTTCTAAGTGGTCGAACAAGTGTAACTCGTGGAGAGGGAGCGGGACGGCTACCAGCCTCCACTAAATATGACAACATTCAGCAAGCTGGAGAGATGGTTCTAGCGAATTGGCGAATCGCTGTCGATGATGTACGAGCTCGGTTTCCACAAAGTCTGTGCACGGTGGGTACCAAGAAAGCTTACTGACGACCATAAGCTCACCCGTGTTAGAGTCTGTCAATGCTTACTCACTCGATTCAGTAACGAAGGTGATGCATTTTTGAGCAGAATTGCCACCGGAGATGACACATTGTTGCACCGCTACGACCCTGAGCGATAGCGCCAGAGTACGCACTTTAAACACCCTGGATCGCCGATGAGCAAAAAATTCAAGACGGTGCCATCCGAAGGAAACGTTATGTTAACCGTGTTTTGGGACTCACAGGGGCCCATACTAGCACGGTTCATGGAAAATGGGAACGACTATCAACAGCGCGGGTAATAGTGACTTGTTGGAAAAGAAGCTGAAGCCAGAAATTCGCACCAAACGCCGAGGTTTGCTGTCGAAGCAGGTGTTGATGTTGCATGATAATGCACGGCATTCTACATCTACATCTACATCCATACTCCGCAAGCCACCTGACGGTGTGTGTCGCATTCCTACTGGTGTCGCAACTGAAGATCGTGAATCACCATACCCAGTTCAAAACTATGCCTGTAGTGTGGGGTATGGTACTTCTTATGAACGACACAGTCGAAATCGCCCGCAAATATGCTGTGTTCATGCCGTCCTAGGAAAAAGGTGCAATGCAACGGAAGACAGCATAGAAAAGGGCGAAATACTAAACGTCATTTTGAAAACTATTTCACAGAGGAAGGTCACACTATAATTCCTATCTTAAATCGTTGCCCGGAAGACATAATTACAGAGTAAGTGACCATGAGACAGTCGCTCAGCACAGGAACGGCTACAAGACATGACGTGACACCAATACGATTTTATATAGAACATGTAAAAGAACTACTCCCTCTTCAAGCAGCTGTACACCTTATGTCTCTGAAGTAGGAATGAGTTACTAATAAGTGGAAGAAGAAAAGCAGAGATCTGCTCTATTTTCAAGAAAGGTGGTCGAACAGACGCACAAAATAGGCCTATGTTGTACAAACCTGGAACACGTCTTACGCTAGCGCAATATGAAATTTCTGGATACTGAATATCTCTGCATGAATTAAGATTGTTTCTGGAAACATCCACCGTACGAAAACCAGCTTAATCTGTTCCTCCACGAGACCCAGAAAGCAGCAGATATAGGTGGCGTGATCCTTGATTTCGGAAAGGCCTTTGATACTGTTGCGCACTGTCACCTAGTGAGCAAAATTCATGGACAAAGAAAATGGGACTCACTGAGTGGTTGTATTGAAGAGTTTCTAGCAAGCAGGGTAAAGTATATAATTCTCACGACAGAGAAGTTTTCAGACGTAAAAGTAACCCCAAGGGAGCATTATTGCTCCATTACTTTCGACAATATGTACGATGACCTAGTAGACAACGTCAACAGATCCATGAGGCTCTTCGCGGATGATGCTATTTTGTTCTGAGAAGCTGAACGCTAGAAAATACACTGAAGCGCCAAATAAACTTTTATAGGAGGCATGCGCATTCAGATACAGAGATATATAAACAGGCAGAATATGGCGCTGCGGTCGGCAACGCCCATACAAAACAAAAAGTGTCTGGCGCAGTTGTTAGATCGATTACTGCTGTTACAATGGCAGGTTATCAAGATTTAACTGAGTTTGAAGATGGTGCTATATTCGACGCACCGTTAATGGGACAGCGCATCTCAGAGGTAGCGATAAAGTGGGGATTTACCCGTACGACCGTTTCACGAGTGTACCCCGAATATCAGAATCTTGTGAAACATCAAATCTCGACATCGCTACGGCAGGAAAAAAACGGTCTACAAGAACGGGACCAACGACGACTGAAGAGAATGGTTCAGCGTGACTGAAGTGCAACGCTTCCCGAAATTGCTGAACATTTCAATGCTGGGCCTTCAGCAAGTGTCAGCCTGCGAGCTATTCAACGAACATAATCGGTATGGGCTTCCGGAGCCGAAAGCCCAGTCGTGTACACTACATGGCCCGCACGGCACAGAGCTTTACGCCTCGCCTGGGCCCGTCATCGCCGACATTCGACTGTTGATGACTGGGACCATGATGCCTGGTCGGACGATTCTCGTTTCAAATTGTATCGAGCGGATGGACATGTATGGATATGAAGACAACCTGATGAATCCATTGACCCTGCGTGTCAGCAGGGGACTATTCAAGCTGGTGGAGGATCTGTAATGGTGTGGGGCGTATGCAGTTGGAGTGATAGGGGACCCCTAATACATCTACATGCGACTCTTACAGGTGACACGTACTTAAACATCTTGTCCAATCACCTGCATCCATTCAGGTCCATTGTGCATTCCGACGAACTTGGGAAGTTCCAGTAGAACAATGCGACACCACACATGTCTATAATTGCTAAAGAGTGGCTACAGAAACAATCTTCTGAATTTAGACATTTTCGCTGGCCACCTAACTCCCGAGACGTGAACATTATTGGGCATATCTGGGATGCCTTGTAACACGCTGTTCAGAAGAGATCTCCACCCCTCGAACTATCACGGATTTATGGACAGCCCTACAGGATTCATGGTGTCGATTCCCTACAACACAGCTTCTGACATTAGTCGAGCCCTTGCGGTACTTCTGCGTGCTCGTGGAACACCTACACTATATTAGACAGGTGTACGAGTTTCTTTGGCTCTTCAGTGTAGTTGCAAAAGGCAGGGAGACTTGCTGAGGGTCGACACCTGGTGCTGCGGTGGCTATTAGCCCTGAATTTACACAAATGTGACGTATTGCATACATATGTAGACAAAATGACCCTTTGTTTTATATCTACACGCAGAATACGGACGTGAAGTAGTTGTTTTCTTAATATAGCTAGGAGCAAGCGTACTGAGCGATTTTAAAGGGGACGAGCGCATAAAACTAGTCACAGGAGAGGTAGGTGCCAGAAAGATTCATTGGGAGAATCCTCCGGATATGTAGTACATCAAGAAAGGAGGTAGCTTACAAAGTCCTCATGTAATAAAATGGAACAGCTGCAGCCGGTATTTTAATATCGTTTGTTACGTAAATCTGTATAATATTAAACAACAAAAGCACGACTGCAGGTGTTCCATTTTATTACGTGAGTGAACGGTCGAAGCCACTTAAATGATGAACGTACAAGCACAAAACAATCGTTCGACAAATACTTGAATATTGGTCGTGAGTCTGCAGTCCCTACCATATAGGATGGATAGAGGACATACAAAAGATCCAAATAAGAGTCTCGCATTTCGTTACAGGTTCTTTATTATGTCCCAAGGCATCACGGAGTGGATTAGCAAACTCTAGTGGGTGGCAGCCGCTGCAGGAAGGGCGCTCTGCTTTACGATGTCGTTCGCTGTTAAAGTTCCTATAATAGTCAAGCAACAAATTGCTTCATCGGACGTACATCTTACGAAATACCATGGAGATAAAATAAGATAGATTGGAGCCCATATGGAGGCTTATCAGAAATCCTTCTTACCGTGAACCATTCGTGACTAGAAATGGGAGAACTGGCGATGGTAATCGGTGTACACTTCGCCACTGACCGTAAGGAGGTTTGCGGAGTATAGATGCATATATGGATGTTGAAGAATCTTTCTGCGTTGAGACCGGTTGAAAGCTTTCAGCTGAACGAAGGAACAGATAAAGTTTTCACACTCCCGCGAGAAGACCAAAACAACAAATTAAGCCGTTTCCAGGCTATAATTCAGTGCGAGGCGCGCACAAAGGAACGCAGGCAGACCATTTATTAGCCGGCATAATTTGCATATTTAAGACCAGACTCGCAGAATGAAATCTTAGCAGGATCTGGCCCTCTACTCCCTGATTTAAATCGCTTATCCGCCCCGGCCCCTGGTACGGCATTTAGAGCAGCGCTCTGACGATCCATTGTGAGCGTGGGACACGGTCTTAGCATAGTCGATGGAACAGGACTACAACGTCCCGGGTTGCATTAGAGAACGCAGCTTCGTTGGGACCAAGACTCGCCTTGTAGCAGCCGCGCTGAGAGCGTTACACTAACGGACCCGCGAACGGTCGCCCACTCCCAACTTTTGTCACGTGGATGCATCACTACAAATGTATTTCTGCTTCTACCCAAATTCATGGGCTGTCGGCTGCTAAGCTTTTTCACATGTTTATCTTCCATTGTATGGGAACATTATGTCCGTGTTAGAGATACATCCAACTCATTTTTCGAGTGATAATTTTTGTTATTACATTGTTGAATGCATTCTTCTACCACAATTTAATGTGGACACCCCCATTCCGATGGTAATTTAGAGGTTTATACTATCTGGAAGTTGCGTTCAGTGCTCCACGTACGAACGTAGCTGAAATGAAGGCACACATTGCGCAGTGCAGCTTTGTCAGATAGATGTAGAGATCGCTCTCCTTTTCACGCTGTCAGGTAATTACAAAAAACGATGCCATTGTTACATTTTCTGTGAGTTTTGGTTTCTCGAACAGATTTTTCCCGTTATATGTGGTACGCCCTTTCCTTTGCCCAACAATGTCATAACTATTGAATGCCAAACTTGTGCGGTCAGGCATGTTGTAAAGTACCGTTGGATTAATGTGAAACACCAAAGCCATCGTATTGCGATTCATTCGCTATTTGTAGCCTAACTCATTTACGTTATGACGCTTACAGCAACTAGTGGAAAAATTATCGTTAGTGTCTTTTTTTTTTGTTTGTTTCTGTAACGTTTCCCCCTTCCTTCGATAATATTCCATTCAAATCAGACATCTTTTTGAGTAGTGGTTCTGCTTTACAGCGTTTTGAAGCTGGAATTTTAATTATGAATACCATGGAATTCGAAACTGGTTACAGAACATCATTTCAATATATCATCAAAGACGAACCAAGCGTTAACCTCAAGTCCATTATAGACTATGTCATAATAAAGCAAACAACAAAGCTATAGTAGAAGACATGAGGGCTATGAGAGGTGCAGAGTGCGGATCAGACCATTTTGTGCTAATGTCTAAGATATTATTGAAGTTTATCAAAGACACAGAAATTCAAGTGGAAGCCGAGCCAGAGAAAGCCAATAATATTCAATATAATTTACAAAGCCTTGACCATAATTCTAAACGCTTCTTGTAACAGGAAAGGCTAGCAGAAAAACTTGCTGCCATTGAAGAAACCTCTGCAGATAAGGTGTATGAGATGGTTAAAGAAGCCATCCATAACGCAGCTTATGAAGCACTGGGAAAAAAGAAATCCAAAAGAGTAATAGAATATGTGATGAGTGGTGGAACCACTCGGTACAAGAGAAGGTAGAAAGTAAGAAGAAAGCTTATAACAAATGGTTGAACTCAAGATCAGACAATGATTGGCTGGAATACAGAGAGCGGAGAAAAGATGCACAGAAAACAATAATTAAGGCAAAAAAAGAAGCCTGGCAGAAAACCGGTGAAGAGATAGAAAAAAGCATGGGGAGTACTCGAGCAAATAAAGCCTGGAAGGTATTAAAAACAATGACAACACAGAATACAGATAAATCAAATATAAACCTCATTAGCATGCAGGTATGGGTACAACACTACCAAAAACTACTATCTGAGAACAGAGCTGCATTCACTGAGAACCCACCAGGCATTAAAATCAGTAATGATAATATACCATCGGTAACCCCAAAGGAAGTCCAAAATGCAATTAATGCCATGAAAAACAGAAAGTCGCCAGGTCCAGGATGAATTTATATAGAACTGGTTCAATCAGCACCGTCAAAACTCTTTGAGATATTGGCAATGATTTTTGACAAATGCCTTAGAGGTGACGAAGCCCCAAAGGAGTGGAAAAAGGCAACAAATACATCAATATTTAAGAAGGGCAATACGAGGAATTGTGCAAACTATCGTGGTATTAGTGTGATGCCATCCATGGCGAGAGTCTCTGGCCATATCCTAAAAAAGAGGCTAGAAGAAGAAATAACTGAATCTGAAGAACAAAATGGCTTGAGATCTGGTCGCTCCTGTACTGATGGAGTATTTACCCTCAAAAACCTAGTGGAGAAAAGGACAGCAAGGGACCTTACAACCCACCTTGTCTTTGTAGACCTCCAGAAAGCTTATGACACTCTTCCACAGAACAAGCTGTGGACAAGTCTAATTGATAATGGTGTGTCACCGAGCTATGTGAAAGCTGTCATACTCCTCTACCGAGGTTGTATGGCAATGGGTAAAGTGAGAAATCAACTATCTCAAGAGTTTGAGGTGACAAAGGGACTATGCCAGGGATGCACACTTGCCCCTACACTCTTTAAGATCTACCTACATCTACATCTACATCTACATGATTACTGTGCAATTCACATTTAAGTGCTTGGCAGAGGGTTCATCGAACCACAATTATACTATCTCTCTACCACTCCCGAAGAGCGTGCGGGAAAAACAAACACCTAAACCTTTCTATTCGAGCTCTGATTTCTCTTGTTTTATTTTGATGATCATTCCTACCTATGTAGGTTGGGCTCAACCAAATTTTTTCGCATTCGGAAGAGAAAGTTTGTGACTGAAATTTCGTAAATAGATCCCGCCGCGACGAAAAACGTCTTTGCTTTAATGACTTCCATCCCAACTCGCGTATCATATCTGCCACACTCTCTCCCCTATTACGTGATAATACAAAACGAGCTGCCCTTTTTTGCACCCTTTCGATGTCCTCCGTCAATCCCACCTCGTAAGGATCCCACACCGTGCAGCAATACTCTAACAGAGGACGAACGAGTGTAGAGTAAGCTGTCTCTTTAGTGGACTTGTTGCATCTTCTAAGTGTCCAGCCAATGAAACGCAACCTTTGGCCCGCCTTCCCCACAATATTATCTATGTGGTCTTTCCAACTGAAGTTGTTCGTAATTTTAACACCCAGGTACTTAGTTGAATTGACAGCCTTGACAATTGTACTATTCATCGAGTAATCCAATTCCAACGGATTTCTTTTGGATCTCATGTGGATCACCTCACACTTTTCGTTATTTAGCGTCAACTGCCACCTGCCACACCATACAGCAATATTTTCTAAATCACTTTGCAACTGATACTGGTCTTCGATGACCTTACTAGACGGTAAATTACAGCATCATCTGCGAACAATCTAAGAGAACTGCTCAGATTGTCACCTAGGTCATTTATATAGATCAGGCAGGACGCTTCCTGGAGAACACCTGATATCACTTCAGCTTTACTCGATGATTTGCCGTCTATTACTACGATCTGAGACCATCCTGACAGGAAATCACGAATCCAGTCGCACTACTGAGACAATACCCCATAGGCCCGCAGCTTGAGTAGATGGCGCTTGTGACGTGATTCATAATGTTTGAATACAATATATGCTCCAAAACCTTACTGAAAACCGACGTCAATGATACAGGTCTGTAGTTCGATGGATTACTCCTACTACCCTTCTTAAACACTGGTGCGACCTGCGCAATTTTCCAATCTGTAGGTACAGATCTATCGGCGAGCGAGTGGTTGTATATGATTGCTAAGTAGGGAGCTATTGTATCAGCGTAATCTGAAAGGAACCTAATCGGTATACAATCTGGACCTGAAGACTTTCCCGTATCAAGCGATTTTAGTTGCTTCGCAACCCATAAGGTATCTACGTCTAAGCAAATCATGCTAGCAGCTGTTCGTGTTTCCAATTCTGGAATATTCCATTCGCGTTCCCTGGTTAAGGAATTTCGGAAAACTGCGTTCAATAACTTTGCTTTAGTGGCACAGTCGTCGGTAACATTACCATCGGCACCGCGTTGCGAAGGTATTGACTGCGTCTTGCCACTTGTGTACTTTACATACGACCAGAAATTCTTCGGATTTTCTACCAAATTTCGAGACAATGTTTCGATGTGGAACCCATTAAAGGCATCTCGCATTGAAGTCCGTGCCACATTTCGCGCGTCTGTAAATTTTAGCCAATCTTCGGGATTTCGCGTTCTTCTGAACTTCGCATGCTTTTTCCGTTGCCTCTGCAACAGCGTTTGGACCTGTTTTGTGTACCATGGGGGATCAGTTCTATCTCTTACCAATTTATGTGGTATGAATCTCTCAATTGCTATTGCTACTATATCTTTGAATTTGAGCCACATCTCGTCTACATTTGCATAGTCAGTTCGGAAGGAATGGAGATTGTCCCTTAGGAAGGCTTCTAGTGACACTTTATCCGCTTTTTTAAATTATATTATTTTGCGTCTGTTTCTGGCGGATTTGGAAGAAACGGTATTGAGCCTAGCTACAACGAACTTGTGATCACTAATCCCTGTATCAGTCATGATGCTCTCTATTAGCTCTGGATTGTTTGTGGCCAAGAGGTCAAGTGTGTTTTCGCAACCATTTACAATTCGCGTGGGTTCGTGGGCTAACTGCTCGAAATAATTTTCGGAGAAAGCATTTAAGACAATCTCGGAAGATGTTTTCTGCCTACCACCGGTTTTGGACAATTATTTTTGCCACCATATCGAGGGAAGGTTGAAGTCCCCACCAACTATAACCGTATTTTTTTGTTACGACACTCACATCTTCTCTGAACTGTTCAGCAACTATATCATCGGAGTCTGGGGGTCGGTAGAAGGAGCCAATTATTAACTGAGTTCGGCTGTTAAGTATAACCTCCACCCATACCAATACGCACGGAGTATGTACTTCGACTTCACTGCAAGGTAAACCACTACTGACAGACACAAACACTCCACCACCAACTCTGCCTAATCTATCTTTCCTGAACGCCGTCTGCGACTTCGTAAAAATTTCTGCAGAACTTATTTCAGGCTTTAGCCAGTTTTCTGTACCTATAACGATTTCAGCTTCTGTGCTTTCTATTAGCGCTTGAAGCTCAGGGACTTTTCCAACACAACTACAACAATTTACAACTACAATTCCGACTGTTCCTTGATCCAAGCACGTCCTGTATTTGCCATGCACCCTTTGAGATTGCAGCCCACCCCGCACTTTCCCGAGGCCTTCTAACCTACAAAACCGCCCAGTCCACGCCACACGGCCTCCGCTACCCGTGTAGCCGCCAGCTGAGTGTAGTGAACTCCTGACCTATTCAGCGGAACCCTAAACCCCACCACCCTATGGCGCAAGTCAAGGAATCTGCACCCAACACGGTCGCAAAACCGTCTGAGCCTCTAATTCAGAACCTCCACCCGGCTCTGTACCAAAGATCCGCAGTCTGTCCTGTCAACGATGCTGCAGATGGTGAGCTCTGCCTTCATCTCGTAAGCGAGACCGGCAGCCTTCACCAAATCAGATAGCCGCTGGAATCCAGAGAGAATTTCCTCAGATCCAAAGCGACACAAATCATTAGTGCCAGCATGTGCCACCACCTGCAGGTGGCTGCACCCTTCGCTCTTCATGGCATCCAGAAGGACCCTTTCCACATCAGGAATGAGTCCACCCGGAATGCACACGGATTGCACACTGGATTTCTTCCCCTCCTTAGCCGCCATATCCCTAAGGGGCCCCATTACGCCCCTAACATTGGAGCTCCCAACTACCAATAAGCCCCGGACCTTGAAAGCTAAGAATCATCCTCTGAAACAGTGCAGGCAGTACCTGAAACCTGTTTGTCAGACGCACCGGGGAGGCTTTCTGATCAGCCTCCGGGGACGTCTTTCGCTGCCTGCCACGCCTTGGAACGACCTCCCAATCAACCACAGGCGAGGGCTCAGCCCCATTGTGGGCAGCAACAGGGGCAACCACAGCGGCAGACCGATCTGGGGACAGACGGGACGAGGTTGACATCCCCATGATACCCAAGTCCGGCTCCCCACAGTGGTGCCCATTGGCAACAGCCTCAAGCTGCGCGACCAAAGTCAGCGCCGCGTGCAGCTGTGAGCGAATGGATGCCAACTCAGCCCTCATCCGAACTCAGGAATCACAGTCCCTGTCCATTCTAATCGATGTTGAACAACAGTTACTGAAGCACGAGTCCGTGCCTAGATAACGCAAGGGATACACGCAAAGAATGCATGAACTAACCTGTACAAATGTCTAACGACTGCGCTACAATCTACCTGAATTTACGATTACAGTAAATAAAACTCGAAATTACACCTCCTATACGAAACTCACACGCAATTTAAGTAAGAATCTACGAAGTAAACACAGAAAAGAAGCTATATACGTATCTTGCTGCGCTGCCGATGTGCACCAACTGGGAGCGCAGGCCACACTGGTCTCTGAAAGCCAGGGGAGGCACTAAAATTATGGAAAAGGAAATGCGGAGGAATGGGTGTCCCTATAGACGACGAGATCTTGTTCACTCTATTTTTTGCTGACGACCAAGTGTCAGTAGCTGGAGATGAGGAAGATGCAAATTATATGCTCCGCAATTCATAAGAAGAATATGAAAAATGGGGTCTTGTCATAAACGTATCTAAAACAGAATATCTGACAGTGGGAGAAAATACTGTTAACGACTTACAGCTCGGTTCTGATACTGTTAAAGGGTGTCATAATATTAAGTACTTGGGAGTGACACTGTCGTCCAATGGGAGAAGTATGGATGATATAAACAATAAAATAAGCCAGAGCAAGCGAGCCATAAAACAACTAAATGGTATTCTCTGGAACAAAAACGTAACGCGCAAAAAAAAAAAAAAAAAAAAAAAATCATACCATCTGCCACACAATTATTGAAAGTATCACAACATATGGTGCAAAGTTGTGGGAACTAACTCAGAGGCAGGAAGATCGCCTGCTGGCTGTCGAGATGGATTTCTGGAGACGGAGTTGTGGATACTCCAGTCTTGATCATATTAGAAATGATAGGATCAGAGAGGTTTTGAATGTCAAGAGCACAATACTAGACTACATAAAAAGGAAGCGCCTACTCTGCTATGGTCACTTACAGCGTATGCCAGACACAAGATGGCCAAAACGGGTATGACAATGGACTCCACATCAAAGAAGAAAGCGTGGTAGACCTGGGAGATGCTGGAAAGACGACGTCAACGAAGCAATGGCGGCGAGTGGTCTTCCTGAAGGAGACTGGAATGACCGTGAACGATGGAGATTGGGATGCGAGAGGCGGCGGCAGCCGTAGAAACCTCGCTCATATAATAAACGAATTCGCTACTTCCTAAAGGAGAAATACTGGAATATTGAAAGTAGTCGTTTAGCAAGGAGCTTTAAATTTATAGGAGAAACGCTCTGGGAAGGTATTTGGAATTTTAGGAACATAGGTTACGTAGTTCTCGGGGAGCGATGCTGGATACATTTAGAGAATCTGTATGCGAAGAACACTGAAACACTTCCGCTGCCACCATCATATATCTCTCACAGGAATCATGAAAATGAGGTTAGCGTGCGCGCATAGGCAAAGACATTTTATCCTGGCTCATTACATGAATGGAGCAGGACATAAGATAGGTGATATTGTTACGAGATATCTTCTACAATGTTAATATAAATGCACCGTACTGTCAGTTTTACCTTTGGTGAAATTTCTTGTGACTGTGCAACGTAAGTAAATGTTTCTGTAATATTTAAGCATGTCAACTTTTGTAGGTAATGGCGGTTCCATGGTCATACAAAAGCAGTTACATACCATCTAAGTTCAAGAGCTCTACACTGATAATTGCAGGAAAATAAGATCATTAAGAAGCAACTCAATTATGTGGTTCATCTAAATATATAAAACAAACGTTACACCTCTTATTTACCACAATAGCCATTAATGAGCTACATGAAAGCAGTGACCAAAAATTAAACGCTTATAAATGAAAAGTCTCAAATATCGCTGAAAGAGCCAATAGCAAACAGAAGGAACGAAATAGTAATTAAAACGAAAAAAAAACGAAGGAAACCAGTATTCAAAGCAACTATAGACCTCTCATACCTCGATATGAAATTTATTCATGGAATACGCAGCAAATTAGGAACTCAAAATATGCCGTTGGGGTATTTCTACTTAATTTACCACAGTTCTGAGTACTAAGAGAAAATGTTTACATTTAATCTCCTTCTCTGAGAACAATAACGAGTCACTGTGTTTCTTCATTCCTTCCATTCTGGATTAATTCCGCAGAGCCTAAAGTCAAACTTCGCTTTAGAAGCAAACAATTTTCTGTTAAGGCCTCATTGTCTCGGTGTCAGCTGATTGTGTAGCATTTGGCCTTTAGCAGCTTACTAACAATCACTTACCGTCGCAGAACCATTCAGAAGTAGTCAAAAATATCTCTGATGGAACACGTTACTGAGTCTGACACTATTTTATGTTCCCTTCTATACCGTGGCCATAAAATCATGCCGGTCGTAATAAGCAGGCGACAGTTACGTATTATTGGCTCTGTGTAGCAATACGATAATTAGATATTTTGCTCTAAACATGTAGCGGTTAATATTTCTGACATTTGTTTCTGTTGGACTGCGAAGTATGAACGTAACAGCAACTGCGATCCCGTCATCTATGGTATACTACTTAAACTCACACAAGCCTTGACACATGTACTGCCTCTGTGTATGAGCAACAAGACATTATTGGTGTATCGGCTTATGTCGATAATCCGTTACGTCTTTGTACCTAGCAAGCAAAGGTGAACACAAGACCCTTAATCTGTTAATCGTTATTTAACGAAGTTGACTTTTGATTGACTTTCAAATTACTTTCAAAAACGTTATTGGGCTCTTTTGTGTTGCATTAAGTCTCTCTGAATCCTTAATTACTTTAATTACTTGCCTACTATATACGACAAAAAGGACGGCGCGACCTTTACGAAAATCATTTTCTGACAATTTAGCTTCATGTAGGTTTGTGGCTAACTGGAGTGCAGTGTTGGCTGTTTGTAATTGTTTGCTCACTAATTTGGCGTTAATTACTACTTTTTGTTAGTGGACTTGTAACACCTATTTTTGATCTATTTTGTATCTGTGTCCATATTTCTATGTGAATTTGCAGCTTCACCTATATATAATGTTGTATCTGTCACGGAAATTCTTTGGCTAAGTATCCATGTTTCAGTTATGCGAACGTTTTGAATGATGTTGTTTAAATTGCGTTTGTGGATTTAAATGAGTAGCGGAATGACTGTTATGTAAAATACTGTAAATGACTTGGTCCATGTTAGGGAACATAGGGTTGAATATAAAAGATTTGGGGAAGCCCCGCAGCTACGGAAGTAGCCTGGCGGAGTGGCTGGCATACAAGTGGCAACTCGTCCTTTGTGATGGGTAAGGAGCCTGGGCTGAGCAGTGCTGTGGTTAACACGTTGCTAGCAGTAGCGGATCATAGTTGCTCATATTCCTGGACTTTTTAGGTCAGAACAGCTTAAGGGCAGTATTGATGGTCCTCGGATGCTGCCTTATCGTGGCGCTATAAATATAATTCCGACACGAAGAAGATATGTTCGAGGGTGAAGCCAAGAGTATTGAATCGCCGGCAGGTTAACAGTCACTGTAAATTACGCCTCTAGTACCACCAGCCTTTGACTAAATTGCTTATATTTGGCGCTCTGTAAATGGACCAGGTATTTCTGAAATTTGGTTGATTTTCTAATAATAATTGTGTTGTTGCTAAAACTCTAGTTTTTACCCGCGAGTATCCCAGAGCACAAACTGGACAGGAATACTATCCTAGTGAATTTTAATTCCGAGTGCCCTGATTTATTATGAGGAATTGGTTGAGCTTGAATTTAGTTTTGTGTTATCATTTGTACAGCCAGTTTTACTTTTGTGTAGGTCAAAAGCACATTTGTTACTTAAAGAGTTATAGTTTGTTGTGTTTCATTTAACTAATGATTAATGATGCCAACATTTACCATTTCTACTACAAACAGGTGTAGTTATATTAATAACCATGGTTCTTCAAACAACGAAACTTTAAGTGTCCTCGTGTACTAGGTTAGTTACTTAATGAAGCAATGCAATGGCTCATTCAGAGCTACTGTAGTTAGATTAGCATTCTGTTTAGTTGCTTCAGACCGAGGTTAAGAAAGAACTGTTTACTATGTTACCTGTTCTCATGTACGCTGGTTAATGCACGGGCATAGAGACCCTGTACTAAGGAATGACGTTATAGATTATGATCACTAGCACACCCCCTGATTTAATCAGAATCATTTCAAGCTGCCGAGTGATTCTTGGCGCTTCAGTCCGGAACCACGCTGCTGCTACGGTCGCAGGTTCGAATGCTGCCTCGGGCATGGATGTGTGTGATGTCCTTAGGTTCGTTAGGTTTAAGTAGTTCTAAGTCTAGGGGACTGATGACCTCAGATGTTATGTCCCATAGCGCTTAGAGCTAATTCATTTCAAGCTTCTCCCTGTTCAGTAGTGCTGCTAATTTGATTTGTGTCGGTAATTGGTTTTATAAAGTGTTGCATGTTGTTCATCGAAGGTACGTGTGGCTGAGAGGCATATGTTACTGTTTACTATCTCACTGGCCATGTGTTTATTAGTAACACATTTATCTTCAAGATTTGGTTATTGTGTTCTAGTATGTACAGGTATAAAGAAAGAATTTAGCGTGTGTGTCCAGGAAGGTTAGACTAGCCTTAGCACTGCCTTCTGCTTTATCATTTTGCTTGACACAAGAATGCCTAAGTAGGCTGGCGACCGATCGTCTGTTCCGGACCCACCGTTTTCAATTGTTTATACCCTGCTTCAGTGTTTCGGAAACGGTTCCCAGTTTGATATTTCTGTTTTCCCTAGGTTTTCTCACGGTTACAATTTTCAAAAGTTCGTAGCAGAGGTACAACGTCAGAATCGATTGCCCTTGAAGGACTGACTGTGGAAACTAAATCATGGAATCTGATTCTAGCCTAACAGCTGACGAAGTGATTACGTTATTTTTGTATCCACGTCGCGAGAAAAAAATTCTTTTAGTCTGCAAACTGTGCTTGCCTAGAAACATCAACATTTAGTGGTCAGACTCAGAGCCTTAACAATTAGAAACAACGCCCAAGGAGAGCACATGTAAATTGTGCTACGTACAGTCTGAAGAAACGGAGAATTAAGACAGGTTCCAGTCGAGGAAAGCCAGAAAGAAAAATCAATGTCGGGCATCGAAATATCGATAGCAGAGCCAGTAGCAGTAATTTGGTTACGAGAACACGACAGAGAAGCGTTGGAGAGTTCTTAGTATTTGCAGCAATTGGCAGCGGCGTGTCCCAAGCTAGTGTGAACCAATTCAAAGTCGCTTTTTTGTTATAAACATTACTTGTTTGTATGTCGTCGACTCTTAATTGTTAGAGAAGCTGACAAAAACTATAAATCCCAAGGAAAGCTCAACTTCAAGGACAACATGGGACTGACGTATCACTAATAAGCTCAAATGGCTCCGAGAACTATGGGACTTAACGTCTGAGGCGATCAGTCCCCTCACTAATAAGCATATTAGATTGAAACAACATCTTATTAAGCAAGCTGATACTTTTCATTGAAACTCAGACTAAGGTGTCTACGAGCATTTGACATGTACAAGTCACCACTTTTTAAAAAAATTCATTTTGCCAACTTTTCTCTCGTAAATGAGCCTTGCTCAAGGATGAGAAATTTAACATGTTGATGTTCATGATGAGAAATATGTCTCTTATATCAGATACCGTATGATTCTCCTGTATTTCGATTCTCCCGTGATTTAACAGTGGCACCTTAGTAATTATAAAACTAACTGATTAAACGTTTTATTTTTGTTAGATGCCCTACCCAAACTTCTCAAACAAACTAAATTTATTTAGGCAACGATAAAACGATTCATTCACTTGCTCATTTCACTACTCCTACTGTTATGAGTTAACGAGTAATTTTCACTTCCAATAAACCGCCTGTAATGCAACGCTTTAACGTTTGGTAAAGTCACCCGTTTTATAAGCAGATTAACGATCAGTGAAGTTAACTTTTTGATTAACGTCGCCCAGCTATGCTGACGAGAAGTGCTGTGGCGTTCCATTAGAGTACGCAACTTGCAGAGCCTGCCTGCATTTGGTGGGCGGTCGGCGGCTTTGGCGGGGCTCGGTCTCACTCTGCCTCGGAGGTTCCCGTGCTGTAAGTGACCAGTAAACGGCGCTCGCTGAGCAGCAGCGTTGCGGCAAGCTGCTCATACTAGTGCTGTCCACAATAAGTAGTTAGACAAGATGTAATCACTGTGCGGCACTTGGGAAGACGTGCTGCGGTCCAAAGGATCGGGCTACGTACTGCATGAGGTCGTCTGCACCTGAGGAACTGCTGTTGCCGATTTCGTCCACTGCACCATCAATAGTCCACCGATGACAAAATAATAGTCTGGCGAGAGTCCTTGGAGAACATTCGCATAGACTAGCCTGTGTACTACTGCCAATGGCTTCCATGCGTACTGGACTTTTTAAGGGGTCGACAGTCCATTACGAAAACACGAACGTAGTTTCGCCTCAAACAGGTCGAGTTAGGCTATAAATCGATAACTGAGCGCCACGAGCGCCAGAGAGACATAGTAATTGTTAGTAAGTGGAGTGTACGCAGTGTGCAGGGGCGGAAGTCGCTAAGAGCAGGACGTGCTATATGGCGGAAGGCTGCCCGTAGTACGTAATAGGACTACATCTACATCTACATTCTACATCTACATTTATACTACGCAAGCCACAGAACGGTGTGTGGCGGAGGGCACTTTACGTGCCACTGTCATAACCTCCCTTTCCTGTTCCAGTCGCGTATGGTTCGTGGGAAGAACGACTGTCTGAAAGCCTCCGTGCGCGCTCTAATCTCTCTAATTTTACATTCGTGATCTCCTCGGGAGGTATAAGTAGGGGGAAGCAATATATTCGATACCTCATCCAGAAACGCACCCTCTCGAAACCTGCTGAGCAAGCTACACCGCGCTGCAGAGCGCCTCTCTTGCAGAGTCTGCCACTTGAGTTTGTTAAACATCTCCGTAACGCTATCACGGTTATCAAATAACCCTGCGACGAAACGCGCCGCTCTTCTTTGGATCTTCTCTATCTCCTCCGTCAACCCGATCTGGTACGGACCCCACACTGATGAGCAATACTCAAGTATAGGTCTAACGAGTGTTTTGTAAGCCACCTCCTTTTTTGATCGACTACACTTTCTATGGACTCTCCCAATGAATCTCAACCTGGTACCCGCCTTACCAACAATTAATTTTATATGATCATTCCACTTCAAATCGTTCCGCACGCATACTCCCTGATATTTTACAGAAGTAACTGCTACCAGTGTTTGTTCCGCTATCATATAATCATACAATAAAGGATCCTTCTTTCTATGTGTTCGCAATACATTACATTTGTCTATGTTAAGGGTCAGTTGTCACTCGCTGCACCAAGTACCTATCCGCTGCAGATCTTCCTGCATTTCACTACAATTTTCTAATGCTGCAACTTCTCAGTACACTAAAGCATCATCCGCGAAAAGCCGCATGGAACTTCCGACACTATCTACTAGGTCATTTATATATATTGTGAAAAGCAATGGTCCCATAACACTCCCCTGTGGCACGCCAGAGGTTACTTTAACGTCTGTAGACGTCTCTCCATTGATAACAACATGCTGTGTTCTGTATGCTAAAAACTCTTCAATAGGACTGATTGTGTCCCCGACGCCGCGCGGATTGACACCTCAGAAGTTTACCAGTCATGACGACAGAGTTTGTTTTGAAGTGTTTTATGAAGTATCTACATCGTACCGCGATTACGCATTTCGCTTCAACCGCGCTCTTGCAATTGGATTGCAGTGAGGATTGTAGTGTGTTTTGCCTAGTTAATACAACAGCACATAAAGGTATCAAAGAGCGACCTGCGATGTCTATAGCCATCATTAAATTGTAAGACGAAGGGAGTAGCTACGTCACATTTGTTAACATCAAGGATACCACACTTAATGACAGTGGAACACAGTAGCGATAGAACATTCATTCTGTTGATTCATTTTTCAGCACCCGAAAGTCTGATGCGAAACAACTCCTACAGCATTAGTAGCCGATCAACCCCTTATCCATAGGAAACAGTCGGTAAAACTCATTTATTAGGTTGCTCCTTCGAGATTAATAATGTCCAGAACAATCTGGAGTGTTTCAATTGCCAGTTGAACTTTAACTTTTATGTTGTTAGTCAGGTCTCATTTGATTTGAAAGCCATGAAGGTCTGCCTCTGGCTGTGTTATTATGGTAGTTGCTCCTCTGCCAGAGTTGTTAAAGGGATTTCTAAATCACTGTCATAGCGTTTGTATAGGAGAACTTTAAGTAACTTTTATGTTATTAGTGAGGTCTCATTTATTTGAACGCCGTGGCAGTCGGCCCTGGCTGCGTTCTCGTGGTTATTGTTCCTCTGCCAGAGTTGTTAACAGGATTTCTGAATTACAGCAATAGCATTTGTATAGGCATAGGTGATGGTACTTTTCTATCACCGCTAGTCACCGCCTGTTGGATGGTTCTCAAATGTTAATGGATTTTCACTTAACATTATCAGATTTTTATTAATGTTTATTCATAGCTCTAACCATTACTTGTGTTTTTACAGGCTCTG
The DNA here is from genome assembly GCF_021461385.2 of Schistocerca piceifrons. Lineage (NCBI taxonomy): Eukaryota > Metazoa > Arthropoda > Insecta > Orthoptera > Acrididae > Schistocerca > Schistocerca piceifrons. The sequence goes on along the minus strand of NC_060140.1, from coordinate 767,457,469 downwards.
AATGTAATCTGCAGTAGTCTTTCTCTCCATTTTCTTGTCATTGTGTAACTTCTATTCATTTCTACGTTCAATGAGAACTGCCTTTGTTGTGTTGCAGATACCATAGATGGAAAGTTCCTGTGTTAAATTATCAAGGTTATAAATTCTTAAAGTATTATTTCGATACGTGATTAATTCCTTATATCTTTTTTAAGTCTCACAGCAACGAACTTACGTATTTTTCATTGTTTTCGTGCAGTGTTGGTTCTAAAAGAAGAAAATTAATTTTTTATTTATTTTGCGCTTCCGCTTTCAGCTCCTCCTTCTACATCTATTAGTAATCATGAATACTTGATTATGTGAAAAGCGCAACAGCTTAATTAAGTGAGATATCACTAGAGATGTGTTCGCCACTCCGTGTTAGGTCTCTATACAGGGTGTATGCGGTATAAGTTCAGATATTGCTGTTGATAACTGAGATAATTTTACTGTACACCATTCACAGTGTTTTCTTCTTTTGAAGACTAATAACCATAACTATTTCTGATGGTATGATTTTAGGTTGGGTTGTATCTTCAAGTAATCATCACGCAAACAAGCCACTAATGTTTATTTTACCATGGGCATCAGGTCAGGTGTTGAAGTGTGGACACACGGACGCAAAACGAAAGGTCTAAACTGAGGGAGAAGTCTACTTCGCAGTGCAGTGAGACCGTGAACAAGACGTAAGATAGTAAATTATGTGATGTGTTTCCGGGAAGACTGTTATATGCAGAGAAAAAATTACTAGAATACTGAAGTGGGTACACATTAAGGTACCAATTAATGAAACACCTGTACGTATACCAACACAACCAAGATTGGTATGAATATCAGTTTTCGTGTAGTCCGAACACGTACATAACTTTGTTTTCTAGCATAATATAAATGTACTTGATTGTAAGACAATCAAGTCGAATCATTCAAAGAATCTTATCTTCATTTTAATCATTTAGTTCATAGCATATTAAAATATTGTTCTATTACGATTGACTATGGACGTCTTATTACCAGTTACGTATTTCGTTTCCTTTTTTTTTAAATTTTTGGTTTCGATGCTCATACGTTCCACTACACTGACAACAATTTATTTTTAACAGACATTGTTTATCGTAACAAATCTTCATATACCCTAAGTTATATCTTCCATTACTTTTACAGACACCACACTCTCTGTCCCCTTTCCTCATCTACTGGTTCATCATTTCCCAACTACTTAACCTGTCGAAGGATGACCGAGAAAGACGAAAGCTGGTTCTCAACAAACCATAAAATATTCTGGAACATCCATACTGTGTATTTCAATGTTTGATTTGTAGTTTAGGTACATGTGGCAGAAGTCGCGAAATCGTCCATATTCACCCTCTATCGACCACTGGTTGTTGCATCTGGCGCCACCCTTCTCACACTATTAAGTACCTAGTACTTGTGTGGCGGCATCTGTTGTGGTTGTGGGGGTATCAGTGATTGCAGTGGTCATCCCATCGTGGTAGTCAGCAGGACACAATCTCTGTTTCATATAAACGTATTTTTCAAGGGAAGAAATTCGAGATCGTTCTATAATGTTCTCGAAAATCAATGTTTTCAAATGTTCCAGCATATTCTCTAAGGTTCTAGAATTAAATTTGTAAACGGCGCGTATGGCACTGATTTACACTCCACGTAGTAGAGACAGAGCAACAATTCGTCGAAAAAGATGTATACAAGTATTGAGAAGATCTACATAGTCAGAGAACTGTTCTGTGAACGAAGAGTTTTAGCAACAAAAACATGTAGTTCAACCAGCAATTCAGCCATTGCAAAATATGATACCAGGAGAAGATAAAATAACTAAATTCATTTATACAACGATAAACCAAGACGAAAGCCCAAACTTCCAAACAGTGTTCCAAAATTCCCTCAATGTCTCCTATAAATACAAAAAAACTTCTAAAGAACTTTACAGAAGCAGAAGTATTACGATACTCATCTCGTGTCTCCGGCCGGATGTTCAAGTTGACAAAATATTTCGACGGTCCATTTAGCCGGCATTTTCAGGTAGAACGTTGCTGCTGCTGAGTCTCGTTGAACAGAGATTCAGCAAACTTCAATATTTGGCTGTAGCCCGGAGCAGGTATCAAAGTCATGCTGCCGGTAAAGCTTGCAAATTCACAACAAGTGGATATTTTAACCGGAAAACGAAAAGGCAAGTCAGTATTTGTACCATTAATTCCACTCATTTCTATCAATTCTCCATCCAGCTTTAAATGACTCCAACACCCGGACACATTAGCGCACAATATGATAAGACAAAATTGTCTAATATTTAGGAGTGGTTCGCCTACTGGATGACCACAAAATTTAAAATCCACCAGAAAGCAAGACACTAAATGCAGTTCATAACAATACTCATTGTATAAATTGGATGGGCTACAGAAGATATGCTTTACCGCACATTTTTCTTCAATCTAGGAAACAAATGAAATAAAAGACCAAGTGAAGCGGCTCTTTCCAGATATTCTTATAATATTTAAGGGATTGTATTTAACGGTAAACTGCAATCTAATTTTGAGATAAAATACCTAATAATTTCCAACAAACTGTTTTTCCCAACAACAGTTAGATGAGAGCATCATTGAAAAATCGAGGTGACATCCCAATGTTCTTCCTAAAAGCTTATTTAGGTGAAATGTGAAGCGTAAATTACAATGGAAGCACAAAATTCTTAAAAACGCCGACCGAGCGAGACGACGCGGTGGATAAAATTCCGAAATGGAATTCGGGAGGAGTGGGCTCAAGCATTTTACTATCATCCCATTTTAGTTTTGCCTAAATCGATTAGTGGAAATTCCTTTGCTCTTAAGAGGACACGGGGCACTTTCTTCATGATCCTTGACCTATCGGAACTTGTGTTCAATCTTCAACAACGTTAACATCGACGGAATAACGAATCTTATATTGTTCTTCCATTATCTTCCACTTCATCCCCCACCTCACCCCCACCCGTCCAAGACTACTGAACTAATGTTTGCTTTTGCTCAGCTAAGCAACCCTGTTGATGTTTATGATCGCTGTACGTCATTTATTAGTTGTTATTTTGCTGCTTGGTAAATAAATAATATTTTGGTATAGAGTGAAACTTAGTATTTATCAACTGGATTCAACTGATATAATAGAAGCCACCCACATTAATGGGCGGTGAAGGCTATAATGATGAGCTCTCTTTATAGCCGCATTGTTGAAATTTAACTTCCTTAAACTCACATATAATTAACTGTAGGGGACCAGTGACTATTTTCATGTACTTCCATTTCCTAAATCAGAGGTCGCCAAACTATTTTGCTCCATGGCCATTAGTGAAAGTGCTGGGTGACAACTCCGGCAGGGCAGCTAATCGCCTGTGAGTAATCAGACCTGGAAGACTTAAACAATAAAATATTCCTCCTTTTAAATCCTCTAAAACGGCAGTGGCCAAGCTCCTTTCCCATCTTCCCTGATATAATCGTTCGAATTTACTCAATTAAAGCTCTAACACTCCAACGTAAACGAAAATTAAGCGCATCTTAAAATACTCCTGCTTTGTCAGTATTTGTGTTTGTTACAGAGCAGGAAAACTACACTAATAAAAAAATTCCTACACCTCATTGACGTTCTTGGATTCGGCTGCTTGTTACTAAGTGAGAGGTATTGTAAAATACGACTGATTCATGCTGCAGTTTAATGAACTCCGCTCTAAACGTTTTTGAACAAGTAATTCATTTTAATATGCTACGTAACAAAATGTGCTTTGTAAAGGCTTAAGATAGCACTGAATGTATAAATGGTTGTCAAATGAAATGGAGACGAATGGAAAAAGTGAGTAAACTGTTTATTATTTCATAAACAAATACACTTATCCCATTAAGAGACAAGCCGGTCAGTGCCTTCATGGAAAATTGTTTTCGATTATCTACGAAAGAACGATTGTACCCGGGTCCGCTCCTCTTCGTACGATGCATATCGACAGCTATCAATTTACTTTGGGCGAATAGGTGAACGCATGGGTACAGTCATATTTCGTAGCCAGCCGTAGATGTTTTTCCATGAAGACACTTATCGTCCTTTGTCATAGTGCTATGAACTTATTAACAGTTATGCTGATTGCTTTTGAAAAAGTAAAAGGTTTACTTACTTCTTCAGTCTTCAGTTCATCTGATTGCCCCTTATTTTCGTTCTTTGAGCCGTACAAAGTAATTCTATTCTAGATTATATTGTCTGTATGGGTGCCATCACAGATACAGAATTCGGAAATGAGGTTACGGAAAACCAGGCGATGTTGTGAGTTTGATATTATCGTACCTCAACAAAGGTCTTTCTATTTCATTGCATAATTGATAGTCGGAACCAGATTTATTGCTATGGGACCATGAGTTATTTACCCATGCCATTGGAACTGTAAGCAAAAATGGGAATATTGGCCACTGCTGCCTGACAAACTAAAACAAGGGGAAACACAATTTAAATCCTGTGGAGTACTGTTGCCTCTAAAATGGATGGAAAACAAAGAAATCTGGATGCTTTAACCCTAAATAGTACAATATAAAATGAAAGCGACTTGTGTAATGAGCTACAATATGTCAGTGGGTACTGTTGATAAGAGAGACATGAAGTTAACATCTGTAAAGTACATTCTAAAGACAATGAAGTGATACTAGAAGGTATTGTTCCATTTGACGTAGTGAGTACTGAAAGCAAAAACGGTTTTTGAAAAAAAAAATAAACAGAAAACGCCATTCGCAAAACTCCATTCGGAAATTTTCCGCCAGTTGCTGGATACATTTCATGGACAAACATGTGAAACTGAGGTCCCACAGACAGCGAAGCAAGAAACTCATTTCGACTGGCAAAATAGAGAATGGCATTATCCAGGATTTCTTAGAGCAATGTAGAAAAATTAGATTACCCCCAGACGCTGCGTGGTATGTGCTGTTAATTCAAAGCGAAAAATGGCGCGTATGTGATACAAAAAGTGTGCTGTTGCTCTTTCCATGGTGCTAGAACTTGAAAAATATAAGGAAATGTTAGGTGGTTTCATTAAGTATGTTTCAAGAACAGGAAAGTAGAAAGAATAAAAATAAAAAAGGAGAAACCATTTCAAAGACAGGGTTTTAACTCAGTCAGCGGCACTCCAAAGCCTGTGTCAAAAATAAGGATAGGATATCTTAAAATTAACACGGACTCAGCGTGATAAACGCAAAGGGAAAATAGCGTGCAGGAAGCAGCTAGAATCTTGCAGTAATCGAGTTTAGGGTTTAATTACAAACGAGCTATTAGGCATATCGCAAATTGAGTGATATCAAAAGTTTCCTTGTGTAATTCTGAGTCAGCTACCAGAAACATTTTGCTTTTAACGTGCAGTAAGAATTATTTATTTATAATTAGAATACCTTATTTGTAAATCTATATATCTTGAACCATATTTGTCCAATGTTAATGAAACTATAATGGGTTATAGGAAAATGTATTGGCTTCGTGAATTTCAGTTTACAGAATTTTTCAATAGCAAATAGAGAATTATTTGACATGTGTCTAAGGTACTGTTCGCTCAGGTCAGGATAAATATGCTACAAACAGTGAGTGAGTTTTGATGCTCTATTTCGTGGTTATCAGAAACTACTACCACTTTGACCTTACAGTAAGACACTCATTTTACTATCGAAGAATGCTTCTAAGCGCGCTGGAACCTACGACTAGCCTGACAGCGTCGGGTTCCCTGTCATAGCCTCCAGCGGTCGTCGACCGCGTGAGCCGCCTGCCGAGCGGTTCTAGGTGCTTCAGTCTGGAACCGCGCGACCGCTACGGTCGCAGGTTCGAATCCTGCCTCGGGCAGGGATGTGTGTGATGTCCTTAGGTTAGTTAGGTTTAAGTAGTTCTAAGTTCTAGGGGACTGATGACCTCCGATGTTAACTCCCATAGTGCTCAGAGCCATTTGAACCATTTGAAACGCCTGCCGGCCAGGGGCACAACACGTTCGGACTAGGAGCCGGCCGGACAGGCAGGACGCTCGTCAATCGCAGCCGCGATAGGGTTGCATGTCGCCTTTCATCAACAGAAAAACATGTCGGAATAAGAGCATCTTAAATTAACCCCGAAAGAGCCCACATCAGAAATGAAGGTACTTCCGTCCATTATATCTTCCAGGATGAGTCTGGGGACCAGTGAGACGATTACCGAGTACCTCCAAGCATATGTCTATTTATTCATTGTGAAACGTTAGTAATACGGCAACTCATGACCACTGTGTCGGATTTCGCTATTTATTACGATACACACTGGATAATAAGATAAAAGGCTTTACTAAGGTCCACTGAGAATAAGAAAAAAAATTATACCAATGATAACAGTTCAACATAATAATAAGGGGCTCGTGTATTGATAGACTGTTGGAGCTTGAATACGAATTTTGATGTCTCAGTTAGTGAAAATTCAATATTTTGTAAGGAACCAATGTTGAAAATTTATATTAGTTTCAGAAATATGTCCAGATCGTGAAACCACCATTAATCTTTCATCTAAGCTGAAACGGATCGGACTGGAACCAGCCCATCGGTTGTCTTTTTATTAAGGATACTAGCTGCTATTATTACTACTACTACTGAGGGAGAGAGAGATTGTTTTTCCTTTTCCTTGTGTCGGTACAATGCTGTTTTTGATACGCAAACGACTCTCACATGATAGTTGAACAGTTTGCAATTTCCCTTAATTGCTTACGGGTTTGTTTGAGGTATCTGGCTGAGCTGAGGTACAGCCACTGCAGCAAGCTTTTTCTGTACACGGAAGTGCATGAGGAACACCGTTTACCTGGAGGCCTCCAATAGGCGTGCTGAGCGTAGGTGGTGCTTATATTACTTTTGTAATGTTTACCTACACGCCTCCAAGACCCAGTGTCCATTGTAATGGACACTTCAGAAAACCATGAATTTAAAAGAAAAAAAGAAACACTTTTGTTAATCTTATTTCACTATCTTCTGTTTAACAGGTACAGAATACCTGTTTCAAAAAAAAATCATGACAATTGTCGCCAGGTCTCAGGAGGATATACGCGTACAGGATACGTCTCTAGTTGATTTCGGTGAGGAATAATTTTGTTTATTGCATCAGAAGTTTTAACATTTCTATCATTCTACTCAGTCTTCTTCAGTAGGAGGACCGTACGATGTTTCGGCCACTATTGCAAGTAACCTTCCTCAGGACTTGAGCTCACCTGACTGCTGAATTAGACTTTAGATCTTATATTACAGTGGAGGAAGTTGTTTAAGTGTGTTTCGCCGACTTACAAATCAGCGAAAGAACTGGTACCGAAGCTTCGACATCTAGTGACCCACAGAGAATGACATGTTAAGGACTCCACCCATTTTGTGACACTTTTATAAGGAAAGTATGTCTTAGCTACGGATCTGTTGGTTAGTTTTGGCGTCAGGTCTTTATTCATGATTGTACCAGTGTCAGACACGATAATCATCTTAGAGGAAGGTATGGCACCTGACATTTGCGAACTGGTGAGCCGCTTTTTAACGACCGCCTATTTCAGATGGAAATGCGAATTTTTTGAACAGACAGACGGTGCAGCTATGGGTTCCCCTCTCTCGCCTATTGAGGCAGTCATCTTCATGGACAGCTCTCCAAACCTCACCATTAAGCCCTAATTGCTGGCTCCGATATTTTGATGTTACCTTCCTCATCTACATGGAAAGGCATCACTACAGAAGTTCCACCAACATCTCAGTCAGCAGCATAGTAAAATATAATTTGCTATGGAGATTAAAAAGTGTGCGGTGACCCGCCAGGGTAGCCGAGAGCGCTAACGCGCTGCTTCCGGGACTCGGGTAGGCGCGCCGGCCCCGGATCGAATCCGTCCGGCGGATTAACGACGAGGGCAGGTATTCCAGCCAGCCTGGATGTGGTTTTTAGGACTCAGTTACACGACTCACAGACATTTGAAACACATCCGCACTTTTTCTTGATTTCCACTAGATGCAGACAGATGGGGTGCTCTGATTCCATCCCAGGGGGTACAGGGTAGCGGCAGGAAGGGCATCCGGCCACCCCTTCAAATTAACATGCCAAATCAGATTTACTCACGCCAACCCCGCCAAATTGCGGGACAAAATCGCAAGCGATAGACAGATATATAGACAGAATTGGAAAGAATGCAGTGCTGCCTTTCCCCGACGCCGTAGTTAACCGAAGGACTGATGGTAAACTTGTACACAGAGTACACAGAAAAGCCACCAGCACGGTCAGGTACCTCCTCGCTTCCTCCCGCCATCATCGTACGTAGAAGTCAGCCCCTCAAACTTTAACCAGGTGGGCCCACAGGATCAGCGATCACGAACACCTGAATGCGGGACTACAGAACCTGAGACACATATTTGGAGACAGTGGTTATGACAAGAATATGATAGGAAAAACTATGATGACAGAGGATGAAAGCAATAGAGGAGAGCATAGAAAATAGCCTTGTTACCACATGTACAAAGGATCACTGAACGTGTGGGCAAAATTCTCCGCAGAGCTAGCATCAAGCCAATCTTTCGGAGCAATAAGAAAATAAAAGATGTGGTCGACAAGCTAAACACCACAGGAGTCTACTAAATACACTCCTGGAAATTGAAATAAGAACACCGTGAATTCATTGTCCCAGGAAGGGGAAACTTTATTGACACATTCCTGGGGTCAGATACATCACATGATCACACTGACAGAACCACAGGCACATAGACACAGGCAACAGAGCATGCACAATGTCGGCACTAGTACAGTGTATATCCACCTTTCGCAGCAATGCAGGCTGCTATTCTCCCATGGAGACGATCGTAGAGATGCTGGATGTAGTCCTGTGGAACGGCTTGCCATGCCATTTCCACCTGGTGCCTCAGTTGGACCAGCGTTCGTGCTGGACGTGCAGACCGCGTGAGACGACGCTTCATCCAGTCCCAAACATGCTCAATGGGGGACAGATCCGGAGATCTTGCTGGCCAGGGTAGTTGACTTACACCTTCTAGAGCACGTTGGGTGGCACGGGATACATGCGGACGTGCATTGTCCTGTTGGAACAGCAAGTTCCCTTGCCGGTCTAGGAATGGTAGAACGATGGGTTCGATGACGGTTTGGATGCACCGTGCACTATTCAGTGTCCCCTCGACGATCACCAGTGGTGTACGGCCAGTGTAGGAGATCGCTCCCCACACCATGATGCCGGGTGTTCGCCCTGTGTGCCTCGGTCGTATGCAGTCCTGATTGTGGCGCTCACTTGCACGGCGCCAAACACGCATACGACCATCATTGGCACCAAGGCAGAAGCGACTCTCATCGCTGAAGACGACACGTCTCCATTCGTCCCTCTATTCACGCCTGTCGCGACACCACTGGAGGCGGGCTGCACGATGTTGGGGCGTGAGCGGAAGACGGCCTAACGGTGTGCGGGACCGTAGCCCAGCTTCATGGAGACGGTTGCGAATGGTCCTCGCCGATACCCCAGGAGCAACAGTGTCTCTAATTTGCTGGGAAGTGGCGGTGCCGTCCCCTACGGCACTGCGTAGGATCGTACAGTCTTGGCGTGCATCCGTGCGTCGCTGCGGTCCGGTCCCAGGTCGACGGGCACGTGCACCTTCCGCTGACCACTGGCAACAACATCGATGTACTGTGGAGACCTCACGCCCCACGTGTTGAGCAATTCGGCGGTACGTCCACCCGGCCTCCCGCATGCCCACTATACGCCCTCGCTCAAAGTCCGTCAACTGCACATACGGTTCACGTCCATGCTGTCGCGGCATGCTACCAGTGTTAAAGACTGTGATGGAGCTCCGTATGCCACGGCAAACTGGCTGACACTGACGGCGGCGGTGCACAAATGCTGCGCAGCTAGCGCCATTCGACGGCCAACACCGCGGTTCCTGGTGATTCCGCTGTGCCGTGCGTGTGATCATTGCTTGTACAGCCCTCTCGAAGTGTCCGGAGCAAGTATGGTGGGTCTGACACACCGGTGTCAATGTGTTCTTTTTTCCATTTCCAGGAGTGTATGTTGCGAATGTCGACTAGTGTATGTAGGCGAAACGTGGCAGCCGATCAGCACATGAATTGGAGAGCATGAAAGCTGTATCCGCCTGGGACAACGCACCACGTCAGTGGTGGCCCAACACCAGGATGAGTGCGGTAAAGAAACAATACTTCGTGAAGCCCGTGTACTGGCAAAACAGCCGTGTACATTGAGGAGGAACACTAGAGAGGCGATAGAAATAGCGAAACTACCCACTGACATGCATAGAGAGGGTGTATGTTTCCGGTGTCTTGACTGCCAGCAGTGACAACGCGGCCAGAGGACAGCGGGCGCAAAGCAGCTCACGTAGGTGCGCGGGAGATTGCGGTGATCGTAAGTACAGAGAGCGCAAGCACGCCGCAGTCTCAACCTGGAACCTGTAAACAGCGCTACGTCACAGCAACCGCACATTTCTAATTAGCCTGTTTCCACCTACGGCAAAAAATAATGTAAACACCAATCAAACACGTCTCAACCATCAATGAAAAGGAATAATATAAAGACCAATAAAGAACGCATAATACCCATCCTCAGTTACGCTATCAGATTAAGTAAACTGCTTCCTCCGCCACTACATAAGATCTGAAGTGTCTCTCACTGAGCAATCAGCTTAGCGCAAGCACTGAGAAGGCCACTTGCAATAGTGGCCGAAACGTCGAACAATTTTAAATACTGACAATGCGGTCAACAGCTCAGAACAATTTAATTGACAGTGACAATGGCCACGGAACCCTGCTTTTACAATAAGCTCGCTTGGATACTTCACTGTATCACATGTGACGTTGCACTACTGAGTGACAGAACGTGTTCACAGATTCTGGGCGGTTGTGACGGGTGTATATAATACCTTGCGGAGGCCGTAGGAGGACAATCGCTTACGCATAAGGTATCGGTAGAAATTTCACCATGTCAGAGATGGCGGCGGTCCAGTGAGCAGGGGATGCCTCTGGAAAATTTAAGCACGTGTTTGTACTGTACGCGAGGCAAGAAAGTTCTCTTAGTTACGACATGAAGCGAACGGTACTCTTGGTGGAGGTCAAGCCGTAACAGCCGGCCGGTGTGGCGGTGCGGTTCTAGGCGCTTCAGTCTGGAACCGCGTGACCGCTACGGCCGCAGGTTTGAAGCTGCCTGGGGCATGGATGTGTGTGATGTCCTTAAGTTAGTTAGGTTTAAGTAGTTCTAAGTTCTAGGGGACTGATGACCATACATGTTAAGTCCCATAGTGCTCAGAGCCATTTGAACCAAGCCGTAACAGTACTCGTCGGCTAGGCGGTGATCAGGGCCAGAGATTCAACGGCTGTGCTGGCCGTGCGCAGTACTTGCAGCCCCGATCCCTTCTGAAGCTGCTTCCCATCTTTTTGCCTCTTACCATTGGTAAGATTTGACAGTAAATCTAGGATACATGTTAGAGATGGAGGAAAACTGGTAGGTTTCCAGTTAAGGCATAGGAGATGTCTTTTAAAACACACTCTGGCAGTCAGTGGTTTAACCATGACTAGTTGTTTGGGTTCCTGTACGTCTTTTCCTAACCTCATCAGAACGACGCAGTGATCGTGCGCGGTGCATAATCGTGTAAGTAATTTACCTGAATGGCTTTATGAGTTAGATACCAGACTATTATTTCCTTCCATGATTTTGTTGAGTTGTTGACCATATGTTCCGATTTCTACTCCTCTCATGTCTGGAAAAGAGGTAACAATTACTTTCAGTTTTCTTCATCTGATGTTTCTCCTGTGAAATATTTTGTAATAAACTACCGACAATCAAATTCATTTCTTAGGCATTAACCCCTTTATCTCTGTTATCTCTATTAATTTCACCAGTCACTTGTCAGGGAGAACCTCTTTTCAATCCATTTGCACAGCTCACAGTTCATCATGCACAAGGACGTACTGAAAGGCAGTGCCTCCGAAATTTTTTGGTGAAAATCCTTATGACTTCAACAAATATGTAACTCAACGTAATCATCCTTCCAATGAAAATACTTGTCCAATGAGAGACCAGTTAGTTTATGCTGTCACTGAAGAATGGTCGACTTAATCGATGGGGCCAAACCTTTGTTTGTACTGCTTCATCATTCTCAAAGTGAAGTCCTCGCTGGAGTTGTTTAAGTTTTCGAAACAAATAAAAATCGGATAGGTGAGGTCGGGAGGGTATGGAGGATGATCAATAAAAATGGTTCAAATGGCTCTGAGCACTATGGGACTTAACTTCTGAAGTCGTCAGTTCCCTAGAACTTATAACTACTTAAACCTAACTAACCTAAGGACACCACACACATCCATGCCCGAGGCAGGATTCGAACCTGCGACCGTAGCGGTCGCGCGGTTCCAGGCTGAAGCGCCTAGAACCGCTCGTCCAATCATGCAGGCGATGATCAATAAAGGTGAACTGAAGCCATCAGATTGTTGCAGATGTTACAGCGGTCGTGAGTGGTCGGGGTTGTCATGCTGAAGGACAGGATGCTCCATATGTGGATGAAGGCATCGAATTCGAAATTCAATGACAGTACGTTGTTTCTTACGCACCAACATAGTTACATTACACACAAACTTGTTAAAAGCCGCAATTCGGAGCACTATAGACGCAGAGGACTGCCAATATATAGACGTGGAGAAGCAATACGTAAAATGGTATTAAAACTTTTTTTTAATTTAAAAGTTTTAAGAGTTTCCACATAAACAATCTGGAAGCATTACTTTTCAGGACACCCCAGTACATCCGAGTAGGAGGGGGTGATCTGCATATCGCGAGGGTTCATTCAATTTAGATCAAAAACACTGTTTACATTGAGCTATGGCCCAGTGGCGTCTTAAAAACAATTATATGTTTAACCACCATGGGCCTAGTACGAAACTGGGCTACTACTGCTCTGAAGTCCCGTGTCACTTTCATTTGAGTTACAGCATAAGCGCCGACTTTTGTGGCTTTTAGATGCGAACAGCATTTAAAATCCTTAGAACAGTCACGTTTTGAAATCACCTTACAAATCTCATCTCTGAATCAATCTGTCAGTAGTAACGAATATTTGTCTCCATGGCTACCCTTCCTCCTATTCCGCTCGTGCTCTTGTTTGGTGGAGATTCTTCTTAGGATCATTTGTTTGGACAAGCAAGCAGTTTGATGGAGCTGGTGCCTGTAGGACGGTAAGGTGAGGTACCTCCAGATGCGAGACGCACGGCAGGCAGGACCAGTAATGCTTTTCACATATTTATAGGTCATTAAGGCGAGCGCGAACATGCAACGGAGGCGCGTCAGCGCACAAAGCAACTACTACTGTACGCCGGCCGGAGGAGGGCTGATGCGCGTGCGCGTGGTGCGCCGCGAGGGGCGGCTACCCGGCGCTCAGTCGCTAGGCAGCGCCCGTGCAGAGCGGGCGGACGCAGCGCAACGTCACAGCCGCAGGCAGGCACCGCCGCGCCGCGGGCCACGGGGGAGACGCACGCCGGCGGCGACGACACCACGTGAAGGAGAGCGACGTCCCACTCAGTGGCGCTCCGTGAGTACCTTGCGTCCGGCACCTGCTCCGTCGGAGCCCTTTAGGAACACGTTATTACCTCTCAACTCTCCTGCAAAACACTGTCAAACGTTTGCTTTATATTCACCTCATGACAGTTTAGGCAGTAAGCCTTTCCATCAGTAGATGCATAGCGATAGTAAACATACCATTTCCTATATATATGTTGATAAAACGTCATTATCTTTAGACTTGTAAATCATTTTCAGTATCGAATACCCACTGTTACATAAATCGCCAATTTATGCCAAGGTGTAGTAATGATATATTAGCTGACGAGGTACCAATCAATAGAATAATCACCAAAATGTAGAAGCGAAGATGAACTTGATGCATAATCCCTGTTCTGTCTTCAGTATTGTTACAAGGCTTCGAGAAACTGAAATTTTTGTCCTTGCAGCTATCGAAATGAATCCGCATGCCTCGTCAGATTAAAATGTAAATGAGATATTTGATTAGTCTCCACGCCTGCTGTAACCACTCCCAGAGAAAGGGAACAGATCTACGTAGATATTGAGTCCGCTACTGCAACAGCGTTTCCCTATAACTTTGGGTCTCTGTGAGGATTCTACTCGACGTCCTTGCCTCTACTCTAACGCCACTGATGACTGATATTTCATTTGTGTCGCCTTCTGTATTTGCACGTACAAACGTATTCATTTATGTCATTTGATTTTCATAGCTATTTGACCATCATTTTAACTACTCATAAACAGTCATTTAAAATCCAAATAATCGAGGAGAAGCTCAATCTCTTATTTATGCTTTACAGACTTTCGTTTAGTACTAGACGTCAGAGGTAGGAGAATATACAGCTAATCAAGTGTATCTCTCGCCGGAGAATTTCGACGTTGAGAACGGGATAAACCATCTGATGGTACTTCATTCAAACTCCTTTAATAACACATATAACAGATAATAACACAGGCTCTTAGTCTTTGAAACATTCGACTCTATATCTGAAAACACCATACTTAATGTTGAAAAAAGAAATGAAATATGTATTTACCTAAGCCAGAGTAAGGTTACGAAGTAAAAACTCAGGCGTCTCCTGGTATGTCTTCAGTAAAACAGGTACTCACATTACACTATACATAGACGACGATGTCGCTGCAAGTGTAATAATTTATCTACGGGATACTATGAAATGAACAATCGTTTTTAACGCTGTTGTAAATACTGTATGAAAACCGTAGTTACAAAATAAAACCTTATTCCTTCGGGTGTCACATTCCCCATTCGTACTATAATAACGTCGTACACAACTGACAGGTTAAGCTTACCAGTTGAGAGAAGACTGGTAAATGTGGCACCGAAATTCTGCCTACGTTATACATAGCGTCGTTGTACTCTTTCAGTTGTACCCAACCGACCTTTATCATCTATGATCAACGATAGTTGAGTAGCCAAACGCAACTATAACCTAACTACTGATTTTCTCTAATGATCTGCACAGAAAATGAAAACGAGGTCGTGAGATTCAGGCGCTTATGCAGACATAAGCTGAGTAGTTGTGTGCAACTTAGCTAAATGACGACTCGTTACTGAATCAAATATGGAAAAGACATTACTTTCTAATGTTATGCCTTGATTTTATTATGATTATTGCCCTAGGCAATAGAAACTCGTTTGAGGTGTAACTATTTAATTGGCCTCGAATTCCTCCCAAGCCCTACTTTAACAAGAAATAGTACCTCAATAAATGTTATAATTTGCTATATACTCATATCTGTTAAAGGATTCGTTCCATTTTGGCCGCCGTATTCGTATCCAATAGTGCACTGTACTGTGCGATGAGTTTCGGACTCTAAAACGTCTCTGGATCTTCTTCTAAATAATGATAATATAGTACACTTTGCAGTTCCAGTTCATGAACTGTATCAGCAGGAATGTTGCATTCTTTATTTTGAGATGAAAAACCAAGGTACACGGATGTCAGACTCAGCCCTCTTGGACGATATGGACGCATTGCATGGCTTAGATAAGCGTGTACCACATTCTCTATCCAGATGCCAGGAGCGATATTGGCGCCCAAATACATCTGGTCCCAGTCGAAGCGATAACATTTCAAATACATGTTTTCTAAATAGCACAGAATGTCATACCGAAATCATGTGCTGCTCGTAAGAACAGATTCGCAAGTACCTCGCAAATATTTGCGGACACATGTTACTGAAGAACTTTTTCTTATGTTATTGTGTGCTTCCAACCATGTCATGTTTCGCTATTAACTTCTCTACCTTATTTCCCCCCCCCCCCCCCCCCCCACAACATTTTTTTTTTTTTTTTTTTTTTTTTTGGGCATGCGGCAGTCTCCTGACTTGATTGGACCTGTCAAGAATACCCTTCCTCCGCGAACCTCTTCAACCTCTTGCACACTAACTCATAATTTAACTGGATGTATTCGAATCTTTCTCTTCCTCTACAATTTTTTCCATGTTTCGAACCCTCAAGTGACGTGGAGGTTGTTCCGTAATGTCTTAACATACATCCTAAAGGCCCGTCGCTTCTTCCTGTCAGTGTTGACCACATTTCCTTTTCATCACCGAAGCTGTGTCATCACCTATGCTGTGGAGAACCTCCTCATTCCTCATTATGAGTCAATCTAATTTTCAA
The DNA here is from genome assembly GCF_021461385.2 of Schistocerca piceifrons. Taxonomy (NCBI): domain Eukaryota; kingdom Metazoa; phylum Arthropoda; class Insecta; order Orthoptera; family Acrididae; genus Schistocerca; species Schistocerca piceifrons. The sequence continues at coordinate 767,441,261 of NC_060140.1, read as the reverse complement.
CGTCATTCTGTATCACCATAGGTCAAACGATTCGATTCCCTTCTGATGCGGTTTTCCTCTGTCCATGATTCACTACAGTACAATATTGTTCTCCAAGCGGACATTCTCTGCAATTTCTTTCTCAAATAAAGGCGTATATTTGATGCCAGTAAGCCTGAGTTGCCCAACAACGCTTTTTCTGCCTGTGCTATTCTGCCTTTCAAGTCCTCCTTGCTTGGTGTTTCCAAGTTAGCAGTATTCCTTAATTGTGTCTATTTCACGACGATTAATTTTGTTGTTAATTTACTCGCTATCCCCGTTTATGCTACTTCTCATTACTGTTGTATTTTCTTGGTTCCATCTTAATTAATATTCTATACTCATTACAATCTTCACTCCATTCAACAAGTCCTGTAATTGTTCTTCACTTTCACTGAGGATAGCAAGGTCATCAGCGAATCTTATCATTGATATCCTCTTACCCTTCATTTTAATGCCACACCTAAACCTTTCTTTTACTTCTAGCATTGCTTCTTCCCGTATAGATTAAACTGTTGGAGCGGTTGACTGCGTACCTGTGTTAAATTACGATCGAAGTACTTCGGATTTGGTCCCATCTAGTTTGTTGTAGGTATTCCATACTACCCGTCTTTTTCTATACCCTACCCCTATTTTTCTCAGAAATCTCGATAACCTTACAACACGTAGTGTAACGCTCTTTTTAGGTCGGCAAATCATATGAGTTTGACTTTTCTGAAATCTCGCTTCCGTTGGCAGGAGCAAATTTAGGTGTGCCTGTCCGGTTCCTTTAGCTTCTCTAAAGCCAAACTGATCATAGATCCTCAATTTTCGCTTCCATTCTTCTGTATGGTATTTTTGTTACCAGGTTGGATGCATAAGCTAAGCACATGAATGTGCGATGTTTCCCTCACTTTTCCGCTCTTGCATCTTCGCAGATGTGTGGACCACTTTTTTTTCGAAAGCCTGAAGGCATGTATTCCCCTTACACATGATTAAACAGTTGAAATTAATTACAGGTCCAAATGCAACAATTTGTCCCTACTTTGATCAACAATACTGTTTACTTTAGCTACAACCCCCACCCTAACGTACGTATTGGTACTTAATGTCGAAGAGCCACTGTCGGTAGTTTCATTCGACAGCAAGTGTTGACGGAACATGAATCTACAATCCCCACCACAATGTATACAGTATTTTCAAATCATAACTATGCATTGTGGTGCTGTGCTAAATGGTCAGATGCATCGACGTAACTATCCACCTGATTGCGAATCATGTGTTCATTTTATGTAGGGTATCCAGTAAAGTTTCTATTGGTATGAGACCCATTGCGCTATGCTCAGCACACTTGACTTGTATTCTAGAGGATGGCAGTTCATATCCCCATCCACCCCACCTCTTTTACATTTTCCTTCGTTCTATAGCTTCATTTAAGGCTGCTGCTGCTATGGATCCACTGAACTTCCTTTCCTATCTTCCCTCAATATGAGCCTCTTAGATCTGACTTTGCCTGATATTTTTGGTGTGTAACAAGTAAGACCAGAACAGCTATGGAACTCTGCTGTGCTGCCCAGCTGGAGCAGACGATTGCTCATTAAGCTACATTACTAGCTGAGATGATGCTTTTGAGCTGTCCACCCGATAACAGATGATCGTTTGTAAGAAAATAACTTTCAAACATTACGTACATTTAGATACATATAATTTTCGTTCGAAAACTTTTTCTACGATGGATGTTACATTTTCCAGTCATTAGTTAACTTCGCCTGACCACAATACAGCCATACAGAACTTTTTGCCAAAGGGACTAAAAAATCCGCTGTCCACACACTTCTCTAAATGTTAACTACTACTACTTTCATCAAATAGTCTCATCTTACTCGCCAAAATTCTTTTACATTTGCTCCTGACGAATTCCGATACATAGCATCTTCAGATCTTGATACATACACAGTATCTAGTCAACACTGAATATCCTTACAAAATAACCTCCCGCAACCTCAGAGCCGATTTGCCAGCCAGACTGGATGTGATTTTTAGGCTGTTTCCCACATACGATTACGTGAATACTAGGCTGATACACTTTGCAAACACTTAGAAACCTTCTCGCAGTTTCACACATGGATAACACTAGACGCAGACAGATGATGTACACAGATGTTGTCCCGGGGGAAGCAATGGCAACAGGAAAGGGAATCCAATCCCTCTCTGCCATTAACGTTGCCAAATCTAGACTGATATGCAGACCCCATAAAGACACCGGGCAAGATAAGAAGAAACAATAAAATAGTAATGGCGACTATAATAATTAAAGAGTAATACACGTCACCATAGCGTCAAATAGATATCACGAAGGTCATATCTATAAATTCTTTCTAATACCATTTGACTACGATGTTTCAAAAAACGATTCTGACAGTAAATGATAGAGATAGTTTCAATAGAAGATTGTGAGATCGTAAGTAGAGCAGCGAGTAACATGATACTGCAGTGATGTTCCTGAATCTCCTGGTGTGATATTGGCATTACGGAGAGAGATCAAATTCGTTATGAGAAACAGTGGCACGGCTCTACTTGCCCAGCTTCAAAGCATCTACTACGTCTTCATGTACTAGATATTTCCGTGAAGATGTTATTAACTTCCAGGGATGGTGGAAAAGGGTAAATATACCAATGTGAGATAAGCCTGCTCCGAAAATGACCGAGTCGACAGCTATAAGTAAAAATCGTTCTGGTTCTCTGATGGTGGAATGCATGCTTGCGCTACAATTATATGGAAGACGACTTTCAGATATAACCGTATGGATCAACGTAAGGATAACCTGTCTAGTTAACATGGGCACTAAAACGCGTACCTTAAGAGTTATAGGCACTGGTGCTATAGAAGACATGTGCTTCATAACAGCGAAGATGGACATGTGCCTAAAACTCTCAAGATATGCTTTTCAGAGTCCATTATAACTGTAAATTGTTTCTCGTTTTGGTCCATACTGCCAACTCTGAAAGTGGCCTACCCCACCCTCTTAGCAGTAATAGGACTGGTACATGTATTTCGCTGTCTGAGGTATGAGGACGATATTCGCTTGTAACTTCCGACTCGGTTGTTTCAGGACTGGAGTTCCTTACCTCAAATTAACTCGTTTACACTTCTCCGTCATCCATCGCCGAATCAACGTGCCTCTTCTGCAAACAACCACATACAGCTTTGCATATATATAATGTGCTATTACAACTACATTCGGAAATAAAGCTCTCCTGTGTGTAAATCCGTTTTTTCCATTTTTTCCGTCACCGTCATTGCGTGTACCAAGTTTACGATACATCTTTAAAATATCCTTCCCATATTTCTCTGCATATTTCATATTGGACACTGAGCATGTATCTGATGCTTTCACGATGGGTAAAACAAACAGTGGTTAATTTAGCGATGCTTTCGCGATGGGTAAAACAAACAGTGGTTAATTTCGCAGCAATTCTTTGTACTTACTGCGTTAATTTAACTCGTCTAAGTGCCTTAGCAATGGGTAACAGTAAGGAGGAGACAGATGAAAGTTTTCTGAGGATTTCATTTCTGTACGTTGGTTGGTTGGTTCAGGAAGGGGGACCAAACAGCGAGGTCATCGGTCTCAACATGTTAGGGAAGGATGGGGAAAGAAGTCGGCCACGCTCTTTCAAAGGAACAATCCCGGAATTTGTCTGAATGGATTTAGGGATATCACGAGAAACGTAAATCAGGATGGCGTGATACGGGTCTGAACCGTCGTCCGCACGAATGCGAGTCCAATGAGCTAACCACTACCCAGAACAACCACCTCTGGCCGTAAAACGGCCTTGATACGCCTGGGCATTGAGTCAAACAGAGCTTGGATGGCGTGTACAGGTACAGCTGCCCACGCAGCTTCAACACGATGCCACAGTTCATCAAGAGTAGTGACTGGCGTATTGTGACGAGCCAGTTGCTCGGCCACCATAGACCAGACGTTTTCAGTTGGTGAGAGATCTGGAGAATGTGCTGGCCAGCGCAGCAGTCCAACATTTTCTGTATCCAGAAAGGCCCGTACAGACCTACAAATTGCGGTCGTGCATTATCCTGCTGAAATGTAGGGTTTCGCTGGGATCGAATGAAGGGTAGAGCCACGGGTCGTAACACATCTGAAATGTAACATCCACTGATCAAAGTGCCGTCAGTGCGAACAAGAGGTGACCGGGACGTGTAACCAGTGGCACCCCATACAATCACGCCGGGTGATACGACAGTATGGCGATGACAAATATACGCTTCCAATGTGCGTTCACCGCGATGCCGCCAAACACGGATGCGACCATCATGGTGCTGTAAACAGAACCTGGATTCATCCGAAAGAATGACGTTGTGGCATTCGTGCACCCAGGTTCGTCGTTGAGTACACTATCGCAGGCTCTCCTGTCTGTGATGTAGCGTGAAGGGTAACCGCAGCCATGGTCTCCGAGCTCATAGTCCATGCCGCTGTAAACGCCGTCGAACTGTTCGTGCAGACGGTTGTTGTTTTGCAAACGTCCCCGTCTGTTGACTCAGGGATCCCGACGTGGCTGCAAGATCCGTTACAGCCATGCGGATAAGATGCCTGTCATCTCGACTCCTAGTGATACGAGGCCGTTTGGATCCAGCACGGCGTTCCGTATTACCCGCCTGCACCCACAGATTCCATATTCTGCTAACAGTCATTGGATCTCGACCAACGCGAGCAGCAATGTCGCTATACGATAAACCGCAATCACGATAGACTACAATCCGACCTTTATCAAAGTCGGTAACGTGATGGTACGCATTTCTCGTCCTTACACGAGGCATCACAACAACGGTTCACCAGGCAACGCCGGTCAGCTACTGTTTGTGTATAAGAAATCGGTTGGACACTTTCCTCACGTCACACGTTGTAGGTGTCGCCACCGGCGCGAACCTTGTGTGAATGCTCTGAAAAGCTAATCATTTGCATATCACAACAACTCCTTCCTGTCGGTTAAATTTCGCTTCTGTAGCACTTGATCATCGTGGTGTAGCAAGTTTAATGGCCAATAGGGTGTTACAGTGTTCACGTACCTCGGTCTGCTACCTACCACTGTCTAAAAACAAACATATACTGTTTAATGTAAAACCGCACCCTTTGGATAACAGCTATCGGTGACTACTACAGATTTCTGTGAATTCTCGATGGCGTTACAATCAGAAGGTATTTCGCCCTTGTTTATGTGTCTTACTGTTTATTAATGTGCTTGACATGTTTCTGTGGAATAACGATAGGTGTTTTTAAACAGAATCTCTATTTTGGTGGTCCTACAGATCTAATCTATTTAATACATGTGGTACAGGTTACCTCTTTTGACAACGACAAGAAACGTAAGTACGTCACCTCAGAATAAATCCAGCACCCACTCTTACGATGGAATTGGTAGAAAATTGTTCTGTCACAAGTTTTTAATGAGAGCGACAGTAGAAGATGATCTGTCAGTAAGACAGTTAAAATTAATACCAACTCCTGAACGTCAGTATATACGATCAACATGCATTCAACCTGCCACTGTTCCGTCAGATTCCACTTTAACGTGAAGGAGAACGTTTGAAGGGGCTTTAGTGCCCTGTTAGAATATTAGGGCACGCTACTATGTCTATGAGACTCTAAACGTATTTCACAAAAAATGAAAAGTACAATATAACACGGGGAAACAAATATCAGAATTTCTGCCACCACGGCAAATAATATTTATTTTCTTGAAGTGTAGAAATTCAGCTGCCTACATCGCAGCAGAGGTCTTTTTGTACTAGGAAGCAACAAGAAATGCAACATGTTCCTATTGTTTCCTGCTCTGTAACGTATTTTCATCGTTAAAGTAGTGATTCGTAAAGGAAATTTGTGCGTTTGCTCAACATATCTCAGTATGTCGTCGATCAAGAAAGCTTAGCAACACAGAAAGCCGCCTCGACGTGTCAAAGGAAAAATTATTCGTTTGAACCTACTTAAAGCACCGGTTTGGCTTTTGATGGAAATAAAAAGACAATTGTGATACTAAAGTGCTTGTAGAACACTGATGTTGATTTATGAGGTCCGAGTTTTAAGTTTTATAAAAAACAATTAAATCGATTTTACCGTTCCTCATAACATTCCACTTTAAAACTGAAAGGCTTGCGCATGAATTCGCACCAATTCTGGTAACATTTTCTCTATTCCGGTTTTGGCACAATAATGTCTGTAAACGTTTCAGTACTACCTTTTCTTTAGTCGCTTAAGCAATGGAGGTGACATGTCCAATGTAGCCAAAAAAAACCGTTCTTTCCTTTTTTTGGAAACGGTTAGCAAAAGAGTCACTTCTGTGAGCATCGGCAAAGTGTAACATATTGCGGCAACACTCCTGCTGACTCTTGTTATAAACTGCGACAGCAGCCATCCAAGTGGTCAGTAAGCTATACGTTTCAATACAATATCGAGAGACTGCAAATAATATCCTTCTTATTCATTTAACGTAGTTTTTACACAAGGGAACGTGCGTAGTACAATAAAACAGGCAATAACTGAACAGTTACGCTACATTTGTCTTCCTTTTGTTTCCAAATGAACATGGTAGATATGAAGCGCACATTAAAGGAAAATTTTATTTACGATTATCTTGTAAAGTGCCGATATTCACTGAAGAATGTCCCTTTCCTTTATGAACAAAAGATGGTTATTAAACAGCAGAAGACCCGACCTTTCGCAGAAAGACGTCGTGTGTCTACCCAGCAACTTAAAGTTTTATTCGCTACTCTTCTCACTAGATCACTGAATGTGGAACACAGTAAACTTGTATCGAATGGCATACCTATATTATCTAACATAGCAAATAAACCACGGTAACTGTAGCTGAAGAGAAAACCACACAGGTCTGACGATAAGTCGAAAGCTGTATAATACTGTTGCCCAATACAGGAGACCCAAGTCTGCAAATGCTGATACCTCTGAGACAGAAACACCTAGAATCTTAAACGCCGTTGTTTTGCGAAGAAAAAATAATTACATTTCAAAAAAGCTCGCGTATTGTAAAATCGAAAGTAATGTGAGAATATGCGAATCACTATACTCCACAAAAAATTGTTGTGCGTCTCATGCATCAAATACTGTGTTTATATTCAGTTTCTTTTAGCGGAGTACGTTGCAATTCGAAAGTATTTCTTCATGAATAAGTTGCATTGTTTATGTGTATTTTATAGTTTTTCCTGTCTCTTCATGCTTTACTGGTACTTAGAATGCAAAAATATAACAACTATTTCCTTAGTAATGTAAAAGTATGCTAAAATTAACATTTATCATACAGCTGGATTTCTCACCGCTAGAGGCGCTAGTGTCGTTCTTACCAGGCGATAAAAATTTTCACGGCACTAAATGTCGCGACTGTTATCATTGATAGTGGTATCTCTCTGCCTTGGAACATCTAGACAGCTGATTTCTACATAATCAACGTTTCTTCTCCAATTACAGTGTGGTACAGAGGTTTTGGCATTCCTGTAGTCTAGTTTTTGAAGAGGTTCTTACATCAGTTAACAAGTGCTGATTTTGAGATTCGGAGAAATTATGGGGAGTTCGTGGGATCAGACAATGGGAGCACATAACTTATGATTTATGAAGAAGTTACGTATGTAGTGTAATCATTGAAATACCCGAGTATATTTCTTATTCACCGACAGCCACATTGCAGTCCTTTGCAGTCACATGTGGAAAGGAACGATTTTCCTGGGAAGAAGCGACTTTCTTCAACCTACATCGCTGACAACCGTATCGAAAGTTTGCTAATAGCTGAACGAAACATTTGGATGAACTGGTAGACCTTTGAATGAATTGACTGTGAACAAACTATTTCTCTAATTTATGATCTGCCATTGTTTTAATTTAAAAAAGTATCAAATGTTAAAACGATAGTAGTATAACACGTGAATGGCGCCACCTTGTGACCATTTGTAAAATCTTAAATGGTGGCTCAGGATAGGCAAAAGCAAGCTCCGATTAGAGCTGAAAAGAATGATCTCAGGAATAATGTCTGTCATGGTCAGTCTATAGAAAAAGGTACGCCAGTCACCCGAGAAAACCGTTAAAAACTTGAAAAACCTAAATCAGAGTAGATCAGGGAACCATTCTCCATATGTTGATCGTTATTTTTTTCTACTTTCCGGCTCATTAGCAAAAATTGTAACGCCCATAACACAGCTGTTTGAATAAGAAAGAATTTCTGTGCCTTATGACTCACTCCGGTAACCAATTCCTATCATAAAACAATCATGTGGATCGGAAGTATTCCCGCAGCTAATGTAGTCTTCCGAGCGAAATGTCTTACTCGTGTGTTTAATAATCTGTAATTTGTTAGGAAAAGCGTTGAATTATTGTGTAACACAATTGAAATCAGTATTAAAGTGTCCTGTACACTTCCTAGAACATTATTTAAGGGTGCTCTCGAAGTGTAAACTTGTTTTCTTTGTTTTGTATTCAATGAAAATGTGCTTTTTTGTTTATTTGTTTGAAGGAGACCGCCATAATACGGGTAGTGAATAGCCTCCAATGACGAAGTGTAAGAATCTACAGCGTCATACACAGAGGACTACATCAGACTCGAGAGTTAACCCGCTTCGTTACCAGGATTAATAGGCTCCATAGCAAAAGTATTCTTAAAGCTTGAATAGCTCAGCAGCCAATAAACAACGGAAGTATACGAAGTAAACAAATTTCAGATACTGATAGCGACGATTTTCTAATCGTAAAATTAGCTCGATTCAGCTTTAGCACGAGATCTTAAATATGGGCCTTACAAAGAGTTTCATATCTATCATTAGTACCAGAAATCTCACACCTTTCATGCTGCTGTTTTTGATCTGCACGTATCATCTACGACTGTCTACGGCTACACAGGACATATTAAGCTTTTAATTGACGTACGGTTCCTACTTGTGAGAATGAGTCAGCTGACGACCAGCTGGTATCAGTAAACGTAGTGCCGCAAGAGTGGCAGTTACAGTGTTTTGGTTCATAACTGAGGCAATACTTCAGAACAATCAAAACATCACCACCACAGAGTTTGTCGACCTACATTAAGCGGTGCACGTCGTAAAATGGTGTAACACGTATGAGATTCTCAGAAAGAATGGTGTAAACTAGAGGATATGCCTTGTAATATATAAAATGTGCAAGTCTCAACAAGAAGCAAGGGGAACAACGAGAATGGAATACAAAGGGTCTTGGGCTCGGAATGGAAGGGCATGAGGCAGTCTTAAATGTGTCACCTGTTTTACTTTAACTGTAAATCCAGCAAACAATTATTGGAAAAAATAAACTTTTGTAAGTAGAATTTAAATTTGAGGTGAAGTAATACCAATGACAGCAAGCGCCGAGTTCGTTATCATGAGTGAAAATGAAGAAGCGTAATGAAAAGTCTGATGAGTAGAGTGAGTGGACTGAAACTGAAGCAAAGAAAGAAGAAAATGATGAGGAGTAACAGAATGGAGATTAGTGTCAAATTTAATCAGAATCGGGGGTCGCAGAGTAGATGAAGAGATAAAATTTTTCACATCAAAAGCATGTGACGGTCGAAAAAAGGCAGACATAAAAAGCAGTCTGTCACATGTAATGTACATGACGTAGATTTGAGTACCAGTTTTCTGAGAATGCACGTTAGGAGCACTGAATTATATGCAAATGGATCTCTGACATCGTTGACTGAGATTGTCAGTAGTATTCTCGAACATTCACTCTGTTCGAAAACTTTGAAATGCCTCGGAGAAACTTTAACGGATTGAGAAACTATCTTTCTTGTCGCACATCTCGCTACTTTTTCTCAGGAAGCAATGAGTCCTATAGACGAGAGATCTCAGGTTCATTCAATATTTATAGAAATCTAAAAGGTTTGTAACACCATTCGTCACAAACGACTTCTAATCGAGAAGCGTACTTATGGAGTGTCGTCTCTGTTGAGCTACTGGAATTCGTGACTTTCCGTCAGAAAGGTCCCCGTTGTCAGCAGTCGGTTATCATCTATCATAGTCTTCAGAATGTGAAAATGAATTGTAAAATGGTTTTGACAAGATACCTGCATGGTGCGGAAAGTAAAAATTTACCCAAAACTGACATTTTACACCGGAATAAAAAAATGGTTACATGATAAAACACACCAATGTAATGATTGTCGATTCAACTACATACCTAAGAATTATCATTAACGATCGTTTGAAATAGAACTTTTACTTTGAAATGGTTATAGGGACGTTGTATCAATGACGGGGTTTTTTTTTGGAACGACTCTTACACGATGGATCATATTCAATAAAGAGATTGCCTACACTATGCTTGTCCATCCTTGGGAGTTTTTGGGCGGTATTGGATCCGTAGCAGATAGTTTTGACGATGGACATCAAAGATGGTCGGCTCATTTTGTATTATCGCGAAATAGAGGAGTGAGTTTCGCGTACGTGATAAACTTCTTGAGGTGGCAATCATTAAAACAAGGACCTTTCATCGCTGCAGAATCTTTTGATGGAATATGACTCAAAACCTCTCTCTCCCTTGTACTTAGAAAGAAATGACGCTCGTAATAAAATAAGAGACATTAGAGATCGCATGGAATGAATTAGCTGTCCGCAGCTCGTGGTCGAGTGGTAACGTTCCCGCTTCCCACGCGCGGGTTCCGTGGTTCGATTCCCGGCTGGGTCAGGGATTTTCTCTGCCTCGTGATGACTGGGTATTGTGTGATGTCCTTAGGTTAGTTAGGTTTAAGTAGTTCTAAGTTCTAGGGGACTGATGACCATAGATATTAAGTCCCATAGTGCTCAGAGCCATTTGAACCATTTTTTTGAATGTATTAGCTGGTCATTTTTACCACATACTAATCCTGAGTGGAATGGTTTAGAATGAGGTTGAAAGTAGTAGCTCGAAACCAAATAATGCACTGTGAACTGCAGAATAATAATGCAGATGTGAATGTCGATGGACTATGAGAAAGACGAAAAAGAAGATAAGCGAACCTTTTGTGTTTTGATGTTATAGACGCGTGCTGAACATTTAATACAAAAAATGAGGAGCTGTTTCGAGAAGTTATCGGGGAAAGTAGTATGAGGTAAACACTGACTAGAAGAATTGATAGCATAATTGTAGACATGAGGAAATGGCTTCCGTGGTTGCAGAAGGAACCGTAGAAGGTAATTGGCGCAGCGGAGAATCAAATAATAGAGAATACTAGGTGTTAATGCTATCCTGAGTTGAAGTATAGGACGTGTGGCGGTATGCATCAAACCAACCAGAAGAAATGCAGAGGTCTTAGTCGTCAGTGAATAACTACATTGCCTTTCTAAGCTGAGGTGCCAAAAGTCACTGGATAGATATGTGCACATAAATCGATGACGGTAGTTTCGAGTACACAGGATATAAAAGGGCAGTGCACTGGTGGAGACATCATTTGTACTCAGGTGATTCGTGTGAAAAGGTTTCCGACATGATTGTGGCAGCAGGACGGGAATTAACAGACTTCGAACGCGGGGAGTCTGGTGCGTTGCATGGTATACACCAGGTGTTACATGCTTCACATAGGTCTCTGCTGTCGAGACATCTTCAGCAAGGTCCCTGCAGGCACACGGGCGGGAGGGGTTTATTAGTGATTGGGAGCTCCAACGTTAGGCGGGTGGTGGAGTCCCTTAGGGGAATAGCAGAAAGGTAAGGGAAGAAGGCCAGTGTTCACTCTGTCTGCTTGTCGGGGGGTCTCACCCAAGACGTAGAGGAGGCCCTGCCGGCGGTGATAGAGAGCATTGGGTGCACTCGACTGCAAATTGTTGCTCATGTCGGCACCAATGACTCCTGTCGTCTGGGTTCAGAGGTCATCGTCAGTTCATGCAGGTGGTTGGCGGAGTTGGTGAAGACAGAAAACCTCGCTCGCGGGATGGAATCTGGGCTAACTATTTGTAGTATCGTTCCCAGAACCGATTGCGGTCCTCTGGTTTGGAGCCGAGTGGAAGTCTTAAACCAGAGGCTCAGACGATTCTGCGGAGATCTGGGGTGCAAATTTCTCCCTGAGTAGGTCAGGCGTGCACTACACGCAGGAAGCGGCTACAAGGTTAGCGGAGTACGTGTGGAGGGCACATGTGGGTTTTTTAGGTTAGAGAATTCCCTCCCTAGGCCCGACAAGACGCCTCCTGAGACGCGACAAGGTAGTAGTGGGCAAAACGCAACAGGGAATAACAACGTTAATGTGGTAATAGAAACTGCAGGAGCGTTTATAGGAAGGTCCCAGAACTGCTCTCATTATTAAACGGTCCCAATGGCCATATAGTACAAGGGACAGAAAGTTGGCTGAAACCAGATGTAAATAATAATGAAATTCTAAACTCTGATTGGAATGTATACTGCAGAGACAGGCTGGACAGTGAAGGGGGAGGCGTGTTTATAGCGATAAAAAGTGCAATAGTATCGAAGGAAATTGACGGAGATCCGAAACGTGAAATAATTTGGGTGAAGGTCACGGTTAAAGCAGTCTCGAACATGGTAATTGGATTTCTCTATAGGCCCCCTGGCTCAGCAGCAGTTGTGGCAGAGAACCCGACCATGTTATAGTTCTGGGCAGAGATTTTAATTTGCCGGATGTAGACTGAGAGACTCAAACATATATAACGGGTGGCAGGGACAAAGAACCAATGGAATTTTTTTAAAGTGCTTTATCTGAAAACTACCTTGAGCAGATAAACAGAGAAGCGCCTAGTGGCGATGACCTATTAGACCCTCTGGTGACAAACAGACCCGAACTATTTGAAACAGTCAACGCAGAACAGGGAATCAGCGATCATAAAGAGGTTACTGAATCGCCGTAAATAGAAATATTAAAAAGGTAGGAAGATTTTTCTGTTTAGCAAAAGTGACAAGTAGCACATTTTAGAGTACTTGACTGCTTAACACAAAAGTTTTATCTCAAGTACAGATAGCGTTGAGGATCAGTGGACGAAGGTCAAAACCGTCGTACAATATGCATTATAAGAGTATGTGCCAAGCCAGATCGTAAGAGATGGAAGAGAGCCACCGTGGTACAACAACCGTGTTAGAAAATTGCTGCGGAAGCAAAGGAAACTTTACAGCAAACATAGACATAGCCAAAGCCTTGCAGACAAACAAAAATTACGCGAAGCGAAATGTAGTGTGTGGAGGGCTATGCGAGAGGCCTTCAGTGAATTCGATAGTAAATTTCTATGTACCAACTTGGCAGAAAGTCCTAAGAAATTTTGGTCTTATGTCAAAGCGGTAGGTGGATCAAAACAAAATGTCCACACACTCTGTGACCTAAATGGTACTGAAACAGAGGATGACAGACTAAAGGTCGAAATACTAAATGTCTTTTTCCAAAGCTGTTTCACAGAGGGAGAATGCACTGTGGTTCCTTCTCTAGATTGTCGCACAGATGACAAAATGGCATATATCGAAATAGACGACAGAGGGATAGAGAAACAATTCAAATCGCTCAAAAAAAGAAAGGTCACTGGACCTGATGGGATACTAGTTCGATTTTACACAGAGTACGCGAAGAAATTTGCCCCCCTTCTTGCAGCGGTGTACCGTAGGTCTCTAGAGGAGCGTAGTGTTCCAAAGCATTGGAAAAGGGCACAGGTCATCCCCGTTTTCAAGAAGGGACGTCAAACAGATGTGCAGAACTATAGACCTATATCTCTAATGTCGATCAGTTGTAGAATTTTGGAACACGTATTATGTACGAGTGTAACGACTTTCCTGGGGACTAGAAATCTACATTGTAGGAATCAGCAGGGGTTCCGAAAAAGACGATTGTGTGAAACGCAGCTCCCGCTATTCGTCCACGAGACTCAGAGGGCCACAGACACTGGTTCCCAGGTAGATGCCGTGTTTCTTGACTTCCGCAGGGCATTTGATACGGTTCCCCACAGTCGTTTAATGAACAAAGTAAGAGCATATGGACTATCAGACCAATTGTGTAATTGGATTGATGAGTTCCTCAATACCAGACGCAGCTTGTCGTTCTCAATGGACAGAAGTTTTCCGAAGTAAGAGTGATTTCCGGTGTGCCGCAGGGAGTGTCGAAGGACCGTTGCTGTTCACAGTGTACATAAATGACCTTGTGGATTACATCGGAAGTTCACTGAGGCTTTTTACGGATGGTGCTGTGGTATATCGAGAGGTTGTAACAATGGAACATTGTACTGAAATGCAGGAGGATCTGCAGCGAATTGACGCATGGAGCAGGGAATGGCAATTGAATCTCAATGTAGACAAGTGTAATGTGCTGCGAATACATAGAAAGAAAGATCCCATATCATTGACCTACAATATAGCAGGTCAGCAACTGGAAGCAGTTAATTCCATAAATTATCTGGGAGTACGCATTAGAAGTGATTTAAAATTGAATAATCATATAAAGTTGATCGTTGGTAAAGCAGATGCCACACTCCCTTTTATTCCAGTCTCGTATTGTTTGTGGAAAGAAGGATTGTCGGTATGCCTCTGTTTGGGCTCTCATCTCTCTGATTTGATCCTCATGGTCTCTTCGCGAGATATACGTAGGAGGGAACAATATACTGCTTGACTCCTCAGTGAAGGTATGGTCTCGAAACTTCAATAAAAGCCAGTACCGAGCTACAGACCTTCTCTCCTGCAGAGCCTTTCACTGGAGTTTACCTATCATCTCCGTAACGCTTTCGCGATTACTAAATGATCCTGTAACGAGGCGCGCTGCTCTCCGTTGGATCTTCTCTATCTCTTCTGTCAACCCTATCTGGTACGGATCTCACACCGGCGAGCACTATTCAAGCAGTGGGCGAACAAACGTAGTGTAACCTACTTCGTTTGTTTTCGGATTGCATTTCCTTAGGATTCTTCCAATGAATCTCAGTCTGGCATCTGCTTTACCGACGATCAACTTTACATGATCATCCCCTTTTAAAACACTCCTAATGCGTTCTCCCAGATAATTTATGGAATTAACTGCTTCCAGTTGCTGACATGCTATATTGTAGCTATATGATAAGGGATCTTTCTTTCTATGTATTCGCAGCAGATTACACTTGTCTACATTGAGATTCAATTGCCATTCCCTGCACCATGCGCCAATTCGCTGCAGATCCTCCTGCATTTCAGTACAAATTTCCATTGTTACAACCTCTCGATATACCACAGCATCATCCACAAAGCCTCACTGAATTTTCTATGTCATCCACAAGGTCATTTATGTAAATTATGAATAGCAACTGTCCTACGACACTCCCCTGGGGCACACCTGAAATCACTCTTACTTCGGAAGACTTCTCTCCATTGAGAATGACATGCTACGTTCTGTTATCTAGGAACTCTTCAATCCAATCACACAATTGGTCTGATAGTCCATATGCTCTTACTTTGTTCATTAAACGACTGTGGGGAACTGTATCGAAAGCCTTGCGGAAGTCAAGAAACACGGCATCTACCTGGGAACCCGTGCCTATGGCCCTCAGAGTCTCGTGGACGAATAGCGCGAGCTGGGTTTCACACGATCGTCTTTTTCGAAACCCCTGCTGATTCCTACAGTGTAGATTTTTAGTCTCCAGAAAAGTCATTATACTCGAAAATAATACGTGTTCCAAAATTCTACAATTGATCGACGTTAGAGATATAGGTCTATAGTTCGGCACATCTGTTCGACGTCCCATATTCGTTCTCTCAGACTCATTGAGACGCATTTATGCATCTGTGTTGAAGAAGATGCATCCACTGTCCTGCTAGGCCAATCAGATTATAAGAATGAGTGGTGTCTGTTGTTTCTGACGTGGCCGAAATAACAGACACCACGCATTCGTATAAAACCTGCTCATTATATGCAGTTCTGTGAATAGCTACAGACGCACACATTACATAGTGTACAGTAGGAGCCAATGACGCTGAGGTCGGAAATGTTGTTGCCACGGTCGTGTACACTGAACGGGGTAAGCTTCGGCGGCCGCTAATGCACTTTGCATGTTATCTGCGGCTGCTCCTGCTAGCATCAGCCGCCGTCGTCACGCGGCGCGCAGAGGCACGGATTCTGCGCAAAACATTCTGCAAGTCTGCAAAACAGGGGCACCGAGCAGGGTTACATTTTCACAGCTGAGCGTGCCAACATCAACAATGACTGCTTTGTGGGAAAGACACTACGAGAAGCTCTATGATTTTTTAAAAAAATGTCTTTCCCTTCTGTCTGTTTGTTTCCTATTCCGTACAGAAAAGATCATAATCTTTGACAGTCGCAGACCTTCAGGAAAAATGTCCATTATGTACAGAGTGTTCCAGGAGGAATGGTCAAGATTAAGCACAAGACAGTAACGATCTTTCGAAGGAGAAATGTCTGGTAAACATGGGCTCTACAATGCATACCTTAAGAAATATGAGCAATTCTTCTTCTCGGATTCTGTAAAACAAATCATTTCTGCTGTCAGCTCGGTGATTTCCATATTTTGAAAGATGGTATGGACCAAAAGAAGAAACCTAAATTGTTGTGCTCATATGGCGATCTTCGCTACTATGAAACATATCTCTTCTACTGAACAAGTGCTCATAGCTCTTAAGGTATGAATTTATGTCCCAAGTTCACTAAACTTTTTTGCTTCGGAAGATCGTTCCTCCAATATCCTCTATTTACGTTGTTATCTGATATTGTCAAATTACTAGTTCCAGCACACTGATGAGCCATCTTCAAATCAACAAAAGTTATTACTTAATATCTTGTGTACCAGCCATTAGGCATTACACGTCATCATAATCTGTTAAGCTGAGTTGCTCTTGTTATAAACACACCAAAGTAGGTCATCATGGTTCAATAATGTACAACGTTACCTATATATGTCCCCAGGGCACATATTGCCACCATTTTATTTAAATGCAAGGTGACTGACAGTGGTAAATATTACATAATATTGTACACATGTGGACTCGCAGCACTACAGGCTCCAGGAAGTAGCTATATTATGGCTGTCAGACAAATGGCTAACATTGTACGTTATGTAACAATGACGACGTACTTTAGTGTGTACCTGACAACAAGAGGGATTCATAACAACAGATTATAATAATGTCTAATGAATGGTGGCTGATATACCCAGATGTATTTAATAATTTTAATTGCTCTGAAGATGGCTCATCAATTATATGAAACTATTGATCAATAAAGGAGTTATAGCGATTTAGACCTGGTATTTTTATCCATACATGTCTCTTAATACTGACCATTCCACCTGGGACACCTCTTATATTCAGACTTTTAATAAAATGTTTCACGTATTCCTAAAGTAGGTTTCACTGGACAAAACTAGGAGGAAAATGTCTAGAAGAGTATGTCCAAAAACCTGCTGAGGTAAGGGGCCATCTTCCTTCCTCTCTTAGGAATTAGTCTAGCTCCTGTTCAAATATATAACTCTTTTTTAAACATTGTCTATATACTTATAGTAATCATTGTGGTGTTGTAGAGTCTTGTACCGCAAGGAAGCAAGGGAGAGGATGTTGTTATGGGTGGCCAGTATACTCTGTCTACAACACAGGTGAATGTGTGGATTTATACAGTTCTTAATTTACGTGAACCGGAAACTTTACTAAACTTGAATAGAGCTCGTATGTTGTGGGACAAGGTCATCAATAATAGTCCTCTAGCAGACTGTTGTAAAGTACGGTTCTGGTTGAGGTAATCGAATTCCACTATAGTCACTAATCTGGTCGCTAGGTACCATCGTAGCCTGAGACGAACTAAACCCGCTATGCGAGTGAACTGACAGACGCCAAACTGGAGACAGGACTGACGATTGAGTGAGTGAGGCCCTCTGGTCAGCGACGACCAGACACATGATGTCGAGAGGGCGTTGGCGGTGTTTTGCTGGAGAGTGTGTCTTTGGCCTCTCTCGTGTCAGGTGCAGTTAGTTCAGCACCTACTAATCGATCTTCGCCCTTCATCTTTGCCGACCTGTGTGCTGACGAAAGATTACGCCATTTGTGTACTACTTCCAAATATCATCATAAAAGTATTTCAATCAGCCAATTTTATACGTGTGCTATTGAGGAATAAGACGCACATATCTCCCATTGGTGAGGAATGAAAATGGCGTGAAAAAGTTTTGTAATTCCGAAAAGTCTGATATGAATTGAGACAAAATTTTCCATTTACATAACCCATTATTTCTATAATTTTCAATATTATTTGTTTGAAAACACTGTGTGGGCAATATATAATCATCACCTTTGGGGGTTGTGGTGACTCTGAGAAGCTATGAGATATAATAGAACTTGATATTCATCGATCTTACAAACGAATCCACATTTTTCTGGGTCTATAGGCTAACTGGTGTAGGTCTAGATAATGTTTCATCCACATTGGCGAGGAGCAGGGATTGGTGTGCAGTAAATGCCAGCCTGACTCCGTAATGCCTGACGCAGGTTCTCGTACAGTTGGCACGTCTATCACATTGTCTCTTGCAAACATTTCTATGAAAGTAAGTCACTCTATGCACTCTACAGCTGCGGACGTGGTGAATGAAGGTGACGCAACAGTAAAACTCATCAACATCTGGAGAATGTTGAAGCAAATTTTGTAAGTACATAACTCATTATACGTATAAATATTTGGTGGGGATGAGTACGGAACTCATGCAAAAATTATTCGAAAACAACCTGTTGATATGTCTTTCCTGTATTTAGATTTATTTGGTTTCGGTATACTAAAGCGCCGAAGTAACATGCGTATTCAAATACAGACATATGTAAACAGGCAGAATATGGTGCTGCAATCGCCAACAGCTATATCAGACAACAAGAGTCTGGCGCAGTTGTCAGATCGTTTACTGCTGCTGCCATGGCAGGTTATCAAGATTTATGTGAGTTTGAACGTGATGTTATAGTCGGCACACGAGCGGTGGGACACAGAATCTCTGAGGCAGCTAAGTAGTGGGGATTTTCCCGTACGACCATTTCACGAGTGTCCCGTGGATATGAGGAATGCAGTGGAACAGCAGATCTCTCACATCGCTGCAGCCTGAAAAAGATCCTGCAAGAACAGGAATAACAAGACTGAAGAGAATCGTTGAACGTGGCAAAAGTGCAGCCCTTCTGCAAATTGCTGCATATTTCAATGCTGGGCCGTAAGCAAGTGTCAGCGTGTGAACCATTTAACGAAACATTATCGATAAGTGTTTTCGGAGCCGTAGGCCGACTCGTGCACCCTTGATGACTGCACTATACAAAGCTCTGGCCCTGTCCTGGGCCCGTCAACACCAATATTCGACTGTTGATGACTGGAAGCATGTTCCCTGGTCGGAGAAGTCTCGTTTCAAATTGAATAGAGTGGATGTACGCGTACGGGTATGAAGACAACCTCATGAATCCATGGACAGATCAGTGGAGGAATATTGTGTCATATATTCATGATACCTAGGAGAAGGAAACGGAAAAGGACACCAAATGTTTAATAATTCAAAACCTATGCTGACACAAAAATTGAAAACATGGAATATGTTCGACATGTCCAGAAAAGGTTAGGTAAAAGATTGAGGAACTTGAAGATGAATTTGAAGGAATAGAAATTAGCTGATGTGAAGTTAATTAGTTGCTGTGGTTGGTTTACAGACAAAGAAATAAACAGGTTGGAGTGTTTTTATAGACAAGCCATAAGACAAAATAAAAATGTCTTTAAGGCAGTGAAGAAAGCATTAAAGGCTACCTTCTTTCATAAATCCTCCACATATAGCAAGCCATCTCATGCAGTCTGCCCACCTGGCAATGGTTCATGGTGTGGCTACCAGATAGCTGTTACTCAAGGTGAGGCATACAACCATTAACCTTCTTTGTCATTTGCTATCATGGAAGTTATAAACCCTACATATGAGGATCTTAGTGACACAAGATAATTAGAGAAATGTTTACGTGGTAGGACGCAAAATCCAAATGAAAGTTTCAACAGTTGCATATGGGAACAGATACCAAAGACTATTCTAGTAGGTCTAAATACCTTGAAAATAAGTGTGCTAGATGCTGTTCCACGTTTCAATGACGGTGCAGGGTCAAGGATTAATGTCATGGAACTGATGGGAGTGTATGGTGGACTAAATATGCGTAGGGCTCTAATAGCAACTGACAGAAGGAAGCTCTTTAAAGCAGAAAAATCGGTGTTGCCACCAAAAAAGCAAGAATACGAAGAAGAAATGTAAGAAAGAAAAGGGAGGAAGAGCAACACAGAAAACAAGATGAATATGGACATGGAATACGTTAGTGCCATGCAAGTTTACTAGAAAATGCAAATTTTAACTTTACTTTGAATATCCCAAAAGTTAAATTACTTCATGTTTTGGTACACTTTGGCTAACAACTATTGAAGATGTAGACCTGACATTTAGTATACTGTCTTAAAACAGTCTTAAATGAAAAGAAACTGTTCTGATGACTTAATTTTGAAAATAAAGTGCTTTTCTGAAGAAAAACGCTGAATTCAAATCCAAAATTATTGACAATCATACTTAACATTTTTAGTACTACTATTTATCACAACACATTCTTTTCAATAGTCTGCTTTAAAGATAATTGTGTGAAGAACTTACAGGATAAAAATAAACCTTCTACTTTCTATATTGAGTAATGTGTACCTATGACGTACATAAATAATCGGCTTGGTTTAATTCCCTTGCGACAAAAAAAAATACAATTAAAGAAACGGTGAGAGCTAAAGTTCATA
This sequence comes from Schistocerca piceifrons, assembly GCF_021461385.2. Lineage (NCBI taxonomy): Eukaryota > Metazoa > Arthropoda > Insecta > Orthoptera > Acrididae > Schistocerca > Schistocerca piceifrons. Next base: position 767,420,546 of record NC_060140.1, on the reverse strand, counting down.
CATAAAGATGTTCCGAAAAGGTCTCTTACCCAAGATGGTAAGCATTATATGATCTTACAAATCTCATTCTTTGAGATACACTGTTTAGAAAACTGACAATTTTTTCCAGGTTTCCCCTAGTGTTAACGGAACAGTCCCCTTCAAGCTGGTGGGGGCTCTATAATGGTGTGGGGCGTGGCAGTTGGACTGATATGGGGCCCCGGATAGGACTAGATACGACTCTGACCCGTGACACGCATTTAGGCATCCTGTCTGATTACCTGCATCCAATCATGTCATTTGCGAATTCCGACGGACTTGGGCAATTCCAGCAGGACAATGCGACACCCCACAATTACAGAATTGCTACAGAGAGGCTTCAGGAACACTCTTCTCAGTTTAAACACTTCCGCTGGCTGTCGGACTCCACAGACCTGAGCATTATTGCTCGTAGGAAGAAAGGAAGATTAGGTTTAACATGCTGTCGACATCGAAGTGATTAGAGACGGAACACCTGCTCGATCAGGCTTGACATTCCGAAAGAGCAATCCAGTCATTTATTTGAAGCGATTTAGGGGAATCACGGAAAACCTAAATCTGAGTGGCAAGACGAGGATCTGAACCGCCGACCTCCAGAATGAGAGTCCAGTGTCTTAAGCACTGTGTCACGTTGCTCTGTGGTGGCTCCAACTACACATTGCTAAAACGAAATCCAAATAGCTTCAGAAACATGAAGGAAGAGGGAGGGACACCCTGAGTATGTGTCTTTATGTCCGCGGACTGGTTTTCGAACTTTTCGAATCTCTTTGGGCTCATTTTCAGATGGGGCATGCACAAGTTACGTGTCTATTTTGGTAGTGAACTGGATACAAAGTCTGTGAAGTAAGGTAGGAAACACCACTTAAAATACCATCTTGTTTGTTATATGGCAGACAAGTTGTGTGGGAACACGAATCTTTTTACGCATTGCAGCAGTAAGGCGTTATTGTTAATGTCCGTGTAACAACACCCATTCTGATTTTATATTGGTCACAGAGCTAATTTCTATTCATTATAAACACCGAGTGTCACCACAATTCAGTCAACACCCATTCTGATTTTATATTGGTCACAGAGCTAATTTCTGTTCATTATAAACAGCGAGTGTCACCACAAATCAGTCTGCAGTTGCTAAGGTGTATAACATACAGGGTGATTCAAAAAGAATACCACAACTTTAAAAATATGTATTTAATGAAAGAAACATAATATAAACTTCAGTTATACATCATTACAAAGAGTATTTAAAAAGGTTTTTTTTTTCACTCAAAAACAAGTTCAGAGATGTTCAATATGGCCCCCTCCAGACACTCGAGCAATATCAACCCGATACTCCAACTCGTTCCACACTCTCTGTAGCATATCAGGCGTAACAGTTTGGATAGCTGCTGTTTTTTCTCGTTTCAAATCATCAATGGTGGCTGGGAGAGGTGGCCGAAACACCATATCCTTAACATACCCCCATAAGAAAAAATCGCAGGGGGTAAGATCAGGGCTTCTTGGAGGTCAGTGATGAAGTGCTCTGTCACGGGCTGCCTGGCGGCCGATCCATCGCCTCGGGTAGTTGACGTTCAGGTAGTTACGGACAGATAAGTGCCAATGTGGTGGCGCTCCATTCTGCTGAAATATGAATTGTTGTGCTTCTCGTTCGAGCTGAGGGAACAGCCAATTCTTTAACATCTCCAGATACTGTAGTCCAGTTACAGTAGCACCTTCGAAGAAAAAGGGACCAAAAACCCTATTGGCTGAAATGGCACAGAAAACGTTCAAATTAGGCGAGCCACGTTCATACTGTTTCCCGCGGATTCTCAGTGCCCCATATACAGACATTGTGACGGTTGACTTTCCCGTTAGAGTGGAAAGTTGCTTCATCACTAAACACAATCTTTCAAACGAAAGATTCATCTGTTTCCATTTGAGCAAGGATAAAATCACAGAAATCGATTCTTTTAATCTTATCAGCTGCAGACAGTGCCTGAACCAGTTTCAGACGATAAGGTTTCGTAACTAACCTTTTTCGTAGGACTCTCCATACAGTTGATTCTGGAATTTGCAGCTCTCCGCTAGCTCTGCGAGTCGATTTTCCTGGGCTGCGAACAAATGCTTGCTGGATGCGTGCTACATTTTCATCACTCGTTCTCGGCCGTCCAGAACTTTTCCCTTTGCACAAACACCCATTCTCTGTATACCGTTTATACCAACGTTTAATACACCACCTATCAGGAGGTTTAACACCATACTTCGTTCGAAATGCACGCTGAACAACTGTCGTCGATTCACTTCTGCCGTACTCAATAACACAAAAAGCTTTCTGCTGAGCGGTCGCCATCTTAGCATCAACTGACGCTGACGCCTAGTCAACAGCGCCTCAAGCGAACAAATGTACAACTAAATGAAACTTTATAGCTCCCTTAATTCGCCGACAGATAGTGCTTAGCTCTGCCTTTTTGTCGTTGCAGAGTTTTAAATTCCTAAAGTTGTGGTATTCTTTTTGAATCACCCTGTATATATTTTCAGTTGGGTCGGGATACGCCACCTAAGGGGTAGTGGGGAGCAGTTCTTCCAGTTGTCAGGTAGCTCACCCCGGTGAGTTAGCAAGGGAGACAGGAGTGTTTTGGCCGTAAAGATAGCCTCAGCGTTGCAGTGTGAGTTCAGAGCAATTCCTTATTATACATCAATCTGCATCAGATAGAGGTGCAACCACTCGCCTGGAGGGTGTAGCTTGGCCTCAGTTCACCTCGAGTTTGTACTGGTTCAATATATGCGGCCGTCCGTGAAGGACACGCATGCGACACGCACATAGCTGGGGGGCAACGTGCTCACGTACCGCTGAGTAGCTCCATCCGGAGCTAGCGCAGCGTGACTGAAGGTCAGCGCTATTGCACTTAGCATACATAGCCAGTGGTGGATAGCTGAAGACTGCAGTGAATTTCACTGACAGGCAGAGAAGAGTTGCCAGTTACTGGCTTTAGCAGATTGATCCGACACACGTCTGCTGCTCTCTTTCCGCAAACTGTTTCTATACTGACTAACCAAGGGATAAATACAAATTTATGTGAGGAGAATAAAGTAGAAAAATATCTGATAGGAGCGGCGAGTACAAGCGAATAACCCACTTGACTTAATTGCATTTTCATGTGTGTCTCATATTGTGGTGGGTCACTAATAAACGTCGTATAAATCATGTGAGACAATACGCTTTGCCTAGCATGACATGCCTCTTCAGCGTGTTTCTTGTTTCTACAACTAGTGATATTTAACGCAACAAATTCTATAAAGCCCAACAAGAGCTCTTCTCGGCAATATTTTTGCTTATTACAATGGTTCAAAGGCTCTGAGCACTATGGGACTTAACTTCTGAGATCATTAGTCCCCTAGAACTTAGAACAACTTAAACCTAACTAACCTGCCCGTGGCAGGATTCGATCCTGCGGTCGTAGCAGTCTCGCGGTTCCGGACTGAAGCGCTTAGAACCGCTCGGCCACCGCGGCCGGCTAGAGATAACGTATTAAGAATCTTTGTTCAGCACAACATCGCTCAATTTTGCTCTGTTGTGTAAGCGCCAGTTACAATTCCAGGATTTGGAAAGATGTCTAACTCACCTGCGGCTGTTGTGGCAATTGCGAAAATACAAGAACCACTCATTGTTGTGGCTGCTAGTAGGGGGACCCTCGGTAATTCTCTCTGATGAAACGTTATACTGAGGTGACAGAAGTCATGGGGTACCTGCTAATATAGTGTCACATAACGTTTTTCCCGGCGTAGTGCAGTGACTCGACATGGCAATGACTCAACAAGTCGCTGAAAGCCCCTACAGAAGTATTAAGCCCTGGCGCCTCTGTAGCCGTCCATACCGGCGAGAGGTTTGCCACAGCAGGATTTTGTGCAGAAATGACGTCTCGATCATGTGCCATAAATGTTGGATGTAATTCATGCCGGGTGCTCTGGATGACCTAACCATTAGCTATAACTGTCCAGAATGTTCTTCAAACCAGACGCGAACATTTGTTTGGGAACATGAAGTCCATGAACATCGCCATTTCTTGTCAATATCAAGTTCATTTGGACCACAGAACATTGTCCAACCAGTGTAAACACAGCTAACACGATTATGGAGACACCACAAGCTTGCACAGTGCCTTGATGACAACCTGTCTCCATAACTTCGTGGGATCTGCGTCACACTCGAAGCCTAGCATCAGCTCTTAGAAACTGAAAACAGTACTCATCTGACCAGGTCACGGTCTTCCAGTCGTCTAGGGACCACCAACTGATACCGTCACGAGCTCACTAGAGGCGCAGCACATGATGTAGTTCTGTTACCACAGGCATTCGCGTCGGTCGTCTGCTAGCATATCCCATTAACGCCAGGCTTGGCCGCACTGTCCTAAGGTTCGTCGTGCGTCCCACTTCCAAGTTCCAAGTTTATATCATTAAGTGTAGCTTGTTTGTTAGTGCTGCTGCTCCTGGCCACTGCATTGTCCGTGGGGTGATGAAATGCTTGAAATGTGTTCAAAGTCTGTTAATTTCCATCGTCCGGCCACAATCTCGTCGGGAATCTTTTCACATGAATCACCTGAGTGCAAGGGACAGCTCCATCAATGCTCTGCCCTTTTATAACATGCCTACCACAATCAGTATATGTGCTTGCCGCTATACCAAGATTTCTGTCGGCCAGTGTATGTTCCCAGTCCACTTATTTTCTTACTGAAAGGTAGTTATTCAGTGCGGGTCAATAAGTTTCCTTTATTTTAAGAAGATACATCGAGCTGGGTAATTATATTTGTTACGTAATCACACATTTATTTTTGTACACGAAAAAAGGAAGATGCGAATTGGCAGAGCTTTTAGCATTCAACGACTGCCCATGTTGCAAATGAGTGAACAGACTTTTACTTACGAGGAGGCTACAGACGCACAACCTGTAACCCATGAGAATCACTATGGTATGGAAAACAGCCTTGAAGATGACAATTTCATGAAATTTTCTGATGTACTACATGCTAGAAAGGCCAAAGTTACTCCTCAAGGGTACTACTACTTAATCGGCAACAGATCATACTGTGCGTGGTAGCCCAACTGCAACACATAATATCAACTGTTTCTTCATATCTCATTCAGTCCGTTTTAGAAACTATGTGGTTACCATTAATCAGTTCAGGCGCTTCTACTTGCAGTCACTTCCACTAGACTGCAGCTAACATTCTACTTTATCATTGTCAAAATAAGCTGTTTTCACACGCACGTCGAATATGAGATCTGAAGCTTTAATGCTGCTTTGTTGCAGAACACTGTTTAGAACCAGTTCCGCGGACCAACTTCATCTCCTGCTTCTCCTTATCAGTATCGTATGCTTTCACCATTCACACGAATAGTCTCTCTAGAGAAGGAGCCCACTCGCAGAATGCAGTCTGCCATTGCTCTCAGAATTTTTCAGGCGCTGGTGGAATTATTTGCTTATTCTTCACCTCTCCTTCCCTCCTTCCGCAATATCCGACAGTGGGAGATATTGTTGTTTGAGATAACTGTTTCTTAGCATTGCGCGACGCGTCGCTGTGCTTCACACGTCTTTTGGTGACCTGTTGGAATATAATTAAAAAAAATAGGTAAAATGGCAGATCTTGCCATGGAGTCATTTGTGTATATCGTTTCTTCATACATAAAGTGACGATAAAAAAAATTCGGATGAAATATTTATCAGCTCTAGGCACTGCTGAATTATCTGCGTTCCTGATATATCAATAGTATTACCTTGATAAATATATATTACTTTTTGAGGCTGACAAAACTAATAATTTTAATAAACTGTCAATTAACAGAAAAAATCACAACTTATTTTACTTCAACTTCTAATTACTAACTAGTTCTGTCAAGGAAGGACTCAAAAGTGAACAAGTGTATGTGTGTGAAGTCTTGGAACCAAAACTGCTATTAAAACGAATGTTCCGTGCGTTCTTGCAGGCTCCTTTATATACCGACCGTCCTGCTTTCGTTGTTAAGCGACAGCCTACGTCACTTTCCTGAACACCACTTTTCTGAAAGTCAGTTCAGAGTAATCCTTATGGATGGATGGGTCCATGGAAGGTCTGTGTAGACTCCAGCAAGGGATTGACGGGCAACCACTGTACTCAGGCAGCGTTTTACTGCAGCAAGACGCCTTTGCCTCACTGCAACTTTGTTGTCCCCGGTTGTTTGTACATGTGTAGCCCGGTCTTCCTGAGATATTGGCTGACGAACTCATGCCACCGTTGGTACTGGGATTGCTGGTATACAGACGGTCGGCTACTTGTAGCTATATTCTCAGTTTATGGGATTGTTAGGGCGTTTAATTCAATTGCTCCTTATTTTTCGCTGTTGCCTTCATGGCTACTGGTGTGTCGCGCAAATTTCTCAGATGACGACCACCTTTCGAGTTAGTGCTACTCATCAGTAACTATAAACTAATGAAGTATCTTTGTTCATGAAAGTTGTGCACACACATATATACTCTTATTTTCGCCACTGCACGTCAGTAATTTTGGCTCTCCTTAAACGTCTCAACTCGTCCGACTTCTACTCGAAGTTGTTCGTAGTGTAGTGTAGTCTTGAAATTCAAGTAAGATATTATAGTTAGTCGAAACATAATATTCTTGAAACAACGATCACTTATCGTCAACAGTGCAAGTAACGGATTGCCATCAAATTAAAATGCCATCAATTTTTATCAACGAATATGACACATTAGCTTCACAGATTCTGGGATTTCAAGCGCTGTGATGCCCAAGACATTCATCTGCCTAGATATAGATCACAGATAATTTGGTCATTAGTAACATACGTCATGTTTTTTCTTTACAAAGAATTCAACCGAGTTAAATTAACCAACAAACATGTACATATATAACGGTTTGCATAACAAACTATTAGGTCACGATCACTTTCATATATTAAAATTCGCATTATCGGTTTCGGCAGGTAGTTGCCACTTTAAGATGAGCTTCATCCACCGAAATGTTTCTCAGACACATAAACAGTTATACAGGTTGGTACAAATAAAAATCACCCGGACCATATGTGGCAGCGTTAACGGCGGAGGAAAAGACCTACACTTACTTCCAACAGGACGGAACAAATTACCAAAAAGCCAGCCGAACCTTGGTGATAATCTGCGCATCTTCACGCCTGACAGAGTCGTTAACAGAGGTCAGTTTGCTCGCGGCCCTAGCTGGCCACCTAAGTCACCTGATCTGCCAGTGTGCGATTACTTTTTGTGGGGAGCCCTCAAGTCTAAGATGTATCGCAACAACCTTCATAGTCTTCAGGAACTGCAGCAGAACATTTAGGATGAGGCTGCAGCAATTTCAGTAGTTCAGCTTCGATTCGTCTTCAGCAACTTGCTGACCAGGGCCCAAAAAATGCGAAAAGATGAATGGTGGTCACTTTCAACGTCTGCTATAGTCGGGATAGTACTGCATTTCCTTTCCTCTAGTGTGTTCCTTTGCACTCTGGATATCGTTCCTCGGACCAGTTTTATTTGCCGCACCATGTAGGCCTACTTGTGGATTATGAACATAATGAAGTCATTAATCACGTTTCAATGAGTGTATATTATATTGTCACATGAATCTTTTTCATAATGCTACGGTAAGATTTATTGAAACACGTTAGATGACTTCATAATGCTCAAAACCCCCAACTATATTTGTTTATGTATCTATAGAAAGATTTTTAGCGAATTAAACGCATCGGCCAAAACCGGTAATGTGAATACTTTTATGTATCTAAGATGTCGTGAGGTAGGAAATTAGTATACCAATACTTGCGAGTGATGTATATTTGAAACTGTCATGTCGGTATTTAAAAGGCATATTTTCAGTAATAAATGCGTTCAAATTCAGCCTTGAGACACTGAGGCGAAAATTATTATTTAAGAATGGAGAAAGAAACTCGTAGGACAATAATCACAAGTCTAATGGGCTGATACATGGAATCACAATCCAGATCCCTCATGTAGAAGACTTGTGAGCAGCTAACGATTAGGGAAAAAAAACTCTATAAAATTCCAATATCTGCAATATGATTAAGAGTTTGGGTAACATTTCCGGTGATTTCCTACCCGTATAGGTATTAATATTACCGAAACCGACGTATTCCAAGTGACATTACCAGCAACGTGTGTTGCATTGAGTTCATACCATCTAGGCAACTTCGGACAGAATAAAATGTTCTATCTATTCAGTGGGTGTTCAACTAGAAGGAAGCAACGAATGACCCTAGATCCCGTGACGAATAATATGCATAAGTCACCAGATTCGATGGCCCTCGTTCCAGGTAATAAAGAATTTCCTCACGAGAACACCACTCATCCTTCATGTACTTAAACTTTGTGTTCTGCCTGACGGCAGGTCATGTCATGGGGGAAGCCTCGTCAGAGAGGTCCACCGCATGAGCGTCTAGAGAAGTGATTCCAGTGATGGTTTCCCATTGCCTTCCACTGATGATGATGAAATGATAATGAGGACAACACAACACCCAGTCCCTGAGCGGAGAAAATCTTCGCCCCAGCCGGGAATCGAACCCGGGCCCCTTGGCGAGACAGACCAACGCGCTGACCTCTCAGCTATCGGAGCGGACATCCTTCATGTATTTTTACCTAATGTGACGGATGAGAGAAGCTATGTTTACTTGAAAGAATTTAATGATCGACCTATCAATGAATACATATAACATTTTTTCTGGAGTGATAACGACAGAAAACTCTTAAGGTCTTCTCTGTGTTGAGTGGCGACAGTCTCACGTTAGCGCTCGAATGGCTTTAGTTCTATAGCTGTCTGATGATTTCGATCCCGAATCTCTAACCGCTTTCTGGTACCAAATAAAGTTAACGGCAAACATTAATTGTGTTTGACACCCTCTACGGTTTATGAGGGAAGCAAAATGAAAAAAAGAAAAAAAACGGGGAGACGTATTAAAAAAGAGACTACGATTTGCAATATCGCTGATCACGGAACTGATACGGCTGTATTTTATAACTGCGTGCCCAGAAATGATCGATCATCGGAAATTAACAGGCCGGCGCTGACACAAAATGCAAATATTCACCTTTAATCAGCGTATCGCTTCATCGGTCCGTATTCCACAGAAGCGTTATTCTTGGTTTCCGTATTATTAGTAACGCTGGTATGCAAATTATGCGTGACGCCAACAGCTTCGGCGGCTGCGCTTGGCACCGCCGAATTATGTATTCATGGCGGCGACGGCTAACTTCGTTTCGCTGCTGACCCCAATGTGTTTACCCTGGGCCGGCAGACGACCGCGCGGGGCAGAACGAGGTAACTCTGTTAACAGAAATTACCTCGGAAACGACAGGAATCGTTGGCACTGCTGGTTGGGCTCCTAAAGAGAAACAAGAACGTTATCATTAAATCAACTATTTCCAATTTTTAATGTCTTTTTATTTTTGTACACACAGTACATACTGCTTCGCACGGATAGATAGAATCACGAGCTTGAATAGCGTTTAGCTTACAGTTATAAAAAGAACCACTGTTCGGTACTTCAGGTAAAAACAGGTTTTGGCTTGGCTCTGAACACTATGGGACTTAACATCTATGGTCATCAGTCCCCTAGAACTACTTAAACCTAACTAACGTAAGGACATCACACAACACCCACTCATCACGAGGCAGAGAAAATCCCTGACCCCGCCGGGAATCTAACCCGGGAACCCGGGCGCGGGAAGCGAGAGCGCTACCGCACGACCACGAGCTACGGACAACAACAGGTTTTAATTCACAGTAGTATACCAGTGGAAAAATTCCCTTACCAGAGCGCGAGAAATGTGAATGTGTCCCTGTTTATTGAAAAGTGACTGGAAAGTAGGGTACCAGCTGCCTCATTCTACCTTCTTCAGCACCTTTAAAAATTTTCCTAAATTTTTCGGCGTGCGAGCAGATTCGCGCTTTTTTTTTTTTTAACTTGCAGCTCACCTAAAACTCCGACAAGCTCTCGTAACTTTAGTTCACTCACACTTATTAGTACATCGTTAAGTCGCTCATACCCATCCAGACCCGGTTGTTCTTTCTCACTCGCACAGTTAGCCCAACTCATTATCATTATCTCTTTGCGCTTCTCTGTCGCAGTCTCTTACGTCACAGCCAAAGACTCTACGTTCTGTCCTACTATTACAAACTTATCTCACTGTCATTGTTTTCCTCTTGCCTCGCTTACTGATAATATTTCCTTCGCTCTTTCCTACTGCTGCTGTCTCTTCTCATCTCTCACTGTCTTTCTTTTCCTTGGTTTCATTGTCATATACTCCGTCTCCCCATTATCACTTACCCCCATCCATTTCCACTCCAACATCCACTTTCTATTCTTTTCTATTTCTTCCTCCTTGCCTATTTCTCCTTCATTCTTTTCTTCGCACTGTTCTGTCAGTGTCAGCTACGTTTCACTGCCTCATTGTTTCTCTTTTTCGCCCACACAGCCACTGTCTCCTTCACTCTTTCCATAACGCGCTGTCTAGGGCGCCTTGTCACGGTACGCGTGGCTTCCCCGTAGGAGGTTCGAGTCCTCCCTCGGGCATCAGTGTGTGTTGTCCTTAACATAATTTGGTTTAAGTTAGATTAAGTAGTGTGTAAGCCTAGGGGCCCCTGACCTCAATAGTTTGGTCCCATAGGAACTTACCAACAAGCAGCACCAAGCAAGCAGACTACCGTCTGCTGTCTCCCTGTATTTGTTATTTTCCGTCTCTTTACCTCTACCATTGTATTCTTCTCTCTCAGCATAAAAAAACGCGAATATTTTTGAATGCCAAATTTTTTTGGGTATTTTGTAAGCGTTCTGTGGAAAGCAGTACGAGGCAGATGATACCCTACTTTCCAGTCAGAATCTCTTACATAAACAGAAACATATTTGTATATCCTATGCTCCGATAGGAGGATTTTTCCGATGTTTTCCTTGCTTTCCCTGCTACAATTGGACTTCTAATTGGTATGAAAAGAAACGTGTTGGTCAGTAGAGTTGAGATGGTTTACTTACGTGAAACTGAAATAAATCAAGACTAATTTTACACCTCAGACCAGATTTTACGTGCAAAAGAATTTTCTTCGGCGTCAGTTACTACAACATTGAGTGTCCAGATGCTAACGGAGACAATTTACAGCATATTTTTTCGTGACACGACACTTTATAAACTACGTTATCGCCTCATAGCCGATTCAACGTGCATATTTTACGTGCACAAGTAGGGCAGTTTTGCTCCTCTATATCTCAAATATATCCAGGGCTTTTTGAGATCTGGATCTCGCGAATATGTCGTAAAAATTAAACCCTTTTGCTGTTCATAACCGTCTCGGAATCAGCGGCTGGGCTTTGGTAAACACGAAACAAGTTTCTGCGGTGTGTCTCGATAATGCATAAAGATTTTTGAAACTGAAGAGATGTCTCTTCTATATAAAGCCTCGAGAATATACCTTTACAGTATGTTTATTTATTATTTAGATTTCTCCTGGTACCGGATTTTACGTGTGGAATTGTTGTAATTTTGAACCTCAGTGTTCTGGCAACGGATAAAGATATCAAGAAAATTTTCAAAGTTGTTTGAGATCGGGAACTTCAGAACATACCGTACAAGCTTCAGACATTTACTATGTGTGGTCGCCTTGGAATCGTCGGTTGAGTTTTGGTCCACTGGTGGCGGTGAAGATGTAGTAACAAAAATATTTTTGTGACGTTTTCCGAGGAACTGCCCATGAACACCGCCCATGACCTAATGGTGCCTCTATACGTCCAATCGAGCCCACTGTAGACCACATCAAAGGCATAGAGACCCAACCGATTTCCTCCATTTGCCTAAGCAGGAGGAAGTTTGTAGTAGTCATAATTTGATCCTGTACCGTCGGACAGTATCACAAGACGATCCTTCTGGAGGCTATGTAAATCGTCCCTAGCCCAAGGGTATCCACAACATTTGACCTTACCTTTTTATCATCAAAACAATCCCGCGCATGAGCACCGGAAATCCGCTTCCGCTTTGGAAAATATTAGGGACGCATGCTGTCTCATGCAACGGATTCTACCTGCATCATTGTTTGGTTAAGCTGCATAAAGGATTGCTCAGTGGAATCCACATCTGGAAGTTCATAGAAATGTGTCTCCGTGTGTAGGGTGGAGAGACGGGGAGAAATATGGGGAGGGGGTAACTTCGTACCTTGAACTTTTGTCACAAATGCACGCACGGATTGTGTGATACCCAACTTGATATGGTAGCTCACGCGATATATGAGACAAGCGAAGTTCTGGTTCTTATAGTTTTTCCAGGCTTTAAGGAAATACTGTTAAAAGTTTCGTACCATCGCGCAGTAAAAAAAAAAGAAAAAAAAATTATGAATAAATGCTAAGTTTGAAAGAGGGCAGTAAACAGAACGCAGAGGATCACTGTTAACGGCGCGGCATTATCAGAAGAGAGATTACAGTTTGGCCAAACTCGATGTACTGTGACGGGGCTGCTATTCACATTACACACTGGATGATTTTTCATGATGTACGTAAAAACAAGCAACATACAGATAGTCCTGAAAGGAATAAAAAATTTGTCTCACAGTGTACGCAAACTAATAATCATAGGTCCATCGGTACTTCTATCTATCTGACAAATCACATGTCAGGTGAATGTTAAAGTAATTAGAACTTGAAATCATCACACTATAAAGAATTCTGCTGGGGATTCTTCGTCTAAAAGAGAAGATACATGAAACTTCCAGTAGCTAGTCAAGCGAAAGATATTCGTTACTATGAAATTGTAATACTTGGTAGGTATCGGTACGGGAATGCCGTTGAGCGAATGTGCATAATATTCTAAACCTATTGTCATGGCGAACGATGCAGTCTACTGGTCGATTGCAGGTTCTGACACAGACAGCCTGTTCAGTGCCTAGCAAGAATCAAGTGGTAGTTTCTATAGCAAAAACTTTAATCAAATTCATTTGCTGTACTGGCATACAAGACATTGGACCAGGTCTGCAGATTGTCTGTTTTTGTATGCCTCTTGTGCGTGAAAGCTATGAGCGGCCGTTCTCCAAAACGACTCTATCAGCATTCTCCAGTGTCGTCGAATAAGGCGATAGGATTACAAATATGTGTAATCATAAAAGCGAGTTTCGACAAAATTTTCTCCCGAACAACACCTGAGAGTCGTTAAGATGGGGCTAACATGAATCTATTTCAATGTTCATTTCCGCCCCAGAGCGTGCGATGACTTCTGTAGCAGAAATGTGGACGAAGATTCTGTTAGGGGGGCCGGAAACTAAAGTCGGTTTCCTCTAGAAATGGGAACAGAATAATTTTTAACAAGTTTGTATTTTTCATCAGTGATGTAGTCACCCTATTGAACAACAACCGTATTCCGTCTATTGTTCAAATTTTCAGTGTCAGATCGATAAAAATCAATTGAGTTTCGAGCAGAATATCTAGAGGAGGTATTTTGGACATCATACAAGGTTTAAAGTTTTTTGCCAATTGGAAAATGTTGTAGACATCTAAAGAAATGGAAAGCCGATAGTGCAATATCGAGGGAGCATGGTGGGTAGGGCAATACCTCCCATACCATCTCTTGATTTACTCGATCCAATAGTTGACAATAAGTATCTGCAATAATAGTTTGTCCAGGTTTCTTCACTTAAAACTGATCTTGCCCACGAATACTTCATCAAACACACAAAACTGTCTTCTTAAGGTGTAAATCTGGCTTAGCTTTACTTCGTGGCTTTTCATTCGAAGAAAAACACTGCCTTTTGCGTCCTGAAGTATCGTAGAGGACCAATTTTTCATATGCAGTGATGAAGTGATCAAAACACGCTTCTGTATGGTGCCGCTGAAGCAATAAGTTGATGGATACAAACAACTGCTGTGCGTACGTTACCAATCTACTGCAAATGTTCTCGGATGGACGAGCAAGTTGATTAAGAGTTTCTGACGGTTGCTCAAATGTCTGACACGGAGCTGCTTCCACCTCCACCCTTAATATGTCATTATCCAAAGTTGTTAATCTTTCTGATAGATACGAGTTCGAAAGATCAAAGTTATCGGATTTAAACTTAGAAAACCACCTTTGGCATTTACGAACGTCTAACGCACTTGGATAAATATCGCAAATGTTTCTGGTAGTGACTGTTGTTACTATCGCTGTTAAAAAAACATATAATGTCTGATATATACCTGTTCTGGCATATGTCTATCTATTTCACTACAAATAGAAGAAAAAAGAAAAGCTTATTTATTTATGGGTAAACAACACCGTGCAATCTTCAAATTTTTTGCACGACTTTGATGTACACAATAAGCAAGTAATGACAAACGAATAGCAGCGTTATTTTCCGGTCCCCCTAAAGTGTTCTCTGAAATAAATCTTTTCCCAATTTCCAACTAATCCGCACTACATCTACACGATGGGTTTCGATTTGTTTTTGAATAATTATAATGTGTTAAGGCAGGTAATTTAAGGATTTATTCGTTACATAATAATAATAATAGATATGAACTCAAACGACCTGTAGTTCTTCAGTTGCAGTAAAATTTAAATACAGAAAAATATTTGCTTCGTTCTTGAAATTATTGTGATCACAACGCTACATTAATCTTGTGCTCTAAGATTGATTGCATACCTGAATTGTTCCCGTTATTCGGATTTGATCAGGCACTGACTTACTGAAAATCTGCCATGTTTATTCATTCACTTCATCTCCTGCTCATCTGGTAAGGCACACATTCGAATTTAGGTGCCGTTTGTGTACGCAAAGGTAAGTGCAATGCATATTGTTCCAACATTCCACTGTGACGAGGAACCGTAGAGCGAAAACGTACGCGAGTGAAACGAAACAACAGCAGGAATAGGAACACACAAAGCCAATTCGGCGGCACGTTTCTCACGAGAGAGAAGGATTCATATCCCGGAACGTGTGTGCAGAGGGGGAGGAAATAATGTTCCCAACCATGCGTTGGGTGAATGAAAACAGAGTGATAACACGGGCTGCGCACGGCGAGGCCTTTACAGGCGATGCGGGGCTTGTAATTAACGATGCGGTGGTAGTGACTTCAAAGGTAATTTCGGAGCAGCAGATGGAAGTACCGTCATATTACGGCTGCGCTCTTATTATTAACTCCGAGGGGGGCACGGAAATTCAGACTGCGTAGACGAAAGAAACACGGCTGTTTAACTCAACGACCTCACTCTAGCACCTTCAAATTTGTGTACACAGTGCTCCCTGCACTCGTTCTGGTAAATTGAAACCTTTACCATTAGCACCCACAGCAACACATTCCGACGCTGGCTTAATCTGTATATCAGACACAAATGTGTGGCGGTTTGAAACGTGCTGTTAATCAGGAGATACTAGATGTCCTGCCCGTCCCATTTGCATAATTAAAGAACTGAATGACTATACGTTACGTTAGCGGCCATGACAGATTTGTTATATTTCTCGCCGATGCAACGCGACAACGCACTTTCACAATTCGAAGATACTCTTAGACCCTTTGGCGAAATTGTAACAAACCTTCATCAACTCACAAGTCAGCTTCACCAAGTGTTTGCCTTCAGGGCTACAAAATTTTCCTAATAACCTCTCACGCAAGCCGTAATAGGTAGTCTGTGAATGGATACCAATTTCTATTACCTTCATTATGTACTAAATCCATTGAGATTTTCACATGGATTGCTAATGCAATAAGAGTTGTTGCCGCGTCTAGTCTGATGTGTGTGAAGCTTTTAGCGTCCGATTCAATGCTGAAAAATCACGTACGTAAACTTAATATCAGCAGAATGTGAATGCTACCAAATAATTTAAACATATTGTTCAGTGGCATTCGCTGAATGGGATGTGCAAGGAATACTGGCTATCAATAAGTACGGCAACACATTTTTTTTCTGAGAGCTGACTTGTTTTGTTGAAGTTTGCTATACGCCATATTATTCCACACTGTTTTGGATAAAAAATCCTGTTTCTCAATATAACCGCCATTCAATACGACAACCTTACACCACGTTACTGAGAAGGGGGGGGGGGGGGGGCTGTATGCTAGTAGACGTCGGAAACAACGTTTTCCTGCATCAATAATCTCCCCATAATTCACGTACTGCTTCCCGGGGACTGCAAAAAATGGTTCAAATGGCTCTGAGCAGTATGGGACTTAACATCTGAGGTCATCAGTCCCCTAGAACTTAGAACTGCTTAAACGTAACCAACATGAGGACATCAGACACATCCATGCCCGAGGCAGGATTCGAACCTGCGACCGTAGCGGTCCCGCGGTTCCAGACTGAAGCGCCTAGAACCGCTGGGCCACACCAGCCGGCCGAGGATTGCACCCTTCATTGGGCCACACAGATGGGAGTCCGAAGGTACGAGATCCAGACGGTAGGATGGGTAAGGATGAAGGGTTTTGTGTGCTCCTTTGGATGCGAAGACTTGCTTTGTCATGGAGGAGAAGAGGTTCGTTTGCATTTCTGCGGCGACGAACACGTTGAAGCCATTTGTCCAGTTTCCTGTGGGTAGTGCTATACACTTCAGAGATGATCGTTGCACCATAACGGAGAACGTCAAACAGAATAACACCTTCTGAATCCTAAAAGAGCGTCGCCACGACATCACTAGCTAAGGGTGCGGTTTTGTACATTCTTTTCGGAGGTGAGGTGGGGTGGTGTCACTCAATGGTGTGCCATGTTCTTTCGAGTTCGAAGTGAAGAACCTCTGTTTCATCGCCTGCGACGATAATAGACGAGGCATTGTCACTATCGGCCTCGGAACGCGCAAGAAACGATGCACAGTTGGTGTTCCTTTTGGCGATGAGGAAGCCAGCGGGCACAAACTTTTGAGTATCCGTTTAAGAGGACGAGCGAGTCAACACCAACAGAGACGTCCAGTTGGTCTGTGAGGTGTTTGATTGTGGTAGGTCGATCACCTCGAATGAGAGTGTACGTGTGTTCCAGGAGTGGCAGCTGGTGCGGCCGGCCGCCACGCGGGAGACCGGACAGGTATGCGTGATGTTGTTGCGATGATGACAGACGCCTCGCCCAAAGACTCACCGTGCTTTTGTTCACTGGCAGGTCTCCGTAGGCAACCTGCAACCGCCTATGAATCTTTGCGACTGTCTGATTTTCCTCCAAAACTCAATGGCTGCCTTCTGGATCAAACGGACCTGCATTGTAGCCGCCTATTGGAACCTCATGAAACTGTAGGGCCTGAAGCGGGAATATTCCAAGATGTCGCAACAAGTTTTGCAGTTTGCTATCTGTAATTTGAAGAGAACAAATATGTGTTGAATTATTTATCGAACGTCCATTGTAATTTTATGTTCACATTTTAGATTGTAACGTTCAATAACAAGACTAATACAAGTGGGCAGTTATGGTATTGAATTTAATATCATGTATACCAAGTTTAAAGAAAAACGTATCCTAAATATATTCAAAATATTAATCCCAAAAGAATCCATCGAAAAATAAGTACACATTCGTTATAGTTCAGTGACTAAGGGGTTGCTAAAAAAATTCTCTAAAAGTTTCTTCCAGACACTTCACCAACAGCATCGCTGCACAGTACACAGGTGCCCAGCATGGACAGTCATACCGCAATCATGTCTACTGGTAGGCTCTTAGCCACATTGGGCTTGACGATTACTGTACCCGGGGTCATCCACGTCTCATCAGCAGTAACATAAGACGGTTCCCTACATGATTTCAAAAAAGTTCTCCGGCACCATATTTAGTGACAGACACCACCTGGTAGTATCTTTTGGCAAATGATGGACTGGTTGCTAATCCATTGTAAATTTTAAGGTAGTTCACAAAATACACTCACGTTCCATAATCCTTATATGAGCTACACTCCACTCAGGAATATAGGAACAAGGTATTCAAGGAAACTATTTTCCCTATATGGTACAGTCACACGGATATCCTCGCAATGGGCTGCAATAGTTTGTGTGGTTTTCATGTCAAACCATTGGTCTAACTGCTCAGAAATCTGCTAAGAAATGTTAACTCTAGGTATTCGTGGAGTCTTCAGCTTTTAGAACCCTCTTACACGGTCGATTGTGAGGGACAGTGCACTAAGGTAGAATCTTTGTTATTGTTGATAAGGTTCAAACTGTTCTGCATTTTGTTGAATAAAAGCTCCGGCAATAACAATAGCTATACAGGAAACAGCTGCTTCATTCTCGGTACTTATTCTATTGTATATCCAGTTCAAATAAATCTATGAGTCTTTTTTTAAATTTATATGATGGATATAATAACTGCTATTCTTTGAACGGATGACCTTTATAATTACTTATTGCATGTTTCCAGGTCTAGGGCAAACAAAACTGCTCATTAGATTATATTTTGAGAACCAAATATATTTATTTTGTACAAAAAATGTAACGAAACTGAAAATTCATTTCTACATCACACACCAGAGTTTATGGTTACCCTTAGTTACCGCGCTCATAGCAGCAGTGTGGCATGCTTTCTATGTCAGTGGCTCATATGTCAGCGGAAAAGATTTAGCAAACATGAGACAGAGACTCTAGTGGCTGCTGACAGATTGAAATTCACCTCGTCATTGCATCTCAGCGTTGTCTAGTAGAATAATGATCTGGATAACTGGATTGTCATTCTACATGACGCTGACTGCACCTTGAATAAATTCGTCAAAAAGGGCAGCTCGATGAAAGTGAAGGCTACAAGTCCCCAAAAGGAAATCACAGTATGTGCAGTTCTGGAAATCCATACATGTACATCCATACATGTACTGAACATAAGAACAAATTTTTATTTTACCAAATAATTAGTATTTGACATATTACTATTTTTCTTTCTCAAAGAAGAAAAGAGTGGTAATGATGGAACATCACATAACTGGAATTCGCGATTTTGTTCCATTGCGTGTACGTTAGCGTGTCCGTTATTTTGCCTAAAAAATTTTCTTCCAAAAAATTTACTCTCACCCCCTAAATGTTTTCTATTTGGTCAGGTTTATCGTGGGAAAAAATTGTCCCAACTGGATGACATTAACCCATGTCGACTGAAGCTACAAATTTTAATATTGTAAACTGAAAACTGCATAAAATGAAATTTAAATATGCCATTTTGGCTATTTTAGGATCCGTTTATTATTCTCGGGAACAATCCCTCTCTCTTGCAGTCCAGCTACAGTGTACGACGTCCTTGAACACAGCACAATATACATTCCATTTCCTCCACCTACAGCCAGTAGCGCATGAAAATCATGCATTCTTTTAACACACCTCTCAACAGAGATATTAAAACTTTAAACTCCTTAACCATCGTTTTATCGTCTTAATATGTAGTGGCGGTCGTCAAAGTCGAAGGGCATTGTTGAATAAAATTAATGTCTTAAATCTTCACTCAGGATGACGTATCTTTGGTCTTGATTGATTCGATTCAGCTAATTTTTAATTAACAATAAAAATGACATTGAATTGGGAGATGTGAATTAACTGATAAAAAATCAATAATGAATGGTAATCTGAGTAGTAGTGAACTTACCATACAATGATCCTCCCAGTTTTCCACAAAAAGGTGTAATGTGTTTTAAATTTGTAAAATCTCTCTGTCTAAATTTGCTACCATTCTGACTTTGGCTTGGTCGTCTGCTTCATCATCAAAGAGTGATATGACAGATAACTGTTCTAATAAATACTACAAACGATGACTAAACTTCTTTACTATTGCTTCTGAAATCGCAGAATCTGTGTTTTTCATATGATTTCAGAAAGTTTAAGAGCCAGAGATGCAGATGAGAGCAGAGATCCAGGTGAGGAACCTTAACAGCTGCACTGCACTGAAACCACAGATTGGCATAACCACTTAAAATAAAAAGAGAGAGATCTCTCAATGCATTTTCATTTACAATGGACAGTTCAAGTTGTGATCTTAGAAGAAAAAATTTTCAGCAGTCAATTTGTTCATCCTGCTTGAAGCATTGGTTCAGGAGGGTATATCTTCTGTCTTTCCAAAGTCTCCTCCAAAAAATGTTACACGGAGCTCTATTAGTTTAGATATCGCCTATCACTATTGACTTATCTAATTCACTTTCATAGAAGACTAATGTCTCCTTGATTTCTCACTCATTAAAAATCTAATTCACCATCTTTTTTCCAGTGTGAAAATTAATGACACTGATACCTTTCCAGTCTTCTCTCATGTATTGAAAAAATGGTATGTCATTACTACTTGTTGCACCATGGTACTTTACATTCAAACACACGTTTTCAATTAAGTCTGTATATGTTATGACAGCATAGGAAACGCAACAACTTTCCGACCTACTTGTATTCAAGTAAGATGTGCGCGTCATTAAGATGGCCTGTATTTGAGGTAGTTGTGTAGCCATAGATAAATCTTTGACTTTATTAAATACCCAAATATGTTAATGGATTCCAGACAGGGTTCACTCGATCTATATCAGAACTACTCTGTAATTTTGGAACTTAAATTACGTGTTCATTATCATCAAACGTAACAATTATTGGAAGTTCTTCGTCTTTTGGATCTCTGACATTCAATGCCGGCAACAGTTTAACATCCCAGTGATCAAAAGGAACTGTGGAAATATTACATTAGGCTGATTTTATTGTTTCAGAACGATCTCCTCTCTTATTCTGTCTGATTTTATGAAGAGGTGATTTATTAATAGGATCTTCAGTATCCTGCCTACGTGTTTCTATTGTAGCCTGAAGAATATATACAAAGAATCTCTTATACTCAGATGACATCTACCCAGTCCATCTGCTAATTTTCCAGTAATAAAATTTTTGGTGTCTCGTCTTGCAGCATTCTACAATGAACTATTCTCAGAAACTCTTTCTGAAAATCCAGCGTCACCAACTTCAATTTCATTTGAACTTGAAAATTCCTTTGTCTGCTCTTCAGATGATAAATAAGGAAATACAGTAAGAAACGTATAAGTACGAGGGTTGTCCTGAAAGTAAGTTTCGGTCGGTCCCGAAATGGAAACCACTAGAAAAATCCAGCAAGGCTACGCACAGATGTGTTGGGCAGTGTCTGTAATATGCCCGTTGATCATGTCGCGTCGCTCTTTTTAGTTTTGAGTGAACAGTGAGCACGTAAAGATGCATAGGGAATAGCGTCTCCCGCCAAGTATGAGGGCCTGGTTAGAGATCTCACCTGTGTCTTGCAGCCCACATAATACAACTGTTGATCAGTTCCTTCTTCATGCCAATTATCGGCTGCACACTGCAGGGCAATGAAGACGCTCCTGCTGCGTTTCCGATGAGAAGTGTTTGATCACCCACAATACAGTGTGAAATTGGCTCCCAAAGAGTCTGGTCTCTGATCACAAGAACCACTGGCTATCAAGACAAAATTTTTTCCACAGACAACGAGCTGCAGACCATTGGAGATAACTGGCCGAAAGCACAGGCGGCTGCCTTCTATGACGAGGATATTGGAAAGTTGATACTACTACAGAACTAGAAGTTGCAGCGGCGACTATGTCGAGAACTAGGTGGAAGGTGTACCTAACTATTGCAAATAAAGCGTTTCTGGTTTTCACTGTGGTCTCTACTTCGTGACCATCGGAACCTACTTTCTGGACAGCCCTCGTAAATACTGTGCACTTTTGTTTCTCTTGACTTTTCTCTTTTTACAATTTTCTCTGTCTCGCTTTTCATCTTTATCCGCAAGTATTTGGTCTACTCCTGATCGCCCTGGCTTTTTCTGTCGAAGTAAAATTATCCTGTATTCTTCGAAATTGCGTGTTTTTGAGCACTAGTATCAAACAAATTGTCCAAAAAATGTTTCACACATAAACTTCTCTTCATGTCACAGTTTCACATTTTTGGTGGTTTCTGCAATTTTATCCGTTTCGAACACAGTTTAAAAATTTCTTGTAAGCAATGTTGAATAGTTCGTATCAGAATTCTTTCTTTCTCCTAAAATATGCTGCTCTCCAGAACCGAAAGATCAGCACTGTCACTAACGGTTAATTTTACTACCCGTATGTTATAAAATAAAACTTCCAGCACCTGCCGATTTGATACTAATTTGTGCAGTTATTTGCTGTTTGGTATATCCTACTAAAATCACACGTTCCTTGGACTGCGTAATCGGTGTGACATCTTAGATAGCGACTGGAAAATTGTGCGACAGATGATTAACACTTAATAAACGACTGCACTATAAACACACGTACTGAAAAGCTGAGGTTTCTCCGAACATTCGCATTCAAGTCGTCCCGGCTTTCAGTGTTTCGCCTGCAACAAAATATTGAACAGGAATGTTTTAGTCATTCTGAAAATAGATGACAATCTAGTGCGCCTGTGTCAAATAGTTTCTCAGCTGACTTTACTACACTATACGTAAGATTCTCAGCACTCGAAAGTATTTGTCAAATGATTATTATTTCATGGATAATACACGTAAAATAGCTCAGTAGTAGTTACTATCTGTGATAATATGGAAATCCACATACAAGAGGTACTCAGTTTGAAGAGTCCGAGTACCACATTCACATTGGAATCCACATCGTGGTGTTTTTGTAACGTCCGATACCGATAGCAGACATTTCACTCACCTGGTATAGAAAGATATTAATAGGCAAACTACTTACAACTAATTTATTTAAACAATCGGTTCCACAATGCTGCAGACAGACATATAACTCATTCTGCATCCCAAGTAGCCATGAATATAGAGGAAATGTGGTCACTGCGGTACTCTTCTCATCTGTGCTGTCTGCTAATCCGAAACGAAGGCTTCTCTTTCCTTTCACTTGGTTCCTCTATCGCCCTTCCCCACGCCCCCATCCGTTAAGTTAATTTCACCCGTCTCAGCCCTGTCATCAAGGAAAAATATACAGCAGTGGCTGGATTCGAACACGGATTGTCGGCGTGGCATCACACACACCTATCTGTTATCTACAAATGAGACAAATTGATCAATATATTATGTATAGCTCATTCACGTTAATTAGTGAACATACAGATACTCAGAAAATAAGATACTTAGAAAATAAATGTTAGACAAATTAAAAGATAGGTGTAGCGTTACAACTCTTTTTCCTGTCAAGCGTGCCATACACACATCAGCCAGGTTACAGCTTCAAGTAGCTAACTGAACAAGGCGAATAGCATTTTTGTACGCTCTGCATTACCGACACACTTCCTTCCGTATGAAGAAATGCGTCGCACATTGGACATCACCGTTTCTTCTCTTATTTATTAGAAATTTTTCCCTAGCACTAGCCCATCAATATGGTTACATATTTCTTTAGATTATTGAATAAGGCGGCATCATTTTTGCACACTCGAATTATATTTTTGTGCAGACACACTTATTTCTGAAGGAAATGAGTGCGCCGTACATTTGACATCAACATGTCTTCTTTTATTTATCTGAATATATTGCCTTCACTCCACACATAGCAATAAGACCAACCTTACGTCATAAATGGCATGTAATACAACAATAACTTTCATGGATATACACCTTTTTATTCATGTGTATTTATTACCTTCATTTATGAACCCTCTGAAATCCCATAAACTGGTAGGTATACGACAGCCGTAACTCGTTGTCCGGTGGAATATACCGACAAGTAGCTACAAAACGCAGCCTTATGTTAATATTCCCGTATTACGACCATCGAGCGCGTGATCAGTACGCTGGCCCCGCATTCGGGAGAATGCCGGCTCAGATAATCCGGCCATCCAGATTTAAGTTTTCCGTGATTTCGCTGAATCACTTCGGACAGATGTCGGCACGGTTCCTTTGAAAATGAAACTGTCGATTTCCTTGCCAATCCTTTCCCTATCCGACACTGTGCACCGTCTCAAACAACTCGTCGTCGACGTGTCGTTTAACTGTAACATTCTTTTCTTATGTGGTAACCATGTTGACAATACCTTTCCCTTCAACGCTAATGAGTCTATTTAAGAAAATCGTGTAACGAGACTATTTCAAAAAAGGGAAGGGTGTTTCGAAAAAAAAAACAACTTACGTCGTATACCAACGCCAATGCTTCTGTGCTATTCTCCTGTTTCGAGAATGTTGGATAGTCTGTGGTCCAAACCACATTGCTGGTGAAATTTTTTGGTAATTTATTATTGTGTTCCTTTCTGCCAACGAGTTACATACCAGTTTATGGGATTCCAAATGGCTCATAACTGAAGGTAATAAATATACATGAATAAAAAGGTGTATATCCATGACAGTTTATTGTTTTATTATATGGCATTTATGACGTAAGGTTGGTCTTCTTGCTATGTGTGGAGTGAAGGCAATATATTCAGAATGCGGCGCTGATATTAGTGAATATGAATGAAACCATTTCCTACAAAGTATATTTTGCACGTGTGTTATTTAACCCTGAAGACCCTAGTTTCATTATGTGAACTGTATTTCCTACTGGAATTAGGTTCACACAGAGTGGAGTAGTAAATTTGCACAATAGCCGTGTGAGAGCTGATACAAATTCTATACTGAATATTCAAGCAAAACGTAAGGTTTCTCTTTAGTATCACCCTACAGGTACAAATCATTGTCAGTCTGTACCGAGCATTTTAATTAAGACTGATTATTTTAAGAAATCTGCTTTACGGGTTCGTATCATTGAACTAGAGGTCTGTTATCACCACAAGGATTTACTAGGGTACATTATTATTATTATTGCAGCTCCCAGTATACCTAGCTGACCGTTATTTGTCAATGTAATGCACTTTATAGAATTGTCAGTGTATCTCAACAATTTTTTGTATTCATAAGTAGATTAGAGATCTCCGTGGAAAATTCCCGAACCTCTATTCACGAAGATAGTCTGAACAACATATCTAATCACAGCTAACTTGTCCACCTTTGCTGTCGTTAACAGAAACGGAGAAAATTAAATATTTCTGAAATTACTAAGTATTTTGGACCAGTGGACGATGTCTCAGTCGCAGCGTTTTGTGGTAACATGGAAAAAGATGTAGAGAAAAAGTGTTGTCTCAGGTTTTCTCGGAGTGACTGAGTAATGGTTTGTCTTAGGGTGTTCAGCGGAGCTGTTATTTCTATTTTTATGCACAATATTTATTAGAACGATGCAGTCGTTTTGCTCAGATGCTGCGAGATGTGATCTTACAGGTACCAGCTGCCTGAATTCTAAACGAACTGTGAAGTATTGATGGTGTCCGCAGCTATTGGTAGCCAAAGAATTAAATTTACGAATAATGTTCCGAAGAAACGGATAGCCTTGTCGGTAAACCTGTATTGTAGTAAAAATAAAGAAAGTAGGAGGAAAAGGCTTAAGAAGTGAGGTGCCAAGATTGTCTTTGCTGTCTTGTGCTGGTCTAGTTTCCGGAATGGTCGGCAGCTTCTTATAGACACAGGCAGTCCCGTGTATTTTCAACAAAAGTCAAGCCTTCTTCCCAATATTATAGACAATGCAGGTCTGCAAAAGCAAGTGTGGCATGTCTTGTGGGGGGAGGGAGGCTATTAGTACATTCGATGTAGTGTGCAAGGAATATCAGTTAGACATGAGAGTCAAATATCCAAGCAAATCATTGGTCGCCGAGGGCTTTCTCAAACGTAGTCATGAAACGACGGACGACGAGACCCGTGTCATCGTGTAGACGCCGGAATTCGGGGACATAGCGATTAAGGAGATAGTCAGAGTAAACTGGGTAAATCTAATACACCAGAACGCAGGTTTCAGATTAAACAAGGCCTGGAGGAAATAGGTGAGGACAGTGTTAAACGTCTCATCGACAATGGGGTCATTGGAGACGATGCAAAATCTCGGATTAGAAAAGAATAAGGAAAGAAATCTTCATGTTATTTTCAATGGAACCATCCCTGCGTTTGCCTTAAACGATAAGGGGAAATTGCAGAAAATCTAAATCTGAGTGGTCAGCGTTTGAACAGTCATCCTCCCCAATGCGACTGCACTGTACTAACTACTGCACTACCTCATTCGATAACAAGGCTTCCAGTCTGCCACTCAATTTACTAAGAGCTTTTAGGTCATCTCAGCCACTAGAGTTGCAAAACGCAAAGAATTCTTCGTTTTATGGAATGACAATATGGTTTCTGAAAACCATATGAAAATCAAATAGCGTCTGCGGTACCAAGAGCCGTACTCACCCGTAAATAACGCCGTGACAACCACAGCACTATAGTCGAGTTCGAAACGAGGCAGCACGGTCGACAGGCAGCATATGAAGTACAAATGTGAACAGAAATGGAATCACCAACTCGCCGAATACCAAAAAGCACACAACTGATAAAGAAAACCGTTGAAAGTAAAAAGTCCCACTCATTAAATTAAATATTTGTTTTAATCAGTAATTTGTATTGGTATCTGCTTCATTTTGTGATGTCTCTGGCATTTTTATGATTGATTTTCGATTACCTATCTGTAACGTAGAATGCTTTTAAAATTTATTTCATTCCATTAAGTTCTGCTGCAACAGCAACAGTTTTCAATTACTTCAAATTGAAAAACATTCTGGATTGCGAAGTTATTTAATTTAAATAATGCATTTCATCCTTTTGGTGCATCATCAGATTGTGCAAAATTAATTCGATATAAAACCCATCCGTCATGGGGTCGTAATGAATGAGAGGTGAACCTTAAGCACAGCACTAAACACCGCAACAGTAGCACAGCGTAACACACACTAACAAAATACATGCATGGTATCAGCTTTGCATGGCACAAACGTCCGTTTAGTGCTCACATAAATAACACAATTTGAAATTAAAATGCTTTTAATTTAGAACTTTTATGCCGGGCGATTCACGAAGATTTGGAAATATTTCAGTACGTTGTTCTACAAGTAAAACTAAAGAAAAAATCTCATATAAATATAGGTCCGCAAATGTTCTGTTACGGAGCTACGGCTAATAAAAGATTTATCCTGAAACTTAGCAACTTCGCTAATATCAAGCCATCACAAAATTGTACGAGTTAAAAGTAAAGACGATTTCCATTTACTTTGTTGTTATTGATCTTGTGAATCTAATGAAAGATGTCCCACACGTGTATCTGGAGTAGTTCTCCAGAATATTCAGAGAAGCAAAGACATAATCTCGTAAATTTTCTAATTTATTAACTACTTGGCTCAATTTTAATTTTTATTTATTTTTTAAATTACAGACAACTGCACAAAGTTTTGAACAGAAGTTGTAGACAATTTAATTTTGGGAAAATAATGGTAATAACGTTAACAGAAACTGTATGAATTCGTCAGATAATCTGCTTTTATTAATACCATAGCACACATGAATTCATGTTAAACCGTAAAAAAGCTCAGTGTTAAGGAAGTTGTACAGTGTACATATAATTTCACAATACATTCCCAATAAATGTTCAGAAATGTCTCCACCGAGTTAAATGCATTTAGCTGCACGTGTATGAGCATATTTTTTTGCTCGTTTTAGTTTCACAGTGTTGTTCTTAATTTCGTCTATTGCATTCCTAATGCAAGCAAGTAATGCCTCATGAGTACTGTCTTTCATCCATCCCCATACACAAAAATCCATTGGTGTTAAATCGGGCGATCTTTGTGGCCACAGACGTGTAGCACCACGACCAATCCATTTCTGGAGGAAATGTTCATTCAAATGTGTAGTAACAACGTTGGTGAATGCTACAGGTGCGTCATCATGCTGAAAATGCATTTGCAATCGCGTAGAAAGTGGAACATCTTCTAGGAACGCGGTGCATTTCTTCTTGAAGGAACTGTAAGTACTTCTCGCCAGTTAGACGTCCTGGGAAAATGAATGGTCCAATAAAGTGTGTGTTGATTATACCACATCACACATTTATACTAAATTGCTACTTAAAATTGGGATGCACCGTTGCATGTGGGTTTGCTTCAGACCAATCATGCTCGTTATGTAAATCGTTTATACCATCTCAAGTAAACTATGCCTCATCAGTAAATAAAATTTATTTGTGTAACTGCCGTTTAGTATTTAACCAGTTGCATAACTACAGACGAAGGGAAGGATCTCCCGAATGTAGATGATGCACTTTTTGTTTACGGTAGGAACACTGATTATTGTACTTCAGTATACGCCATACACTAGATTGTGAAATGTCTAAAAGTTGAGAGATACGTCGTGTACTGGTACGCGGGCTATGTTGAACAACATCCGTAATATCCTCATCATCGTCTTCACGTATCGACCACTCGTACTGATTATGAACGCTAGGTAGCGCTAGGTAGAGATCCTGCCTCCCGCAACATTCGAAATACTCCACTTATGATTCGTGCATGCGGAATCCTCCGAGTTGGATAACGTACGCGATATTCGTTAACTGCAGCCGTAGCATTACCGTCGCATTTGCCATAAATAAACACCATATCGGCATATTCCTCTGGCGTAAATTTGAAAGGCATCCCTATTTCATAAATAATCTACAAACTACAACAGTTACTATAGGGTTTCACTTAAATACACTGTTGTCATTACGTTCATTCATTGGACAATACAGAAAACAAACTTGTTTCAAGGTTAGGAAACGACTGAAACAACTATCTAACGGTTGCCAACAATAACATAAACGTTTCTACATTCGTAATGGAAAGTAAACTAATTTACTTGTTTAA
This sequence comes from Schistocerca piceifrons, assembly GCF_021461385.2. Lineage (NCBI taxonomy): Eukaryota > Metazoa > Arthropoda > Insecta > Orthoptera > Acrididae > Schistocerca > Schistocerca piceifrons. The sequence goes on along the minus strand of NC_060140.1, from coordinate 767,391,929 downwards.
TAATCTTTCCTTCTCTGGATGTTCGGGAAAACTACTGCAGACACACGTCTTTGACATGTTTTATTAGAATCACCAGACCAATAACAACAAAATAAGTGGAAGTCGTGCTTATCTTTAACCTCTTACAGTTTTGCGATGGCTTCATATTACCGAAGTTGCTAAATTTCAGGCAAAATCTTTTATTATCCGTAACTCCGTAACCAAACATTTTCGGACCTATGTCAACCCTAGGACGCCCAAGCCTTTTTTTCTAACTTGGATGCGTAGTGTGTGTGTGTGGGGGGGGGGGGGGGGGGGGGGGGGTTCGGTGAGCCCACAGGTATTAAAAGTTTACTGACGAAAAATTACAACTTTCAAAATGGTTTATGTATTTTCACTAAGGCATCGGTTTATAAATGTTGTTAATTGCTTTAAATATCGGATTGAGTGAATAAAAAATTTACATATTACATTACAAAATACGGATGTGTTCATATAAAATTGACTACTCTGAGTCCTCAAATTCAAGGCAAGAGACACACTTCACAATTTTTTCTGAATATATGTTACACAAATGTTTATGACGCAGTCCACAATACTGTTCTGGTTTACTTCTGCTATTTTGCTTTAGCTTCTCTTGCACAAATATGGCACCGACCATTCCCTGCAGGAGGCTTACGTGCTTCTGTTGTCACTTCTTTGATTTTCTTTTGTAGAATAGTCTCCATTGATTGAACAATTTTGTTAGATAACCCTCTTGCATTGGCACTTCTTTCTTCTGCCTCCAATTTCACTAGTTCCATCCCAGCTTGCAGAAGATAGAGTTCCCGTTTGTTGTCTTTCTTTTCATTCCATCTTGGGTGTTGCTGGATGAAAATCGTGGTTGCAATGATAGCACAAATGTCGATGAGAGAGTAAAATACAGATAGAGGCCATCTCTTTGTTCTCTTCTTGCCGGTATACATACGCACCATTTGATCAATGGTATCAATTCCACTTTTAGGTGGAATTATAATATGCATTTTTCTCGGTTTTATTCTTCAATCCTCCAACTGTGCCTTTACCTCGCTGCATTGTTGACAACACCACAAAGTTTTTACTTGGTTTCGTTTTTGCTATGCAGGACACCAAAGTTACTGGAGCCCTACCTGTTGATGGGTCTGTGAACAAGAAATTTGATGAATATAGCTCTCGATTTGACGTGTTCTTCATTATGTCTGAAATTTGCTTCCTGTTTGACTGGAGACTTCCTACTGTAATAACTTTGTAGTCTTGGTATAACTATCCCGCCAAATCCACCGATGTGTAATACCGGTCTGTAGTAGTATTTCGACCAGTGTTTTTCACAGGTGCTACCAGACGTTTGACGACAACTGCTGAACCCCGTTCTTCTTTCGACAAATTCTGAACATTATCTGCATAGGTTTCCATAATCAAGACGTATCTGTCAACTGCATCGGACATCATCCATACAAGGATGACATACTTGCCCGGGTTATCCTTCATAAGTACTTTGAAGGAGTAGGGCCCTCTAAACAAGCTGAGCATCTCACCAATGGTGAGGTGGACGCCTGGTTTATACAGTAGCGGAAACCTATCATTCACTTTGTTGGAAACAACACAGACTGCAGTGAACTTGTCTGCTTCCCTTCTTAGCTGGCGGGTACTTTTGTCAACAAACCTTATGATTGCAATAAGTTCCTTGAGACGTTCTCTTGCCATAATACCTTTGTCAATTCGCCGACCCATTAGGTCTGACCAAAGATCGTGTACATTGACAGAATTGTGCTTATCTGCTCCCATAAGTATCAGGATTCCTATAAAGGCATACAATTACTTCTCATTAGTCAAAGTAACATTTCACCTAACTGCCTTTTCATTTGAATGTTTTACTATAACTTCCATGATGTCAGTCGTAAGAAGTAACTTCAAGGCTTCTCCAGGTGAATGGCAAACACCAGCTGGAGTTACTCCTGCCTGCTCTGTTACTATATTAGCAATAGGCCTCCGAGGAATTCTGGGCTGTGTGGTTACGTACCTTCTTCAACACTTGGCCACATTAACATCCTAATGGTCACTGCCTGAAGCTGCGCTATCTTCATCTTCTCTAACATTCACATCACTTTCCCGATCTGAATCATACTCCACAACACCATCCTCATATTCACTTTCTCTCCCCGAGTCAGAATCTTCATCTAAAATTTCATTCAGAACTCTTTCTAAAGACGAGTCACGTATTCTTTTAGTCATTCTTAAGACTGGGTGTGAACAATAGCGAACTGCACTAACTCACTGCAAGTTTACAAGATAAATAACAGCTGACTGACATCAACAAACACTTCCTATGAATGTAAACCAATTGTAGTGAATATCAAGAATACCAACCAACAAGAAAGTAACTTGCATTGTTGTAGAGATGAGAAATACGAAATCCTACTAAGGGAAATTTTCTATAGCATGGAAGCCCAAGGGGGGGGGGGGGGGGGGGTTTGTTGGACCCATAATTAGTTTATTTTTTTTTTTCTTTCAAAGCATTAATTTTCTGTAAAATATATTGACACTAACGTTTCATAAAATAGCCAACGAACAATTACTGAAACGGAAAATGTAGTTTGAAAGTTACTTGGGTAAAAGCAGGGGACATATAAAATTGTGGGTTCAACGACCCCCCTCCTTACTCCTTAGGCGTCCTAGGGTTCATATAAGCTTTATTCTTTACTTTACTTGCGGACTAATATATTAAATATTTGCCTATCTTCGTTAAACATCCTGTCTACATGAATATTTTATGTATCTGAAATTATTTCCTTTCAGTTTGTGTTGTTTGAATAGGAAGTTAGGTGTGAACTTTGGTATGTAAAAGGTGTTCATAAATAGTCAGAAAAGCGTACAAGGAAACTGCGGGTTAGGTTTTGCAGGGAAAATTCGATATAAAATCGTTAAAATGGCTGTGAAACAGCAGCTGTGTAAGTCTGAAGAGGTTGAAAAATCAGCTAACCAGTTGCAAACAAAGATTTATCAGCCCTTGAACTAGATTTCTATATTTGTAAAAATATTTTCTTCACAAGGAGTAGGTCTTATTACACCACATATTTTATCCTGTAATCGCTATTACAATTTTATGTTGACAAGAGTCTCTTCCTGTGGGGATTTACTAGTGAGCATTCATTCTGAAGCACCATGTACGTAATCTTGCTGCCATCTAAAGCCTAGGTTTCGGATAGATCTTGTTTTGTCAATTTTATATGCGACAAGGCCGCTCAGCTTCATCTATTCTGATGTACCATCATGTGATGTAACAAGGCCCACTCCTTCTCAGGAAGATATTTTTAGAGATATCGAATCCTAGTTCAAGGGCTAATTATACGTTTGTTTGCAACTGGTTGGTTGATTTTTCAACCACTTCAAAATTCGATACGTTGTGCCACCATCGGCCAGTCGGTGAAGGTGTCGTGAAATGTGTTCTTCGTAATTGGATATGGAGCGGTAGTAAGGATCAAACATTAGTCGAAGGCTGAACAGTCTCATGCACTATCTTCAACGCTATGAGAATAACTGGCAATAATAGTATCTTGCAGGTCCCTTGAATTTTCGCGCAACACCCTGATTGGCTTACTTCAGTGCTAATTAACCCCCCTCCAAAACCGAGCAGCGTATCGCGTTTTCTTCTGAACACTTAATTTTCAACACATTCCACCGTCCACCACGCTTACAAGCATTTCGTACTATTTCTGACCACACTGTATAATGGTCTTACGAGTAAGGAAGGTTGGGTTTAACGTCCCGTCGACAACGAGGTCATTAGACACGGAGCACTAGGACTATATTTCACTTTACTTCAACCGTATGAATATTCGGAACCATGCAGCACCATCGCCGATGTAGTTTGTGGATCAACATTTTCGTCGCCACAAAAAATCAAATGGCTCTAAGCACTAAGGGACTTAACATCTGAGGTCATCAGTCTCCTAGAACTTAGAACTAGTTAAACCTAACTAACCTAAGGACATCAAATACATCCATGCCCGAGGCAGGATTCGAACCTGCGACCGCAGCGGTCTCGCGTTTCTAGACTGAAGTGCCTAGAACCATTCGGCCACACCGGCCGGCTCGCCACAAAAGCTCGGATTGGGTCAAGGAAGGAGATCGCTCGTGCCCTTGCCAAGGAACCATCCCAGCATTTCCCTTAAGCGATTTAGGAAAATCACGGAAAACCTAAATGTGGAAAGCTGGGCGGTGGTTTGAATAGTCGTCCACCCGAATACGACTCCAGTGTGTTAACCAATGCGCCACCTCCTTTGGTATAAAACGATCTCAATTTACCGAAATGGTTATTCTTTAATAACGAGTGAGGTTTTGTATTGGATCTTCGAGAAAGCAACAACTTCCCTTGAAGATACGCTACACGGGAGGTAATGATGCGCTATGTTTCAACAAGAGATTCGTCCGACCACGTCAGAAGAACCCCCAAGATTTTACATTTGTGGCCGCGATTGGTTTCATTTTTCAAGTTTACTGCTTTCAACTATTCTCATTCGGACCGTTTATTTCCTGTTTTACTTTATTTCGGTGATGTAATGGTTTCAGGAAATAGTTCTAGTCGAGTCACTTCTCCATTACTCTACAGACGAGCAAGAACTAAACCTGTGACGACCTCGACATCGACGTCAGCAACACGTTTATATTCCATTCTCCTTCCTTGTCGTGTCAGGACGCAGCTGAAATTCACTTACACCAAATTTTTAACGGCGAGTTAACATAATTAAGCCTAGCATGTTACTGAAATTTGAACTGAAACTCTTCTTATTATATACTGTGTTCATCTGCAATTGTTGGAACATTTTTATGATTTCCATTTGTTTCATTTACTTGTTAATATTCGTTTTAATTTATTCTATAACAAAAATACTGCTGTGAGAACGAAGTTCCTCGCAACGGCAATCTTGTATGAAACATTCCTGGTTTCCTTGTTACAAGCGTTTTGGAAAAAACCTCAAGGTTTTGAGGAACACTGCACTATAGTTTCTCCTCAAAAAGAGCCTGAAGGTGATCGCCCAAAACTTCGGTGTTTCCTAGAACTAACGCGACAAGGGAACTGTGTATGAAACTTACTGACAGATCAAAACTGTGTGTCGGCACTAGAGTCGAGTTTCCGACATTCACCTTTCGCGGGAAAGTACTTCGCTGACTAAACTATATAAGCTGTCTTCACAGCTTAATTTCCGCCAGTACCTCATCTCCTACTTCCGAACTTTTCAGAAGTTCTCTTGCACTTCAAATCGGTGCACAATTCGTTGCAAAGGGAAAACACATCCTGGCTGGTTCAAATGAGCACTATGCGACATAACTTCTAAGGTTATCAGTCGCCTAGAACTTAGAACTAATTAAACGTAACTAACCTAAGGACATCACACACATCCATGCCCGAGGCAGGATTCGAACCTGCGACCATAGCGGTCGCTCGGCTCCAGACTGTAGCGCCTATAATCGCACGGCCACTCCGGCCGGCAAACACATCCTGGAATCCTTGGAAATTTCGTAGTGTATTACCCCAACAAATGAGTCATTTTTGTTGTTTGATTGTTCTACATTTAATCATATACAAAAGGCTAGTGTGTGTTTCACCAGTTCCGTTCAATGGACTTGGCTTGCTTCACCCTGAAAGGGTTACTGAACGCAGGTAACTCCATAAGACGTTTTGAATATGTATATTACTCTGGATATCTAAAATAAGGTAGTTACATAAATGATTTCCCTCGAACTGAATACATGCCTACAGCATTCTGACGGTTCTTGCCGATGAACGAAAGTTTAATAGACAATAGTAAATGTATCTACTCACAAGGAAAACATTTGAGTTTTGACGAACGTTTGTGGGTGAAACTTTGCTTGCATAACCATTTGATACCTCTCAGCACTCTGGTAACTTTCTACATATGTCACTATAGACGTCATTGCAGAAGCCAAACACAGTGCAGATATCTTAGCTATGGGTGCAAGTGAGGGTGTTCATTAACATGCTCAAAGCATTATTAAGAACTACAAAACGCATACTGAATAAAAGCAAATTAATCACACGTCATAACTGCACATTCTACACTGAAGAGCCAATGAAACTGGTACACCTGTGTAATATCGTGTAAGGCTCCCGCGAATGCCGCAACACGACGTGCCATGGAATCGATTAATAATTAAAGTAGTGCTGGAACGAACTGACGTGATGAATCCTGTATGGCTGTCAATAAATCCGCAAGAGTACCTGTGGCTGGAGATCTTTTCTGAACAGCAAGTTGCAAGGTAACCTAGATTTCTCAATAATGTTGTTGTCTGTGGAGTTTGGTGGCCAGCGGATGTGTTTAAACGCAGAAGGGTGATCCTGGAGCCACTCTGTAGCAACTCTGGAAGTGTAGGGTGTCGCATTGTCCTGCTCGAACTGCTCAAGTCCGTCGGAATGCACAATGGACATGAATGGATGCAGCTGATAGGACAGGATGCCCTCGTACGTGTCACCTGCCAGAGTAGTTTGTAGACGTGTCAGGGGTCACATATCACCCCAACTGCACACGCCCCTCACTAATACAGAACCTCCACCAGCTTGAACAGTCCCCTGCTGACATTCAGGATCCATGGATTAATGAGATTGTCTTCAAACCCGTAGAAGCCCATCCGCCCGAAAAATTTGAAACCAGACTGGTCTTACCATGCAACCTGTTTCCAGTCATCACTAGTCCAATGGCAACGTTGACGGGCCCAGGCGAGGTGAAAAGCTTTGAATCGTTCAGTCATCAGGGATACACGAGTGGGCCTTTGTCCCCGAAAGCCCATAGCGATGATGTTTCGTTGAATGGTTCGCACTCTGACCCTTGTTGATGACCCAGCACTGAAATCTGCAGCAGTTTGCGGAAGGGTGGCACTTTGTCACATTGAGCGATTTTTTCAGTCGTCGTTAGTCCGGTTATTGCAAGATGTTTTTCCAGTCGCAGCTGTGCCGGAGATCTGATGTTTTACCGGGTTCCTGATATTGACGTTACACTTGTGAAGTAGTCGTACGGGAAAATCCCCACTTCATCGCTGCCTTGGAGGTTCTGTGTCATCGGTGCTGCGCTAACTATTACACCACGTTCAAACTCACTGAAAACATGATAACCTGCCATTGTAGCAGCAGTAACCGATCTAACAACTGCAGCAGACACTTGTTATATATAAGTGTTGCAGACCGCAGTGCCGTATTCTGCCTCGTTACATATCTCTATATTTGAATACGCTTACCTATACCATCTTTTGGGCTCTTCATTGTATAAGAACAGTACTTAATGCCACGTCAGTGACACTTCTGAAGTTGTCCATAGTTTCACCAATATCGTAGCCAGCATTCTGCCAAGCTTAACGAAGCATTGCCCTATATACTTCAGCAGGTAACTGATTGTAAATGACAGAATGTATTTTCATGACAAATAATGTCTTGCAATTTTTGTTTCATGTTCCTGGAACGAAGTTCAAGAAAGTCTGTTGTTCTCTTGACATATCTCATTGCCTGACGAAATACACGTTCATAAATTTGGCAAATTTTGCAGTTTTATGTGGAATTATTTTTAAATCTGCCTCTTTAACTTCAAAGGCTGCCTGTAGCTCCATTTCGTCCTTATGTCCAGACGGGAAGTAATGAAATACTAGTGACTTATTCAGCAAATATGGGTTCAAAACTGACAGAAAAAGACTCTTGACATATTCTTTCGTCATCTGCTCACACTTACATCTACCAACACATTATGAAAGCACAATTTTCCTGTTTCCCTTGACATACGGTGTCCTAACTTTCCATTTGGTACTTCGAAGCATTTACCGAATTTGTCTGCTAATCGCCCATCCATTCATATAGCAAAATCGTTCATGTGCCTATGGGTATAACTGGTTACGGATTACTACGTCGAGACAGTGTGTCTCTCCCATTTCGTGGATAGCGTTCTTTTGTAAGAAACCTCACTACTATACTGACTCTGATCACAGTTGCATACAGAACCCATTTGGATGTTTTCTTTCGTCTTATGCCCACTGACTTTAGCAACAAATGTTTGAAGTCTTCTTCGTCGTCCTTACCTTTACGTGCGTGGAGCATAGTTATCTGACGTGATGTTATCCAAAACTCCCCTTTAAAATTAGTAATAAATCCCAAAGACACTATACCGTTTGTAAACCCTAGATTTCTGGCTACGTCCAGTGCCCATTCCCAAGACCAATAATGAATGAATGAACCACACTTTTGCACATAATCATACTTTGTCATTACACGCTACTTGAGGGCATTAATCTGAAGATTATAATTTTCTTTGAAAAGAGTACTGCCTTCTTTTTTCTTTCCCATATATTCCAGTACGCTTTCTATTCCATTTAACCTTCAGTTTAATCTTTTCAGGAGTTTCTCATATGTGTTGAAACCTCTGGAACGATAATCATCGCGTATGTTCTCTAGTGCGTTGTCATCAAATACCGTAATGAACTTTCGACTTCAAATCTCTTAGGAGAGTGTTGTAATTCAGTTTCACTGCTTGATTCTTCTCTTCTCGATCGTGCAGTATTACTGTCACTTGCAGTGAGGTATTCGTCATCAACATCATTATCATCGTAAAATTAGTAGAAACCAGTCTCGATCGCACAGTCATTTATTAAAAATAAGACCGTTTTCGGTCTTAAGTAGTAGTGTATCTTCAGATATTGTACCATTCAGCTGACGATGATGACGCCTGGAAAAGCTGTGCAGACCACAGACGAAAAACTGCTGCTGGGGCCAGTACAGCTGTTCCAGACGTCGTCAGCGTCAGGTCGATGGAGCATTATCTGAAGATGGATTACTGTTGGAGGCCGAAACATGTCATATTTTTAGTAAATGACTGTGCGATCGAAACTAGTTTTTACTAATTTTACTCAACAGACCAATCTCCCTTTTCCAATAATGTTATCCAAAAGTATCGTGATAATTATGAGTTGGTGTTACAACAGTACCGTTTCTAACCGGTGATAATAGTTTTGCACCACATAAATACCAAGGAACTTGTGAATGTTGAATCCCTACCAATACCATCTTTACGAAGAAGAGTTCGTCGTATCTTCATCTGAACCAACCTCAGTATATTAGCAGCCGTCGACTCATTTTACGCATCATTACACAAATAACTTCACAAAATGCTACCTCATGAACACACTGCGTCATCCATACTGGTCTCGACTGGCGTAGAGGCAGAAAAAGGTCGAATTCGGCATGGCATACTCAGCGCTCTCTAATGGACGACTGGAGAGATTTGCAGATAAACCGGGAACACCTGTGCGGTAAGTGACCTTTAAATGACTCCTCACGGGATTGTGGTGTAAATGTGTTTGTTCGAGCACGAATAGTTTCCTTGTGAAACCAACGTCGAAAACAGTATTCGCTTTTACTGTGAACTAAATAAATGTCCTGTGGCGAGGGCCTCTCGTCGGGTAGCCCGCGCGCCTGGTGCAAGTCTTTCGATTTGACGCCACTTCGGTGACTTGCGCGTCGATGGGGATGAAATGATGATGATTTGGACAACGCAACACCCAGTCCCTGGACGCAGAAAATCTCCGACGCTGCCGGGAATCGAACCTGGCCCCTTAGGATTGACAAATGGTTCAAATGGCTCTGAGCACTATGCGACTTAACTTCTGAGGCCATCAGTCGCCTAGAACGTAGAACTAATTAAACCTAACTAACCCAAGGACATCACACACATCCATTCCCGAGGGAGGATTCGAACCTGTGACCGTAGCGGCCGCTCGACTCCAGACTGTAGCGCCTAGAACCGCACGGCTACTCCGGCCGGCTTAGGATTGACAGTCTGTTACGATACCGGGGGCGGACACTAATTTTATACTAACGCCAACCGCACACAGTTTTGGAACAATTACTACTCTTATTCCTTAGTTAACGTTCTTTTTAAATAGCCCATGCAAGGATCTTGGGCTGAATCCGAGTGAAAATAATTTAAGAGTGTTGTGGTTGTTTTGGGGGAAGAGACCAAACAGCGAGGTCATTGGTCTCATAGGGTTGGGGAAGGACAGGGAAGGAAGTTGGCCGTGCCCTCTCAAACGAACCATCCCGGCATTTGCCTGGAGCGATTTACGGAAATTACGGAAAACCTAAATCAGGATGGCCGGACGCGGGACTGAACCGACGTCCTCCCGAAGGCGAGTCCAGTGTGCTAACCACTGCTCCACCTCGTTCGGTATAATTTAAGAGTCTCCATTAGTACGAAGCCCTTACCAGTAGATAGCCAATAGGATATTAAAACAGATCCTAAGCGACTAGAGGAGAGGGGTGCGGAATTACGAGGGTTATTCCAAAAGTAAGGTCCGATCGGTCGCGAAATGGAAACGACTATGAAAATCCGATAAAGCTTTGCACAGATGTGTTGGGTAGTGTCTCTAGTATAACCCCAGTTAGCATCACGTCGCTCTTCTCATTTCTGAGCTCGCAGTGAGTGCGTAAAGATGTCTAGAAAATAGTGTCTGCCGCCAAGTACGAGGGCCTGGTGAGAAATTTCGCCTGAAGCTATGCAGCCAACATTACATAACTGTCGTGCTGTTTCGTCTTCACGACAATTCTCAGCCGCATTCTGCAGGGGCAATGAAGATGCTCCTGCATCGTTTTCAAATGGAAATGTTACATTACCCACAATACAGTCCGCAATTGTCTCCCCCTGAGTTTCATCTCTGGTCACATGAACCGCTGTCTTTGACGACAACATTTTGACACAGACAACGAGGTGTAGGCCAGCGTGGAGAATTGGCGGAAAGCACTGGCGGCTGCCTTCTATGATGAGGCTATTGAAAAGTTGGTACAACGCTATGACAAAAGTCTAAGTCAGAACGGCGACTACGTAGAGAAGTAGCTGAAAGGTGTAGCTAATTGTTACAAGTAAAACATTTCTGATGTTCACTGTGGTTTCAATTTGGCAATCAATCGGACCTTACTTTTGGAATAACCCTCGTACTTCGATAAGATGTCTGGAGCTACTGCATTATTTTATGCTATTTAACACGAACATAGCAAATGAGAAATGTGGGCTGATTTTGGTACCACCTTAAAGGAAACCATGATCCTATTACTTATTCGTAATCACTACGAAGAAGCGGTTTCCTGTGTATAAAGTTATTTACTTTATTGTCGAGTAATTATGATGATTGAGGCTAGAATCCGTGACAGCAAGCGCATTCTGCCCGCAACGAGACTCTGTAGTAACTCATACCGAAACAAGGTACACCGTGTGTTTTAAACAGATTTATCGGGCTGCTCACATTAAGCCGTTATCACAGAACTGCTATTGATGTTCTCTGTAATCCACAACAGGGCATATGTTAGCCATCAATTTTTTGCTTAACGCAGTTTCCGTGCGTATCTCTCAATTTTTTATTTTCTTTTTTGTTTTTTGTTTTTTTTTTTAACGCAGCGCAGTAGTAAGCAAAATGCGGTCCAGCGGAAATTTATGTGAATGACTGTCAACCCCACATCAGACCGCACACAGTCCCAGTGCTACATGCATCACCACAATGTTACCACACAGGCCCCAGAAATTTCCCGATACTGATTCATTCCACGTGACATCGTTGTATCGAATCAAATAGAGTTACAGATATATCGAGCTTCCATGACCCTGTACTTAACAACTGCCACTCGTGTCGCATACGGGTTGTATCGTAACGTTTGTGAGAATCGTATTATCACGAAACAAACGATCAGAACTGAGCAGTATTTCTCGCTGTAAGATTTTAGCATAATGAGAAACACTCATGCGCCACAGTCTGGTCGTGCAAACTTCGCTGCGTTGAGTCATGCAGGTCTTAGATGTTTCTGGAGATTCTATCCCTCCACGCACGCCAAAACAATGAATAGTTATTAGTAATGTTTCATGAAGTACTACTTACTGACGAACTAATCGCGTACAAGCGACACGTCAGGCGAGCTTGCACATAATTGATTCACTAATACGCGCCACTCTTCGAAGAAGGCTGCCGCATACCACGAACTGATTCTGACTTTTTTCTGAAATGTGAAGCTGACCCTATGTATGGACGATATATAGACTGCTAAAATATTCGGCTGTGACTATTAATGTTCAAATTCATTTAATATGTGAATTTCGATATCAAATGCCAACTCTACTCGATTTCCAAACAACCACAAGTTTCTCTGTGTTGCCGTTAAACGATTTCAGACTGCAGGAGTATGATCACTGGAGCCTAACGACAACCGTGGCATTCATTTATGAATCTTATATGTCCTCGTTCTTTTTAAAGGATAGATGTCTTGGGAAAAGTATGATATTTGGCCTAGCCCAATACTCGCAATGATGTATCTACTTTAATTAGCTACTTGTGTACCTGGTGAGGTATGATTTTTGGTTATAGAGCGCTTCTTGTGTAGTAATGGCTGAATAATTAACTGAAACGAAAAGAAAGAGCAAATAGAGCTGCATGCTGCAAATTCAACTATTACCTGTGAAAATCATGGTATACAGGCTATCAGTTATATTCTTGTAATAGACGTTTTTACAGAAATAACTGTAATGTGATGGCAAACGACGTCTCCGAATTAATACCTGGGTGCAGCGTGTATACCAAGTCAGTCAACACCAATTCGCCCAAGTGCCTTTCACATGTTGGCAGTGGCTCTAACCGGTGTCCGCCACAATTTTACATGTACTTCAGAGTCTTCCGTCTTTTTCCACAATTTCTAGTGCCTTATCGCCTGCGTTGGTGGCCCATATGAGTTACCTGTAAAATTTAATCTCCTTCGTCATGTGTTGCTGAAATATGGTAGTATTGCCTCCCGACCATAGATCTAGAGACATATGTCCATATGGTTATTATCGACGCCGAGAGGCACGGAGAATGTTTTCCGTACTTTAAACCTGCTGCACTGTCAAAAGATGTGAGATATCTGAAATATTCAAACCAAGAAAAGACTTCCCACTAACGACTTTGCATGTTACTTCTGTATTTATTTAATCCCTAATTTCTTCGTAGAGCAAGTCTCTTGTAAATCAATAAGTTAGCTAAGGATGGAACTCTCTCCAGTGCACCTTAAATAATGGTAATTGATCTCCATTAGAATTTGCATATGATTCCATCTTTATTTTAACGGAAGCAAAAGCATTATCTGGAATATTGATTGTTATGAGGCGTAGTAAGGAGTATGAGTAGATATTGAACAGAAATTAGATACAGTTAGCAAGACGTGGTAAGCAAAGTTTGTTGTAAAATTAGTCACAGCAAGAAGCGATTGTGTTTTCTACTCTGGCGTCAGAGGATATATTTACTATTGTGTCTAAGGCTTTAGTCTACCTGCAGAACATCGAGAATACAGTAGATATTCTGTCCAATAGGAGGGAAATCATGCAAGGTCTGGTGTACATCACTCACAATCTGTAAGTGTGATGTACTAGACTACGACGAAGACTCCAGCAGTGTTCAAAATATTCTCCCTGCAAGATATTAACCATTGTAAAATACTACACCTTCTATACAAAATAGTGTCAGTTCGCCGCTTTAAACCAAATTTCGGGAATCAGAGTAACACATACTGACGGAAGCAAATCACAACACCTAGAAGGAGTCGTCCGACATAATCGAAGTACTTTAACATATAAAAGATGTTATCTATACAAATTTAGTACCAGTGTGGCGCTAGTAGTAGCGCAAGATGCAAGACAGGTTTGTTTTAAATGCACGCTGTAACGGCCGTGACCGTTTGTTACCTTTGAGACTGGATGTGGTGAGTTGATGTTAGTCAAGAATGTCTTTAAGGCGCCATTATCAATATCTCATTGACAAGAATGTCTTTAAGGAGCCATTATCAGTATCTCATTGAGTTTGAATGCGGTCGTGTAATGGGGCTACGAGAAGCAGGATGTTCCTTCTGTTATACTGCCGGAAGACACAGCAGGAATGTGGTCACCGTACACGAGTACTGGACAGCGATGGCCAAAAGAATGCACGGTCGCAAGAAGACTGGGCTCCAGACCACCACGTGACACTACTCGCAGCGAAGGTACGGGATTAATGCATCGTACTGCATCTGCAGCAACAACTTGACCAGTAGTTGACACCACTGTGACACAACAAACTGTTACAAATCGGTTACTAGCAGGACAGCTACGGGCCAAACGCCATCTAGCCTGTGTTCCGTTGACCCAAAACCACCACTATTTGCGAGAGCACATAGGCGGGTAAGGTGGAAATAAAATAAATGTTGTGTAACTAGGGCCTCCTGTCGGGTAGACCGCTTTGCCGAGTGCAAGTCTTTCTATTTGACGTCACTTCGGCGACTTGCGCGTCGATGGGGATGCATTAATCATGATTAGGACAACACAGCACCCAGTCCCTGAGAGGAGAAAATCACCGACCCAGCCGGGAATCGAACCCGGACCCTTAGGATTGACATTCAGTCTCACTGACCACTCAGATACCGGGGGCGGACGGTAAGGTGGAGAAATGCTGCGTCTTTTGATGAAAACTGGTTCTTACCCGGTGTCAGAGATGACATGTGTCGGCTAGAAGGACACAAATTTGAGGCCTCCAAAGAACGTGTCTGTGGCCTAGACACACTGGACCTACAACTGGAGTTACTGTGTGGAACAGCAGGATCACTCTCGTGCTCATCCTAACCGCCCTGAAATCAAATTTGTGCGGCAGTCTGGTAACAGGACCTGTTATGCTGCCATTCATGAACGGCATTCCGGGGGCTGCTTTCCAACGGGATAGCGCCCGCCCATATACCGCTGTTGTAAACAAACATGCTCTAAAGAGAGTCGAAATATTGCCTTGGCCTGTTCAATCACGAGATATGTCTCCATTCGAGCACATACGGCACATCATCCACAAACAGCATTAACCATCCTTGTATTGACCCACAAAGTACCACGCTCATGGAACCATCCGGCAACTGAGATTCTGCACCTTTACAACAAAGTGCATGCCCGTCTACTTCTTCCTTGCAACATTCTGGCTGTTACATCGATCATTAATGGACCAATATATAAACTTTTCACTGGCTTATTTCGCACTTACATTAACCTATGATCTTGGTACGTTATTCACTTAAATATGTTACCTAGACAACTATATTCACAAAATACCGTAACTCTGCGTTATATACATTTTGATGTTGCGATTCTTTCTCCGTCAGGGTAAATCGAAATACATGGCAAAGGAAAAAACAAAACTCTGGAAATTGTTTCACAAGAGGATTCGGGAACAAAATTAGCCCTACAGCCAAAGGTCAGAAGAATGGCAGTAGAATGACGGCTAACCAGCTACGATCTTGCAGCAGTGTGTGCGTTTAAATTAACGTGCCACAGATAATACCTGCTAAACACGTGAAAGTCGCATTAATGTAAACAACGCCTGTATTCAACGTCAACGTGCAATAATGAGTTACAGACTGCAGGTAGCAGCACTAGCGTTGGAGGGTATACAAAACTTGGGGGGGGGGGGGGGGTGGCGCAGAGGGGGGAGAACACTGCTGTCATAGCTGGACAGCAAGGAAATTTAGTTGACATCCAAAAGGGCACTATTTGTGCCTTTCGGGGCAAGGGTGGTAGCATTTTCGAAACGAATGAGTTTGTAAATTGTTCGCGTGGCGCCGTGGTTAAAGGATACCTTGCATTATTCAAAACCGGCCCCGAGGCGACTGTGGCCCACCATGACCTATAATGATAATGGTGAACGGCATCATTGTAAATGTGTACGGGCGAATAGACGTAGAACAGTGCAGCAACTGAGGCCCAGATGAACCAAGGAAATACCAATAGGGTCTCCTCAACGGTTGCTCAGCGAACGTTGTCGCGTATGGGTCTCCACGCAAGGCCCGTGGTTGATGAGCCCACACTGACTGCTGACTGCTGTTAACCGGCGACGAGGACTGGTATTTTTATGCTAATACCGGAACTAGAGGTCCACTGAGTGGCGACATGTGTCCGTTTCAGATGAATAAGTTTTTTTTCTCACCTAACAGATGGCCATTGGCTTGTACAGTGTGAAACGTCTGCAAGCAGACATGGAGGGATCTTTATGGTCTGAGAATATTTTCTTGGCATTCCCTGGAAGATCTCGGCATTTTGGTAGGCGTAATAGATCAAAACATTTATACATCAATGCTATGGGACCAAGTCCATCCATACAGGAAAGGTTCGTTTCGTTTTTCTTTCAATGTCTCGACAGCATCTACAAGCAGGACAATGAAAAGTGTCACACACCTCGCAACGTACAAGTCTGTTTAGAAGAGCACCGAGATAAGTTTACCGCACTCCGCTGGCCACGGAAGTCTTCGGATTTCAACGCAGTCGAGAATAATCTGGACCATCTCGATCGGGTTGTTGCTGTCGTGGATCCTCCCGTGAGAGAATAGCGAAGCACGCCACGGCACTCGAGTCGTCATGGCTCCACATCCCTGCCAGTACCTACCAGAGCGTTATCACTTGCTGCACCTCTCGCAGCAGTCCGCGCTGCAAAAGGTAGTTAGTCAAGCGTTTCATTGTTTCCCACAATGTGATTCGACAGTGTTATTAAAAGCGCATTTACAGGTTAAACTGTCATAAGTTAGTTATTTAAGACAATTAGTGAAGACTACACAAATTTTAATTTCAGATCTATGGCTGCTTACGTTGTACGCAATTTTCTGCGATTACCACAGGTAAAACGATTCACTGTTAAAGCAACTGCACCAAATTATTTCTTAAATTAATCGACTGCACTACAGATAAATCTCTACAGTAAGGTAACGAACATGTGGACCTGTAAATATTTTTAATAAGGTGATCTCAGAGCCAGGTGTGGTTAATTTTACTGACCTACGGAATGCGTAAGAAACTTTTATTACAACATGTTTCTTAGTAACTGTAAATTAAGGAAGTACTAACAAACACCCCAAAATATCGCAGGAGCGATACACTGTGGGGTACAGCCTACGTGGTCCGATATCTTGGATTATTTGAGAATGGTCCGACTAGTCGCAATTTTGCCTGCATTACGGTCCTTCAGTAGGCTGCTGTGCAGTTCTTACTTCGTGCAGCACAATGAATTCATAAAGGACATTTCTTGGTGCCGCTATGAGCAATGATCATTAGCGAAGTATCCCACTAGAGATGTCGATTGCACGGGGTTCCCTATACAATAATGCTTCGGCAACTGCTGGAGGTGGATCTGCAACAATTCGTAGAGTTTGTGATGGATGTCTGTAAAGATGGCGAGGGCACTGTCTCCGTTCCTTGCTGGTTAGGATATTCTTACGATCACTGTTCTTCCGCCATGTTACATGGCTGTGACGTTTACACGATTCTTTGCACAAATGTTGCACCTTGAGAAATCAACAAATTGAACGACTTCATTAACTTGTGGCTTTGGGCATGTCAAATGCGATAGCTCATTTCTGCTATTCTGTTACAGGTGCATGTGTTAACAAAAGAACTGAACCGAGACAGACGAAAAAAATTTAATATTTGTCTTATCAAACATCAATTTTACAAAAAATGTCCGACGTATCGTCCTCAAACTTCACTACAAACTTGGTAACCTCGAATAAGTTGTTTGATCACCACGTTGACAAATCTTGGTGTCTTATGATGGATTGCTGCCTCCAGAAAAGTTCTTTTGATCAACTCTTCACATGTCCTTACCAACGTTGCTTCCATTTTCTCTCCCTAGTTTCGCTGCCGTGTTCTCCTGAGGTATGTTAACCAGCAAATTTGCTCGATTTGAGTCCAGCACCAAGTTTTGTTAGGTGTTTCTTCTTTTGTGCAGAGGTCACAGTTGAAATGGAAGACTGCGCATCGAACTGAAAATGCACATGGTTAAATTTCAATTTTGCAATTCGATTGAAAAATGTCTGTTGATCCAGCTACCTCTCATTTCGACTATGTGGTTTTGCATATCGATTACGGGAGAGTTCTTTGGTACATTTACCGACCGGTCGCTGGTTGATTTTATTTATTTGTTCACTTATTTTTTAAATGTCTCTTTCAAGTCGTCCCCATAGAAACATCTCAACAGTGGAACATATGAAAATATGTTCCGGCAACTAAGAACATGTGTTTGGGCCAAGCCATACCCTTGTGTGAAGTTACATGTTTGTGTAGACTTGTCATGTGGCGCCACATAGACGATTTTGGTGTCATTTATGACGGTACGAAGGTAAAAATAACACAATACTCACACCTTGAGAGGAGAAAATATCCGACCCTGCTGGAAATCGAACCCGGGGCACTTCGGGTAGCAATCTGCCGCAATGACACAGCAGTTACCGAGGCGACCCGGTCGATTTTGATATCCCTCTGTTATGTAACTCTTCAGGCTTTCCCGGCAATATAATGACATCTTGGGTTGTCGGGTGTTCTGCCGGATATCAGCGTCGTACTTGCACGATATTTCGGTCACGTAGCTCGTGGCCTTCATCAGGTACGACCTGAGACTACTCCTCGAGTGAACCTGGTCCAGTATTTATGCCTATGGCCTTCCCCCTCCACCAACGGCTGCAGGCGCTTCCTCTGTGGTCCGCGCCCATTCCCTGCGAACTTGGTACCCCAGACAGTAGATGAAACCCCCAGGAGTGGGTTTGGTGGGCGCGGACCGCAGAGGGAACACCTAGAACCGCAGCGGACGGAAAACGGAGCAGCAACGCTCCAGCAGGTCGCAGGGAATGGGCGCGGACCACAGAGGAAGCGCCCGCAGCCGTTGGTGGAGGGGGAAGGCCATAGGCATAAATACTGGACCAGGTCCACTCGAGGAGTAGTCTCAGGTCGCACCTGATGAAGGCCACGAGCTACGTGACCGAAATATCGTGCAATACGACGGTGATATCCGGCAGAACACCCGACAACCCAAGAACCCTCTGTTATGTTGAGTACCTACTTTTCGCTGGTGATCTACGGAGTGAGTATCTCGGTTAACACGTAGTGCTTGGTGGTGTCACATGACCGCGTTTTTTTTTTCTGGCGGTTGCAGCTAGGGAATTGTAAAAGAGTCAATTGTGGTTTAAGAGAAGGAATACCAGATATTGGTTTTGGAGCTGAGAGTGACTATAATATTAGTTATAAGAGAGCAAGGTATGTAGTTTGAACTGACTTGGACAAGCACATCTTCCTCTTTCCCATACATTCTGCTCAGTGATCTGGGGTGACGTTGACGTGTTACTACTTTCCTTTTCTTACGGTTTGGCGTATGCACCGTGTGCCTCTCGTAAGTTTTTTTGTCTGTCCTTGTGATTGGAGGTCTTGGGGACTTCGGCCGTTCACTTACATAAGAAAATTAAACACCAACAGCCGCCTTACGATGTCCTTTATTGTATGGCTACTAGTTTCGGCGCTTCATTGCATCATCCTCAGGCCTCAGCTAATGCAGCGGGGTTAACACTATCCGTATACACCATGCTTCAGTGGCCAACATCTACAACAGATTTTCGCAGATTACTAGTAACAGCGATTCTGTCGATCCAACCATCAACTATCAACTGACTGAACCCCCCTCAGCATTAGCTAAGGCATGAAGATGGTGGAATGAAGCAAGAAAACTAGTAGCCTTACAATAAATGACATCATAAGGGCGGCTCCCCCCGTCGGGTGTTCGAGTCCTCCCTCGGGCATGGGTGCGTGTGTTGTCTTAAGCGTTAGTTAGTTTAAGTTCGATTAAGCAGTGTGTAAGCTTATGGGTCGATGACCTCAGCAATTTGGTCCCATAAGAGCTTAAAAAAAATTTCCAAATTACATCATAAGGATGACTGTAGGCCTCTCGAAAGAGTTGTTAGGCGCATTTTCTCTGGTGTTTCGGCAGATATTTCTAATTTCGTTTTTGTACTGTGTTGCAAATCGTGACATCTTTCATGCGACGCCTAGTGTCAGCATAAAACATCGGTTTGTTTCTAATTACAAACAAAAGGATTTTTAAATTAGGATTTTACGTGTCCATTCGACAGAGCGCTCCAAAATTAGTCTAGTCCGATTTTCTTTTTATCGATATGTATTAAAAGGGACGGAAAACATGATTAATAAACTGTAGTCTAGCAGCGGCTCAGCAGCGTTGGGTGCCTTGTGGTATCATACAGAACGGACCGGGACGGTGTTGTAGCCACTGGAGTACTAATTACTTCCCGTTCTGCTGTCACTATTAACCCCTATTAACACATATAACTCAAACAAGTAGTGCACAAGAGTAACCTGTCAGTCGAATAAGCTCATAAGATTTTGTTTTATCATTTTGTTGTAACGGAAAACAAATCGACGCTTCCCGGCTACACTAGGCCCCGAGTAAAAGGCATGATAAGCACTACCTGTTTGCGTTGACCCCACTTCCACAATGAAAAAAAGAAATTACAAATATGCGCCGAAACACCAGAGAAAATGTGCATGCCAGCTCTTAGAAGAGACACACCCTGCTTAGAGGCAGTGTGACTGATGAAGCTTTCTGAAGAACCACGTACTGGAGAGAAGATTAGGCTGAGTTCAATATTCTGCAGTGGTTTCTTTCGCTTCCAGTGTGTAACCAGCAATCGAGAGTTACTTAATCATTATGTGCAGTGTATAATTTGCGATTAATGTTAGTGTGTATTATTAATTTTTTCTGTCTCAGTACGATGTCTATAGCTACAGTTGTATGCTGGGGTCAATTTTATGAAATTAAGATAAGTCACGAAGCCGAATTACGAGGCTGCTCCTTCCAAGTTCTTATCTCATTTTTTTCAGGAGTGTAGCATTGGCAGTCCTTATGTAAGCAAGTGTATATTTTATTAATATTGTATCCTCATTTCTAAGAGCGTTAGTAGCCTACAAAGGTTGTTTCTAACTCGAGTCGTACCGGAACATCTCTGAAAAACTGATGCAGTGTACTGCTGTGCAGTACATATACTAGCCTCAATCGGATCCTGATAGAATACAGTCACATGACCAATAAACGTCGATATAGATTTCTTCTTTTAACAGACGCCACTCATGATGTAGATTTCTCGAAACAGACATGAAAGTTTTTAACAGTTGCTATTATCGAGTTGTGCTTAAAGATATTACGTTAGTACATTGTAGTTGTGGTTCATCTGTTACCATACTGCAGCTAGAAAATTTATCTAGGGCGATGTTGGCTAACTCGTACTGTCTACAAGCGAACACGTGTACCTGATCAATGCGTTGGCGAGCTCAGTGTCCACTCTGACGGTCTCTGAAATATTAAGGTCGCCGGCGACGTGACACCGACTGAGTAACCGTAGCTGCGTGTGACGCTGGCATCGAGCAGCAAATATTCTGACAAGGGAACCTCCCCATCGCACCCCCTTCAGATTCAGTTATAAGTTGGCACAGTGGATAAGCCTTGAAAAACTTAACACAGATCAATGGAGAAAACAGGAAGAAGTTGTGTGGAACTATGAAAAAAAATAAGCAAAATAAAACAAACTGAGTAGTCTATGCGCAATGTAGGCAACATGAAGGAGAGTGTGAGTTCAGGAGCGCCGTGGTCCCGTGGTTAGCGTGAGCAGCTGCGGAACGAGAGGTCCTTGGTTCAAGTCTTCCCTCGAGTGAAAAGTTTACTTTCGTTATTTTCGCAAAGTTGTGATCTGTCCGTTCGTTCATTTACGTCTCTGTTCACTGTAATAAGTTTAGTGTCTGTGTTTTGCGACCGCACCGTAAAACCGTGCGATTAGTAAAGGACGTGCCTCTCCAATGGGAACCGAAAACATTTGATCGCAAGATTATAGGTCAACCGATTCCTCCACAGGAAAAGACGTCTGATATATTCTATACGACACTGGTGATGGCATGTGCCTCACATGACAGGAATATGTTGTCAACTCACCTAACTTGTACACTTGGCGAATGGGTAAAAAGATTCTTCTGCCTTGCCCGATTTAGGTTTTCTTGTGGGTGTGATAATTAATCCCAAAAAAGTGATGAAAACATAAGAGTTTGTCACATAAACTGCAACAAATGAATGCAACAGTTTCACAGTCCCACAATTTTCCCTGTGCTCTGTCAAAACATATGTTTTTAACGTTTTCAAATTTTTCCTTGTGTACACCGTCAAATCTTGCATATGTCCAAGCAAATCTGAACATGTCCTGGAATTTTGGAGAGCGAAGTTGATTATGTGTGAGTGCCTGAACTTCGATAATTGACACACGGTCACGTAAGCAATACTGCTCTGTGTACCTGTGCAGCTTCGCAAAATCATAGAATCTTTTCAGAAAGTATTTCACTTGCCGAAAGCCAAACACATCTAACGGCTGCACATGCGGTGTACAACCTAGAGGAATGGTAATCACGTCTACTCCCATACTAAAATTGTACAAATCCTGATCCTTCTGTCCTGTATAGCTGTCAAGGAGTAAGGCAAAATCTTTGTCCGCGTAAGGAGATATCATACGTTCATTAAAGTCTTTTACTAGTCTTCTCTCCATCGGACGAACAGACAATAACTGTCTGAAAATAAAAAATTAGACTTTCCACTCGAGAGAAGTCTTGAACCAATGACCTCTCGTTCCGCAGCTGCTCACGCTAACCACGGGAACACGGCGCTCCTGAACTCCCACTCTCCTTCATGTTGCCTATCTTGCGCATGGACTATTCAGTTTGTATATTTCGTTTATTTTTTTCATAGTTCCACACAACTTCTTTCTGTTTTCTCGATTGATCTCTGTTTAGTTTTTCAAGGCCTATCCACTGTGCCAACTTATAACTAAATCTGAGGGGTGTGCGATGGGGAAGTCCCCTTGTGAGTGAGAGAGTACCTACAACCGGAAACACCGGCCTTAATGCAGGAGACCAAACAATCGCATTTATGCTCAGGGATAATCTTTTTAAATGGAATTCCTCAAATGTTTGAGATACTGATAATAAAAAATCTCCATGAGATTGTAAGAGTTTCATTGTCCTCTTTTATTCGGTCACATGCAGCAGAAGAAGAAGCCTTCTCATTTTGAAATCAGCTCAAGATTGTCTTAACTCGATGTTAGAACCTACCTTTGCGTTCGGATATGGATACAAATTACGTCGCGGTCTATTGGGACAGTGTTAACTTTTATCAGTAATTAGTAACCATTTCTCCGCATCGCTACTAATGGATATTTCCTGCCGCCTCTCGTTCCTCGCGTTCGGCAAAAGCTAAAAATCAGATTATTACGAAAGAACTTACCTTTTTCATCGGGAGGCCGACCACAGACCATCTACGGTAAGTAAATCGAATACGAGACTTTAGTAAAATTTTCTGATAGATTCCCTTTTCGTCGGACCCGGCGTCAAGCACTAAACGTTCAGTCTGCAGGAAACTTCGACTGAACTATTCAGGTACAGCTCACTCCTTGCCCTCCATACTTTCTTTGTGATATTTACTCTCTGTAACAGTCTGCCTCCGTAGCGCAGCGGTAGCGTTACTGCCACCTCGCAAGGGGGCCGGGTTCGCTTCCCGGCAGGGGACTGGGTATTGTGTGTCCTTCATCATCATTTTCATCGTGATTGACACGCAAGCAGCCGATGTGGTGTCAACTAAAAAGACTTGCAATACGGTGGCCAAACCCCGAAGGGGATATCCCGGCTAGTAAATACCATACGATGATTTCATTTCTCTCCAACATTTTTGAAATCCCAGTCAGTGACTTGCAGTGCTTGTAGTCCTGGTCGTAAGGAACTCACGGAATCTGGTCTAGCCATAGTCTATGAGTTAGCTCATATTTTCTGCTACACAATTTTTACTGTCTGGTCCACAGTTTTAATCTTCCAAGGTGTTCCCAAATGGAGCGCATTCCGCTGGAGAGTGAAAGATTATTCTCGAAAGACTTCATTAGATAGTGGCAGTAGAATTTCTTTCAAGAGCTACGTAAGCAGGCGAATTATAAATTTTGTAAAACGGGAGCGAGCTTTGAGAGGCGATCTTGAGTCGTTCTTCGATATCATCGTAGTAAGAGATAACGTTACTTGTTTGAGTGATGTCCTGGAACACAGTGAAAAGGGATTGTAACAAAAGAGCTATACCTATAATTCAAAATAAACCTTAAGCATTTAATTAAAGAGTTTGTTATGAGTATTAATTAAATACATCTCAGACACTGACATCTTGCACAAGAAAGTAGTTTTATAGCTCTGCTTACGTCACGTTTTGGGACAACTGATCTCTTATAGACTATCCGAATTTGTAAGATTTCATAAGCCAAATAAAGGCATAAATATTGATTATAAGCGCAAATGACAACTCGGATATATTAACATTCAAGCTCTAAGGAAAGTACCAGTATTTGGCCTGGAGTTCATCATTATAAACCAAATTACTTCCTTTTCTAAAAATATTAGCATGTGAATCACGTCGTTTGACTAAGTTGAACACATGGGAACGGATCTAATATGGATTCGTGCTTGGTATCAATGGCAGTTTAATACCGAGAAACATAAAGTTGCCATGGACATTCGCAATGAATAAACATAAATCTTATCACTGATACATACGGTTCACAAAAGATGGTGTAAGGGATGGTAGAAAGGTTTCCATTTGTGGGCGTCGCTACAGCGAACGTGCAACGAGGCGCGACTCTAATGTGAGTACATAAGCACCGACATGTAGAAAAGTGATTAGTCTGGTATTCGTGTCTATCCTATGTGCGTGCGGCAAATGTGGAAACCTAAGCTACGGCGAAATAATTTCCAAATGCGTCCAAACAGGACTAACGTGCTGTAACTCTTTTTTGCTTGCCGAAGGACAGACATCGGTAGACATCCATCGGAAAAAGAAGAATGTGAATGGGGCAGCATGTCTGTTCAAAATTTTTGACAAGGGCTGATTCTCCTTCATGAAAACGCACGTGCCCAAATTGCAAATGTCGTAACGCACAATTTACACCAACTCAGGGTACAGAATTGGCTGAAAGCTCAGGCGACTGCATTCTATGACAAGGATTTTGGAAAGTTGTTACAAGGATACGACAAATTTCTACGTCCGAGCTGGAAGATGTAGCTAAATGTTGCAAATGAAACGTAACTAAAATATCTTAGATTTTCATTGTGGTTTTCATTTCTCGACGAAGAGAACGCCCTCTTATATGTCCAGAGCCTATTGCACAACAGGCTTTGTGCATACATGCAATACCCTTAAAATACACTCAAATTGACTTTTGTAAATGAGGCTGCTCCACATGATCCAAAAATATTGGCGAAAGTACCTGTCAAGGACGATGTGTGACAATCACAGTAATGCTGGGAAATATTGTCATCACTGACTGTTCAACGCAAGTAATTTTCAACAGACATCCACCTAGAGGGATAACATCAGTCAAGGATACATGTTTTAAGTATGTTAACTTGTCGAGCCATAGTTCGTCGTCAGTTAGCTACAAGGCCTCCGATTATTGCAAAACATCTTGATAGTTTCGTTATAATCTACCATGAAGATTTGCTTATGAGATATTTACGTCAAATCTAGACGGTAGAGAATCTATTAAAATTACGCACTTCCTCGCTAACTAAGTTCGCATTTGGTGTATATAATACAGTCAGCCATAACCTCAACATGAAAATGAAGCCTTTAAGCCAGTCGTAATACGACAATAAGGCCTCGAGCAGAGGGCTGATTACGATCCTTTAGGAAATAAGGCGACCCATTCACGTACAAGGTGATTGCTGAGTGAGGTACAATTTTTTAGTGGGAGGACGTAATAGACCATTGCAGAGAGTTGAATATTGGGCAATAACAACGCCAACGTCACTGTAAGTATTTTTCCCTAAAGGGATGTAAAATGTAATGAGTTCAACAATGGTTGAGCATACATGGTACGAATCAATTTATATTGAAGAACTTGGTGCTCGTTTTTGGCATACTTTAATGCGTACTTTTTCAGAGATTTGAACGTGGTTTTCTCATGTAAGCTATAGTTCGTTTTCAACTTTTAAAGATCATCAGTTTGGTAATTTATTAAAACCTGGTCAGTAGTTCAACTTAGCTCTTATAATGGATTACACATAAAGAAAATCATGTTTCTTTTGTTAATGATATGTGTACTTCCAACATAGTACATGTTACATGCCTAATACAGCAAATTAAAACATTTTACTGAAAGATTAGAGCCTTATTCATTAAAGATGATAATACTAATGACCAGAATAAATTATACCGGATGCAACGTTACGAAGGGCTTCATATAGTTGAATATTTTCTCATGTAGATTGTACATTTGATTCTTGCTCATGTCAGACTTTTGTGGTGCCGCAGAAACAAGAAGCCAACGTACTATCCCCCTCTCATCTTTGGAATATAATTGCCTTACGTTCTCAGAAAACCGTCGAGTGTATCGGATATCACAGAAGCTACCCATCAGAAGTAGAACTGCTGCAGAAATGGGAGGCGGCCCAGGGGCAGTAATAATATTACCAGCTGAGACAAGCGCAGAAAGAGCCTGGAACAACTGCGTCATTCCTCTCGTTCTTACTTTTTTTTTATCATGTCCTTGTAAGTTCTGATTTCTTCCGAACGAGCGTGAAACCATCAATTGCTCCATATTCCTGTTGTTTAGTCACTTTATTTGGTGCTCAGTCCTATTTCTTAAAGGTACATTGTAGCAGACCAACATCCAACAGTAATTTACGCTACATCTTCTCCTAGAAAGTTACAAACAAACAGTAGCCCCAGTTACTTAATTACCTGGCAAAGATTGCTTTTTAACGGAGACTTCCATTAATAGCAATATTTCATTAACCTTATTTGTTAAGTAGAGAATATTCAAGAAATATATATGTTTAAACCTGAAAACACATCTCTTTTCTTAATTACGGTGTGTTCCTCTCAAACTAAAAATGAAATATTTACTTCATGTACTAAACGTATTGGGAAGAAACTGCTTGAAACATTCATGACGCAACGAAATCTTTCTATGGGCTTATCAAATTGCATCGAAATTTTAATATAAATGTGCACAAATTATACGATTTAAGGTATTAAACTAAATACGTCAGTCGTGATTAATCATTGCTCCTTATAAAATTGGAATAAGATTTCCTGTAACTTCATTGAATCGACTGGAACTGCAACTCTGATACCAGAATCGAACATGTTACTCTTTTCCGTAAAGAATCATTTTATATATCTTCACAATCGCATTCCCGGTGCAATCATTGTGTGAAAGATAATCAATTAATAGTGTGCGTCAGTTCTGAATTCAGTAAGAGGTTCCTGTAAGTAAGGACATTTTATTTGTAAATAAATGAAGTGACTAATTGGTAGTTACATAAATTGCGAAATAATGTGCGATAATAAAGGTTAGATATATAAATGGAGTCTTTGTGTTCCATACACGAGGCAGAGTTTTCTAGTTGTTTTACCTGTTCGAAATGTATTGGAGACCGCTGGTTCCAGAAATATTAGCAGCTGATATCCTTTATTTGAAATCCAAATCGTTTTCGTGCAAGTTATGAATAGCACCGTCATTTCTCTAATGATTGTCTTCTCGCCACAGTGGTAACATCGGTTTCCGTCAGAAGTAAAGCGCTGTCGGGCTTGGCTCGAATGGGTGCCCTTCAGGATCTGCCAAGCGCTGTTGGCAAGCGGGATGACTCAGTCCTTGTGATTTCAATTGAAGAGCTACTTGACTGAGGAGTAGTGGCTCCAGTCACGAAAACTGTCAATTGCCAGGTGGGCAGACTGCCGACCACATGCGCATCCCTATCTGC
This sequence comes from Schistocerca piceifrons, assembly GCF_021461385.2. NCBI lineage: Eukaryota > Metazoa > Arthropoda > Insecta > Orthoptera > Acrididae > Schistocerca > Schistocerca piceifrons. The sequence goes on along the minus strand of NC_060140.1, from coordinate 767,364,255 downwards.
GTTCACTGCGCCTATCGGTTAAGGATTTGCGGCGGTCGGTCGGTACCGTTGGGCCTTCCGAGGGTTCTTCAGCAGAGAATATCAATAGGCATGAATAGTTTAACTATGTATGTGAACTTAATCTTTAACCCAGATCAATGATTCCACGCAGCCTCCACTACCACGAATGGCTTCTATATCGCTGATAATGCTCTTGTCGCATCCTCAACAGAACAGTGTAGGTCTTTACGAGTCCCATGGAGATAAAACTGAAGTAGTAATGCCTCCAATCTCAGCTGTAGGCAGTTATTCTCCTCTTATGGTTCACCTGGCAGGTTAGTGTCTTGGTGATGTTTATCTTCAGCAACTGCGCTTCAAGACGTGCGTTTCCGAAAGAGGTGGTTCCAATGAGTAGAATGCAGCAGCGGCACGGAAGTTTCAATAGTGCGAATAAGGCAGTTTGGAAGTGGGCAGTGTCTGATAAAAGACCTGCACCATCTGTCAAAACATCTCTGTTAGACTTGGCACATGGCTGATTCGTCAGAAGTCTAAGATCGACAGACATTTGGGGACATTCAAGGCGAGCCGCAGAGCTATGTTATGTAGACCTTGGAGAAACTGAACGCTAGTCACTGCAGCCCCAAACAGTTGCCATATATTCTAATATAGAGTGGATGAATGTCAAGAAAAATGAGCCCCCAAATGAGGTGGGTGTCATTTGGGCGTTAAGGAACGGCTAGCATACCCACAGCCTTCCTGTCACCTTCTTATGTCTTCGCGTTGACCCCACATGAAGGGACAGCAGATGGTGACCTCCAGGTATTTATCGTTTCTTTCCAGGCTACTGCTGTCCCCCTAAGAGTCACAGGCGCTATGGGTGCCGGAAACAGTTTTCAAGCAATAACCAGTGCCTGTACCTGCAGGCTGTTGAACTTCAGCCTCTGATATTCGTTATGTGAGGATATACCACGCTCGTTGAAAGTGGTGTTGCAGATGGACAGTGTCCACATTCCATGTTCCATGAGTATAACATCATTTTGTCAGTGTATGGGGCGTATTGGGATCCTTGGCAAATCTGCTGTGTACAGGGTGTACAACAGTGGACTGATGAGGTACGATTCCTAGATAATGGTGCTCCATAGAAGTAATGTCAGCATGGACAAAGAACATGTTGCCATCCAGAATGAACTGACAAGGCAATACATGTGCCTGTGGCACCCCAGTGGTGGTTTCCATCCTCCATAAGGCACAGGAACTGTTAAATAATCTCATGTCCTCAGAGAAAACTGAATTGCCCATCCCTGGGAGCAACTGAAGTGCTGCAATAGAAGCTCTAGCAAACAGCCTGCTTACAGGTGGCAACAACCTAATTGGATGGTAGCTGCTTGGAATGCCAAGTTTCTCCTAAATTTTAGAATGGAAAAGATTTCAGCTTTATTTCATTGTTGCTGGTACCAGCACTTCTGGAGGACGGTGGAGGAGATTGTAACCAGGTGTTTGGAAGTAGTGGAGGGCATATATCACAGTGGGTCGAGGCTTCATGAAATTCTGGCATTGAGGTGGCAGAAATAAGGCGCACCTCTTTTGTGTCGATGGCTTCCAGCTGTTTCTCCTCCTCATTTTTTAAGTCACCAGGTAGACCAGAAGCTGCTATTCGACGAGAACGACGTGGTGATGACCTTCTGGTCCATCAATCAGAATCATTTTTGCTTTGCCCCTAGCAGCCATTTTAATTACTATTTCTTTGTTCAACTCATACAGGAGGTAGTGTCACAAGTCGGTTGGACCAATACTGATAGAGGTGCTGGTTGACTGTGACACTGATGCCCCATCGCATCCGATTCAACTGCAGCTTGGTCGACAATAAATGCGCGCACTGCCACTGACCAAAGACTCGGTTACTTTCGGTCATGGTCTTCAAGATGTGTGGCAGCAGTTGACAGTGTGGTCTGGGAAATCTGGATGTCGAAGTGACCTTATGTTTTATAAAGCTTCCAGAGTCCATTCTATGAGATGGTGGTAGGATGCTTCCATGCCGATATCGTCAGCATGCAGATGCTGCTGCGCGGCCTTTGCTGACCAGCTCACTATAATTGCGCCACTCTGTGTGACTAACGATCAGACCCCTGTCTGGCGGAAGGACTTCATCGACGTCCAGGTTGAGCAGTATGGCCAGAAGCAGATGCAGTCTGCTTGCTTGACGAAATGCTAAGTGACTGTCTTTTAGTGACGGCCTCCTTGAGAAAGTCTAGCAGCTTGTGGGCTCATGGCCGCAAGTATTGATTTGAACCATTGTGTAGAGCAGTGCAGGGCCTCCCACGTAAGTTAGTAAGGCGGGATTTCATTGTCAGATACCTAGCACTGAAGTTTCTCCTGATGAAGAATTTGCTTCAGAGGAGAGGAGAATTTCAATGCCAGCAGGCTTCAGCGGAGAATTCTGTGGGTGGTATGCTGCCACTAAATTGATAGGACCATATTAACGGCAGAGGTGTCCACTATTGCTTGCAGACGTGGGAGATATGAGTAGTGGTGAGCAAGACTGTTGCATATATAAACAGCCACGACCCCTCACCACCTGTAGACCTGTTGTAACAGGAGTAACTGGCAGCCTGGACATGCATTCCTGGCCTCAGGTGGGTCACGATCAACAGACACACACTGGCGGATTCCTCGACTAGATACTGCCGAAACTGTTTTGTTTTTCAAAGCATTCGCAATCCCTGCACAGATTGTCGATCTTTATAGACAATGGCCATTGTGGAATTATTGGGACACCTTGGTAGTAGTTATGAGCAGTGCGAAGATTACAGCAGGTGATCCACAGACAACTAATGCAACGTGGCCAACATGCTGATGACGGTGTTGTGCGGGAAAGCTGTGACTAATGGCTCGACCAGAACCTTCTCCCATGGAGATGGAGTTGTTTGGACACTGACTGACACAGGTAGAAGAGCGGACCATACAAGCTGGTGTATGTGTAGAGTCTGGGGTTGCAGGTGGGACTGAAGGACGTCTTGTGGCGGCACCATCCAGTCAGCAACAGCTTTCTGTGAGTGAAATTTCTTTGGTGCATGTTTTCTGGCACTAGCTGTGGTCTGACGACAAGGGCGCACGCTCTTATTACCGATGGCAGATGTCTCGTTGGTGGCTTTGGTGGTCTTTGATGGTTCTTGGCCTGAATTCTGGGTAGAGGCTGCGTAAACAAGACCCACTCCAGGGCGAAAGATGGTGTGTTTCTGTGGGTGCTGGACGCTGATCTCTTTCCCCCTGCCACTCAGTGTTTAAAATCAATGCAGCCGCAGAAACTCGCGTTGTGTTCTTTGCCACAGCCGGCACAAGGGGCCCCCCTCTTCATATCGTCTGCGACTGCAGCCGAGGCTGGCTTAGCTGCTGGCGCATTTTCCACACAGTGGCAGCATTGAGCAGTGCTGGAAGATGTAACTAATGCCATGAGAGATAAAGCATGAGGATAGCCTATCTTGGTGCGGAGGACCTTTGTCGTTAAGGGGATGGCAATTTCACCGATGTGTCTGATACCTCAAAACCCAGGGAAGGTGGACCCACATATTCTTTCATAGAATACACTTTATTAATTATTATAATTACAACTTAGAAACCTTGTTAAATATAACAAAGCTCGCGATAATTTAAAGACCTTAAGCAGGATCAGTTCATTAATATCTAAAAATTTATACCATTAAGAAATCAGGAATATACAGTCCCCAACTCCGTGTGGCTGCTGGCGGGTTCATCAAACAGAGTTTTACCAGTAAAATGAATTACAAATATCTACCACTAAACGTACTAATAATTCCCAAGCATGGACAACAAGCCAAAAAAAAATAGATAACGCCCATTCAACATACAGAAAAGACAACAAGTCGCGCCTCTGATTGCGGCAGTTGGAAAGCCTTTCACAGTGTAAAATCTCTTAAGCAATAAAGTACACTATCCCCCAAAATACAAGCAAAGCTGAGAAGGAACATAGCTTAAATGTGACTCCCGGCTGGTGCACACGACCAGAAACGTTGGAAAGACCCTTAGATAAATACAAAATCCCCCAAAATACAAGAAAAGCTAGAAGGAAATGCAATTTAAATGTGACTCCCAACTAGTACACACCAGCGGGAACATTGACAATAACCCTTAAATAAATATACACTCCCCCAAAATACAAGATAAACGCAAATTCAGCAGCAGGTGGCTATCACGACCAATAGGCAAGAAGCAGTGAAGTCATCTAATGACTGTGGATAGAAGGAAAGGCTTATCAGTTAATATTCATAAGTAAAAGGCCTTAAAACTTAATACATTCCAGGAGTAGCGATAAGGGTGCAAGGTTTAAAGCAGTAGTTAAAGAGCAGCTATAGTGAAGAGGATCTTCAGGCTTGAAGAACACGTTTCAAAGCTTATGTGCTCACTAAATTCACAAACTTGTAGATTAAGAGTTTCCGATTAATCGGCGACAGTCCGCCGTCGCACGTATCAAACGATCAACTTTACGTAACTTGAGAAACATTATGTGTCTTTTAGAGGCACCAGATTGTGGGACAAGGTAGACGTCGTGGGACGACGGAAGTGCCTCAGCAGCAGCAGAAAGAACACACGTATCTGCTCCCGACCCAGGAAACAGGAACGCTCCGTCGGCTGCCAAAACTACTCTGCTAACACACATCAGAAGGAAACAGCAATCTACCCAAATAAGGCTACAGCCGAGAATGACTGAGATGTATGGAATATTAACTTATTGCGAAAGCGATCACATATAAATGTTACAAGCTTAACACTCCTTAAAATTACTTGAAGAGTACAAGGCGAAATGTCAGCTATTGCTGATACATTCACTAGGGTACACTCATCTACAAAGGGTGCTGCCTTGCCTTCGACACAGGCTACGTTAAAATTTGAATTTCATCATCTCAATTTATAAAGAGAGAATACTTGTACACCTGCACAGAATATGGCCTGGAACAACAAATTACCATATGTTACACTGACCGATGACCATAGACAAATCACTGGGAGGCACCTTAATATAACAGATCCAATTCCACAGGTTATTATTGCCTCCAATAAATACAAGCGGTCTTCGAGGTGGCTTAAAATTTAAGCTTGCAAATGAGGCCGGGAACATGCTGCCAGGTTGCATGCGACGTCCACTGAACTTCCCGCGACTCGCCGCTATCAATCCTTCATCGAACGAACAAGGCTTGCCTCCGACCGATTTAATCACTGGCGGTTTCTCGAGGCACATATTGGACAGTAGAAGCCCACAAAACCAACAACATGTCATCCACGTGCCTTCCAACTAACTCGTCATGGTAGGACCCGTCGGAAATCAACCACACGCGCCTATAGCAATGATCATAGCTTCCGACATATCATCAGTATCGATAACGACAGCCCAAGTAGTAAGTGGCAACAGCGGAGGGCCATGCCTGTCATAATTAGAGCCTCCACGACTCAGTGCCGAATGCCTCGGTTGTGAACGATGCCACTCCCAACGACGAGCACTAAAGGCATCTCGTCGTGCGCTTCTGAGAAGGAAGCCTTGAGACTGAGACCCTTCCTCTGAGTCTGTCATGTGGTGCTCGTCTACAAACTCCACAACATGAAGAGGCCTCAGGCATACGTCAGGAGGTCTGAAAGGCCACACGTTCGTCATCCATATCGATGCAATGTCTACGGAGCGCCGTAGCTTAACCAGTGTACCATAGACTCCCTCATACATAAACTGTTGTCCACCTAGTGCACAGTAGATATGTCAAGGATCTCTGATGTCCGGCTAGCACTCTTTTTCTTGAGTGATTAATCATTCAGTGGGTTAGATGCAGCCTGTCACGAATTCGCCTCCTGCACTTATATCTTCATCTCAGAACAGCACTTGCAACCTCTTTGGTAACGGTAAAGCGCTCTACTCACGGAGCATGAAAGTAACTAGTATCCAGTGCCGAGAGTAACGAGCCGCCTCACACAATGGGAGACGGAGAATGAAGTTCAATGACGTGGAGACGCAGGCCATACCCATAACTAAGGTCTCCCATATGCTTTTGGGTGTGGTCAACGTTCATTGACAAGGTCTTTAACAAGTTGCCTGCAAGGATGAGCAGATGTAGAATGAGATCTACTGCTTAGTGGAAGATGCCGTCCTGAAGTCTTCGGCGAGTTTGAGCGAAACCCTGTAGAACCGTCCGAACACTTTTGTCGGTGAAGATTTCTTCACCGACGTATTGTCCGAGTAGCCGATATACGCCTTTGTCATCTTTATCGAACCTGACGACAAATTGCGCAGATGCGCTTCCGTCGCAGTAGTTTCCTGTTGCATATCTGGACCATGGAACTCTTGAAAGTTCGACCAGTAACGAGATGGAGAGAACTGCCTGTTGTCGTAACGAAGCCACCGTCGTTAGGTGTAGGTGCTCGTTTCGCCCTCGTCAACCAAGACAAACTTCGATATTGTTTTCGACCTTGTTTTGTCAGAGTCTACGTTTGCGCATGCGTACGTGGCACTATCCTCTCGAAACACAGAAAAGGGAAATGAAAACACTAGGAGGGTAGCAGCAGCACCATCGCGATTAAATCCGAAAAACAGATAGGGGATTCAGAAACAGTGGTCACCCCAGTTTTCTCACAATAGCAGGTGTAGATCGTCACGCAATGTCTGTTCCTTCGAACCAGAACTGCCACACGTTAAATGTGTGTACATCAATGCTCTGCAGAGTGAACGAAAAACTGACTTGATCATTTGTCTGATAATAGTCCTCTCACACTGTCCCTCCAAAAATATTGATTTCACAGTATAATTTGTCAGAATGTACCACTGCTACTTTTTTATGTACAGAGTCAATATAACACGTATCGGGAATATGTTGCCTCGTTTACAAACAAGATGTCTTCTTTATTTAGGCGTTTTTAAAAACCAAGCCTCATAGATCAGTAGTTCCCAACATTTCTGAGACCATTACCCCTGAGTGCAATCAGGTACTAGCTATTACCCGCCTCCCTGCGCCCACCATCATCAGTATTATAACCTTACTAAATTTAAGAGCGAAATATAATTTTATTTCTAAACTTTCATTCTTAAACGAAAATTGTATGATATTTAATTTTTGCAGATGTTTTTATTAAACAACTAACTATTGAGTCAAAGCGACATATTTATAGAATGATAAAGCAGTTATCGGTTGATCGCGAGTATTATATATAACTCCGTCGCAGAAAAGAAAGCTATCCACATTGAGGACAGACATTAGTTACGAAACGTTGTTTCTTCTCCACCACTCCTTTCCATAGCGACACTGGTTTCACCCACATTGCATCTCCATTTAAAATTGGCGAAATTAAAATGTGTACACTGTACTGTACACTGTACTGTTTTTAAGTCACACGATTCCTAGACTGCATACTTTTAAACTGACCGAGATTGGCATACTTCAGGGTGCTAATGATTCGTATCTTACCACTGTTTCTAATAATAACAACAATAACAATAACGCAGTGAAACCCTTAAAGCAGTGCGGTAGTCATTACGTAGTGCCTGTTGTTATTTCTTTTATTGTTGCGAAGTGAATCAGGCAATTTATGGTATATTGTCGAAACTACTTACAAATCATAGAAGACATTTTTATGAGATATTTAAACTAATGTAATGTATACGTGTCAAGTACCCTGCAATAGCGTCATGGTACAAAGTATGTCGGTAGTGAGTGGGCTTTGTGAGGAAGATACTGTTCGAACTTCGGCTTAATAACCTGTAACCTACACCGCACTGTGTCACTAGTAAGTGCTAGTATTTGGAAAAAAATGTTGGTAATTATTGTAATCAGTATTACAGTTGGCTCTGAGCACTATGGGACTTAACAGCTATGGTCATCAGTCCCCTAGAACTTTGAACTACTTAAACCTAACTAACCTAAGGACATCACACAACACCCAGTCATCACGAGTATTAGAGTATTACGAAATAGTGATAACAGTAATTATCTTTAAAAAACTATTTAGCTTCGTGACCGAAACACAATGTAGCTTTTTTGTTTTTCCATTACATTTAACCATTCACGAAGTAGGCACCCATATGTTGGGAACCACTGCTATAGAGAGAACCGTTTTTAACAAATCTCAACAAACGCTATTTATATTATTTTGCGGCAGGGATATTATTTTAATCGTAGTCAACACCACTGATTCAAAAATATAAAAAGTTAATGTTGGTCACTCATGTAGAATGATGGGACTGATGAAGAAATACTGAAGTTCATCACCAAAAACCTTTACTGAACGTCACGAATTACAAATTATTTACAGATTATTACCAAATTCTACATTGCTACATTTTCATTCGAGTTCCTTCTTTATTTTATTAAGTTCATCACCAAAAACCTTTACTGAACGTCACGAATTACAAATTATTTACAGATTATTACCAAATTCTACATTGCTACATTTTCATTCGAGTTCCTTCTTTATTTTATTAAGTTAGCTGTTATATATTCTAAGCATTCAAGTTGAATGGGTGCTTAAGTATATTACATTTTGTACATATTCAGAACAAGAAGTAACAATGCATTAGCAATTTCATTTCTTTCTTGTAAGGTAACACATGAGCAGAGGTTTACACACAAACAAAAACAGCTTACCAAATTTTAAACACATTTTTAAACTCGTGGAGGAACGTGGAAATGACAATTAAGGCAATATAACGTACTTTAATACCATGTACAGATTTTATGCTGTGGGTAATCCAAAACAACACTGAAACACAGTCCTCTTTAATGTATAGGCTCGTCGTGATAAAGAATTTTTTCTGTATAATTAGTATTCTCTTGTAAGTTTTTTCAGTAGAACTCTCTACTTTCTTTTGAATCTTTTTCGATAAGACATCAACCCCTTTATGTCATTAGATTTATTTTTGTTTACGTGATTCAGTGATGGAATCTGTTACATAACTGATTTGATGCATGTTTCTACGTGACCTCTACACTATCTGAAAATATCTGCGTTTCCTTAACTGTGACAGGAGAATGGACACGTGTCCCGATTGTGGGAAACAAGTTACAATTTTCTCTGGTGTGAAACAGCGCATGCGAGTCGGCGTCCTGCCGGAGAGGGTTGTTCACTTCGGAACACACGGAGCTTTCCTTGACGTTGTCAGGGGCCGCGAAATTCTAAGAACACTACTGTAAAAAAACTACTCTTGTTTGTCAGCAGAACAGAGCGCGTCCTTTGATATCAGGCAGTTGCGCAGAATCCCGGAAGTGTTTGCTAGCGTGACGAATCTGCTCCCCTTGCGTGACACTGAAGTAAGCGACTTCGTCATTCTGTGCTTCCACAGCGTGAGAAGTTTTCGTATTCTGGGAGGTCCGGCAGCCACCCACTCTAATTTCTGGTTTATTCAACGAGCGACGTGGTAGCAATCGCTATGCCAATCTTTAGAAATTAAGGAATACACAACGGACGGCTATTCAAGAATTTTAGCAGTTTCTCTCCTGCAAGTTGTGCTGCGAAGAGAAATCGTGGGTTGACAGGCTGAAAATCGTGATGGGATCTTCCCCTCGACGACGTGGTATTCCGGAGAGGCCGGAGAGCGGTGCGTTGGTTCGCATCGTCCGATGTTTTATTGCTGAGGCGCTGCTCATCAGCTTGTTACGGGTTTACTGCTAAAGTGTCGCAGTAGCGCAGTCCTTTTCCTCAGGCCGACTCACAACTAGCGTGTCCTTTAAATAGCAATTAAATAGCAATTTGTGTTGCTTTGGTATTAATTCAGACTTGGGATTTAATTTTCAACAGTTTCCTTTAAAAGTATCCGTGAGTTTCTCAGACCCGGAAGTCCATCTGCACGTGCGCTAGCAGTGTTCCCGCTTACAAGGTTCAGTTGCTCGTAAGCAACTGGGATATAATCTGGTATGAAAAATCGATCTTTTTTGTGAAGAGTTTGCTCGTTAATTATAAGTTTCATGGTGTTGAATACCCAAGTGGAATGCTCTTCTAGCATTTTGGGGATAGTTAAGATTGTGCAATTTCTACCTTCAAGTTAGTTTTTTCTTATTATACTATTCTTACGACAAATTCTACTTCTTATGATCATCATTGATTTCAGATTATTTTGCCTTCTCTATATCACCGACACAAAACTAGGTGAATTAAAAGTGATCTCAACTCCATGACTTTGAACAGAATAAACATTTTGTTTGTTTGGTTTTTACCCATCAGTCTTCTGTCTGGTGTGATGTACACCCACCACGAATTCTAGTCCTGTTTCAGCCTTTTTGTCTCTTAGTAGCAGTTGCAACCTACGTCCTTAGTTGTTGTATATCGGCCTTAAACGTCCAGAGTTATGATGGCGCTAAAATTAAAATAAATAAACAAATGTCCCTAGACACTGCATCTTTTTGTGAATCGTCAGTGGTCTGACTGGTTCGATAAGGTCCAACATGAATTCCTCTTCTGTGCTAACCTCTTCTACATCTACAGCTACATCTACGTGATAACTCTGCAATTCACAATTAAGTGCCTGACAGAGGGCTCATCACAGAGGAGCACTTGAAACCTAGGTCCTCAATTTTTTGTTGCAAATATTCCAACCGCAGTCTTTCATTACAGTTCTACCCTCTACAGCTCCCTCTAGTACCCATAGACGATATTAAGTAATTTCTTAACAGACGTGCTATCGTCCTGTCCCTTCTCCTTGTCAGTGTTTTCCATATATTCCTTTCCTCGCCGATACTGAGGACGATCTCCACATTCCTTACCTTATCAGTTCATCTAATTTTCAAAATACTTCGGTAGCAGCACATATCAAACGCTTCGATTCCTATCCGTTAAGGTTTCCCCACAGTCTATGTTTCAATACCATACACTTCTGTGCTCCAGACGTAAATTCTCAAAAATTTCATCCTCAAATTAAGCCTGTATATGATACTAGTACACTTCTCCTGGTCAGAAATGCCCTTTTTACCAGTATCAGTCTCCTTCTAATGTCCTTCTCGCTCCGTCCGCCATGAGTTATCTTGTTGCTTAGGTAGCAGAATTACTTTACTTCAACTGCTTGGCGGTTACCAAACCCGATGTTAAGTTTCTCACTGTTCTCACTTCTGTTACTTTTCATTAGTTTCATCTTTCTTCGATTTACTCTCAATTCAGATTCAGTTCTCATTCGATTGATCATAGTATTCAAATGGTTCAAATGGCTCTGAGCACTATGAGACTTAACATCTTAGGACATCAGTACCCTAGAACTTAGCACTAATTAAACCTAACTAACCTGAGGACATCACACACATCCATGCCCGAAGCAGGATTCGAACCTGCGACCGTAGCTGTCACGGGGTTCCAGACTGAAGCGCCTAGAACCGCTCGGCCACACCGGCCGGCTCATAGTATTCAACAGGTCCTGTAATTCTTCTCCACGATCATTGGAGGCAGCAGTGTCATCTTCAGAACTTCTTTCACCTAGAATTTTAATTGTACTGTTGTACCTTTCCTTTATTTCCGTCATTGTTTCTCGATTAATGCTGGTCGATGTAGGTGCGAAAGGCTACATCTCTGTCGTTCACCCTTTTTAATCGGAGCACATCGTCTTTGGTCTTCCACTCTTACTGTTCCCTAGTGGCTCTCGTACATATTGTGTACTACTCTTCTATCCCTATAGCTTATCCCTATTTTTCTCAGAATATCGAATATCTTGTACCATTTTTGCTCCTCCAACGCCTTTCTCAGGTCGACAAAACCTATAAAAGTGTCGATTTTTCTTTAATCTTGTTTTCATTATTAACCTCACGTCAGAAATGCCTCACTGGTGCATTTACCACTCAGTTTTGTTGCCACTTCCCCAAATTTACACAGACATTGTCATGGAATGTTATCTACGCCTTCTACCTAATCGATCTTAAGTCTTCCAAAGTTCTTTCAAATTCTGTTTCTAATACTGGTTCCTCTATCTCTTCTTTATGGACTCTCGTTTCTTCGTATATCACGTCATTAGACAAGGCTTCCTCTTTGTAGAGGCTTTCAATATACTCTTTTTACGTACCTGCTCTCTCCTCCACATTTAACAGTGGAATTCGCATTATCGTCTTTGCTTCTAATTTCATCGAATTTTGTTTTGACATTTCTACACGCGCTTCCAGCAATGATTTCTTTTTCGGTTTCTTCACGTTTTTGATGCAGCTATTTAGCTGTAGCCTCGCTCCACTTCCTACCTAATTCGTTCCTAAGTGACTTGTACTCCGTATTCTTGAATTTCCCATGACATTTTCTCTCGTTGTTCTACTCGAGTTTACCATGTGTTATCTACATCTACATCCATACTCCGCAAGTCACCTGACGGTGTGTGGCGGAGGTTTCAACTCTACAACGTCTGAAAGTGAGTAAAAGTTTACCCCGAACTTTATCCGTAGTTTACTCGCATTTACCTTCTTCTTACCTACGGTTTTGTTACCAAATTTTTTATTGCCGTTTTTATAGCTATGCATTCTCCTCCGGCTAAATTGCATACTGAGATTCTGACCGTATCGATAACCTCAGAGAACTTCAAGTGTATCTGTTAATTTCGTAGTGCTACCGTATCCCACTTCATTGCACATTGATTTCTTAAACTCCTGCCAAGTCTTCATCAGTACCAAATTATAATCTGAGTCTACATCTGACTCTGCGAACACCTTACAATCCAGTATCTGAGTACGGAACCTCTGCCTGGCCGCGATGTAATCTAACTGAAATCTTCCTGTATCTCCAGGCCTTCTTCAAGTATACCTCCTTCTCTTGTGATTATTGAACAGAGTATTCCATACAACTGAATAATTTTCTGAAAAAGTGAAATGACTTCTTGTTTTTTACCGATTACCCCGAACTTTAACCTTTCTAAACTTTCCCAAAATGTCATAATATTCTAAGGGCAGAGTGACTGTTTCATGTTTTATTCGTCCTTTATCAGTAACACCAAAATCAGTTTCCGGGGGCACGTAGAAATGCCCACATGTTGGGAAATAATGTTGAATTCCTTTAAACACCTCTGAGCTTCCAATGCAACTCATAAGCATTGCAATCATTGTGAAATTTTTCGTGAGTCACGAGAATCATGAAATTATCTGAGAATAAGATTTTCAGCACCTTCTTTCGTCAGATATTGTTCTAAAGCATTTAAATAGCCTCTCAAAAGTAGTTTCATTTTCCCCCAGTTCTGAGTCAGGCTCCAGCTATGTGTGGTTAACTACATTGTGTGCTTCCTTTTGTGAGTACTTTAATATCGTACAGTTATACAACCAGACCTGTCTCGAGTAAAATACTTCTGCAATAAACACTTTGAATCAGGAAGGGTTCACCTTGCAGGCTTTATAAAAACTGTAACACAACTGTTTGTATTTTCATTTAAAATACTGAAAAATCTTTTTGCCTCTATTTTGTGCAATCTATAATATATTTTTATATTATTTCTTAACTCAGAATCGTCAGGTGACTTTGACTCTGGAACAATGTACTCACAACCTGAGCAACTGTCAGTATGATGGTTTCCAAAGGACAGGTTGAAACATTTGTAGAACAATTTTTTATACTTTGAAAGAGAGCAGTCCAATAACCTTTCTCTAACTGAAGGTTCATTTTAACTCTCGTGGAAAACACGACCGCTTATCTTCGTTTCCAGAGTAACGACGAGATCTACATTTATTCGTAAGTATACCTTAGTTAAGAAAGTGCTTCTGCCTTTCGTCCCTTTCCTGCAGCTTGCGAGCTCATCCACTTCGTTTCTCCTTAGGTAATACACCCTCCATCTTATATCTTTTGGTAATACGCCTGCGTCTATCTCCGGAAACCCCTGGAAAAATATGTATGAAATAAATCTTGCCTGGTCAGAAAATTATCTTCATTTTACAAATTTTTTGTTTAAGCTATAAATAAAATCAGACTCACCAGTGACTTTTCTGAATGTTGAGGTCTTCTTCTACTTTTATACTGTATGAGACTGACAAAGACCTTCGTTTGTTTCTATCGTCTTTCTTCCCTCTGCATCCCTGAGACAAGTTCACTCTCATGTCCCGTAGTAAGAAATTATCCTTGTTGAACTTTAGTCTTCTTCACACACAGGTTGTATCTACAATGAATAGGGTACTTGAAACACAAATATCCTGCTACGCCTAGGGCTTCCTCTGTTGTTCTAATAAGGTTACAATCTATATTCGTATCTCCATTTGAGCGGTGAGAGTGCAATCATGCTCTTCTTATTCTTTAGACGATGACAACTTCTGCTCTGTCTTCCGTTTTCATCTCCTGGACTGATTCAGAATGTTCTGCATCTTCTGACATGTGAATAAGTACGTTCCAATCAGAACGTTCTATAAGAGCTAAATACACTCCTGGAAATGGAAAAAAGAACACATGGACACCGGTGTGTCAGACCCACCATACTTTCTCCGGACACTGTGAGAGGGCTGTACAAGCAATGATCACACGCACGGCACAGCGGACACACCAGGAACCGCGGTGTTGGCCGTCGAATGGCGCTAGCTGCGCAGCATTTGTGCACCGCCACCGTCAGTGTCAGCCAGTTTGCCGTGGCATACGGAGCTCCATCGCAGTCTTTAACACTGGTAGCATGCCGCGACAGCGTGGACGTGAACCGTATTTGCAGTTGACGGACTTTGAGCGAGGGCGTATAGTGGGCATGCGGGAGGCCGGGTGGACGTACCGCCGAATTGCTCATCACGTGGGGCGTGAGGTCTCCACAGTACATCGATGTTGTCGCCAGTGGTCGGCGGAAGGTGCACGTGCCCGTAGACCTGGGACCGGACCGCAGCGACGCACGGATGCACGCCAAGACGGTAGGATCCTACGCAGTGCCGTAGGGGACCGCACCACCACTTCCCAGCAAATTAGGGACACTGTTGCTCCTGGGCTATCGGCGAGGACCATTCGTAACCGTCTCCATGAAGCTGGGCTACGGTCCCGCACACCGTTAGGCCGTCTTCCGCTCACGCCCCAACATCGTGCAGCCCGCCTCCAGTGGTATCGCGACAGGCGTGAATGGAGGGACGAATGGAGACGTGTCGTCTTCAGCGATGAGAGTCGCTTCTGCCTTGGTGCCAATGATGGTCGTATGCGTGTTTGGCGCCGTGCAGGTGAGCGCCACAATCAGGACTGCATACGACCGAGGCACACAGGGCCAACACCCGGCATCATGGTGTGGGGAGCGATCTCCTACACAGGCCGTACACCACTGGTGATCGTCGAGGGGACACTGAATAGTGCACAGTACATCCAAACCGTCATCGAACCCACCGTTCTACCATTCCTAGACCGGCAAGGGAACTTGCTGTTCCAACAGGACAATGCACGTCCGCATGTATCCCGTGCCACCCAACGAGCTCTAGAAGGTGTAAGTCAACTACCCTGGCCAGCAAGATCTCCGGATCTGTCCCCCATTGAGCATGTTTGGGACTGGATGAAGCGTCGTCTCACGCGGTCTGCACGTCCAGCACGAACGCTGGTCCAACTGAGGCGCCAGGTGGAAATGGCATGGCAAACCGTTCCACAGGACTACATCCAGCATCTCTACGATCGTCTCCATGGGAGAATAGCAGCCTGCATTGCTGCGAAAGGTGGATATACACTGTACTAGTGCCGACAATGTGCATGCTCTGTTGCCTGTGTCTATGTGCCTGTGGTTCTGTCAGTGTGATCATGTGATGTATCTGACCTCAGGAATGTGTCAATAAAGTTTCCCCTTCCTGGGACAATGAATCCACGGTGTTCTTATTTCAATTTCCAGGAGTGTATTATGTAGTGAAACAGTGACTGAACATAAAAGAGGATTACGGGGACAACATTCGTTGTTGTCTTAGCAAACAGTTCGTATACCTTGTAGGATATTGTGTGACTGCCCGACAATAAACACGTGCAATTGTAAAGGCTATTTTTAAGTTTTAAATTCTGTGTTCTAAGCTTCAACCATGGAGTGTAAACGTTACATTAATTGAGTTTTGCGGGATTTAGAAAAATGGAGTTATGTGGAATTTGTTATAGTCAGGCACATTTTACAACAGTGAATGTTCAGTTCTGTCGTATTGTCTCTTAGTCATTGTGTGACGCATCTATTAAAGAACATGAATCCGTTAAAAAGGCATTTTGAAAAAAAAAGTCTGTTGTTGAGTTTTGTTAAAAAAGTCCTCAAATTTTCCTACAAATTAGTTGCTAGCCTTCACTTCCATTTCAGTGCAACGACAGCCGTGATATTTTCGCAGTGTTGTTCTTTCTTTGAACTGTTCACAGCTTCCAGAAAATCTTTGTATAGTAACACATGTATCAATCTCATTGATTGGAAGTTTATAGTGAGCATTTTCTTCTTCTCTTTGGGGAAAATAACTTTATTCAGTTCTGCACGGCATCATTGGTTGGTCAGTCAGGTGTTGCATTAATAATATGAACGATTTTTCAACAAAATGTGTTCAAACTGTTGACCGTGGAGTGAAAGGCACATTTGTAATCGTCGTTCGAAATACATTGAAAGATACGATAGAGTGTGCACTGACGATTCGACGAAACAAATCATCTGGCATGATTCGTGCTTCGTCATAGACTGCATCTCTGAGTGCTCCTCCAAGAAAAACATCAAGAGGAGTCAAATCGGGGGACCTCGCAGGCCCTTTGACAGCAGAATTTCGCCCTATCCAACGTGCAGAAAAGTTTTCATACTGTATTTACATTGCGACACAGGACGAGTAAACTACACAACTGTTGTGTTGCGACCACCTACACTGTCGAATATCCCGTGGTACCTCTTTTCAAAGAACCGGCAGGATGATGACACACCATAGTTTTACGCTCTACGACCGTTTGTGTAGCACCTGACGAAGCCAGTGTGGATTTTCAGCTGAGTAGTAGTTCATGGTACGCATATTTACTTAAGGGTGGTTGCTTCATAGGTAAAGAGCACACGTTGGAAAAACGTAGCGCCGTCTGTCAGTTGCTGAGGGGCAAAACGACAAAATTCTGTACGACGTTCTGAACTGCAGTCGTCGAGTACGTGATGTAGTGACAGATGATGGCAATGGCAATTCTGTTGGTGCTGGAAGCGAATGAAACTCTTCTGGCTGGTTCCACATTCCTTGGTAATATGTCTTGTACCACCATGCGGCTTGTCTGGCATCGAAGCCGCAACAGCTTCTTCGTATTCTCTATGAATTGTAGTCTTCTTTCTTACACTCTTTTTGACGTTCAAGCAGCCTGTCCGCACTAGCGTCTTAATAACTCGTGCAATTGCCTGGCGCGTGGGACATTGGCGATCCGGATAGTTAGCCCTATGGCACTGTACTGTTTTTACGGTACTTCATCTACAGCCTTCGTGTAAAAGTAGTGTATGCAACCTCTCATCATTGGTGTACACGTCTGCACGCAACGAATGGTGAACCAGAGATAAGCAGCCTGCAGTACAGACAAGTAAATAGGCAATTGCGTTGGCATTTTGACGCATGTTAGTCAGAGAGCGCTGCATGGCGGCGTTCGCACTGCTAATGCCGATTCCGGCCACCGTGATCTCAAATTCCAGGACATTTTTCACAACAACTTGTAACGCCGGAAATGCATATACTGCTATTTCCATCTATTGTACTATTATTTTTTTCCCTTGTTTTGTTACCTCAAGATATGACATTTCTGTCTCTTTATATATTGTAATTGTTTTACTGTTTGTATATATATATTTATGCACTCATGTCGATGTATAATTGGTTTGTTTCGTAAATATTATTTGTATTTTTACGCTGGGTCTTGCCTAGGGAAAACTGCTATCGAACGATTACGTCGATAGGTCGTGTGACGAATCAAAGTGTGTAGGATCTTTGGTAGTGTTAACTCTGCCGCGTGGAGCGCGGGCAGAACGGTGAGGGTCTGGCTGGAGTAGCGAGTGGAGCAGGTGTCGTGTGACGCTCCCGCGAGTTGCCGCGCTTTCGGGGTTTGGCAGCAAGTAATTGCGCTCGACTCGCGATGATAGTTTCTGACATGGTGTCGCGGACGGGAAGCATTAGCTGGCGCACATCAAGAGCCCGTTTCGCCTGGTGACCGTGTCGAGAAGAAGGCGCGCCAACATCCAGCTTCTGCAACAGCGACGGCCGACAATGAGTGACTGTCGCCACCTCTTCGATCGACGGCTTCAGACCTTCAATCAACCAACAAGGAAGACTAAAAGCACGTAAAGTTTCAGAACTGTATGGCAGACCTCAGCTTTTCAAATTGTTCCATTTGCCTCGCAAAATTACAGCAACTTAGCATGAACCTTTGTTGCTCATTGTCCCAATTGCATCGCCAAGCAGGGTCCCTTCCTTTTCCGAAATGAACCCGAGTGTCGTTGAAATTCAAACGCCAGCATTAAAATAATATGATTAGATTTCACTGCTTTAATTTCAAAGTTCAGTAGCTGGCTACAATATTTAGGTTACACGAGCACAAATTTAGAGTGCGAGTTT
Source organism: Schistocerca piceifrons (assembly GCF_021461385.2). Taxonomy (NCBI): domain Eukaryota; kingdom Metazoa; phylum Arthropoda; class Insecta; order Orthoptera; family Acrididae; genus Schistocerca; species Schistocerca piceifrons. The sequence goes on along the minus strand of NC_060140.1, from coordinate 767,345,824 downwards.
TGTTAGCATATTTTAGCTTACCTGTGACTGCAGCTCAGCTTGGTACGTACTAAATTTTACTATTGTTAATAGTTCAGAATCATTTAATTCAAGTTCAAAGTTAAATCTCTTGTTTCTAAATTGCGTAGAGTCAAGTTGCTTTTGAAATGATTGTTGAGGTAGTTCAAGACTAACCGTATTTTACTGGATTTCGATGTGCTTCAGAAAGAAAGCTCACTATTAACTTCAGTCACTAAATTAATTTTCGATTTTCCGGTTTTATTAATTCTTTTGCTAAATTAAGTCAGAGTGTAGCGAAATTTATTACTTCTGACAAACTTTCAGTTTTCACACTACACGTGTCAACCTTCAGTTGCCACGCTTCTAGTGCTAATTATATGTGTAATAACCTTTCTTTTTCAGTTACTATAGTAATTGTCCTTAGGACTGGCGACCGTGATTTCCCCCAAATCTCAAATATCTAATTACCGCTAGTTAATTGTTAACGTAACGGCCGCACATTTACTTTCTTTATTAACTTTACCCCTTTTCAAAATTGATTTCCACCAGTTTCATTTGCATTTTTCCTTTCATTTAGATGTAACCCTTTCCTCCCTCTTTACCGATAGATTAACTTCGGTGACGATTGCTTTTCCCAAATTTCCATTAGGTACACGCGGTTTAATTTCTCACTGTCATTAAGGTCGATAAGTGAGGGGGGAGGTTACACGTGGCGACCTGGTGACAGGACAATCTTCAAATTTGAGGTTGTTCTGGACACGAAGTTTGCATGGTGCAAATCTCGTAACAAAGTACTGGTTACGAAATGGTCGATACGTCAGCGAGAATATTCGTGTGAGGAATCTTAATTAGAGTTGAGATTTTGCATTTATATTGAAAATTATTAAAATGAGTGAAGGGAACAATTACCAAAATTTGGTAGACTTAGATACGGAACAATCGGTCGAACAGTGGGAAACGCGCACAGCGGTACCCATTGTTCCGGGGCAGGCGGCTAGCATGAAAGATGCGACCGCCGAAACGCAACAAAGAGCAGAAATGGAATTCCAGACTTTAGAAAATGTTTCGGAATCGGAAGTGAAAATCAAATCTGAATCCCTTGATGACGAATACGGGGGGACAATGAAAGAGGAAGCCGCTACGGAAGTAAAACCGGTGGTTTCCGGCAATTTAACTGATTTATTGAATGTTTTGATTAACGAAATCAAGAGTCAATCGGCAGAAATTAAAGATCAGGCTGCCAAGCAAGAAGCTCAGGCTGCCGAGCAAGCAGCTCAGGCTGCCAAGCAAGTAGCTCAGTCTGAAAAAATTGAACGAATGCTAGACAATCAGAACAAAGCTATTAATGTTGTTAACAACAATGTTGAAGTTGTTAACACAAAAGTTGATAAAATCAAAGACGATATTGTCGTGATTAATACCGAAATCGGTAACCTTAAACAGGAAATGATAGGCGTTCAGGCGGAAATTGCGAGCATAAATACTCGTTTTGATTCCGAAATTAGCAGAATCGAGAAAAGTGTAGGAGACGCAGTTGCTCCGATCATCGAGAATAAGGTGACGGAACAAATTCAATTAGTGAAAAAAGAGGATCAACAGAAGGTGGAAACTTTAAAGGCTTTAGTGTCCGAAGTAGACACTAAAGTGAGGGAGCAGGCTAATACCTGCGAAGGGAAAAAGAGGGAAGTGGAAACGCTTGCGACAACCACTTGCCAAGTAATTACGAGAGTGTCGGAATTAGAAAGGAAACTTGACGAAAGACAGAGCTATGTGCCAATCTGTGCACATAGTTCGGAGTTGTTGACGAAAGAGGAGCGGTTCGACCCCTTGAAAAAAGGCGGTATACACCCGACGGATTTCATTAAAAATTGTGAAAGAGTTTTACCCAGATCATGGACTAATGAGAGAAAAATTAATGCGGTTATTGATGTGTTGGCTGGTGATGCCAAGCGTTGGGGCCTAAATCTCAACATTACGAACCTGACTTTTGACGAGTTTAAAAATTTGTTTCTGGCTGAATACTGGTCAGAGCAAAAACAGCAAAGTGTCTGGCGCGAATTTGTCGTATCGAGGCCTTTCGATGCGAATTCGCGCGGCTCGATGAAGGAGTTTTGTGAGGGCTGGATCCGCAAGTTGGAATATTTGCGTGACCGCCGCTCAGAATCCGAAATAGTCTGGGAACTCTACAAGAAGCTTCCAGATGATACAAAACGATACGTAGGAAGCAATTACAGGACAATCAATGATTTCCTGGAAAGAGTGGAGGACGAGGACAATTGGCGCAATAATCGCGACAGTGGCAGAGGCCGTGGTAACAACAACGGGTACCACAGCAACCACAACAACGATAACCACGGGAATAATGCATACAGCAACCATGGCAGCAATAACAATAATGGTTCGGACCGTAATAACAATCGGTACAATGCAAATAATAGCAGGAATGACGGAAACCAGTATCATACTAACGTGATACGGGCTTCACAGAATAGTAATAACGCCAGAGGGTGTGATCAGCCGCCTCAGCAGCATCTGGGGAGCGTATCTGCTGGGACGAGACAGGGAAACCATTAGCCGCGCCGGTGAGGGGCCGACCGGGCGTGGAGAAATTTTGGCGGCCCAATAGCAGGAGAAAACCCAGGTGTCGTCGGTATGAAAATTCCGTGTGGAATAATCAACGGCGGGAGAGTGTGCCAGTGTTAAGAGAAAGGAGTGCGCCCACAAGTAGTAGATCAGCTGTATACACGGCAGTAGAAGGTACATTCACTGTCAGTGAGAACAATTTAAGTAGTGTTCCGGAAATCGATTATAAGGTGCCAGCTGTAATACCCACAGCAGAACTGGAGATTGAGTTTAAGAATGATTCGCAATTGTTGAGAGAAGATCAGATGTCGGATAAAACGTCCGTCATCGAGCGAGGGGATGCAGAGAGGGATGAGGTCTGGTTAAGGCAGTTCGGTCGCTTATACGACGAACTTTCCTCATGTCACACGTTGTAGGTGTCGCCACAGGCGCCAACCTTGTGTGAATGTTCTGAAAGGCTAATCATTTGCATATCACAGCATCTTCTTCCTGTCGGTAAAATTTCACGTCTGTAGCACGTCATCTTCGTGGTGTAGCATTTTCAATTGCCAGTATTGTATAAACAGCATTCTCAGTCGAGGACCCCTTCTGGAATTCCAACTGTCATGTGCCAAGTAAACTGATTCAACACAAACGTGAGACTTTGCTTTTTCATATATTATGGAAAGTGATGTCATAACAAAACTGGGTTGTAATTATTTAATTCCTTCTTGTTCGATTTTTTAAACAACGTCGTATATTAATCTGTCTGGCAAGATTCCCTTTGCCAGTGGTGCAATACACATATTACCAAGGACAGCACTTACTAAGTTAGAACAACTTTCCTCATTCTGTTGGAAATTCCGTCAACACCATAGGATATGTGCTTTTGGAGCTTTTTGAAATTGTATTTGTTTCGCTGAATGGTGTTGGCGATACTTCTACTTGCTTAAAGTTTTGTTGTGTGACATATTCTTTTGCTTCTTCAGCTATTGCCGTTGAATCCCATTTTGCCTGCTGCGTTTAGGAAGTGATTGTACGAAGTATTCGCATCGTGTCTCTAATTTCTATTTCAGTTCCATCGACTGATTCAACTATATCATTCTGTTAATCAAGGTAAGATCACGGGACGTAGTAACCCAGACATTCGTTTTTCCTTCTCATCGTCGATAAATTTAAAGTCACCAGTAGCAAACCGTCGCAGCTGGCCGCGAACACATTTTCCATGATCACTATCCGTATTTGCACAAGACTTAAAAATTGGGCTGCGTGGCTGTACCTAGTACCGTGGCCCAGTCTGCTTCGGCAACAGCTGTGTCTAGCGTTCGCTTTACGAAGTAATACCTTCCTCCTCCCTCCTCTGACAGCGGGCAGCTCCTGGAGCGACTACTGTAGATGGTACCAACACGGGTAAAATACGGGTCACCCTTATTATGTTATCTTCCTACAAACCTACTTCAATCAGCTCGCGGAGGCCTTACAGGAGACTGATCTCACTGTGTCCTCTGAACAGAGCGGCGGGGGGTAATTCAATCGCGAGCAGAAAGCCGCCGCGGCTGCGGGGGTGGAATCTGCATTCCAGCAACTCCGTCTCCGAGAAGCGGCCCTAGCTGGCGGAGGACTCCGCTTGATGGTTCGGGGACGGAAGAAACGATTCCCGGGCTCAGTGAACCCTGTAATTACGCTGAACGGCCGTAATGCAAATTACACCCCATCAACGAGACGGAGATCGTTGGTGCCCCCACACCGGCGGCATCGTCTGAAAATCAGGCCTCTATCTCCTCCGCCTACACGAAGGAAACGCCAGAGTGGCAAGTAGTTTCATAGGAAGTACCCTGTTCCCATAATTGGCAATGGGATTCAACAGTTTTGCGCTCCTGTGAAGTTAATGGGTATTACGTTGACGTGAGAACTATCTTCCACTCCCAACACTCGCTTTAAATAACCGAAACACTGTTATGACTAACTCGTGATCAGTATCACCATGTAAGATTCGTAATGCATTATTCGAAGAACGCGACAATATCATGTATAAAATTGTGGGCGGAAGGTTACCTACAACTAGTGTTGAAACGGGCTGCAGTTATAACATGAAAACTGAGCAAAACTTCACAAACAATGGTAGCTAAAAAGCATTTCATTGGCTGACCGGGTTCGATAGTGATATGCTGTCATCATCGGATCTTACGCTTTCAGGTTTTTGCAATATATTGTTCATAAGTGTTGCAAGTCGCTTGGCGTTGCATATGAAGTTCCCACAATCTTGAAGATAACTACACATTGGCATACCAAGTATAAAAGGGTTATGTACAAACATAAACATACCTATGTTGCGCCGAGCCTCTGTCAATTATCTGCTGGTAGAGAACATTGACACTTTTAGTAGGTGCAATATAGTTTTTTTTATGTTTGTACTTAATACTTGCAACAATATGTTGTAAAGATTCTAAAGCATAGTTCCACTGATGGCAGTATGGCTCTGCCGATACCACTCATCCGGTAAGATAGTTTACCGCTCTAGGCTTGTCAGTTGTGTTATCAGACACTGCATATCGCACGCAGACCGACAATGTCAGTTTTATATAACAGTTACAACACCCTAAGGACATGGAAAGTAAGCTGTAGTTGAGAAGTAAGTGATTTTACCCCTTTGTTGTTCAGTTTGAACACTGAGCAAGAAGGAAAGGGAAACCAACAGAAATTTGGATAGAGAATAAATATTAAGAAAAAGCAATTGAAAAGTCTGAGGTTTGCCGATGAGATTGCCTAGAGTTATTCCAAAAGAAAGAATACTTTTCATTTGTTTATTACAGATAAACTATAAAAGATACTAACATAATGCGCATATCGCCGGACTGAGAATGATCAAAGTTCTATGTTCGCACGGACACTATAACGTACACTCAACATGAGCATCATATGTTGCTCGAGAATCATCGTTTTTTTTTTTTTTTTTTTTTTTTTGTCATCAGTCTACGGACTGGTTTGACGCGGCTCGCCACGAATTCCTTTCCTGTGCTAACCTCTTCATCTCAGAGTAGCACTGGCAGCCTACGTCCTCAATTATTTGCTTGACGTATTCCAATCTCTGCCTTCCTCTACAGTTTTTGCCCTCTACTGCTCCCTCTAGTACCATGGAGGTCATTCCCTCATGTCTTAGCAGATGTCCTAGCATCCTGTCCCGTCTCCTTATCAGTGTTTTCCACATATTCCTTTCCTCTCCGATTCTGCGTAGAACCTCCTCATTCCTTACCTTATCAGTCCACCTAATTTTCAACATTCGTCTATAGCACCACATCTGAAATGCTTCGATTCTCTCCTGTTCCGGTTTTCCCACAGTCCATGTTTCACTACCATACAATGCTGTACTCCAGACGTACATCCTCAGAAATTTCTTCCTCAAATTAAGGCCGGTATTTGATATTAGTAGACTTCTCTTGGCCAGAAATGCCTTTTTTGCCATAGCGAGTCTACTTTTGATGTCCTCTTTGCTCCGTCCGTCATTGGTTATTTTACTGCTTAGGTAGCAGAATTCCTTAACTTCATTGACTTCGTGACCATCAATCCTGATGTTAAGTTTCTCGCTGTTTTCATTTCTACTACTTCTCATTACCTTCGTCTCTCTCCGATTTACTCTCAAACCATACTGTGTACTCATTAGACTGTTCATTCCGTTCAGCAGATCATTTAATTCTTCTTCACTTTCACTGAGGATAGCAATGTCATCAGCGAATCGTATCATTGATATCCTTTCACCTTGTATTTTAATTCCACTCCTGAACCTTTCTTTTATTTCCATCATTGCTTCCTCGATGTACAGATTGAAGAGTAGGGGCGAAAAGCTACAGCCTTGTCTTACACCCTTCTTAATACGAGCACTTCGTTCTTGATCGTCCACTCTTGCTATTCCCTCTTGGTTGTTGTACATATTGTATATGACCCGTCTCTCCCTATAGCTTACCCCTACTTCTTTGAGAATCTCGAACAGCTTGCACCATTTTATATTGTCGAACGCTTTTTCCAGGTCGACAAATCCTGTGAAAGTGTCTTGATTTTTCTTTAGCCTTGCTTCCATTATTAGCCGTAACGTCAAAATTGCCTCTCTCGTCCCTTTAGTTTTCATAAAGCCAAACTGATCGTCACCTAGCGCATTCTCAACTCTCTTTTCCGTTCTTCTGTATATTATTCTTGTAAGCAGCTTCGACGCATGAGCTGTTAAGCTGGTTGTGCGGTAATTCTCGCACTTGTCAGTTCTTGCCGTCTTCGGAATTGTGTGGATGATGCTTTTCCGAAAGTCAGATGGTACATCGCCAGACTCATATATTCTACACACCTACGTGAATAGTCGTTTTGTTGCCACTTACCCCAATGATTTTAAAAATTCTGATGGAATGTTATCTATCCCTTCTGCCTTATTTGACAGTAAGTCCTCCAAAGCTCTTTTAAATTCCGATTCTAATACTGGATCCCCTATCTCTTCTAAATGGACTCCTGTTTCTTCTTCTGTCACATCAGACAAATCTTCACCCTCATAGAGGCTTTCAATGTATTCTTTCCACCTATCTGCACCGAGCGAGGTGGCGCAGTGGTTAGACACTGGACTCGCATTCGGGAGGACGACGGTTCAATCCCGTCTCCGGCCATCCTGATTTAGGTTTTCCGTGATTTCCCTAAATCGTTTCAGGCGAATGCCGAGATGGTTCCTTTGATAGGGCACGGCCGATTTCCTTCCCAATCCTTCCCTAACCCGAGCTTGCGCTCCGTCTCTAATGACCTCGTTGTCGAGGGGACGTTAAACACTAACCACCACCACCACCTGTCTGCTCTCTCCTCTGCATTTAACAGTGGAATTCCCGTTGCACTCTTAATGTTACCACCGTTGCTTTTAATGTCACCAAAGGTTGTTTTGACTTTCCTGTATGCTGAGTCTGTCGTTCCGACAATCATATCTTTTTCGATATCTTCACATTTTTCCCGCAGCCATTTCGTCTTAGCTTCCCTGCACTTCCTATTTATTTCATTTCTCAGCGACTTGTATTTCTGTATTCCTGATTTTCCCGGAACATGTTTGTACTTCCTCCTTTCATCAATCAACTGAAGTATTTCTTCTGTTACCCATGGTTTCTTCGCCGCTGCCTTCTTTGTACTTACGTTTTCCTTCCCAACTTCTGTGATGGCCCTTTTTAGGGATGTCCATTCCTCTTCAACTGTACTGCCTACTGCGCTATTCCTTATTGCTGTATCTATAGCGTTAGAGAACTTCAGACGTATCTCGTCAGTCCTTAGTACTTCCGTATCCCACTTCTTTGCGTATTGATTCTTCCTGACTAATGTCCTGAACTTCAGCCTACTCTTCATCACTATATTGAGATCTGAGTCTATATCTGCTCCTGGGTATGCCTTACAATCCAGTATCTGATTTCGGAATCTCTGTCTGACCATGATGTAATCTAATTGAAATCTTCCCGTATCTCCCGGCCTTTTCCAAGTATACCTCCTCCTCTTGTGATTCTTGAACAGGGTATTCGCTATTACTAGCTGAAACTTGTTACAGAACTCAATTAGTCTTTCTCCTCTTTCATTCCTTGTCCAAAGCCCATATTTTCCTGTAACCTTTTCTTCTACTCCTTCCCCTACAACTGCATTCCAGTCGCCCATGACTATTACATTTTCATCCCCCTTTACATACTGCATTACCCTTTCAATATCCTCATACACTTTCTCTATCTGTTAATTTTCAGTTTGCGACGTCGGCATGTATACCTGAACTATCGTTGTCGGTGTTAGTCTGCTGTCGATTCTGATTAGAACAACCCGGTCACTGAACTGTTCACAGTAACACACCCTCTGCCCTACCTTCCTATTCATAACGAATCCTACACCTGTTATACCATTTTCTGCTGCTGTTGATATTACCCGACACTCATCTGACCAGAAATCCTTGTCTTCCTTCCACTTCACTTCACTGACCCCTACTATATCTAGATTGAGCCTTTGCATTTCGCTTTTCAAATTTTCTAGTTTCCCTACCACGTTCAAGCTTCTAACATTCCACGCCCCGACTCGTATAACGTTATCCTTTCGTTGATTATTCAATCTTTTTCTCATGGTAACCTCCCATTTGGCAGTCCCCTCCCGGAGATCCGATTGGGGGACTATTCCGGAATCTTTTGCCAATGGAGAAATCATCATGACACTTCTTCAAATACAGGCCACATGTCCTGTGGATGCACGTTACGTGTCTTTCATGCAGTGGTTTCCATTGCCTTCTGCATCCTCATGTCGTTGATCATTGCTGATTCTTCCACCTTTAGGGGCAATTTCCCACCCCTAGGACAAGAGAGTGGCCTGAACCTCTATCCGCTCCTCCGCCCTCTTTGACAAGGCCGTTGGCAGAATGAGGCTGACCTCTTATTCCGGAAGTCTTCGGCCGCCAATGCTGATTATTTATCAAAATTTAGGCAGTGGCGGGGATCGAATCCGGGATCGAAGACGGTTTGATTATGAATCAAAGACGTTACCCCTAGACCACGGGTACCTACCTAGACCATCGTAACGGTAGTTAATTTCCTTCCACATTCCATTCAACAGGTCCCTGTTTACTGAATCGACAGGTCGAACAACTCGAAGGCAGACTCTGTCTTTTATGCACCCCAACAGAAAAAAATTGCAAGGTGTGAGGTCTGGTGACCTGGTAAGTCAAAATCAACGAACAAGATCTTGTTGCCCACCTCTTTCAATCCCACGTTGTGGGATGGTGCTGTTAAGATTACACTGCACCTCAATGTGAAAGCAAGGCGGTGCGCCGTCTTGCATTAAAATTAAATCACTGTAATCTTCGAGAAGATAAGGAAACAACCAGTTATGTAGAATGTCTTGATATGACATTCTTATCACAGTTTCCTCTGCAAACAGGAAAGGTCCATAAGTTCTGTGAACAGAAACGGCACACAGCACACTCGGTTTCCGTGCGCCTCTTTCATGTTCAACAGCGATTCTAGGATTTTGTGACCCTCAGATTCAAACTTTATGACGGCTTACTTTAGCCGATAGAAGAAACGTCGATTAGTCCAAAAAGCAGAGTCACTGAAAAAGGGTCCTCTGTGTGATTTAACGAGAATTGCGCTCTCATTGAAATATATGGCCGAAAGAGTCAGCCTATAGGAATTGTGAAACGAACCCTGTCGTCGAGGACCGTGTGCCACAAAGGGTGCAGATTGACCACGAGATGGGGAAATACACAGGCGTCTGTTGTCCATTGAGGCCTAAGCGCTGTAGTGTGTGTGTGAGACAGAGACTAGAACCTACGTCGTAGGGAAACCCAGTAGAATCCGTTTGTGGCTGAGGAGACGTAGCATTGTTAAATATGGCGTACCTAAGATCAGCCATAAAGGGGAAAAATTTATGAAAACTATTTATTTTTGTTGTAATGCAGGAAATCAAGCAACAGTAATTTTAATCTGCCATCCTCCATAAATTTTGATGATGAGCCAAATAAAACTTGAATATTGATCATATCTATAATAGTTAAGGATTTAATGTTAAAGTGAAAGTAACAAGTTTTGTAACAAAGTCCTGAATGATAAAATCTGAACGGTTTGGGCTATCTTAACGATCGACATTTCATATACAAGCGCATCGTTGTGAATATCTTCTCTGTAACTTTATTTGTTTAAAAGATATAGTACATTAAAATTATCAGTATTTTCAATTAAGCATCAGATTATCATTTCCTCCACACAAAACACGTTGAACCATGACATCATGACCTACCTTACTGAACCATTAGGAAACAGAATATTCGTTGTAAAGTTTAGTTTACGATAGTTACTTTTGTTCTTTATTTATTTATGAGAAAGCACATTGGTGGAAGGCTACTGGCCGAGACATTCAAAGTTAAGAAGGAAATTGCATTTTTTTCTGTAAAAGAATGTAACGTTTATTATGTAATTGATATTATTGTTACCTTATAGAAAACGTGTAGGTGGTCAAGCTTTGATTATTTAAATATGTTAAAATGTGAAGTAATGTAGAATAAGCTGTAGCCAATCAGATGAACGGCTTCAGGTAAGGGAACTGTGCTAGTCAGTCGAGCGAATATGTTCGGCGAGCAGACGGCAGTTATGGTCGAGACACCAAAAGGGACAGTTCGGATGGAGACGAAAAGAAGGGCAGTTCGGCTGGAGACACCAAAGGTTACAGTTCGGATTGAGATGCGAAAGCGGACATTCGATCTTTAGCCAGCCAGGAACTGAAACGACTTAGAAAATGACGCGTTGAGTGGTATCGTGGGACTTAGCCTCTTAGCGATGAGCAGCCGCGCGCCTGGTATGAACTCTAACTTTTCGCATAGTTAACGAGGTGGAGTATCGCACTTGTATTTCGCGATGAGATTGTGAATGATCGAACTGTGTCAAATGGATCTGCTCTCGAGTACAACAGCAACTCTAAATACGACCACTTTCGCTATTAGTTTGCTTTCTAAACATTCATTATTCTAATCGAATCGCAGCTGTGTAGTCTACATCATTTATGGGTCGTTAATTTAGTTCCCGATGTTATTATTACAGATATTACATGTTATGTTAACTTGGTATTTCGCAATCTTGCCATGAGCCGGGCAATTGAACCAAGGGTCACAAGTGTCTAATTTTGGGTGTGTAATGTGACACGTGCGGTTCAACCTCTAAACGAGTTTGAGTCAAGACATTTCGACAAAGAGAAACCGCACGTGACCCCGAACATTTTTGGGGTGTTAGCTCGCATCTGCCACAACCTGGAGAACTGAAAAGCAAAATTATCATCTTCTGTTATGGTCGCACGAGACGCAATTGCTGCAGTAAATGCAACATATCAGGCTTCATATGCAGGCGTCCTTTCAGACCACCCCACACCTTTGAGAAATTTAAGTTCCTGGCCTGCCGCAGGCCGGGGTGGCCGAGCGGTTCTAGGCGCTACGGTCTGGAACCATGCGACCGCTACGGTCGCAGGTTCGAATCCTGCCTCTGGCATTGGTGTGTGTGTGATGTCCTTAGGTTAGTTAGGTTTAAGTAGTTCTAAGTTCTTGGGGACTAGTGACCTCAGAAGTTAAGTCCCATAGTACTCAGAGCCATTTGAATCATTTTTTTTGGCCTGCCCGTTTTGTTGACTTCTGAGTGCTCCGAGTGAACGCATCTCGGATACGCTCGACATTTTCATCAGGCCGACCAGGGTTCTTTCCTTTGCGTATGTAACCGACATTCAAGAATTTTGCATGCCAATCATAAATTGCTTGTGCGCAGGCGGCTTCTTGGTGAATCGACGGCGGAATGAACAGCAAGATAAACTTTGCGCAGATTCCAACACAAAATGATTTTTCTTTTGGTGTAATCGCCATGTTACTACAAACAAACAAAAGCGCATCTGAGACAAAACTTAGAACCTTCTCTCTCCAGTCACATGAGCATTGTGTTTCTATCTTTTATAGTTTCTTTATACACTACTGGCCAGTAAAATTATAACACCACGAAGATGACGTGCAACAGACGCGAAATTCAATCGACAGGAAGAAGATGCTCTGAAATGCAAATGATTAGCTTTTCAGAGCATTCGCACAAGGTACGCGCCGGTGGCGACAACTACAACGTGTGACATGAGAAAAGTTTCCAACCGATTTCTCATACTCAAACAGCAGTTGACCGGCGTTGCCTGGTGAAACGTTGTTGTGATGCCTCGTGCAAGGAGGAGAAATGCGTACCATCACGTTACCGACTTTGATAAAGGTCGGATTATAGCCTATCGCGATTTCGGTTTATCGTATCGCGACATTTCTGCTCGCATTAGCCGAGATCCAATGACCGTTAGAAGAATATGGAATCGGTTGTTTCAGGCGGGTAATACGGAACGCCGTGCTGTATCCCAACGGCCTCGTATCACTAGCAGTAAAGATGACAGGCATCTTATCCGCATGGCTGTAACGGATCGTGTAGCCACGTCTCGATCCCTGAGTCAACAGGTGGGGACGTTTACAAGACAACCATCTGCACGAACAGTTCGACGACTTTTGCAGCAGCATGGACTATCAGCTCGGAGACCATGGCTCCGGTTACCCTTGACGCTGCATCACAGACAGGAGCGCCTGCGATAGTGTACTCAACGACGATCATGGGTGTACGAATGGCAAAACGTCATTTTTTCGGATTAATGCAGGTTTTGTTTACAGCATCATGATGGTCGCATCCGTGTTTGGCGACATCGTGGTGAACGCACATTGGAAGCGTGTATTCGTCATCGCCATACTGGTGTATCACTCGGTGTGATGGTGTGGGGTGCCATTGGTTACACGTCTCGGTCACCTCTTGTTCGCATTGACGGCACTTTGAACAGTGTTCGTTACATTTCAGATCTGTTACGACCTGTGGCTCTACCCTTCATTCTATCGCTGCGAAGCCCTACATTCCAGCAGGATAATGTACGACCGCATGTTGCAGGTCCTTTACGGGCCTTTCTGGATACAGAAAATGTTCGACTGCTGCCCTGGCCTGCACATTCCCCAGATCTCTCACCAATTGAAAACGTCTGGTCAATGTTGGCCGAGCAACTGGCTCGTCACAATACGATCAATTGATGAACTGTGGTATCGTGTTGAAGGTGCATGGGCAGCTGTACCTGTACATGCCACCCAAGCTCTGTTTGACTCAATACCCAGGCGTATGAAGGCCGTTATTACGGCCAGAGGTGGTTGTTCCGAGTACTGATTTCTCAGGATCTATGCACCCTAATTACTTGAAAATGTAATCACATGTCAGCTCTAGTATAATATATTTGTCCAATGGATACCCGTTTTTATCATCTGCATTTCTTCTTGATGTAGGAATTTTAATGGCCAGTAGTGTAATAAACAACTGAATCGGTATTTCTGGCAGAGATGGCAAATGACTTGGAAACCTGCCTCTGTATAGCCACCCCATTAGCACGCCGCTTCCGTCATCGGTGAAGAACGCCGACTTCAGATGGAATCTGCCTAGTAAATTGACGACAAGGGCCAGGGTAGTGGCCATCTTGAATGTGGTTTGCAGGCGGTTTCCCCAAATCGGGCTAGATGAATACCGAGCTAGTAACTACGACTCGCTTCGCCTACATGACTGGCAAACATTCAGGAACGTTCAACAGATACTCACATTGGATGACATTCGACAGACAGACGAGATACATGGATTCCGTCTGCAGGGGCAAAGGGATAGCGTTAGAAATATTACCTAGCCACCATCCACCAGTAACATTGCCTACAGATCAACCAGAACTTAATAGCTGTTATGCCCACCTTTAGCACGATGACAGCGGCGACACGTCGTAGCATGGTAGCAATGAGGCCTTGATACGTCGCTGGAGGGAGTTGGAACCACACAAATCACCTAATTGCCGTGAATTACGGTAAGGGGAGCAAAGAGCTCTGACGCCAAGTTCAGTAACATCCGAGGTGTGTTCGATAGGGTTCCTATCTGGCGAGCTCTGGGGCAAGCCACTGTGTCCTTCGAACCACTCCATCACACTCCTGGCCTTATGATACGGCACAATATCTTGTTGAAAATTGCCACTGCCATCGGAGAACATGGTTGTCATTGAAGGCTGTACATTGCAACCGCGATACAACTTGGCCATCATGGTGACCTGCACGAGCTTCGCTGGACCCATGGATGTCCATATGAATCCTCCTCAGAACATAATGGAGCCGCCGCCAGTTTGCCTCCATCCCGCAGTACAGGTGTCAAGGAGATGTTATACTGGAAGACGACGAATTCCTGCCCTCCCATCGGCATGATGAAGAACATATCAGGATTCCTCATACCATTCAACGCTCTACCAATGCGCCAACGTCCAGTGTCAGTGGTCACATTCCCATTTCACTGGTAGTTGCCCATGTCATGGTGTAACATTGGCACAAGCAGGGGTCATCGGCTGCGGAGGAGTTTTCGGTGCACTGTGTGTTCAGACACACTTGTACTGTGCTCAGCATTAAAGTCTGATGTTCGTTCCGCCACAATTCGCCACCTGTCGTTTTTTACCACATCTGTAATGAAAGATGGCTGCTCAACACCACGACATTTGCACGTGGTTTCACCTTGGTTTCGCCACATGTTGAAGACACTCCTCATAGCACTCCTCGAACACCCGACAAGTCGCACAGTATACGAAGTGCTTATACTAAACGTTCCGGTCTTCAAAATCGGCCCTCGGTCAAACTCAGATAGATTGCAACCAGCTTGTGTCTGACTAGCATTCACTCCACGCCATGTGAGGCTACTATCGCCTGGACGGGTTTATATCGATAGTATGTTTTGGTCATAGTGTTCTGGCTGATAAGTGTATAATTAAGTATAATTAACATGCCGACACCCTTCAAGATACGGGATATTGCCAGAAGAATAACACATGAAAGCACTTGGAACATCAGTTGAATTGAATGAATATAACCGTGAATACAGTTTGCAAGTAGAATATCAACAAAAGCAAAACAAGGTTAATAAAATACGGTCTAAATAAATTGGAAGATGCTGTGGAAATGAGATTACGAAGTTAAATAGTAACACTAGAATATTTATTTTGTTATCTGGGCGTCAAATAATTGGCTGTGACCGAAAGGAAGGGTCTATACATGGCAGACTTGCAACAGAAAGCACTGCTACCGGTTTCATATAGTGCAATTTTAAATCCACATCCATAGCCGAGTCGCGTCTATGAGGGCAGGGTTAAATATCCATCCTGATCGGAGACTTTACCCTCACGGGGACTGGATGTCGTGTCACCCTTATCATTATGGAGATGCAAGCCGCCGAAGTGGCATCAATAAAAAGACTTGTGCTAGGGGGTCGAACAACCACAGATGGGGTTTCCAAGCCAACTATGCCACACGATCATTTCACGTTACTGCCGTTAGAGGGTGTCCTATGTTGATATATCACTGTAATAACCGAAGTGTATCAGGTTTCACTAAATTTAGGTGTAGTAGCCGTTAATATCAGCAAAGGGTAAGATCGTTGCTAAACCGATGCCCTGAAATTGTTTGCAATAACTTTGTAGCCTTCTGTTGAAGCCGAGCGTTTCCTGGAAAGAGAAGCGAAGCCGTAGCCATCACAAACTTTGCTCATATTCTGTGGCGTTAGAAACAAAACAAGCTCCCCCTCCCGTTCAAAACACAGTTAATTACCGCTGTCGTCAGACTACTTCGCGATAAGGAACCAACAGAGCCGTCCTACCGCACGCAGGCTAAGCATGAAGTTGCAAACCGTGTGATTTCCCAAGGGTTTAAAACAGTCTGTATTTGTAGGAGACTGTTATTCTTCCTCTCCTTTTTTCTTTTTACAATCGTATTGACCAACTAGGATCACGTTAACAACTTCAGTTCCTCTTCTTCCTTTGTTGTTATATCCTATTTTTGCAGTATTCCCTCATTTTCTCTCCATGAAGTCTCTTCCTTTCTCTGTCCATGTTGTTCCCGATTTTTTATTTCTTCTGCTTTGAGAGCCTTCCATACTTAGTATTTTATTTTTAAAACAGTTTCTTTCTGCTATTTCTGGTTCTTTGATGTTGTTTCTTTCTAGATCTTTCCTTACTTCTGTAATCCATGCTATTGTCGATTTCTTCTTCCAGAAATATAGTAGTATTTGTTTTGTTAGTCTACTTCCATCCATTCGGTAGAGGTGTCCCAAAAAGGTTAATCTTCGTTTGGCCATTACTTCAGATATTTTCTCTGTATTTCTGTTGCTCCTCATTACTTCTTATTTTCCGAACATCTCCAGTTTCTATTATACCCATTATTTTTCCAATAATCCTTTTTTCCAGTACCTCTAGTCTGTCCATCTTATAGTTCATCGTTAGGCATTCAGATCCGTATAAACATTCCGGTCGTACCACTGTGGTGTAGTGTTTTAGTTTTGTTTTTCTGAATATAAATTTCTTGTTGTAAATATATTTGGTAAAACCATGTGCTTTTTTCCATTTTGTTAATTCTTACATCTATTGGAGATTTTTCTAGTCCATTCTGTTGTACAGTCCCTCCAAGATATTTAAATTTATTTACCCGCCCTATCTTACCTATTTGTGTTTCTATGAATTTTGGCGCAATTTTTATATTTGTCATGAATTTTGTTTTTGCTGCTGAAATTTTGAGGGCAGTTGTGTTTGCTATTTTTTTCCCAGAAGATTTATCGGAATAACTGTTTCCGTCAGCTTGTCTCAAAGTATTGCCAAATCATCCACAAAAGCCAAGCAGTTTGCCTTGATTCCATTTGTTTTCCTTCTCAGAGTTATTGGTTCCAATTTGTGATTTTTAGCTCCAAATTCCAGATCCATACCATTTTTTCTAGAACGCAATTAAACAGTAAAAGTGATAAACCATAACCTTTTCTAACACCAGTTTTTATTCCAAATGGCTGAGATACTTCTCCCATATATTTGACTTTAGATATTGCACCTGTTTGTGTTTCACGAATTATATTTGCTAATTTTGATTTAACACCAAATTCTCTAATGACCTTATCTATCGTTTCTCTGTCTATACAATCAAATGATTTCTTGACATCAATAAATGACGCTGTAATTGGTTTGCTGGTTAACATTATATCGCCAATTATTGACTTTAAGTTAAAAATTTGTTCTGCACAGGGTCTTCCCTGCACAGGTTCTTCCCTTCCGAAAACCACCCTGATATTGTCCCAGTTGTTTGTCTAAAGTATCTACCACTCTGTTCAGGAAAATTTTTGATAATATTTTTGTATGCCGCTGGCAGAAGTGACACTCCTCTTTAATTATTGACATTTTGTTTGTCTCCCTTTTTATGCAGAAGGTGGATTAATGCTGTTTTCCATTCGACTGGAATCCTCTCAGTTTCTCAAAGTTCTCAAGAAGCAGTTGTAGGCCCTTTATGATTTTTAGTTCTGACCACTTCAATAATTCTGCTGTAATGGAGTCTTCATCACTAGCTTTATTGTTATTCTTCCTTTATTTTTCAGTGTGCTGTTGATTACATTTTCAGCTTATACTTTTACTTTGGAAAGAAAATCCTCCTGTATAACTCAAGCCTTGTTAGGCACAATTTTCCACTAAATAATAAACTGATTTATTAATGGTCTGCTTTCGGGCAGAATCATACATAATTGCTGTAAGTGCCCATAGTATGATGCCGGATACGTTGGCAAACGGGCAGAATTTCCAACATCAGGTGCAACCAGCACAGCTGCAGTCAATAATTCAAAGTCAGCTCTGTCGTCTCACCAAGTGCTCAAAAACCATAGTTCACGGGACATTAGGGAAGATCTTGAAATTCTGCATGCACAAACTATGGACTCGACACTTAATATCTTGGAAGAAATTGGGATTATAAAGTCGTAAAATTAATTACACTAACAAGGCACTTATAGGTACAATCTAGTGACAATTGGGCCTTTGCTCATTAAGCGTGCTATATGAACTCTTGTGTTGCATTACCAGGAATTATGCCAGTTTACTTTAGTTGGAAACAGTTGGTTGGTATGAAATGTATTTACGTGCAACTCGACAATTTGTAATTAGTGCCTTGCTGATATATGAGAGAAGTTAGCTTTCACTGTAGCGGATGCTAATTAGTGGTTTCTTGGACCTGCTATTGGTGGCTGCATTCATTACAATGCTAATCATCAGAAGACATGAGCTGTCGACTCGCTTATATTACAGGTACACGGTCGCTACCACCGGCACTTCTACTTTGAGTTGTGCTTTGTTCAGGTCTGATGGTTGTGAACGTATGCAACACTGGTAGCCGCAAACTTCACTCAAGGTGTTACTCGGTGTTGGAACACAGACCTACAGGCGTACACTGTATATTTGTATATAACCCCGTCGTTGGCCGTTTAACGTTTCGAATTACCACCTGTAACCATTTTGATACATGCGTATGGCGCGCCCTTCAGCCCAGACTGATGTAAGTTTCTTTAATGGGGTTTGGTATGTCGGGCCGGTAATATTTTAATTGATGACCTTTCTCCTTTTATGTAGGTCCTTCTTCGTGAGAGGCTTTCTGGTAGGCCAAGGATCGAAGACGATATACCGTTTCATGTCACGTAACAGGAATGCACTATTTCAACAGATTTTAACCTCAGTTATGCATCACTTATGGACTCAAATTTGAATGCCCGAAATGGGGTTTCTTCTTAGGAATTCTACCGGTTCTGTTTACCTTTTCTGATGTTAACGATATGGATAGGTATTATTATGATTTCTAATTTTCAGTATACACCTAAAGATGGGGCACAGATCCTGAAATGGGTTGCACTTTCCATTTTAGAAAGGAATATAAATAATTCTACAACTGACGCTGATTTATTCATTGATAATTTTAGTGTTACTGATTGCGGCCATTAACGGTCATCTTGAGATCAACAGGGCGTTACGTCAAAATTAGAGGATATATGGTATGATCATGTATCACCAATGGCGTATGTTCTGTCGGACATGTATTGCATTTACCCTCCTTGGAACTATGTCTTACAGCACGGACACAACTGTTGGTACAGCGGCAGTAAAGAAACTGTATTACGAGAAATAAGGACTTAAGCAGCCTACAGACCATGAAATAAATGTATGGTGAAGGTTTAAAATTGATGCTGAGTCAGGCCTCGAACACGGATACTCAGTTTCTCCTGAACGGTTGCCTTACTCGCATTTTTTACTGAGATTCGAGTCTGGGATCTCCTGCTTAATTTCTTAGTCATTTGTTTATTTTTTTCTTGACGACAAAAGATTAATCGTTATGGGGGAGGGGGAGGCAGGAGGACGAAGTGGGCAAAGGTCGCAACCCCCTCATCCGCTACGACGAATGCGACGGGAAAGGAATTAGTTCATGGTAACGACAAAAATGTGTTTTTTTATTTTTATTGTATTTTAAGTTTTTCGTTATTTTACTTTATTTATTTGATGTATTATTTAAAAATATATCGCTAAGAGTGGGTCAGCATACCAGGCCGTCACTAGGAGCGGGGGAGGGGGAATGGGAAAGACCGGTAGATTGGCCTGCTATGCCAAGGCCAGACTAACACAGTAACTAAAATTTGAATTCAGGAAAAAAATTTAAGGTAATATTCACCTGGCAGTGCAGTTCCCCCTGCACGCATTCAGGTCGTCATCTTGGACATGTGGGTACGCTGAATCTTTCCAGAATGATCGTACACGTGTCGCGAATGTAGGTCTACTGCTAACCAACTATGGTGGAGATGAAATTACAATTAAATCAATACCATTATCTGCTGATAGGCGTTGATACATATTAACGGGGACAGTTGAAAATGTGCGACCTGACCGGGATTCGAACCTGGGATCACCTGCTTACATGGCAGACGCTCCATCCATCTGAGCCACCTAGGGCATAGAGGATAGTGCCATTGCTGGGACTTACTGCCAGCACGCTCCCCGTGAGACCCACATTCTCAACTTAGTCCACACACTACATTCCTAGTGCCCCTGCCATTATACCCATTACTCGCAGCAGACAGTCCACCGAGTAAGAGTTCAGCCAATTCCTGTGCATCCACACTGAAGAAGGCCTGAACTCCCTCAGAACACGGTGGATCGTCTGCTGCGAGTAATGGGTATCGTGGCAGGGGCACTAAGAATGTAGAGTGTGGACTAAGTTGAGAATGTGGGTCTCATCGGAAGCGTGCTGGCAGTAAGTCCCTGCAGTCGCACTATCCTCTATGCCCTCGGTGTCTGAAATCGATAGAGCGTCTGCAGTGCAAGCAGGAGATCCCAGGTTCGAGTCCCGTTCGAGGCACACATTTTCAGCTGTCCCCGTTGATATACTCGTATATCAACGCCTGTCAGCAGCTAATGGTATTGATTTAATTGTAATATCATTCTAGAGAGCTGAAAGGTCACCAATGGCATCTGTTCTTTTGGACATGTTCGAAGGAACAGATGCCATCTTCATATGGTGGAGATTGTTGATCACACTGTGCAAATAGATGGCAACAGTATGGCGATATCTGAGGGAATGTTCGAACGTAGAGCTTCCAGTATATGGCACCAAAAATCCAGTGTAAATTGCGGGTGATCACGGAAAAGGTAGGCGATCTCCTGACCTCGCAACCACGTGATAGCGTGGTGTTTAACTGGGGGAAAAGAGAAATGTGTTGGAGAATGGAGAAGTAGGAGACTGGGGTGGACCTTTGCTGACAGGGTGAGGAGTTAACAGACCAATATACTTTGTATTAGGAACCAGACGTTGCGTTCCATAGTGTATGTAAAGTGGTTCTTGTTGGTATCCGCGCATAAGCAATATGTGCAAAGTGGCGATGCAACCAGACAGATACGGTGTAGTTGTTTGTTGCTGGAAATTTTGCCATTGACAATGTGGTACCAAAACGCATAGGCCTGGCAGCGGAACGGGATGTTGCGCAATGTAACAACTGTTAAACGGGGTAGAAGGCCTTTGATGTGAGGACAAAATAGTGGACATAAGACATCATCCCTGTCTGATCGAGCTCCGGACAGGGATCAGTCTAGCCAATCGTCCGTTCGCGTGGACTAAGGGCGTGGAATTGCAAAGTAAGCAGCAAATGGCGTCTATGAACGGTAGGGAGCCACGCCATACGTTCCACCAACGAGAGAGGACAATTGTGGCAGACCCGTTCGAAGGCACTGCTGAAATCTATTGTCACGAGTGTCGCACGCAGAAGGCTGTGCTAGGCCAGCGCAATAAGGTTCCCATATTCACCTGTTGCCGTGTGGAGGTTGGCCGGCCACCTCGCCATGTTCCTTTTATATATCTGCAGGTAATAGTGAACGTAAGTGCAGCCCGAAAAGACGTGCATAGATTTTACAATGTGATTTTGTCCATTATACACGGTTTTTTCTAAATCCTGTGGCTGTGGAAACACTGGTTTTCTTACAAATAACTATTCTGCTAACAGTCACGATTTTCTTTCATTCATATTTTACATGACGCATATTGGGAAATGAGACCCATTTTCAAGTGTGTATATCTTTGTACTACACCATTTTTATGTAATTTTTCGAGGTGTGAGATCCTGCTTTGTTTTATTGATTTTACTTCAATATATAAGAAACTCGCAATTTTTTGTCTGTTATCGATTTTCGTATGTAAATTTGGTCCATCTGTGCAGAGTCTCACACACGATAAACATCACCCACAAATTTCAGTGCGCAGTAAACATTGAGAATAAATTACCTAAACAAACAGTTACTAAGATGATTTCAGATGTAGTTGACGGAGATAATGCTACACCAAAGTTATGCTTTTGTATAGAAGGTATTTACTGACGTGGCCCCGCAGGCGTTCGTTGGGATAGATTCCGGGGAAAACAACGCGTGAAGGCCAATTCTTTGAATACGTGGAAGTTGTGGGGAGTACGGGAAGGCACCGTTTCTCTAATAAAAGTTTCCTTTTACTTTTAAAATTTTAGAAACGTAGTAACTTGATTTTAAAATAATAAGTGAACATTCGTTATCATGAACAGCAAGATCCTCAATATAGTTTCTGAATGAAAGTACCTATAGCGTTATTTAACCAACAGTCTCTTGAATAATAACAGATCAAAGAAAGCTCTGAGAATCAATTTACAAAGCTTAAAACTCAAAATCGCTTTTAAACAAAGGAAAAAATTACAAACTGCATAATGCAAGGTTAAATAATAGATTCTAACACCACATGGCAATACGAAAATATTTCTAGATATCACCGGTGATATCTAAAGGCCATAAAATATTCATCACAAAATTTTAATTAAAACAACAAGTTAAATGCAGTAAAATCTTACTACTACCAAACGTGCCCTCAAACCCAGTAGCCTCTACGATGCGCATCGTATCACAAAATAATTTCCTTCCTGTTAAAGACTTTACACCGTAGACCTCCCTACATGTATTGCATATGACACCCAACGAATTATGACAAATAATTGAGCATAGATGATATAATTAACCCGGTATGTACATCTTTACCTTTCAGAATAAATGAAAAAAAAGCAAACAAGTCAACTCTTAGGATCTGTTTTTACATCCGTTAAAAATAATAAACAATGTATATTTATCTTTTGATTTCGTCGTTCAGGATCACACGCGTCAGAGGAAAGATTTTCCACGATGTATAAAACGTTAACAGGGCGCAACCAACATCCACAAATTGCCTACAGGAATTACACGTCGGTATGCATGCAGCTCGCAAATCTTGTAACTGGCGAGGGAGCAGATGCGCTACTACTGAACATTTCGGCTATACCGCACCGCACCAAACAGCAGTACTGTGGGGTGGGCTAGAGGCAAATCAACAACTATTGCAAGGCAACCTCAGCAAGGCAGTAAGAATATATTTGAGGCTTTAAGTTCGTTGGAGGGCCGCACCAAACACCAGAATAAGGTCCGAAACTAAATTATGAAAATAATATCGGTGATTTCACCTCGACAAGTAGAACCGTAAAATACCATAAGAAGTAAACTGCAATTAACACGATTCAAGAACGTCCCACTGAAAAGCTCCACAGTAAATCTTTCCTTTACCACAAACACTTAACTGTACCTCCAAAGTTCACTCGTGGACACTACCAGAGTGTCAATTTACACGTTATTAGAGTAACTGTAGGTAAATCCACCTTCGATCCAAAACAGTCATTCACCTTAAAGCAGCTGCCGATATCTACGCTCTCCTCCCAAGCAGCGCTCTAACTAGAGGCTGCAGTACCGAAGGAAAGCTTACACCACACTCACAAGTCTGATATACGCGCCACCAAAGTGTACCTTTTTAGGATTCTTATGTACACACCAGACTTGCCGTAATTCGTCGGAATCCAATCATTTTTCAGCCGTTGAATAACCACATGGTGACCGCCATCGGGATTATACCGGACCTCCACACTAGGATCTTCGAGCCCACGGCGTTGCTTCTCCAACCGACTGCTTCCATGCGCCCACCGACCAAGCGGCCTTGCACTGCGACACCGAAGTCGCTCCTCGCGCACAGTGCAGAGTTAACTCCCCGCAACCCCTTCCTTCCATGATCAGTCGCCTCGTGGCGCGCGGGAAGCCAACTCGCCAAAGATATGTGGCTACCAGACTCCAATCCGATCTCGATTTGACATCGCGGCTAGCAATGAGAAGGCGGGTGATTTCAAAAACAAAACAAAATTAAAGAGTGAGCCGTACCGGCTCATTAATCCTAACGCTATGGATTATAATTTCCTTACCTCTATTTTACAATTGTTCTTATTTCTGTGTGTTAATACTTTTATTTAAATACACTGTCGAAGCATCTGAAGAAAGTCACCGATTCACTTTCACGTTTTTCGATTAGCATTTTGCTTTCATATTTTCTGTGATGTGTATATATTTCGAGTTCTTCTAACAAATCCATTTTATGCTCTTTATTTAGCCGATAGAGCACCCACCAGGGTAGCCGAGAGCCTTATTGCGCTGCTTCCTGGACTCGGGTAGGCGCGCCGGCCCCGGATCAAGATTAACGACGAGGGCCGCTATGCTGGCCAGCCTGGATGTGGTTTTTAGTCGGTTTTCCACATCCCGCTAGGTGAATAGCGGCCTGGTCCCCACGTTCCGCCCCAATTACACGACTCGCAGACATTTGGAAACGATCACACTATTCCATGGCTTACACTAGACGCAGATAGCTGGGGTACAGTAATTCCACCCCGGGGGTTTCGGGGTGTCGGCAGGAAGGGCATCCGGCCACCCTCTGCAACTAATACTGCCAAATCAGTAGTCATACGGCCGACCTCGAGTTGAAACGGGACCGAGGCCGAAAGAAAGAAAACAATTTAGTCGATAGAGTAGTTCGACATTTTGTTCTACTTTTCCAAATGGCTGTCCTGTATTATGTATGTACATAGCTACTGCCGTGTGTCTGTTGTCTGTGCTCCGTGTACCTGGTGTTGAAATTTTGGCTTGTTTGTCCTAGATAGAGCATGGACATTCCTAGCGTGTTAATTTGCATTTCTAGGGTCTGAGTGTGGTTCATGATTAGGCTTTATATTATGTGTTTGATTTTGTTGTAGTTTATTTGGTGTGGAAACCCCCCTTTACTTTGTGATTTTAAAAATATTTACGAACTTGATTGCTATATTGCCAATGTATGGGATGCTAGGGATACTTTTGTTTTTGACTTTTCCTTCTTGGTGCACTTTGTGATGACTATGGATTCGTTTATTTTTCTGTTTATTATTTATGGATTTGAGGGTTTTGCATAATTTATTGCGTATTTAGATCTAAATTTATCTTTATTCGTTTCTTTCTCGAGAAGCTTGCTTGATTTATGGCTTATAGCGGCTTTTGTATCTGGATTTAATTTTGCAGCGTCTGCTGGATTTTTTGTTGCATGTTATCTGTTTCAGTGTATGATGGCTGAGTTTAGACTTTATGTTGCAGTTTAGACCCTTTTGGAGCAATGTATTTTCTCTTTGGTCAAATTTTGTATCTGTTTTGTTCACCACTCTCCTGTAAAATGTGTTTGTGTTTTTGTAAGTTACTACAAAGTTGGATTTGTTGTTTTGTTTCGACGTCAAGTCAGTTTCTTGCCATGTGTATTGCTAAAAGACAAGTACTCTTTGTCGACTATGTCGTCGATGTGCTTACCTATGTTGTCACTTACTGTGTGTTCCACATTATCTGCTGCCTCTATATGCATATTAAGTAGACGTCTTTTTAGCAAGGTCTTCTCGTTGTGTATCTGCCTTACTTCGGAATTTACAATCCGTAATTATTAATGTGAGGGGGTGAAAATTGATGATATGCATTCCCTCTGTCGTGTTGGTCACCGGTCCGAAAATGCCGTTCACAAAATCTGGTGGTATGTGAAAGGAAGGGTTGAACAACTCTCTCGGTCCAACGTGGAAGTATCAGAGCGCTGAACGTCCGATCAAACCCAGTCGAAAGACCGTCGGTGTCAGGGCGCGCCTTTGGCTATCGTATCTACCACATAGACCGCTGTGGTCGCTACCACCAAGAATGCCGTCTCCGTGTAGTCAAGGACGAAGGCTGAAGGGTGAAGAATGAAGTTGGAGGACAAAGTCGGAAATTACCACCACCGGTTCTTCATCGTAAAAACGTTGGTAATGATCACTGAAGGCTGAGACAATCACTGCTTGAGATCTGAGATAGTTTCCAGTCTGTATGGCAGTCGTGGAGACGAGGAAACGTTGTCGACGACGGAAGTCGGATATGACTTAAAGCATGGATGGAGGCTTCTTATCAGTGACATTTCGATGCCGAGACATTATCACTACGCCTCATAGTTTGTTGCATTGAAGGGTCAAAAGCTTAGCTTTGATCGGTTGACGTTTGCAATGGACATCCGACGACACTGGAAGGACATGAAGTTCTATAAGAACGTAGGCTCCCGCGGCCTGTGTCATAGTGATTAAAATTCTTCTGGGTATTTTGCCACGTCATTGCTAAAAACTAACAACAGTAATAAACTAAAACCGTGTGCCCTGAGGAAGGCCGTTGCAATTCGGCCGAAACGTTTATTTTCGTTTATTATTGTTATTAGTTTTTAGCAATGACGTGGCATAATACCAAGAAGAATTTTAATCACTATGACATGAAGTTCGTTTAAGGTGGTGTAATAATAGTGCGTAGTATCCCAGTGATATGTTGCAGCATCTCTACACACATTAGATAAATTCCCTCTTGATAGCCGGCTTTGAACAAGTCACCCACCACAGCAGCGTCGATGGATACAAAGGAAGACGTTGTTCGCAGGATTTATTGAGCTTTCAGTTACCTTGACTGCACCAAATCGGTTGTGGTGGCAGGATTATGGTGCAGGTGAACGTCGAATGGTCGGAAAAGGCCAGTGGCTACATTTCTGCAGAGGGTGTATTTGCGTGAAGGATTGTAGAAACATAAATCCGTTCGAGTGTGGATGGAATCTCTATAAGGTATCGATGCAGGACGGTGGCAGCATCTCTGGTTGTATCCACATGGTCCACATGGTCCGCATGGAGGGTCTGAAAGGAGGGGTGTCTAGGGACGAATGCGAGGAGACTGTGGTCTCAACCTACGCGTCTGGAACAATAATAGTATTCGATGACTGCAAGGTATAAATAGCACAAAGCTTCCCGTCGCTGTTATCGTCGCCTGACATCGTACTGTGAGTGTTTTCCAGCCGGCTAAGAACCGGGTCGTCCTCCAAGGCGAGGTTGCCGGGCACCGTGACTCACCGATGGCGACGTCTGCGTGTTCTTCCGTATCAGGGCAACCAAGACTTGTAGGCCACCGTAGGCACGAT
Organism: Schistocerca piceifrons; assembly: GCF_021461385.2. Taxonomy (NCBI): domain Eukaryota; kingdom Metazoa; phylum Arthropoda; class Insecta; order Orthoptera; family Acrididae; genus Schistocerca; species Schistocerca piceifrons. The sequence continues at coordinate 767,318,997 of NC_060140.1, read as the reverse complement.
AATAAATGCGTCGAGTGTCCGTGGGATGGAGTCACTCCATCCGTTGTGGGTTGGGGGAGATGGCCGTTAGGCGGCCTGCTAGCCTTTATTGTAGGCAATCCTCGTTATTAGTGAGGGCAATGACATCAGATTGATGGTGGGCAGACGTATGGTTCTGGTAGGGGTGGCCATGTGACGGACTTGTCGTCGTCGTCGAGGCGAGTGCGGCCGCATATATCATCGGCAAGACGGTCTTGGTAGTCGGGGTGGCTCGTTCGTAGGAGAAAGTCGCGCAACGCGTTACAGAACGCAGCCTGAACGTAGATGGCCTCGTTCCCGAAAACAGAACATGTGTGTGCTTGACTATCATGCAAACATATGGCTCAGTTACTGCCAGTAGGAAGGTACATATCTCCGAAGTTCCATGCGAACTTGCCAAACACCTTCCACGACAGTCTTCGAGCTTGATGACCGTCTGTAGGGTCGGAGGGCCTCAACCACAACGTCCGTGGGGAGTTCGGACCGTTGCCGGGAACACTTTGATCGTTCTCACACCGAGACCAGTATGGTCAACGGTAATGGGTCCCATTTTGCCATCAGAGTGGTAGAAGCGTAGCCCACGGTGGGCCACCAGTAAAATTTTGTCACACACCGCGTCGTCACAGACAATACCACTATGGGACGATTGATCCCCATGATGTTGTTAGGCGCTGTCTTCACTTTGTCACGCAGGAATCGTTTGACATCGATCGCCTTAGGACGGGCGAAATCGGGCCCAAAAGCTTTGCGGAAGTTGTACTCCATGGTGCACGGCCATGGTAAACACACAGCTGTTCCTGGCTGAGGAACACAGTCATATGTCCACACCGCGTTGGCTACCTCGGCCATCCTGACACGTTCACCCTCCAACCAAATTTATCAACTTGTTTCGTGCAAGTAGTGCCCCCATCATTAGACCCTTTCACGTAGCCTTCGCTAAGTCCCGCAGGGATTCGGAAGACAAGGTGCACCCGCACTGAAAAATCTAGCACTATCTTCGGTCATGATATGTGGGTTTGCTTTGTCGGAAATGATGAGGTGGTAAAGACAACCATCGTAGAGAACCGGATCATCCGGGTTCGAGTCTCGGTAAGGGAAAGTTTTTAACCTTCACCGTTGTTTATTTCCATGCCTGTAGGTCGCAGAAGTTCTCATTTCTTGTAGCATAATCTCATTGTTCTCTTTTGGTTCTTGTGCATGCTGTATATCATCCCTCTTTCCCTATAGCTTATTGCTATTTTTCTCGGAATTTCTATCATATCGTACAATTTTACACTGCTAAATGCTTTTTCGAGGTCGATTAGTACTATGAGCGAGTCTGATTTTTAATCAGTCTTCCTTCCATTATCAAACCCAACGTCAGAGTCACCTCTCTGGTGGTTTTGTCTTTCCTGAAGCCATACTCAACGTCATCTATCAGACCCTCAGTAATTTTTCCATTCTTTTGTGTATTATTCGTGTCAGCAGCTTACATAGTGAACTGTTAAGCTGATTATCTGATAGTTCTCGCTCTTATCGGAAATTGCTATCTTCAGAGTTGTGTGGGTGATACTTTTCCGAAAGTCCAATGGCACGTCGCCAGTCTCATATAGTCCACACACCAACTTGAATAGTCGTTCGGTTGATACTTACCCCAATGGTATCTGGAATTCCGATGGAATGATATGTAACCCTTATTTGATATCAGGTCTTCTAGAGTTCCTTTAATTCTGACTCTAATACATATCCCATATGTCTTTCATATCGACTCCAGTAACTTCTTCTCTCACTTACACGGACAAGTCCTCCCTACCTTCACTGTAGTCTATCCAACTACGCGCTGTTTCGTCTTTTCTATAAGCTGCGTCAGATTTTCCGACGATCATTTCTATTTCGATCTCTTCCTATTTTTCCTCAAACCATTTAGGTTTGCATCCCAAGCATTTCCCATTTATTTCATTTCTAAAATCTTGTATTTATGTATTCCTGGATTGCCATGCATTTGAATCTTCTTTAGTATTTCTTCCGTTACCCTTGGTTTCATCGCAGTTACCTTCCTCCTATCTATGTTTTCCAACATCTTTGCTTGACCTTTTCAGAGAGGTCCATTGCCCTTCAACTGAAAGGCCTTCTCTGGTATTCGTCATTGGAATATCCACATCCTTAGCAAACTTCAAACGCGTCTCTTCACTCCTCAGTGCTTTAGTATCCTATTTTCATCCACACTGATTCCTCCGGATGATAGTCTTCAACTTCAGAGTGATCTTATTTACAGTTTACACTAAAGACCTAGTGGATAACATTGGAGGCTCCGTGAAACTGAAGATGGTGTTGATCCTGAACGTAAATAAAGGTGTAGCCCATGAACAGGAGAGACAATCCACTGGTTCACGTAATTTACAAGATTACGTAATTGGCAACAGTTTACTGTGAACAGAGTCGGAGTAACTATCGTAAAGTATCTGGGAATGGCCTCCTTGAGCTGCCTATATTGAAATGAGCACATCAAAAGCCAGGAAAAGGGTGTCTTGCAATACCCCCACCCAATCGATTCTCGTCTGTTGCTCATCCGTCTGACATCCTTGTCAAATCGATGAAGGAGAGAGTAGTGTGTTTAGTTATGAGATTGCTTTGACGCTGCACTGTTCTTACGATCAGACATTAGTAATGCGTTCAGGTCGTTCGACTAACTTCTCCTTTTCCTCCTTGACTTCAAGCATTCGGTAATATGATGTTCCGAATCCACATTTTAAGACCATTTTCTTCTCAATTTTCCGACGTCTCTTTTAATTGAGACTTTGTACTTGTTCACAGTGACTGGAATTCTCTCCCTAAATTCTTGCGGTTCGTCGTTTAAAGTAAATAATTTTAATTTTTCTCGTATACCCTCATTTCGTATAAAATCACTTCTTGTCCAATCTTATACAGATTATAAAAACTTGACTTCAAGAAAGGTAAAGGCACCAGAGGGGCAGTTATCCCTCAGCGTTTGATAATGGAAGTAACGTTGAAGAAAAATGAAAAGTCCATAGCGTTCCTCTACTTACTAAAGGCGTTAGACAACGTATAATGGTGCAATAAGTTCGAAATTCTAATAAAAATTGGGGAAAGCTTTATTGAGAGATGGCTAATTTACAATATGTACGAGAACCAAGAGGCAACAATAACACTGAAAGACAAAGAATTAAGTGCTCACATTGTAAATAGTGTGAGATTCGTCCCTACTGTTGAGTCTATACAGCGAAAAACCAATGAAAGAAATAAAAGAAAGATTCAAGGGTGTGATTGACTTTCAACATGAAAATATGTCAGTGGTAAGAGTTAATGATGAAATCATGACATCGCTGTACTCAGTGAATGTGAAGAAGAATTACATGAACCATTGTATGGAATGAACAGTTTAATGAGAACCGCGTACGGATTGAAAGGATCCGGATAAAGACCAAGTTAATGCCCTGTAGCAGAAATTGTAATACAGAGAAACTTAACATCAAAATTGGGGATCATGAAGTAGACTAAGTTAGGAAAAACTGGTACCGAGGCAACCAAATAACCCGCAATGGAAATAGATAGAAAAATGTCTAGCGCTGTAGATAGAAAGTAGATAGAAAGCTGTCTAGCGCTGGCAAAAAGGACATTTCTGTCCCAGAGAAGACCACTAGTATCAAACATAAGCTTTAATTTGGGCCAGAAATTCTCAGAAAGTAGTTTGTAGCATAGCATTGTAAGATAGTGAAACATCGACTGTAGGAAAACTGAAACGGAAGAGAATCAAAGCATCTGAGATGTGGTGATACAGTGGAATGTTGAAAATTGGGTGGACTGATAATGTAAGAGAAATTTAGGTACAGAAAACTATTAAAAAGGAAATTAAACACGTTTATAATTGATATAACTACACTGTCAGAGACAAAAAAGAAACTACAAGGCTCTAAAAATATTTGTGGTTATATTATGAATACAGTGGAGTAAGAAGATCTGAACGAGCAAAAGCAGGAGTTGCAGTTATGGTCAAAAGAACCAATAGGAAATGGTTGCAGTCATTTATGGTCGTAAATGAAAGAGTAGTATATTTAAAGATAAAGACAATGGGGAAGATGATAAATATAACTGGTGTATTTGCGCCAGAGAAGGGAAAAAGAGAAGAAAAGCATGCAACCTACGAATTCATGCAGAAGATGGTTAATGGAATATCGCAAACAGATTATTTTACAATTTATGGAGAGTTCATTGTGAGGATAGGACAATCTAACCATTAAAAGAATAGTTGGGCAACAGGGAGAAGATACTAAAAACTATAATGGAGATCAGTTAAGATATGTTTCTGTCTACAACAAATAGCAAATAGTTTTTTCCTTACAGAGATATTCATAAATTTGCGTGGAGTGCCAGGGGTAGTGGATCTATAATAAACAATTTTTTTGCAATTGAGAAAGCTATCCTACAAATGGAAGACATGAGAATCTGTGTAGGATATCATGTTAATACTAACCATTTTCTGGTAATATCAAAACTAAAAACCCCACTGGATAACAATAAAAGCACAATCAAAAAGCAAACACTAGAAGAAGTCTATAGAATACATTTGATACAAGATCAGGCATTATAAAACGCTTACATGAAGTACTGAAACATGTATAACAACAGAACGTTCATTAAGAGTCGAAGGTAATAGTGATAACAATGCACATAGCTGCTTATGGATCATTAGGACAAAGGATGAAGTATAAAAACAGAAGGAGACTCCCAGCCTGGAACCAAGAACTAGGAGGTATCACAAAATGTAAAAAAAAATAAATAAATAAAAAAAATAAAAAAAGGCGTACCAGAAGCCGACCGTTTTGGCCGAGCGGTTCTAGACGCTTCACTCCCGAACCGCGCGACCACTGTGGTCGTAGGCTCGAATCCTGCCCCGGGTGTCAATGTGTGTGATGTCCTTAGATTAGTGAGGTTTAAGTAGTTCTAAGTTCTAGGGGACTTTTGACCCTAGATGTTAAGTTCCATAGTGCTCAGAGCCATTTTTGAGCGTACCACAAATAGAAACAAGAAGACTATATCGAGTATAAGCGACACACAACAACGGTCAAAAGAGAGACCACGAAAATGAAACAACAAAGCAGGGAACATTTTCTGAGTTTTGATGTACAAGGAAAACATATGAAATCCAGTAGCTTGCTGAAACAACTTAATGAAGATGAAATATTTGTGGTTCAAACTAACCCCATTTCAGAAAATGACTGTCTGGTTTATTTCAATATCTGTGAACGGGGAATAAAAAAAAATATGGGAACTGCAGTTAGTGAGTTGCATGCTGATCTTATGTCCATGAAAGAACTAAAGATTGTGTTAAAAGCATCTAAAAACAGTAGATCCCCAGGGGAAGACAGCCCCAGTGAGGAGTTATTTAAAAATGCTTCCGAATCATTTCTCATAAAACTTCTTAATATTGTAAATACTTGTTGGAAAACAGCAACGTATCAGAGGACTGACAAACAAAGTTTGTTATCCCAGTATTTAAAAATGGAGACTGCAGAATATAAGTGTAGAGGTATTAGTCTTCTGAACTCTGTATACAAGATACACGTAAAACTAACAGTTAACAGATAAAACGTGCTTTTGGAGACGTTTCTTATTGAAGAGCAGAATGGATTTCGGATGGGAAAATCTATCTTAGATAGTGTTTCTCCAGTCTACCAAATTATTGAGAAACACAGAGAACACAATCATCCCACATATGTTGCCTGCCTTTGTTGACTATGCTAAACATTTTGATTAATTTAACACTGTAAATTTCTGGGAAATTTTAGAAACTATTGATATAACGTAAAATCAAATAAGTGTCATTCAACGTATCGAAGAATCAAAGTAAAAAGGAAACATCTGTCAGGGAGTAAGACAAATGTGTCCTTTATCACACACATTCTTTATTATGTACATAGATGGTGAAATACTCTCAGCCGTCTCAGGAGATGAATTACAGGGAGCGGTTTGGTCACTGCACAAGGTGGCAGATGATTATAATATGACAGTATCTAATGGAGAGACTAAGATAATGATATTCCATGGTAAGGAGCATTTAAGAACAGTAATAATAATTGATGAAAGCAACTAGAACACATGAATACTTCCAACTACGTGGGATGTAAGGCCTTATATATTACAAAAAAGATCAAAAACACAAAGTGCAAAATTTTCAGCAGTTGGTAGGTGCTGTAAATCGTACTCTCCCCAAAAAAGTTAGAAAAGAAACACTAATAAAAGTTTATATTTCGGTGGCACTGCCAGTACTAATGTATGGGTCAGAGACTTGCACTCTAACCGCCAATCAAAGGAGGAGAATTGAGGCAACAGAAATCATACTCCTAAGACTTCTAGTTGGTTTCAAACTCATAAACCCGAGAAGAAATAGTGAAATAAGTAATGAACTGGGTGCCGAAAGCATACGTTACGAAACAGAGGACTACAGAAAGAAATGTCGTGAACAAATTCAAAGGGTGTCAGAAGAACGAACACGTAAATTAATATCCAGACCTACAACTCTATGGAAAAGGAATGTTACGCGCCATAAGAAGGGACGGAAAGATCAGCTTCATTCTATTTGAAATTGGAACAGGTAAGGACGTCTAAAATAAAACTAGATATGATGATGATGGTGATAAGGTAATAAACTAGAAATTTCTCCTTATAATTGGTGAGGAAAGACTACATGGAAAACACTGACAAGGGGGAACAGAATGAGGGGACATCTGTTAAGACATCAGGGAATAACTTCCACTGCACTACAGGGAGTCACAGAGGATGAAATATGTAGGCGAAGACAGAGATTGATAAACGTCCAACAAATAAGTGAAGATGTATGGTGCAAGTGCTACTCTGAGCTGAAGAGGATGGCACAGGTGAAGATTTCGTGGCATCAAACCAGTCACAAAACTCATGACTCATGAAACATTTAAGGTTCATTACTGAATATATTGAAACTGTTGAAGTGTCTTCTAGGTTCATATAATCTGTACACCGAATGTTGTAAGTTTCCTTCCTCGCTCTGTATAAAGACTACATCATCTGCATATAGCGTAACGTTCATATCATAAATTCCTTTGTATATCTTCCACTATCTTCTGACAACTACATCTTCAGTACATACAAAACAGTGTTAATGACAAGACACAGCTTTGCCTGCCGCTTTAATTATTATAATTTCTTCTCTGTTTATGTTGCCTGTATTTCATATCAATTTGGAGCCTCGACTATTTAGACGGTTATCAGTATTTTGTGAAATATTACTCTGGAAATGACCGCTGGTACAAGAGAAACACACGCAGGTTCTGCTGGGGGTGGGTGCAGCCTACTCGACGGGGACGCCGTCGCTGTCACGGCACGTTGCTCTCCTGACGACGTCGTAAATCTGGCCGTAGGAACGCCGTGGGCGTATGCCGGAGCACGCCGCACCTGACGGCCGTTTGTCGAGAACCTATCTCCGTGACTTGTCCGCCCTTGTCCTTTCCCCGTCAGCCACAGCCGTCGTCTTTCTACAGAATACGTGCGAGCACAGTGTCACAACAAAGGAGCGATTAGGCAGCCTGTAGAGGTTCTAAGGTGCTACATGGAGCCTCATGCCATTCATAGCCTCACGACTGTGCCTTATTAGCTTTCCTTCGTGTACTTAATGTTCATGTAAGGCGCATTTCTTTGTTCATTGCAAGGTCCGTGAAAATCTAATTGTAATGACTCAAAGATGAGAGAAACACGCACGTGAACGTACTTTTACTTCTCTCAGGACACGTCGCTTAAATTTCTGTTTCGAGGATTACTAGAATGGTTCGAAATTTGTGTTTTGTCCACAAAAATAGGGTTAAAAAACATCTTGCACAAAACTAATATACTTGGTTAATTCTTTGAGCTTCTTGCTTCACTTTGGATGTAGTCTTCTTTTGGAGATCACATCCTAAATTTGCTCAAGATATCAGGCAGTTATTGACACGAATGGAGACATTACCGTTTTTGTTGATGTTCCGAAATGCTAGAAAATCCACGAGTAACGGATAAGGTGTGTTGAAGGAACTGAATATTGATCGAGAGTAAATCGAAGAAACGCGAGGATAATGAGAAGTAGCAGTAATGAGAACAGCGTGATCAGAATTGGGTATTACGAAGTAGACGAAGTTAGGGACTTCTGCTATCTAGGCAGCAAAATAACGTTTGATGGACTGAGCAAGGCGGACGTCAAAAGCAGATTAGCACTGTCGAAAACGTCATTTCTGGCCAAGAGAAGTCTACTAGTTTCAAACAGAGGTCTCAATCTGAGGGAGAAATTTCTGAGAACTTACGTTATGAGCACAGAATTGTACGGTAGTTAGATATGGACTGTGAGAAAACAGGAACAGAAGAGAATTGAAGCAAATGAGATATAGTGTCACAAAAGAATACTGCAAATTAGGTGGAGTGTTAAGGTAAAAAAATGGTTCAAATGGCTCTGAGCACTATGGGACTCAACTGCTGAGGTCATAAGTCCCCTAGAACTTAGAACTACTTAAACCTAACTAACCTAAGGACAACACACACATCCATGCCCGAGGCAGGATTCGAACCTGAGACCGTAGCGGAAGCGCGGTTCCAGACTGTAGCGCCAGAACCACTCGGCCACCAACGGCCGGCTGTTAAGGTAAAGGGGAAGTTCTGCACAGATTCGGCGAGGAAAGGAATGTATGGAAAATTGTGACAGGAAAAAGGGACAGGATGATAGGACATCTATTAAGACATCAGGGAATGACTACTATGGTACTAGTGGGAGCTCTAGAGGGTAAAAACTGTAAAGGAACGTAGAGGTTGGTATATATCCCGCAAATAATTGACGGCGTAGGTTACAGTTGATGAGACGAACGGTTGGTACAGAAGAGGAACTCGTGGTGGGTCGCATCAAACCGTTCAAAAGACTAATGACACAAAAAAAAGTACAAATATATCGCATATAAATCCGTTTCACACACTGACAGTTCTGTGGCAGTCTCTATTACTAACAGGCTTGAAAATACCCTACGTATTCCAAAACACAGGTCAGATCACGATGCGAGATGCTTTCCTTTTACGGGAGAAAACATATTGTATTCACAGGAAGTACCTGTGTTACTTCCAAGACTGATATTTTCACCTAACGAACAGACAAATGTAATGGCCATTAAGATTATTCTCTGCTTTACACATATGGTATTCGGAAAAGAAATATTAATTTGGATTCCGTAGCCATGTTTTATCTGTGTTGATTTAAATAATGATTCAGTTATTTCATTTTAGGAAGATTAAACCTCGAGAGATCGTATGTTGTTGTTGTGGTCTTCAGTCCTGAGACTGGTTTGATGCAGCTCTCCACGCTACTCTATCCTGTGCAAGATTCTTCATCTCCCAGTACCTACTGCAACCTACATCCTTCTGAATCTGCATAGTGTATTCATCTCTTGGTCTCCCTCTACGATTTTTACCCTCCACGCTGCCCTTCTATACTAAATTGGTAATCCCTTGATGCCTCAGAACATGTCCTACCAACCGATCCCTTCTTCTGGTCAAGTTGTGCCACAAACTTCTCTTCTCCCCAATCCTATTCAATACTTCCTCATTAGTTATGTGATCTACCCATCTAATCTTCAGCATTCTTCTGTAGCACCACATTTCGAAGGCTTCTATTCTCTTCTAGTCCAAACTATTTATCGTCCATGTTTCACTTCCATACATGGCTACACTCCATACAAATACTTTCAGAAATGACTTCCTGACACTTAAATCTGTACTCGATGTTAACAAATTTCTCTTCTTCAGAAACGCTTTCCTTGCCATTGCCAGTCTACATTTTATATCCTCCCAACTTCGACCATCATCAGTTATTTTGCTCCCCAAATAGCAAAACTCCTTTACTACTTTAAGTGTCTCATTACCTAATCTGATCCCCTCAGCATCACCCGATTTAATTTGACTACATTCCATTATCCTCGTTTTGCTTTTGTTGATGTTCATCTTATATCCTCCTTTCAAGACACTGTCCGTTCCGTTCAACTGATCTTCCAAGTCCTTTGCTGTCTCCGACAGAATAACAATGTCATCGGTGAACCTCAAAGTTTTTATTTCTTCTCCATGGATTTTAATACCTACGCCGAATATTTCTTTGGTTTCCTTTACTGCTTGCTCAATATACAGATTGAATAACGTCGGGGAGAGGCTACAACCCTGTCTTACTCCCTTCCCAACCACTGCTTCCCTTTCATGTCCCTTGACTCTTATAACTGCTATCTGGTTTCTGTACAAATAGTAAATAGCCTTTCGCTCCCTGTATTTTAGCCCTGCCACCTTTAGAATTTGAAAGAGAGTATTCCAGTCAACATTGTCAAAAGCTTTCTCTAAGTCTACAAATGCTAGAAACGTAGGTTTGCCTTTCCTTAATCTTTCTTCTAAGATAAGTCGTAAGTTCAGTATTGCCTCACGTGTTGCAGTATTTCTACGGAATGCAAACTGATCTTCCCCGAGGTCGGCTTCTACTAATATTTCCATTCGTCTGTAAAGAATTCGTGTTAGTATTTTGCAGCTGTGGTTTATTAAACTGATTGTTCGGTAATTTTCACATCTGTCTACACCTGCTTTCTTTGGGATTGGATTTATTATATTCTTCTTGAAGTCTGAGGGTATTCCGCCTGTTTCATACATCTTGCTCACTAGATGGTAGAGTTTTGTCAGGACTGGCTCTCCCAAGGCCGACAGTAGGTGCAATGGAATGTTGTCTACACCGGGGGCCTTGTTTCGACCCAGGTCTTTCAGTGCTCTGTCAAACTCTTCGCGCAGTATCATATCTCCCATTTCATCTTCATCTACATCCTCTTCCATTTCCACAATATTCTCGTCAAGTACATCGCCCTTGTATAGATCCTCTATATACTCCTTCCACCTTTCTGGTTTCCCTTCTTTGCTTAGAACTGGGTTTCCATCTGAGCTCTTGATGTTCATACAAGTGGTTCTCTTATCTCCAAAGGTCTCTATAATTTTCCTGTAGGCAGTATCTACCTTACCCCTAGTGAGATAAGCCTCTACATCCTTACATTTGTCCTTTAGCCATGCTTGCTTAGCCATTTTGCACTTCCTGTCAATCTCATTTTTGAGACGTTTGTATTCCCTTTTGCCTGCTTCATTTATTGAATTATTATATTTTCTCCTTTCATCAATTAAATTCAATATTTCTTGTGTTACCCAAGGATTTCTACTAGCCCTCGTCTTTATACCTACTTGATCCTTTGCTGCCGTCACTACTTCATCCCTCAAAGCTACCCATTCTTCTTCTACTGTATTTCTTTCCCCCATTACTGTCAATTGTTCCCTTATGCTCTCCCTGAAACTCTGTACAACCTCTGGATCTTTCAGTTTATCCAGGTCCCATCTCCTTAAATTCCCACCTTTTTGCAGTTTCTTCAGTTTCAATCTACAGGTCATAACCTATAGTTTGTGGTCAGAGTCCACATCTGCCCCTGGAAATGTCTTACAATTTAAAACCTGGTTCCCAAATCTCGGTCTTACCATTATATTATCTATCTGATACCTTTCAGTATCTCCAGGATTCTTCCATGTATACAACCTTCTTTCATGATTCTTAAACCAAGTGTTAGCTATGATTAAGTTGTGCTCTGTGCAAAATTCTACCAGGCGGTTTCCTCTTTCATTTCTTAGCCCCAATCCATATCCCCCTACTACGTTTCCTTCTCTCCCTTTTCCTACACTCGAATTCCAGTCACCCATGACTATTAAATTATCATCTCCCTTCACTATCTGAGTAATTTCTTTTATTTCATCATACATTTCTTCAATTTCTTCGCCATCTGCAGAGCTAGTTGGCATATAAACTTGTACTACTGTAGTAGGTGTGGGCTTCGTATCTATCTTGGCCACAATAATGCGTTCACTGTGCTGTTTGTAGTAGCTTACCCGCATTCCTATTTTCCTATTCATTATTAAACCTACTCCTGCATTACCCCTATTTGATTTTGTGTTTATAACTCTGTAGTCACCTGACCAGAAGTCTTGTTCCTCCCGCCACCGAACTTCACTCATTCCCACTATATCTAACTTTAACCTACCCATTTCCCTTTTTAAATTTTCTAACCCACCTTCCCGATTAAGGGATATGACATTCTACGCTCTGATCCTTAGAACGCCAGTTTTCTTTCGCCTGATAACGACATCCTCTTGAGTAGTCCCCGCCCGGAGATCCGAATGGGGGATCATTTTACCTCCGGAATATTTTACCCAAGAGGACGCCATCATCATTTAATCATACAGTAAAGCTGCATGCCCTCGGGAAAATTTACGGCCGTAGTTTCCCCTTGCTTTGAGCCGTTCGCAGTACTAGCACAGCAAGACCGTTTTGGTTATTGTTACAAGGCCAGATCAGTCAATCATCCAGACTGTTGCCCTTGCAACTACTGATTAGGCTGCTGCCCCTCTTCAGGAACCACACGTTTGTCTGGCCTCTCAACAGATACCCCTCCGTTGTGGTTGTACCTACGGTACGGCTACCTGTATCGCTGAGGCACGCAAGCCTCCCCACCAACGGCAAGGTCCATGGTTCATGGGGGGGGGGGGGGGAGATCGTATACGTAACAATATTGTAGGAGAAGAATTTAATACTCACCGGATAAAGGAAAACACAGAGCTAGGAAGTATAATGTGGAAACAACATAGTAATACAAAGGAGGAAGATTGGTTAAACAAGTAAGTAGTTGAACCAATTGGAAATAGATGTAGGACGACCGAGGAACGTATTACTCCAGGGAAGATTAAACAGATTGTGAATCTACCCCGTGAAGTGAAGGAAAAGAAATAGAAAAACTATTTAATCAGGTTGTGGTCTGCTTATAGTACATGAGTCCAAAATTATAACAAGAATGACTGCTCCTTTGTAATAACCGTGTAGTAAAGAAATTACCTTTCTGCCTATGAATTGTTACTAGGTTCTCTACCACCATTTTTCTTTCCCAAACGTTTTTCCGTTGCGGGTATTACTGTAACAGGCACATACATTACAGCTCTGTTCCGGAATGCTAAGGTATTTTATGATTTCCAATAATCTATACTTTTAAAGTGTATCATTTCCATGTTTCATATTTTTTGTTTTCATCTCATCGACAGACATTTCCCAAAGGCGCCTTTTCCAAAGGTGGCTGCATTACCACGTACCAGAACATTGAGAGAGTTCTGTTACAGAACCTTTGACATACCTAAATCGTTTCAGATTCATAATATAAAAGAGCAAACGCCTATTTATTTTAATACTGACCCTGTCATGGAAGGTCAGACCTGGGGCAAAAAGAAATAATTGAACGCCCGAGAGGATGCCCCCAAAACGGTGCAATATTTTTGCGAATAAAAGAAATAATTTATGAGCTGTGACAGGCAAATTGAAAAATGCATGTAACACTGGATTAACGTGCTGCTTTTCGTAGCGGGAGAATGGCTTACAACGACTGCAGTGGATGGTGAAACTACCGCGAATATAAGGGCATATTTTATCTTGTTGCGTCACAAGTAATTTTGCTTTCATTTCTGTTGTATATATCTGCGTTTAAGGGTGGTTATAAATAAGCTTTCGCAACTCGAGAGGCCTCCAAGAAAAACGTGTGATCGTGGGGCTATGAAACTTTGTGGAACGATGTGTAGGGACACACGGAAGAGAAATCACAAATAAACCTTCGAGAGAAACACGTTTTAATTTCCACATAAGAGGGAACCATTTGTTAATTGTGTACAATTTTTACGTTTCAGCATAAAAACGTTGCTTATTGTGACGATCATCTGTATCCGCGACTGCCAGGAACCTCACTAGATAGCTGTACCGCCGTCCGAGATATGTCAGGCGGGATATTCGCTACCTCACTCGCGAAGCTCATCTTCAACTTTGAACGCGTGTTAGTGTCACGCTGATAAACCCTATCCATCAGTTAACCCGAACTTCCGAATCATGCTCTTCAACCCCGGTACGGGAATGAGACCTCTCCATATTCCTTTAATGAGTTAATAAATACACACTTACATACATATATACAACATGACTTGCCCTTAGGTGCCGGCACTGGTACGGCGATAGTAAGGTTGGGTTGAGACACAAACCCCAGTGTGCATTACGGTAGCAGAGAATTAAAGGTTTGCCACGAAGATCAACAGATTTAAACCTGGATGATTCCCGGCTGTCGGGTTACCCGATTTACAGGGTTTGTCAACGGGACACTAGCAAATTTTGACGGTTGAAGAAGAGCATAGCGACTGAGATAGCCAACATCCTACCTGAGAAGTTTAGGGCAACAGTAGGGATATCTCTGATACGATTTCTTGCTGTCGTGGATACAGATGGTAGTTACATTGAGCAGCTTCTGTAACTTGGAACGTAAACATGGTACACAATTAAAAAATGTTACTCTCTCATGTGAAAATTAAAATGTGTTTCGCTGAATGGTTTATTCGTTATTTTTGTTCCGTACGTCCTTACAAATGTTTCCTGAAAGTTTCATTGACCTACGATCACTCGAATTTCGTGCAGGTCCTGTCACGTAGCGGAAGTTTAATTATAACCACCCTTTATTTTATCAACTATCTACGGACTGCGGCCTGTCAGGCTATAAAGCCATCACTGCAAAATTGAGACTGAATATCCTCTAGACTCTCAGAGTCTACATGTGTCTACACGTATGTCGTATCATACTGAAGCCGCTCATCGACGACTAGTCCTTCAGAGCTACCAAACTGCGGGAATGTTGATCGCTAAGTTTCACGTACTTTTTCAAGTAGTGACAGGTGTTTCCTACGATGTTAAGACCATGTGATTTAGCGAGACATTCGAAGTGCTGTACGAAGCCTTAATGATGGTGAAATCAGGAAGGTATGAGTGCAACCCAGTTAACATGGCTGACATGAGGTATAGGCTGTGTTTTTAACTTCGGTTGCACGAAGAAATCTGACGACAAAATTAGTGATCTCAACATGTATTTTTGTTTGAAAATAGGCGAAAAGTGACAGTAATACACTTAATCACTAATTCCTATTGTCATTTTAACACATCCACAGATGATGGTGTGCAAAGGCACACTGTGTGTGCTTAAGGAACTCTTTCAGACGTGAATTTTATTTTTGGAGGGAGGAAAATTTTTCTTTATGTCGTAATCCTCTTAGGCGATTTTTTAATGATTTTAGATGAAAGGTCTATACTAAAACATGTACCCATTTCGAAAACGTGCTTTGAACACTTGGCTTCATTTTATGCACTAATATATCTAATTACGAAATATTCTCTACTACAATAAACGGTATAATAATCAAAAAATGTTCAAATATGTGTGAAATCTTTTGGGACTTAACTGCTTAGGTCATCAGTCCCTAAGCTTACACACTGCTTATCCTAAATTATCCTAACGACAAACACACACAACCATGCCCGAGGGAGGACTCTAACCTCAGCCGGGACCAGCTGCACAGTCCTCGACTGCAGCGCTGGACCGCTCGGCTAATCCCGCGCGGCGGCAAAATGACCATTCAATAATTATATATATATATATATATATATATATATATATATATATATATATATATATATATATATACTAAGACGGTATCTGTTCTTTCGGACATCTCCGAAAGAACAGATACCATCTTAGTATATATATAGTTAAGGCTCATCGGCCACTTGACCATCTTCTTCTTCTGTGCGAATGCGCAAACAGTGCCCGAACTCTTACGGGAATCGGCAACGCGCCGCGAGTAATGAGTATAATGGGCGGGGGCACTACGAATGTAGTGCGGGACAATACGTTGAGAATGTGGGTTTCGCGGAAGGCGTGCCAGACATAAATCCCAGCAGTCGCGCTATCCTCTGTGTCTTTGGTGGCACAGATGGGTAGAGCGTCTGCCATGTAAGCAGGAGATCCCGGGTTCAAGTCTCGGGCGGGGCACACATTTTCATCTGTCCCCGTTGACGTATGTCAACGCCTGTAAGCAGCTAAGGGTGTTCATTTCATTGTAATTTCATTCAATAATTGCCATACCAATAATAACAACAGTAGTGAACTACACACTGTAGTTTAGTGAATCAACCACACCCGAGTATTCTGGTGGCCATGAGATGCTGCTCTCTGCTACATTGACTAGTTGATATTTTGATAGTGATGCCCAACTGTTAACAGCACTTGTGCATGATGAAAATGTTGAACATTCACAAATGTGAACCTCGAGTTTCTATTGGTAATAAATTCGTCTGTTGCAGCTAAGACACAGTAGAAGTTAATGTACACAATTGTAGCCAGAGGATCGTAAAGAAGGTTTAACGTATGATGAATTTTTGCCCTGAAAACAAGTAAAATAATTTCTTTAACCGTTCACAGTGGGCACAAGCACCACA
Organism: Schistocerca piceifrons; assembly: GCF_021461385.2. Classification (NCBI taxonomy): domain Eukaryota; kingdom Metazoa; phylum Arthropoda; class Insecta; order Orthoptera; family Acrididae; genus Schistocerca; species Schistocerca piceifrons. Next base: position 767,302,586 of record NC_060140.1, on the reverse strand, counting down.
CATGGCGTTATGGAGATAAACACCATTTTTAGCCATGCGTCATAAATTTCTTAAACTGTTGCCTCATGCTTCTGAAAATGATCTGGTACACTTGAAGTAAAGGACTGAATTCAACCTTTTGGATTTATTCACAGTAGTTTTACATGAAGGAAATTTGAGTTGAGCATCAAACAAGGTTCTTAAGTGCCATTGTCCCTTGTGAAATGAAAACTTGACAATAATTTCGTAGACAAAGCGATCAGCATGTGGCATAAGGGGGGGAATGTGCCTCTATGAGAACAAAGGTTGTATATGATTCAACATGCTGTAACAAAGATAAGCGTTTCTGAGGGCAAAGAACAAGGGAGAAAGTTGCTATTACTCACTCACAGAAATTCACGATGCTGATAAACTTGTAATTTCCTTAACTGATTTGCACGGGAAGAGAATAGAGCGATAGAGAAATTGATGCTAGTTACAGTTATTGAAGCCGCGCGGGATTAGCCGAGCGGTCTGGGGCGCTGCAGCCATGGACTGTGCGGCTGGTCCCGGCGGAGGTTCGGGTCCTCCCTCGGGCATGGGTGTGTGTGTTTGTCTTTAGGATAATTTAGGTTAGGTAGCGTGTAAGCTTAGGGACTGATGACCGAAGCCGTTAAGCCCCAAAAGATTTCACACACATTTGAACATTTTTGAATATACAGTTATTGCAGCAAGAGGACGAACACACTGGTCGACCTAAAACAGGACGGCTTTAAATATTTTGGCTTACGACACACTGGTAAAAATTTGAGCAATGTGGAAAGAGTTTTGTACACTGAATTTTAGGTACCAACGCGCCCTGATCATGACATAACTAATTGTATACCAACAAGCAGTTTCACTGCATCTCACCATCACAGCTTTATTGTACAGCTGCTCAGGGTTCCCCACCGTCCGAAAGCATATCCATCGTGTCCAGGCCGCAGTTTGTCCCGTATTATACCGCCCACCGTTCGCTCCTCGACAGCCCCGAGATTACGCATCTTTCGGCGCGCGTTCCGGTTAATCAGATCCATAGTTTCCTCCCAACACAATGGTCCCATCGGCTCACAACAAAAGCGTGCCCTTACTAGTACGTTTTAACCGACATCTCGAAGTTTCTACAGCGAACTTCCAGCAAACAATGGATCATTCTACCTATGCGCTCCTAATTACGTGCGGCTACAGAGAGCAAGCTGAAGTCTTCTGCCACTCCTCGTGCTTTGTTTATCCCCCCTCCCCTCCCCCTTCAGTTATTACCCTGTGCATTCCAAAGGTTCAGCATCCGTTTCTAAGCTCGTAGAGAGCAGAAAATTCATCTTAGCCCACAGCCAAATTAGCAGAATGGATTTCATACAAAGTAGTGTGTGTTCATGAAATAGAGACTGCTGATCGCAAATAAAACATATAAGCCAGGGATCACTTCCTGTAGGCATTGGTCGGAGTGGAATATGAAAAAGATTGAATAAAAAAATTATGAAATAGCGCACCTAGTAGATAGGATATACTCTGATGAAAGATGTAGTGAAATAGACGTACGTCTTTCACTGTTGTTATGTCAGACTAGAATAATGTCCACGGCCTACTCATCATGTAGATGTAGAGTAAAGTGCAAAACTCTTCGAGATTCCTTTACGTTAATGGTAAGGTGAAACAGTAGGCCCTGGCCATGGCACAAACTCACCACCGGATTATTACGGAACCCTAGCCTGAACCACACTAACTACACACTACGGGCTAAACAACGGATTGAGCTGTCAGGGCACTCGACACATTGTATAATTGGAAAAGTGACTCCTCAGGCAACAGTACGGACTTCCAGTCACCTGCTGTCCATTTCCTAAGTTCTACATTAATATGGTATCGTATCGCATTTCCTATGTTGGTTAGCTCACTGTAGACCTATAGCTTATTATGCTGCAGTCAACTGTGGGCTTTTACATGGTACACAACTCCAAATGTCAGTTGCATATTCATTTCGCAATGGACGCTCGGAATATAGTTGAGATGCGCCTAGTTTCACTGACTGCAGCAATTCCTGTCAGGTTTGAAACCGATCGTCATTAACAAGGCGTGACGTATTTACGAGAACTGTTTGCAGCGCTACTAACAGAAATTTTCACAACTTGACTGCGACTGGACCACCAGCTTCCCGTGAACAATGTATAATCTAATATATTCAGTGTGGTTAGCTGAATAGATATTAACTGATCGCACACGCTTGCTTTCAATTCCAAGTCGATGTACAAAATTAAATAACGAGCCCTTTTACATTTACATTGACAATAAGGACATAAAGAAAGGAAAAAACCATAAAATAAATGATTAGAATGAAGGGTAAACTTATGAAAATGATCCAGTGGAATAATGAGATAGTCTACAATCGACTCCTTACAATATTAACAAGAAGATTATTGTGGTGAGGACACAAATATGTGTGACCAATGGCCTCAGAGTTGCAAACTGAAGTACAGCTACGTGGAGCAAAAACAGCATTTCCAGACTGAATCCAGTGTTTAATTAATGCATGAAGCTGCTCAATAATGCACGAAGAACCAGTAGCACAATCTTGAGAGGTCGACAGTGCGATATCTTACTAGCATTCACAGAGAAATTTAAGTTCATTGTCGTCTAAATTATCGCGAATAATGTAGAACAAGTTGATATATCCATGAGTAAAACTAAGTCTGAATTGCATTATTCATAACAAGCCAGGACATGCCAAGGCATTTTAATAACATAAAGAGGTAACGGAAAAGAGACAACAGTATTCTATTTGGGCTTGGCGAGAGGAGCCGTAGACCCGGAAGCGGGCTGGTTGGCCGATGCCAGGCAGATGGGCAGCTGTGCTTGATACTGAGCTAAGAACTATAAGCTATAAAGACACAAAGAGGGCTCTGTGTTTTGACAACGGGGTCCGTGATAAGGCTTGGTAGTAGGTATTAAAATCCATGGAGAAGAAATAAAAACTTTGAGGTTCACCGATGACATTGAAATTCTCTAACAGACAGCAAAGGACCTGGAAAAGCAGTTGAACGGAATGGACAGTGTCTTGAAAGGAAGATATAACATGAATATCAACAAAAGCAAAACGAGGATAATGGAATGTAGTCGAATTAAATCGGGTGAAGCTGCCGGAATTAGATTAGGAAATGAGACACTTAAAGTAGTAAAGGAGTTATGCTATTTGGGGAGCAATATAACTGATGATGGTCGAAATATAGAGGATATTAAATGTAGACTGGCAATGGCAAGGAAAGCGTTTCTGAAGAAGAGAAATTTGTTAACAACATGTTTAGATTTAAACGTCAGGAAGTCGCTTCTGAAAGTAATTGTATGGAGTGTAGCCACATATGGAAGTGAAACGTGGACGATAAATAGTTTAGACAAGAAGAGAATAGAAGCTTTCGAAATGTGGTGCTACAGAAGAATGCTGAATATTAGATGGGTAGATAACATAACTAATGAAAAGGTATTGAATAGAATTGGAGAGAAGAGAAATTTGTGGCACAACTTGACTGGAAGAAGGGATCGGTTGGTAGGACATGTTCTGAGACATCGAGGGATCACCAATTTAGAATTGGAGGGCAGCGTGGAGGGTAAAAATCGTAGAGGGAGACCAAGGGATGAGTACACTAAGGAGATTCTGAAGGATGTTGGCTGCAGTAGGTACTGGGATAAGGAGAAGCTTGCACATGATAGAGTAGGATGGAGAGATGCATCAAACCAGCCTCTGGACTGAAGACCACAACAACAACAACCTGACAGAACTTCTGGTTAGAGAGAGAGAGAGTGTGTGGGACGAGAGCTAGTAAGAGAGTTGGCTTTGTGGTGGGACAGCACTGTCATGAGAAGCCAATACAGAGTTTAGGACGCAGTGTGTGACCGTATTAAGAGAGGCGTCTCTAACCCTCCACCCAGCCTCTGAAGAACTACTGGAGAACAATGCAAAATAGCCAATAAGGAGGCGAGTAGCCCTCGACATTACGCCATGGCAATAGCCGGCGGGGTCGAAGGAGAAAATGATACAAATCTCGGCAGCAAGACGCACCGAGGTGAAGAGTCTTAGGACAGTCAGAGGAGAGTTAGACGCCGTCTAGGCGCGAGGAACTAGTAGGCCGTCCGGAGATAGTCTGTAGGAGTCGATAGGCAGCAGCTGTGAGACTCTGAATTTTCGTGTGGGTCGTATTCTAAGAGTAGACGGAACGGTTGTGGTTATTTGTTTAGCGTATGGCAAGTACAAATCACGTTACAGAGAAATAAGCTGCTACAATAACTTTATAACTTAGGCACTAAAAACAAGACATAAAGAACTAAATACAGTTATGTTATGAACAACATATATATATAATTACACATTAACATTTAGGTTTCTAATACATTGAACAGCACTTCGAGTCGCATCCAGGAAGTCCGTTGTTTGACCTGAGTAGGCTCTCAGAGGGCACTCTGCAATGATGTGCCGGATCGTCTGCTTCTCAGCGCCGCAGTCGCTGTTTGGGGATGGTGCTCTTCCCCATTTGTGTAGAGAGTCCGCACATCGACCGTGGCCCGTCCTGATCCTGTTGAGGATGGTCCAGGTTTTACGTGGTAAGCCAAAGCCTGGAGGTCTGTTCGACGGTTTCTGTAAGGTGTTTACCTGTGGTGGTGCTGATTCTTCCCATTCCACTTTCCAGCGTTCTTCAAGACAGAAACCATTTTCCTCCAGATCTTTGGCCCTTGTAAGAGGTGGAAGTCTAGAGCGCAATCTATCTCTGTCAATGCCATTGCCTAAAGCGTGAATCGGAAGTTGCGGGTTGTCTTGTATTTTTTTAAATTCTCTGAGAAGACCTTGTTCTCTTCGTAAGTGAGGTGGCGGCATGTGGCTCAGTACAGGTAGCCAGTGAATGGGGGTTGATTTTATTGTACCTGAGATAATCCTCATAGTTTGGTTCAAAACTGTGTCCACCATCTTGGTGTGAGCTCTCTTTAGCGAAACAGGGGAACAGTACTCTGCCGCAGAGTAGACAAGTCCCAAAGCAGAGCTTCGAAAGGTAGGGGCGGAGGAGCCCCAGCTGGTACCACATAGTTTCTGATTGATATTGTTCCTAATACGGATTTTTGCAGCAGTGTTGATGAGGTGTTGTTTGTAGCTCAGGGTTCTATCTAATGTGACTCCCAGGCATTTTGGATTTTTATTATAGGGCAGAATATTGTTTTAAAAATGTATCTTAAGGCGTCTGTTAGCCAATTTATTATTCAGGTGGAAGCACACAGCCTCAGTTTTAGTTGGACTAGGTTGTAGTCTCCATTCACGGAAGTACGTTCCCAGCAAGGACAAGTCGCTTGTCAGGACAGTCTCGGTATGCTCCATATCTCAATATTGTGTAGCTATGGCCCAGTCATCAGCATATCCAAACTTTTCACATCAGACTTGGCCGCTCATAGAAAACGTCTCAGCCAGAGCAGTAGAGTTTCATTCTGTACATTTTCAAATAAACTTCAGATTGTTTCTGGAGAGTTCCTTAATAATCTCCCAGCCGTTTGCTACTTTCACACCACATACTGTCAACCAGATTTAAGTCTCCCTCTCTCTAAGGCCAACCAGCTAAGTTGTGGTTACGAACAGTGTCGCTCAATCTCAGGGAAAACCCACGCTTCGGACGCAACAAGGTATTCACACAACTACATCAAAATTATTATGCAGCAAAGCTGGTTGCAAATGTTTAAGTAGCCATAAAGTGGACGTGACCACAAAGAATCTAACACTGAAAGCGACTTGAGATTTATAATTTCACACCGGATTCGAAGTCCTATAAAAGTCCTGATAGCACAGTGTAAAGGACCAGAGGGGCTCAGGCCGCCCTACAAGGCACAACACATTACCAAATCCAAGACAGCTTGACAGAAGACCTTCAGCTTTCTTCTGTTTGCTTGTTAAAAGACTTGGCCACGTGATCACAACGCTACTCAACATCCAAGTATTATATATAAAAGTCATGGTCAGTTTGTTACCTAAAAACAAATAAATAAATAAACAAATAAATTATATGAATTTCTTGCTAAGAGGGGTAGTCAAATAATAACGAGACACACCATGTAAAGCGCAAGGTACGTGCACTGGTAATGCAGGTAGGTATATGTACAAAAGTTTCCTGCATTTGGACTCAGGAAGGAACAGCGCGAACTTTCCCGCTGTGCCCTTAGTCTGTTTGACTTGCTCGACGTGAGGTCAGCGAGTCGTGTGTGCGTCCGACTACATTATGGAGGTCGGCAAAGAGGAACATCGAGGTGTCTGCAGCTTTTGACGGCGAAAGCAGCGTCGGTAAGTGAAATTCACGCCCAACTGTCAGCTGTGTGCGATGAACACAGTATTTCACGTGCGCTTGTGCCTGCGTAGAATAAATGATTTCATTTTCCTCTTGTTATTGATGCGGTAGATGCTAGAGGCAGAAATTATCGTCAGCGGACAGTGCAGGATATTTTGTCCATTTTGCGCATCTGTCGCGGGGCCGCTCATGCCATCAAGACAGACCACCTGAAGTTCCGGTTCCCCACAGCCTGACGGAGGAGCGGAACTGCAGTGCGTGAAGCGGTATCGCGATGAAGAACATAGTTTTTAGCTCCGTATTGTACCGGCAGATGAAACATAATAGCACTTTTTTGAGCCGGAGGGCAATAACGGAAGCACGTGGATTCACACCCACCGAGCAAATCCAGAACCTTGCATGGTAGCTCCAGGAAAGTTTGGTGGCCTTCTTCTTCGACTGCAAGGGCCCGATGCTCATAGACGTCGTGGAACACAGCACCAAAATTAACGCACTGCAATATGTGGACACTGCAAAAATTGAAGCGCGCCATCCAAACGCACAGGAATGTTGACGGACGGCATCATACTGTTGCAAGATAAAGCCCGACCACATATGGCCAGGACTATTGCTGCTTTGCTACAGAAGTTTCGACTGAAGCTCTTACACATTCTCCGTACACTCTTGATCCCTCTCCATATGACTTCCATATTTTTCAAACCCTTAAGAATCACATAAGTGGCCGTCTATTCTCTTTCGACATCCCCGAAACAATAGCTACCACATATTCATATAATCGTTTAGAGATGCTGACCTCTAAGCAGTACTTAAATTGTATTGCATGGGACTTCTCTTTGATTATTCTGATACATCTTACGTTCCTCCAAGATACAGGTATTTCATTAACTTTTGTTATTCGTTAAAATTGTTTTTGAACCGTCAGGAATGAAGCAATTCTCACTTTTCATTTGCACATCACTCATGTCTTTCTTGACTATTCATGTGCTAATAGTTTTTGTGAGTGATTATTGAAAAGACAGACTTTTTCTTTCTGTAAAGCTACGGCGCACGTGGTATCTGTTAGTATCTTCACGAAACCAACAAAGCATGCGTTGAAGGTAAATAAAGTTGGACAGCACATGTACCTTACGCTTCGACACACTCCTTTAGAACTCTGCCCCGAGGCCCATTCGAAATACAACTTCTCTTCATCTCTATAGATGTTTTCATTTTCCACTTGTTTTTAGTAGGGCATAAGTTGCAGACTCGTCTTACAACAAAATATTTATGTAAAGCTTCTTTACTGTTCAGTACAATTATTACGTAATTTATAACATGCTGAGCTATATAGAGAGAATGAACATTCTGGTTTGTGATATGGTCACTAGGCATGACAGTTGTAAAATCCGTTGTGATGTTTAGAATGTTGTCATTAATGGCATACATATTTTAGAAACATGATGCAGACATTATTTCCTGGTGAGATACGACTCAATTAGCACATTTCTTTACCACCTACAGAAAGTTAAGGGCAGTTAGCACCCCTTGATTCTTCTCATACACGACAACGTTGCTTAGAGTCTGTAATGCACTTGAGAACTGAGCTGCCCCATCTTCACCCTCCCCCTTCCGCCCCTCCCTTCAAGACCCTGACCGGCCTTGTATGAGGCACGCAGGGGCTCGCATGCTTCCGCGACATCCAGGCCGTCGCCCGGCGGATGGTTTATCTGTGCTCTTGAGAAGAGTGGAAAAGACGCAGAGTAAAACATCTTTTAGAAATGTAAATAAGACGTTAGCAGTGGGCCAGACGTGGGGACAATTGGATTGCTCTGCCAGACGTGAGAAGCAGATGTGAAATGACGATATGCTGTTTCCTGAGCGAAAGAATGCTTGCAGTTAATGCCTTTTAGCAGCTGCGTGTGCTCCCCTGCTGAGAGGAGCGTAAGAAAAACGCGCTGAAGCGGAAGTAGGTTATAGCAGGGGAGGACGCGGAGGTGACAAATGGAGGGGACACATGATATCCGTTCTTAACAGACGACATGTAGCTTTCCTAGTGTAGGAATTCTAGTCACAATAACGACTGCTTGGAACCTCCTTTATTAACGTGAGAATTTGGAACCTGTGGGCGGTACGAAAATGTTTAACAATGGTAGTGAACTTTAATGTGATTAGTCAGAAAAAGATACGACCCAACCTATCGTAAGTATGGCCATGTACAGGAACTTAGCTGTTCAGGATGCAGATACGTCGCAATGTAAGGACAATTATGATCGAGAAGGCATCATCGATACTCGCTGATGTGTGTCTTGGCAGGGTATCCAGCGCAGGTAGCAGCTAAAAACACCAATTTTCCTCCGCATATGCGCTGCAAGCCCAAGAGAAACCACGTTAGCCGTCTGCAACACGCCCGCTTGCTCCCCTCACGCTGCTACGAGACGCAGCAAACCGTCCGCAGAGCGCCATCCTCCGCGATGATAACAGTCTGAAGGCCGTCCGGTAAAGTACACTACTCCTCTCATTGATGTCAGTTTGTCTCATAGCAACCATATTTAAACTCACTGGTAACAACTCTGAGAATTTTGTTACTGATAACGGACACCTTATTATGATCACTTACTTTGAATGTTCAGTAAACTTTTGTGAGAAATTGTGGTTAAAAGTCATAATGAGCTTCTACAAATACGCATTTATGAATAATTATTTTACATTCTTCCTGTTGGGGCTCCTCCAGTTGTTGTTGTTGTTGTTGTTGTTGTGGTCTTCAGTCATGAGACTGGTTTGATGCAGCTCTCCATGCTGCTCTATCCTGTGCAAGCTTCTTCATCTCCCAGTACCTACTGCAGCCTACATCCTTCAGAATCTCCTTAGTGTATTCATCTCTTGGTCTCCCTCTATGAGTTTCACCCTCCACGCTGCCCTCCAATACTAAATTGGTGATCCCTCGATGTCTCAGAACATGTCCTACCAACCGATCCCTTTTTCTAGTCAAGTTGTGCCACAAATTTCTCTTCTCTCCAATTCTATTCAATACCTTTTCATTAGTTATGTTATCTACCCATCTAATATTCAGCATTCATCTGTAGCACCACATTTCGAAAGCTTCTATTCTCTTCTTGTCTAAAGTATTTATCGTACACGTTTCACTTCCATATATGGCTACACTCCGTACAAATACTTTCAGAAACGACTTCCTGACGTTTAAATCTAAACATGTTGTTAACAAATTTCTCTTCTTCAGAAACGCTTTCCTTGCCATTGCCAGTCTACATTTAATATCCTCTATATTTCGACCATCATCAGTTATATTGATCCCCAAATAGCATAATTCCTTTACTACTTTAAGTGTCTCATTTCCTAATCTAATTCCGGCAGCATCACCCTATTTAATTCGACTACATTCCATTATCCTAGTTTTGCTTTTGTTGATATTCATGTTATATCTCCCTTTCAAGACACTGTCCATTCCGTTCAACTGCTCTTCCAAGTCCTTTGCTGTCTCTGACAGAATTACAATGTCATCGGCGAACCTCAATGTTTGTATTTCTTCTCCATGGATTTTAATACCTACTCCGAATTTTTCTTTTGTTTCCTTTATTGCTTCCTCAACATACAGATTGAATAACATCGGGGATAGGCTACAACCCTGTCTCACTCCCTTCCCAGCTACTGCTTCCCTTTCATACCCATCGACTCTTGTAAGCCATCTGCTTTCTGTACAAATTGTAAATAGCCTTTCCCTCTCTGTATTTTACCCCTGCCACCTTCAGAATTTGAAAGAGAGTATTCCAGTCAACATTGTCAAAAGCTTTCTCTAAGTCTACAAATGCTAGAAACGTAGGTTTGCCTTTCCTTAATCTCTCTTCTAAGATAAGTCGTAGGGTAGGTATTGCCTCACGTGTTCCAACATTTCTACAGAATCCAAACTGATCTTCCCCGAGGTCCGCTTCTACCAGTTTTTCCATTCGTCTGCAAAGAACTCGCGTTAGTATTTTGCAGCTGTGACTTATTAAACTGATTGTTCAGTAATTTCAACATCTGTCAACTCCTGCTTTCTATGGGATTGGAATTATTATATTCTTCTTGAAGTCTGAGGTTATTTCGTCTGTCTCATACATATTGCTCACCAGATGGTAGAGTTTTGTCAGGACTGGCTCTCCCAAGGCTGTCAGTAGTTCTAATGGAATGTTGTCTACTCTGCGGGCCTCGATTCGACTCAGGTCTTTCAGTGCTCTGTCAAACTCTTCAAGCAATATCTTATCTCCCTTTTCATCCTCATCTACATCACTTCCATTTCCATAATATTGTCCTCAAGTACATCGCCCTTGTATAGACCCTCTATATACTCCTTCTACCTTTCTGCTTACCCTTCTTTGCTTAGAACTGGGTTTCCATCTAAGCTGTTGATATTCCTGCAAGTGGTTCTCCTTTCTCCAAAGGTCTCTTTAATTTTCCTGTAGGCAGTATCCATCTTACCCCTAGTGAGATAATCCTCTACATCCTTACAGTTGTCCTCTAGCCATGCCTGCTTAGCCATTTTGCACTTCCTGTCAATCTCATTTTTAAGTGGCTTGTATTCCTTTTTCGTGCTTCATTTACGGCGTTTTTATATTTTCTCCTTTCATCAGTTAAATTCAATATTTCTTCTGTTACCCAAGGGTTTCTACTAGCCCTCGTCATTTTACCTATTTGATCCTCTGTTGCCTTCACTATTTCATCCCTCAAAGCTACCCATTCTTCTTCTACAGTATTTCTTTCCACCAATCCTGTCAATTGTGCCCTTATGCTCTCCCTGAAACTCTGTACAACCACTGGTTCTTTCAGTTTATCCAGGTCCCATCTCCTTAAATTCCCACCTTTTTGCAGTTTCTTCAGTTTTAATCTACAGTCCATAACCAATAGATTGTGGTCAGAGTCCACATCTGCCCCTGGAAATGTCTTACTATTTAAAACCTGGTTCGTAAATCTCTGTCTTACCATTATATACCCCCTTAATGAACCATGGACCTTGCCGTTGGTGGGGAGGCTTGCGTGCCTCAGCGATACAGATGGCCGTACCGTAGGTGCAACCACAACGGAGGTTTATCTGTTGAGAGGCCAGAGAAAAATTGTGGTTCCTGAAGAGGGGCAGCAGCCTTTTCAGTAGTTGCAAGGGCAACAGTCTGTATGATTGACTGATCTGGCCTTGTAACTATAACCAAAACGGCCTTGCTGTGCTGGTACTGCGAACGGCTGAAAGCAAGGGGAAACTAAAGCCGTAATTTTTCCCGAGGACATGCAGCTTTACTGTATGATTAAATGATGATGGCGTCCTCTTGGTTAAAATATTCCGGAGGTAAATTAGTCCCCTATTCGGATCTCCTGGCGGGGACTACTCAAGAGGACGTCGTTATCAGGAGAAAGAAAACTGGCGTTCTACGGATCGGAGCGTGGAATGTGAGATCCCTTAATCGGGCAGGTATGTTAGAAAGTTTAAAAAGGGAAATGGATAGGTTAAAGTTAGATATAGTGGGATTTATTAAAGTTAGATATAGTGGGATTTAGTGAAGTTCGGTGGCAGGAGGCACAAGACTTTTGGTCAGGTGATTACAGGGTTATAAGTACAAAATCAAATAGAGGTAATGCAGGAGTAGGTTTAATAATGAATAAAAAATAGGAGTGATGGTTAGCTACTACAAACAGCATAGTGAACGCATTATTGTGGCCAAGATAGACACAAAGCCGATGCCTACTACAGTAGTACTAGTTTATATGCCAACTAGCTCTGCAGATGATGAAGAAATTGATGAAATGATTGACGAGATAAAAGAAATTATTCAGGTAGTGAAGAGAAACGAAAATTTAATAGTCATGGGTGACTGGAATTCAAGAGTAGGAAAAGGGAGAGATGGAAACATAGTAGGTGAATATGGATTGGGGGGAAGAAATGAAAGAGGAAGCCGCCTTGTAAAATTTTGCACAGAGCATAACTTAATCATAGCTAACACTTGGTTCAAGAATCATAAAAGAAGTTTGTATACCTGGAAGAATCCTGGAGATACTAAAAGGTATCAGATAGATTATATATTGGTAAGAGAGAGATTTAGGAACCAGGTTTTAAATTTTAAGACATTTCCAGGGGCAGATATGGATTCTGACCACAATCACTTGGTTATGAACTGCAGATTGAAACTGAAGAAACTGCAAAAAGGTGGGAATTTAAGGAGATGGGACCTTGATAATCTGAAAAAAACGAGAGGTTGTAGAGAGTTTCAGGGAGAGCATAAGGGAACAATTGACAGGAATGGGGGAAAGAAATACAGTAGAAGAAGAATGGGTAGCTCTGAGGGATGAAGTAGTGAAAGCAGCAGACGATCAAGTAGGTAAAAAGACGAGGGCTAATAGGAATCCTTGGGTTACAGAAGAAATATTGAATTTAACTGATGAAAGGAGAAAATATAAAAATGCAGTAAATTAAGCAGGCAAAAAGGAATACAAACGTCTCAAAAATTAAATCGACAGGAAGTGCTAAATGGCTAAGCAGGGATGGCTAGAGGAAAAATGTAAGGATGTAGAGGCTTGTCTCACTAGGGGAAAGATAGATACTGCCTACAGGAAAATTAAAGAGACCTTTGGAGAGAAGAGAACCACTTGTATGAATATCAAGAGCTCAGATGGAAACCCAGTTCTAAGCAAAGAAGGGAAGGCAGAAAGGTGGAAGGAGTATATAGAGGGTTTATACAAGGGCGATGTACTTGAGGACAATATTATGGAAATGGAAGAGGATGTAGATGAAGATGAAATGGGAGATACGATACTGCGTGAAGAGTTTGACAGAGCACTGAAAGATCTGAGTCGAAACATGGCCCCGGGAGTAGACAACATTTCATTGGAACTACTGACGGCCTTGGGAGAGCCAGTCCTGACAAAACTCAACCATCTGGTGAGAAAGATGTATGAGACAGGTGAAATACCCTCAGACTTCAAGAAGAATATAATAATTCCAATCCCAAAGAAAGCAGCTGTTGACAGATGTGAAATTTACCCAACAATCAGTTTAATAAGTCACAGCTGCAAAATACTAACGCGAATTCTTTACAGACGAATGGAAAAACTGGTAGAAGCGGACCTCGGGGAAGATTAGTTTGGATTCCGTAGAAATGTTGGAACACGTGAGGCAATACTAATCTCACGACTTATCTTAGAAAGGAAGATTAAGAGAAGGCAAACCTACGTTTCAAGCATTTGTAGACTTAGAGAAAGCTTTTGACAATGTTGACTGGAATACTCTCTTTCAAATTCTAAAGGTGGCATGGATAAAATACATGGAGCGGAAGGCTATTTACAATTTGTACAGAAACCAGATGGCAGTTATAAGAGTCGAGGGGCATGAAAGGGAAGCAGTGGTTGGGAAAGGAGTGAGACAGGGTTGTAGCCTCTCCCCGATGTTATTCAATCTGTATATTGAGCAAGCAGTAAAGGAAACAAAAGAAAAATTCGGCGTAGGTATTAAAATTCATGGAGAAGAAGTAAAAACTTTTAGGTTCGCCGATGACATTGTAATTCTGTCAGAGACAGCAAAGGACTTGGAAGAGCAGTTGAACGGAATGGACAGTGTCTTGAAAGGAGGATATAAGATGAGCATCAACAAAAGCAAAACGAGGATAATGGAATGTAGTCAAATTAAATCGGGTGATGCTGAGGGAATTAGATTGGGAAATGAGACACTTAAAGTAGTAAAGGAGTTTTGCTATTTAGGGAGTAAAACAACTGATGATGGTCGAAGTAGAGAGGATATAAAATGTAGACTGGCAATGGCAAGGAAATCGTTTCTGAAGAAGAGAAATTTGTTAACATCGAGTATAGATTTAAGTGTCAGGAAGTCGTTTCTGAAAGTATTTGTATGGAGTGTAGCCATGTATGGAAGTGAAACATGGACGATAACTAGTATGGACAAGAAGAGAATAGAAGCTTTCGAAATGTGGTGCTACAGAAGAATGCTGAAGATAAGGTGGGTAGATCACGTAACTAATGAGGAGGTATTGAATAGGATTGGGGAGAAGAGAAGTTTGTGGCACAACTTGACTAGAAGAAGGGATCGGTTGGTAGGACATGTTTTGAGGAATCAAGGGATCACAAATTTAGCATTGGAGGGCAGCGTGGAGGGTAAAAATCGTAGAAGGAGACCAAGAGATGAATACACTAAGCATATTCATCAGGATGTAGGTTGCAGTAGGTACTTGGAGATGAAGAAGCTTGCACAGGATAGAGTAGCGTGGAGAGCTGCATCAAACCAGTCTCAGGACTGAAGACCACAACAACAACAACACCATTATATAATCTGTCTGATACCTTTTCGTATCCCCAGGGTTCTTCCATGTATACAACCTTGTTTCATGATTCTTAAACCAAGTGTTAGTTATGATTAAGTTATCCTCTGTGCAAAATTGTACCAGGCGGCTTCGTCTTTCATTTCTTAGCCCCAATCGATATTCACCTACTATGTTTCCTTCTCTCCCTTTTCCTACTCTAGAATTCCAGTCACCCATGACTATAAAATTTTCCTCTCACTTCACTACCTGAATAATATCTTTTATCTCATCATACATTTCATCAATTTCCTCTCGTAGGGGATCCTAATAATTTAACTGAGAATCCTAACGCTGCACTCGACTGCAATTTAAAATAGTGTGCTTCATTTTTATTTTACATGCAAATGCCGCACTGAACTGCCGTTTTATATACAATTTCAGCCACATTAATGTGACCTCCTCCTACGCTCGACTTGACCGTGCAGTAACCGGTTATAAACGGCAGATGGCAGCACTAGAAGTCGTGAGTATGTAAAGTGTGCCATGGGGATGAAGACAACAGTGCAGCGGTTATCGTAATGGGGAAGCACACGATTTGTCTCATTTCAATTAAGAGCGCCCTTGGAATATATATTACAAATATAATGCACAACTGAGTTAGCACATTTCTTTTGATCTACCGAAAGTTAATGGAAGTTAGCATCCCCTGATTCTTTCCACCCACAACAACGTTACTTACAGCCTGTAATGATGCTGTGGACTAATCTGAGCCCGCCATCCCCTCCCCAATACTCCTACCGGCCATGTATGAGGCACGCAGACTCCGACGGAATGAAGATGTGGAAGAATTTGTGAAACAGCCATCTATAATCGGCGCCAAGGCAACCTTGGTGAACCGCGGTCTTAAATTACAAGGATCAATCACTGCTGCGGAGACGTGTACTGGCGAATAGATGTGCAACTGTGGACCAACTGACCGCTCAGAAGGACCAACGGACTGCCAACACTATCTTCGTCAACAACCGTTCAACAAAAACAGTGGGCCTCCACAGCAGCCGCCTTGTTCGTGCATGCTCCCATGTTGACTGCTGTTCATTGGTGACGAATGCTGGAACGTCCAACGATTGTGGACAGATGGCGTTTTCAAACAAATGTTCCATCTGACATATAGACATGGCCTGTACGGCGTGGAACATCTGAAATCGTCGGAGTGGTCCAGGCCGCATTAGGTTATGTTACCGTCTGGAGAATGTTTTCGCGGCAATCGCTAGGTGACCTCGTTGTTCTGGAAAGCACAACGGAGGGCATGTTACCGTCTGGAGAATTGTTTCGCGGGTATCGCTGGGTGACCTAGTTATTCTGGAAGGCACGATGGATCAAGACAATTATGTATATATCCTCAGGGAACATGTCCACCCTTACATGCGGACTGTTTCTCCCTCGACACGATGGCATCTACCAGCAGGACAATGCAACGAGTCACAAAGCTTGCAGTCTACGTATGTAGTTCGAAGAGCACCAGGAAGAGCTTAACGCGCTCCCCTGGCCACCAAACTCCCCGGAGTTAGACCCAGTCTAGAGTCTGTGCTCAACACTTGCACTTCTATTTATTCGTACACATCTCCGCAGCTGTCGTGGACCGTGGTACGCCACAGTCGGTTTCGGATAGCACCATTTTGCCATGCTTACTATACTTTAACCACGGCGATAAGCCATTTCGGAAATGCTTCCACCCTTGGCTCGAAAGCCAGTGATGCTGCACTTCCGGATAGCAGGTAAACAGTTCCTTTTCCGTATTACGACAACAATTGCACTTGTTAAAAACCATCTACATGCCGAGATCGCAGAAAGTCAATCGGTTTCAACAGTATTAGTTGTCATCTTGATGTATTAAACATTTTTTGTAGTAAAACATGTTCATTTTACACTGAACCTCATGCATAAGACGTCAAGTGGATAAAACGCAGCTCATTGTATACATATGTCATAGCTAAAATATTTAACAACACACAGCCCCTTGTCCAAAAGGCCACGTCCATACACATATTTCTCACAGATGTATATGAAAATGGTCTTTTGGACAAAGTGCTGTGTGTTTTAAGTATTTTAGCGATGCTAAACGTTTACAGTGTGTTGAGTTTTATCAACTTGACATCTTATGCACGAGGTTCAGCGTAAAACGAACACCTTTCACTACAAAAAAAAAAAAAGGTTTAAGACCTAAAGATAAGTTCAGCCGAAATTTTTGCGAACAATCTCATGGTGTTCCCAAAGGATAGGCTAAACACAGTTGACGGTGGCGTGTTTGTTGCTGTTACAGGTAGATTATCTTCTCCTGAAATTGAACTAGACGGTTCCTCTGAATTAGTATGAGCAGAGGCCATTGTTAGCAACTGCAGTAAAATGATAATACGATCCTTTTACCGACCTTCATATGATACAATTGCTGAAAGGTTCAAAGAAGATTTGAATTTAATATCAAATACGTCCTCGACCCGTACAATTATAGTTGGTGGTGACTTTAATTTACCCTCAATACGTTGGCAAAAATACATATTTTATTCCGGAGCTACGCATAAAACATCATCCGAAACTGTGCTAAACGTATTGTCTGAATATTATTTCGAGTTCATGTGCCCACGCGAATAGTAAATGGATGTGAAAACACACTTGACCTTTTAGCAACTAATAATGCTGAGCTAATAACGAGCATCAAAACGGATACAGGGATTAGTGAACACGGGTTGTCGTACCAAGATTGAATATAGTAACCCCAAAATCTTCCAAAAATAAACGAAAAATATAGCTATTCATAAAGGCAGACAAATATTCTCTTGATGCCTTCCTGAGAGACAATCTCCACTCCTTCCAAATTGACAACGTAAGTGTAGATCAGGTGTGACTTGAATTCAAAGATATAGTGTCGACAGCAAATACAGAGATTTATACTAAATAAATTAACAAATGACCAACCGGGTCCCCTCCTTATACAAAACGGGCCACAACATTGTTGCAGAAACAACGAGAAGCATGCGAAACTCAAACGAACGCAAAGTCTCCAAGGTTGGCGATTTTTACAGAAACTCGAAATTTAGCGCGGACGTCAATGCGTTATGCTTATAATAACTTCCACAAAGAAACTTTATCTCGAAACCTGGCAGAAAATCTAAACTGTTTCTGGTCGTTTGTAAAGTATACTAGCCCCAAGATACAGTCAGTGGCTTCTCTTCGCGACAGTGGTGCGTAAGCAGAGTTACTAAACACAGACTCTCGAAATTTCTTCTCCAAAGAAGACGAAGTAAATATTTTAGAACTCGAACCAAGAACGTGTGCCAACACGAGGTTATTAGAAGTAGACGTCCTCGGAGAAGTGATGCATTTTAAATCACTGAGTTAGAGCAAGTCTTCTGGTCCAGACTGTATATCAATCAGGTTCCTTTTAGAGTTTGCTGATGCAATATCTCCTTACTTAGCAATCATATACAACCGCTCGCTTGACGAAAGACCCGTACCCAAAGACTAGAAAGTTGCACGGGTCACACCAATATTCAACAAAGGTAGTAGGAGTAATCCACTAAATTATAGGTCCATATCATTGACTTCTATATGCAGCAGGATTTTCAAGTTACATCGAAGAGAACGGTCTGTTGACACACAGTCAACACAGATATAGGAAACATAGTTCTTGCGAAACATAACTAGCTCTTTACTAACACGAAGTGTTGAGTTGTGTTGACAAGGGATTTCTAATTAATTCCGTATTTCTAGATTTCCAAAAGGTTTTGGACACTGCACCATAGAAGCGGCTTGCAGTGAAATTTTGTGTTTATGGTATATCCTGTCAGTTTTGTGACTGGATTCGTGATTTCCTGTCAGAGAGGTCATAGTTTGTAGTGATTGACGAAAGTCATCGAGCACAACAGAAGTGATTTATGGCGTGCCCCAAGGTAGTTTTGTAGGCGCTCTGCTGCCTGTTATGTGTGCAAATGATTTAGGAGACAATCTGAGTAGCCGTCTCAATTCACTAGCAGATGATGCTGTCGTTTATCTTGTAGTAAGCTCATCAGAAGATCAAAGAAAACTGAAAAACAATTTAGAAAAGATATCTACATGGTTCTAAAATTGGCGATTGACCCTAAATAATGAAATGTGTGAGATCATTAACATGTGCGCTAAAAGGAATCCGTTAAACTTCGGTTACACGATAAGCCAGTTAAATCTAAAAGCCATAAATTCAACTAAATACCTAGGAATTATGATTACGAACAACTTAAATTGGAAGGAACACATAAAAAATGTTGTGGGGAAGGTGAACAGAAGACCGTTTCATTGGCAGAATTTTAAAGAATATAACAGACCTACGAAGGAGACTGCCTACACTACACTCGTCCGTCCTCCTTTAGAATACTACTGCACGGTATGGAATTCTTATCAGATAGGACAGACGGAGTACATCGAAAAAGTTCAGAGAACGGCAGCACATTTTGTATTTTCGTGAACTAGGAGACAGAGTGTCACGGGCATGCTATAGGAATAGGGATGAACACCATTAAAACAAAGCCTCTTTCGTGCGGCGGAATTTTCTCACGAAATTTCAATCATCAGCTTTCTCTTCCGAATGCGAAAGTATGTTATTGACGCAGACCTGCACATGGAGAAACGATCATCATAATAAAATAAGACAAATCGGAGCTCGCAGGGAAAGATATAGGTGTTAGTTTTTTCTGCGCGCTATTCGAGATTGGAATAATAGAGAATTATTGTAAAGATGGAGAAGAGCGATTTTCAGAGTATCCATGTAGATATACATTTACGGGATGTGATATTTAACTGTCAGAAAGCAAAGAGTTCCAGCGCATCGCGGCGCTGCTGGTGTGAACCTAAAACCGCGCCGCTCTGTGCAACAACGAATAAGTTATGCTCAGAGTCGGTACATTACATCAAAGGAAACGATGTTCGTCAGCACTCTGTTTGTCGTCTTTCTCGTTTTCCTCAATATTGACGCATCTACCAACACACTGCTGCAATGTGGGCAGTGAAAGAGGTTGTTTGTTCCGTTAAACAATGGTTTTATCCGGCAAGGTCATTGTTTTCTACCAGTTTCAGTTGATTAGCAGCACTTTAAGAGGTACAGTAACACGATGTCGAACAAGTGATATGTATCGTTAACACTTAACGAAGAGATAGATGTAATCGAGGCGAGTGAGGAAGACAAACTCTCTGTGCGAGAGATTATGTTGCGTTTCAAATGTGGTAAAACACAAATTTATGAGACTTTAAGAAACAAGGATAAGATTCGGGACGAATGGATGAAAGGGAACGGGCAGATGAAAAGGAAGTCGAAGAAGAACGGAAATGAAGAAATTAACGAAATAGTGTGGGATCGTTTCGTAAGTTCGCGGGCAAAGAACTTGCCTTTATCTGGACTCATGTAGCAGAGAGAGGGTTGGATCTTTTTGGGGGAAGAGCCCAAACAGCGAGGTCATCGGTCTCATCGGATAAGGGAAGGATTTGCAAGGAAGTCGGCCGTGACATTGCAAAGGAACCATCCCCACATTTACCTGGAGCGATTTAGAGAAATCACGGAAAAACTAAATCAGGATGACCGGAAGCGGGACTGAACCGTCGTCCTCCGGAATGCCACTCCAGTGTGCAAATCACTGCGCCACCTCGCTGGGTAATGAACGGGAGCCAACAGCACTCGGTGTTCGCAAGCGGTCACCCATCCAAATACTAACCGGGCCCGATATTGCTTAACTTCGGAAGAGAACCTGTTTATGCAACATGGTATGGCCGTTGGCAGAGTGGGGCTCAAAGTCGCTACAGAGCTTGAAATTACGAAGCTTAAGGCATTCACAGGATGGCTGGACAGTTTCAAAGCTAGGCACAACATCGTGTGGAATGAAGTTGTGTGGGGAAGTTAAGAATGTGCAGGGTAGTGTAGCAACAAAGTGGAAGACTATACTGACCGAAAGACGTGTTCAATGCCAATGAAACTGGACTGTTTCATCGCACGGTGCCTTCAAAATCGATAGGATGAAAAGTGCACCCGCGGAAAAATGTCCAAGGAAAGACTCACTGTAGTACTGTGTGGAAACTTGTTGAGTGAAATGGAGAAGCCACTGGTGATTGGAAAGGGACCATAATCACGTTATTTTAAAAACATAAGACGTCAGTAAGCCTCCAGTCACAAGGCGAAGCAATAAAAAGGCGTGGATGGTGAGTGGTCTTAAGAAGGAATGGTTTAACTCCTTCAAAGCAAAAAAGAATCACAAGTTCTCCTTTTCCTAGACAATGCAACCAGTCTCACGAAAGTAACGTTGTCAAACGTAAAATTGTCTTGGTTCCTTCCAGGTTCAACCAGCCTCACACTACCCATGGACCAGGGGGCAATTTACACATTCGAGTGTCAATATAGGCGATGACTGATGCAGTGTGTTATTCTCAATGTTGAAGAACCGTAAGCGCGTTTGCTCTTGCAAGGTCACTTGCTGTCCTGCATGTAGTAAATTGGACTGGCTTGGTAGTAAAGGAAATAAAATCCGAAACTGTCACCAAGTGCTTTCAACAACGCGGGGTTTGGGGTCAAGAAGAAGACACTTCTGTGGCCATCGAAGTTCGAGAAAATTGAAAATGCGAAACATTTCATGTAGTGCAGATGATTACATTCGAAGTGATGACTTTCTGGAAACTTACTCCACATTCACTTCAATAACAGATTTAATATGGTCTGAAGATAATAAACCTTTTTTAAACCATACATGTGGCTGGTAGCTGTTTTTTATATAAATTGTAAACCTTAGATTTAATAGAAATCCGCAACACAGAGAATGATGAAGAAAAAACGAAGAAAGTAGGAGCAAAATGATGTCCCTAAAAGAATTAATACGCCTGAAAAAGCCATTGCGTGCATAAACGATGTTATGCAATTTTTAGCAAACACAAATTCTCCCAACTTGTTGAAACTACTGTATGGTGCAAAAAAATTGCCCAGTAAAAAAACAACTGTGAACATAAAATTGAAACAAGTTGCCCTCCTTGATATGTGGCGAAAAAAGTGAAATGTAAATAAATAAACATGGGAATAATATGTATGTACATACAATAAAAAACGAATTTAAAGTTCGAGTAAAACTATAGAAATTTCGTTTTATTTATCAGTTAGTGTAATAGTCTAGTGTTCACTTGTCCAGTATACAGTGATTGACCATCTACAGTGCTGGGGTGAAAGTACGTAAATAAGGGGTATACGCATAATTAAAAAATTTTACTGCACTTCTGAGCATGATACTTGACAAATTTTACATAGCCCATTGAGTTTTGTGCAACCCGGAAACTTGTCCAATTTAGAAAATTATTTTCGTCCCATGCGATTCAGTTTTGAGCAAGTTTTTCTGTACAAGCCCAACGTAATCTAACTGCTGTACATTGACAACATGAGTTCCAATAATTAACACTAAAGAATGGCCCGAATTGCAAGAAATCCTAACAATAATACAAATTCAAAAAAATATGAAATTAGAGGAATGTCGAACTACCTCCAACTCTGCTAATTGCCTAAACTCATTTCAATCGTGAATACCGGTAGTGGAAACCCCCATTCTTTTCAATAAATCACTTACCTCACAGAAAATCGTAATATGAACTACACCAATTACAGCAAATAGCAACAACGGCCAGCTAAATAAAAAGAATAACTAGTACAGACTTTAACTACGAGGAAGCAGATGGTTATCAAAAGAACGATTTTGTTGTAGAGTAAACAATGTATTTAGAAAATTTTATCTTATTCATGTGACATCCAGTTCCAAAAATTATATTGTTGTCAATAATTCCACTACCCAAACGTTATCAGCCATACATCAATACATCCATTCCTTGCATCTTTTCTTGTAAGATATTTCATCTCACTTTACATTGCCTAACAATACAGTCTCCAATAAGAAGAAAACATATCCATACACTTCCTTATCCACTCGTTAACTGATATTCCGTCAACAGAAATTCTTGCCGAGGGTGCAGAGCGCTGTCAGCGATATTAACACAATCTATAGCGCTTCCAACATACAGACAGGCTACTTACGTGAAAGGCTTTTGGCAACGTTGAAGGAATAGAAGCACTTTCAGACGGACTGAGAAGGGAAATGATCTTCCAGGAGCATGAATTTGCTTGAAAGACTACCGAGAAAATTCTTAGCAGACGCTGACACTTTTCCGACTTGCTGTGTTTGCGATTGCCAAATCTTTCGACATCTTTTGTTACCACGTGTAGATAACAGTAGCCTTCGTAAGTTGTGGGCAAATAATAATCTATCTACCGATGACAATGGAAAATTATGCACACCATGCTATCAGTCATTGATGGGTCATCGCATTCCTTCTCAAACAGCGTGGATTAAATGGAATTGCAGGAAATACTGTCTCTCTTCACTGTCTTGTCCTCCGTAGAAAAGCGACATATTGCATTATTCCACGGATTTATTAACATCCAAAAATATCACGGAGTAATCCAAACAAGGCAAAAAGTGGCATTCTGTTATTTCCAACAAACCACGGACGACCTATTCGAGCAGTAGCCAAGTAAAAATTGTTCTTTATAACTTCTGTCACAAATATTGTGTCATTAGTAAAAGTTGTTTCACTTGGTGTTCAGAAATGCACACGTATTGACGTGTTTTGAGTTTAAATAATCGTACCTAATCGTAAGTTAGAATTCTTCGTACACATCACGGAGCCATGTGCGATAAAACGGAAGTCATGAACTTAAAGTTCAATATTTAACTTATAATTTTCGAATTGTAAAGAGTGCTAAACATGTCAATAAACGTGAAATACTGAACACACAGTGAAAATAAATTCTAGCTATGTAATCAGCAGAGTTACAAGTTTTACTAAAGACGTAATCCTCCTAAGTGACTTTATGTCGCACCTAAAAGAATTTAGAAAATGCCAAACAATATTCTGGATGTAAGCATCATCGTGATCGCAAAAGATTGTCATAACTTCATATCAATTGAAAGTTCGACATTCCACTCAAACAATGCAGCCTGCCGTTGATTACGCCAAGAAGTACAACCATCTGTATGCCAGTGGTTCTGCCGTCCGTTACGAGCAACTGGATAGTTCTGCGAATGATATGCGAGTTCAAAAAATGTTGTCGTCAAAGCTGTTGTCAAAGTGAACGAAACAAAAAAGCAGGGAAGCTGCCGATCGCTGTGTTAGGGAACGCAACTCGTGATAGTAGGAGCAAGAAATATAGCTACTCATATTTTCGAGCATCCACTCATTAGGCAAATCACAGCATAAATTGAAAATTCTCTGCTTTCTCGTAATCTATATACTTTTGGCAACAATAGAATACCAAAAGGTTTTTAAATGTATTGCTTTTAATGCTTTCTGAACAAACTTAAAAATTAAAAAAGAGAAAAAAGACGTAAATGTTTTGCGAAGTCGTTTGCCTACAATTAAGAAGTAAAACAGCTCAGAGAAACATTTTGTTTATATTTTGATCCAGCTTTGAATGATGCTTGAAGTCATGTACAGAAATGAGGTGCCGATTGAGAATTTAAGGTTCCGTGTTTAATTTATAATTTTCGAATTGTAAAGAATACTAGAGGATATTTGTATGATGGGTCGTGAAGACTATGCAGTTTGCTTTTGTGTGGCGTTGACATATTTCTGTTATCTATCCCCGAAGGTGTAAAAAAGTTGCAACAATTATCCAGTCTCAAGAATGCTTCAATACAGAACCTTACAAATATCAGGAAGGAGAATGCGTGCAGTGTAACAAGTAATGTTTGCCTCACAAACTTTGCCGTCATTATGGTTTTTTCTTACTTTTTCCGTTGACATGCGACAGCTTTTTTATTGTTCATTTGTGAGTACTAAGTAACGATTAGTTTCCACACGTGTTTTAGGACATTGAACGTTTTTACGTTTTGTTTTATCTCTGTTTGACGTTCGTTTATTCCCTGGATGATGCTTTAAGACCGAAACAAGTCGGAATAAATACGAAGTTACAATACAGCACTGTGTCATGCTTTTCTTACTGAATAATATTTCTTGACTGTTAAATTTTATTAATTTTAACTTTAATTTTATCTCTTTACGTTTGTAGTTAAGAATATGTCGGTTTTCCATACAAGCTACATACAATTGCCGTTTAAATTTTAGTTACTGCGTTACGTGCCCAAAATAGTGTATGATGATCTCACAGCGAATAAACAAGAAAGTGCTGCCTACTGCATGACATGGAGCACTATGGTTGCACCAGAGCGTTTTGTAGTGGATATCATATACTTTGAGCTGAATGTGTAGTTAGAGACGATTATCAAGCCAGCAGACGTGTTGGATCACGATGTTTTATTTTGAAACAATGTTTCGTAGTAGAGCTTTTACTGCCTCTGTAATTGGGTTAGCATGTCTAGTTAGTAAATTACGTCAGGTCATGATGTTTGTATCTGTGGCTTGATCATAGGGGCGCCGCGCGGGATTAGCCAAGCGGTCTCAGGCGCTGCAGTCTTGGACTGTGCGGCTGGTCCCGGCGGAGGTTCGAGTCCTCCCTCGGGTATGGGTGTGAGTGTTTGTCCTTAGCATAATTTATGTTAAGTAGTGTGTAAGCTTAGGGACCGATGACCTTAGCAGTTAAGTCGCATAAGATTTCACACACATCTGAACGTTTTTGAACATCATAGGAGCACTATATGAGAAACGTTGTTCGTGCAGCATGGATGACAGGTAACACGAAATTGTTTGGAGTTACGTAAAATGCCTGAGTATCCATACTTTAGTATTCGTCCTCTCTAACTCACAACAAGTCTTGCATGAACACATAAGCACTTTGAGTAGAGGACAAGGCGATTTCAAGGTGGTTGTGGAAGATGTGATGTTGTAATGAGTCGTTACTATGCGACTATTTAACTATTTTTTGCAGTACCTATTGGCTAAACAGACGATATGTGTTGTTTTTAAATGTTTTATGTATATAAACTCTGTGCATGTATACGTTTGGAAGATAATCATTAACATGTGCAACGCAAAATTTGTAACGGAGCAACAAATGTGATTTAATTCATTATATCTTATATTATATGTGACTGGTCAATAAAGGCACTACAATAGGCCCTATTTTAATTCGATGGGTCTACTGGTATTAGTATCGGTATTTGTGTAATATCTCTACATTTTTTGTTGTCATTCATTGTATAGCTGTCAGGGTTAATAAAGGTGCTTAGACGCATCCCCATTTTGAAACACGACAAGTGAGACTAGCTAGCGCACTTGAAATTTTCGTGGTGATGTTGACCTCTTGTTTGACTTTGACTTTACCAGGGATGCGTGGACTGCGGCATTCATCCTGCAAACATTCATAGACCATGTATTGCCACTCAATATTTATTATGAAGATCAGGCACTGTTCCTTTTCAAAAAATTAATTTCTGTTGCAGTCGAACATTTTATTATAATACCACTTTTGTATTCATGTTAGGGTTCGCACCTGGTCGCCTAATAAATACTGCTACTTTTGAGAGAATCATTAATATATGCTATAAGGAATTTAAGTAAAGTTGCTGTTCCATGTTAGTGAAATGTTGAAACTGAAGAAATATGACAATAGTTATTCTTGAGGGAAAGCGTTGCGTAGTGGTAGACTACTTATTGCGTTGTCTTATGCGAGGTGTATGCAGGTTGTTCGGGGACCTGTTTAGTACTTGTGACATCATATAAGTAGGTTTATCTATAGATATGCTTATCTTACACGGTTAGATCATCAATCGTGTTCAACACATCATAAATACAGGAATATGTAATATATCTTTCGAAATGGATGTGTTAATGTTACCCTCCTCCACAGATCTTGAGTGGAATGGTTCTCAACGAAGTGCGAAAAAAGTAAAAAATTGAAACATAATTTCATTTAGAAATTAATGCCGGATATGTTGACGTATATACACAGAAGTGCAATAACTTTTACAATTGTTGACACAGACCTTATTATTATGTGGTAGATCGGCAAATCAGATTTTGTCTGTAACACTCGCCACAAGTGAGGTTACTAATTGTTTTTCCAGAGTAGTTGGCCAGTGGAGTAGAAGAAGTTAACCGCCAATAAGTCCATTACAGCGTCTCTTAACGCGTATATAACACAGTTCGTCTGCGAGCTGAAGAGGGAACAGGCGCGTCCGCACTTCAGCTACGAAGCTACGTCGTAAGGAGCAATTACAGGCTTTTCCACAACTTGTACCGCCGTTTTCTCAGGCGCGACTCCTGAATCAGTGGAGAGCAATGCGCAGACTCACCCCGAAAGTACTTATTTTCCATTAAATACTTTAATGCCGTGCAGAATGAACGAAGTAATAACAAGTATAACTAACACATGAAACACACACTAACGGAATACACGCAAATCACAGCACTTTGCACTGCATTGTCGAACTGGAAATTGTTTTTTACGTTAGTCATTCTGTACGACACTAGTAATGTACTTCTGGGAACGGCTTTTTTTTTTTATCCCAACACAAGCACTGCCCACTCTTTAGTTTACAATCTGTGTTAACTTTTATAGCTGCTGACCACTTATTGAAATATTTGCTCCTGAATAACTCGCATCTTTCTCAGCCAAAGTAACTGAATTTTGAACCTCATTATTTGTAGAAACCAATGCCTGACTTTAATAATTGTTTCGAAAAGAATAATAATCTGTTATAATTAGTAGATTGTACTCCACATTTGTTGAACATACCCTCCAGGAAGTTCTTGTATTCACACCAAAAATTATTCATAATACGCAGTTTTCGATTGGGAAACTTAAGCTTCGGTTGGCCTGATGAATTACACCAAAATACTAATCCTGTACAACATTATGGATATACTGTAAATTAAGTATGACGGTGAAATCCGCATTTCATATAAATATTTCCTTATAAGTTTTGGAAGTCCTGTAGCATGTTTCTGCCAAGTTAATTTGCTATCAATTTGTAACCACAAGAATTTAATACTACCGACTAATTCGGATTTTCCTCACACTCTTGACGTAGACTGTGTGAAAACCTCTTTAAAGCCTCTGTGTTTTCAAAGTTTAGTGCCGCAGAGCTATCAGCCATTTATTAATGTTCATGAAAGAATATTAAAATACGTTTTACGGGAGATTATGCCCCTACAAGAATACTTTTCATTGTAAAATAACATCCAGGCTAATACCTAACACAATTAAAACACTGAACATGTATATGCTGTGCGAAAGTGCAGGAAGCTATGCTTATAAAGTGTGGGTTATGTTTCACCTAGGAATAATTACATACCGGGTCAATCATTACGTCAAAGGAACTGATGCCATAAAAGCATCCAATGTAGGTCATCCAGCGTTAACTTTAGTGAATGAATCGGGAGCTAACATAGTCATAGACTTATAGAGAATCCGTTATTGGTACACAAGAGCTGATGAAAGCTCTGCCTCCAATTGTACGATGAATGCAGACTGACCCTCATGTATCGTGAATGCGGTCGGTGATACATCGCTAATGAGTGGCTATGTCGGGCAAAACGACTATGCGTCCGGAGAACCTTTTCAGTGGAGGCAATGTATGCAATGCGATGGACGCCTCCACAGAAATATTCCATCTCTTCTCACTAAAATTCAGCTCACATTCCCTTCCTCTGCACGCAACTCATTCTATACTGTGTCCATTGCCGAGCATAACACACTTTAAGCTTCAAATACCTACACTTTAAAATAGGCAGCTACCAGCTGTTACGAGAAGAGTTGATGACACCGACGACTCAAAGTTTATAATCAATTTCAAACATTTTTTATCACTATTTTACTTTGTAAAACATTTAGTAGCAATTTTAATACATAATTGTTATTGACTTGTGTAAGAAATTCTCCTTAAAGAGATTGTAATGCTCACTATAAATGAAACAAATAAAGTAAAGCCTTTTGGAGAGGTAGCGACCGCATGGCTCTTGAGGAACTTACTGAAAGGTATAGATGCACTATATAAAATCATAACCTATCAGAACTATTTGTGGTATACTGATCTCGAAAGATAAGAAAATTAAGTATCATTCAAATCAGTGCTTCCAATAAAAAACCATGTTACTTGTGTGGTAGCAGGTTTTTCTCATATGATCGTAGGGTTTATCCTACAGTTTCTATGTCACATTTCTGAAGGTTGTAGACGGACATACCAGACAAAGTTTTACGTTAGGAAAATGTTCGATTCAGTACAAGATGTTAACCACATTAATAAACGTCATTAAACGTCACGCAAAAATATTTAGTTATTTGTTAATACAAGATATACTCACAATGTGAGAAGAGTGAATTGCCATGCCACACATACTCAGGGATACAATATTCCATGAATAGATGGACTAGTGTCATCGATTCTTGGTAGAGACATGAAACTATCCGATCCTATCGGATCCGCGGTAACTGATATTCTTGCAGGAATCATTATTCTTGGCGTGGATGCCAACGGAAATTTAGTATTTGATAATAATGATTTCCGCCCATGACAAACCGCAATCTCTTAATAAAATTTTCTCGGTATCCCAGCCGCCTCAGGTGGTTAAAATCCCACGTGCTTTCGACCGAGTTCTCCCTGGTAATAGTCAAGTGGTAAGACTGACTACTGTGTCACCGTGGCCGCGCCGTTATACAGGGTGTTACAAAAAGGTACGGCCAAACTTTCAGGAAACAGTCCTCACACACAAATAAAGAAAATACGTTATGTGGACATGTGTCCGGAAACGCTTAATTTCCATGTTACAGCTCATTTTAGATTCGTCAGCATGTACTGTACTTCCACGATTCGCCGCCAGTTGGCCCAAATGAAGAAAGGTAATGTTGACTTCCCGTCATCAACACAGATTTTCTGTGATCGTTTGGGCAGGCATTGTTGGTGATGTCTTTAATGGACCCCATGTTCTTCCACCTACGCTCAATTGAGCACGTTGTCATGATTTCATAGGGATACTCTACCAATGCTGCTAGAACATGTGCCTTTACAAGTACGACACAACATGTGGTTCATGCACGATGGAGCTCCAACACATTTCAGTCGAAGTGTTCGTCCGCTTCTCAACAACAGATTCGGTGACCGATGGATTGATAGAGGCGGACCAATTCCATGGTCTCCACGCTCTCCTGACCTCAACCCTCTTGACTTTCATTTATAGGGGCATTTGAAAGCTCTTGTCTACGCTACCCCGGTACCAAATGTACAGACTCTTCGTGCTCGTATTGTGGAGGGCTGTGATACAATACGCCATTCTCCAGGGCTGCATCAGCGCATCAGGGATTCCATGCGACGGAGGGTGGATGCCTGTATCCCCGCTAACGAAGGACATTTTGAACATTTCCTGTAACAATGTGTTTGAAGTCACGCTGGTACGTTCTGTTGCGTGTGTTTCCATTCCATGATTAATGTGATTTGAAGAGAAGTAATAAAATGAGCTCTAACATGGAAAGTAAGCCTTTCCAGACACATGTCCACATAACATATTTTCTTTCTTTGTGTGTGAGGAATGTTTCCTGAAAGTTTGGCCGTACCTTTTTGTAACACCCTGTATAGCAGCACTGCTGGCTGTGACGTCGCTGGTGCTCTCTTCCTCGTCATATATGGTAATAGCCGGGTCCCAGGCTGTGCTGAGCTGCAGACCTCCGTCCTTGTTGATGGTGTTTTCTGAGGATTTTATTTCAATAGCTTCTTTTATGACGTTATCCCAGAATCCCTTCGTCATCATAACGACAGATGTTTCGTTGGATAGAATTCGGTGTCCATTTTCTAAGGCGTGTTCTGCCACGGCTGATTTATCTGGATAGCGTAGGCGTAAACACCTGTCGTGTTCCGTCCGGCGCTGCTCCACCGTGCGTACTGTTTGGCCGACATAGCCACACTGACATGTTATCTTGTACACTCGAGGCTTTCTAAGCCCTAGTTCGTCTCGGTTTCCCGTAGACACTGTGGCTGAGGTGCCCATTGGCTTTCCATCGAAGTTTTAGAACACCTGAAAGCATTCACGGCCACATCAAGTTTACGATGGAAGTCGAGACAGATGGTTTAATGCCCTTCCTTCACGTCCTCGCTCGACAGAAAACCATTGGGATCCTCAGCGGCAGTGTCTACAGGAAACCGAAACACACAGATCGGTATCTGCACGTTCTCAGTCACCACCATCCCGCACAAATACGTGGCGTTCTGAGTACTCTCGTCCATCGTGCTAAAGTGGTCTCAGACGCATAAAGTCGGCCACTACAACTGCGCCTCCTCCAAAAAGTCTTCCCGGAAAACGGTTACAGCCACGAATAGGTGTCACAGGCTATAACTGGTGTGACACGCAAGAAACACACCAGCAGAGAAGAGAACACCACCGAAGAAGAGAGCAAGAAACTTGTGTTTTTGCCTTTCTGTGGTACAGTGTCGGGAAAGATTAGCTTGCTCCTGAAGAGATATAACATTTCATAGGTGATCAGGCCCCCAGCAAAATTTGTCAGCTCATGAGGCCTGTGATGGACGAGCTAGGGCTTAGAACCCCTGGAGTGTACAAGACGTCATGTCAGTGTGACTGCTACTATGTCGGCCAAACAGTACGTACGGTGGAGCAATGCCGGACAGAACACGAGAGGTGGTTACGCCTACGCTACACACAAAAATCAGCCGTGGCAGAACACGCCTTAGAAAATGGACACCGAATTCTATTCGACGAAACATCTGTCGTTATGAAGACGAAGTGATTTTGGGATAACGTCATAAAAGAAGCTATTGACATAAAAACCTCAGAAAACACCATCAACAAGGACGGAGATTTGCAGCTCAGCACAGCCTGGAACCCGGCTACCGCGATGTTAAAACGGGCGCGACAGACGCGGAATGAAAACATTACCACATATGGCGAGGAAGAGAGCGCCAGTGATGTCACAGCCAGCAGTGCGGCTATATAACGACGCGGCCACGGCGACACAGCAGTCAGTGTTACCACTTGAAAATGATCGGGGACAGCTCTGTCAAAAGATCGTGGGATTTTAACCTCCTGACGCGGCTGGAAACCCGAGAAAATTTTGTTAATTCATATCGCTCCGAAACCATGCATTACTATATGCCCGTCATCTCTTGGTTGTGAAAAGAAACATTCAAAGTACTTCGCTTATTGACAATAAAATGCAACGAGTTGAATATAATCTTCGCATTATGTGCTAATTTTGTATCGTGTGCTACCTGACTACGTAGATTCTGCCCTACATGTTTCGTACATTAAGCTTCGGGAACAAAACATTGTGGTCTAAGCGATGAAACACCATTTTTCGTCCACAGATGACGTAGGTCATAATATATGTTAGTTTCGTTCCATCTACAAAATTAATATAGTGTGGTAGTGATTTTTACTTGGTAAATATCTGCCTCAGAGATTTATTTTGCGTATTGTCTAACTCGAACGGATATCGGAGACACATCATAATTTTTGGCAACAAAATACTGTCGTTGTTGTCAGTGGCTGTTTGATATGTAAATCCTTCCGTGTACCATGAATCACTCATGTGGTACGCCACAAAACTGTAATGTAAACCTTTGGCGCCCGATAGAGTTATTGGAGCTGCACATCGTAAATTTGTTACGTATTTAGGACCTTGTTTTTTCTTTGAGTTGAATTTATAAGATTGTGTTTTTCTGTACGAGTTTATTAGGAGCGCGAAATTGGTGTCATAATATTGTAAGTACCAAGTGCGAGATTTTTAATTTTGACAGTTTTATTACGCAATGTACATGTCCAAGCCTTCTGTTCGCCTGTCGTGCTGACGAAATCAGGAAATTCCCAAAGCAACTCCGTGTGGAAGTGACAGGAATGATTGAGCCGTCACATCCAGGATATTTCAGTTACAATCAATCAGGCTAAAATTTTCCAGGCAGGTTATCTTTGTACCACTTACAGGTTTTGTTTCAAACGGCGGGTGTCTCACATACTGGAATTATTTTTTTCAAAATGTAACAATTTTGTTACCTTTGTTACTTCTAGCACAAAATAGTGCCTGTAAATGAGTCACCATCCATTTGAAACAGAATTGTAAATGGTACAAAGGTACCCGAACCAGTAAAAAGTTCCCCTGATTGACTGTACTTGTGGGTCGATTGGTTTTAATTACGGTAATAAAAAAATATATGTATTACGTTCTATTGATATTCAAGTACAAATGGTTCAAGTAAATGGTTACACAAACGATAAACAGCTAAATGGCAAAGCATTATACTTCGTAAAACAGGTTACGTTTGATCTTCTAGTTAGGTGTGTGTTCTATAACTATTGAAATAATCTAAATTCTCGAGACAAGGGATCAAATCTCATTTAAAGTCTTGAACTGTCTCTCCATCAGTCACGTTCTTTGAAACAATGGACTGCCCAGTGCTACATACAGTTATAGCGGACTTAAAGTAATAACTGAGGCTGCAGTTCCTGGGCAGCGTGCTAAGCATACAAAACCTCAAATACGACGTAAAAATTTTAAAATACTGCACGATATGTTATTTTTAACTAATTGAGGCCTAACGTTGAAAAGCCTTAGCGTCTGATTTCGGATTTCCGGCCAGAGTTGTCCTGCAGAATACTTACTCATTTGACAATGTGCGCAACACGTAATTATTAGTTCTCTTTTTTGTCATACCCTTTGATTTTACTTGCATTCGTAACAAAAATGTAATCAGGGAACTAAAGATTATGATTCTGAGCAGTTACGTCAGGGATCCACTTGAAGTTTAAATAGTTGCGAAATCATATTTGACCTTCTAGGGACAAGTTATCCGGAGCAAAAAAGAGGCACTACGACGCATACAAGGATTAGTAAACACAAGGCCATTGTTGCGAGACACTCAGGTCCACCAAAAAATGAGAAAAATATATCTATATGAAAAGTGGATAAAACGTCGCTCGCAGCCTTCTTACAAGACAGTCTCCACCCCTTTCAGACTTAAGTTAAAAAAAAAAATACGGCAATTAAAAGATATATACCACATAAAGTAATAAGAGATGGAACTAACCCATAATGGTACACGAATCAGGTCAGAACACTGATACAGAAGAGAGGAAAAAAGCATTCCCATTTTAAAAGGACGTAAAATATCCAAGCGTGGAAATGAAACTTCCTGGCAGATTAAAACTGTGTGCCCGACCGAGACTCGCGCACACTCCGCTGCAGAGTGAAAATCTCATTCAAGCGTGGAAATGTTTTACTGAAGTATGACTTTTAGCGCTGTCTTTAATGCGAGACGCTCTGTGTCGAGATCTGGCAGAAAATTCAAAGTGACTCTGGTTATATGCTGAGTACATCAGCGGTAAGATAAATCAATCCCATCATTGTGCGGCACGAATGGTAAAGTTACCGACCGTCAGTACAGTGAAGCGGAGCTCCTAAACGCATTATTCCAAAATTGGTTAACAAAAAGACAAAGTAAGTATTCCAGAATTCGATTCAAAAACAGCTGGCAATATGAGAAAGTCGAAGTAGATGTCTTTCGTGTAGCAAAAGGTGTTAAATCTCTTAATAAATACAATTCTTTCGGTCCAGATTGTATACCAGTGAAGGTCCTTCCAGAGAGTGCCGGTGTAATAACTCCATAGCTATGAACCATATGCAGTCGATCACCTGACAAGAGATCCTTACCTAAATGCTGGTATGTTGCACTGGTCACACAAATACTGAAGTAATGAAATAGGACTAATCCGCTGAAACCTGCATCAAGGACATCGATTTGTAGAAGGAATTTCGAACATGCACAATGCTCAAACATAATGAATTACCCAGAAAGGAAAAGAAACTTCTACTTGCACATAGTCGGAAAGCTCACAGATAATTTCATTGTCGTGTAACAAACACAACTAGCTGTTTATTCTTATAATTTAATGAGTACTGTCTACAGAGGAGCTCAAATTGATTAAATTTCGCTTGATGCATCCTAAGAAACAGTACCTAGTCCCTGAAAACTAAGTAAGCCTAGGCGCCATGTGGCATAAATAAAAAAAGCGCGACAGTAATTAAGAGGTGTGCACCTTATAAATCAGTAATAGATGGAACTGAAGAGATTTATACCTTATAGATCAATGACATATGGACCAGATACACTACGGTTCACAAAACACGTCAGAACACTGTTGCAGGAGCAACGAAAAAAGCACGCCCATTTGAAAACTACACAAAATCTATAAAACTGGCGATTCTGACTGGTGATATTTTACTGAAGTCAATTTTTTTAGCGTGGACTTCAATGCGAGACGCTTTTAATAGATTGCACTAGAAAACTCCGTTTGGAAAACCGGTAGAAAATTCATATGGATTCTGGTTATCTATAAAATACAAATTAAATCAGCGGTAAGACAATCAGTTACTCCACCGTGCAATACTAATGGTAATTTTACTGATGACAGTGTACTTAAGTGGAGTTACTGAACAAAATTTTCAGAATTTCCTTCACAAAAGTAGACATTCCCGTATTCGAATCAAGAACACCCGCGAACATGAGTAACTCAAAGTAGAAATACTTAGTGTAGCAAAGAAGTCCTAATCACTTAATAAAGGCAATGCCTCCGGTATATATTGCAGACTCGAATGTTCCACAGGCCACATCAGTACTTTAGAAACGAAACTGGAACAACCTGCTCAATTACAGACCGGTATAAGTGACGTGGATGTGCAGTACTATTTTGAAACATATAATATATTCCAACATTATAAACTGCCCTGAAGAAAAGACATGTACTGGCACATAATCAGAACGGGCAAATAAATTATCGTATTTTTGGAACGCAACTAGCTCTTTATCCACACAAAGTACTGAGTGCTATAGACAGGGGATCCCAAACGGATTAAGCTTCTAGATTCACGGAAGACTTTGGACGCGGTTCATCACAAACGGCTTCTAATGAAACTGAGCGCCTAGTATGTATCCGCTCAGTTGAGTGGCCGGTTACCTTCTGTCAAAGGGTCACAATTTGTCATAACTGACAGAAGATATTTAGGTAAAATAAAAGAGATATCCGGCGTTCCACTGGGAGGGATTATAGGCCCTTTGTTCTTCTTAATCTGTATAAACGATTTAGGAGACGATATGAACGGCCCTCTTAAATTGATTGCAGATTATTGTGATGGGTTCGCGTTTCTACACCAGACGCCAAACATACTTTTGCCTCGCACAGATCGATAGCAGGCAAAGTCGCTAGCGCTGAGTGTCAGTGGGTACAGACCGAGCTGTGAGCTACACGTTCTGTGGTACCGGCTGAGTGAGTCCCCACGGCATTTCTGTGGGCATGGGTATACAGGGCGTCTTGTATTCCTGTTCGCGTCAGCCACGCCGGCCACATTTTGGATTGCAGTGAGCATTGTGTATGGAGACCATTGTTACAATGTGTGATGTAATACTAAAAATTCTGACGCCTGATGAGATTAACTGTAATTAGAAGTGTGAGACGGAAGTAGTGTCTGACTCATATTGTATCGGAACAGAATACGCCCACTGTAAAATGTATTGGCATTGCTTACTGAAGACTTCTTCATTAGTGTGTGAACAGCGTTGAGCAACTGGACCCTGATTAGAAAGGACACTCGAAGGAGCTAAATCCGATTAGCATTTATTTATTAGATCTCGGTCACGTCTAGATTATAGTTATTCTTCTGTATCGGTTAAAGCAATCGACGTCACATTACTTGGCTGTGTTTCATGATGCAGTCATTTACGATATAGT
This sequence comes from Schistocerca piceifrons, assembly GCF_021461385.2. Taxonomy (NCBI): domain Eukaryota; kingdom Metazoa; phylum Arthropoda; class Insecta; order Orthoptera; family Acrididae; genus Schistocerca; species Schistocerca piceifrons. Next base: position 767,266,282 of record NC_060140.1, on the reverse strand, counting down.
AAAGTTATCATAAGATTAGAACTAAATGCAAAGTTATTGATGCAAGAGATCAGTATGGTGTGAAAAGTAACAATCGCCCCTAAATATAAAATATGTGAACTAATCCATACTTAAAGATTAGAAATAAGAATAACCTAAATTGTAACGATCACATACATAATGTTGTAGGAAAGCAACTTAAAGATCCCCTGTAGAGATTAAGTTTTTATTTAATTCACCAGCAATGTTCAGAGAATGATTGTTAAATATTGTACATATATCTGACTTACCAGTAAAAGAAATATTTTTACTACGAACTGACTGTATATCGTTGAGCTTGTGCTGCTGACCAGACACTTCCTTCACAAGTGACCATATGGTTTTAATTTTACCCTGTGATTTACCTATCCTATTTGCGTACCATACTCTTTGCCTTCCTAATAACTTTTTGAAGAACCTTAAATTACAGTTGTAAGTAGGCTGTTTATGTTTTCGTATTGGCAACGCCACATAGCGCTCTGTATGAAAAATCACTGGCTGTGCTGTGTGCAGTCTGTGGCATTGTTGTCTGCCATTGTAGTGCTGGGCAGCTGGATGTGAACAGCGCGTAGTGTTGCGCAGTTGGAGGTGAGCCGCCAGCAGTGGTGGATGTGGGGAGAGAAATGGCGGAGTTTTGAAATTTGTAAGACTGGATGTCATGAACTGCTATGTATATTATGATTTTTCAACACTATTAAGGTAAATACATTGTTTGTACTCTTTCAAAATCTTTCATTTGCTAACTATGCCTATCAGTAGTTAGTGCCTTCAGTAGTTTGAATCCTTTATTTAGCTGTCAGTAGTGGCGCTCGCTGTATTGCAGTAGTTCGAGTAACGAAGATATTTGTGAGGTAAGTGATTTGTGAAAGGTATAGGTTATTGTTAGTCAGGGCCATTCTTTTGTAGGGATTATTGAAAGTCAGATTGCGTTGCGCTAAAAATATTGTGTGTCAGTTTAAGCACAGTCATGTATAATTCTTCTAATGGGACGTTTCATATGTCGACCCATAGCCGAGGATACCTCACTGGAATCTTCTGACTTTTTCTTGTAGTTTGTGTGATTAGTGTAGATTTTGTTTATTGCTAGCGCGTAATTGTAGGGAGAATCTCCTTTGTAGTTGCAGTCTTTCATTGTTGTACAGTAAAACAGGTGTGGCACGCAAGTGAATTTGCACCAAGTATTTCGCAGCTGCGCTTGCAATTAACTAGATGTTATTTTCAGCGCTATGTTAATGTGTTCTCTTATTTTTCCTCTTCAGATTGTGCTTTTCTGTGTTGTCGTGTGAAATATTGTGACAATAATGGCGTGCGAAAAACGTAACACTGGGCTCCAAAGTAAACTGAGAAATAATAGTGACGACGAGCGTAACTTACCTACACCACTGTGTAATGAATTAACAGACATTCAAAGTAGTAATTTGGTAACTGTGCATAGGGAAATGGAGCGGGCGTGAAATAATGGTGTAGACAGTGAAGCAGGTAGTGAACAGAGAAGCATTATCGATCGATCGGTCGGCAACAGCTCGCCTCAGGAATCGGGAATGACAGAACACAATATAGCAAATACTGTAGACTCAGGTTTTGGGTTCTCGCCGTTTTCTCAAATGAGTCAAGACACATTTTCCACTTGTCAAAATGTGAATGTTGCCGGTGCAAATTCACTGCCGAAAAGCGTAGAGGAACAGATACCAGACACAAATACCTTATTATTGCAATTAATGCAACAAATGAAACAAAATCAGAGACAAACACAGCGACAGTTAGACACAGTGGAACAAAATCTTCATAAGTTAGACACAGTGGAACAAAATCTTAAAAAGTTAGACACAATGAAACAAAGAGGAAATAATTTCACTATCGGGTGAAGTAGCCGAACTTTCAGATCAGTTCACTAACTTATCTACAAAGGTAGATGATGACACAAGACCTGTAGCCTTCACGGACACTGAAGAGTATGAACAAATTAGAAAATTTAAACAAAATCAAAATCAAATCATTACACAGTACAAAAGAGAAATCCGGGAAGTACAAGATCAGCTGGCACAAGTAATACAAGAATTACATATTTCAGAGGACACTCGCGCTCCAGTACGGGAAGAGGGACATAGAAATACGGAACAACCACAAAATAATAACACAACACATTTCGGAAATTATGAAAGAAATTGGCAAGGTGCACCGAATTTTGAAATGGAACCGCCGAAACGACGTAACAATGAACGACATGCGACTCGCCGACATGATGAATTTGACTATAAGCTGTTTATTACTACACATAAATTCAAAACATTTAAGAATTCCGGCAACGACATTCATCCACAAATCTGGCTTCATCAATTCTCTCATTGTTTTCCTCCCAACTGGTCATTGCAGCAAAGATTAGAATGTATGTGTGGCTACTTCGAGAATGAACCAGCTGTAAGAATTCGACCGGTCATTCACGATGGTCACAGTGAAGAAGAATTTTATCATGCCTTCCTTTCAGCATATTGGTCTCAAGCTACACAAGACCGAGTAAAACAAAGCATCATAATGATGAAACATTTCGAACAATCTGAATTTTCCAGTCTTGTGAAATATTTTGAAGACATGTTGCACAAGAATCAGTATCTTTCAAACCCAAACAGCCCCTCAGAACTCATCCGCATTTGCTTAATCAAATTGCCTCAACATTTACGACATATTATTTTAGCAGGACGTTGCAAAGACGACACTGAAGCTTTTCAGGGACTGTTACAAGAACTGGAAATTGATACTGTCAATCGCGGAACGCGAAAACAGGAACACAACAATTACAGGTCACATCCGTCGCAATTCCGCGATGACAGAAATAAAACACGACAAGGCTATTCTTACAACGTAAATCGTGACCAAAACAGACACCACCCCTATGACAAACGTTGGCAGAGTAGTTATAATAATAGGGAAAGATCACCTCTCCGCAGTAGTAACTATCACAGAGACAATCAGAAAAACAGACAATTTGGGAACCAAAATAATTATCAAGGGCGACAGAATAACTTTAGACGCAACGGTCCAGCGTGCAGTTACGATTCCGGGCGAAGTTCTCCACCACGTGACCGACAAGAAAGAAACTATGGAATGTACCGACACGACGACGGACGATATGATCGTAACGACAGACCTGAATTGCATCAGAACTGGCGGGATTCAAACAAAGCAGGGCCCTCTCGACAAGGTGAATTTGTAGAAGTTAGGTCTCCAAATCCCAATAACGACGCGCACCAACAAAGAGACAATGGGCAATGACTCATACCGCTGGCAGCCACAAAACGTACTTCTGAAACAGACGACGCAGCTGCCGTTGCTAGTAAGTACGTAAAAATGGAAGACATTAGGGACATCTTACTCCAGGAGCACGACGTAAAACACAACAACATTGCATATCTTGTGATTCACATTACTGTAAATGAGGTAAATTTTACGGCAGTACTTGACTCTGGCAGTCCCATTTCAGTAATTAGTGAAGCAGCTTTTAGCAAATGCAATAAATCGAACGATTGTCCCACACTTCCGTTACGTAAGATTAAATTACAATGTGCAATCTTTGGAAAAAGTGTAGATGTACGCCAACAAACCAACTTAGAATTCTTTTGTCAAAGCCACAGCTTCTCTATGAACTTTCTTATTGTTCCATTATTGTCGACGGAAATTATATTGGGAGTAGACTTTTTGAATGAATACAAAGTAGTCTTAAACTTTCACGATGCTGAAATAAGTTTAGAGAAAGAAGGTAGGTCAATAGCTTTGAAATTTGAAGATTGGCTCTCAAACCATGACGAGGAAATAAATCGGCTTTTCCTTCTGATAGACAACATTTCGGAATTTTCTACAGAACTAGACACTAACAATCACTCTGCAAGTACTGACAGGGATGATATCGACGGCATATTTGAAACTAATGAGTTAATTCAGAATAAAATTCAAACAATTGAGAATTGTAATGACACTGATAGGCAGGACCTTTTTGAGATTTTACAAGCACATTCCACAGTTTGTACTCACAAAACAGGAACAATCAAGGGATTTCAATACCAATTTCGTGTTCGTGAGCATACTAAATTTTGTGTTAGACCATACGTAAATCCAGCACATTATTGGGACCGTGTTAGAACAGAAATACAATCTATGCTAGACGAGGGCATTATTGAGCCTGCAGTAAGCTCATACAACAATCCATTACATGTTGTTGAGAAGAAAAATGGATCGATCAGGCTTGTCTTAGATTCGAGACAAATCAATACTATCATCATTCCTGAAACAGACAGGCCGCAAACGTTAGAACTGCTTCAAAATTTTAATGGTGTAAAAGTGTAGTCTTCTATTGATCTCACATCCAGCTTTTATCAGATCGAACTTCATCTAGAATGTAGAAAATACACAGCTTTGCTTTGTTTCGGAGTTTGTTATCAGTTTCGGAAACTTCCTTTTGGTCTGAACATTTCTTCGGCAGCATTCATTCGCGGGCTAAATTCCATATTACCTGAGTTCTTAAAACGTCACATCACCTTATATGTGGACGATATTCTGATAGCAGAAGCCTCATGGGAACAACACAATCGCATCCTCAACAGCGTGTTACATATTTTTGCAGAATCTGGAATTACAGTTAACTTGGAAAAGTCTGAATTCGGTAGGACAAAGGTGAAGTTTTTGGGACATATTATTTCTTCTGAAGGCATTCAGCCGGAACCTGAAAAGTTAGAAGCAATCAGAGCCATTCCAGTTCCATCCACAAAAGGACAAGTCCGCAGTTTTATAGGTCTCGTAAATTTTTACCGTCGTTTTCTGAATATGCAAATTCTTGTTACACCAAAACTTTGTTCTCTCACTGGAAAAAATACTATTTGGAACTGGGACGAACAAGCATAGTTGGAATTCAATTCTTTGAAAGAATCGCTACTTAACGCGCCAATACTAGCTCTTCCAGATCTGTCACAAGATTTTTGCCTTAGCACTGATTCTTCTAAAGTCGGTCTTGGTGCCCATTTATTTCAAGAAGCCATTGAAAATGACACTACCGTTCAGAAAACCATTGCTTTTGCTAGCCGAGTGCTAACAAAATCTGAAAAAAATTATTCCGTTACTGAATTAGAAGCCTTAGCTATCGTTTGGGCATTTAACAAATTCCGTTTCTTTCTTTCTGGTAAGCACGAAAAAGTATACAGTGATCATCGTGCATTACAATTTCTTTTGTCTTCAAAATTAAATCATGACAGGTTAAAACGTTGGGCATTGTTTCTGCAAGAATTGCACTTCACAATAGTCTACAATCCCGGCAAGGAGAACATTGTTGCGGACGCACTGTCACGCGCACCGGCTGGGCTAGAGAAAAGTAACACAGAAGGCAACCTCGAGAAAAATTTCAGTATTCTTTACATTAAGAAAGTCGCCTTTGAAAACTTCATCACCACATCTTTAAAGGACATTGCTCATGAACAAGATAAAGATCCGATTTGGAAAGACATCAAAAGTAAATGGCATGAAAAGACACACACTCACATTCGGCATTATTACCTGGTTAGAAACGACATACTCTTCAAACGTTGCACTGTTGATGACAAGCTATGGGTAGTTTGCATTCCAGATGATTTTGTTAATAAGCTCATTTGGTGCATTCATTTCAGCTACGCACATTTTGGTCCACGAAAATGTTATCATATTCTTCGAACGACTTGTTATTTTAACAATATGGAAAAGAGAATTCGAACAGTCTTGTCTATTTGTGAAATTTGTCAAAAGGCGAAACCATCTACTATCTCACATCGTGCTCCGCTGTTTCCTATCATTCCTTCTAAATTAAAAGAATTTGCTGCTGTTGATCTCTTGGGACCGCTTGTCAGAACATCTAATGGATTTTTGTACGTTATAGTCGCTGTTGAAATTACTTCAAAATTTGTTTCTTTCACACCGTTACGTAAAGCCACTGGACGGTCTGTATCAAACGCCTTTGTCAAAAATTTCTTACGTGAAGTTGGACACGTTAGTTAAGTCATTTCAGATAACGGACCGCAATTCAGATCTGCTGTTTGATCACGCATGCTTCGGAATCATAAAATCAAACCTGTTTTTATTTCGTTGTACTCACCACATTGTAACCCCTCCGAACGGATTATGAAAGAAATCAATAAGCTTTGTAGACTTTATTGTCACAGAAAGCACCAGCATTGGGACAGATATTTACACTTATTTCAAAACGTGCTGAATGAAATGCCTCATGACTCCACTGCTTTACCACCTACTCTTGTACTGAAGAATGAAGAACCACCGAACAGAATCAGAGAGCTTGTACCTTTCCCGAATACACGTAAACTTCGACACAAAGACATAATTGATTTGGCTACTATAAATATAAAATATGCAGCAGACAAAAGGAGAAAACTACACGGTAAAGCAAATGCAAAGAAATTATATATTGGTCAGAAAGTTCTCATTATAGCTCATTCATTGTCACATAAGAAGAAACACTTGGGTCCCAAATTCTTTCTAGTTTACAATGGACCTTACAGAATCCGACGTATACCACATCATAATTGCGTTGAAGTTGAAACTCTGCGTACTAGGGAGAGTAAAGGTTTACACCACATTGCTCATGTAAAACCGTTTATTGAAAGATAATCTGCTTTTTAACATTGTCTTTGCCATAAAACTTTTCACTTCACATTTCTAGTATGCATTGTCAGACTTAGAAACTGTTACCATGCAACAATGTTTGAAGTTAAACATACAGTCAAGAACTAAGAGAACTTATTTAAACAGAAATTACGAATGCATTGTTATTGTGAACAGACGACACAGTGTTATTGTGTGTGTACATTCTGGTTTGTTAGTTGCACGATTACGTAACGACTATAAGGCTCACATTCTCAGAACATATACTGGTACTGCTAATGAGATTTTTATGCAACATTTTGTTTTACTTGAAAATACATTCTGGATTTAAAGTACTTTCTGTGACATACCAGATGAGACAGTGGTTAGTTTATGTGACAGCTACACGATTTTATCACGACGCTACTAATGAGTGACAATTTACAAAGTTGCTTTTGCGGTGTTTCTGTTTTAAATCTGCACAGTTTTTCTGTATTATTCTGGAAAGTAAAACACGTTTTAGTAGTAACTTTGTGGTATAGCTACAATGAGACAGCCTTTTCCGTAGCACAACAATACATTACAGCACCAGTTCTTTCTTCATCACGGCAATAAGCGTAATAACTGAGATATCTATACGCAAAGCATTTCACTTTTGTTTATCATGAGGTAAGTACATTGGCTTCTGCAGGACTTAGCTTTCGGAGGACGATAACTACGACACTTCCACAGAGATTATCTTACAACAAGACGAACAGTTTAGCGCCACAGTACACGTATTTGAGTGATTAATTTTGTACTTAAAACATTTATTTTTAAAGATTTTTGAAGTACAATGATACAAAGGTTTTCCGTGATACATTTCATTCCGTTGCTGTAATCTGTAACACCTCAGGGTATAATTACATTATTCCTCAGGGGGGTACACGCTTACTTTGTGTATCATGTGTTTGGCAAGCACAAGGAGCCCTAGCTAATATGGTATTTGCTTACACAACTTTACACATCGGTACCTTATTTCTCTAATGCATAATTACACAGCTATCTTATCATTTAACAGAGAGAAACAAACTTTTTTTTTACTACGTCAGTGACACATGTTTACGCAATTACACAGTTGGGTAACTTCACACTTATGATATTGTATTTTGTCTGTACTTTGTGAAATGTTCATATTTTTTTGGCACCATTGTGATTTTACAAGAGCTTTGAATGATGTATTTGGTATGGGATCATGATTTTAAAGTACGTTTGAGGCAGATGACACTTTTGACATGAGCAGAGAATTATTTTTAGGTTTTGAAATTATTGGAGGAAGCTACGACGGTTTTGAGAGTTGACTGAGGTGTTATGATGTTATTATTACGACGACTATGTGTATTATGTAGAAATGTTGGAACACGTGAGGCAATACTGACCTTACGACTTATCTTAGAAGAAAGATTAAGGAAAGGCAAACCTACGTTTCTAGCATTTGTAGACTTAGAGAAAGCTTTTGACAATGTTAACTGGAATACGCTCTTTCAAATTCTGAAGGTGGCAGGGGTAAAATACAGGGAGCGAAAAGCTATTTACAATTTGTACAGAAACCAGATGGCAGTTATAAGAGTCGAGGGGCGTGAAAGGGAAGCAGTGGTTGGGAAAGGAGTGAGACTGGGTTGTAGACTCTCCCCAATGTTATTCAATCTGTATATTGAGCAAGCAGTAAAGGAAACAAAAGAAAAATTCGGAGTAGGTATTAAAATTCATGGAGAAGAAGTAAAATCTTTGAGGTTCGCCGATGACATTGTAATTCTGTCAGAGACAGCAAAGGACTTGGAAGAGCAGTTGAACGGAATGGACAGTGTCTTGAAAGGAGAATATAAGATGAACATCAACAAAAGCAAAACGAGGATAATGGAATGTAGTCAAATTAAGTCGGGTGATGCTGAGGGAATTAGATTAGGAAATGTGACACTTAAAGTAGTAAAGGAGTTTTGCTATTTAGGGAGTAAAATAACTGATGATGGTCGAAGTTGAGAGGATATAAAATGTAGACTGGCAATGGTAAGGAAAGCGTTTCTCAAGAAGAGAAATTTGTTAACATCGAGTATAGATTTAAGTGTCAGGAAGTCGTTTCTGGAAGTATTTGTATGGAGTGTAGCCATGTATGGAAGTGAAACATGGACGATAACTAGTTTGGACAAGAAGAGAATAGAAACTTTTGAAATGTGGTGCTACAGAAGAATGCTGAAGATAAGGTGGGTAGGTCACATAACTAATGAGGATGTATTGAATAGGATTGGGGAGAAGTTTGTGGCACAACTTGACTAGAAGAAGGGATCGGTTGGTAGGACTTGTTTTCAGGCATCAAGGGATCACAAATTTAGCATTGGAGGGCACCGTGGAGGGTAAAAATCGTAGAGGGAGACCAAGAGATGAATACACTAAGCAGATTCAGAAGGATGTAGGTTGCAGTAGGTACTGGGAGATGAAGAAGATTGCACAGGATAGAGTAGCATGGAGAGCTGCATCAAACCAGTCTCAGGAAGGAAGACCACAACAACAACAACTTGTGCATTATGCTGTTGCGGTATGTTTATGATCAGTAAGCTGATGCTAAGTGAGTTATTTGAGTATGTTACGTATCTGTTATGATGAAATATTGAAGAAGTGTCGATGAATAAGGTAAGCAATAATGAGTAGTGGTTAGGGACTCTGGTTTGTGAAAACGGTTGTTGGAAACCAAGAATCGTACTTTAAGAGTTATGAAATGTATGTAAATGCGTGAATGTATTACAATGCCGACGAAAACTTTTTGGACTGTGTTATATCAATAGGATTTTGTTTCTACAGATTTGTAAGGCAAATTCTTGACCTGTGAAATATTTTTATATGAGACTGTCACTGTAGCGGAAACTGCTGTCGTAAATATTTCCGTAAGAAAGTTAAGTGACCACCTGCACGTAATGCGTCGTGGGCAGCTGCGTGACAGTTGCCTGGAAAAATGCCATTAGTGTGTGCCTTTCAGAGGCACAGGTGAAAATAAAAAGGATGCCATTAGCCTCGCTATTGACATTCCTTTGTAGAAAGCATCGCAAATACGACACGCTCAATTTTGAAAACATATGATTACACTGTGGAGCTCTTAATTTATGATATTTACTAAAATGCCTAATGAAACGATGAGAAACAGTTCACGGCTATTGTCTCGCTAGTTGAGAGAGATGCCATATGGCTTGCTTTATGTATTTATTTACTCATTTTGTTTAATATCTAGTTTCTAGCTGCATTCCAGCATTGGTTAAAATAAAATTTAATAGATGTACTGATATAAATATTTTATGCCTACAGATCCAGTAAATAATTTTATGATCTATTAAAGAAAAACGAAAGAGCATAAAAAGACATTTCCCTTCACAAGAATTGCATACGGAATTTTCTTTTCAACTACTTGATAATTGTTTGGTAGAATAACTTCTTGTGCTGCACTACTTTAATTACATAGACATTAAGATGTGAATATACATTTCCCTTGTCTGCATTGTTGCCTTTAGTGTAATTTTTTTCTGCTTGAGGTATGTCATGTTCAGATATAAGTTATTGCATTTGCTGCTGCTGTTTGCCAGGCATAGTGCTACTAAATTTCACTTTGTATTACTCTGTTAAGCTAGTTTTACTACTGATTTATTTTTCTTGTTGCTGCACATTGGCTCATATTAGTTGTAATGTTGCATTGCTCGGTAATTTAGATTTACTGTAGCTTGCTTTGCAATTTACCCTTTTTTTTATCATTGCTGTTTGTGTTAACTGTTTTGTGCTGCTGCATTGCCTCGTCCCTTAGTTTAGCATCTGAGCTCAGTAGATTTAAGTTAGCTTAAGAGGGGGTAGCCTATAAGAAAATGAGTTGCGATGAATTTGAAGAAATGCACTGAGCAGCTATACGAGAAAAGTACAGAAAGCAGGTATAGATAGAACTTCTTCGAAATAATGAGGAACGAAGGGAGATCTCCGAGAAGTAAAGAAAGTTTTGTCTGCAAAATACTGCAGTAAAACAAACCCTGTCCTTTCCTTGTGTTATCCCACTATGTGTTTGTGTACCCTTGTGTATTTATGTTCTTCCTATCTTTATATGTTTATCTGATAAGACTTATGTTGTAGAATTTTTCTAATACTCAGCTACATGAACTATGATGAGGAATACTGTTATCCTCAAATATAATTTGCGTTAATAATATGTTATTTACTTTGTAAAGATGTTAGACATTATTAATTCTGTTATGTTTTAATGCTCATGTGTGAAGTTGATGTTTCAATATCTATTCTGATCTTTTATGCATTTACTTATGTCATAATTCCTGTAACACTTATGTATATGTTTATTTCTATTCTTTTGTAAAGCCCCTATTACTACAAATGTTATCTGTATTATTATGTTCATAATGATGTATTTTGTACCATTGTTATTGTATTCTTATGTTATAAAATTGTAATTGATACCAGTTCATCATATTTTTAACTTGTAAGTTACATTTCACTGCACGCATTTCTGTTGGTCATAGTATATGGACAATATGTGAGAAGTAGGGACTGTTAGTGTTTGCACATGTGTTAATAATTCAGCAAGGGACTGATAACAGCTTTGCTGGTTCTAAGGACAATTCCAGAATTTTTGTGAGTTCACAAGTGGTGGTTATGGACTTGCTATATTATCCGCAAGACTCTTCAATGGTGATTGTGCACCTGCACAGTCACAACATATGGCTGCTGGCCATCTCTACAAGGACTACAGTGGGTCTGCATCTTTGATGACCCACCAATACCATTATTTCTACAAGGACTACAGTGGGTCTGCATCTTTGATGACCCACCAACACCATTATTTCTACAAGGACTGCAGAGGGTCTGCACCTCTGGTGGCCCACCAATACCGTAATCTCTACCAGGACTACAGTGGGTCTGCTCTGTGATGACCTACCTACCAATATTCTTCAAAACGTCGAATGACTCTGCTGTGGGTTTGCTCTGTTGTGGCCCATTACCTGTCAGCATGTCAAGAGTCAGCACTGCCTTTCCGTTGGAAGGACAACACTACTTCTTCAAGACTGCATGGAAATCCACTACTTCCGTGTGCATTGTCTTTTACTGCTCAGACTTTGAGAAAAGAAATGGCAGTTTTACTGTGATGAATGATCAGGACTGTCTTTATGGACTGTGAGAAAATTTTAGCATTTGACCAACATTGTATCAATAAGTGTGTGCATTTGATTTCTTTGTTACTGTAATTGTGAAAAAATTTTAACAAATATGTATTGGCCAATGCCAAAAACAATTTGTAAAATTTGTTGTGGGGAGCATGGGGGCTATGTAAGTAGGCTGTTTATGCTTTCTTATTGGCAACGCCATGTAGCGCTCTGTATGAAAAATCACTGGCTGTGCTGTGTGCAGTCTGGGGCTAGTTTGCATTGTTGTCTGCCATTGTAGTGCTGGGCAGCTGGATGTGAACAGCGCGTAGCGTTGCGCAGTTGGAGGTGAGCCACCAGCAGTGGTGGATGTGGGGAGAGAAATGGCGGAGTTTTGAAATTTGTAAGACTGGATGTCATGAACTGCTATGTATATTATGATTTTTCAACACTATTAAGGTAAATACATTGTTTGTACTCTTTCAAAATCTTTCATTTGCTAACTATGCCTATCAGTAGTTAGTGCACCCCATAGTTTGAATCTTTTATTTACCTGGCAGTAGTGGCGCTCGCCGTATTGCAGTAGTTCGAGTAACGAAGATATTTGTGAAGTAAGTGATTTGTGAAAGGTATAGGTTAATGTTAGTCAGGGCCATTCTTTTGTAGGGATTATTGAAAGTCTGATTGCGTTGCGCTAAAAATATTGTGTCAGTTTAAGCACAGTCATGTATAATTCTTCTAAGGGGACGTTGCACTGTTTGTAATGGGTTACTGTAGCTTGATTGTGATTACTTCTAACGTTTTGATATAATTCCCGTTTTGTTCTACATGATATCCTTATTCCACTTGTCAGCCACCCATACTGCCTTTTACTGCTAGTACCCAGTTTTGAACGTTCTAATGGAAAACTACTCTCAAAGAGCATCAGAAAAGTGTAAAGAAAGCGTTATATTGCTCGTCTATGTTATCGGTACTACAAACATCCTGCCACTCTTGTTCCTTAACGGAGTTTAGAAAACTCTCTATTCCCATTGATTAGCTTTCAAATATAGTTTGTAACTATACGTGTCGTTTGTTTGAGTACACAAGCCTTTTGGTGTCCAAATGTGTGCATCATGGTCTGAAAGGCTATTCACCCTTTTACTAACAGAATATCCATCTAGTAATGAAGAATGAATAAAAATATTATTTATGGCTGGGCTACTGTACCCCTGGACCCTAGGTTGAAAAAACACAGACTGCATCATATCACGTGAGTTTAGATCTGCCAACATCCTTTGTCTTGCACAATCACACACAAAATTAATACTGAAGTCACCACATATAACTAATTTATTATACTTCCTATAAACTGAACCAAGAACCCTCTCTAGCTTGAGGAGAAACGATATGAAGTCAGAGTTAGGTCATATATAAACAACAACTGGAAGTTTAGTTTAACTAAATTCATCTGCCCTGCACAACATTCAAATATCTCTTCAGTGCAGTGCTGTGATATGTCTATGGACTCTTTTTCGTACATGCCGACTCCCCACTCAGCAAGGTACTCTTTGTAAAACAGCCAGCTAATCAATATCCTGGTAAAGGAATCCTCTGAATTGTCAAATTATTGAAGTGGGTCTCCGATATACCAATAATGTCAGAGTCAACATCTATAAGCAGTTCACTAGCTTTATCACTAATACCTCTTATATTTTGATAAAAATGCAATTTTCGCTCTCCTTGTTAGATACCTGACCTCCTCTGAAGATTATTTCTTAGTTAGAGGGACTTCCTTTAAGCAGGTATACCTTTCAGCTGAGTTCAGTCTAACAAATGAGCAGCTTCAAGACCAACTATTAAGGGAATTTTTCCATGAGTGATCCCATCACCACCCACTACACTCTCAATTATAAGCTTTGCCAGCCTCCCTTTCACTGCAATGTGACCCATTCCCTATCCCATCAGTGTCTTCTCTTTTTGAAGGACATTATCTTCACGCCAGTGACTGTTATAAGATTTTATTACACTACTGCAATTTCGGTGTTAGGCCATTATCAAGTGCTGATATTATGGCTTTAAGACATGTCAACGTAATTTAAGCTGACACATTTGTATGTCGTTGTCGAGACTGTTAATGTGGTCTAATGCATTTGTGACGAGTGATGGGTTAACGCACATGTGCACTTCCAGATTATGTTGTTTTAAGATGTTTTAATACGTGTACTCACACTGTATAACAACGTCACGAATGAGTTTAACAATACTGACAACGACATACTAATGTGTCAGCTTACATTACGTTGACATGGCTTAAAGCCATAATATCAGCAGCTGATAATGGCCTATGGCCGAAATTGTAATAGTGTAATTAATACTTATAACAGTCACTGGCGTGAAGATGACGTCCTCCAAAAAGGTTTTTATGACTGTGATTCCCAGCCACAACAAGTGTCTTCTCTGGTCCCATGTTAACATGTCTTAGAGCCGTATTAAGATGAGGCCGATCATGGCGCTGAAACAGTTGCACGAAATGCACATTACTGCCAGCAGTTTGAGTAGCTATCTTAACCAGATCACCACCTACGTAGTATTCGCCGTCTCTATGAAGATTATTACCTGCTCTACTCACAATCACTGACTGACCCTCTTCCGTAAAATTCCTACACAACTCATCTGTCCTGGCAGTCACCTGAGCCAACACTGAAATACGCTTCACAATGCTGGTGACCTGGTACTCACTTCCCAACACATCCTGCAACTGCTGACCCACATCTTTATCGAGCAAACTACGTATCAGCAGAACTTTCTTCTTTCTGTTAGACTTTCCTACCGACTTAGGCCTCCTAACTGCTGAGGACTGCTGCATATTTCCTATACCTACAGCTGCAGGACGCTCCTCTCCACTCAACTCTGACAGTTGGTCAGATCTATTGAATATACGCAAAGTACAACTGCCTGTATACCTCCTCCTCGCTGTCTTCTTGTCAACAGCCATTTCCTGTTCACCCTCGGCAGTGTTCACCCTTCATTCACCTCAACCTTCACCCCCTCAACCTATCTAGTTCCTCCATTACGTACAGTATCTGCCTCTGAAGGGCACAGATCTTACGCTCCTGCCCCTGTCTCAACTTATTTCTGCTACAGATTCTGCATTCCAAGTTGAGGATCTCGCAAGAATGCCGACTGGCCTTCCCACAGCTTTCCCCTCAATGAAAATATTTTTAGCGAATCCCATACCGTAACCCACCACACACATATCTACGACAAACACCACAGTTCTGACCCATGAGAAAATTTTACAGTTACTGAAAAGAAGTCTACGTTACGTAGGTCCAGTTACACCAGTAGAACTATTAAAAGAACTAACAATACTGGTCTCGTAATTCTCTCTTTACTATGAAAGCAACAACTTTTATTAATACTACTAAACCGCAACTTGTTCCAATACCAACAAAACTTCACACAATTTACTAGCTAAAACAAAAAATTCGAATGTCCAAAGGAACACTCAACGAAGTTAAAGCAGTAATTGAAAATTTTTCTGAAATATTTCACTAGAAACAATAACAAATGTCAGCTAAAGACTACCGCACGAAATTTACTAAACGACTTCAACGCACATAAATTACTGAAACACACAGTGAGCGAACGTTTCCAAAAGTTACTTCGCCAAAAACAGCACGAGACAACATTGAAAACTACTAAATTTAATAACTGTATATCAGTGCACAAACAAATTTGTTAGAACTTAAGAACCGCTACAGGTGCAACTCCACTAGCGCTCAAACAACTTCGACAGCCCTTAGCTTTATAACCACTACAGCTACAAGCACGCGCCATGAAATGTAAAGACACTACTGAGGCGTGAGAATTAAATGAACGACGTAAATACAATCCAAAGAACTCAATTTCTACAGGAATCATATAACTCTCCTGGAATATGTCTGAAATACTCCTCTGTGATACTGACAAGGGGAGATTGAGTCAATAATTAAATTACTGAAGACTAAGGACTCTCATGGATGTGTCGGAGTGCCTTACAGAATATTGAAGTATTGAACTGCGCATGTTAGCCCTGTACTTAGCCATATTTGTAATTTTTCCTTTAAGATTGACACTTTTATGAACGATTAAAGCACTGCTCTCTCACGATGTCTAATGACTACTGAGGTCGCTGATATGGAGTACCTGGCAGTAGGTGGCAGCTCAATGCACCTAATAAGAAAAACGTATGTTTTTTGAGGGTGTGCTTTTGATCACATAGTGTACATCACAAAAGCGTATAGGCCGACCTCGTCTGTTGTCTGACAGAGACCGCCAACAGTTTATGAGAGCAGTAATGTGTAATAGGCAGAAATCTATCCAGACCATCACACAGTAATTCCAGACTGCATCAGGACCACTATAAGTACCACGACATGCGGGAGGTGAGAAAACTTGGATTTCACGATCGAGAGCTGCTCACAAGACACACATCACGCCGGTAAATGCCAAACGACGCCTTTCTTGGTGTAAGGGGCGTTAACATTGGACGATTGCACAGTGGAAAAACGTTGTGTGGAGTGTCGAATCGCGGTACACAATGTCGCGATACGATGGCAGATTGTGGGTATGGCGAATGCCCGGTGAACGTCATCTGCCAGCGTGTGTGGTTCCAACAGTAAAATTCGGAGGCGGTGGTGTTACAGTGTGATCGTGTTTTTCCTGTAGGGGCTTGCACACCTTGTTGTTTTGAGTGGCACTGTCACAGCACAGGCCTACGTTGATATTTTAAGAACCTTCTTTCATCCCAATGTTGATGAGCAATTCGGAGATGACGATTGCATTTTCAGCACAATCGAGCACATGTCCACAATACACAGCCTGTGGCGGACTGGTTACACGACAGTAACATCCCTGTAATGTACTTGCCTGCACAGAGTCCTGACCTGAATCCTAAAGAACACCTTTGGGATGTTTTGACACGCCGACTTCGGGTCAGGCCTCACCGACCGACATCGATACCTCTCCTCAGTGCAGTACATCGTGAAAAATGGCCTGCTGTTCCCCAAGAAACCTTTCAGTACTTGATTGAGCGTATGCCTGCGAGAGTGGAAGCTGTCATCAAGGCTAAGGGTGGGCCAATATCATACTGAATTCCAGTATTACCTATGGAGGGTGCCACGAACTTGTAAGTCATTTTCAGCAAGGTGTCCAGATACTTTTGATCACATAGTGTATATTCTCTTTTCTCTGTGACGTACTGGATACATTAAACAAAAGGTTTCTATCCTTAGGCATATTTTACGATTTAACTAAGGCGTTTGATTGTGTTGATCACAAAACATTTCTCCAAAGGGGGAACACTAGGAAAACAGATCGTAGCTCACAATTTGTTCACCTCTTACTTTAACAACAGATAGCGAAACGTCATTATTCACAGTGTTAAGAATGGTTGTGATAGGGATCTGTGTGGGGTATAGTCAAATGTGGGGTGCTCCAGAGATCAGTGTTGGGGCCACTCCTGTTTGTTGGTTATATAAATGATATGTCCTCTAGTATTACAGGTAATTCTAAAATATTTATGTTTGCTGGTGAGACTAGCTTGATAGTAAAGGATGTTGTGTTCACCATCGCTCTGTTTCTGTAGTGCAGTTCATGATATAAGCTCATGGCTTGTAGAAAATGAATTAAGGTTAAATCACAGTAAGACTAATTTTTTCAATTTATAACACACAGTTCTACAAAACCCAACGTTTTAATTTCATAGAATGAGAATATGATTAGTGAAACTGTACAGTTCAAACTTCTAGGTGTTCAGATAGTTGTCTGTCGTTGAAAGCCCACGTTCAGGATCTTGTTCAAAGATTTAATGCTGCCATTTTTACTATTCGAACTATATCTGAAAAAGTGATCGTTCGACAAGAAAATTAGTCTACCTTGCTTATTTTCCTTCGCTTATGACGCATGGCATTTTATTTTGCGGTAACTCTTTCCGTTCTAAAAGGATATCTGTCTCAGAAACGGACAGTTTGTGGAATAAGTGCTGTAAGTTCGCGAACCTCTTATTGACCCCTGTTCACTAGTGTGTGTATTTTCACACTGGCCTCTCATTATATACATTCTTTATTGTCGTTTCTTGTTAACAATACCACATAATTCACAAGAATAAGAAGCTTTCACTCAGTTGATACCCGGCAGAAATCCAATCTGCATTTGGATCGCACTTTCTTAACTCTTGTGCTGACAGGTGGGCTGTCTACTGCTGCATTCGTTTTCGAGAAGCTGCCACAAGATTCAAGAATCTTAGCAGTAATCCACGCGTATTAAAATCGAAAAGGAAGAGTTTTCTCATAGGTCACTCCTTCTATTCTATTGAGGATTTTCTTGAAAATTTAAGCTGATTGTTATGTTATATTGTTGGCTGCATTTACTAAAACCTATGGCTTGACCTATTTTGGGTTCATACACATTTTATTTTAAATGTTATTACTTTTATGTTGTAATTTCATGTTCTGACACGTTTGATGACCTTGGAGATCTGCTCCTCAATTTGGTCCTACGGAACTAGACGTGTAAATAAATGAAAAAATCCATGATTTATTGGCATAACATTTAGAAGTAGATGTTTTACGGTGATCATTGTTTCCAATGATTTGTCACCTGTAGTGTTATCTAACTGTAGTGGACCTCCTCGACTGTTTATGCACAGTATTTATTTACGTTTACGTTCGATTACCAGTCCTTGCTGCAATCATACACTGAACAGCCCGAGAACCACGGATAACAGAGGCGACACGTCGTGACATGGAAGCACTGAGGCCTTCTTAGATCACTGGTGGGAGTTGGTAGCACATCTGCACACACAAGTCAACTAATTCCCGTAAATTCCGGCGATCGTGGCACTGACGTCACGTTCAATCACATTCCGGATGACTTCGATCGTTTCAGAGGCGGCGAGTTGGGGGGCCACCACCTTAATTGGAAGTCGCCACTGTGATCCACGAATCACTACATCACCCTTCTGGCCTTGTTATATGGCGCAGAATCTTGAAAAATACCAGTGTCGTCAGGAAACAAGATCGTCATGAAGAGATGTACGTGTTCTGCAATCAGTTTAGGTACTCCTCGGTCGTCACGGTGCCTTTCACGAGTTTCACTGGCGCAACGGAAGCCCACGTAAATTTTCCACAGAGAATGATGGAGCCATTACCATCTTGTCTCCGTCCCGCAGTGCAAGTGTCAAACAGCTGTTCACGTGAAAGATTCGCGTCCTCCCATTGCCATGATAAGAAACTTATCGGGATTCAACAGACCATGCAACAGTCTGATACTGCAGCAACATCCGCAGCCGATGGTCATGTGCCAATTTCAGTCGCAGTCGTCGATGTCGTGGTGTTACCATTAGCACAGGTTCACAGGAGCGCTTCTGTAAAGTTTGGAAGGTAGGAGACGAGGTACTGGCAGAAATAAAGCTATGAGGACGGGGCGTGAGTCGTGCTTGGGTAGCTCAGTTGGTAGAGCACTTGCCAGCGAAAGGCAAAGGTCCCGAGTTCGAGTCTCAGTCCGGCACACATTTTTAATCTGCCAGGAAGTTTCATCAGCACAAGCATTGATCATCGACTGGGGAAGCCCATCTTCAGGAGTTTTCGATGCACTGTGTGGTCACAGGCACTTGTACTTTGCCCAGCATGAAAATCTGATGTTAGTTCCATCACAGCTCGCCGCCTGTCCTATTTTACCAGTCTGCATAGCCTACGACGTCCTGCATGTGTAACGAGGGGTGGTCGCCGAACCCCTCGACGACTCGACGAGGTTTCATCATGGTCTGGCCACTTATTTTCCGAAATGCTCTAGAACATCACAATCTGCCCTCCATCAAACTCAGGTAGATCGTGCTTTCCACATTCTGCACTGATATTACACACACTGTGAATGTGTCGGAGTAGCAGTCATTCCTTGTCAGTTGATGCCGCTGCTATCGGGATTATTTCGATAGTTGGTCAGTGGTCATAATGTTCTATGTGGTGAGTGTAGATTCACCGCTAGTCTTCGTACATTTGCCTGCAGTATTTCAGATGTCGCAACCTCATAGCAGACTGCATGTCGTCAACGAATAACCTCGAGGAGCCTCCAACAGTACCATTTAGGTCTTAATATGAATTGTGGATGTGAAATCGTATGGTAATGATGGAACTGCCCATACTATGTCACACACTCGGTAAGACGCGATGTTAAAATCGCTATATTATAAGTGACCCAACCAGGAATCCGAAGACAGGAAACCGGTATAATAACCTACTGAAAGACTAGTTTTACACAGTCCAATAATAATAATAATAATAATAATAATGCATTGAAGGAAAATACACATTTCTTAAAATGAAACACAAATAAAATTAAAATGATGTTCCACAATATTAAAAACAAAGACATAAAACCCAGTGAGATTATTATGAGAAAATTTTACTGCAATAAAGGGGACAATTGGGGGAGTTCTACAGTCTCCTAGCTGCACATTCAAATACCAGTACGAATGCGACCCACAGAATGGTTTAGTTAGTCCAGTGGTTGACGGCATAATAAATCAAAACGATACTAATATTGTAACTGGGATTAGCGATACTGTGGCAACATCAGCTCCCAGTTAATGCCGGTGCTGATTCAGAGTATCACCAATCTGCTCTGCCGCAAAATCGGCGTTCATTCTCTCTCGTCAGAACTCGTACACTTTCAGTTCCCATTCACCGTCTTAACGCAAAGTCCTCAACGTTTAAAACCAACGACCTTTCACCTTCCACAGCCTAACCAAGAGTGTTTTTCTTCACGTGTCCGTGCTCCCGATTCTGCTGTTAGCGCCGTTCCGGCCACAACCACCAATCGGGATATAGAGGTTGAACATAATCAGGCAATCAGTTGCAAAATAGAGGCTTATTCGTCCTTGACCTAGGTTTCCATAATTCTAAAAATATCTTCTTCGTAAGGAATGGGCCTCTGTCTCTGGCATAATGTACATTTAACATATGAAAATATTGTATCTTGTGACTCCTGTCATAGTTTTCTGTTGAGAAGAGCTTCTACGTTTGGGTATTTACCAGTGAGCATTCATTCTTCAGGTTTACTTGCAACAATGCCCGAAACGTCCGTAATTTTACCTACTGACAATGCGGTCACAAACCCATAAACATTTTGCTGACGAAGATATTTTTTAGAATTATTGAAGCCTAGATCAAGAGCTGATGAATCTTTATTTTGAAATTGGTTTGGCTGGTTTTTCAACCTCTTCAGATTTACACAGCTTCTAAGTCGCAGCCATGTTTAAGACTGAAATCAGGAAAAATATAACTGTTTTCCACCAATAGCGTGAAAACTGCCTTGTTTGATAAATTCCCACCACAGAAAATCTCCAGACGGGGGGTATCAGAGTACATCTTCCTCACCAGTTTGCTCTATAAGTTCCCGTCTACTGTCAGTAGGCGGTGAGCCATTCAGAGCGTTGTTTACACATTTCAAAATTTGGAGAAGCCAAACTAAAGTGACGGGTACCCCTCAAGGCTAGTTCTCTCACAGCGTAGATGCAGATATTCGACGGCTTGTGATTTCTCGCCGTAAATTATTAGGTGGCAGCCGGCACTTGAAACCATCGCGCTCAGCACTCTACAGAGGCGGACTGTGAAAAATACCGCGAACTCCGCCTTAGCTTGATTAGTAGGGGATTTCCGTGAGCCCTCTCAGGTGGCTTCTTGACAAGCGTAAGCCGGCACAAGGCCTGTGAATGTAGTGCGGTCTACCCTGGCGTACCAGAGTGCTGCACGAACAGAGTGGTTCTCACACATTTTTAGAATGGAACTAATAACCTCGACCGTCATGCACTGCAGTTTCATAAAATAATTTCCCCAGATTAGAAAAAATCATGAGAGTTTTTGCCTGATGCCAGTCGTGACAAGGGAAAGACGAATTTAAAAAATAAATGGAAGTCGTCAAGCCATATGGCTTGTAAACTTCCAGTCGTATATGGAAGCGTCGTTATAACACTTCTTTGGAGTGTTTCCGAAATCAAATTTATATTGCTCCGTTGCGTATGCGGTGTTGTCTTCTCTCGGCAGGAATGTCCTGTATGCCATCACAACAACGGACCGATACTCGGTAAGTTCCTATTGTGTTTACTAAACAACAATCCTTGACCAATACATTAAATTCTCAAAACGAAACTTTCACTCGGCAGCGGAGCGTACGCTGCTAAGAAACTTCCTGGCAGATTCTAACTGTGTGTTGGACCGAGAGTCGAACTCGGAACCTTTGTTTATCACGGCCAAGTGCTCTACCGATTGAGCTACCCAAGAACGATTCACGACCCGTCTCCACAGTTCAAATTCCACCAGTACCTCGTCTCCTGCCTTCCAAACTTCACAGAAGCTCTACTGCACACCTTGCAGAACTAGCACTCCTGGAAGAAAGGATATTGCGGAAATATGGCTTAGCCACAGCCTGGGGGATGTTTCCAAAATGAATTTTCACTCCACAGCGGGGTGTCCGCTCATATGAAAGGTCAGTGTTCGAGTGTCGGCCCAGCACACAGTTTTAATCTGCCAGGATGTTTCAGATAAAATTCTGCATCTGTGTAGGTCATTTCCACGCCTTCTTAAACTGGACGACATGAGAAAATAATGAATTTGTTTTGCAAGCTACTGCTGGCCTTAGCTCCAAACTATCTAACAATCAATTGATGATTTCCTTAACTCCAGTCACATGAGGAGGGCCTAAGAGTATCGGAACCTGCGCATGGTCCAGCGCTGCTACAATGGACTCAGTGATCGCACGATTCCAATCACGCAATTGGTATAGCAGCCCACCGCGGCTCCCTCTGTGACCACGGTCTGGCCATTGTTACGTCGGCGAACTACGTAATAGCCGCTACCGTAGCGCGATGCACGCGCCAGATGAAGTTCTCTGCGCAAAGCCACTGTCGGCTGCCAGGCGATTGCTGCGGTGGGGTGCGCACGAGGGAGCGGACGGCTGGCTCGCGAGCCTTTGACGGTGCGCGCCTCACGTAAGGTTGGCCCAACTCCTCGCCCCTCCCACCCTCTTCCCCGCTGCCCTCGGCAGTGGCCACCGGGACGACTAGCTGCTGTAACAGGCCGCTGCCCGCCATCCTTTCTGCCAATTACGGGCAGCCTTTGAAGTGAGCGTTCGTTATGTCAAATTGATTCCAGTTTAGCGATGGTCCTTAGAGGCGCGTCCGGCTACCTTCCATGTTTCCTGGTCTGCCGCAGGTCGGCGGTAATTGGCCTGTGAAGCGAAAGGGAAAGCTCATTCTTCTAGAGAAAGTCTGCTGCAATATCCTTCTCGCATTCCGTAAGGAGTCTAAAGAAAAGTAACACGGCAAGATGTCTCATTTGTCTTGAGGGTTGCACATAATGCACCCATTAATATGTGCACTATGTTTAACCTTAATAACCTGAAACAGGAATGCCGACAATTCGACGTATGTACTAGGGCCTGCTGGAATGTAATGTCTCAGATTTTTTTATTTCTCAACATACTGTGGCGACGAACTCATGTCTCCCAAAGAGAGGCCAGTTTGTTGACACTGTTACTGTAGAGTGTTTGACTTCGCTGGCGGAGCCACAGCCTCACCTTTGCTTGCAACACTTCATCAAAGTGAAGTCTTTGAAGGTGTTCTTCATATTGTGGAAATATATGAAAATCGGATGGGACCAAGTCGGGACTGTACAGACTGTAGATCATGATCAAGGAATACGATATCAAAACGCTCGTGTCTGGTTTGGCACTGTCATGCTGAAGGAAAGGGTGCCACAGATGTGGATGTTCTTTTCGAATTAGAAACTCTATTACATCGCCCTCTTTCTCACGCACCGCCGTAGTTAGGTTACACACCGCCATGTTACACGCTGCAATTCGTAGCCTTATAGCGGCAGAGGGCTGCAAATATCTAGACATGTACAAAAAAGATGTGGACCGTTAATAAGTTTTGTTGTACTTAAAAACTTTATGAGTTTTCAATGAAAAGTTCCGAGTCATTACTTTGCACCAAGCCCTCCTAACACTGGTTAAAACAAGTACTTTACTGTTGCTTCAGTGGGTGATGGACAGAGCGTCGGATATTGCTGCGTTTCAAATCCGTCGATAGAATGCTTTGTCGTCGGAGTGTTCCATTAGAGGGTTGGCTACTTTGGGCGACGAAGTATTACTTGTAGCAATACCGCCAATTATTATTATTTGGCTGTCACCTTCATCCTGTAATTATTATCACTGCCGACGACAATTCAGCGCAGTTTGAGTGTGGGGCTCGCAGTGGAATCTTAACGCATCGAAAGAGATCGCCAAGTTCCAAGCTATGTGAAAGACGAGCCTTGAGAGCTTTTACATCTACATACATACTCCGCAGGCCCCCGTGCGGGAAATCTTGTACAACTGCTAGGTTCTCTCTTTTCTGTACCACTCGCTTTGCAGCTCTACCCCTAAATACTTACTCGATGTCACACCGTCAAGCAGTACACCACTAATAATGTGTTTGAACATTAAGAGATTGTTTTTCCAACTCTTTTGCATTAACGTACGGTGTTCTACATTTAGAGTAAGCTGCAGTAAGTCATACTGTATCCCTGCAACAGTCACTCAACGACGTCACAGAGAGAGAGAGAGAGAGAGAGAGAGAGAGAGAGAGAGAGAGAGAGAGAACGAGAGCTATCGTACATCGCTGTAGCACTGATGTCCCTAAAATTTTTTGAAACTTTGTTCCAGGAAGAATACCATTATACTAATGTTATAAATTATTTCAATACACACAGTCGTGATTGTGTTTAAGTTATTTTCATTTATAATTTTCTTTTCACCGGTTTCGATCTTCTAAGACATCATCTTCAGATCTTACTTTCTATGAACAGGGATAAAACATAACGCTTCCGTTACAATTGAAATAGACGCTAAAATAACATAGTGAAAAAGCGCAGCTAATGTAACCTTGATGGCAGTAAGAGCCGTTCCCGTGGAGTTGGTGCATTTCCAAAAGCGTGGAAAACACTGCTGAGTATAACGCGGCTGCCAGTAGTTAAACAGTGGAAGCCCGGCCCATTGTTTCTCACCTAACGTCGTTGGTAGCCAGTGGCCATGAAACTTGATTATAGAACGTGTATTAAATGTATAATTATAAAGTGCTAAGTCCTTCACAAAACAACAAAGGATATTATGATAGAAGAACAAGCGTTGTAGAAAGCGGCGAAATAGAAAAACATTTAGGACCCAACTGGGAGGACTCATTTAACCGTGGTTGCCTTCTGCAAGGCCTACATGTAAACGAGAACGTGGCAAAGTTCGGTAGGTCACCAGCTTGATAACCCAGGAGACGACATACGTTCCACGATTAATCAAAGATATTATGGATTCCCATTGGTATGAAGAACACCATGGAAACGATCTGGAATCGATAGATACCGTCATTTTCCAACAACGTAATAATCTGCCGCTACTATAATAAACTTATATAAAGCGTATCTTACGTAATTTAGCTACTTGTATTGTCATTACCTTTGTCCAGATAAACTGGTCTTTGTTTAAGTGGCCGAGTACATGGAAAACTCAGACCTAATGCACGGATTTCAAGACATGCAGCCTCCTTGTACGGATGCCAGATACTGGTATATGTCAAGAATGTGCTATATTCCGGATTGAGGTAAGTCTTAGCTGCAAAGAACGATAAAATTAATAACGGTGATGAAGTGGTGTAGTGAAAGCGGCTCTGCATAACATAAAATGTATGACAGTTATTACAAACTAAAATGTTGCAATGGGGAATAATAAAATACGATGTGTGTTGTTGTGGTCTTCAGTCCTGAGAATGGTTTGACGCAGCTCTTCATGCTACTCAATCCTGTGCAAGCTTCTTCATCTCCCAGTACTTACTGCAACCTAGATCGTTCTCAATCTGCTTAGCGTATTCATACCTTGGTCTCCCTCTACAATTTTTGCCCTCCACGCTGCCCTCCTATACTAAATTGGTGATCCCTTTATGCCTCAGAACATGTCCTACCAACCGATCCCTTCTTCTAGTCAAGTTGTGCCACAAACTTCTCTTCTCTTCACTCCTATTCAGTACCTCCTCATTAGTTATATGATCTACCCATCTAATCTTCAGCATTCTTCTGTAGCACATCGAAAACTTCTATTCTCTTCTTGTCCAAACTAGTTATCGTCAATGTTTCACTTCCATGCATGGCTACACTCCATACAAATACTTTTAGAAATGACTTCCTGACTCTTAAATCTATACTCGATGTTAACAAATTTCTATTCTTCGGAAACGCTTTCCTTGCCATTGCCAGTCTACATGTTATATCTTCTCTACTTCGACCACCATCAATTATTTTGCTCCCCAAATAGCAAAACTACTTTACTACTTTAAGTGGCTCATTTCCTAATCTGATTCCCTCAACATCACCCGACTTAATTCGACTACATTCCATTATCCTCGATTTGCTTTTTTTGAGGTTCATCTTATATCCACCTTTCAAGACACTATCCATTCCGTTCAACTGCTCTTCCAAGTCCCTTGCTGTCTCTGAGAGAATTACAATGTCATCGGCGAAC
This sequence comes from Schistocerca piceifrons, assembly GCF_021461385.2. Taxonomy (NCBI): domain Eukaryota; kingdom Metazoa; phylum Arthropoda; class Insecta; order Orthoptera; family Acrididae; genus Schistocerca; species Schistocerca piceifrons. Next base: position 767,239,922 of record NC_060140.1, on the reverse strand, counting down.
CTCAAAGTTTTTATTTCTTCTCCATGGATTTTAATACCTACTCAGAATTTTTCTTTTGTTTCCTTCACTGCTTGCTCAATATAGAGATTGAATAACATGCCTCACTCCCATGATAACCACTGCTTCCCTTTCACGTCCCTCGACTCTTATAACTGCCATCTAGTTTCTGTACAAATTGTAAATGGCCTTTCGCTCCCTGTATTTTATCCTTGCCACCTTCAGAATTTGAAAGAGAGTATTCCAGTCAACATTGTCAAAAGCTTTCTCTAAGTCTACAAATGCTAGAAACGTAGGTTTACCTTTCCTTAATCTCTCTTCTAAGGTAAGTCGTAGGGTCAGTATTGCCTCACGTGTTCCAATATTTCTACGGACACCAAACTGATCTTCCCCGAGGTCGGCTTCTACCAGTTTTTCCATTTGTCTGTAAAGAATTCGCCTAAGTATTTTGCATCCGTGACTTATTAAACTGATTGTTCGGTAATTTTCACATCTGTCAACACCTGATTTCTTTGGGATTGGAATTATTATATTCTTCTTTAAGTCTGAGGGTATTTCGCCTGTCTCATACATCTTGCTCACCTGATGGTATAGTTTTGTCAGGACTGGCTCTCCCAAGGCCGTCAGTAGTTGTAATGGAATGTTGTCTTCTCCTGAGGCCTTGTTTCGACTCAGGTCTTTCAGTGCTCTGTCAAACTCTTCACGCAGTATCGTATCTCCCATTTCATCTTCATCTACATTCTCTTCCATTTCTATAATATTGTCCTCAAGTACATCGCCCTTGCATAGACCCTCTATATACTCCTTCCACCTTTCTGCTTTCCCTTCTGTGGTTAGGACTGGGTTTCCATCTGTGATCTTGATATTCATACAAGTGGTTCTCTTTTCTCCAGAGGTCTCTTTAATTTTCCTGTAGGCAGTATCTATCTTACCCCTAGTGAGATAACCTTCTACATCCTTACATTTGTCCTCAAGTCATCCCTGCTTAGCCATTTTACACTTCCTGTCGATCTCAATTTTGAGACGTTTGTGTTCCTTTTTGCCTGCTTCATTTACTGCATTTTTATATTTTCTCCTTTCATCAGTTAAATTCAATATTTCTTCTGTTACCCAAGGATTTCTACTAGCCCTCGTCTTTTTACCTACTTGATCCTCTGCTGCCTTCACTACTTCATCCCTCAGAGCTACCCATTCTTCTTCTACTGCATTTCTTTCCCCCATTCGTGACAATTGTTCCCTTATGCCTTCCTGAAACTCTGTACAACCTCTGGCTTAGTAAGTTTATCCAGATCCCATCTCGGTAAATTCCCAACTTTTTGCAGTTAATTCAGTTTTAATCTACAGTTCATAACCAATAGATTGTGGTCAGAGTCCACATCTACCAATGGAAATGTCTTACAATTTAAAACTGGTTCCTAAATCTCTGTCTTACCAGTCTATAATCTGTCTGAAACCTGTCAGTATCTCGGTAATAATACGGTAATATTCGCTAAATATTCGAGATATCTGACGTACATGCTGTCATGACAGTGAAATGTTTAAAATAGTAAGGTAACCAACAGTACAAGAGTCGCACAGCTGGTGGCCTTAATGTAACTGAGTTCTGAAAATATCGTGTGAACTGAAATAAGTTACAGTAATTTCTTCGTAGTACTTTCCCGCCAGGGTAGCCGAGAGCGCTAACGCGCTGCTTCCTGGACTCAAGTGAGCGCGCCAGCCCCGGATCGAATCCGCCCGGGGGATTAACGACGATTGCCGGTATGCCAGCCAGCATGGATGTGGTTTTTAGGCGGTTTTCCACATCTCGCTAGGAGAATACCGGGTTGGTCCCCACGTTCCGCCTAAGTTACACGATTCGCAGACATTTGAAATACGTTCGCACTATTTCACGATTTACACTAGGTGCAGACAGCTGAGGTACACTGATTCCATCCCTGGGGGTACGGAGTGGCGGCAGGAATGGCCTCCAGCCATCCCTAACACTAGCTTTGCGAAATCCATTCTAACCACGCCGACCCTGCGATCGCTGCGGGACTATTATGTAAGCGAAAGAAAGAAAGGATTTCTTCATATTACTTCAAAACGCTTTGAGCCATTCTAACATATTAGGATCTGTTTCGTATGCTCGGACCTTCGTCAACAGGCTGCAGTGGGGCCCTTTACCAAACTCTTTCCGGAAATCTAGGAGTGTGGAATGTGCATTTAGCTTTCACCCATGGTTCGCTTGATACTGTGCGAGGAAGGGCAATGTGAGTCTCACATGAGCAATTCTTTCTAAATGCTTGCCAATTTGGGAATATAAACTTCTCCATCTCAAAAAATGTATTATATTCGAATTCATAATACGTTCCTGAAATCTATACGACATATCTGGATCAGATAACGAGTCTCTGAGATTCAGGCTCATACTATTAAGAGACGCAGTCGAAATCTGCAGAGTTTTGCCAGTATTTTGTTTACTTCCTTGGCGTTGGTAAAAAGAACAAAACTACATTCTTCACTAAGTCGCTTTCTCGTATTGGTAGGCGATCTATAAATTCAAAAGAGAACTAATCCACACATAGAGTAAATCTAATTCTCATACATAAAGCAACAAAAAGCATTGGAAATAAATAACAGATAGGCAGCAGATGTGGACTCTGACCACAATCTATAGGTTGTGAACTGCAGATTAAAATTGAAGAAACTGCAAAAAGGAGGGAATTTAAGGAGATGGGACCTAGATAAACTGACTAAACCAGAGGTCGTGCAGAGTTTCAGAGAGAGCATAAGGGAACAAATGACAGCAGTGGGGGAAAGATGTTCAGTAGAAGAAGAATGGGTAGCTCTGAGGGATGAAGTAGTGAAGGCACAGAGGATCAAGTAGGTAAAAAGACGAGGGCTAGTAGAAATCCTAGGGTAACAGAAAAAATATTGAATTTAATTGATGAAAGGAGGAAACATAAAAACGCAGTAAATGAAGCAGGCAAAAAGGAATACAAACGTCTCAAAAATGAGATCGACAGGATGTACAAAATGGCTAAGCAGGGATGGCTAGAGGACAAATGTAAGGATGTAGAGGCATATCTCACTAGGGGCATGATAGATACTGCGTACAGGAAAATTAAAGAGACCTATGGAGAAAAGAAAACCACTTGTATGAATATCAAGAGCTCAGATGGAAACCCAGTCCTAACCACAGAAGGGAAAGCAGAAAGGTGGAACGAGTATATAGAGGGTCTATACAAGGGCGATGTACTTGAGGACAATATTATAGAAATGGAAGAGAATGTAGATGAAGATGAAATGGGAGATACGATACTGCGTGAAGAGTTTGACAGAGCACTGAAAGACCTGAGTCGAAACAAGGCCTCAGGAGTAGATAACATTCCATTACAACTACTGACGGCCTTGGGAGAGCCAGTCCTGACAAAACTCTACCATCTGGTGAGCAAGATGTATGAGACAGGCGAAATACCCTCAGACTTAAAGAAGAATATAATAATTCCAATCCCAAAGAAATCAGGTGTTGAAAGATGTGTAAATTACCCAACTATCAGTTTAATAAGTCACAGCTGCAAAATACTAACGCGAATTCTTTATAGACGAATGGAAAAACTGGTAGAAGCCGAGCTTGGGGAAGATCATTTTGGTGTCCGTAGAAATATTGGAACACGTGAGGCAAAACTGACCCTACGAGTTACCTTAGAAGAGAGATTAAGGAAAGGCAAACCTACGTTTCTAGCATTTGTAGACTTAGAGAAAGCTTTTGACAATGTTGACTGGAAGACTCTCTTTCAAATTCTAAAAGTGGCAGGGGTAGAATACAGGGAGCGAAAGGCTATTTACAGTTTGTACAGAAACCAGATGGCAATTATAAGAGTCGAGGGGCACGAAAGGGAAGCAGTGGTTGAGAAGGGAGTGAACAGGGCTGTGGCCTGCACCAGTATTCCAACCGCCCATGATTATTAGACTTTCATCTTCCATTACGTACTGATTTATCCGTCCAGTTCGTCATATACTTTCTATATCTCTTCGCCTTCGACTTGCGATTTCGGCATGTATACCTGAACTATCGTTGACGATGTTGGTTTGCTGCAGATTCTGATGAGAACAACCCTATCACTGAAATGCAGATAGTAGCTCACTCTCTGCCCTACCTTCCTATTGATAGAGAATCCTACTCCCGTTAATACATTTTCTGCTGCTGTTCATAAAACATGTACTCGTCTGACCAGGAATCCTTGTATTCTTTCCATTTCATTTCTCTGACCCCTACTACATCCAGACTGAGCTTTAGCATTACCCTTTTCATATTTTCTAGCTTCCCTAACCCGTTAAAACTTTTGACATTTAACGCACCGACTCTTACAACGTTAATCTTCGTTCGTTGTTAATTCTTTCTCCCATATTCACTTCCCCCTTAGCAGTCCCCTCCAGGTGATCCAAATTGGGGCTAGCCCGGCATCTTTTGCCAATGGATAGATCTTGATGACACTTCTAAATTGCAGGCCACATATCCTGTGGATACACATTACGTGTCTTTGATGGAGTGGTTTCCATTGCTGTTCATCGCTGCTGATGCTCCCGCATTTAGAGTTAGTTTTACACCCCAAGGGCAAAAGTGTCTTTGGCCTCCAGTGCTAATGATTTAATTCAAAATATAAGCGGTATCGGGGTTCTAACCGATAACGAGGATGTTTCGATTACTAATAATTGACAAGAAAAATTATTGTATACACAGCATAATTTCGTAAGAGAAGAATCTTGATAACTTTAAGAAAAAAATTGTCGGCACGTATACAAAATTCATTATTATTAAATAAAGCACGTGGTTTAGGAAGAGAGAATCGGATTTGCGGAAAAGACAACACTGCGCCACTAAAAGGAGAAGCTAAAATAATTATATGCAGTTCTTCGAAAAGCAATCTAATTATTGTGTGAATGTGTGTGTGTGTGTGTGTGTGTGTGTGTGTGTGTGTGTGTGTGTGTGTGTGGTGGGGGGGGGGGGGGGCGGGAGCGGTGATTTTGTTAAACATGAAACATGGTGGCGAACTTCTTGACGATACATGAGACACAAAGAGTAGAAGTTTAAATAGCAGAAAGGTGACGAATATGTTTCGGATTACGTTTGGCTGGAGTCGGACTCAACTCGACCTCTCAGATCACGACAACCATCACAGCCAATTGTGTATAAAATACATGTACAAATAGAGATCAGATAATCATACGAAGTGGAAGCATGAACTGAGAACATTTATTCAAATATACTTGTAGAAAGAATTGGGGAACATCTACTGATGCGATTCAGGAGAAGTCGTAGCAGCTTGCTGGCACTGCAGCTGCCACCCTCACTGCGGACTGATCATTAAACATTGGCTCTCATCACTTAACAATAATACAGCTGATGAATGATCCATGTCCTTCACAGCTTGTGCGACTTGCTCTTTGAAAACAGGGAAATCGTTGCGCGATCGTATTAAATAATAAATAAAGTCGCTTATCTACCACTGAGATATTTCATTACTGCCGTATGAATAACGGAGTCACTCTCTAATCCTTCTCTTTTGCTGAAAACACACACAAAGACACACACACACACACACACACACACACAAGGCACAGAGAGATACAAATACGTCCACAGAAGTGAGGCAGGAGCAGTGTATAAAGAGATGTTTTCCTGCGATTGCGTACGACGTTGAAACCTTGCGATAACTGATCCCACCGATGGTGGACAGCGATTCCATTGCTGTACTTTATCGTAACTGTACTGACAACATATCAAAGAATTGCGCAGATACGTGAAGAACATGTAATGGAATAAAACTCCATATTGCAAATTCTCTTTCCTCTACCTCGACAAACCTCTCTCTCTCTCTCTCTCTCTCTCACACACACACACACACACACACACACACACACACACACACACACACACACAAACAAACACCATGTGTGCGAAAACGTGCTGCCACTGCCGTTCCAGCAGTACAATCGACTTCCCGGGTCGTTACGACACGAATTCAGCCGTCGGCAGCCATTCATCTTCTGGTGCGAGATCGCTGAAATTTTCTATTGTGCCCACCAAACAACCTGCAAACATGGCATGCGACAGCTTTCATGCGAAGATACGGATTTTTTTCCTTTATCCTTCTTTTTTCTTTAATTTACACTCAGCTGTTGTACAACGATAAGCATCCCTGCTTACTGCTCTACCTGAAATATTAACATCGTAATCACAGAATTAGATATGGACACTGACTCAAACAGTGTTAGTACTAATAACATATTTTAGTCGTGGTGACGTTACCAATTATAAATTACAATCCCGGAGAACAATCATAGTGTATAATTTTCTTTTTTGCCTTGGCAATGGGATTTCCTATTCGATAAGCGAATGCTAGAGAAGCACGACAAAATACACACGGTCCATGAAATGACTAAGCTGATGAACCAGAGAACTTCAGTTCTCCGATTTCTGCCGTTACAGAGAGGGATGGAAGCTTTTCTACTAATTTGTCTCTAGCTCCGTAATAACTCAACACTTTTCTGTACCCATTCATTCCTTTAATAAAAGCAGAAAATTCGTTGTGAACACTTTTCATACGACTCCAAAGTGAGTTTAAAATGTTCAAAAGACATCTAAAACAACTCATCAATAATTAAAGTTTACAATTAAATTAAGCAAATCTCTGGATGACCTGATATTTCACATGTGTTTTTAAGAAGGTAAACTCGAATTTTACGAAGAACAACTTATGGGCCCTAGAGCAGAATGAGATTCACAAAACAGTGACTGAGATTAAAGCACCATAATGAATTCCATAACATGCTCAATTTACAATTAATATTCGCACCATTTTAGAAAGTTAACAGCTGCTGTTCTATGTGAAAACTAGTTTATTTCCTGCATCGAAGGGAGCAGATTTATTACTGCAGATTGAGATGTGAAACAATTTTATATCATCTGCAAAAGACAAAAGGTTAATGTAATAGACTGGTTGCCTTTAAAAAAGTAAAAAGGAAAGATGAAGAAAACAAGTCGATTAAGTTCTACTTGTGCAAACAAGATGAGAGCAGCTACTGCCTACATCATGTGTATACTCTGGACCAAATCACTTCCAACCCTAGGAAATGTCTGGCTGTTAGTGTCTTTAGTGACGATGGGATATGCTTTGGTAGTGGTAGAACTGGCGTCGAGTCAGGCCTGGAGCATTCATATCCTATTTAGGAAGCTATGCGCCTTGTTCTTCCAACGCAGTCTCATGAATATAATCTATACACAATCGTTTCCTACAAGATCGTAACTGTTAGCCTGAAGATGAAAAGTGGGAAACTTCTACAAACATTGTAAACGATGCTGATAACCCGAAAGAAGTTCATCTTCACTCATCCTGGCTTAATTGCTGGTTTTATTGTCACCTGTCGAGTAGTATCTTTCCTTACCAGAGGTTCTGGACCTCAGGTCTATATGAAAAATTGTCATTCATTCATCACAGTGAATTCTTTGGACTCGTCGCTTCTCAACTCCTCTGCACATCTACCCGTCACGGAAATCAATGAAAAAAATTCTGTTAGTATCTGCTGTAATAACATGTTGTTGTTGTTGTTGTGGTCTTCAGTCCTGAGACTGGTTTGATGCAGCTCTCCATGCTACTCTATCCTGTGCAAACTTTTTCATCTCCCAGTACCTACTGCAACCTACATCCTTCTGAATCTGCTTTGTGTATTCATCTCTTGGTCTCCCTCTACGATTTTTACCCTCCACGCTGCCCTCCAAGACTAAATTGGTGATCCCTTGATGCCTCAGAACATGTCCTACCAACCGATCCCTTCTTCTGGTCAAGTTGTGCCACAAACTTCTCTTCTCCCCAATCCTATTCAATACTTCCTCATCAGTTATGTGATCCACCCATCTAATCTTCAGCATTCTTCTGCAGCACCACATTTCGAAAGCTTCTATTCTCTTCTTGTCCAAAGTATTTATCGTCCATGTTTCACTTCCATACATAATGAACTAAATTACATAATGAACTAAATGAACTAAATTACAGTTTCTAATAGCGACCGCTTCCCAAACAGTTATGGTACGTTTGTAATAGACAAGAAATTTACCAGTCACGGAACAGCAGTTATGTAAAAAAGGAAGAGTTTTCGACGTATTACTCTTAATTCAAATTCAAATTCAGTTTCCCTAGAGTTCATTCGAAGTATCGAAAAAGCACTATCTGGAAATTTATCTGCTGAAGGTAAATCTATAACGTTAGGATCCTCTTCCTGTTTCTTCTTTGGAATGGACGTTACGTTTTGGCCATTCAGCTGTGGTCTTCCGGTCTCCCCGGATACCTGAACGCTGTCAGAAACCAGCGTCGTATTTATATTAACACATATTATAATTTAACAGCCCCTGACGTGTTTTTCTGTCCGCATGTGATGGCTAGTCCGAGGGACTACTGTGGCTATTTTAATACGGTTTTCAGTAATACACTGATTCAGGAGGTAGTTTGTGTAAACAATTTATTGTTCTGTGGTGATGCACGTATAACGTATGTGCTGTCACCTGTTCCATATTTAATAGGCCTTTGGAATGACATCCTGAAACAGCGATGGAAGCAACGGACTGGTCAGCTCGAGAGGGGGCTGCATCTGCCGGGAAAAGCAGTAAAATAAACGACTGTCGCTGCTGTACAGGGCGGCGATGCTTGATCGGTATCTACACATTTTATAAAGCCCCCGCCGCGTTCTATTTGTACGAGGTTTTGACAGGGTTTTCACTAACAGAGACTGATTTACGAGGCAGATTACTGCATGTAATTTATTACCGCTACATCAGAAAAGTCTTTCGGGTGCAGATAATTGGAGCGACCCACGCAAAACAAAGGCAAGTTGCCAGTTCTTTTATAATAATTACTTAAATAAAAATTAATTATTAACATAGGACGTTTTAAATCGGATCAAAAAGTATAACATAATTTCTCCCAGCCCCATACAAATTTCTAACCCCAGAAAAGAGAGTTTAGATAATTCGTAAATGTTGATTTTTAATAGACATGAAAACAGTCGTGAGATTTGTAACGAAAAACATGGGGCACATGGATTGCATAATTGATGCACGGACAGTTCACCTCCTAACTGTTATGTGTTCCATGCATCTCAGGTTTTTTACGTTATAATTCTTACAACTATTTTCATAGCTATAGGAACTTATAATCACAAATTTTTTGGGATATGTAGGTTTAGGAAGCTGCATGGGGCTACGATAAATTATTTTACAATTTTAGTGAGATTTAGAAAAGTCTTTTTTAAAAAATAGTTTTATTTAAATAATTATCTTCTGCTTCTTAGTCGAGTGTGTATGAAAATTATCAATAGATTTTAAACACTTTTAGACGATTATATTTGGTAAAATAATTATGTATGTGTAAGTAAATATTTACTATACATTTATCCACACCGTCACCCGTGTATGTGTTTGTAAAATAGACTGCACACGTCTCCTCCACCTCAGTCCATTCTTCTGCCCACCCATGCCCATATACTCTCATTCCGTCTAGAATGCATTCCGATACTACTGTACAGGCCAGCGGCGACATTTGGCGTTACTAAGTTTTTGTACCACCCCACATATTGAACAGACCGACAGGAAAGCGAGTTAATATTTCATTGTCAGCCAGTTCCGAGCAATGTTTAAATTTCAAGTATCTATCTCATCAGAAATTTACTTTAAAATGAGTTGCAACATCTGTACTCAGCAGGCAGACGGACAAGAAGTGACCTAATAAAACCGTGTTTGCTGTGAACAACTTCACTTATTGCGTGTAATTTTTCCGGTGGTTATTATCACTGGATCATCGTAATTTGAAAGGTATCTATAACAGGAACAGAAAGAGAAGGAGAATATTTATCAAAATACTATTGTTACGCCACAGTGGTGGCTCTCTGCTGGTTTTGGAATCACTCGTGCACCTTTGCTGGGTATTTATTCCCTGATGGCGGGAAGCCACGAAGCTTGAACATTACAGCCTTTATTTCTACTGAAATTATTTTTGCTCTTCAATGTCTCATACACTTGTCGGAGCTTCCTTCTAGAAATGTTACACATTCTGGCTATCGTTCGTACGTCGTTAAAAATCTATATCCTGATCGTAGTACATTTGATCTTCCGCTTCCGTTGATTTCATGCGGTGTTTTAAATGAGCGTTTCCTTCGTAATCTGTTACCCGTTCTTTCACCGTCCTCCCAATTTGTGGCGAAAAGTACGTAGGCGTAAAAAACTGATAAAAGAACTGACGAACGCCAAGCAAGTGTTACATGAAGAATCTACTTGTGCCCCCTCCCCCCGTAAGGAAAAAGGAAATTGGATTAGTTGTAGTGCGCACAGATGAATAAAAATTGTCGTTCTTAAAGCACTCAGTTTGCGATTGGAATGAGAAGAAACCCGGATACGAAGTGCAGTGTTAAGTACCCTCCTCCATGCTCTTGACAGCAGTTTTCAAAATATGTAATAATATGTAGGTGTATACTGTCCTGTTGGAATTTTGTTCCACAATCAGGGCAAAGCACCGCAAGTGCACCGAAAAATCTTTATCATCCTGTTTAATCATCGATATCTCTTAACGTTGATACTTCCATGTTTCCTCATAACACATAGCACTGTTCCCTCAGAGAAGTAACTTGTAATTCATAGGCCAATACTAAAAGACGGTGTGTATAAACTAAAACGTTACACAAAGCTGAGGATATACCAAAATAGGTTATACATAAGGCCGTTTGCGCTTAGGTAATTAACGGAATTTAACTGCTGAGGGAGAAAGGTGAGAATAAAATGTAGTCTTTAAGAGTGATAAAGTGCACACGGGTTTTCTTAAAAAGAGTACAGAGCTTCCTGACAAGTTATTTTACTCCTTGCATCAGGTCGTAATTAGGGAGAGGAAAGATGTATTATTTTGAATATCGAGTCACAAGGAACTGAGTTGTTCATTAAGTTAAAACTATTAGAAAAATGACTTCCAGAATATTCAAAAATGGGTACCAAGTCTGAGAAGTGTCACAGGTGTTAGGATTCTAATGAACGGAGCAGTGCCAGTAGCCAAAGCGCAGACTTTCAGGCACCGAGTGTCGAAAATCGGTGACTGTTCTCATAGTAGCGCCCTTTGCTGCATGATCGCTTCTGCACCCCGTATTACTGCTAGTCAATAACCGGTCAGTACACCACCGAGCGAGGTGGCGCCGTGGTTAGCACACTGGACTCGCATTCGGGAGGATGACGGTTCAATCCCGTCTCCGGCCATCCTGATTTAGGTTTTCCGTGATTTCCCTAAATCGTTTCAGGCAAATGCCGGGATCATTCCTTTGAAAGGGCACGGCCGATTTCCTTCCCCATCCTTCCCTAACCCGAGCTTGCGCTCCTTCTCTAATGACCTCGTTGTCGACGGGACGTTAAACTCTAACCACCACCACCACCACTATCCCTACGAGAACCTTCTGGACTACACGGAGAAATGCGGCGGTGGTATCCGTCCCTAATGGTTAACCACCAGAAATTTGGATTTAGACAGAAGAAGGTCCTGACCATCATCAAGAAACGTTTCAACAGTTTAAAGCTGTGCCAGAGATTCTTTCCAAATTACTCAACCACTTCAACGGTGCCATGAAACTTCTTGCCCCTGCAAACATCCCGTAGGCAATCACAGACAAATGACCTCGGATTTTGTATCTAAAATATAAAGGGTTACCTAGGAAGCCAGAACTGGAGGATTTTATCACGAGATTTTCTGACAGAAATACATCTCTGGCCTACCCAAAAATTCAAACTGAAGACCATGACTGGATATCGGAAGGACCGTACTAATTGTCACTGGGGCAGCACGACTACCTGTTCCCGACGTTTCGTCACAAATGCAACTACAGTATTAATTAACTAACGCCACTGGAGGCGACGGCGGTGGCAATATCTATTGATCACGGCAAAATCACCTTGATTGCAGCGTGCCTTAGTCTGCAGCGGACATTCGAAGATGATGAAATGCTTGTCAATATCTATAGCTACGATAAGATCCTATTATGCAGAGATCTAAGCGTAAAGTATTTTGCGTGGAACTTCCCAAAAACAATCTGACGGGCAACAAACTACATGCGCTTGAGGAACCCCTGGATGCCTTAACATTCGGTCCAGACGGCGCCATAAGTATTTCCTCAAATTCACACCAGCACTCTGACGTTCTACACGTTGCTATGCTTAGAAACCTTGGAGTCGAGCCCCAGCGGAAGAGCATAATTGATTTCTGATCATCATATAGCGATCGGCCAGGCAATGGGTCATGTACATCCAACAGCAATAAAAACTACCAATTGGGACCACTGCGAAGCAAGTCTCAACAACAATGTCAGCCCTATTTCAGAGGTATCTACCACTGACGTTGTTGAAGAGAACTGAAAAGATAAAGCGGGCCTTTCGCGGAGCATCCGTAACCAATGAAATTCACGCCCGGCACCACGACGAATTCGGACCTTTACTTTAAGTCCTGAAGGCCCTTAAAAGCAGAATTCGTCAACGACGACAACTTTTCTGCAATCCGGAGGTACCACGAGAACTGAAAGCCTCTGAAGAAAACTATATTAGTGTGTGATAGGAAACAGATTATAAGTCTGAGAGGCCAAAAGGGCTGACACTTCAGGCTAGGAAAGAGTGGAAACTAACACTTGCACTCCATAGCCCACAACCGGCCCTTCAGGGCCGAACGGGTCACATCTATGAACCTCCGGCCCTCACCACCCCCCCCCCCCCTCTCATAGGACTGGCAGAACTGTTCGTATCAACCTTCATGGCACCAATGCGTCGGATATCATGGAGGGACAGAAGGAAACGAACAGGTTTAACCAAAGGACGGAGGACATTCGACAAGCTGCGAGAAGAGAAGACCCTCTTCTAACAACACCAGAGGAAGTCAGGATTATCATTCTCAACCTTGGATCAAATTCGGGCCAGGGCCTGATGGGATCACGAACGAACAACTCATGCAACTGTAGCAGAATCCATTGGTGCTCGTCATGGGGATGTTTGGTAGTTATCTTCAGCTGAGATACTTCCCGGCAGCTTGGAAAATAGCTCACCTTGCACCGATTCCAAAGACAGGAAAGGACTTGAGCCTGCTGAAAATCCATCGTTCCATCACTTTATTACCTACTCTGTGAAAGAGTGTCGAAGGGGTAGTCTTAAAGCGACTTCGATATTCTACTGCCATGCAGGACTTAATTAGACTAGATCAGTTCAACTTTAAACCAAGATTATCCGCGGAACTCCGTGCGGAATGTATAGCACATAACAAGAATCGGTTGAACTACACTGCGAATGCTCTTCTGGATATCGAGAAAGCCTTCGAATGAATGTAGGAGGACAAATCGATCGTCAGACATCAGGATTTAGGTTCGATACCGGACTACGGTACGGACATCCTCCTAGGATGACGCATCTACGTCAGGATAAACGACAACGCTCGATCACGCTACTATTACAAGAAGGCTTACGAGAAGAGCCCGTCGTCTCGTCAATACTTTTTGTACCGTACATGACTGACATGCTGGTGCTGCCGCAGCTCGTCCTCAAGCAGTTCACGGACGACAACGCGTTATTAACTAGTAGTCGACGCATCACCGCGGCAATTTGGCGCCTAGAGCGGCAGCTGAACGTCACAGAACAATGGGCAACGGTACATCGTGTAAGACTTAACGCAGAGATAACGAGGTATACGATAGGAGGTATAATTGGAAAAGGCCGGGAGATACGGGAAGATTTCAGGTAGATTACATCATGGTCAGACAGAGATTTCCAAATCAGATACTAGATTGTAAGGCGTACCCAGGAGCAGATATAGACTCAGATCACAATATAGCAGTGATGAAGAGTAGGCTGAAGTTCAAGACATTAGTCAGGAAGAATCAATACGCAAAGAAGAGGGACACGGAAGTACTAAGGAATGACGAGATACGTTTGAAGTTCTCTAACGCTATAGATACAGCAATAAGGAATAGCGCAGTAGGCAGTACAGTTGAAGAGGAATGGACATCTCTAAAAAGGGCCATCACAGACGTTGGGAAGGAAAACATAGGTACAAAGAAGGTAGCTGCGAAGAAACCATGGGTAACAGAAGAAATACTTCAGTTGATTGATGAAAGGAGGAAGTACAAACATGTTCCGGGAAAATCAGGAGTACAGAAATACAAGTCGCTGAGGAACGAAATAAATAGGAAGTGCAGGGAAGCTAAGACGAAATGGCTGCAGGAAAAATGTGAAGACATCGAAAAACATATGATTGTCGGAAGGACAGACTCAGCATACAGGAAAGTCAAAACAACCTTTGGTGACATTAAAAGCAACGGTGGTAACATTAAGAGTTCAACGGGAATTCCACTGTTAAATGCAGAGGAGAGAGCAGATAGGTGGAAAGAATACATTGAAAGCCTCTATGAGGGTGAAGATTTGTCTGATGTGATAGAAGAAGAAACAGGAGTCGATTTAGAAGAGATAGGGGATCCAGTATTAGAATCAGAATTTAAAAGAGCTTTGGAGGACTTACGGTCAAATAAGGCAGAAGGGATAGATAACATTCCACCAGAATTTCTAAAATCATTGGGGAAAGTGGCAACAAAACGACTATTCACGTTGGTGTGTAGAATATATGAAATGGTTCAAATGGCTCTGAGCACTATGGGACTTAACATCTGTGGTCATCAGTCCCTTAGAACTTAGAACTACTTAAACCTAACTAACCTAAGGACATCACACACATCCATGCCCGAGGCAGGACTCGAACCTGCGACCATAGCAGTCCCGCGGCTCCGGACTGAGCGCCTAGAACCGCTAGACCACCGCGGCCGGCAGAATATATGAGTCTGGCAATATACCATCCGTCTTTCGGAAACGCATCATCCACACAATTCCAAAGACGGCAAGAACTGACAAGTGCGAGAATTATCGCACAATCAGCTTAACAGCTCATGCATCGAAGCTACTTACAAGAATAATATACAGAAGATTGGGCTTTAGGAAAAGTAAAGGGACGAGAGAGACAATTCTGACGTTACGGTTAATAATGGAAGCAAGGCTAAAGAAAAATCAAGCCACTTTCATAGGATTTGTCGACCTGGAAAAAGCGTTCGACAATATAAAATGGTGCAAGCTGTTCGAGATTCTGAAAAAAGTAGGGGTAAGCTATAGGGAGAGACGGGTCATATACAATATGTACAACAACCAAGAGGGAATAATAAGAGTGGACGATCAAGAACGAAGTGCTCGTATTAAGAAGGGTGTAAGACAAGGCTGTAGCCTTTCGCCCCTGCTCTTCAATCTGTACATCGAGGAAGCAATGATGGAAATAAAAGTAAGTTTCAGGAGTGGAATTAAAATACAAGGTGAAAGGATATCAATGATACGATTCGCTGATGACATTGCTATCCTGAGTGAAAGAGAAGAAGAATTAAATGACCTGCTGAACGGAATGAACAGTCTAATGAGTATACAGTATGGTTTGAGAGTAAATCGGAGAAAGACGAAGGTAATGAGAAGTAGTAGAAATGAGAACAGCGAGAAACTTAACATCAGGATTGATGGTCACGAAGTCAATGAAGTTAAGGAAGTCTGCTACCTAGGCAGTAAAATAACCAATGACGGACGGGGCAAGGAGGACATTAAGAGCAGACTCGCTATGGCAAAGAAGGCATTTCTGGCCAAGAGAAGTCTACTAATATCAAATACCGGCCTTAATTTGAGGAAGAAATTTCTGAGGATGTACGTCTGGAGTACAGCATTGTATGGTAGTGAAACATGGACTGTGGGAAAACCGGAACAGAAGAGAATCGAAGCATTTGAGATGTGCTGCTATAGACGAATGTTGAAAATTAAGTGGACTGATAAGGTAAGGATTGAGGAGGTTCTACGGAGAATCGGAGAGGAAAGGAATATGTGGAAAACACTGATAAGGAGAAGGGACAGGATGATAGGACATCTGCTAAGACATGAGGGAATGACTTCCATGGTACTAGAGGGAGCTGTAGAGGGCAAAAACTGTAGAGGAAGACAGAGATTGGAATACGTCAAGCAAATAATTGAGGACGGAGGTTGCAAGTGCTACTCTGAAATGAAGAGGTTAGCACAGGAAAGGAATTCGTGGCGGGCCGCATCAAACCAGTCAGTAGACAGATGACAAAAAAAAAAAAAAAAAAAAAAAAAAAAACGAGGGTAGTATTCACCAGACGACGACCTTATTGGAAAGTCGTAACGGATAAAAAGTTACTCATGGACGAGCACGTCAAAGTTAAAAAGTATAAAGTTATCTAAAACTTTTCATTATTTCCTGACAAGAAATGTGAAAAGAACAATTCAAAGAGTGGAACAAAAAATCTTAAGGATAAAAGCTGGATATGCCAAGGCTGGGGAGATAGAAGAACAAATGAACTAGTACGAGTAGAAGACAAGGACCTTCTAAAAGGCGTTGCTCTACAAACCTACTAACCGGAGAGATGTTGTACGACAGTGAGAGAGTTGGGAGTGTAAATTCGAACTACTGTTCGTATGGAATAGGCTGCATTGTCCACCATGAAGAAGGAGTAGAAAATTATGATGATGATGGTGATTATGATGATCAACAACTGCAATTTGTTAAATTGTGATGTTACTTTCATTACTAATGTTTAGCACTGTATTGGTTATTAATGGAGAAAAGTAATTTTCGAGTCTGCTTATAAAAATTTCCCCTGCGATGGAAACGTATATACAAAGTCAATCAGAAAACAAAAAAAGCTCGATATACAGAAGGAAATCGTTGTGTGAATAATTCAATATTACGAGAATACTTTTATCACAGAGGCTGCTATGTGTTACTGTAATACCCATTTTGTACTACTGTTTAGGTTACACATTGCGTGTTTTGACATAATGGTATTGAGACCAAGGTACATGTTAATTAGTTAATATTCATATTGGTCTGCACTAGTATGGTTTAGATGAATGTTCAGTCGTGTGAAATTGACCTTAAGGTCCTTCATTTGACCAAAACAAGATTTTAGCTTTCATACTTAACAGTAACAGATTGCATTGTTAACGAAACATCAAACTGTTTATAGAGAACTAATCTACACTCCTGGAAATGGAAAAAAGAACACATTGACACCGGTGTGTCAGACCCACCATACTTGCTCCGGACACTGCGAGAGGGCTGTACAAGCAATGATCACACGCACGGCACAGCGGACACACCAGGAACCGCGGTGTTGGCCGTCGAATGGCGCTAGCTGCGCAGCATTTGTGCACCGCCGCCGTCAGTGTCAGCCAGTTTGCCGTGGCATACGGAGCTCCATCGCAGTCTTTAACACTGGTAGCATGCCGCGACAGCGTGGACGTGAACCGTATGTGCAGTTGACGGACTTTGAGCGAGGGCGTATAGTGGGCATGCGGGAGGCCGGGTGGACGTACCGCCGAATTGCTCAACACGTGGGCCGTGAGGTCTCCACAGTACATCGATGTTGTCGCCAGTGGTCGGCGGAAGGTGCACGTGCCCGTCGACCTGGGACCGGACCGCAGCGACGCACGGATGCACGCCAAGACCGTAGGATCCTACGCAGTGCCGTAGGGGACCGCACCGCCACTTCCCAGCAAATTAGGGACACTGTTGCTCCTGGGGTATCGGCGAGGACCATTCGCAACCGTCTCCATGACGCTGGGCTACGGTCCCGCACACCGTTAGGCCGTCTTCCGCTCACGCCCCAACATCGTGCAGCCCGCCTCCAGTGGTGTCGCGACAGGCGTGAATGGAGGGACGAATGGAGACGTGTCGTCTTCAGCGATGAGAGTCGCTTCTGCCTTGGTGCCAATGATGGCTGTATGCGTGTTTGGCGCCGTGCAGGTGAGCGCCACAATCAGGACTGCATACGACCGAGGCACACAGGGCCAACACCCGGCATCATGGTGTGGGGAGCGATCTCCTACACTGGCCGTACACCACTGGTGATCGTCGAGGGGACACTGAATAGTGCACGGTACATCCAAACCGTCATCGAACCCATCGTTCTACCATTCCTAGACCAGCAAGGGAACTTGCTGTTCCAACAGGACAATGCACGTCCGCATGTATTCCGTGCCACCCAACGTGCTCTAGAAGGTGTAAGTCAACTACCCTGGCCAGCAAGATCTCCGGATCTGTCCCCCATTGAGCATGTTTGGGACTGGATGAAGCGTCGTCTCACGCGGTCTGCACGTCCAGCACGAACGCTGGTCCTACTGAGGCGCCAGGTGGAAATGGCATGGCAAGCCGTTCCACAGGACTACATCCAGCATCTCTACGATCGTCTCCATGGGAGAATAGCAGCCTGCATTGCTGCGAATGGTGGATATACACTGTACTAGTGCCGACATTGTGCATGCTCTGTTGCCTGTGTCTATGTGCCTGTGGTTCTGTCAGTGTGATCATGTGATGTATCTGACCCCAGAAATGTATCAATAAAGTTTCCCCTTCCTGGGACAATGAATTCACGGTGTTCTTATTTCAATTTCCAGGAGTGTATCTCCCACCTAAAAAGGAAATTTCCTCGACCATTTCCTATTCTCATCTTGGCCTTTCTTGTTTGATCGAGTAAGGGAAAAAGTAATTGGACGAAAGGACGAAATGTAAATATTATGGATCGCAAGTCTACAAGTGACACACGACACATTTGTAGGAGATGAGGCAACAATGGAGAGCAATTCCGTCTCTGCGGCGCTCAAGCACGCCCTTGGCCAGTCCTCCGTCTAAGGCGCCCTAGATTAAAGTGTTCCGCAGTTTCGAGCGGAGTAGTCCTGGAACTCCAATACCAGCAAGGAAGAACGCCTCATCCCCGCCGTTCGCTCTCACGTCTCCGGGCGTTCGCGCAGTGAAACTCGGGAACTGGAAGCTGCCGAACGGAACTTGGGAATGGTGAAGCGACGACTTAATAGAACCTCTTTCTACAAATAACTACTACTTCGTATTGGAGACGGCGCTTAATGTAAATTAGAACCTACAGATGTGGCCCTCGTTTTCGTTTTAATAAGTGCACTGAAGTGTGTAACGCCTGATTAGGATACTGATTACACTGCTTCGTAAGACGGTGCTCTGTTTCTCAAATTATGTTAGGAAAATAACAGTCTGGAAAGCCACCAGCGAAAAGAAAAAAAATGACTGACATTTTGTACGTGAATAGGTATACGATCTCTGACTTCACAGCCTGATACCTTGCGTATCATAATAACAACAACGTTTGTTAAAATAATTGATACCCTATTCATACATTCAGTAAAATCTTTGAAGTCAAAAAATGATTAACTGGCAGCTTTATAATTACATGATAGCCGAGCGGTTCTAGGCGCTTCAGTCTGGAACCGATCGATCACTACAGTCGCAGGTTCGAATCCTGCCTCGGGCATGGATGTGTGTGATGTCCTTAGGTTAGTTAGGTCTAAGTAGTTCTAAGTTCTAGGGGACTGATAACCTCAGATGTTAAGTCCCATACTGCTCCGAGTCATTTGAACCAGTTACGTGATAAACAGATCCACTCATTTTACAGCGATTTGGTGGACCCAGGTATAACTGTATTGGTCTTCTTCTTCCTTTCTTCCTAGGATAAATCCTGTTTCCATGAGTACCCCTCAGGCTACCCTGACGTTGTAGCTCCATTTTGTCCTTGGTTGATCTATATTACTTTTACCAGCTGGTGATTTATTTCTTACGATTTTCATAATCATCCGTTCATCCATCCTGTCTATGTCTTCGTTCCATTCGTGCTTTCTTTTATGTACCCACTCATTAGTGGAGTTCATTTTAGATATGGTTCTAACGTTTTCATTTCTCTCTCTGTATCTCAATGTCCCATCTGTAAACCTTCGCAGAACTTTCATTTCCGTGGACTCCAAAAGCCTTTTGGTTTTTGATGTTTTCAGTCCTATCTTAGCTGTCTGTCATAATTGGTCCCAATTGTTTTGTATATTCTTGCCTTGACATCTTTTCCTATATATGCTCTTTTTTCCCCAATAGTGTCATTTAAGCACCGTTCGACTTTGTTTTCTTTCGCTACTTGCTTTCTAAGCCACGTTTCTACTTTTCTACTGCAGCACAGTTCAATAGCAAGATATTTAAATGTCTTTACTTACTGAATAATTTTTCCATTGACTTCAAGTTTGCATCTTACGGTTCGACAGATGTGATCATACTTTTTTTTGAGTGGATATGACCTTATTTAGGTTTTTTGCTGCCACGTTTAATTTATGTCACAGTATCTGCACGTTATCTTCACTGTTTCCCAGCAGAACTGTACCGTAAGCATTAGGAATGGTTTTAATTTCGTCCCCTATTCTGTAAGCACTACCAGCCAATACCTTCTTCATTACCTCAACCATGAATATACTACAAAGTGGTGGGCTCAGAGAGTAACATTTTCTCACACCACTATTAACTGCTGTGCAGCTGGTTAACCTGCAACCAATTTTCGCCTGGATGCTGTTGTTGGAATAAATGTCTTCAAAGATGTATTTGCTGTCAAACGTAAATTAAAGGGTGCAGCACAAATCAAGTGCAATTACTCAACCTCGGCATTGAAATGAGAATATAGTCGCTTTTATCACGGTACTAAATACGTATTTTTCCTTATGTGTTCACTCTATCCTCAATCGCCTCTATACTCTTCCGTGCTCTCCTACCCATTGGCAGCATAGTGTCTTCCTTCAGTCTTTACCCTATCGCATGAGTAGAATGATGGTCATTAAATTCAGAATACTGGGGAGGGTGCCAAAGATCAACAATTTTAGTTATTGTGCGAATACAGTGTAGTGGCAAGAACAATTGGTTAAATTTGTGATTTGGAGGTGCATAGGATGGAAAATTTAGAACACATTGATGCCTAGAGCAACAATGGCATTACGTCGAACAGTTCCGATGACAGTTATTGGTACGTCATTACATGCTGTTTTACCGGTGCGCTGTAGTTTGTCGTCGCAGTGCTGGCGATTCGTGGCGTGCGAGTCCCGCATACTGATAACCTGATTTTCCAGTGAGCAACAGATGTGGAGAAAGTGCTGATCAGTGCAACTACCGAGGTACGTCAGGAGGGCAGAGGCAAAACGCGGTCATGCATTATCTTCTTGAAAATATCGCACAGACCTCGAAAATACCTGAGAGCTTCAGCACGGCAGATATGTAACGATTCTGTCTGAATTAGGGATATAAGAAACAGGTGAAAGTGAGTTAACCCCACGGCCTTCGTTCAAGGTGATGGGTGGATATGAAGATGATGTATGCGATCAGGCAGCAATCGTTCGGAATAGAATTGCAGCCCAGCTGCACTTTTATTGTAATCAGGATCGGTTTCGGCCGTGAAGCCGTGTGGCTGTCTCAGGCATAGTAGAAATATTGAGGCGCGAGGCGCTTCCCTACGAATCAGTACTTACTCGTACCCGTAGGGTCGCCGTCTAACACCTCCTTTAAATGTATTGTGTACTTTGTATTACGTACAAGCGTCATTGTGTTTCTACATGTTGTGAATGCAGTCTGCCTCTGATTTTTCGGAAATTCTGTTTGAAGCCAGTTTCCATTCGATGGCTGGTATATGCACGTCCATGCACTCGACCACCCTCAAGTGTTTTGTCAGAGATTACGGCACGCATTAAAGTTACTGTCTGACCGAAGCATGTACCTATTGTGCGTAGCATTTGGCGATTAACTGCGACCAATGGAGACCGTTCTTTTTTGAAATGATTACGCATTAGTTAAACTGAGCTGTTATTTGTCGACGACAATAGTAATTCGCTGCGTTATCAGAGTAACGACACATGTGTTTTAAAGAGTCTAGTTTGTTAAAATAATCTGAGCAATGAGAAGAAGACACTCACTTGCTAAATTACCTTGTTCTTCATAATTATTTATCTGTTCACAACTACACGGATACTCTGTAAAATATCTTACGAGGGCTACCAACACCATGTGAAACATGTGGCAAATTATGAAGCACAAAACTCAAACGCTGTACCATGATGGCGGGAAATTGGAGCTTATAGCAGCCTTTCTCAATTTTTTTTCTTCTTACTTTCTACACGTATTAGTTTGTATTAGTTTACGAGGCACTCTATCCGCTGACACATAAGCGCATAAGTTATTTCATAGTCTATTTCTCGATCAAGCATATAAATGTCTGATGGTTACAACGATCCGAAGGCACACACTTATATGGGAGACAAGTTATTGGGAAATAGATTTAAGCAGAGAATAGTGACTATATGAATTTTTACAAGTGTGTAACACAATCTCCCAAACAGCTCAGGAATGCAGATGGGAAGCACAAAATATTTAAACACAAAAAGCATCATGACAAATTCCACCGAATTAAAACATAGAACTGTTTCTATGATTCCCTATACCGATCATAACACAGTGATCCTATGTGCACATTCACGTAGGCACGAAAACTAAGTAAATCACACACACACAAAAAGAAATAAAGAAACTGAGTTCCATCATTTTGCAGTATATCCAGTCAAATTTTAGTCACGGAGTGACTGGTCACATTCCGAAAATGGAATACTAAGAACAATCGTATTATGTGCCCTTACATATGTATTGGAGTACATAAAGGTGCCTGTGCTGAGGATGACAGCACAGTATGATCGTCCAAAGAAACAATATAATTAAGGAATATATGCATGAAGTTATACCTTAAAAACGGCAACGGAAGTAGGTATGGTCATGTTACCTCAGTACGCAGTGCCCAGTCGAAAGTACTACATGGGCAGATACAGCGCTGAACTAGCTCGGTGGTGCCCCACGCGAACTGCTCGTCACACCCACGGCCCCATGTCGCTGTTCTGGGAACCAGTCTTTCACTTACCAAAACGTGTACATAGTTTGTGTCCACCGAAAGTCGTAATGTCATTTCACATAACGACGTAGACATTGCCAAGTGTTGTGCAAATCAGCCGTCAGAGGCGTAATTCAGAGATTTCACTGTCGTTGCTGCTTCTAGCGACTTGTCTAAGATGTTCTTAGCGAAACTAAGCGAACTATTTTAAGACGAAGGTATTATTACAGACAGCTCGCAGAAAGTATCTTCACGTATATTTGTTGTCTACTTAAACATAACTGTTGATAAACAGTACGTTATTCTTACTATATACACTGGTGTCTAAAATTAAAGCAACAAACTGCTATTTCCCCGTCCTGTGTCTAATTCACGATGTAATCATACAAACTGTCAATCAGATGTACATACGATCGTGTTCTGCACGGAAGATGGCATTCTGGGCAACGGACAACCATCCCAACGATGACATCAGGGCACCTAGGAAACGAGGTAGTATTTTCCGGGTAGCTCCACATTCACAATCGCTGTGTACACTGTCACAGACGGTACACTACGACACAGAGAAGATGCCTACCAGAATCTCTGCTGTGGAGGTCCTTAGATAGAAAGAAAACAAGACAGTAGCAAACTTATTTGGCCCGATGGCGTAATGTGAATAATTCCGTTGTTTCTCTGGTGTGGCGACAGTTTATAGAGACCGAAACTGTATCCCGAAGATCAGGGCAGGGCTCTAGTACTGCACGGAAGTTGCTTGTGAGCTCGCAGCATCCTCTGGACGTGTTGTATCCAAGCCGTCGGAGTGCAGAAGGCTTCGGCATTGTGGCCTTTATTGTCGGAGACCTGCTTTATGTCTACCTCTGACGCGTCTACACAGAAGGGCACGTCGAGAGTGGATTTATCAACATGCCATCTGGTCGATCGAACAGTGGGCCAATGTTGTTTTCGCAGATGAGTCCTGATTTATTCCGGAGAGTGATTCTCGATGGATTCATATCTGGAGGGAACGTGGAACACTATTTTGAGACCCAAACATTGGGGAAAGAGACCGAGATCGACGAGAATCCCTGATGGTGTGGGCAGAGATTAATTTTACCACTCGAACCCTTATTCATGAAATTGTACGGGTGAATCGGTAAAGTTTAACATCTGTCAGCTATCGTGACGAGTTCTTGGGACCTCATTTGTGTTGCTGTGAAGTGTTGTGGGCCCAGATGTTGTAATGATGGACGATAATGCTCGACCTCACATGGCACGGGTTGTTGATGGTTGAGATGGACTAGGGAGATGGCTTGCATCACGTCAGCATCCACCAAACACTCTCCAAGAGCAGCTATGCAGGAAGAATGGGCGTTACTGCCTCAACATGAGATTGATGATATCACTCACAGCATGTCCCATCATTCTCAGGCCTGTATTGCTCCCAGAGGTGGTAACACCCCGTACTGAGCACGTTAACCAGTTGTCGGAATGTGTGTGCAAATCCGTTAACTTGGAAAAAACGAAGGACATTTTTGTCCACCGTTATGCATGTTGCAGTTGTATGCGCTCTGTATTCTTTACGTTGTTTCTACTTTACTATCACCTGTTTATACTGTTTTGTGGCATAATAAACGCAACCTTACAATATTTCCTTTTGTTTGCTTTAATTATATATATATATATATATATATATATATATATATATATATATATATATATTGTGTGTGCCTGTAAGTGTATTTAAACAGTGTCACATATACAGGGTGTTAAAATATTCCAAACTTTGCGACGTGAGAGTATACACCACAACAAGATAGAAATGTCGTTCATACATGAGTTAAAAAACGCATACTTTAAGACCTATGAATATTTCTGATGCACACTCTTTACTGTTACGAGGGACCTACACAATGTAGTAAACAAATAAGGAGATATTCCTCCATTACCGACCATGGATACAGCATGAAGTAATCAGGTGCTGTAAACCTTCTTGGTAAGCGCACTGCATACATTAGTCCTCATGGAACCAGGTTGTGATAAAATTGTGAAATGGAGTACATTGTGGTTTTGCCTTGATACTTACCAGCATACTGGAAGCCTATTATTCCACACGGGAAATGGTTTGCCAAATGAAGGGGCAACGTCGTGTCCGTGACCTGTATGCTGAAAAATATCAAGAATGCACAGTATGATCTGCACAGTTTTTAGCTGTCTTTTTTAGCGACCAGCAGATTCTTGCTCCTTAGCTCGAGCAACGGCGGATCGTGGCATATCTGGCACCATTAGTACTCATGATGTGTAAGCTTTATGTAACATCAGCAGGCAGATTACAGCAGAAGCTCTCCTGTTTTCCAGTAACAGAGTAATATGATTTGTTTACTAGAATCTGTATGTCGTTCGTAGTAACAAAGAGTTTGCAGTAGAAGGTATGTGTTTCACAATAGTCAAGAAGAACCAGTGTTCATAGTCTCAAGGTTTACATTTTAGAGGAAATATTCCCTGGACAGTCTTGTATTGCTAATTTTATGGTCTGCACTACCGTCTCTCACAATATGGAATACAATATTTAAAACCAAATATATAAACACCCTTCAACGTCACCGAAATATTGTAATGACAAGAAACTCATATCAAGCAGTAGGAGTGAGAATATTTCAGAGCTGTTGTACCCGTACTTGTTCATGCAGTATAGTCGTTTGGGCTACGTTCGTCTGAGTAGGATCCTTTGACTGCATGCACCTGCCCAAAGACATGTTGCACATGCAGTAGTGTGGAAAGTGGTTCTATGATGTAGTGACTTTTCCGAGACACAGGAATTGATCGTTGCATGTTAAGCTAGGAGCGAAAATGTTCCATAACGTCGATACTTCAGCTGTGAAATGAATTCATAAATGTATTTGCAACCCATTAGCGCCGTGAGTTCCCATATGGGAACGTTTGTAACACTTTTTTAAAATCGTTCATTCCACAACATCAACGAAGCGAGAGTGTTGGCAGCACTGGATTCCGTTCTGCAAGACTGTTAAGATCACTGAAATGTAATAGTTTTAACGATACATCTAAATTCTGCGGCGTAAGCACTGTTGGAAGGCATTGTTTGCTGAATGACGAAGAAAAATTAAGTACAAGTTCGAGTAAGTATGTTTTACACCAGGGCTTCACAACGTACGTGCTCGCGGAGCAAGCTATGAGCAGCAAGGCGCGAGCACGGGCGAGCACGCTACCCCCACTACCGGACCAGAGCAGAGAGTGTTGAAAGTCACGTGGGGCACACAACAGCTGCAGCCAGTCTATGTAAATCCGCGGCCACCTGCAGGGATATCACTCACGAATTATTACTGCGACAAATGAAACAAATAAAGGAGAATGCACACATGCCACAAAATTTTATTAGCTTAGTGTATGCCCCTACATTCGCATTAGGTGTCACTGAAGTGTGGAATTCTCGGTTATCTTGTACTTTTAGCCCTTTACAATTGCGTCTATGTTCGGAGTTATTGTTCTTGTGCATTTTAGGCGCTGCGTGCAGTTTAAATTTCGATCAGGCAATGCGTTTCTCAGGCGCATATTGTTACATTTCATTGCAGAGAACAGTTGTTCACAAACATACGTGGAACCGAACATTGATATTATTGTAGCCGCCAGTTTGTGCAAACGAGGAAATCTATCCTGAGGGAAGTGTCTGTAGAATTCCAAAATGTTTTTCTTGTTCTGAAATTTGTCTCTGTATTCTCTGTCACACTGCAGGTCAATAATTTCTTGCTGCAGCTCAGGACGAATCTCTTAAATATTCGCTGAATATGGAGAGAACAGATCAAAATCACTGTCTAGTGCTGTCAGATCTTGAAAGCGCTGATCAACTAAACTATGTGAACATCTTGCTTGGATGATAATTTAGGAAAATTAGCTAGGTTTCCTGTTTCCAGCTGACTTACCCAAAGTGTCAATTTCATTTTAAAAACTCGTATTCGATCTATGAAATGAGTAATTAGCAGATCTTTACCTTGTAGTAAAATCTTCAAAGCTTTCAGATAGATAGTTAAATCTGCTAAGAACGCAAGATCACATACAAACGTGCGCGCGCATTCCCCCCCCCCCCCCCTCCCTCCCTACTCCACGATCTTGCACCTGCTCGCGAGCACGTGCCTGAGCAGACGCGAGTTCTCGCGCTCAAAACCGGCCAGTTGTTAAGCCCCGTTTTACACAGTAACTTACGATATATAATTTGTTTTTTTTAGTATGGTTGTGCTTTAAAAACTCAAATATATATTTTTTTGGCGGTTACTGCTTGCTGTGGAATAAATCACGTTCACTTAGGCCGTTTGAACGTCGGTGTAGGCAAATGGTAACGCTAGGCGCCTGTACTCAGTAAAAGGACGATTTTCCTCTTTTTTGTTTTAGACGAGGTTTCTCGCTTGCTGAGGCGCTGGAGATTCTTTATAACGACGATATTGAAGGTGATGTGTTTGTTGAGCCCCCAGATTGATTATTGTATGTACGGTGGCTGGACAACTCAGTTGTCACAATGATTTCTTCGTGCGGTGCCCAAGAAGTTGGCCAAGTCAAGAGATTCTCGCAACTAAAAAAGCGAAATATAATGATTCCCAGACCAAAAGTGGTAGCCAAATATGATACATAAATGGGAAGTACCTATCAGATGGATCAGAATCTAACATGCTATCGCATTGCAATAAGAAGCAAGAAATGGTATTGTTGTCTCTTTATATGGATGTTAGATGTCGCCATATAAAACAGTTGGATTTTGTATAATAAAGCATGAAACCAAACTATTTCTCAGCTTGATTTCAAGAGAGAAGTAGCAACAGTGTACTTGCAAGGACACCAAGCTTTACCAAAAGGAGCCGGGAGACCATCTGCATCAAGGGCGTGTTCCGGCAGCCGCATATCAGGTTCAATTAGGTTTGATAAGACTGACCACCTCGTCCAGCACACAGAAGGAAAGAAGAAGAAAAGGTGTGCACACAAGGACTGTAAATCTATTGTGAGCACAATGTGTTCAAAGTGTAATGTGGGATTGTGTATTGACTGTTTTATTCCATTTCATGTAAAATAATGCTGAGTTCAAGGTTTGAATTTTGATTATTAATTGTGCTGTACTATAAAGTATCAATTGTACGATGAAGACTGAATAATGAATTTGCGCAAAACTTGTATATGTAATAAGAAATTTCAGTAACCTACTTACTTTAGTTGAAGTTTTAATCCATTTAAATTTAGGTAGTGAAAGCGCCTAGCGTTGCCATACAGCAACAATAAATATCTCGCTAATGGCGGTAGTGACTTTCGTCGAAACAACTCTGTTGTGTAATTTATGCCTCTTACAGACATAATAACGCAATTTTTTTTAAATCACGAAGAAATTTATTCCGGCGCTGTTTGCACGTCTTATACTGTAGTTGCTTCAGCAGATAACGTTAAGCGACGCACTGCGTATGCGTGGCTACCACCAGTTTGTTTGCACGTCACATTTATAGCTGCTTGTATATGCCTCTCCCATGTCACGTTTGATATAGTCCGTTAATTATTAAATCAGCGCCTTTGAGTTTATTTCATGAACGAATGGAGGGATATGATATTTTATGGTGACTTTTGCTTCAATTTTCTGGATGATTCTGAAGATATTTCGGTGCCTGTGTTGTTAAGAAGTACAGCCACGCATGTCCGAAGGAACATCGCATCGTACTTCTTAACGACACAGGCACTGCAATATCGTGTTTATCCGCCGATACCAGGCACAAACTTTCAGTTAAAAGTGTCCTCTCCCTGTACAGGAATTTGGTAATTTGCATGTTGTGACCAATTAACGATGACATATGGAAGTTTGGGTATGAACGTGAGTCGTGCACGGATAGGCAAAGCGCTTATGGCGACCGCTGGTGTAAATTGGTGTTCGAGTCCGAGTTTTCATTGTCGTCATTCCATTATACACCTGATGGTTGTTTGTATTTTCGTATTTGTGACTGCAAATACATTTCATGAATGATACTTGTCATGGATTAACCGTATGGGAAAGTGAAACCTTGTAACAGTTGCCGGCCGGGTTGGCCGAGCGGTTCTAGGCGCTACAGTCTGTAACCGCACGACCGCAGGTTAGAATCCTGCCTCGGGTATGGATGTGTGTGATGTCCTTAGTTTAGTTAGGTTTAAGTAGTTCTAGGGGACTGATGACCTGAGAAGTTGAGTCCCATAGTGCTCAGAGCCATTTCTTTGTAACAGTTGCAGAATATTCGAGCATAGACGATCACTTTCGTTGGGTACACCTGTTACGGGGAAAACCCATAATGGGTGTGTATACCGAGCATGATTCTTCCATAGTAATCGAAAGACACGTTTTTTATCAATCTCGATCACGCTTCTGTACACATAAACGTCCCCTACAAAAGAAATGTGATTATTCCATGCAAAGGCTAATCCAGATATAATTTTTATCAATTATGAAGATACTTATACGCTCTATCAGATGAATACCTCGTAGACGAAGACATGCACGGTAAGGACTGCGCGGTATGGTGTCTAAATCTTTAAATTCCTGATAAATGCCACCGGCCGCCAAAACAATATCGCAGCGTTCTGTCTGAGATGATGCCCGTCACTTCCATGCACGGGGGTTAGCTGTGTAAAACTAAATACCGTATTAACGGTTTGGTTGCTGTCCAAGAAAGTTGCGATGTTGCTGGAGTTTTTGTATATCTCAAGTTCCAAAAAATGTCTTGACCATTGCGCTTGCTAAGACTTTATAAATTAGTACTTTCTCTTCGTGTTCAGCAACCTTACTTATCTTGATAATACTTGGACACAGATTTTCTTATACTTGAATGTCAGTGAAGCTCATTTAACTCTACTACTGCCTGTGTAGTTGGTTTACGCTATGCAAGCCAGATCCGAAAGGGGCAACTGAATACATAAAAATTTAGTAGAATGCAGCTGAAATGCAATTGACCATTGCTTTTGCGAGCACTTTAGTTTCATAGACGAATATTGTGTGTTCTAACGGAAATTCCATGTGGAACAGCGAGGCCTCGTTTGCGAACTCTAGACAAATTAATATGCAACTCACGCAAACGTTATTGATTAATTCCATTCCAGTGAAGCTAATAACTTACATTCCATAGAGTGCAGGAATAAGCCTGCCGTCACCATGTACGTGTGTGATTTAATGATAGGGTGCCGAAGTCCTGTAGTCCGTACGTGACTTCGAAGCTTCTCGCCCTGCCATTATGCCGCTTAAATTAAACATCACATACCTGAGTAAAGCGATTACTACAATAATAACATCGTAGGTACTTCCTATTATAATTAAAACCTAACTATTATCGTCGTTCCAGATCCGGAACTGTAGTTAGGTCCAAAGTCCATCACTGCCTACATAAGCAAAGCGAGATTTTAGAATTTGATCTTAATTTCTCTAGTCACGCAAGTTATGCTGAAGAACTTCTGGTAAGTTTTAAAGGCTAGAGAAGAGGTACTAGTGCTGACGCGAGGGTGGTTTAAATTGTGCTTGGGTATCACAGTCGGTGAAATACTTGCCTGCGAATTACAAACTTTCCGAATCCTTCTCCGGCAAAAAATTTAAATATGCAGGTAGTTTCAAATAAGCCCACTAACTGCGCAGAAGGGAAGTTCATTCATTTTCCTGAAGGAAACCATGTGTATGTGTCTTAAGAACTGTGAAGTTATTATCATCAAAAGTTATGTTTAAATTTATGGAACTTGTGTTTTATTGGCTGGGATTTGAACCGGGAACATGAGTCCTAGTGGGCCCGCAGTTTTAACTAGGCAGATGTGGCCAACGCAGGATATACTTAGCATAGTGTAATGGATATAATTCGCAATCAAAACATTCATAATAGTATTTTAGAAACACAAGAATTGAAAACTTCATTACTTGGAATAAGCTATAAAATCCCGATAACAAAAATTGTGATAAATAGAGATGATGAACAGATAAAACGTACTGCTACAGGCCTTTAGAGGAATTATATACCAAATAATTCCACATTGGCCTAGCTGTCAGAAAAAGCAGATAATACTACCGGCTGATTTATCCAAGGCATTATAGCAAAGATGACGGTGGTATTTTTCACTATTCTCGTTTAAATTACGAGGGGAATTCAATAAGTAATGCAACCCATTTTTTTCTGAAAGCAGGTTGGTTTTATTAAGGATACCGAAACAGAAAATTATCCGCCACTGTTTTGGCTACACGATCGTACATTATAATGTAATCTCCGTTCAATGACTCAGCCTTATGCCACGTTTCTGGGAAGGGTCTCTATGCCCGCAAGATACCACTCCGCAGGTCAACGTCGGAGCCACAGTCTTACTGCATAAACATCTCCATCCACATACTGATTCCCGGGGAGAGCATTATTCATTGGAGCAAACGGATGGAAGGCGCGCGATCCAGGATGGATGAAGACGAATGAAGTTTTGTGAGCTTCTCTCGCTTATGCAGACGTGTGTGAAACTTTGTGCTCTCATACTGGAGACTTTAATCTATCATCCA
Source organism: Schistocerca piceifrons (assembly GCF_021461385.2). Classification (NCBI taxonomy): domain Eukaryota; kingdom Metazoa; phylum Arthropoda; class Insecta; order Orthoptera; family Acrididae; genus Schistocerca; species Schistocerca piceifrons. The sequence continues at coordinate 767,208,580 of NC_060140.1, read as the reverse complement.
TTGACTGGGAAAATTACACGTTTATCACAGGGGGCAGAAGCAAAGATTCGTGTGAAATTATTCTAGGAGCGCTCTCAACATAAAACATTGAGCAACTGGTTAGAAAACCAACTCGAAATGGGAACATATTAGATATCTTGGCGACAAACATACCTGATCTTTTTGAGAAAGTGATCTAGAGGAGGGTATTAGTGACCATAAAGTCGTTGTGGCTTTTATGTCAGTGGGAGTTGCAAAAAAACAAAGAAACAGCGTAGAGTTTTCTTGTTTGGGAAAGCAAATAAAGGTGTCATTAATGAATATCTTCATAGTCAGCTCGAAGCATGCACCGCGGGACACAAAGATATTAAGCATCTTTGGTCGGAATTTAAAGGTATTGTCCACCATGTGCTAGAGATGTATGTGCCTAACAAAAGTATAGAGGAGGGAAAGGATCCACCTTGGTACAACCAACATATTAGGAAGTTGCTGAGAAAGGAGAGAATTTTGCACAGTCGTTTTAAACGTAGTCACTGCCCCACTGACAAACATAAATTATGCGAAATGAAAGCCACTGTCACAAGGACAATGAGAGACTCTTTTAACGAATTTGAAAGCAATATTTTATCTGCAGATTCTAAAAATAACCCAAAAAATTTTGGTCGTACGTAAAATCTATGAACGCTACAATTAATTCAATACCTTCTTGTTGACAGTACGGGTAATGTAACTGATGATGATAAAAAGAAGGCCGAAATTCTAAACCTAACTTTCAAAACTCGTTTACGGTAGAGGACTGCAGCACCATTCCCCCTTTCAATTATCGAACAAACGGAAGGATGGCTGACATATTGTTTAGTGTATGTGGGATTGTAAAACAGTTAAGATCCTTTGACGCCAGAAAGGCATCTGGCCCAGACGGTATCCCCGAAAGATTTTATGTTGACTACGCTACAAATATAGCACCACTCTTATCTGTCATCTATCAGAGATCATTGTAATGGCGGAAAGTTCCACGGGACTGGAAGAAGGCCCAGGTCATAGCAATCTATAAAAAGGGTAGAAAATCGGATGCACATAATTACTGGCCAATTTCACTGACATCGATTTGTTGTAGAATCATGGAACATATTTTGGGTACAGACATAATGACGTTTCTAGACTCTGAGAAGCTCATCTGCAGAAACTAGCACGGTTTTAGGAAACAGCAGTCATGCGAGACACAGCTGGCCATCTTTGTGCACGAAATACAAGTGGCTCTAGATACCGGTTCCCAGGTTGATGCCATATTTCTCGACTGTCGAAGGGCGTTCGACTCAGTTCCACACTGTCGCTTGCTACAAACGTGCGCGCTTTCTATCTATCCAGTGACATATGCGATTGGATAGAAAGTTTCCTAACAGACAGGAAGCATACAGTCCTCATCGGGGTAACCTCAACAGAAACAAAAGGAACTTCAGGTGTGCCGCAGGGCAGCGTATTAGGTCCTCTGCTTTTTACGATTTACATAAACGACCTGGTTGATGGTATTGACAGCGGCCTTAGACAGTTTGCCGATGATGCTGTAGTCTACAGGAAAGTAGTATCACATGAAAGTTGTGAACAAATCAATGAGGATTTGCAGAAAATAAATGCTTGGTGTAATCACTGGCAGTTATCTAGCAATATTAGTATGTGTAACCTACTGCGTATAACAAGGCGAAAATAGCCGTTAATGTATGAGTACAAAATAAATGATCAATCTTTGGAAGCGGTAACATCAGTCAAGTATCTGGGTGTGACTATTCGAAATGATCTCAAATGGAATGATCACATTACACAAGCAACGGGTAAGGTGAACTCTAGATTGCAGTTTATTGGTAGAATCCTGAAGCGATGCAGTCCTTCAACAAAGGAAATAGCTTACAATACGTTAGTTCGTTCAGTCTTATTGTTCGTCTGTATGGGACACCTACCAGTTGGGTCTGATTCCAGGAACTTGAGAAGGTCCAAAGAAGAGCGGCAATATTCGTGACTGGTACATTTAGCCATCGCGAGAGCGTTACAAATCTCATAGACAGTTTGAAGTGGGACCCACTTGCAGATAGACGACGCGATAAACAGAAGGAACTGCTCACTAAATTCCGAAATCCTATCTTAACCTTGGGTGTAGAGCATATATTATTACCACCAACTTTCAAATCGCGTAATGATGATCATTCAAAGATAAGAGAAATAAGAGCTCGTTCTGAGGCGTTCAGACAGTCGTTTTTGCCTCGTGCGATCCGCGAGTGGAACAGAGGAGGGGAAATATGACTTTGGACCGAATTTTGCCCTCCGCCACACACCGCTTGGTGGCTAGCGGAGTACATATGTAGATGTAGAAGTTAATTTGCATTATTGTGGAGACTAACACGCTAAAGTCTTTCCTTCAGTTCCATGAGGGTAACTCAGTACACTTCCGAACTGAGCATTGCAACACGAGGGGGGACATCAAACAGAATAACCCTTCAGAGTCCCAGAAGACTTTGTCTATGACTGAATCGGCTGATGTTTTTCCGCGTAGGAGAGGTGGCGTGGCGAAACTCCGTGGAATGCCGTTTTGTTTCCATTTCGAATAGGTGAACATGTTTCATCGCCTGTTACTGTGTTCGGCAAAAACTTGTCACTATCAGCAACACAACGCGCAAGCAACTATGCACAGATGTTCCTTCGTTGCCCTTTATGGTCTCCTCTCAGGTGGCGAGGAACCCAGCGTGCAAGACACCTTCGAGTACCCAACTGGTGGGCGAATGTATCAGCATTACCTACAGTGACATCTAGTTGTGCAGCGAGGTACTTGATTGTGATCCGTCGTTCACCACCAAATGGTGTTCAAATGGCTCTGAACACTATGGGACTTAACATCTGAGGTCATCAGTCCCATAGAACTTAGAACTACTTAAACCTAAATAACCTAAGGACATCACACACATCCATGCCCGAGGCAGGATTCGAACCTGCGACCGTAGGGGTAGCGCGGTCCCAGACTAGAGCCCCTAGAGCCGCTCGGCCACACTGACCGGCCGAAAGAGTGTTTCTGCACGTTCCAACAATGAAAGAGTCACGGGTGTGTGCGGTCGGTCGGCACGCGGGAGACCGGAAACGATTGCGCGTCGTTGTTACGAAGATAATAGACGCCTCACACAGCGACTCATAGTGGTTTTGTTCACTTTCGGGTCTCTGTAGACGTTCTGCAAGCACCAATGAATAAAAGCGTTGCTTTGGTCTTCCACCAAAATGAACTCAGCTCTCTGCTAGGAACGCACATCCGTTACAGACGCTATTTTGATTGCTACATATAATGCCACCATCTATCGGAACTTCATGAAACTATGGGGCTTGAAGCGGAAATATTCCGTGATGTCCCACAACGAGTTTTGCGTACTTCTAATCGAAAATGGCCGAGAAATAAGTGTTGTTTATCATATTGAACGACCCTCGAATATCTGATGTTTGTAATAATTGAAATTTACCGCCTGACGTCTGAGGTTTTATTGACTTCCGAAACTTTCAATACCTTTACTCAATTATAAGCTTCCTAAATGCGATCCCACAAATTTTACAGCCTACACATATTATAAATTAAAATCCCCCAACATGTCTTTGTCTCAGTTTCTGAATTCTATTCTCGGGAATATTTGTAAGACTTTTGATACGGTTCTCACCAACAGATAGGCTAGTTCACGAGGAAGGTTTGTGTATGTAATTTACTACCCCTATGCCAGCCATACAATCTGGCCGTAGATACTTAGTGAAACCGAGGCGTGTGGCTTGTTCACTCTACAGTTTATCCACTCAATCTTTTATGCACAGAAGAATCGCGAAGGAAGTCAAATGATTTGCGTTGTTCACCTGGTGGCCCGTACTACTACATTGCAAATACTCTTTTGATTGACTGATGTTTGTTCCACAGTGTTCAAAAGTTCCCGTTACTAACCTCTATGACTTGCAGAGGGGAATGAGTACACAGTATTTTGAACAGGAACCCATAGCCGGAAACGGTAGTTGACTCTTATCCTATCTCTCTGACCTGGTTCGAGCCTCAATCACTTGTCTTTGAGTGTAACAGCAACTTGGTTGAATACATTGCAGAATAGATCGACATCACCCTTCTGAATGGCGAAGCTCACAACAATGGAAGAGCAGCTTGTCACTAAGATTCACTGCAGCGAAAAATCAGTCCAAAGATTTTGCTCTCTTCAACGTCCGACTCCGTCACATACCGTTTTCACCACAATTACACAATGGCTTCGAGAAATCATGCCATCAGCAGGCGTGACTGTAGTGCTCCAATTAGAAGAGGCCGTACTGCATTACGTTGAAGAGAACTCGTCAACGAGTACATGAGCAATTTCGTTGGTTATTAATGAATGAAACTGTGAAAACAAGTGATGTATTGGATCATTCCTAATCAGTTACATGTATAAGTGGTCATTTTAACAAGGTATTTTCAAATGGCTGTAGCACGAAAACGGTACGTTTCCGGAGATGGGTTCCAGATTCAAATTATTATCCACTCTCTCCCCTCTACAAGCCCTAGAAGTTCGTAATGGAAATTTCTGAACACTCTGTACAAATAACATTTATTGTAAAATTATGTTTTAATTAAATCAACATTGGTATCTCGCACAAACTTTGTGTATTGTATAAACTGTAAAAAGAAACATACTTAATGGGAAAGGAATTTGGTATGGAACGTTGTAAGAGATAGTTACTTGCAAACACATTTCTTAAAAAATTTTCTTATGCAGTATTGCAGAAATTAAAAACTTTGTAATTAATAACATGCTTTAAAATTTCTCTCTAGAATAGGAGGTGTTAACATATTACGGCATTTGGAAGCACGTTGCCGTCCATATCAGGCTTTCTATTTCTTGATAGAGTGGCCAAATATTTTAACCCCTCATTCTGTGTCTGTGTTTGAGTAAAAAATACAATACATAGTTTTCCTGTTTACTTTTTTGGAACTCAGCAAGATTTTTACTTTCAAACAGCCAACAACTCTTTACCATAAATTTCGGCAAACTTATGTAGTACGATTATGTACTTAATTTTTTTAAAGTGAACGTACAGAAAATTCCTGCATAAATATATTTTAGAATATAAACTAACAGAGAGCGCTTCCGTAGCCAAATGTATGCGGACGCGTCGAGAAAAATCACGTATCACGTCCGTTACTCACACCAATAGTCACGCACTGACGTCCCAACATGACATTACCAGAGTTATCTATAACTATTTTACCATGATTTCTTCCTTTATAATGTCTCAGCTGCTGGTGCGATTGTCCCTGATGCATTTACTCCTCTCATAGACAGTGTGGTTACACCTACATGAAATGAAGAATTTGTAACTGATTTTACTCGGGATGATATATATCGCCTTGTTATTGGTCCACTATCGCAAAAATCTCCAGGACTCGAAAGTATTCCTAAGGAATTTTATGTCAGTTTTTTGTTTATTGTATGTGATACCTTTGCGTCACTAGTAAAGGAGTGATGCGGGGAGCGGGGACGAGGATTTGATTCTTGACGTCACCCCTTCAAGGTAGGTAAAATTGTTCTAATTTCGAAGGCAATCGAACGTCTGGACTTTGATACATTTAAATCAAAGCACACAATTTCATTTCCATTACAGAACTGTCGCCCGAGTGGTTAACAGCCGTTTGTAGGTACTGCTACAGAACGTTCTCGTTGTTCAGCAAAGCTGTTTGCCTGGGCGCAAGATTCTGACGTCTGCAGTCGAACGTCGGGACGTTGTCTCTGTGGCTGCAACGACTTCTGTCTCTGCACCCATGCTTTTTATTGATTTTAAAAACGAACTTGACCGGGTTCCATAGTCTTCTTCATGAATTGCGTATCTTAGGTTCCTACATTTTCAGCAACGTGAAATATGTTACACAAATATTTCCACTCCCTTAGATGATTGCGCGCAGATTGTTGCAACAGTCTGGTCGTTTCATTTGGAAAAGTGACAGTCTTCGATTTCGGTATGAAGCGGTTGCGAGGCGCCATTGACTTGGAGGATTGGAACATCCCAAAATCAAAGTGAAGGCTTCAATATGGTTCATACGGCGTAAAGTTTTAACATGTACTCAATCAAGTCACTCTAATATATCCGGCTAATTTACGTGTCTTCGACCGGTCAGTCTGACTTCCCCTGCCGATGTTCGTCGGATCAACTCTAAATTGTGGCACGTATGTGAATTTTACATTATAGTAAGTTTTCTGGGAGCCGACATTTTGTCAGTGACATACCTTACAAACAGGTCTTTGCTTTCTCGTTGGGGAGTACCAACATCCCTCCCGCAGTTGTATTGGCCAACCCATTGATATGTTGGAAAAAGTATGGTTTCACGCTAGTTTTCCTTTTCTCCCGATGGAAGTCACCTCATTGTGGTACAGTTTAATTCACAATCGGATCCTAACCAACGAACGCCACCATCACAGTAGTGTTAGCCTGACTGATCTTTGCGACACATGTCATCGACCTGACACATTACCACAAATTCGTGTCTCTTCCGGACGAGAACACTGCTACGGGATTCGTCGACAGCTGGCTTTCTGTATCCGATCAGATGAAATTGCTTCCTGGATTGCACTTCTTCTGTGTTCAGAGTTTTCCATTTCCCCTCGGAAGAAGACTAATTCGATCGCATGGCTCCTCGGACACTACGTCCACGATGAAGTCGGATGTGGGAAGGATCCCGATCCCCGTGTTTATTGCCAGTATATGGTGAACGATAATAAGAAGTGGCACAGGTTTCCACGTTCTCGTGCGTTATTTGCAAATAGGTTACAGCTTGTGTTTAAGCGTCAAGAAATTGAAGGGCATTGTTTGTTTCTTTTTTTTTTGTTCCCTTTGCCTTGTTCTGGAGCCTCCTCTAATTCTGTTCTTCTTAGAGAAAAAATTTGAGGAATTTATGTCTATCAATCATTCTTTTCACAAAGAAAAACAAAAATAAAGGAATAAATTTAAAAATATCAAAAGACTAACAAAGAAAAGAAGAAACAAAAAAACCTAGTACCATGCCCATGTGAAGGACCAGCATAGTGACAGGCGGAGAGGGAGGAGCGGGGGGGTGGGGGTGGGTGGAGGGGGGGGCTGCGGCCATTTTCTTCGACCCCCTGCCCACTTTGTGTCCACTTAGCCTGAGGTTAACTGTGTCTGTTCCTCCATATAAAAAAGACAAAAAGTTGGACTTGAAATCCAGCGGGCTCTACCCACACAAGTTCGAGTCCTGTCCGCAGCGAATATTTAGAAAAAAAAATGGTCATCGTATATGCTTTCGCTGTGGGAAGGACCCAGGTTTGACAAGCGATACATTCTCAGATATTTTTCTCTGGTAGGGAAACCTAGAACGGGTTCCATTCAATCCTGTGACGTCAAATGATAATCTGCTCGAATAAAGAAGCAACAGCATCACAAGCATTTACCTGCTAGCAATAAGCGCTAGATGGACTGTCGACATGTTGTATGTAAACGTAGGCTTCCGCGGCTGTTATCGATTGGTTGGTTTGTGTAAGTTGAAGGGATCAGACGACAAAGGCCTTCAGTCTCTTTTTCCAGGACCAAAAACACCCACGAAGAAGAAAAAGGACAAGCAAAATGGTTCAAATGGCTCTGAGCACTATGGGACCTAACATCTGAGGTCATCAGCCCCCAAGAACTTAGAACTACTTAAATCTAACTAACCTAAGGACATCCCACACATCCATACCCGAGGCAGGATTAAAACCTGCGACCGTATCGGTCGCGCGGGTCCAGACTGAAGCGCCTTCAACAGCTCGGCCACACCAACTGGATAGAACAAGCAACTTAGACGACAAGTAACAGCACAGAACAAGGAAGACATAGACAAAGACCAGAAAGGAGGAATTAAAAAGCACACAGTGTGTTACAGTGGTTGGTCGACCATGATAACAAAAAAAGGAAAAGCCAACCACCAAGAGACATACCGAAAAACCCCATCTAAAACTGTAGGCCAAAGGCCTCACTCAACACAAAAAAGACACAAACCCTCAGATCTAGCGGTAAAATCCGCCTGTGCGAGTAAAACTCAAAACTAAGCCTGCCATGGCAGCGTCATCTGTTAAAACAGCAGGGAGCATATCAAGCAGCACAAACTGCTGCCTGAGCGCAGTTAAAAGAGGACAGCCCAACAAGATGTGGACCACTGTGAACGCTGACCCACAGCGACACAGAGACGGGTCCTCGCGGCCTAATAAATGCCCGTGCATCAGCCAGGTATGGCCAATGCGGCCGTTATCAAAGTCAGTAAAATTCCTCTGGGTTTGGGAGGGCATTATCAACGATAAAATTCCGACGTTTCGGCGACTATTGCAAGACGCCTTCTTCAGGGTGTAGTGCTAACTCCTGAATACAACCTGAGCAGGGTGTCTTGCAGTAGTCGCTGAAACGTCAGAATTATGTCATTGACAATTCGGTTTTAAACGGAGAAGAGTTTTATTGACTGTCAATAGGCTGATCATATGTTCCTCGATCATAGATCGCTCCTCGTACTGTCTTGTAGGGAGCAGTTGGCCACATAATCCTTGAGTCGTGTTGACGTGTCAACTAATAGAAAATCTATCCAGAAATAGTACTAGGAAGCTTGTTTGTACACTGTGAAATAGGGTGATTTACTAATATCTTTGCGAAATCTTATTACTCGCCTTCCATTCTCGACCGCTACGGGATAAGATGTCATTCTCATCCCTTTGCATTACGTGGTGGAGGGGTTACTTTTGGTATTGCTGAATCAACATTTTGATCGATATATTTGCTCCGCTTGTCACTCATTTGCGAAATGCAGTATAACACAGTTTACAGCTCGGAAACGGATATTAATTGTTTGTTCAGGTTCTACACAAGACTAATACCCGAAATATTCGAAGAAGGGTTTGTGATTGTACATTTACTTCAAATGTGGCTAGAGAGCTCGATTGGGTTTAAACATTGTCGATAACTGTGCTAACGAATCTATCCAAACAGGCGTAGAGGAACTACAAACAATACAGACCAGTCGACTCTTCAAATATTCTCATACTTGAATTCGCAACAGCCATTGTTGGAAGTGGAACTTCCTAGCACCCAGTCTTAGGTTATGTCAACCCACAGAAATTTGCAATGATGATATAATTGTGGAAAACCACCTTTTAACAACAACATGGGTTCTGTTACTGATTTTACACACACTGAAAATATTCATAAGTTATCAGAGCCATGCAGTAATAAAGATTTGTGGTCACGTTCTTGTGCAACACAGTACCGCGGCATGCGAAGTAAACAGTTTGTGAAATTCATGTATGTAACTGTAAGGGTTATAATTCCACGTAATGGTGGATTGTGTAACTAGATGAATCACACAGTCGGAGATAAAGAAACATAACTCTAAATTAAATGAGTATGCGCCCCGAAAATAAAAATAAGTCATCCTCAGATGATATCGTCCTGTTATCGCGTGACACTGCCTCCTCCTTCGAGGAGGTGATTTCAAAACTTTCTTCAATTATTCCGTATCCACATGATGGCACTTGTTGACAGTATCCCAACTAGGGGATTTTGACTGTATCCAAGGTTCTCGGGTGTCCAGCCGGATCCGATCGTAGACGTTCCACGATATTTCGGCGAATAACCGTTCCGCCATCATCAGGTGGTGCTGATGGAACGGATTTTGACTGTTAGGCTTCAGCCTCTGTTCCAAATTTTGACAGACGTGTTTTATAGGATAAAAATCGGTAGATTCAGCGGGCTAGCCGATATGTTCGTCAATCCAAGAACGTGTGCATGCAACCTAGAGAACACGGCGATAGTCATCTAGGAAGACGGGAATGTTCACAACGTATCATGAAGATATGAAAGAAATGATAACATTTGATCACTCTAGACACTGAAGGAAACATTCTGATTTGAGTCAAAGGTAACCTCTATAAGAAGACTAAAGTCACTTTACGAAGAATACTACCATGATGGTCACATCTTGACGAGTACTAAGCGAAGAAATACGGGGTGATTATAATTAATTTTAAATGTTGAAACTGCTGTGGAAGAAATACCACTGGTCATAATGACGTCACATTACAATGGTATATTATCGGAGAAGGGGGAAAACGTGTGGCATAAGAAAAATAAATAGTTCTAAAATGAAACAATAGATGGCGCTCTAAGCATCATAATTTAATAGTAGTCGACTGACATGACAAGTGGAACATACAACAATGCCTAAGGTGTACGTCTGACATTAAACAAACTGTACTACGCAGTGTGCATGGGTGTACAGGTGTGATACTGTTAGTTACGTAAGCCCACCAAATGCTCAAATGTGTGTGAAATCTTAGAGGACTTGACTGCTAAGCTCATCAGTCCCTAAGCTTACACACCACTTAACCTAAATTATCATAAGGACAAAGACACACACCCATGCGCAAAAGACACTCGTAGTGCTTACCAGTGACGGTACAGGTAACAGGGTAGGAAGCACCTGTCTCTTCGAAAAAATTAGCCCTATGATAAATGATGCCGTAAACCCGCGTCGCACAGTCACCTTTTCACGATGAAGTGGTACTGGTTGATTTGCGTGTAGATTTTCCGTTGCCCATAATCAACAATTCTGTGTATTGACACATCCTGTCAGATGGAAGTGGGCCTCGTCCGTCCACAAAATTTTCCACGGCCAGTCATTGTCCAGTTCCATGCGAGCAAGAAAGTCTAAAGCAAGGGTTTGTCTTGCTGGCAGATCAACAGGAAGCAACTCGTGTACATGGGTAATTTTGAATGGATAGCAAAGAAGGATGTTTCGTAGGATTTTACGCACCGTGCTCACGGGTATGTCCAATGTTCGGGCAATTCTCTGTGCACTACACGTTTGCACACCACCACTCGTCTCCTCCTGCATTGTAGTGGCCACTGATTCCACTGACGTCGAATCAATTCGCTACTTCCCTCTACCAGGTTGCACACCAAAAGACTCCGTCTTTCCGAATCCCATAGCACTCATCGGACCAACGCCTTTTTTCAAACCAGTCAGTGTCCGGATCTACTGCCGAGCGGCGTGTGCACAGTCATCATTCTTGTAGTGCAGCTGTACAAACACAGCGCGATCCTGCATTGAGTCAGTCATGGCGAACGTCGCAGATGTAAAAGGCGGAAAAGGCGTGTAACCTGTGTTTTTATACTAACTTGAGTGGGTAGTGTGCATGACAGGTGTTTTCATTTAGGTATTGTGATACATACAGCGCCATCTATTGATCAATTTTCACACTATTTTCTTTTTCCTCTACCATAGGTATCCACCATTCTCCGATAATATTCCGTTGCAATTTAACGTCATTCTGACCAGTGGTGTCATTTCTACAGCGTTTCGAATGTTTAACTTCAATTAAAATCACTGTGTATAACAGGTGTTTTCACTGATCGTGTTACCAAAAGGATCACGATTTATGCTCTTGAAGGGCTTCACATTTCTAACACGGGCTGTTTCAAGGATACTGCAAGATATGTGCTTCACGATGTGCACATAAACCTATCACCATATTATTTGATTGCATATGAAGCATTAACATGTTTTTCTAAGTATGCAATTCAAGAAGGAGAAATAAATTGTTGTGATGACTTGGCTACGGTTTTTCTACAACGAATTGTCCTTCAAACATGTAGTTGTGGAACAAAAAACAGTAAATGTTCTACAGAAGCAGAGAAGATCATAAGCTCAAATTCCCCCCTAGTTGCCAATGTACTGAAAAAGTACCTGACTGAGATGTGGTGTTATGGAAAGATACTGAAAAATTACGTGAACAGTGAAGAAATGATGAAGTTCCGCAAGTCGGCAACGACGGAGATTTATGGGAAACATCAGAATATGGAGGAGGTTGAGGCGTCCGCTGACGTATTGACTTAGTACTGATGTGAACCGTAGAAGGTAAAGGCTGTAGAGGTGACAGAGTTTCGAACATACTGAACCAGCAGTTGAGTACGTTGTGTGTGAGTGACCTGATGACAGCTGTTCCAACAAATGACAGCTACGCTTCCATTTCATTTTATTGCTACCTTGTGAAGAGATGATGATGATGTTGTTTGGTTTGTGGGTCGCTCAGCTGCGCTGTCATCAGCGCGCTTACAAAGTCCCAATTTATACGCAGTCGAATTTTTACACAGTCCAATCTGGCCACTGTCACGAATGATGTTGATGAGTGTGAAATTATGAGAACTACACACACACACCCTTTCCCCTAGCAGAGAAAATCTCCAACCCGACCGGGAATCGAACCCGGGACCCCGTGATCCAGAGGCAGCAATGCTATCCACTAGACCGCGAGCTGCGGACTTATTAAAAGAAAGGCCGGGCATACTTTCCTCGGTTGATCACCGTCTTTCCGTAACTGTGACGCAGAAGTATCTGGGGCGGATGAAGGATGCGCACCATGGTCCGAGCGAAATTCATATGTGAAAATCTGTATGCTGACGATATAAAATTACGCACAGGTACATTTTTGCAGTAAAATTATTGATCAGTTCAGTTTATGCAGGGTGCTATATGCGAAACAGTCGTTCAAAGAGCTTTTCTGGAGTTACCATGTAGGCATGATATATGTGCGCCATTTCTAGCGGTGTTAAGAATCGGTTACATGTCACAGGAGAAAAGAATGTTTCTTATCGGAGATTAACTTTAGGTTCGGTTTTACAATAGTTGATTTATGACTGTAATGTTGCCTGTATGCCACTCATTCGGCAATAAGAAACCTTTTAATATACTGATGGAGTCCAGCTGGCCCTGAATTGAAATTTACACAAATTGCCGCATTGGAAATGTTTGCTGCAAGTCATTAATTACGAACAGTGCTGTTTTAGGTTTTTATTACTGGTTTCTAGTTGGTTTTAATTAACTCGTCGTATAATGAATCGTCTATGACAGTTAATTAGTAGTAGCGTTTGTCGAGAGCTTAAGCGCCCAAGATTATTTAAGAAACGAAAGGTGCGACACAAACAGAAGCACACGCTGCCCCGATAAATGTCGCACGTCTTTAGGCGGTAAATTGAAGTGAAATCACTGACGCATGATAAAGCTTAATGAAAAATTTAATCAGAAACGATTTTCGTATATTAGTTTCGATGAAACCATTAAGCGTTTCTTAGATTTGTTTCGGAAGTGTTTGCTCGGTATGTGCAAAATGAAAAGTAGGATCTGCTTGACGTGAAAAAATGGGCGATTCGAAAGTAAACAGCTCGATAGGTTTTACGGTACTGCAACTTTATTTTTCAGTTTCATATCTTGTACATGTATACCTTCTTTATTCTGCAAACACTTCTAACAAGTGGATACTAGAGCAGCAGAGTTTCGAGGCATGTAAAACTTGACGGTATCGGCATTTACACGCAAACAGTGTGACGGTGCGTGAGCCGAGGATTAATTGAGTTTTTAATGCCCGTGAAAAACATTTCGATTACATAGAGGAAGCTGTAAACTGATAGTAATTAAATAATCATCGCTTGCTGTATCAATCCATGTGTACTCAGTCACTCGGAATTAACGTACAATTAGGCTTTTGTCATTCAATAGCGCTAACGGAATTACTTTAGATATTTATTTGCTTCATTACGTCCAGCTGTGTAGAAATTTTTAAAATCATTTTGTGAAAGCATTTAACAAAAATGATGAAAAATAGTCGTTGTTAAAACAGTGGCTGTAAACCGATATATATATATATTGTTTTATACAAAATGGGGATATAGCGCACTGTTTCAGAAATCTTCTTAAAAAAAAAAACAAGAAAAAAATGTTGATTTCATCATGTGTATGAAATGGACAATGGAATTCATGTACATATGGATTTACAGAGTGGGTAGGTGAACCAGTTAGTAATGTAATAACTTCGTATGGTGCAATGGCATAGTGCAAGTCCTTCAATTGGGCGCCATTTCGGCGACTTACAAGTGCCACTGATGACTGACAGGCTACATATACAAATATCCGGACATATGGCCTTAGTCATTCCTGAGATTTTTCTGCCGCTTCTCAGTTGTTTAGCGTCTGGAAATTATCTGTTAACGTGAAAAGTAACTAGTCGCTGCTCGAGTTGCAGTCAACGCCTGTCTATAACTCACTCTATGACTCGGTAAGCCATATCACAACTAAGAGGGAGGAAAGAGGATACCACAACCGCTGCAAGGTACCTAGTAAAAAAGCTGTCGTGCGATCTTCAAAAACATTCATACTGATGGTTGATTTTTCATATTGATGGCTGATTTCTTTTTGTGATGTACAGGAATGAGATAAATAACGTCATCAGTCCCCTAGAACTTAGAGCTACTTAAACCTAGCTAACCTAAGGACAGCACACACATCCATGCCCTAGGCAGGATTCGATCCTGCAACCGTAGCGGTCGCTCGGTTCCAGACTGTAGCGCCTAGAGCCGCACGGCCACACCGGCCGGCGTCACACAAAACACTAGCCATTTAGAGTGTGCGGCTATTAACTTCTGAGTTCCTGTAACTATGGACCATAATCGATTCAAAGTAAACGGTGTATATGACCCTGTAACCGTGAACGGGAGTATAACACCAGTTGTGTATTTGCACTTCAGGTCATGTCAAATGTGGGAATGACTGTCAGTTTGATCTGCTTGAAAGTTTTACATTGCATTATCACTAATCTTTTTTTCCATCAGTCTTCTGACTGGTTTGAAACGGACTACTTAAACCTAACTAACCTAAGGACATCACACACACACATCCATGCCCGAGGCAGGATTCAAACCTGCGACCGTAGCGGTCGCGTGGTTCCAGACTGTAGCACCTAGAACCGCTCGGCCACGCCGCCCGGCGTAATGATCTGGGTTGCATTTAGAAATACTATCTTAGCTTCTATTTCCGCATCAAATAAATAGTTTTAGATGCCGCCTTACATTTGACGCCTTCGTATACTAAAGTTTTCCAAAGACTCTTCACGCTTCCGTCTTTTCCAGCACACACTTAGACTCTCGACATTAACAGTGATTCAAATCCTTCTCCAGTATTTCTATCTAAATGCTACAATTCCCTTCTAACGTTGCCATAATTTCTTATTCATCTGTGCTCTAAATGCGCAATGTTAGTCACTATTTCTAAGTTAGATCGTACGTTTTAGGTATTTGTCCTGAAGGACCTCTTCTACATTCTATTCTCCAGATATGAAGTGAACCATTGGCAACCTTTCTCCTCAATCTCGTAATAAATAATCCCCTTATACACATTATGCCCGAAAAGGAATGGTCAATTTTCTAGGATATGCTTCATTCGAAGCAAAAACTCCTGGTAAACATGGAATCTAAAATCTACACCTTAAGAGTTAAGAGCACATCTTCCTCTTACATACTGTGAAAACAATATCTTCTGCTGCGAGCTCTTTGTTGTCCATATTTTTAGAAGTGGTAGCACAGATCAAATTAAAAAAAAGTCTAGTAAACATGGGCTCTGAAATGCATACTTTACGAGCTAAGAGCACTTGTTCAGTAGAAGATAAGTGTTTCACATTAGCGAACAAGTGCTCATAGCTCTGAAGTTATGTAGTTTAGTGTATGTTTAATGGAGTAGTATTTTGGTTTGGTCCATACTACTATGTTTTAAGATATGCAAAGCTAAGAATCTGCAGAAGAAAATATTTGTTTCACAGTATCGAAGATGGAGATGTGTACGTAGCTCTTAAGTTGGGCATTTTAGAACCAATATTTTCTAGAAATTTTTAATTTTCATGATCGTTCCCCTCACCTTACTGTATGACGACATGCCTCCTGGGACATCTTCATACACACTGTTGATTTATTATCTACTTCCATAATCCTGTGCAATGATGTATCCTAGGGAGCAATCATTTTTTTACTTGTTGTTCCTTTCCTTTGCTTCATGTTGAACAATTGGCAATTATCTTGTATAATGTCTCACATACACCATATATCATATTTCACCTTGATTCGAATTCTGTGTGTCGCCAACCAGTTATTGAAATTTATATCGACGTCCTATGGCGCTTTAGTTTTATCCCGTAAATTTCGTATTTCATTCATTGCTTCCTCAGCTTTGGGTTCCTTAACTATAGTGTTAGTGCGTGCGTCACTGGACTACATCCATTACTTATCAAGGTATCGAACAAGACATTCTCCCGCACTATTCCAATATATTTTCAGAACCACCGAAATGATTGAATGTTTCTAACTTTGCTTTTCATTGTAGTATTAGGAAACGGTAACCAAGGTGATTCTTAAATGTACCTTCATTAATCCCCATCCATTACACCAATGTAAATGAAATACGAGAGTGATGGCTGAATAACTCCCAAATCCATCCATTCATTTTATTCAATCGGATCTGTAAGCTTGAAGCGATTTCCTCCAGTTCATAGAATCTGAGATTTTCAAATTATCTTTTGATACCGTATATTGTTTCATGAAACGATAATTTCCATGCTCCTCTGTCTTTTGCTATGCACATTTACACCATTTTGCATTTATAAATAATTTGAGAATGCAAAGAATTTTATGAAACATTCTTAGTTAAACATTAACGAAACCAGTTCATGGAAAATTTCCCGTTTCACACCTAGTATATATTCAACTATATTGAAAGGTGGCTACACTGTGCCACTGCGCCAGAGATTGCGCCAAAGAGTACTATTAAGCCGCCTCCACAGTGATTGTCGAGAGTTCGTAGCAGTCAGTGCTAGTAGAGAGCTCGTGGAAGTCAGTGCTTGTGATGAGATCGTAGAAGTCAGTGCTAGTAGAGAGCTCGTGGCAGTCAGTGGTTGTCGAGAGTTCATGGGAGTCAGTGCCTGTCAAGAGCTCGTAGAGGACAGTATGTGTTAAGAGTTCGTACCGAGACGTGCTAGTGGGCACTGCTTGTCGTGAAGTCGGAGTAAGATGTTGTAGTAAAGAGTGTTGTTCCATGTTTTATGCAGTTATTTGATGGGAGAGATAGCAGATGTTATTGTGTGCATTTCGTCAATATATATGAAGGTAAAAACTACAATGTTCTTTTATTAATTGTGTGTCTGAAATAATGCGTCACTACAGGTTCAGTCAACAAAGCATCTGGCTTGTGTTCTTGTATTAGAGTGAATTCTGGTTTTCTTGCGTAATTATAGTTTTTCTAAATTTCTTTTGTCACGTCAGTATAATTGGTATTTAAAAATTCTTGTCTTGTTGGAGAAGAACCGTGCCAGATGTGGACGTTGAGTCACACTCCCACATACAGAACAGTTACTCTTGTGCTTATTGGTTTTGTAGGTCTTATAGTTGCTGGGGGACTTAATTAATTAACTGTGTTTACGAAAATTTTCTTACATTGTTTGTTGCAGTCAGATTGCGTAATAGTACTAGTCAGGGCCAGCCGATTACGAGACACTGCGTAATCGGACATACAACAGCTACTAAAAATATTTTCAATCTTATATTTAATTAAGCCCCCATGCAATATATACAGGGTTATTACAAATGATTGAAGCGATTTCACAGCTCTACAATAACTTTATTATTTGAGATATTTTCGCAATGCTTTGCACACACATACAAAAACTGAAAAAGGTTTTTTAGGCATTCACAAATGTTTGATATGTGCCCCTTTAGTGATTCGGCAGACATCAAGCCGATAATCAAGTTCCTCCCACACTCGGCGCATCATGTCCCCATCAATGAGTTCGAAAGCATCGTTGATGCGAGCTTGCAATTCTGGCACGTTTCTTGGTAGAGGAGGTTTAAACACTGAATCTTTCACATAACCCCACAGAAAGAAATCGAATGGGGTTAAGTCGGGAGAGCGTGGAGGCCATGACATGAATTGCTGATCATGATCTCCACCACGACCGATTCATCGGTTTTCCAATCTCCTGTTGAAGAAATGCCGAACATCATGATGGAAGTGCGGTGGAGCACCATCCTGTTGAAAGATGAAGTCGGCACTGTCGGCATGAGCCAATTTTCCAGCATGTCCAGATACACGTGTCCTGTAACGTTTTTTTTTTTTTTTTTGCAGAAGAAAAAGGGGCCGTAAACTTTAAACCGTGAGATTGCACAAAACACGTTAACTTTTGGTGAATTGCGAATTTGCTGCACGAATGCGAGAGGATTCTCTACCGCCCAGATTCGCACATTGTGTCTGTTCACTTCTCCATTAAGAAAAAATGTTGCTTCATCACTGAAAATAAGTTTCGAACTGAACGCATCCTCTACCATGAGCTGTTTCCAAACCGTCGGCTGTGGTACGTTTAGCTCCCTGCTTGCTTTATTCGTCGACTTCCGCGGGCTACGCGTGAAACTTGCCCGCACGCGTTCAACCGTTTCTTCGCTCACTGCAGGCCGACCTGTTGATTTCCCCTTACAGAGGCATCCAGAAGCTTTAAACTGCGCATACCATCGCCGAATGGAGTTAGCAGTTGGTGGATCTTTGTTGAACTTCGTCCTGAAGTGTCGTTGCACTGTTATGACTGACTGATGTGAGTGCATTTCAAGCACGACATACGCTTTCTCGGCTCCTGTCGCCAATTTGTCTCACTGCGCTCTCGAGCGCTCTGGTGGCAGAAACCTGAAGTGCGGCTTCAGCCGAACAAAACTTTATAAGTTTTTCTACGTATCTGTAGTGTGTCGTGACCACATGTCAATGAATGGAGCTACAGTGAATTTATGAAATCGCTTCAATCATTTGTAATAGCCCTGTACTTGAATATTTCTGGTATCTCAACTGCAGATTTCTTAGCGCTCATTTAACTTTAGGACTCTGTATCTCAGAATGAACAAAAATGGAATTGTATCACTATTGAAATAAGCCCTTCAATTAAGGCTATTAATGCAGATTGGTGCTGATAGAAAGTTATATATATGTATTCTAAAACGGAACCTTTGCCAATGTGGCCGAGCAGTTCTAGGCGCTACAGTTTGGAACCGCGCGACCGCTACGGTCGCAGGTTCGAATCGTGCCTCGGGCATGGATGTGTGTGATGTCCTTAGGTTAGTTATGTTGAAGTAGTTCTAAGTTCTAGGGGACTGATGACCTCAGAAGTTAAGTCCCATAGTGCTCAGAGCCATTTGAATCATTTTTGATTTGCGTGTTAGGCAAAGATTTCGGTTTCGAGTACAGGTCAGGAGCACCTATTTCAATGATGGAAGCTGTGCTCGAGACCGGCACTCGAAACCGGAACCTTTAGCCTAGCACGCAAACATTTTATCGTGTGAGCTAGTCAGAGAGCTTGTCCACAAAACCATTTTCTTCCAAGAACATTAGCCCTGTTACAAACCCAGGAAACCCTTTGTAAAGTTCAAAAAGTACAAGAGAATCACTGGCGTAGATAATGTGTGACGGCAGGTCCTGATTAACTCTTTGTTTCACTCGTGCACACAATTTTAATGTGCCACGAAGTTTCAGACCAACGCACATCCCACTGCAAGATGAAAATCCACTCTCCCTTAGGACACCTTCCGTATTTCAGAGGAAGACTTTTCACCAAATTAATAGATAGGATTCTGTGCCTCAACTGGTTAAAACGGAATCCTCATGGGATTGTTGTCTGTCTGACTGTTAAAAACCCTATTAATCAGGAAAGGATATATATATCAAGCTGAAATTTATGTTACATACTGAGGTTTACGGTCCCTTGGCGGTGTTAAAAATTGAGTCTTTTAATTCTATACAGTGAAAAGATAACGGCATTTATATACCACATTTTGATGAAAACTCACTCATCAAAACCTTGGGGGCACTTCCCATTGCTGTAGAACCATGCCATTTGGTAAGAAGCAGAGCTTCACAGTACAAGTAAAAGAAAAAAATCCAAAAATTGTGAATTTGTAATTATATTACAAGTAAAAAAAATATTTCTTTCACACTTGGTGTACGACTGTCTGTCTGTCCATCTGTTAGGACCAGTTTTCTTCTCAGGAGAGTGTAGACGTCTCAAGTTGAAATTTTATCCCTTGGTGATATAGGAACATTAAGCTTATAAGTCAATGCACTCAAAATGTACGGTCATTTATGTCACATGTTTTGAAATTCGCTAATTCATTCTTTAAAACCCATAGGGTGCTTTACGTTGACCTACAATCATGAAATTTAGAAAGAAATACGGTTTCACAATGCAAGTAGAAAAAGTTAGATCATACGAAGATTTTCTTTTTCATTTATTCGATTTCAAACTTAAAACATTCGCGCTACCGATATCGTAGAATAATTAATGTCGACGATAGGCAAAAATCATAGAGATTCTCAGATCTTGAATGGATGAACTGTCTTCATACATATTTAAGTTTGTACGGAATTCTCAGACCGCGAATGCTGGTCGAACCTGGCCAGTACTTAATATTGTTTGCACACCATCAGGAACAGGAATACACGCAAATACATTAAAATATTGTGTCTTAAAAGATAAAATAACTGGTTAGGGATTGTCATTGACTTACAAACTAAGTCCGCAGCTCGTGGTCGTGCAGTAGTGTTCTCGCTTCTCGCGCCCGGGTTCCCGGGTTCGATTCCCGGCGGGGTCAGGGATTTTCTCGGCCTCGTGATGACTGGGTGTAGTGTGATGTTAGGTTTAAGTAGTTCTAAGTTCTAGGGGACTGATGACGATAGATGTTAAGTCGCATAGTGCTCAGAGGCATTTGAACCACTTACAAACTCAGTGTGATGTACGTTCTATGATTTTGAAGTGTAAGAGCCTAAGACAAGGACGCGTGTAGCTGCCACCTTCTCTGGGACACTGACGTACTGCTCATGTCAGACAAGGGCTCGCCCGTCACCCAGTACCTCGATTAGGGTGACGGACCACTTGCACGTGGCAAACTGTCAGAAGAAACAAGAATAGACAAACAGTCTCGGAAAGTCTGTAACTACCACGCCAGCTTGATACATACAGTAATAGCACGTTGGATTAATGTACATTCTTATGTGACATGTATTTTGGAATAAACCTTCAGACAAAACGTCCACCGTGTTTGTATATTTCTAAACTATAAGGGCACGATACCTAAGTTCGGCCGGTCACGAGCATCAATAACTCTCGTATTAGTGATTTTTTGGTGAAAGGAGAAATAATTATAATCTCCAAGAATGTTTGAAGACAGATAGGGTGAGTTTCTTTCCTGGAATTGTATATGATATTTACGTGTCTTAATAATCCTGTAGTCATACGTACTCTGCAGATAAAACGAAAGCAAATCACATGACGCACATATTGCCACATAGTGAAGTTCAGCAATTCGTAAAATTTCACAGGTTTATTATTGGCCAATACGAATGTGTAACAACACGCAAAGCATTTTCATTACTATTATGCTTCAGTTGTCTACTGTAGTATACATTTCGTGACAGTTCCAAGGAATTTAGTATAGAAAAATCTCAACTGCCTCTGATGAATATAAGCAACAACTGTATTAAACTGCTGTAGCAAAGGAATTTTTTATTGCTTTCTTTAATGATATATTATTTACACAGACGGTAGTGTATATTTTAGACTTATAAACATCATACAGAAATATGTCTCACACACAAAGGCCTTAAACTAAAAAGGTATCACTCATTAAATCGTTCACCAATGATTTTATTATGACAAAAAGCCATAATGGCCGGTCGGAGTAAGTCACGCGTTGCATCGACCTAAAGCGGGTATTTTTTCCTAGAGCTTCCTTTTGTATTAAACTGCTGTAGCTAAGGAATTTTTTATTGCTTTCTTTACTGATATATTATTTATACAGACGGTAGTGTATATTTTAGACTTATAAACATTATACAGAACTATATCTCACACACAAAGGCCTTAAACTGAAAAAGGATCACTCATTAAATCGTTCACCAATGAGTTTGTTATGACAAAAAGCCATAATGGCCGGTCGGAGTAAGACACGCGTTGCATCGACCTAAAGCGAGTATTTTTTCCTTGAGCTTCCTTTTGTGCTCAGAAAATAATTTATTAGGGAGCACAGAGTATTGTGTAGATGAATCTTTTTCATTATTCCGTAACTCGTTTCAGCTTTTTATTGCTACTTTCTCCCGTGAGCTAAATACAGCGGAAATTCAATCAGAATTTAATTTCATGGTAATTTTCTTCTTCATTGTTTCTGCTTCTCCGCTGCTCTGCCCTACTTCATCCACACCAAGTACAATACTGCTAAGAGTCGTTTCTCGGTCTTTTTCCATGTTTTACATCTTCCCAGAGGAAATTAATCTGATACCTCTTGCATAACTGCAGTGAACACACGCTAGATGTTTATATAGTTCAACTAACTTGTCGTTGTATGAATCACTATTACGAGTCATTTGTAACTCCATTAATATGACTTGAACGTTGGTACAATTTTCAGAGCGGACCAACAGTGGCTATATTCAGTGAGTTACATTCTCTTTCACAGATACGTGTCCAAGTGGATAAGCATATGCACAGACAATTACGGTCCATAATCCGAAAAAAGGATGCTTATTGTCGATAATGTTCATCGCTAACCAGGTGCTCTCAAGCACTACCACTATTCATATATGATTCGCTAGAAACATTGCTATATGCCTCTAAACAGTTTGCAATCACAAAAAGCTGTGTATGTGTAAACACATTCCACGTCAACCCACGGTAGCATGAACGGAAGCCCTTTGAGTTGACTGTATAGAAAGACAAACAACCTTCCCTGTACCCATGTAGCGTAAGCATATACATTCCATTAAACGAGGCCGTTTGCACCTGCAGAGGTGAACGGTGACCTCTGTATCGCGTTACATCATAAATTTGGTGATAACCGGTTTCGGCGTTGAGGCCATCACCAGACCTAAAATGATGAAATACAAAGAGAACCTTGTCGACAGTTGCCGGAAATAAATTAGTACAACTTATTAGAGTTTGCATTTCTCTCAAAATTTATTGTTGCAACGGTGCATGTGGAGTACATGAAATGATTAGATTTACAGATCCATAGCACAAGCGGTTCTGTGGCACCAGTGATCGGCCCCTTACCCATATTACCACAAGGTGTAACCTCCACGCGTGGAAAAGCAGGCGCTGACTCTGCCATCCATTCGACTGTACAGATGGTGAATACCGCCCTGGGATACTTTATTCCTTCCATGCTCGACCTGTTCACGTAGTTGTTAGGAGTTCTTAGTTGCCGAGTCGCATTGGTCACTTCTTGTCCCTTCATATCCCACATGCTCTCGATCATACACAAATCTGGAGATAGTGCTGCCCAGGGAAAATGATGACCTTCTTGCAGAGGAAGCACTATCCTGGTGCAAGAACGCTTCTAACAACATTCAGCAAGTACCGAGCGCTGATCAGAATCCCCTCCAGAAACACTAGACAATAAGACCTGGGTTGGGACCTGTGAGTCTTAGGCGAATGCATTCTACGAGACAGCACTTACCAGCTCTACGTCGTAAGCGCAAACCACCATCACTTGCGTGCAGCCAGAAACTGCTTTTATCGCTGCTGAAAACAACTGGGCGCCATTCGATCTCGCAAATGATCCACTGACGGCACAAGTCAAGCAGTGCATGTCGATGCTGTGGAGCGAGTGGAAGACGGGCTAGAGGTGTGCGTACCCGCATTCCCCGTTCGCAACAGATCGTGTTCACACGTCTGGGCTGTGATACTGTACGATCTGCCACTGCTGCCCTTACAGTAGCAGTAGAATGATCGTGGCGGGCCGTTGTGTTGTGTGGGCGCCCATAGGCTCGTTTACGGCTGTAATGTTGTTCACATAACTGATACAAGCATCGCTGCACAAATGACGGAACACGTCCAACTGAGGCAGAAATCCTATGAGAGAACCATCCAGACACTCGGAATGCCACGTCTCCGTGGAATGGTTCTGTTTGTTTCACATGTTTGCGCCACACTAAGTACTCTGGCAGTGAGCATTCCCTCTTAAAGGGTAGACACATATGGTGCTCTTGTAGCTATGCAACTAAGCCGGTAAAACCGCTGTTAGGACATCTCTTATCCCACAGGTGGCAAATGACGTCATCGGATCAAAATCTACGTCCTCTTACCAGGTGAATTATCTTTTTCCCAGTTTATACAAAGCAAGAAAATAGACTTATTACGTGTACGAATAAAGTTAGCATCTAAGACTTACATCCTCAACACGTTGGCACGTAGTCATAGAAGAATAAGACCAGGGAATGTATATTAATACACTACTGGACATTAAAATTGCTACACCAAGAAGAAATGAAGATGATAAACAGGTCTTCATTGGACAAATACATTATGCTAGAACTGACATGTGATTACATTTTCACGCAATTTGGGTGCATAGATCCTGAGAAATCAGTACCCAGAACAACCACCTCTGGCCGTAATAACGGCCTTGATACGCCCGGGGCATTGAGTCAAACAGACCTTGGATGGCGTGTGCAGGTACAGCTGCACATGCAGCTTCAACAGATACCACAGTTCATCAAGAGTAGTGAATGGCGTATTGTGACGAGGCAATTGCACGGCCACCATTGACCAGACGTTATCAGTTGGTGAGAGATCTGGAGAATGTGCTGGCCAGGGCAGCAGTCGAAAGTTTTATGTATCAAGAAAGGCCCGTACGGGACCTGCAACATGCGGTGATGCATTATCCTGCTGAAATGTAGGGTTTCACAGGGATCGAATGAAGGATAGAGCCACGGGTCGTAACACAACTGAATTGTAACATCCACTGTTCAAAGTGCCGTCAATGCGAACAAGAGGTGACCGAGACGTGTAACCAATGGCACTCCATACCATCACGCCGGGTGATACACCAGTATGGCGATGACGAATACACGCTTCGAATGTGCGTTCTCCACGATATTGCCAATAAGGATGCGACCATCATGATGCTGTAAACAGACCCTGGACTCATCCGAGGAAATGACGTTTTGCCATTCGTGCACCTAGGTTCGTCGTTGAGAACACCATCGCAGGCGCTCCTGTCTGAGATTCAGTGTCAAGGGTAACCGCAGCCATGGTTTCCGAGATGATAGTCCCTGCTGCTGCAAACGTCGTCGAACTGTTCGTGCAGATGGTTGTTGTCTTACAAACGTCCCCATCTATTGACTCAGGGATCGAGACGTTGCTGTACGATCCGTTACGGCCTTGCGGATAAGATGCCTGTCATCTCGACTGCTAGTGATACGAGGCCGTCTGGATCCAGTACCGTGATCCGTATTACCCTCCTGAACACACCGATTCCATATTCTGCTAACAGTCATTGGATATCGACCAACTCGAGCAGCAATGTCGCGATACGATAAACCGCAATCGCGATAGGCTACAATCCAACCTTTATCAAAGTCGGAAACGTGATGGTACTCATTTCTCCTCCTTACACGAGACATCACAACAACGTTTCACCAGGCAACGCCGGTCAACTGCTGTTTGTGTATGAGACATCGGTTGGAAACTTTGCTCCTGTCAGCACGTTGTAGGTGTCGCCACCGGTACCAACCTTGTGTGAATGGTCTGAAAAGCTAATCATTTGCATATCACAGCATCTTCTTCCCGTCGGTTAAATTTCGCGTCTGTAGCACGTCATTTTCGTGGTGTAGCAATTTTAATGGCCAGTGGTGTAGATTGTCACCAGTAACGTTAGCGCTTCGATAAGCAGTGTAGCAACACATCTTTTACTTTGTTGAGGCCAGGTGTATATCGGTGCGTGCATCACGTTAAGAGCTCGGCAGGTTTAATTCGCTGATTAGAGAGATAGCGTTTGAATTACTGATATTTCAGTAAGTTTTGATGTAGTCTCTACCCTCACTCGCATTCCTCTGTCTGACGCGTTACCAATAATATAGGTTAAGTTTGTGGTTGACCTCCACTTACTTTTTTCACTCACCAGTTCTATGAATAAACAGACAGATTTGCGAGGGGGAGCTCTTTGTCACCTATTACGGCAATTTGTATATTGATTTAGACGGACGTTCCCAAGTGTCGGTGGAATGGAGCCCTGCATCCTGTGTTAGATATTTGATCGATACTTTCGCCATTTAGCTTCGCCCAAATGAGAATTTAAAAAAACTTTTGGAACATGTGAATTCATTCCACCGAAAGATGCTCTTCATTGTGGAGGAGGATAAGGATGGCTGCCTTCCTTTCATTAATGTATTGGTTAGGTGTGAAGTTGGTAGTATGTTCGAAATCTTTACACAAAGTCAACTTGCACTATCTTCAAGCTGATAGTTGTGACCATCCAGCACGCTGTGGAGAGTACGTCGTACACTGGTTCACACATAGCACATCGTGTCAGACGCCGAAAGTTTAACAGATCACTTAGCTTATTACGAAGTCACTTTTCGCTATAACGAGTACTGTGAAAGACAGACGAGGCTCGCGTTGCTTCTCGACCAACCGTGAATCGGATTAGTAATGTAAATAATTATGTGACACGAAGTTCAACGCCTTTGTTCCTTTCGCAGGTAGCATAAGAAACACGATTGATCGTATTCTGCGGAATCGCGGTGTGTAGTGCGTTTTTCGACTACCGTCTGAGATTAGGGACCTCTCGGGTCTGTAAAGAAGTATCTCCGCTTTCGTAGAAGGCGTATGTCCACCATATCGTTTTTGGCATGACTTACGTATGTTAGGCCACTAGAATCCTTGAGAGTTGGTGTATTAAGTATAACCATCCCACACGCATATACGAACCGAGCAAATGTACTATTGCAGAGGACTGTTTTGGCTACAGGACCATATAAATAGGAAGGAAGTTGTTTGTTTGAGCCCTGGTCTAACGAGAAGGGCAGAGTAAATGCTCCTCTGTTACCTATTGGTAAGTATTCCCACTCTCTAACTTTAGATGTTGGTAATCGTTGATAGTGTGGTGCTATTTGTTTAAAATGTCGTTTTCGCGGTTACTCCGCATACCAGGGTTTTAAATATCCTTACAGAGCCCTTTCTCGCTATATTTGTGCCTCGAAAGCGACGGATAGTGCAGATGTCGAAATATCAACTGTGGTCAAAGACATCACGTTTCTATAATCCAAAATAATGTTCGCACGTTTTATGCACCGGGAGAAACTCTAGTTTCTCATTGTTTACGGCGTAGAAATGTATCATTGCTTTTCGATATTGTACAAACTTCGCAGTAGAGAAGTGGGATTGAAATGTGCACTTTCGCTTTCCTTACGGGGCTGAGACCAAAGTGTTGTTTCAATGTCTACCAAAGTTCTCCAGCGTATTGATCTTCCTACTACTAATCGCACGAGCCACTCAAAGGTTCTACTTCTGATCGTGATGAAGCCGATTATGGCCACCGACGCCTGGATTTTATTTCCTAGGAATTATTTCTGCTACATTGAATGAATATTACGCCATCTTATTGGGATTAGCTGGACGGTGCTTCTTGGTCGCAGTCTGGGGGGGGGGGGGGGGGGGGATTTCGTTCTAAACAGCCAGCAAGTCTGCAAAGCTAGAACGTTTCCATGGCTCGGAGTGGAATATTACATCTTGACGTTCTGTTATCAGTCTTACTGAAAAGCTTTGGACGAGACAGTTTTAATGCTTCTGGAGAAAGGCTTACACGTGCACCGTTGCTCCAACGTTTACCAGTTGTTGAGTTTATACCGTGCTGGTTGTTATTACACTACACTTGCGTGCAAAATGTAAGTACGAAAGTAACTCTGGCATTATGTGTTACTTTCAGGTACTACACTTCAATAATACTTGGACCATACATAATAAGAACTGCTACAATGTACTACAAAAGGCAGCTGAACCAAATAAGCAATCAGACCAATAGAAATGACACTTTTATTCAAAGAAAATAATTACGCTGTAGCCACTGGGGTTCATAATGGACCACTGTAAATCACCAGCGGCTGGACGTGGCCCATAAAACTGTGTGTGATAGGCTGAATATGTTGGACACTGTTCCTGGGAGCGTCAAGTGTTCCCACCTCTCGCGATATCAGGGTACGCTCCGCATTGGCTACAGGCCTGCCCGTTCCCCCCCGACTTAAATATATCGAGCCAGTATGGGATTCATGAGAGAGACGTTTTAAGCCACGTTCACGTGCACCAAAGGCCATACAAAGGTGGTCAATCGCGTTGATGGAGGACGGGAACGCTCTATCACAAAAACTTCGTACCAACCATGGAAGCCCCTAGCAGGGCATGCTTAGCAGTCCCTGGTGATCACACGCCATGTTAAGAAACATGTTTCGCCTATTCTCGTTCAACGAAAGTGTCATTTCTGTTCGTTTCTTATGTTTAGTTCATTAAGTTGCCGTCTGTAGTGTACTACAGCAATTCTTTCAAAGTGTGGTCCAGGCTTAATGGAGCCGCGTTATTTGGTAGTGGCACATCATGTGAAAGTTATTTTCGCCTCTAAATTGTGCACCTCTCTGTACCTACTGAGGAAGTTAGCAGACAAGCACGTCGTGTTTTCACTGCAGCACCCAAGAGTAAAATTACAGCTTCAGAGAGGGCTACGTCACTATAAAAATATATATAACTTTAGGAGGTAGCGAGATACTTCTCAACAATAAAAATTAAAACCTTTTAATGACATATAGAGTGAAGTTTGGGGCTAAAATACCCGTTCACTTGGGGAAGGTGATCATGGCAGGAAAAATCCTCATTACATATATTTTGCCCCGAACGGTACTGCTGCCTGCCGAGGAGTGATCAGATTAGTTCTAACATAGACTATCATTATTGTCAGTTAATTTTACAAACGAAGGTTGTTTCGTAACTTCTTAGTAAAATCATTTCTGATTTCCAGTCGTGTGGTGTAAGCTAAGTCATTTACATCATTTTTGTTGTCTCCGTTATACTTAATTTCTTTTCTTTCTTATAATGTCAGTGTCCAGATGCAATTCCATGTTGTTTCTTTCGGTTTTATAGTTTCATCTACGATCCAAAAATCCCTACATTGCGTCCTACGATTGACTTGTAACCCGTTTCATATACAAAGCTAACCTTCATCTGATGCCTTTGTGACGATTTTGAACTAATTAATTGATATTGTTTAAAACCGTCGCAGATCTGCTATATTTGTCATAACATAAAAATCCGATTGAAAACAATTGCAATCGCTTGGCATTGTTTCAGATAATGGGACATGAAGATGTCTAGAAAATATGTTTTTAAATCAGAAAAACAAACTTACGATACTGTTATGGTAGCTCTGACCATATTGCGCCCTTAGTTTGGGAAAAAGACATCACTGTGTAAGCTTTACTATAATTCCAGTCATTCATCGCAACGTTTATTATTAATAGGGTTATTAATTTCGGTCGGTAATGGCCAACTTCAGACCTGAGTAGAAAAAGTGTTACAGGGCACATATCTGGCCATTAGGGCGATGGTGCAGTCAAAATCATTAGCAAATTGCTTCGTCAAGTAAATGGTACGTAAAGAGGACCATCGAAATCTGAATTCTGCACATGAAGAGAGACTCAGAAAAATGCATATAGTACCGATATACTCTGGTGTGCAAGAACTAGGGACGAAAGTAACTTACGCATGGTGTGTCTCTGCCAAGTAAAATAACTCGATGAAACTTGACCCATACATAGAAAGAACTGCCACACTGTGTTACGGTACAGCTAGATACAGTACAGAACAGAAGGTAACGGAAGGAATGCACAATGTGGGAAACCGAAATGACGCTTTTATTCAAGCACATTAATTACGCTTAAGTCACAGCGTTTCATGATTGCCCCCTGGACATTATAAACTGCTGGGACATTATTGTTAACACGGTGTGACCACAGTGGATTGCAGTGCAAGCTCTGAAATGTGCTGCTATGATGTCGACAAAGTTGGTAAGAAGCTCTTGTGGTAGGACGTTTCATGCACCCACCAGCGCGGTTTCCAAATACGGTATTATAAATTAAATGAAAAATGAAATGATGGTGTGGCATTGGTAGTCAGAGGTCCCACCTGGGGAAGTCTGACCACCCAGTTGCAGGTCTTATTTCAGGTGACGCCACAGCGATGATGAAAGGATGATGAAGAAAACGCAACACCCAGTCTGCGAGCGGGCCCGCTGCGTGTTAAGTTAACACGTTAACCACTCAGCTACGCAGGTGGATAGTGTTACGAATAGTGCTTTTGGATGAATTACAATACGTCTCCCCTACGCATTCCGTACGTGCTCGAAACGATTTAAGTCAGGAGAACTGGTAGGCCAGTACATTTTTCGAAGACCTCCTACGCCAACGCAGCTCGGTGCAGTCGAGCATTGTCATCCATAAAAAGTATGCACCCCCCAGAAGATGCACAAGGGGAAGGCATACGCGGCCACAATAACACTGACCGGTGAGTGTTGAAACATGCGAAGGTCAGTACGTTATTGCTCACCTCACAAAAGATCGTGTTCGACAATGATGGACATACCCTGAACTAGCGAAAGGTGAGAAGACGTAAGCACCCAGGAACATTTTTCAACACCATCGATTTCGATCTCGGTTGTCACATCTTGGGTACGGGACTGCGGCCAGTCAGATATTTACTAAAGAAAAACCACCAGACAGTTTTCAGAAAACTTTATTTTATTTAGACGACCAGTTTCGGCATCTCATTATATCAATCTTCAGGCTCCTACGCACTCTACCCGTAGAGAATTAGGTACATCGTTGAATGCATAACTGGAGCCTTCAAAACCCATTTTCCGTGAATCTTTTGCTGGGCGTGTACTTTGATGACTTGATTAGCCATGAGATGCCAAAACTGGTGAAATAAAGTGTTCTTAAAACTTATAGCTGTTTCACGATTTTTCTTTGGTAACCAATGTTCTAGGTGTTACGGTGTGGCGAGACGTAGTGTTCCATGGGCGTAGTAACCGCCAAGTTTTGAACACAGTAGACTTTCTTGGGTGCGTTCTATCCTGACCTAGTTTGTATGAAAGACAATGGGCGACCACATCGAACTACACTGGCTAAGAAGTTCTTGGAATGAGAGGATATTCGGCGAATGAACCAGCCTGCACGTTGCCCGAACCTGAATCCAATCAAACATGCGAGATGCATTGGTGAGAAATATTGCAGCACGTCCACATACACCAACGACCATCCCACAATAACACACATGCTGGTGGCTGAATGGAACGCCCAGTGACAACAAGATCCGACCAATCTTGTGGCCAGCATGAGAGCACATTGCAGGGCATACATTACCATCCGTGATGATGACACACCACGTTAAGAACCATGTCGCTTCTTTTTTAATGTCTAGGAGGCTGTATCCAGGTACTGAAAAGTCATCAAAGATAATTTGAGAAGGAAAACTTTATTAATTAAACGATATTCAATTATAATGTCATTGGATGAATATCCACACAGTTACATATAACAGAAATATCTCTCCTGTGAAGTTGTCTGTGATGTGCCTATACGACAAGCTCTAGAGTAGCGGTAGGCGGTGGCGTGAAAACTTGGGACGTTACTGGGCCATTGCAGCCAGCGCATGGCAGCTGACGTACTGCTGGTGAAGACAACTAGAAACTGGGCTGGATCTTCCGTAATGGAGCGCTGAGACAAAACTGTTGGTACTGCCACCTGATAGCGTTGGAACTGAACTGCTGATGCGAAGGGAAGGAACTGCTGGTTCTGCCGACTTCAGGCGTAGTGAATAACTGAGTGGGCACGGTCCCAGGGTTCCCCAAATAATCGGGAATTGATAGACATCCGTTACGCGCCTTGAGGGCACGTGGCTTGGTGCAGCGAAGTTGTGTGTTACCGGCAGCAGTCTCTGCTGCGACACAAACGCGGCCTGTCGACGAGTTTGCCGACACCCGACCATGCTGAGGCGACAAGTAACTCCTCGGCAAACAGCACAGCTATACAAGAAGTATGTCTTTTTCGACGAGAACCGTTTATGCACGTTCTCCTGGCTGGGTGGATGCCCGCACCACCAGGCGGATAAAACAATTATAAATAACGGTGAATTCAGTGTAATTAATGCTTTGAATAAAAGTGTAATTCCTTTTCGTCTCTTTGCGCATTTCTTCCAGTTACCACCTGTACTATTCAGCACTGTAGCAGTTCTTTCTACGTGAGGTCCCAACGTTCATTGAGCTTTTTACTCGGCGGCGAAATGCAAAGCAAAAGTTACTTTCGTCCCGTTGCATTACTTTCTATTATAACATTTACTCTGATACCTCATAATATGTAGATTCATTGTGTAAGAGACAAGCTTTTATCAGTAACCATGGTTTGGTGAAAATTCAATATTCTTTACAGTAGCCACGTTACTCCGTCTTCCCCGACTTCGAAGACACCTCCTAAGAACGGTTGCCGCTCTTCTCTTTTGCAGAATTAGCTGGAACAGAGTAAAATGGTTCAAATGGCTCTGAGCGCTATGGGACTTAACATCTATGGTCATCAGTCCCCTAGAACTACTTAAACCTAACTAACCTAAGGACATCACACAACACCCAGTAATCACAAGTCAGAGAAAATCCCTGAGTCCGCCGGGAATCGAACCCGTGAACCCGGGCGCGGGAAGCGAGAACGCTACCGCACGACCACGAGTTGCGCCGGAATGAAGCTATACAATGACAGATACTCTGGGCTTGTATAGTTTCTAGGTCCCTGTCCAAGAGGACGTAGGCCAGTGAAGAGTAATACCAGAGCGGAGACACGGGAAGCTGAACTTGAGGGGCAGCGGGACATGTGAACAGCGTGCCGACTCGGCCGGCGGGCGGCCGGAGGGAAGTTGGCCGGCAGCCTGCTGGCACGCGCCCCTGCTCTGCTCAGGTTAGGCATCCCGCCTATCGGGTTATCTCTGCGGTGCGGCGCGCCGCGGACCGCACAATTTGGGGTGGACAGCTGCCGCCGTGATAAGGCCCGCACGGAGACCCTAATGAATCTAGCCGGGCCGCTTCCCCAGGACAGACGGACCTTCTGCCGGCGGCCTCTTCCAATCTGTGATAACCGCCGGCCCGCGATGCTAATGAAATGACCAAGAGCCAAAGTCGGGTAGGCGGGACTGGGACACTGTGGAGCACGCGGCTTCTAGGCAGACCACCCTACCCTCCGACCTCAGTATCAGACTGAGAGAAGAACGTGAAATCTGAAATACCGAACTGCTATCCCGGATGTATGGACCACTTGCACGTTGCCAACAAAACGCCTAGGGGTTGAAAGGAGTATACTGGGCGCACTTGTATGTCGCATCAGAATAAGATAATTCATTTATTTCTTTATTTATGCATTAATTTTACCTGGCAAGATTAGGGTTCAAAATGGTTCAAATGGGTCTGAGCACTATGGGACTCAACATCTTAGGTCATAAGTCCCCTAGAACTTAGAACTACTTAAACTTAACTAACCTAAGGACATCAGACACACCCATGCCCAAGGCAGGATTCGAACCTGCGACCGTAGCAGTCGCGCGGTTCCGGACTGCAGCGCCAGAACCGCACGGCCACCGCGGCCGGCGCAAGATTAGGGTCTTCAGGCCCTCTCTTACACCTAACCAGGCGTACCCAAATTGAACGAATTTCAGTTTGTACAGAACACTAAGGACATATAATGTGTTATACAGTATTAATGTTAATGAAGAAAAAATAGAGATTATAACAGTAGTACAATGATAATTATAACAATCAAAAAAGTAATTATACAATCAAGAGTAATAATAATAATAGTATTGACTATGTATATGAAAGTAAATATATTTTTCTTTTCATGAATGTCATTCCTATTGCTAGTTGGGAATTTTCTCGTAATGTTCTAGCAGCTTGTGAGTTATTCTCATCGAGCAGAGGCATAAGACGATAGAATGGGGTGAAAGAGATATAGAAGAGGTAGCTAGGGTAGAGGAAGAGAAATAGGATGGTAAAATTCGAACCTATGATGGAGAGGAGAAAGAAAGAGATGAGAGGGGCACAACAATGGTGGCTATACCTTCCCTAATATGTAAGTTTTGAGTTCCCTCTTGAATGTTGAGTGGTTCTGGATAAGACGCAGATCACAGGGGAGCGCGTTCCATAGCCGTTTGGCTGAGATGGAGAATGACACGGAGACAGATTTTGTGTTATGTAAGGGTAGAGCCAAGATGTTAGACGTATCCGATCTGGTATTGCGGTTGTGGAATGATGATAGGTGTTTAATGTGAGAAGATAAATATTGGGGGCACCAGTGGCTAAGAAATATATGAAGTAAGCACATTGTGTGGAGATCGCGCACATTATGTGGGCGTATCCAACCTAGCTGGGAGTATTAAGGACTGATATGATCATACAACCGTATATTGCACACGTACCTGACGCAATCATACATCACTACATAAGAATATTAATAAATTAAAATGAAACTAGTATACTATAAACAATTAATGTTTCTGACAGGCTCATTAATGTGGATCGCTGCCTGTGCGCGACCGCAGAGCCAAAGATATCGCTTTGTTGGAGTAAGAGAGCTCTGGGCGCACAGTCTGTGAGGGAAAGACGATGGAGTAGACAGTTTCTGTGATATGCTGTGTGAAGTCACCAAGAGTTAGATTAATGTAGTTCCGTGTGTATTGTTGAACATGGAAGCAGAAGTCTTCATGCATATAAGAATCGTTTGTATCCAAACGAGATATTATGCTCCTAAATAGAAGCACATGAGAGTGTAGGAAATGCGGTACATAGAAAGCATGATATCAGCAGCTTATACGGAATATTAAACAATACTCGAGCTGTTTCCTGGCAGTCTTTTATAACCATTTTCCTGTTGGTCTACTAGGCATATTAGGCATATTGCCTATAAAGATTTAGGATTAACGGTATTTTTTTCTGAATATTGCAGTAGGTATAAGAGTATTGTTTATTATTTAATGAGTGTTCATGCCCTGAGCTGCACTCCAGTAATGAGAATTATATTGACACATTGATGAATTTCTATAATGATGTTGTGTGATGCTAATATGTGTTTTGTCTGTATTGCAACCTTTCTAGGAAAATCTGTCTTACCTTGTTCAAATAATTGGAGGTGTTTGTGGGAGGCTTTCACAGAAGCTTTACCCCAAAAACACTTTTTTCTCACCATTCCTTATGAGATCGCATATGTTACTGTCTTCTCATGTCAACATGCATGACCGCCTTTTTTCCAGGCTAATAATCACTCTTACAGGTTCCACTATTTCTGCAGTTCACCCTCATCTTCGTACATTTATCTCTTGATTTACTGTGACATGTTACATTTATCTAGTCACTACGCTATATTGCACTTAGTACTCTTGTCCTTATGCTTGCATATAGTATAATCACATTTTTTTCTCCTTGATTTGGCCGTAGCAATTCTTGAATCAAGACGAATGACAATTGACTTTTAATCATTTTCTTTAGAGACAAAGTGCACTGTTCTTATCAAGCATTCCCATATCCTTCCTTGTAGACACGCGCATTGTAGAAGATATAGGTCATTTTGCAGATAGTTTTATGAAGCCCTGAGTGTGCTGTACAACCTATAAATGTTGTGCCTTTACCCAGACGGTACCATACATTGATTCTATAATTCTATTTGCTTAATAGGCATTCACACGGGCCATACAGAGCATTAGTTTTATATAAAACTGCTATTTATGCACTTTGTTCTTGTAAAAGCCATCTCGAGATATGTATTCTTGTTATGAACTATTCAAAGGCCTCTGTGTGCCATATAAAGTTATAGTTAAAGGATAATTTATGATACGTTCTTAGTTTTTATGTTTATGCCATGAAAACTAAACCACCTTGAGTCACAAAATTGTTATCTGTTATCTCTGCTATTAAGATCAGCATTTATTTCATGTGAAACCAGGCCACTGTGAGCCTCAACGAACTTTTTGTCACTTTTTGGTTACTTAAGTCAGCCATTATATCTTTGTAAATCTTGGCCACTTTGAGCCACAGATATAATGTCTGTAATATTTTATAGCAACTAAGATCAGCATTTATGTATGTAGAAAGGCCTCTTGGCACCTCTGATTGACGTTTTTCTATTCACTTGTTTACGTTACTAAGATTTGCATGTATTCTAAACACAAGACCACTGAGAGCAACAGTATATTGTTATGAACCAGTGATGTCCTGTGTAATATTTGGTTGTTCTATGTTTAATTGGCAGCCTGATGCCACACTTATTGCTTTTGTTTTATTCAGAGCTCGCATTCAGTTTTGCCTATTCACTCTGATGTAAAGCATTGTTGCGTCGTCCAATCTGTAATTTCATTAGGACACTGAACTTTGTGCGATCAGACAAATTACTCGAAGTTGATATAGGTAGAAATAGTCATGTTCCCCTACGTTACCTTTGGTACGTTATTGTACCTTCCATTATCCAGTATCCTGCCCGTGTTCATGGTATTGGACCAATTTACTACTAGTATTCATACTTCAACATAAGTGACCATAAACGAGGATTTCCAGAAAATAAGTTCCGATCGGTCGCGAAATGGACACAACAATGAAAACCCAATCAAGCTTTGCACTGATGCCTTGGGTAGTGTCTCTAGTATGGTCGTCGATTGCATCAAGACGCTCTTTTCAGTTGTGAGCGCACTGTGAGCGAGTAAAGGTGCCGAGAACAACAATGTTTCCCGTCAAGTAGGAGGGCTTGCTGAGAGGCTTCGACTTAGGAATCCAGCCCACGCACTTCCTTCTTCATGGCAGTTCTCTGCCGCAAACTGCAGGGCCAGAGAAGACGATCCTGCAGCCTTTACGATGGGAAGAACACAGTGCTAACTGGATCGTTCTGCGTATCATCTCTGTTCACATGAAACGCTGGATATGAAGACAGCAATTGGGGGCAGGCTACGTGCTATAGACCAGCATAGAGGATTATCGGAAAACACAGGCGGCTGCCTTCTATAATGATAGTGTTCAAAATCTGGTATAACACTCCGATGTTTCTCATTTTCTCTGTGGTTTCCATTTAATGAACGATCGGACCTTACTTTCTGGACAACCCTCGTATGTTGTTTGACTCTCAGAAGAATCTGTACTATGAAGAACAGTGACGATGATGATCATCACGTTACTCATATTACAGTAATCGCCAACTACAGTTGTCGGCAACCTGTTGCTGAGTACCTCTTGTGTCTCTGCACATGATTGAGGCCAGCCTGTGCGGCCGTGCGGTTCTAGGCGCTTCAGTCTGGAACTGCGCGACCGCTACGGTCGCAGGTTCGAATCCTGCCTTGGGCATGGATGTGTGTGATGTTCTTAGGTTAGTTAGGTATAAGTAGTTCTAAGTTCTAGGGGACTGATGACCACAGATATTAAGTCCCATAGTGCTCAGAGCCATTTGAACCATTTTAAACCTCATAATTGGGGAAAACAGTACACAGTTCAAATGCCTTGGTACACTGAAAGCAATCCAAATGGGTCACTATTAGTTGCTGAACCTGCACAAAACAAAAGTATATGGGCTGTATGATAAAATCACTTCAGCATGATCCTAGGCTTGAGCCATGACTCTTCCTTTGCCTTGCCCAATCCCGTATCATTATTCTGCGATTAGGATTGTATAGTGATCCTGCATTATATGATATATTTGTCAGCAACCTTGTTTACGAGACAATTTACTCAGATTGTAACCAAATTATGACATATAACAGTGCATCTGAGCGCTATCAATTCTGTCAAGTTTAACGATGTCACAGAGTTAGATAAATTTACCACACATTTGTTGTACTTCTAAGTATGTGCCTAATTTGTTAAACCCCGCTGGAGGGCTGTGAAAGGAGTATACTGTGGTGCACTTGTATGTGGTACCAGAATAAGATAAGAATATTAATAAATTAAAATGAAACCAGTATACCATAAACGATGAATGTCTCTGATAGTCTAGATAATGTGGATCGCTGACTGTGCGCGACCACAGGGCCAATGATACTGTTTTGTTGGAGTAAGATGGGCTGGGCGCACAGTTGTAGGTAGCTGTCTGTGAGGGAAAGACGATGGAATAGGCAGTTACTGTGTTGTGCTGTGTGAAGCCACCAAGAGTTAACGTAGGTACGTCAGTATTGTTGAAAATGGAAGCAGAAGTCTTCGGGCAAATAAGGGGTGGTGTGGGTTGTTTTGGGGAAGGAGACCAGAGAGCAACGTCATCGGTCTCATCGGATGAGGGAAGGACGGGGAAGGAAGTCGGCCGTGCCCTTTCAAAGGAACCATCCCGGCATTTGCCTGGAGCGATGTAGGGAAATCACGGAAAACCTAAATCAGTATGGCAGGACGCGGGATTGAACCGTCGTCCTCCCGAATGCGAGTCCAGTGTGCTAACCACTGCGCCACCTCGCTCGGTGGCAAATAAGGTAAAGATGTTCAGTAGTTATGATTTCTGTTTTTTTCCAGCCATTTAGTACAAATGAATTGGCTGATAACTGGTAATTGTTGAGTAACCCCAGAATGTACGTAAACTGTTTTGAGAAAAAGACTAGTTACATATTTCATATTTGTAATGCTTTTAAGATTTGTTAACAGAGCTATGTGTAAATTGATGACCTGCATTTATGTTGGATTAGTGAAGTTAGATAATACTTGCTGTTTATGTCTCACTATTTGTGAATCTATTGTGAGTAATGTAACTTCAATTGAAACTTCCTGGCAGATTAAAACTGTGTGCCCGACCGAGACTCGAACTCGGAACCTTTGCCTTTCGCGGGCAAGTGCTCTACCATCTGAGCTACCGAAGCACGACTCACGGCCGGTCTCACACCTTTACTTCTGCCAGTATCTCCTACCTTCCAAACTTTACAGAAGCTCTCCTGGTAACTTCAATTGTCAGATGTTTTTGAAAAGCCAAACTTGACTTGCAACATAATTTTGCTAAAAATAACTGTGAGTTAATAATTCACCATAATTAGTACCGCCTCCCAGTCCGGGTCATATATTTTTCAGAGAAGTTGGATTTTCTTAAACAATTCTCGTTCATCAGCCAAAAGTATTTCAAGTGCTTCTCAAGTATTATGGCCAGCATTGCTCACTGCTGAGCCTGTAGTTAGCATATTCATATTTTTTATGAGAGACCAGAATATATCGCGTTACTCCATTGCTGCTTTAGAGGTAAGACAATTTATTTGTTTTGAACAGGGCGAGATGATTCAGTGCCTAAGGGGCTGAATGTATTTTGCAGTGACTGTATTACGTTATTGGTATTGGGAGCTGCATTGCCCTATCGACTCTTGTAAAGTTTTGCTAACAGTAATAAAGAGTAAGTACACCAATTACACTTACAACACGCAACACGACAATTCGAGTTTTGTATCCTTTCCACAGTTCAGTCGTCATTCTACGTCATCGTCATCATTCTCATTCTTATTTAAAGATCGTTACAGGGTAACACAACAATAATATTTTAATACCTTACGTGGGGTAGTTGGGGAAAAGCACCCTTAACGATTTTCAATTTTTTGTTTTGTTTTCTCGTTACAGGACACTGAACATTGAACAAAGTACACCTAGGATCATACCGTGGTCGAAAGCATAAGGTCAAGGTTGCTTCTACAATGTGTTAAAGTTATGTGTTGCTTGAGGCTTTTACGACGGACTATTTGTAAATATGGTTCTCGGGCGAGACGTCGGATGTTGTTTTAAAAATTTCAGAATATTTCGTCGTTCAGTTGTGCCGACTGTGGAATTTTCACAATTACGTCGGTCGTCTCGCTCGAGGACCATAATTACACTGCTGTGTAGGATCTGACAACGGAAAATGATATTTGGATTGCAAAGTTTCTAGGCTACTGAAAAAAGTTGCATGTGCGATTGATTGTGCATTGATACTGATTTTCTCCGATTGCCTCAGATCAGAATTATGACGAGTGATAAACAAGCGAACCCAGTCTTTCCTACTGCTTGTGTCACTTTATGAAATGAGTGGTTTATGCCATTAGTTTCGGCAAAATGATATGCCAAATGTCGGAAGTGTAAAAAGGTACGGCTACGGAACATAGGATACTGATCAATACAGAGCGCCGCCATCTTAGTTTCCTCTATTCGAGAAAATAGTCTCTCGAAGCATCCAAATGATGTCACTCCACAATTTTCTCTAAGTCTATTACGAGATATGGACTCATTACATCCAAGCATTTTAGCTGAATTTCTAATAGAAGATCTATTTGATATTACCTCCTTAGCCTCTTCTAATGATTTAGACGATAATGGCGTGGAAGAAGTTTTTCTCTCGTAGTTTCTGTGACGTGGAGTTGAGCTTATCAATACTAAATAAATCGATGTGAAATAGTGAATTACGTTAAGGACCGTTAAATATGTAACATAAAAGTATCTGTTCAGTATTAAAACGGAAGGAAGAAAGTTCAGACGTTTTGCATCAAAGGAACGCATGTGGACATTTGTCCCATCTACTTCGTAGGATTTTTGCCCGATGCGCTGATTTATGAACTTCTGATGCCTGCTGCCATATAGGCAACTTATTAAATGAACAACTAAGTTTAAAGTGTGTGTGTTTATCCACTTACGTACGAGGAATTGACAATTATTTGGCAGTTTTATAGCAGATATATACCCATCAGTTACATGGTAAATACTCAGATCAAAAAACTAACTCACCTTGTATCCCGGAATCTGCAAAGCGCAAACCACTAAACAACAAACCTGACTCTTCATCATAAAATCTACAAACTAAAGATGCTGGGCTGTCAGAATACACTCACAAATAGGAAAACAATATATTCAGATCTATGCCACATGTCCACATTTTCCCCCGCCACCTTAATGCTTGATCGACTTGAAAAATTACGATTCTCTCGTAAGCCACTCATGAAGAGATAAACCTGACGTTAGAAGTTTAACACAGTAAGACAAATATAGCAGTTACGATCTGGAAACATGTCTTGAGGCAGCGTACATCACGGCGCGCAGATAACCAGACTCTATTCGTCAGGTATTTGAGAACGGAAACACTTGACGACTTTCAACAAAATATGCCATGTTGAATAAGATGACTGAGACTATTAAATAACTTCATTCCAGCACACGACCAGTTTCGCCAACTATATTTGCATCATCAGGTGTTTATACTCGATCCATAGAGGCGTTTTCTTTAAAATCGTAGAAAAGCACATTCCCCAACATTCTCATGTTCTTTAAGATGTCTAACTCGTAAATGGGCTAACGTCCATAAATAAAAATTGAGGACCAAGGCCTTCTCGAAACCTACAGTGTGGACAGCCTGGGAAGTATGTGTTGCTGTTGCGAGCTTTAATTTACGGAAATTCGCACATTTTCTAACTGCAAATTTTAAATTCCATGATGGGAATGTGCTTTCTCCAGCTTTCAAACAGATCGCTTATATGGACTGATTATAAACACCTGATGATGCAAAAATATTTAACGAAACCTGTACTGTCTCTGAATAAGGCTTTTTAACATTCGCAGCTGTTCCTCCAGCAAACCTCACACTTAATTTCAAACCCTCCCACAAAATGATGAAAGGAAAAAAATCTTATTGCTTATTACATTGTTGATGTAGTAAATCTTCAGCATGCGGCATACGATTATTTGTAATGTTTCCATGAAGTGAGGTTCCACAGCCGCAAAGTATTATCACCATCAGCTGTTTATTTGTCACATCAGTCATCTACCGGTTTCGATTATTAACCATCATCCAGTATGTAGGGTACAACAAATAAGGCGATATCTGTTGTACCTTACAACCTGGATGATGGTTCATAATCGAAACTGTCTAATGGGACAAATAAATAGCTGATGGTTGAAATGCATTTCATTAAATTACGTAATTTGTTACGCTTTTACTGTTACCTCTATTCACAAGACAGCGAGATTGACACACACGTCAATAAAACGCTGAATTCCTCTAAGAACAACAGCTTGTATGCCAAATCCCTCTGTGGCACCTGCCGACCTTCACTGAACTGCAAAAATGTACCTGTAGAGACTGTACCCTTGGCGAAGGCCTAGGCACAGCAGACTGGCGACCCCTTCGACACTCTGCGATTCCAGATGGCCAATTAGCAGGCGCAAGAGCAGCACAGTCGTGTTGAAATAGCAGCAGGGTAATCTGACTACAGGCGTCTGGTACCCTCGTCACGGGTTGTACTTTTCTAAGACGCTCAAGAAAGTCGAGTGATGGGCACCGACGGTTTTGCCAGACTGGGGCATCTTAGAAAAACTCTTTACCGTTTTATTCACGCACGCTTGAGTGTCACACCGCCCCCTCCCCCCCACCCGCCCCCTTCTAACGTGACCACGCCGCAGGAAGAGGCGAAACAGATGGGCTAGTAAAACGTAACCCCCTTTGATGCTTCCGATCTCATTCAGATTTCGTCGAATGGTGTTGAACGATCCTTAGTAGTTCTGTCATGAACAAGAGAGCAAAAATTCTGGTCCAACTGCGCTCCAAAGGGATGCGATAATGTTCGATGGGGCTGCAGCTCCAGAGTGTCATTAAAGGATTGAAACGCCCGAGGGTGTCAGCAGTGCCAAGAACGCCTTTTTGTAGCCCATCGCACTGAAAGCTGTCGTTTTCGACTCCAAAATGCGTTGAAATCATCGCCCCATAAGAAGGACTGCTTTTATTTAAGCGCTTTATGCCACCCCATGCGGTCTTTCCGTGCTGATTCGGAGCAGCGGTGTGTCTGAAATGTTTTCCTCGCCCGCGCATAAAAAGCAGCTGATTTCAAACTGGACGTCGCGGTTCTGACATCCATTGTAGAGGCGTCAAAATAAGGGATGAAATGTTGGTAAGCGGGTGTAACCACCTTCCCATCGTGTGACACATCCAACCACAGTGGCACTGGACAGAATTCTAGAGAAATTCGGAGCCAATGTGTCACAATTAGCCCACCTCACACTTTGTAAACAGTATTAAAATGTATCACTGAACGTACGTGCAGAATTCTTCTGAGCTGTGGCCTCTCCATTCCATTTGACTATACCTTGCCGTCCAAACTGTTTTCGAGCCCGAGAGTGACGTCTCAGTGCGACATGCTCCTACACCTTGACGGAGGAACGTTACACACACTTTTGAGCCAAATTTCGAACATTGGGTGGGATTAAAGGGTTTTCGAAAAAGTGATCCTTTAATTCTTTTGTGCAGTGTGTACCACTATGCAATACACAGTTCGCGATGTATGACGTGATAATCTTTTAGATGCCTGAAAATTAGGATCTGCCTATAATGGCGCAAGACGCAACATAATGCTGGACCATTCAGTTTATTTCTTGTTTACTAATAACTCAGTTCGCAGCACACTTTGTAAACAGTATTTAAATGTATCACTGAACGTACGTGCAAAATTATCTCATTGTACAACACATAATTCAGGAGATATGACGTCACAAACAATGAGACCCATGAAAAACTACCTTTTGCTTCAACAGGAGTACAAATTTCACAAACTATATTCCTCCAGTGTTTCGTAATAAGAGCACTTAGCGCCTTCCAACAAACTGATGATAAGATTAACGTCAAAAATTAAGTTAGAAGCCACTATGTTGTGAGTTAAGTCTACAGTAATTTTCACACGGAAAAGGATCTATCAGAAAATACTAAGAAGTTATGGTCACACGTAAAGTCAGTGAACCGATCCAAACGTTCCCTTCAGTTTTTCTTTGGTCTGTCTGGAGTTCAAACTGAAAACAGCAGGGAGAAAATAGACGTTTCAAATGTCACATTTAAAAATTAACTGATGGAAGACGGCATATCTTACACTGAATCTCTCAAAGCATTCACAAAACATTCGTTCCACTGGATGACTGAAACATAGAATGGAATAGGAAATGTCCTGCGAATACAACATTTCACTGTGAAAGTGCAAAAGGACAAACTTTGT
The DNA here is from genome assembly GCF_021461385.2 of Schistocerca piceifrons. Classification (NCBI taxonomy): domain Eukaryota; kingdom Metazoa; phylum Arthropoda; class Insecta; order Orthoptera; family Acrididae; genus Schistocerca; species Schistocerca piceifrons. The sequence continues at coordinate 767,164,886 of NC_060140.1, read as the reverse complement.
TACTTCGATTATTAATGTCTTTTTCGTCGTAGGCTTACTGCAAGTAATTACATTTTTCCACCAGGCGTGTTTCGCTTTACTTTAATAAAAACTTCAGAGTAAGGTGAAGTGGAATAAACAAAAATACAGCACAAGAAAAAGAGGTTTCAAGTAAAAACGAGGAATGGCCGAAAGTGAATATGCAACCAATTTTCTTTCGACCTTACCCTCCACTAACAACGCAGGACAAAGCACTCGTTTGTGGAGTATGTAAACAAGTGGAAAAAACACCACGGCTAGGAACTACAAAGTGGGCCATCTTTTTAAGGAAATAATGTTTTTTTATCTGCAAATACAAAAATTTACAGACGTATTGTGTGTCGTAATTTCCAGAATGACCACAGAAGATGATTTACAATTTAAAGAGAAACGCTTCTGTTGGGAAATACTCTTTAATCTTTCGTAATATGCTTACGACGGATAAAACCAATAATAGCTGGTTATAACAGCTGCTACCGAAGAAGCAAATAAAAATATTATATGTTACTTCACTATGTGATTCGTGTGTTTTCTGCTCATTGAACGCACAAAGCTCTTATGAACAGACAATTTTAAACATTTCTACCGGTAATAATTTCCGAAAAGCAACACACATTACATGTCACCGTAAAATCATGGTTATTGTAGAGGATAGTGTTGTACCTAAGAGATAGTGCACCTAGGAACACATGTTGGTTTTGGTCGGTATTTCGGTCTCTTGACCCACTTTAGAATCACATGGACGACTGCGTACTAGAGACCTCCACGAGTAGTTTCGGCCATTTTCTACTCGCGGTTGAGTTTTGTACAGAATTTGTAAATATTTCGCTTTCTACATGCTTAAAAGTATAGTATATTAAAGTTAGTAGGAATATATGGTTCATTATTGAATTACCGAAGTTTATAATGAGTGCAATGCTACATATATTTAGAACTATTAATAAGTTATTAAGGCACACTTTAGGGGTCACGCACTACCATGTATCTCGAAACACCAGAAGGTCTCTGATTTTGGAACTGTCGGTAGTTGGAAATGAAATAAATATCCTTCCTGTCTTAAAAATGTATCTTTATTGAAAATTAAAATTCGTGTTAGTTTCCCATAGCTTCTATTTCTAAATGTATTTATCTGGCAACTGGTTTTTGGTTATACTTTCGCTCAATTTGATTTCATTTGATAATTACTGCTGTGTAGTGCAGTAATAACATAACAGACAGACCATTGAGTACAACACTGACTAGATTTTTACCCACTGCAGAGCTTTTCAGTTCGAATACAATATTCATTCTTAGGTACGTGAGCACGTCGCACCTTGGAAGATAATTTCAGATTTGGAAAAACCTTAATATCTCGGAACAGATTTTGTAATTCCTCGAGAAGATTGTAGTACACAAAAACTAAATTCCGTCAATTAAAAATGGAATAAGAAATATTCTGAACTTCTATTACAGGGCTGGCTAGACGCGGAAAGTCTGAAAAGTGTATAAAGGTATAACATTCCCAACTGCCGACTTCATCTCTGAGAGAAAACTGGTTTACATGCTGAGATGTCCTCTGACGAGCTTGTTATTATATGGACTAAATTATTGGTGTTTTAAATTTCTGAGTATTTTCAACCGTCATTTCACTGCCACATTGTCAAGACCGTAACCACTGCATCATAGCCCCAAGCTACTATGAAGAGAATTTTACCAATCTGATAACTACAACTACTGACACCATCACCTTCTGCATTATTTATTACAGATTTTTTACAGTCTGGATGGAACTGCAATGGAATAATTACTGGGTACCCGGTTTCGATTGACCCAAATCCATCTTCCGGTCATAAAATTAACTGTTGTGGCTAACATTAGCTGGTCTCTCAGAAACCAACTGCAGTAGATGTACGATATGAAGAAGTCTGGCGGTCAGCCGAAACCAGTTACCAAGTTAATTTTGAATTCTATTACAATCAAGACGAAACAAGTTATCAAGTTACCTTCGGATTGTATATCAATCAAGACTAAACAGTTATCAAGTTCCTTTTGGATTATACTACAAGCGAGACTAAACTAGTTAACAAGCTACTTTCGCACTGTATTAAAATCAATATTTCTATAATTTGTGATTGAAAATACGTCTTACCTTGTGATATGAACTGTTAACATTTAAAAGGATAACGTTCTTCTGATGGATGCTTCATTTTGGCTGCTGATAACATTGAAGCTTATTAGCGCCTACGCTTATGTAATGTACGGTTAATGTTCATCTAATGATACAGTGTCGTGGTATAATACGACCACCGTAACAAGGTTGGCTGAATACATGAACACGAAGGAACGTATGGGGGACGCCAGTGTCAGCGAACGCGCACCACTGCACGTGTTTCCTTAATGAGGAACGCCATCAGCGTGGTTAGCGCATCGCATGTTATTGTTCGTGCTCACTCATGTGGCTGTTCTGTTACCTTCATTTTTAGCTAATGATGTCCGTTGATCTCGCGTTCTGTACCTGCATCATGTAATCGAAAATCAGCGGCTTTCGATAATACAATGCGGCAATGCGGCGCGTGAACAAATAAGCAGGCTCTTGTATCAGTACCAATATAAACAGATGCGGAACAAAACGGTAATGGAAAAAATACCGCGCCAGAGAGGCTAAAAGCAGACATGCGTTCCGTCGAGCTTTTGTTAAAACTAAAGGGATATGCTCGATTTATAACAACATTTTTCCTTTGGCAAAATCTCAGAGCAGCAAACAGAAGTGCAAGAATAAGGGTGAAGAATACATTTGTTACAAAACGTTGTTAAATTTAAGTTATTTGCTGTTACTAATATTGTGATAACACTCTTATTCTAGGGCTGTTCAGCTAGTGGGTTATCTGCTTTGTTCATAAGTAACCGGCAGTATAATAAATGAATACCTGTTGTTATTATTGTTATTATTATTATTTATACTAACAGAGTTCTTATTTGGTTTGGGAAACGTTGCCGTTTCTTAATCCACAGTTTATGGAGCTGAATGAGGCTTACGAAAAGGTATACAACACACTTTGGATTCAAGCCAAGCGCAAACAAAATAACGAGCAATTTTTTAGTACTGTGGTGTTCTTTCCTTATCGCATGTCATTCAAGGATGGAAACATTTATCTTGAAATCTCGGAGAACTAATGTCCTACGCGAGACGCTTGCTATGAAATTTTACTGAGTAATTAATTTAACAAGTTCAAGAACTAGCGTCACCACTCTATAGAAGGAAGAATCTTGGTGTTATTAGAAAAATTGTTAGAGTAAAATTGCCTCCTGGTATCCTTAATTTCATCTGAATTTGTTGAGTAACTTCAGCATTTTTTCTGAAATACTCAAACGAAGACGATTAGTAATGTAATGTACGTATTCAGCATGTTATATACTCACCTGCTGAAGTTGCGACCGACATTCTTAATGAGAACAGAGAAGCCTGTACTCCCCAACAAAACTGACTGTAGTTACATTGGGGGAAAGCAACAGTGTAGGTGTTTGAATTATTATTTGACTAAGTGGAAGGCAATACTCCAAATTATGCTCTTCCTAATAACTTACTAATCTCATAAATATCGAAGTTAGGCTATACTGTAGCTGTACTCAAACTTTTATAGTAGTCATTAACAAGATAAATCAATGTCGTTTGAAGACCCAGACATAAATAAAATTGTACTAAAAATTGTGAATAAGTAATTTGAATAATTTGACATAAAATGTTTTCTGCATTTCCCTGAGCCAAATAAGCAAGTTTGAACAAAGAAGATTACAACAAATAGCGTTTTATTTCCAAGACTGCCAAACATTTTGCCAAACGGGCCACAATTCTGGCACTAACGTTAACTAAATAATCTTACACATACAAAGATATTTGAAACTGTTTTAAGAAATACAATAGTTAGATTGGCTTGGATGACTTTACATTCTGGGTTATGCCTCAAACTGTAAGAGTATTACTGTCATGCGCCACTGCTTACGAGGACGGGAACACAGTACGATGTCCTAATGAACAGTAGTTTGCAAGTTACACACTGTGGTGAATTGCAAAAGGAAGACCGTAGCATAAGTATATGCTTCCACTTACACACCAAAAGTGGTGAAGCAGTGAACATTTCAATCTGTGATGAGATGACGTTGTACAGAACTGAAATTTGGATGATAAATAATTCGAACAAGAACAGAAGATTTCAAAATAAAATCTCGGCACATCTCTCGGCCGACCCATATTCGCATATAGCGTCACCTATCCGCAGATCCCATCCTAGACTCAATGCTCGCTGCTTTGAAATTCCCGCGTGAGGTCAAACATGATGGTGCATTTGCACTGAGGTTGGTGGATTCATAGCCTATTAAGGCATTTCAGTTTTACGAATGTGTGGTGTTTGTTCGTTCGGACATGTGTGGAAGAACAGACACCATGAATTTATATAACTGAGAAGTTTATCATACAGTTCGACGAAAAATCTGTTGGTAGGACGTACAATATGTGATCAAAAGTATCCGGACACCTGGCTGAAAATGACTTACAAGTTCTTGACGCCTTCCATCGGTATTGCTGGAATTCAGTATGGTGTTGGGCCACAGTTCGCATTGATGACTGCTTCCACTCTCGCTGGCATGCGCTCAGTCAAGTGATGAAAGGTTTCTTGGGGAATAGCAGTCCATTCTTCACGGAGTGCAGCACTGAGGAGTGGTATCGATGTCGGTCAGGACTCTGTTCAGGCAAGTACATTGCAGGGATGTTATTGTCGTGAACCACTCCGCCACAGGCTGTGCATTGTGGACATATGCTCGATCGTGTTGAGAATGCAATCGCCATCCCTTAATTGCTCTTAAAACATCAATGTAGGCCTGTGCTGTGATAGTGCCACTCAAAACAACAAAGTGTGCAAGCTAGCTCCATGAAAAGCACGACCACACCTTAACACCACTGCCTCCGAATTTCACTGTTGGCGCAACACACGCTGGCAAATGAAGTTCACCGGCCATTCTCCATACCACAACCTGCCATGGGATCGCCGCATTGCGTACTGTGATTCGCCACTCCACACAACGTTTTTCCACTGGTGAATCATCTAATGATTACGCTCCTTACACCAAGCGAGGCGTCGTTTGGTATTACCCAGCTGCTCGACCGTGAAATCCAAGCTTTATCACCTCCCGCCTAACTGTCATTGTACTTGCAGTGGATGCTAATGCAGTTTGGAATTCCTGTGTGATGGTCTGGATAGATGTCTGCCCATGCACTTTAAGACCCTCTTCAACTGTCGGCGGTCTCTTTCAGTCAACAGAGGGGGTCGGTCTGTACGCTTTTGTGCTGTACGTGTCCCTTCATGCTTTCACTTTACTATGGCATCGCAAACACATGACACACCCGACACCCAATCACCTAATCTCGTTCGAAGCCCGTTAGTTTCGCGGAGCGTTCTATTCTGCTCTCTTATGATGTCTAATGATTACTGAGGTCTATAATATGGAGTACCTGGAAGTAGGTGGCAGCCCAATGCACCTAATATTAAAAACATATGCTTTTGGGGGTGTCCGGATACTTTTGATCTCATAGTGTATCATAAGCTATCATCAGTCAATTACTTGAGGGAGACCAAGGTTTGAACACAGGATTCGGCTTCAAATGCGTGTAGGTTGCAGCAGCTATGAAACAATGAAGCACCTTGCACAGGGTACGCTAGCTTGGAGAGCTGCATCAAACTAGTCTTACGGCTCAATCCCACAGCAACAACAGATGTTCAACGCAGTCATCGGATCTGCCAATTATTTCCAATTGTATACATTCAACAAATGAGACAGCCCCCAGAAGAAACTAAACATCCCTCTCCATATTCAGGGTCAAATGTACGCTATTCATCAAATTAAACTCGATTTTATTTTAGAACGAAATATCCTTCAGCCGAGAGCAAGAGGCTAGTGTCACGCTTCATTCGGCTAGGTCACGTGACGCTAGGGCTGGCTACGCTGCTGGAGGTATAGCGGAAGAATGTTTAGTTTTCCACCACTCTTTTTATACAGCGAAAATCCTTGTACAATGCAAACACTTGTTTGAGATCCAGTGCTGCGAAAGAGTCAAAACTCTTAGTGGTGGACCATTTTACTTTTTCAGAATGTCTCTTGAGATAGAATCGAATGTACGATCACTGGAAACATGAACCATGTAGGTATAGATAATAATCACCTTTATTTATTGCTGCTTGTGAAACAAAACATAAGCCACTCCGTCAATCGTAAGAACAATGTCTGTCAGTACAATGTGCTTCATAGGTCAGGATAGAGGTTCATTGTATGTTTCACTTTTCTTTAATTTCAATAACAGTATAGGGCCGTTTTCTCTTATGTTTCGGCAGATATTTCCGATTCCATTACAGAAGAGCGTAGCTGAAGTCATCGCAAACAAATATTGTTCATCACGTCTCCCATCCGATGCCCAGTGTGGTCGGCAAGCAACGATTTGTTTGGCGTTGGAAACAAAATGATAATTAAAACGGAATTTTGCCTGCCCATACGATAGAGTGTTTGGAAATAAGTTCACTGCGACATTTGTTTCACCGATGTGTCTTATCAGGGAGAATAAACCACGAAGAATAACCAGTACTCCAGCAGCCACTGAGCAGCGCTGCTGCATGGCAGAAGTAGTCTTCATTAGCCAGAGCGGTGTTGAGGCTGCTGGAGTATTCGTTATTCTTCGTGTTTTACTACCATCTGTGTACATATTGTTAAAACGAATATCGCGCTAGAGTAACTTGGGAGCGCTCTGTCGAAATGTACACGTAAAAGTACGTTTTACAATCACTTTGTTTGAGACGGGAAAACGCTCCACGCTTTCCGTTGACCTTGAGCGTCACCTGAAAGAGGAGTATGTGGTTGGGCTTACTCCAGCTATACCCGGCAAAAATGAAATCTAAATACGGGGTGATCAAAAAGTTAGTATAAATTTGAAAACTTAATAAACCACGGAATAATGTAGATAGAGAGGTAAAAATTGACACACATGCTTGGAATGACATCGGGTTTTGCTAGAACAAAAATCAAAGTTCACAAAGTGTCCGACAGATGGCGCGTGAAAGATCTCTTGCGCGCGTCGTTTGGTGATGATCGTGTGCTCAGCCGCCACTTTCATCATGCTTCCTCTCCCAGGTCCCCAGACCTCAGTCCGTGCGAATATTGGCTTTGGGGTTACCTGAAGTCGCAAGTGTATCGTGATCGACCGACATCTCTAGGGATGCTGAAAGACAACATCCGACGCCAATGCCTCACCATAACTTCGGACATGCTTTACAGTGCTGTTCACAACATTATTCCTTGACTGCAGCTATTGTTGACGAATGATAGTGGACATATTGAGCATTTCCTATAAAGAACATCATCTTTGCTTTGTCTTACTTTGTTATGCTAACTATTGCTATTCTGACCAGATGAGGCACCATCTGTCGGACATTTTTCGAACTTTTGTATTTTTTTTGGTTCTAATAAAACCCCACGTCATTCCAAGCATGTGTGTCAATTTGTACCTATCTATCTACATTATTCCGTGATTTATACTGACTTTTTGATCACCCGGTATATGCCGGAACACCAGAGTAAATTCGCCTGACGGTTCTTAGGGGGAATGGTGAGAAGAAGAGTAGATTATCGGTATACCGATCACACACAGTCAACAATTGAGTGATGTAATTTTATCTAGTGTGAAGTACAATACCTCTACCAAGCTATTTCTACCAAGTATATAAATGAACACTTTAGTAATATTACCGTTCGTAGACCTGTGTATTGTTAGTGGAAGTGAACGAGTTTATTTCACAGGAAAACATTTTTCGGATTTGTAACAAGAGGTTGTTTTGCATTTCACAAAAAGATCTTATAGAATGGAAGTTGACCTTAACTGCTGAAAAGAATCAGTAGCAAAGTACATAGATCAGCCAGAACATTAGGACCACTTACCTAATACCCTGTGTGTCCATTTTTGACACATTAGCCAGAACATTACGCCCACTCACCTAATAGCCTGTGTGTCCATTTTTGACATTGTTAACAGCGGCTACACGCCGTGGCATAGATGCATGAGGCCTTGGTAAGTCACTGGAGGGAGTTGACACAGCATTCCCGTAGAGAGGTGAGTGAAGAGCTATGATTCCACATCCAGTCACATCCCAGATGTGTTCCAACATCTGGTGAGTTCGAGGCCAGCATATGATTAGGAACTTGCCACGTTGTTCCTAGAACCGCTGTATCACACACCTGACCTTCTGACACGATGCTTTAACTTGTCGAAAAATGTCACTGACGTCGGGAAACATGATCGTCATCAAGGGGTGTACGTGGCCTGCAGCCAGTGTACGATACTCCTTGGCCATCATGGTGTCTTGCACAAGCTCAGCTGGACCCATCGTTGCCCACGTGAGTGTTCCCCATAGCATAATGAAGCCGCTGCCAGCTTGTCTCCGTCCCACGGTACAGGTATCAAGGAGGTGTTCCCCTGAAAGACGACAGATTCACGCCCTCACACTTGGACGATGAAGAAGGTATAGGGATTCATCAGCCCATGCAATGCTCTGCCATTGGGCCAACGTCCGGTGCCGATAGTCACGTGCCCATTTCAGTCCTAGACGCCTATGTCGTGTTGTTAACATTTGCACATGCATGCGTCGTCGGCTGCGGAGGTCCATCGTAAGAAGTGTTCGGTGCACTGTCTGTTCAGACACACTTATCCTCTGGCCAGCATTATAGTTTGATGTTAATCCCGCCGCAATTCGCCGTCTAACATGTGTTACCAGTTTGTTCTGTCTACGACGCCCGAAATCTGTATAATGAGAGGTGGCCGCCCGACCCCAGGACGTCAGGATGTGGTTTCACATTGGTTTCGACACGTATTGAAGATACTCACCACAGCACTCCAGGGGCAGCCGACAAGTCGTGCAGTTCCCGAAATGTTTATGCCAAGCCTCCGGGTCACCACATTCTGCCCTCAGTAAAATTCAGACAGATCGCGCGTCTTCCCCATTCTACATACGGACAGCATTTTCATTGATACTGCTTGAGGTGTCTGTCAGTCCTCACCAGGTCACGCTGGTATGACCTGGACGGGTTCATATAGATAGTAGTTCGGTGGTCATAATGTTCTGGCTGATCACAGTATATCCTTGTCACGGTATCCCGGACACACATATTTACTTACGTTCAGTTGAGCACGAATAGTGACTATTTCCCAGAATAGTAGATTTCTGTGTGTTTGAATGTGGATTAAAGTTAGATATTTAATTACTTCATATAGGTATTTCTGCACAGCGGAGTGCCACATACCTTCCCTAACGCGACCTCTTGGCTGATTCCTATAAAAGATCGCGCTCATTCCACATAACACGAATTCAACTGTGCTGATCGATGACTTAAATAATGAGTTACCACTGTTCTCCTAATGCAGAGGATTCATTCGATTGATTTTTTTTTAAAGAAATGTCGTCTGTTGTCAATATCCTCTCGCTTTTCTTCTACTCCACTCTAATTTGCAATAGAGTAGATGGGGGAAGATGTCATACATAAGGTTCGGAGGATCAAGAGGCGAGGAGATTTAGGATCAGCAATGAAATATTGTTCGCTGATGTGGTTTTTCTGTGTAAAGGCCACGTGGCGTTACTAAATCATTAGTAATTATATGCGTATTTAAATTTTTTATGAACAGTGTCGTTTGGGCATCTCACCCCTGGCAACGGGAGGATATGGCAGTTAAAGGAGATTTCAACACTAGTTTTGTGCATTCATGATACAACATAGCTACATAAGTAACTCAGAAAGCAAATTTACTACCTTTGTGAGGATTAGAATGAATAGAATACAAAACAAATATATAAATATATTTAAGAATAAGCAAATGACAAGAAAGCATGCAAATGAAATCAGAATTCATTTGCACAGTTATTGCACATGTTTTCTTCCTCTGTACAGGTTTCATGCAACTATTTATTGCAAATGACACACTGAATCCAATCCACCTGTGGTCCACTTTTATCATAGTAATTCTTGGCCCACTCAGCACAATAATCACTGTCATTTGCTGAGTTACTTGGTTTGCTAAACTTAGACAGACCTGGAGTTGATTTTTTGCTTTTAATTCGCGGTGACCTAGCTCTTGCTGCTTCTTTTCGACTCCCTTCTGTGAGAACTTACTCTGCACGTACGATACAAACGTTACAATTGTCTCAACACAAAACCAAAGGTAATCATTGGTTTCTTACCGGATTTCCGTAATGAAACAGGGTCAGACATGGATATCATTTTTACATTTTTACAGTTTCCAAGGCTCGCAACCATGCAATATCTGAATGTAATTTCTGGAGGAAATGATAAGACCTGCAAACCCATCTCTTCACAACAGTATAAGAAGAACGATGAAGTCTTTTCGTGTTATCAGACCAGTCAAGGGTTGTTCTGCGGCAATCCTTCAACAAGGTTCCTACTTGTTATCTTCAGGCAAATTCCTAAAGTTTGAGTTCGTGAACTCCCACTCACTCATTTGTAATCTTTTTAAATAAAAAACGCCTGAGTAGTTAAATAAACTACAGTAAGTACATGCATTAAAAGCAAAATGGTACCGTCAGTTACTCACACTGGATTCTTATCGTCGATGAGCAGATGAATATCAGCGACAGCCTTCTTGAATATACGCTTGAAATTAGACAGGGTGTCCTAATTGTCAGCTTCAGGACTTTGCCTGAAGATGACAAGTAGATAACTTGCTGAAACATTGCCAAAGAGCAAAACCTTGACTCGTCTGACAACCTGAAAAGAATTCATCGTCGAGATTCACCGAGAAAGTTTAAAATCGCCCGTAGTATATGGAGCTCTTTCATGAAATTTACTTTTGAAAACACATTCTAATCATATTCGTTCAAATACAGTGTGAAAGTTGGTCAGGAGAAGAAGCGTTATTTCTGTCCTTTTTTCACCAATTACGGTCAAATACTATTATTGGGAAGAGGGAGAGTCATAGGTGTAGCATCTGCCTAGACTAACGACAAAATATTTCACTGGTTCCCTGTGACAACTTTCGTCCCGACACAGTATTAATATCTTAACTTACCAGCTGCAGTAGATCAGTGGTGTGCTCAACACGAGGTAAATAGTTTCTTGAACAGCGGAGAAAACAATGATCTGGCGTGTAGATTAATTTTGGACCCATTTGGCTTCGTTCCATGGAAGGGTACGTATTTTTCTCCTTCTTTAAGTGCCTGTCGTCGACAAAGTTCTTCCCACAAAACTTGTCTGCAAAAGAGTTATATAGAAAGTTCCGAGCGCTACCACGTTCCTCTGCAAAAATACGTTGAAGAACTCCGCTTGTGCACAGTGCGATAACATATCGGAAGATACATTTTTCTGCTGGAAATCTTCTCTAACATTACGTTGTACAGCTCGTGAACTCCCACTCATTCATTTGCAAACATTTTAAATAACAAACAAGGTGAGTAATTAAGTGGACTACAATGGGTACGTAAGTTAAACACAAAATATTACCGTCAGTTACTCACATTGAATCCTTATCGTCGATATACAGATGAATATCAGCGACAACCGTATTGAAACTAAACTAGAAAGTAGATAGAGTGTCAGGTTAATGTCTCGTTATGTTAAGGTTATTACAGGTAGAGTGTCAAAGTGGGCCAGCTAATGGTTGTGATCATGTAGATGGAATCATCATAGCATTCACCAAATTCATTAAGGGAAATTAGAGGAAAGCTACGTCGAGGTATTGGGATGTGAATTTAAACCATACTCCACCCCATACGGATCCGCTGGTGTAGTTCGAGTGATCCTATGAATCTTAAAGAACATCGTCGCCTTTTTTTTGTAGTGGTTTTGTAAACGTCGCAGGAGTCTATCTTCAAAAGACTAGAAAAACAAACAAACATTATGATACTTCATATAAAGAACTGATAATACATAGCACATACCCAATGTGATTGTGAAACATCAGAAGTGCCCAAAGTTAATGTGGTACTCGCAATTTGCAAAAGTAATTGTGTGAATGAGAGTAGTCAATTGCAAACCTTTTCGCCCTTCTACCGTATCTACGGCGTAAGTTGAGTCCGTTATGAGGATACTAGAACCCACTGTAGTCGACCTTGCTCTAATATTTGATTGAACTTTGCTGGTTATGTAATGGACTATCATGGATGAGGCACAATTTTAAATTTACTTAAAATTCCACCTAATCTTTGATCTGTGTTATATTACTTCACTTCCAGAGAAAAGTGATTTTCGAAGATAACCACAAAGTTTTAATATTCTAAATATCCTAGCTCATATTTGTGGACATAATTTGTCTTCTTCCTGCAGCTTCACAGTTGAACAGTTTCTCTACATTCAAATGCACCATGACACAAATGGTTTAGCAGTAATATTAACGTACGTGTGGTCTAACACTTGATGGTCGAAGAAATAGTATTCTGTTACAGTTATTGCTAGATGTAGATGTATAAATACTGCTGCATAGCGACAAAGACTGAAAAAAATTTGTCTACAGGTTGGAATCAGGCCGCCTCGATAGTATTACGTAAGGGAGGTCTTCGTTTCGCTCTCTCATACTCACTTGACCTTGCCGGCCTCGGAAGTGACTTGCCCGAGTACGAATGCTCGAAGCGGATAGGCTGTCGTCGAACGAGGCGCCTTAGGGATGGCAGTTCAGAGGCCGCCAGATCTGGCGCGCTCACTGCGCAGCTGTCGCGACCGTTTTTGTGATAACTCTGGCTGTCTGAAGGCTGGTGCTGCTCTTTCAATACCCCCAGCAACTGATCGAACAACATTCACATCACTTTGTTCCGCTGTAGGCGTACATTCATGTATGGTAGTGTCTCATAGCGACACCGTTATGATCCAAACAAGAAAATTGCGTGCTGTTTGCAAAAACGAAATTTGGAAACAATTTGGAGTTTCATAGGAAAACTATTAAAATACCAACTTCTACCAGTCTCAACGTGAAAAATCGAACTGCTGATTTATCGATTCATTGTACATCAGTGAACTTGACCATCTAGGAAATTATAAATTTAACAAGACAGAAATTGTCTCCAACTTATTCCCTGTTGGCATCATTATAGTGGAACGACTCGTTTCGTGTCAAGTTTGCCTCCTTTGTCCAAGATAACTCTCCGAACCGCACTATAATTTCTTTCGCTATTCACGTTTGAGGCTGGACCACAAAACATTCTTCTCCCTAAAATGAATAGTTGGGAAAAGAGACTATCGTATCCCCTATCAGGCGGATTTTGGTCGACACTACTATCAATTCAGGTTAAATACAAGTCAACTTAATTGTTAGATGAAGTGTGACGTGACCTACAATATAGTCATTCCGAAAGGAGACTCATCCAACCAGGCAACATGTATCCTGCCATCAACAGTCCAGTGTTGACGGGCCGAGGCGAGGCGTAAAGCTTTGTGTCGTATGGGAAAATCCCAACTTCATCGCTACCTCGGAGATGCTGCGTACAATCACTCGTGCGCCGACTATAATATCACGCACAAACTCTATGAAATCTTGATAATCTGTCATTGTAGCAGCAGTAACAGATCTAATAAGAGTGCCAGACACTTGTCTTATATAGGCGTTGCCGACCGCAACGCCATATTCTACCTGCTTACATATCCCTGTATTTGAATACGCATGCCTATACCAGTTTCTTTGGTTCATCAACGGATTTAAACATATAAAGAAATCCGAGTAAGATATTACTGCAAAGTCAAAATTTCCTTCAAGGTTATCAGAATCTGATATTACATCACATTTAACACACAGTATTTAAAGTCTCATCTCCGTCAGAAAAAAGACATTATTTCCAATAAACGGAAGCGCGACCACAGATTTGTTATTACACTGTGCAACGTCGGCATTTCGACTTTTTCACCAGCGTGATGGAAACATAGACGTTTTAACACTCATTGTATCTACAGTTAATAGATGATAACACGACCGTTGTAATGAACCGCCAAAATAATGGTGACACTGAAACTGGCGTTTTTATATTAAACGCAGTTTTCATTTGCTGGACATTCAACGCGTCTACAGTAATTTATCCGTATGTACCACTGTACCTTCGGCCCCTGTACTACAACGTCTTTTCAGGTTGTGTACCCATACCGAAAGAAATCGAATTGTTGGAAACTCCTCGACTCCCATAATTCCTGCTGAATCTTTGAATGCCCGTAAATATATCACGAGTTCTTTTGGATTTCTGTCATTACCAGTAAATTTTTCAGAGATGCCTCTCTGCGCAAGCAGTTTTTGATTTTGTTGTACGGTCTTACTACATATTCTAGTGTTCTAAACAATCTGTTGCTTGCATCAAGCTTGTCAGCATCGAAATCACGTCACCAGGCATCTTCATGAAACGGACACCATCTTTAGCAGTTTAAGTCATAGAATAAATCATTCCAGTCCATTTATAAAATAATCGTCATCCAACAAGTGCTCTAGGATTGTGTTCAAAATATGTTTAATGCATGTCCGCCTCCGTAGCGCAGCGGTAGCGCTATCGTCTACCACGCAAGGGGGTCCGGGTTCGATTCCCGTCAGGGGACTGGGTGTTTTGTGTCTTTCATCATCACTGACATGCAAGTCAGTGAAATGGCGTCAACTAAAAAAATATACTTGCAGTACCGTGGCCGAACCCCGAAGGAGATATTCCTGCCAATAAATACCATACGATCATTTCATTTCATAATGCTGAAAGAATTTCAGTGCCTTGCAGATACTAGTGGCTTGGTTAGTGGCTAATTAAATTTTATTAAAATTCTGGGTATTTACTGTTGACAATTTGAATAATATTTCCTCGATGTATTTCTTGAAAAATTCCGCATATTTTTCTCTTCTCAGAAAAGTGAGTTGTCACCAATTCCACATTGATAAGAAAAGTGCGCAGTACTAGACAGGTAACACATTTTCCGAGTCTACATTTCCGCTGTACTTTCACATCCATTCACGCCTGTGGCGTGGAAATTCTGAGCATCATATTCGCTCGATATTTATCGGCTTGTCTTTCAGTGTTTCGTGCTACTTCCACGGGATGGGGAAAAATATTGAAACCGTCCTCATGTCCCAATTCTTAATCGACATGTAATAGCTCCTGACGGAGCGCGAGCCGGCCGGTGTGGACGAGCGGTTCTAGGCGCTACGGTCGCAGATTTGAATCCTGCCTCGGTCATGGATGTGTGTGATGTCCTTAGGTTGGTTAAGTTTAAGTAGTTCTAAGTTCTAGGGGACTGATGACCTCAGATGTTAAATCCCATAGTGCTCAGAGTCATTTGAACCATTTTGAACAACGCTCGAAATGCAACCTGTAACGTTAAAGTAAACGAACGGTCTCTGGCACCATTTTAAATGGTGGAATTGTCACCGAAACTGCTAATGCTTCAAAACTTACACTTCGTCGTGTTCTGCAGACACGTGCATCCAGATGAGTGGTGGAGGATCTGTAAGACAGGAGAGCAGAACACTTGTCACGAAAACGTAGTCGACGTCCTTATCAGCTATTAATGAAAATCTCTCCCAGAGACTGCTACAACCACTGACCTTCGCACTCAGAATATGACGTTCCGAATCAAGTTTCACTTTCGCACTCTCCTCCATCTCGTGTTGATGCTCCATAATATTATATCGGGCGACTGGGCGGCGCCGGGATAACTATAGTAGACGGCCGTGCACTTCTAGCGCACGGCGCTCGAACGAGCCTCATGGAAGTCGAGTGCCTTTGTCCCCTCAGTCCAAAGCTGCTGAATCGATGTCCGACGGGTTTACGCGAAACTACGTGCACCAATACGACTTTTATTATTACCATCTGATATTATTGTATATACAACCAGTCATATACCTCTGCATGAATTATCGTTTTATTCATGATTATAAATCCTAGTCATATGGAGAATACGTAATGGTAGGATTACATGCAGGATGTAAGTCGACAGGATGGATGTCGAAACAGTGGTACCTATAAAGATGAGAACCATGTTAGTGAAAAGCTATAACAGAAGTTAAAATGTGGAGCAATATAACCAGAAAATATCGAAAATACTACATACCCTACAAGACTGGGCCAGTAGGATCCCAGTTTATCCGTGATTGTCACAAAGAACGCAATATAACCAGAAAATATCGAAAATACTACATACCCTACAAGACTGGGCCAGTAGGATCCCAGTTTATCCGTGATTGTCACAAAGAACTAGTAACAGCACATAATCATGCACTCACAGTTTAGCGTCGGCTTGAGGACATAAACTATATAAACTATTTCCGAATTCGCCTGAACCAGCGCATAGTGGTGTTAGAGACGGCACACATACTCATCAGAACGTTCTAAACGTATTTCGATGCATCACATACTAGTGGAATTGAGTCGACTTGGTTCTGAGAAGGATGCAGCAATTACAACTTAGAGACAGAGATCTGTTCCTTGAAAATATTCCAATTAAACATGCAATCCATAATACTAATCCGGGGCCGGCAGGAGATGATAAACCCCGAAAGTTACCTGAAGGTTATTGAACAAATATTAGGTAATTATTTCTTCATTTATGGAGCCAAAGACACAGATTTATTGAAGTAAAATTCCACATTACACCCTGGCTATTATAAAATAATGGTTATTTACAACAGATTTAGCATAGTTCTGGTTTTAGCATACAATCAAGATCAATAGTCACCACGAACGAACAGGTATAGCAAAAGGCAGATACAGTCCGGAAGGAGAAGTAATTTCGTTGGTCCAAACTACCTAGCTATTAATTACACAATGACGAATTTGTTCGTTATACAATTGTGCAGCCTACCACATCCTAATAATCGTCTGGAAAACAGTCTACTTCTAGCACAATCTCTAATAACCAAAGAGTTACATATCACATATGTGTTCAGGTAACCGAAGATGCTTTCTGTGGCAAATATTACAAACAAAACCACCATCTTTCTTGGCATCTCTCATGCCATCTCTCACTGTACAGAATCTTTAAAACCGTTTTTTTCGGAAGGTGGCTTGCCAACAGCCGTTAAGTAAAGTGTGGAAAGCATATTTCAGCCATCAGTTTTGTTTATATTAAACCTAAATTCTACCAGTTTCGGTCTTGGACCTTCTTCACGGATGAAAGGTTAAAATGATTTAAGCCTCTAACCCAAATTCTACCTGTTTCGGTCTTAGACCTTCTTCACGGATGAAAGGTTAAAATGATTTAAGCCTCTATACTGCATTGGTCATTACTTACGCATTACTTATTTCGTCATTACGCACTACACATTTTAAGAAATGACTGATTGCAATAAGGCAGCTTAAACAATATTAACCCTTCATCCTTGAAGATGGTCCAAGACCGAAACCGGTAGAATTTGGGTTTAAAATAAAAATATCTGACGGTTCAAATATGCATTTTATACATTTAAAACTTCAGCGGAGAACATGATAATTGAGGTAATTACGTCAGCGGATTGTGTTTAAGCTTCTAACTGTTGGGAGTTGATACCACAGACGATACAGTAATGCATTATAAGTGGCTTCACATTCGCATTTAACAACGCTCGTCTAAAATTGACTAGACCACATGTTTACAAGACCGTGGCCATTCACGGCTGGAATCTGTTTCAGTCATTTTCTATTGAGCATACGGGAGAGTTTCGATTGCAGTTTATTGCAGCTTTTTCAGAATGACTACTGACGTAATCGTTCTAACGAAGACTTCCAGCAATATCAATCGAAAACTAGGGTTTTCATCGTATAAGACGCATAACAGGAGAAGATCTTCTATCACTGGATGGTATTTTTCGTTTTCACAATATCACTGAGATTTTCAGTCTGTTATGATCATTTTCTAGAATCCGAGCTCATATAGTTGCTGTTAAACCTGTCACTCCCATTCGTTACCAAATTGACTTTACTTCTTCTTGAAAACTGAAAATTTCTCTCGTCAGTGTGGAAATTACAGAAAAGTGTATTTCCCACCCGACTGGTAAGCGTTAATATTCGGGTAAATCTTAAAAGACATCTTCACTCAGGTAAAAACAGCCGCAGTCTGAGGAGCAAATCTGTTCTTGTCAACACGAAGAGTGGATGGCAAACTCTCGTCGATTCCATCTCCTTCACCCACACCCACTTCTGCCCAGTATTAATGACAATCACCGACTCACTAATCAAATACGGTACACAATGAATTGCTGTCGAATAATTCAATTTGCAGTCTACGAGAAACATGCAGAGATGGGGAGGGTCGCAGATGGAGCGTTCCATTCGCCTAGCAGCGCTACACCGCCATTACTTTGAAATGAAACGCGTGGCTCATCGGCCGGAAAGCCACGGCAGCAGACGGGGAAACAAGGAAATGAGTGGAAAGGAAGAGAGACGACGCACATAGAACAGGGAAAAAGAAGTAATGAGAGCCACGAAGGACGCACGTGAGATGGGGAAGAAGCAAGACGACAAGAAATGGAACGCAAGCGCAGGAGTGGTAACGATTAGGGGATGGGTTTCCCTAGCGCCTGCGCCCTGTTTTAAATTTTCGGCTGCAGCGGTGTCTTGTCTTTTGCGTGGCAAGGGCCTGGGTGAAATCCGCGAGAGAGACGGGGAAATACGAGCGGATGTCTCAGGAGTGGCGTGCCCAATGGGCGGCCGCCTGGGATTGTTGCGAGCATCCAAGGAGCATACCGTACTGCCCCGTTCTCATTCCCACAGCCCTCTCTACCCTCTTTCTCCCTTCCTCAGCACTACTCCACCCCATGCCTCCTCCAGGCTTCTCTCCCACCTCGTCAGGCTTGCATTTCCGCCCTGCCGTGAGACTTAAGGTGCCGTGGTCGCAGAAGCAGTAGAATTAATGTCGCCCCCGTAGCCGCGAAAATGCTACGCATTTGTTTACCGACGTCCTCTGCCGGAATCCTCGTATTTATACTCGTGAAAAAACCTGCCGCTACTGTACGGTTTGTGAGGTTGGACGTGGGAGAGCAGTGCCAGTACAGTTAGGACTGAGAGGAAAAAGAAAGAAAAGAATAGAAAATAGAGAGTTTGACGGGTTTGCAAGAAACGTGCCCGTAAGCTGAGAGGTGTACCAACTTTCACTTCGGTGATTTGGTCTGGGGTATGTAGAAGATAAATTAATAACACACGACAAAGCCGGCCGGTGTGGCCGAGCGGTTCTAGGCGCTTCAGTCTGGAACCGCGCGACCGCTCCGGTCGCAGGTTCGAATCCTGCCTCGGGCGTGGCTGTGTATGATGTCCTTAGGTTAGTTAGGTTTAAGTAGTTCTAAGTTCTAGGGGACTGATGACCTCAGAAGTTAAGTCCCATAGCGCTCAGAGCCATCTGAACACACGAGAAAAAACAATGGAAAAGTCGAGTTCTTTGTCATTATTACAATCTCCAAAACGCATATTAACTCAGGGAGACTGAACAGGTGTTGAGAAAACCGTATACAAATAGTGCACGAATATAGCTATCAGGAGGAATGACGGAAGGAACGATGCCATTGCCTGATTTGATTTACTAGTACAGGAAACAAAGCCAAATCATCCCAGTGTGATGCTATAATAAATTCTCTGCGTAGTATAAGGAGGCAGCTTGTGACGGAGCGCCTAATGCGACCGCCAGTTTAACCCTCGAGTATATCATTAAGACAAATCTGTAATGGCCAGTACTGCTGCGATTTCAGATTTGAATAACGCGCGCTAAAAGCAAGCTACAGTTACAGTGACGCCGTCTATTAGTAGTGCGAGTCACAAGTTTCACCCCATATACAGGTCATTAATCTTATCAGACTGGTCGCGGTGTGGTGCTAATATCGCTACGGCGAATCTATCGTGCGTGTGCAATGTGCTTTTCGTAAGCATTTCAATATTCAGATTGTTATTGCAACAATACTCAGCTGGGTAAGAAACTTCTGTGCAACTGACAGTGTATAGCATCAAAAGTCAGCCGTACCTCGGAAAACCGTCCGACGTCCCGACAACATCGAATGTGGGCGTAAGAGTTTACAAGCAAGCACTCGCCGTTCATTACGAAAACGTTCCAACAAGACGGCGGGACATACCACACAGCGAACAAGTTCTTGCAAATTATTCGTGAGTTGTATGGTAATCGCATCATTTCCAAACGAGCTTGTCTCGAATGGACGTCCCGATCGCCTGTTTTAAGCATGCCATTTGAAGGGGAGAGCGTACTCCGTCTGGCAACGAAGTTGGAACAGTTAAAAAATTCAGATTGAAATTCCCAGAATTCCTCCAGCAGTTACGAAACATATGTTAAAAACTGGTTGAAACACCTCGAAAATTGTGTGGATGCGAATGGTCGTCATTTTTACGATGCAGTAAAGTTGAATAAATTTTGTACATTTTGTAAAATTTTCAATTTGGTTTCGCGATAAATTTGTGTCCTATTCAAATTTGTAGTCTCCTAAACAATGCGAAACACTCTGTATGTTACAGAAGAGATCATTTATAACGAGCCAAGCTGTATTCGGATAGGTTTGGGAAACATGAACTACCCGGCACCCAAATGCGAGAGCAACGACAGCCGGTAGGCGGTACCGATCTCCAAAGAACCCCGTACCCTTGGCTAATGATGTAAAACCAAGAAGGAATCAGATATTGTACATCATTCTTTGGTTTGCGATCGTAAACTTTTAATGTTCAAAAAATGTTCAAATGTGTGTTAAATCTTATGGGACTTAATTGCTATGGTCATCAGTCCCTAAGCTTACACACTACTTAACCTAAATTATCCTAAGGACAAACACACACTCCCATGTCCGAGGGAGGACTCAAACCTCCGCCGGGACCAGCCGCACAGTCCATGACTGCAGCGCCTCAGACCGCTCGGCTAATCCGCACGGCGAACCTTTAATGCGCCGGGCCAAGATTTTTACTTGCTGTGGATGTATTTAAGTTGTAACTGGAGTAGATGCTGATTTTCTGGAAGCACTACTAGTATATGATGTTCTCAGGATGTATGAAGAAAACTTTTACTACGTTCGTTCTTATATGATCGGGAATTTGGAGTTGGTTGAAATGGAAGTATTTTAAAGCTGTTGAATAATTCTGAAATCTTAACAGCTTAAACGGTTATCGTTCAAGTGGGAATTGTAACCAAGCTGAAAGTGCTAGTGAATTTCTTTTTTGATTGTATTGAATTTGTGTGACAGTTAAAAAATTTTACAGATCGCGAGTAGTAATCGGGATCGGTTTAAGCCCGAAGCGACACACGCCGTCGCTTCATCCGCCAAGCCGAGACGGATGTCAGAAGAGCCGCAACTGTGCAGGACGTACTGTAACGGTCGCTGGGGTGTCAAGCTGAGAGGGGCGCCCCTGGGCGTATAGAAGAAGAAACCCAGAGATCAGGCGCTGAAGACTACGTGGTATCAAGTGTAAAATCTGTGAACAGTTCGTATTAGAATTAGTGGCGAAAGCTGACGCGGAGCAATAAACGGCGGTGTGGGCAGAGGGGGAGAGGGGGAGGAGGGGCAGAGCAGGAGATGCCAAGCGAGAAGTCGCTCGGACCGGCTCTGCCAGTGATGAGAGGTAGTCAGTATGACGCAGTTAGAAGACTTATTCGCTTTCAACACCTTAACTAAACATTGATATTTTACTGGGAATATATTTTAGGCTCCTTTTGCTGGTCATCGCACCTCGATCTAACTTAATAGTTCTTGCAGTTCCAGAATCGGGTAGGTGTTGAGTTGGACCATGAGTCTAAGAACATATGACTTCTACCGATGTCTCCAACTGTAAAGGTAGGATACAATTTTTGTCTTGAAAGTGGGGTCATCTCTGCAGTGCTGATCCTCACTCGATAGTCAATAAAACTGATGAAATCGATTCATTCGTACCGTCGAAGTTATTACTTTGGAAGAACTAGCCTAAGTACTGGAACACGAGTCGGGAAAAGTCGATCGAGGAGACATTACTAGATCCAACACGGCATTTACAGTATTTCAGACTGTTCCCTTTCTACCCCTTAAACAGCCCCAATAAACTTATCAACGCAAACGAGTTTCAAAAGTAGTTACACTAATATTTATTTTATATATGTTAACCAGTTTTCCTGTTATACTCGGGAAACATTGAAACTTTTTTAGGTATTATTATCAGTTACCAAGGTCCAGAGGTTCAAAGGTACAGTACTAATGCACGTAAAGTATGAACGTAATATCCTGTCTGAGTCGAAAATGGATCTTTAACTGAGGCAGTGAATACGATGTTCTCGAGGAGAATCACGACTCAGCTCAGCATACAGTTCGTGCAAAAGCACACCACCAGTAAAACTGCTCATGACACTTTGTTTCGAGCAAAAGCTCGGTGACTCCTAGGTCAAAACAAATTGTATCTTTCAAAGTTACATACAAACACACAAAACTACACGAAAGTGCAGATATAACGGAATCACGAACTTCTTGCCTGTCTACCGCACATACAATAAATGGAATTAATCATATTCTCAAATTAAAGTACCCAAAACTAAATTTATCACAGCTCAGTGGAAGAGATCCATAAGGTGATCTCGTTCCAAACAGCTACCCCACGATCATTCGGGGAGGTTGTCCTCATTAGAGCACAGGCGTGCTGCCAACCGTGTTTCCGTCGCGTAATAGACTGCCTTCCGACCCTACCACTGACCGTATCTCTGTGGTCCCTGCGATTCTCTTCTACGAAGCTAGTTTGGTAATACTGTCCTAAAGCCCCAAGTACTCTGGTGACAGCTTTAAAATTTATTCTCACGTCAACTCACTCACACAAATTTACAGCGTAAAGCGAGAATCAAATGAGCTGTGCAGAAGTACATGAGTACTACACGTTTCTTTTACACAGACTATGTGTGTGTGTGTGTGTGTGTGTGTGTGTGTGTGTGTGTGTGTGTGTGTGTGTGTGTGTGTGTGTGTTTTCAGGGATATAGAAATACAAATGGCTTAGGACTGAAATAAACAGGAACTGCAGGGAAGCTAAGACGAACTGGCTACATGAAAATATGTGAATAAATCGAAAAAGAATTTATTTTCGGAAGAATTGATTCAGCGTACAGAAATATCAAAACTACTTTTGGTGATATTAAAAGCAAGGGCGGTAACATTAACAGTGCAGTGAGAATGACACTGTTGAATGCATCGGAGACAGTGGATAGGTGGAAAGAGTACATTGAGGCCTCTCTGAGGGGGAGGACTTATCTGATGACGTGATACCAGAAACAGAAGTCGACAGGGAAGAGATAGGGGATCCAGTAATAGAAGATTTGGAAGGTTTTTGGGAGACTTCAAATCAAGTAAGGTGGAAGGGCTGAATAATAATCCATCGAAATTTCTGAAATCATTGGGGAAGTGGCAAAAAAAGATTACTGATGTTTGTGTGTAGAATGTATGAGAGAGTATTATGTGTAATGTAGGTAATAAAGTTGTAAAACTAAAATTTCTATCGAATTCCAATGGCTTTGTTACACGGACTTTCTGCCGGTTAATATTCTGTAAGTGAAGTCGTTTCTTTATATAAGATTATATTTTCTGTTATTTGTTCTTTTCTCTGGATTTGACCACACATTTATCGGAGTTGAATTCTCATAGATTTTCTTATTCCTCTGAACCGCTGTTCTCCACTTTTACACCCATGAAGTAGGTGAGCATACAAAACACTTTTGGTACACTTGTGTAAAGCAGGTTCGACACACTTACTGCTCGGCAATATTATCCTGCTCTTCATTAAAAGCGAACATTTGCTCATTTGATAAAACAGCTACTGTTATAATTTGAGAAATGTTTACAGATATGTCAAACAAACAAACAGGGGAAGGAGAGATCTCGGTGCACGTGTACCTAGCTGTGAAAGCTTATTACGTTGTTTGTTACATGCAAAGAGCCCACTTTAGCGGGGTGAACAAACATCAGCTTTCACAAAAATACTTAATATGTTATATTCAAACATTTTTGATACTGACCCTTGTTGGTGGTTATGAAGGATTAATTAACTTTTCATATTTGTATATTAACTTCGTTATATAGTGAATAACTAATTAATGACTGATAGGTAGTGGTTATTAATTTGTGTATATTTTTTATTAATTTGTGTATATTTTAACACAGACGACTTCTACTGCAAATACGCATCATGTCTCTTGTGTTTCCTCGCAGTATAGACAAGTGGAAGCAAATGTCGAAGGTACTCCGAATTCCTGTAGCATGATAATATCTGCTCTTAGTTTCGAGAATTTGGTTTATAAGCACTCTGTCCGACTGATAGATTTTACTTATAACAGATATCGGGAAATTTATACTAATTCAACTGAAGGTAACACCTCTCAGTAATTTTGCCTGTACTTTGAGAACGAAGGTGTAAAATATGGGAGACAACTAAGTTTTTAAAATTTTCATCATCTTTTTCCCCCATTTTTGTAAAAATATTAGCAAGCGAAAGAGTCAACAACTGAAATAACTTATTCAGCATAGAGCTAGAAGTTTTACATACATTACTTTTATAACTCCTGCGCATTGCTGTATATCTTTTCTGTTGGGTTGAGGTATCCTATTTTGTTATTTATTACTAGTGAAGAGTGACCCACAGGCTAACCTTGATACAGATGTCGGTGAATGTCTTTTCTCTGAAGGTAACGACAAACGTCCTGCTCTCAATGTTGTGAAATACACTTTCTCTAATTTTATCATCAGAATTTACGTAAATGTTTTAAATAATGTACTTAATATAACATTTAGTACTTAACTTCAGTTTTGTTAGTAGTAGAACTGCAGTTGTACTTATAAACGAAGTTACCGCTCAAGAGTTGGCAATTACGGTATCACATCTTCTTTTCATTTTTCATTTGGGTCATGAGGCTTCTATCACGATGTGGCCGCTTACGTCTTTCTCTCGTGTGCTAACCGTTTCATCTGAGAGCAGCAGTTCCACCCAACGTCCTAAATTATATGTTACACATATCTCAGTCATTGGCTAACACTTCAAATTTCACCTCCAGAGTAGGCTTAAATTTAAGAGACTAACAGGAAGAATCATTGAGCAAAGAGTCCCTATATGGACATCTTCAATTAAATGACCAACGTGCAGAAAGACTCCTATCCCTGGTCCAGCGTGCAAGTGGTGATCAAAGGGATCGCTGTATCAAAAATACACGGATAGCAGTCATTGAATGTTGGCCCCTACTTCGACTGGACCAGAGGTGAGAATTTTACTATAAGTCGATAAACCAACAATTGAAAATTTACAAGGCTGAAAGATACTTAGGTTCGACATTCTCTATTGTCCAAAGAAGTAGGATACGGAAATACTAAGTACTGGAGAGATCAGCTTGAAGATCTCTGAGGCTATAGATATTGCGACAATGAGTTGCTCATCATACAGTTCAGTGGAAGAGGAACGGACATCTCTGAAAAAGGTCAACATAGAAGTTTGGAAGAGGATGCAGGTACAAGGAAGATAAATGTGAAGAAACCATGGGTAACAGAAGATATAATTTAGTAAATCGACGAAAGAAAGGAATACAAATATGTTAAGGGAAATTCAGGAATACAGATGTATAAGTTACATCTGATATAAATAAGATTTGCGAGGAAGTTAAGGTGAAATGGCTGCATGAAGAAGTGAAGAAATCGAAAACGAAATGCCTGTCGGAAGGACTGACTCAGTACACAGGATGGTAAATAGTACCTTTGCTGAATTAAGAAGCAAGGACGGGGGCAGCAGCACGAACCGTGGCAAGGCGCCTCACACCGCGCAGCTTCCTCGCCGATTCTGGGAATAACTCACTCATCCCTTGTCTTATCAGGCCCGCCCAATTTTCAGCATTCTTCCGTAGCACACATCTCAGATGCTTCGATTCTCTTTCGTTCCGGTTTTTCCACAGTCCATGACACACTGCCATACAACCAATTTTGCACCCCAATCACACACTCTCAAAAATTTCTTCCTGAAATTGAGATACTTGTTTATGTCAGTTTTCTTCTCTGGGCCACGAAAACTCTTTTGACAGGGCTAGTCTACTTTTTATGTCCTCCTTTCTCCGTCGGTCACGAGTTATTATGCTGCCCAGGTAGCAGAATACCTGAATTTCATCTTCTTCGCTATCACCAACTGTGATGCTGCATTTCACACTGTTCTCATTTCTACTACTTCTCATAACTTTCGTTTTCCTTCGGTTTACTCTGAATCCATGTTCTCTTCTAAGTGTGCTGTTCATTCCATTCAACAGATCCCGTAACTCTTTTACACTTTCACTGAAGTTAGTAAAGGCATCAGCGAATCTTAACATAGATGTCCTTCCAACTTGAATTTTAATCGCACTCTTTAACCGTTCTTTTATTTCTTTCATTGCTTCTTCGACGTATAGATTGAATTACGGGAGCGAAAGGCTACATTCCTGTCTTTTACCTTTTCTAATCCGTGCACTTCAATCCTCGTCTTCCATTCTCACCGTTCTCTCCTGGTTCTTGTACATAACATCCCTGGTTATTGTACATATCACCAATATTTTTTCACAGGATTTTGATTATTTTGCACCATTTTACGTTGTCGAACGCTTTTTTCAGGCCGACAAACCATATGAAAATATCTTAACCTTGTGAATGTCTTGATCTACCATCATTCATGTTTCCACAGGATGAAACTACCTACTCATTTTTATTTGCCGATGTCCGGTTAATGACAGCGCAAAGAATGTAAAGTTTATGATAAATATTTGAATGGATGCTTTCGTACGAGACTAAATATGAGCAGAAAACAACACATAGTAGATGGCCTAAAAGGAAGGAATAAAGTGCAGCCCCAAGGAACTATTAAGTCAGTGAAGCATTGTACATACCTAGAATCGATTATCCCTACTTCTGGAATCTGTGAAGCAGATATGAAGAGAGGATCCTGTGGCAAAAGAAGCACTCTCTCTGGGGTGAGTGTCAGTTAAGGAAATTAGGGAGACAATGAATACTAAGAAGCCAGTCATGTGAAGAACTGAGTAAGGAGCTCTTCAATTATGTGGTAATGTACTGTGAATGAAGAAAGGACTACGGCCCAAAGCAACCCTCCAATGGTCGCCACGGCAAAAAGAAAACGCAGTTTGCAGAGAATAACGCAAAGAGTAGAATTAAATGAGATAACGAGGAACAGAGGCCTAAAAGAGGAAGACCGCAATGATCGTGAATGCTGGTGAATGAGAATACAGTGTAACTTCAGAAGAGTGGAGAAGCCCTTAAAAGAAAAAATGGAGTAGGTTTTATAGCACCAGATCCCCAACGCATCGAGTATCTGCTTTTCCTGCTTTCCTACAGTGCATGATTCATTTCTGTACAAATATGTGCTGAAAATGTGTGTTCTCCGAAATATCTTCCTAGTATTAATGCCAATGTTTGATTCTAGTAGACTGCTTGCCTCTGCTAAGTGCGCTGTTACACTCCTGGAAATGGAAAAAAGAACACATTGACACCGGTGTGTCAGACCCACCATACTTGCTCCGGACACTGTGAGAGGGCTGTACAAGCAATGATAACACGCACGGCACAGCGGACACACCAGGAACCGCGGTGTTGGCCGTCGAATGGCGCTAGCTGCGCAGCATTTGTGCACCGCCGCCGTCAGTGTCAGCCAGTTTGCCGTGGCATACGGAGCTCCATCGCAGTCTTTAACACTGGTAGCATGCCGCGACAGCGTGGACGTGAACCGTATGTGCAGTTGACGGACTTTGAGCGAGGGCGTATAGTGGGCATGCGGGAGGCCGGGTGGACGTACCGCCGAATTGCTCAACACGTGGGGCGTGAGGTCTCCACAGTACATCGATGTTGTCGCCATTGGTCGGCGGAAGGTGCACGTGCCCGTCGACCTGGGACCGGACCGCAGCGACGCACGGATGCACGCCAAGACCGTAGGATCCTACGCAGTGCCGTAGGGGACCGCACCGCCACTTCCCAGCAAATTAGGGACACTGTTGCTCCTGGGGTATCGGCGAGGACCATTCGCAACCGTCTCCATGAAGCTGGGCTACGGTCCCGCACACCGTTAGGCCGTCTTCCGCCCACGCCCCAACATCGTGCAGCCCGCCTCCAGTGGTGTCGCGACAGGCGTGAATGGAGGGACGAATGGAGACGTGTCGTCTTCAGCGATGAGAGTCACTTCTGCCTTGGTGCCAATGATGGTCGTATGCGTGTTTGGCGCCGTGCAGGTGAGCGCCACAATCAGGACTGCATACGACCGAGGCACACAGGGCCAACACCCGGCATCATGGTGTGGGGAGCGATCTCCTACACTGGCCGTACACCACTGGTGATCGTCGAGGGGACACTGAATAGTGCACGGTACATCCAAACCGTCATCGAACCCATCGTTCTACCATTCCTAGACCGGCAAGGGAATTTGCTGTTCCAACAGGACAATGCACGTCCGCATGTATCCCGTGCCACCCAACGTGCTCTAGAAGGTGTAAGTCAACTACCCTGGCCAGCAAGATCTCCGGATCTGTCCCCCATTGAGCATGTTTGGGACCGGATGAAGCGTCGTCTCACGCGGTCTGCACGTCCAGCACGAACGCTGGTCCAACTGAGGCGCCAGGTGGAAATGGCATGGCAAGCCGTTCCACAGGACTACATCCAGCATCTCTACGATCGTCTCCATGGCAGAATAGCAGCCTGCATTGCTGCGAAAGGTGGATATACACTGTACTAGTGCCGACATTGTGCATGCTCTGTTGCCTGTGTCTATGTGCCTGTGGTTCCGTCAGTGTGATCATGTGATGTATCTGACCCCAGGAATGTGTCAATAAAGTTTCCCCTTCCTGGGAGAATGAATTCACGGTGACCTTATTTCAATTTCCAGGAGTGTATATCCGCCTTCCTGCACCCATTATTTGTTATTTCACTTCCAAGGTAGCAGAAATCCGTCTATTTTGTTGCTTTCAACTCTGATATGACGAAAACAACTAAACTCGTTTCTGCTGCTCCTCATTACATTGGTGATTTTCGGTTTTCTCTCAAAACATTTTGCCTGCTCGGTAGGCTGCTATGCATTCAAAATGTCCTGTATTTCTTCCTCGCTTTCACTGAAGACTGTTTCGTCAGCAATTAATTATTCGTAAACGGTCGGCATCGCACAGCATCGGAGGAAATTTGCATCAATGAATTATTTAATATGCCTCCTATATAAAATTACTAAAATGTTAGCGGTCAATTTCGGGCAACACTTACATCAGCGCTCCTATTTGCAGAAGGAAAACAAACAGTAGATACATACTGATGCACCGTACGTCATTTGTGCCCAGGTGATTCATGTGAAAGTATTTTCCAAGTGATTACGTCGGTGCGACGGGAAGTAAGAGTTTTGCGCCCGGATTGGTACTTGAAGATAGACACATTAGACATTTCATTTCGGAAATTGTTAGGGAATTCAATATTCCGAGATCCACAATGGCAAGAGTGTGCCGAGAATACCTAATTTCAGTCGGTTCCTCTAAACAAGGACAACGTACGTACGACCGAGAGCACATGCGTTTGCGTAGAGTTTTCAGACTAACAGACCAAGGCACTGTGCAAGCTAGTGATGTCACCATAATATTGTGGGCTATGTTTACATGGAATGGACTTAGTCCTATGGTCTAGCTGAACCGATCATTGACTGGAAATGGCTATGTTCAGTTGTTGCTACTTGAGGACAATTTTGAACCATTCATGGACTCATGGTTCCCTAGGAAAGAGGGAATTTTTATGAGTGACAATGCGCCATGTCTTCGGACCGCAATTGATCGTGATTGGCAGAAGAAAAATCTTGACAGGTCCAGCGAAAAATTTTGCCCCCCAGATCTCTCCACACGAATTCAATTGAGCATTTATGGGACACACCGGGCAGGTCAGTCCTTGCACAAAGTCCTCCAGTGGCAAAACTTTTGCAATTATCGACGGCTATGGAGGTAGCATGGCTCAGTATATTTGGCAAAGGCTTCCAGCCACTTATTGAGTCCATGATACGTCGAGCTGCTACAGTACGCCTGGAAAAAGGAGTCCTATACCGTATTAGGAGGTATCCCATGATTATTTGTCACCTCGGTTCAAACATGATGCAGTAAAATACTTAGTAGCCATAAACACTAAAAATACCATGGCCTTAGAAATAAGTACTAGAATATTGGAATGAATCATTCTGATGGATAAGGTTTCCTTGAAATACGTTTATGTTTTTACTGGATCACATTATATCTAAAAAGTATGTTGAAAAGAAAAAAACGCCTGATGTATCCTGCGTTATACTGTGGATAAGTCTTGAGGGGATTCCCTGTCAGAGAATGAATCTATTTTCCAGCATTCTGATAGCAGCGGTTGCCCTTTCCCTGCCGCTTGAGAGAAGAGTGCGAAAAAGAATGAGTTACATACTAGCATCTGATTTTCATTTTATTTCGATTTTATATTTTGCTTCCAGTTTCACATCTACTCAGCTTTTGGTTTAAACCGAGCTCGCTTTTCATCTGAATTAATGCTACCATCGAAGTTTTTACGTGGATACCATCACAGCCGGCTGCATCGGAGCTCCTACAGATGACTGATGAGCGCAGCAGCCACCACGCTGTCCTTCATTACGGAGCCAGCAGCGCCCGCAGCAGAATATCAGGCCGCCCGTGAAGCTGTTGCAGCTTCTTGCTTTGCTAATACGTTGGGGCTTCGCTTTTACGGCACAAAGCATCGTAATTAAAACCTCCGGTGGGCCTTCTCGTTACGAAGCCGACGGACGCAAAGATAAATTAGTCAGTTACCAGGAATTTGCTTCTGGCCGTTTCTTAATCTTGACAGCCATTCAGGTATCTTGCAAAGTGATTAATGTGAGCTACGCTATTTTTTGAGCAAGCAAAATTTTGCTAAACGAAACTGAAATCTGGATGATCAGCCTCTAGGCGAGAAGCACCGCTTTCACTCTGGTTGTGTAATGATGGAGAGTGAAAGGGATCTTAAATTTTAAAGGTCGTCTGTGATCAACTGCCGCGTGCTGTGTATTAACGTAGCCTTAGGAGTTAGCCTTCAGACATATACTCTGCCATGTAAATATATAAAACAGAGACCATTACGTACAAAGAACCTCGTACTTGATACATGACAAGAAACATACCTGTAGACCAGCGTCTCTTAATCTTTTCCATAACTGGAACCCTTTCAATTGTCCAGTTTTATTGTGACACCCTTGGCCTCCCTCTACATTACTGGGTGATTCAAGATGAAAGAACATATTTCAGTTGTTAATACCAGACAAACTATAAAGGAGAGAAACACGTTGCGCATGTCACTGGCTAGAGCAAGAATCCATATTTTGACAAAGCTGCGCTGTTGTTTATTTATCGCAAAAAAGCGATAACACCACAAGAGAAATCATTTTGTACGTTGGAATTTTAGCGAAATCAGTCCATTGTTCAGTGTAACGTGCATTCCGCCATCGATTCAGCAAGATGCCGCATCTGCACAAACACATTTACGCCTAGCATACAAAGTTCTTAGAAACAGGTTGCATATGCCAAAACAACAGCGCTGGCCGGCCACGTGCGTCACACGAAAATGTCGAGCGTATCCGAGACGCGTTCACACAAGCCGTCGGAAGTCCACAAAACGGGTGTGCCAGGCTTTTCTGTTCTGAAACGACCCATGCATATGAAGCCATACAAAATGCAGCTACTGCAGCATGTAATGGGTTTCGTTCTGTTTAAAGTTGTTGTGTTGCTGTGTACGTGTTATTGCAAAAAGAATGCAACTGTAGAGCAAGAATAACCGTATTATTTGAAAGAAATACATAATCTCTGAAAATTCTTGTTTAGGTGCTGCTGAGCCCGACTATAATCAATTATTTTGTCATACCTTATCACTACAAATAAATATTGAAATGCTGTTTGACTAATTCAGTAAGTGACATTAAAATGTGTGCAGCAAGTAATTAATATATCACACCACAACCTCTTCCCATAACAACACTGGAAATATTTTTATTTAAAGTCACTGATAAATTACTCTGAGAAAAATTGATATTACGCACCAGCCACAAAAATTATTTCATTTACGTAAAGTCTAAGGTTGTTCTACTCAATGTTATTTTCACTGTTAGAAATAATAAATTCCTGTGGTTTCTTCTCCTCAGAATTCAAATACTGTAATATCGATCGAAAGAATTAATGTCTGATTATTTCTGCAGTTTGAAATTGCTGCTCCATACGCGGCAGACAAAGCACAGTCTGGACTTCTGCGGGCAGAAAATTTAAAACATTCATAGTTGGTTATCTTGTTACAAGTAAAAGTCATACACTAGAATTCCATTTAGTAAATTATACGTTATATTTTTCTTTTGATCGCTTATGACTACCTTTTGCAATATTTAAAAGAACAGATCTCAGCTTATCTTCGATCTCAGCCGCTTCATACATCATATAGAACAATAGAAGAAGAAATTTTTTTTACAGGCAATACAATGCCAATACATTCGTTTAGTGGTATTATCTTCTGTTATGTGATTATTCTTTGTAGAAAACTGATTATAAAAATAATGAAATATATTGTTGTTTGAAATTAATTACATTTCAGAATATAATAATAAGTCACAATATTATAATAAGTCTTTCTCAGTTCTCACATATATATGCTTAAAAGTCATTTCTGGAAAGATATTCAACACTTCATAAATTTCGAGGACTGTTGCTTACACTGGTGACACAAAATATTGGCGTTGACAGTACAAGCAATTGCGTCCCAGTGACGACATCAGAAGGTACTAAATTAGAAATTTAGTTCTGCAATTCTTCGAATGAGTTATCTTTTGGTACGAATAGTCCTGTCGTCTATCGAGTGAAAAAAACGTTTCGTGTATGGAGCACATTAAACAGTCAAAATGTAAGAATTTTGAGGTCACAAAATCCTCGCGTCGTCATCCAACATGAAAGATACTCTCCGAAACCGAATGTAATAAAATGGAACTATCAGCTATCAGCATTTTCTTTAGGCTACAACTGACGCTGAGGTGCTTAACTCGAATCGTATACACGAATCCATCAGTAACCAACATTTATGAACTTGTTTTTAGACCATTATTATGCCATATCTGTTAAGGCAGTCCAAAGTTATGGACTACCTTTACTGATATGGCATAATAATGACGTAACAACTTTTAGAATCGTACTTGATACCGGTATAAAAATCGAAATCTACATAGTACAGAAGATAAATACAGTAATATACAGTAAAATGGTTTTACTCTTTCAAAAAATATTGCATGACTGTGGCTCAACACCATTGGAAAACATTTCAATAAAAATAGGTCCCGTGTTTCCGAGAAGCGTCAACGAACATTACGTATGTAAAAAAAAAGTTTTCTCCCTTGACATCTATCACCCCTACAGGCTTGATGCAAATTGAAACATCTTGAATATGACTGCTGTAAATGCGATTGCACCTTGATACGGACAATGTTGGTAGTTTTAACGGTCAGCTACAGTACAACCACCCCTCTGCAACCATTCATTCGTTTTAGAATTTTCCGTTTGTAAGTTGCCGTCTGGTCTGTGATAATACAGATGTATAGGCTAATGGTATCGCATTCGTATTGACCGTGTTTTTATTTCGTGGAAGTGTTAATTTTCATTGTTTTTCTAAAGTAACTTTCTTGTATGTTATGAAAAAGGCGAGAAAGTTTCACAGAAAGCTGGATTCAACTCCACGGAACCCCAGTGTACCTCTCTAGACATTTACATATTAGGTTTATGAACGTTAAAAGTATGTTTCAACATGATAATCCCAACGCTCATGTAGTAGGCATCTAAGGAGAATGTCAGTGTCTCCTCAAAATTTCGGAGTTAGGCCCAGCACAAAACTTTCCGAACCCACTCGTGATGCATCCCGAAATGTAGATGAACTTTTCCTCGTGATTCAAGAAACATTACCCTTTTCCAGTGTTGTAGGAGATTTTATTATGTTCGGTGACACATTTCCTCACAGAAGTGGAATTATTAGTTTCTACATTTGGTGGTAGTCCACTGCACGAATTCGTTTTCAAATATGAAAACAGAGGCCTTTAAAAGTTTTATCGTTACAAGACGCACATTCTTTTTGTGGACCCATTGTTAAAACTGCCAGTGGCTCAGAGAGAGTTGAATACGCAACAATAAAATTTTTTGATCATTTGCCAAATAACATCAAATGCCTTACCGGTAGCGAAGCTACACTTAAATCTAATTTAAAACATTCCTCGTGGACTAATTCTTCAATTCCACTGACAAATTTCTGCCTAAAAACTGACAATAGAAAATAATAAGAATTAAATATAGTGTTGCATAAGTAGGATTGAAATGACAATGTGTTCATTAATGTTAACAGTAATGATGTAAATGTATCCCTTAAACTGACTCTTCCACATCATTTCGATGAAAGAATTCTTCAAATGATATATGGACTGTGTAACAAACTAACTATGGAATGTTGTCTCTATAACTTGTGTCCGATTAATGTTCCTGTAAACATGATCGGAAGATAGCGATTTAATTTCACTGAAACTAAAAATCACTGGGTACTTTTTGTGCGATCTTATCGAATAAACTTGTATCTATTAATAGACTGATATCATTAAATGTACGATTTACGATGTCCAGCATAAGATACAGCGAAAACTCCAAATGTCGAGGCAATTAATTCTTAGTAGTTGGATATAAGGATCTGCGAGGTGCAGTTAAAATTATGGTAATCGCTTGAACTTCTACAGCATACGAACTGTTGGCGGCATTCAGTATTGTCAACGAATGTTCTACACTTCAAGGCAGGTCTTGTAGTATCTGAAGCTAATATTTCTCTGTAAGGAATGTAAATCTCTACAGTGTGTTAGAGAAACGTGTTAAAGTTGAGAGACTGTGAAAGTGAAGTCAGTACAGCAAAAGGAATGTGTCCTCTAATAAGGGTAGTGAGAAAATGAGAAAAAAATGACAGAATTTAACAATGACAGAAATGTACCACATGACTGCCTCTATCGTTATTACTAGCTGTAGTGACCTTTGCAGTATTACTCTTGAGAATTAGCGTGGCTCTGATCAGTAACTCATATTTCTGATAACATTTTTCGAACCCCGACCACACAATGTGTCCTATTCAGTAATTACTAAGAATGTGTTGGCGACGTATAAGATGGAATTGATCCGAACATTTGGCATTGGTTACCATTTCTTCTTAGGAATCAGAGAATAGTTAATTTTTTGTTTTATTTACGTAGTGTATGTAGAGGAGGTATCAGATTGATAGGTCATTTCAGGTCCATACCACATTAGACCCAAGTTGTTCCAAATACTCCATCTTATTGAGCTTTGCCACCGATATTGAAACTTTATCACAGTTACACACAATCCTCAACGGGAGGAAGTCAGAATTTTAAACGTCCTTAGAGATCAAAACTTTGTGCCCGATCGGACTACAACACTAAACCTTTGCCTTTAACGGGAAAATACTCTACCGATTGTGTCATCCAG
The DNA here is from genome assembly GCF_021461385.2 of Schistocerca piceifrons. Lineage (NCBI taxonomy): Eukaryota > Metazoa > Arthropoda > Insecta > Orthoptera > Acrididae > Schistocerca > Schistocerca piceifrons. The sequence continues at coordinate 767,129,396 of NC_060140.1, read as the reverse complement.
GCACAATTCAGGACCTTACAGTTTTACTTCCAGTACGAACTCTCCCCTACGTCCCAAACGTCGCAGAAGTACACTTACATATCTTGCTGGAAGACATTCTATCTGACAGGAATATGTTAGTCACAGCCAAGGGGAAGCTTTCCAAAACCAAATTTTTGCTCAGCAACAGGCCGTGTACTGACTGGAAAGTACCGGAATCTCAGTTTCTCAGCAACATCCTTCCGTCTCACGATGATAGCCCTGCAAGATACGCAAGAGAACTTCTCTGAAAATTGGCTAGTACTAGAGCAGCCACTGCTCGAAGCACAGCCTTGGTGGCGGGTCGTGAGTCGCGCCTAGACAGCTCCCTCGGTAGAGCATTTTCCCCAGAAATGCAAAGATTGTGGGTTTCATCTCGAACCTGAACAGAGGTTTGATCTGCCAGGAAGTTTCTGCTGCAGGAGGATAATTCAGTTAAGAAGCATCTAGGTGTTTTCATTTTAATACATAGATTCATATAGAAATAATGTCTTATAGACATTACTGAAATGACATCACTCTACGTTGAGTTGTGGAGACAGCATTTCTAGAACGAAAAAATTATTTTAAACATTAACCCATCGCGTTTTATTTTTCACTAGCGAGTAATTCTAGGAGCACTGTAGTAAAGTAATTGCAAATTTTGTGTAGTATTATCTGTTGCAAAACCGTCTAGAGATTTGTTCATGTGAGCCTCTTTACGCATTTTATATATGTATCGTAACACATATGTATTGTGTCTTGAACGGAACTGTTTCTTTTAGGTATCTGACGCGAGCTTAAGCACTGTGGTACCGCGTTTGAGATGTTGCCGATGGAGACAGATAACTGACAAGAGTATAAAGCAAGCTGCAGTACATAGCTTTCTCCAGTCGAATAACACTGATGGGACAAATATTTTTAAAGATCGGTAACCACCAAAAGTACAACGTGCTGTATCTCCGTGACCTCCTTCGGAAGTTTTCTTCATTTCGTCCTGGATATTAATTCAGTCTGGTGTCCCCGACACTACCCCTTCTGTTCTGAAAAAATAATACAATAAGTATAAATCCCCCTCCAGTGTCGACATGTTTACATACAGGTGAGCATCGTCTGAATAAGGGGTTCGGATATCTTACATAAGGGCACGAGTTGTTGTTCTGGGTGACTTTTATGTAGTGGGAACCAAACGACACACAGATAATAATGCAAGGAATCGAATTGTTATGTATGTTTTTGAAGCAATCATTTTTCAAACAACCATTTTTTGATCTGTCACATTTATTCTGTCATTCATAAACGGCAAGATGAAAGAACACGCCAGAAATTCATAAGTAAACTGATCTCATGGAGAAGATTTCAAGGACCTGCTAAGTCTAAATGAAGCTCATTGATCGAGAAACGTATGAAACCTACATTTGTGAATAGAAAGAGGTTAGCAATTTCACGAACACCATACTCCTAATGTCCGCCGAGGACGGCACACTAATTACTGAGTAAGTAACGACTGAACATATTTATTTATCACAGATTCAAATGGTTCAAATGGCTCTGAGCACAATGGGACTTAACTTATAAGGTTGTCAGTCCCCTAGAACTTAGAACTACTTAAACCTAACTAACCTAAGGACATCACACACATCCATACCCGAGGCAGGATTTTGCGACCGTAGCGGTCGCGCGGTTCCAGACTGAAGCGCCTAGAACCGCTCGGCCACACCAGCCGGCTATCACAGATTAATTTCAGATCTGCTTTGATGTGTTTTGAAGGAAAACATAAAATAAGCAGTTCGGGTGGCTGAAGGCTGGTTAGTCACCGAGTCTAAGTTGTTTAAACACACACTTTATAAAAGTCAAAGTCTTGTAGGACGCTGTGTTAAAGTACAACCTGAATAAACAAAATTTAAATCCCATAGCGAGCAAAATTTTTAAAGTATGTAGCCCTCTGAAGGTTAGAGAAGAAAAGTCCACAAGTCTGCCCCAACTTCTTCGACGAGGAGGCTACGAACACCTTATTACAGCTGGCAGTTCATGGGTTCATGAAGTCAGACATGAGTGGCAGCGACGTCATGGAAGCGGTATCGAGCGAGAATCCTGATTGATGGAATCCTTTTGAAATCGATGCCTGACAGAGGAAACTCACTCGGAGCGAACTGGCCTGTTCTGGCCCGAGCTCTGCCCTAAATACCACTCAGCGCTAAGTGTAGCTGCGCCCAATTTTGATCTCGTGTCTCGTTGAATGGAATAGGTCTGTGCGACCCGCGTCCTGTAGCGGCGCTTTGGTCGCCGCCTCCTGATGTACAGCCGGAACATGCTCGTCTGTACCACGGAAAACTGTTCTCTTGTTTTAAGCGTATTCGACGCACTGCCTGTGATTCTGGTTGCCTACACTACAGGTGTTAAGCTGAAATTGCCTAAAGTACCACGCGTTTACTTGTAGGTGAACTTATGACGTTCCCATTCTGACATATGCATGAGGTTTCCTGCCTTGGCTACAGACGGTTTCAGAAAGTCGTTCCTGCAGACGAACAAAAATTGTCCGTAATTACTGTAGGACAAACAGTAGGGCAAATAGAACTATGCAAGAAGATTTATCGTTTGCATATTGCCTGTTCCCTCTGCGTTCGTCCCTGAATATCCACGAAAACATAGGAAAATTAAAAAAAAACTGAACTAAGTGCAAAGTACAATTGATTTGCGGCACTACAACACTTGCATGGCGATATGTAAATCAGTCAACAAGATGTGATGCAATATGTGAAAAACGACCGTCACAGGCAACAGAAAGGCTGGCGCACTGGTTGAGTATGTCACTTCCGCGAGAATGATCTTCAGTTTTCGGCTCTGTTATTTTGATTTAGTTTTCCAGTATTTGTGTACAGCATTTCTAGCCAATGTAGGAATGATGCCTCTGAAAATGCAACGTGTCTTTCAGTTTTATTCCTTGTTCAGTTGCTACGGTCGCAGTTTCGAATCCTGCCTCGGGCATGGATGTGTGTGATATCCTTAGGTTAGTTAGGTTTAAGTAGCTCTAAGTTCTAGGGGCACTGATGACCACAGATGTTAAGTCCCATAGTGCTCAGAGCCATTTGAACCAACCTTGTTCAGTTGTAGTCTGTGTTACATATTCACTGAACTATTCGTGGTCAGATGGTGATACCAAATTTCCCATCTATTACATTTTCTGTGAGAGCCGTGTCTTAAAACAATGTGATAAGCTTAAGAAACTTTAACATTGTGCAGCCCTGTCAGCAACTGTGATAACTGAACATGTAACACGTTAGCCTCAGTCGCAAATAGAAACCAAACTTCAACCAGGTTTCATCCAAAATAACTTGACCTTCTTTAGAAGCGAGTGACAGTAGTTGAGTGTCACTCGCTTCTGAATAAGGTCAAATTATTTTGGCTGAAACCTGGGTAAAGGTTGGTTTCTATTTGCAACGCGATAAGCTTGAAAATGATAATGAAGGTCAAATAATGGACAAATTATGAAATTAAATTAATATCTGTGTTTTTACCCTGTCTTGTTACACATATGTATGAAAAAGGTTCATTAAGCAAATTTTATTACTTAAAATACTGTAATATTTTGTTCCACATACACACGGTCGGTAATGGGCTAGCGATCTATACTTAAACGGATTTCACCAACTGCGACATAATCGCGTATACAAACAGTCATCCAATAGTGTCAAATGCTTCTTTATTCCAGTCTCTGACCACAATATCAATTCTTTAGACGATGATTGGTTTCAGTCCGTAATGACCATCCTCAGATCGTTTTTACACCATGTCCTAAACTGATACGGCCATAATGGCATCGTCAAAACATATAAATATATTCAGCACAGCAGCGTCATATAGATCTAAAATAAGGTGTAGAATGGGCCACATCGTCCACATAGTGATTATTGCAACTGGCTACTGCCACTTTAGCACATGGTGTAAAAAAGATCTGTGGATGCACATTACGGACTGAAGCCGGTCATCATCTAAAGAATAGATATTGTGATCAGAGACTGGAATAAAAAAGCATTTGACTTAAACGGATGGACGTAGTATCTCGCGCACAAGGCGTAAAAGGGCAGTGCATTGGCAGAGCTGTCATTTGTACTCAGATGATTCATGTAAAAGAGTTTAGTCGGGGAAGGGGATTAATAGACAATGTACGAGGAATAGTAGTTAGAGCTAGACCCATGGGACACTCCATATCAGAAATCCTTAGGGAGTTGAATATTCCGATATCCACATTGTCAAGATTGTAGCGAGAATATTACTTTTCAGGCATTATCCTTCACCACAGAAAACACAGAGGCTGACAACCACCACTTAACGACCGAGAGCGTCAGCGTTCGTGTAGAGCTGTCAGTGCTATCATACAAGCAACACTGCGTGAAATAACTGCAGAAATCAATGTGGGACGTACGACTCACGTATCGGTTGGGACGATGAAGCCAAACGTGGCGGTAAAGGGCTATGGCAGCAGACGACCGACGCGAGTGCCTTTCGCTAGCAGCACGACATCGCCTGCAGTGCCTGTCCAGAGCTCGTGACCATATCGATATGATCCTAGATGACTGGAAAGCAGTGGCCTTGTTAGATGAGTTCTGATTTCAATTGGTTAGAGCTGGTGGTAGGGTTCGAATGTGGTGCAGACTCACGTAGCTATGGACCCATTTATCAACAAGGCGCTGTGCAAGCTGGTGGTGACTCCATAATTGTGTGAACCGTGTCTGCATGGAGTAGTTGGGTCCCGTGGATGTTATCTACCTGCAGCTCATTTGCTGCCATAACAACAATGTAACTTTTATGGATGACAATGCGCCATCTCACAGGGCCGTGATTTTTCCTGACTCGTTTGAAGAATCTTTCCTGGCTGATTAAAACTGTGCTGGAACGAGATTCGAACTTGGGACCTTTGCCTCTCGCGGGCAAGTGCTCTCCGCTGCAGAGTGAAAATCTCATTCTGGAAACATCCCCCCAGGCTGTGGCTAAGCAATGTCTCCGCAAAATCCTTTCTTCCAGGAGTGCTGGTTCTGCAAGGTTCGTAGGAGAGCTCCTGTAAAGTTTGGAAGGTAGGAGACGAGGTACTTGTGGAAGTAAAGCTGTGAAGACGGGGCGTGAGTCGTGCTTGGATTGCTCAGATGGTAGATCACTTGCCCGCGAAAGGCAAAGGTCCCGAGTTCGAGTCTCGGTTCGGCACACAGTTTTAATCTGCCAGAAAGTTTCATAACAGGGCACACTCCGCTGCAAAGTGAAAATCTTATTCTTGTTTGAAGAAGATTATGTACAGTTCGAGCGAATGACTTTCCACCCACATCGCCCGACATGAATCCCGTCGAACATTTGTGAGGCATAATCGAGTGATTAGTTGGTGCACAAAATCCTACACCTGCGATACTTTTGCAATTAATAACGGCAACATGGCTCGACGTATTTGAAGGGGACGTCCAATGACTTGTTGCATCCATGCCACGACGAGTTACTACACTACGCCACGCAGAAGGAAGACCAACACGGCATTGACAGGTATCCCGGAATTGTTGTCATCAGTGCAATTTAAGCACTTCAATAATCTGAGCTATCAACAGCAAAATTAATTTCAGTAAAGACATAGATGATTGAAATTTGCCATGGAGCTAAGAGCAGTACTTGATCAGGAGAATTAAATATTCTGTACGTACGAATAGGATGTAAGTTTCCATTAACGTGCGATAAATGTTCAACATGCCCTCCGCCAGAAGCACAATAAATTTCCAGATGATTGCAGAACTTTCATACTCCTGCAAGCATGTCTGGAGTTACTCATTCACAGCAGTTGCTGTGCGGCGACTCAGTTCGCTCATAGTTGTTGGAAGACGAAACACATAGACGGAGTCTTACACGAAACCAACGAAATAAATTCACATATCGTGAGATCAAGAGACCTTAGAGATCAATTGTGCAATACAGATAAGTACAGCTCTTACGAGAAACCAATCAATAAGGCGTCAATTGTTAAGAAGTTGTCTTACATGCAGATTCGAGTTTGGTGGTGGCTCACCTTGCTAAAAAATGAAATTTTCGACAAATTCAGGCATGCGAACTGTGATAGCTATATCAAGGAGATGCCCACCTGCAAACATATGTACCTGCCACATAACCCTCATGCCCTCGCGCTAGAAATAGTCACGTGAGCGCTCGCGCGGGCGGTCGGCCGACCGCCCCAGAGTTGTCATCAAGCTCTTGAAGTTTTACGTTTTTAAAGGTCATATTTCCGTAAAATATTGACATAGGATATCGCACACAATATTGCAAATACATTTGTAATCAAAATTACTTATTTAACAATAAAATATACAATGGAATACAAAAAGGAAGCCAAATACCCAAATGAAATATAAGAACATTTTTTCAGTTGTAGTGTTTTGGAACTATATAATGTAATACTTAAGAATAGAATTATTCACTGTCTTAACTCGTCACAAGAAAAGCTAATTTTGCTTTGAAAAAAGAATTTTTGATTGAAAATGTGACAAACATTTCTGTCAGATGAAAAATGCTGATCAGTATGTATCCATTTCATTTTCATTTTCAGGCTGACAACAATTATTGCCCGTAACTGTCGTGGTTGAATGTTGTAGGCAGACGTTTTTTCCACATTCATCGCATTCTCGCTTTGTTTTTATATTATTTTTTGACCCACACTAATAGCATACTCCTCTTCTTGTAGGGATTGATACAGCTGGAGAAACTACGTCACTCTCTCTGTAATTTTCCAAAAATACTAACAAATCTTTTGGTAAATGCTTCAATTTAGCTCTTTCATTCAGGTTTTCACTCATCAGTTCCAAAGATAACGCATGTAAGAATTGTCTTCTCGTTTTTTCTTTCATATTACCTGTTCAAATGGTTCAAACGGCTCGAGCACTATGGGACTCAACATCATCAGTCCCCTAGAACTTAGAACAAATTAAACCTAACCAACCTAGGGACATCACACACATCCATGCCCGAGGCAGGATTCGAACCGGCGCCCGTAGCGGTCACGCGGTTCCAAAGTGAAGCGCCTAGAACCACACGGCCACACCGGCCTATTACCTGTGCTGAATTCAAAATTGCGTAACGAATTTATTTCTGCCAAGTCAAGTAAGCGGAGAAATATATTTGCAGGCCACCTTTGTGTTCTTCTTGATGTTGAAATTCTGGAGCACATGAGGTCTACAGTATCAACTCCACCTTTGATTGAATTATAGTCAGTGATTTGTACAGGTTTTTTGGTATCTGCATCAATGATGTCGGTATCATGCATTGTGGAGAGCACTACTACAGCTATCCTTTTTTTTTTTTTTTGTAATCATAGGAATCAAAGTTTTGTCATCTTGACAACCGAACATGTAGTCTCCTGCCACTATATTTCCATCTACTGTCACAAATTCTGGGGGAATTTCTTTTTTATTTTTTCTCATTGTACCTAAAAAAGTGAGTCCTTTGCTAAGGAGGTTTTCAGCCAAAGGGTAACTTGAAAAATGATTATCAGTTGTTGCATTTCTATTTGTTCCTTCTATGTATTCAACCAACCTAGCGACCAAATCGTATGGTTTGTTGGAGAGTACGTTAGGGCCTGGCACTTGTTTTCCGCAGCACACTTCTAAATTATATGTATAAAAAGTGCATGCATCACACAATGCATACATTTTTAACCCGTATTTGGCTGGTTTTAGAGACATGTACTGGATGAATGAACATCGTCCTCTAAACGCAACCAACATCTCATCAACAGTGACAAATTCCCCTAAACTGAATGATTTTTGGCTGTTAGCAATGAAAGAAGACAAACTTTCTGCTATAGGAGCAAGTTTGTCTGTTGCTTGACGTTCCAATCTGGTGTTTATGTCATCAAATCTTATAGCTCGTAGCAAAAATCTAAATCTATTTAAGATGAAATTCGCTCACAAAATTGTGAGACCTGTTCCATTGCTATTGAAATATTCAGAGAAATTTCGACGGTTTCCTCTTTTGACCGCAATCTAAACAGAGCACCAAACAATGCTAGCATTTCAGCCGTTGTTGTCGGCTTACAGTCCCTTTCACGTACTTCAGAGTTCCTGCTTCCTTCTGACAGTGCTTGACGTGCCAATTTTTTCTTTTTATAACAAATATTCGTACATCTTACGATCCCTTCTACCATTTCGGGAGTTATTACACAGTGAAAACATTCCAGTCGAGTTTCACATTGTCTGGCTTGTCATCTAGGACCTGGTAAAGTTTTGATTACATTTTTTGACTTTGATTTGGTGCTGGTAATATTGGCACTACTAGCCCAGATTGTTTCCATGTCCTTATCTATATAAAATCTGATGTCATTTGTTGGTAGCTCCTGTTGATCGGTCATTTTCTCCCCCGTTTTCCAAATCAATTTCCGACTAACTTTGATGTGTATCATCTTCAGTCCCATCTTATTCATAATCAGGGTCATCGGAAACGTCATCTTCTAGGGATTCCTCATGGCCTTTACCATCTGCTTCCTCTCTCTCCAATTCAGCCAAGATTCTACGTATGTCATCAGAAGTAAGGTTTCGTTGTTCCCTTTAAAAAATAAAAATAATTGTTACTTTTGCCAAATGAAATTTCTTAGAATGACGAAGTGCTAAAGTAGAAAGAAAAACAGAATTTGTGAATGGCAAAATTTATAGAAAGTAATGCACATTCACTGGAGAATTGGAAGAGTCTATAAAATTGAGGAATTGTAGGGGAATTACAAAAAGAAATACATTCTGAAGTAGACGAGTAGAACAAAGTCTCATAAGCACTCGCAAGGCGGTAACCGACCGTTTCTGTAAGTACCGTAAGAGCTCGCAAGGCGGTAAACTGACCGCCGAACGTGTTCGGATCTATTTGAACTTGTCCTGCGAGGCAGAGAGGTGCGACTCGGACGAACTTTCAGCAGCATCTGCCGGAAAAAGGTGCAACTAGAGAATACATGCCCCTCCCGCCGCCTCGTTACCTTTGTGGAGTAAGTATGGCGCGAAAGTGCAAAACGGCGGTCACTTCACCGCCCGCGCGAGCGCGTGAAGGTTAAAGTTTTAATGAGCACATGACAGTTGACGTACGTAGCCTTCCATGACCAATGTCACTTAAGAGAGATCATTTTCGTTACAAGACTGCGTCACTATGAAACACTAAATCAACTTCAATGCCGACGTTTCGACCGACATTGCAGCGGTTTCCGACCGCGCCCTGAGGAGGAGCGCTACAAAGTCTGTCGAAACGTCGGCTTTTTAGCTGTTTTAGTGTTTCATTCCGACGCGTCTTAATGACAAAAATAATTTCATTCAAAGCTACACGTCAATCCAAATGTCTTTCTTCATTCATGTAGAAAATGTTATCTACATCTACACTTACACCATCGCTCTGCAGTACGCTCCTAAATATTTGGCAGAGGGTTTGTAGAAGTAGTTTCAGACTATTTTTAGTTCGTTCCACACATCAATGAACAGCTGCGTCTTCCCATGACAACTCTGATTTCCCTTAATTTATCACGGCTGGCGTTACTAATTTGGTAGGTGGGAGCTAATAAAACGTTTTGGTATATGAAGGAGGGATACCCTCCTTTAATTTTGTTTATTTACTTTATTTTATTTCATGTCTCCTTGAATTATCAGTCTTATGACTGATTTGATACGGCGCCCCACGAATTTCTCTTCTGTGTCAATCTTTTCATCTGAGAGCAACACTTTCAACTTCCCTTCTTATTATCAGTTTATTCCATATAATCCTTTCTTCGATGATTCTACGGGACACCTCCTCATTCCTTATGTTAACAATCCACACAAATTTCAACATTCATCTCTGGCACTACATCTCTAATGTGTAGTTCCACAGCAATGCTTCAATACCATACAGTGCTTTGCTCCAGACATTCATTCTTAGAAACGGGTGATAGAAATTTCGTGAAAAGATGTGACCACAACGAAAGACACCTTTGTTTCAACCTTTAACACCCCTTCTCCCTTATAGTATACTTAATACTCCAACCTCCATTTCGCGATAATAAAAAACGAACAGCCCTTATTTTAACTTTCTCGAAGTCGTCTGTCAGTACAATCTGACAAAGATCCCATGTCGCAGAGTAATACCCCAGAAGATGAGGACAACCTTAGTGTAGGTAATCTCCTTAATGTATCTGTTGCAACTTACAACTGTAGTGCCAATAAAACAGGTTCGCAGGAGAGCTTCTGTAAAGTTTGGAAGGTAGGAGACGAGGTACTGGCGGAATTAAAGCTGTGAGGACGGGATGTGAGTCGTGCTTGGGTAGCTAAGTCGGTAGAGCACTTGCCCGCGAAAGGCAAAGGCCTCGAGCTCGAGTCTCGGCCCGGCACACAGTTTTAATCTGCCAGGAAGTTTCATTATGGAAGGAAACCGAATTCGAGGAGTATTTTTATTTGGTGTGAACACCTTTTCACGAAATTGTACGGTTGGATCGGCAGTGTTTAAGTGCAATGTTTAAGTGCAGTCACGTATCATGACGAAATCTTGAGACCTCAGGTGCATCTGTTGGGAGGTGCTGTGGGCTTTGATTTCGTATTGATGGGCGAGCACGTTGGTTAATGTTTTTTAGGAAGCGGATGATATTGCACCCATAGCGTAGCATGCTCTCTCTCTCTCTCTCTCTCTTTGAATCAGAGCATGTCTGGGATGTACGGGGAGACGAGTTACATCATGTCAGCATCCACCAACCATTCTGCGAGACTTTCGAACACCTCTGGAGGGGGAACGGGCGTTATTGCCTCAACATGAGACTGATAACATCATTCACAGTATGCACCATCGTTGTCATCTCTGTACAGGTGTCAGACGTCGTCACATCCCATTCTGAGCACATTAACCAGATGTCAGAATGTGTTTGCTAGGGCGTGAAGTTGGAAAAAAGGAGGAATATTTTTTTTCTATCGTTATGCATGTTTCAGTTGCTTACGTTCCTCTATTATTTACATTGTTTCTACTTTACTATCACTTGTGTATACTGTTGTGGCAAAATAAAGGAAACTTGCAAATTTTCCGTTTGTTGCTTTAATTTTGGACACCAGTATACACTACCGGCAAACAGTGAAATTCGGCATTTTATGGAATGGCCAGATAATGTATAAAATAATAGAAAAATCGTGAAGCCAGGTATGAAATGCATTTTATTCTATACTTTCCTTAGGCATTCAACACAATGTCGGTTACGTTTTAGGCCAAGTGTAGAAGAAAAATAATTTAAATATTTTGACATATACAAGATCCACAGCTATTATTGTTGTTCAGCCCAATTTGGCTGGAGGTCAGTTGAGTCAGAGTGTCAGTTTCCTGGAAACAAAGGTTGCATGTGATGATTGCGAAAACTTTGTGGTTGATGATCTTGCAAATCCAATGAAACAAAGATTTGATAGAGAGCAGCCGATAATGAGGAGTAATTCTTCAAGGTATAGTGTTTTTCTAATAGACTGCCAGTATAAGGAATTAATAATGGACGTGCATTCGGTTAAGACTGTGGAAAAGAAGCAACCTCACCATTATTGGTTAATGAAGAACAACAATTTAATAAGCGTCAAGGGAACACAGAAAATGATACTTTAATTTAACATTCACGAAATACATAAATTGCTAGTTCGAATACTTTATTTCATTGTAATTTTATACTTTGCCTGTTTCCTTTTCGAACTTTATAAAAAGCGTAGACATTTCATGCATTTCCCAAGAAAGATATTGAATTAAAAATAAATTGAGCACCTTGCGAAAAAGTTATAGGAATGCTATATATGGCACAGGCATTCTTAGAGTGCCGTAATTTGACATTTTGCCGACCACATGAATACTAGAATCCTACTAAAAATCTATCTCAGCGATATATGTCTATAAGACATCGTATTATTTCGATTTCATTTCTTCTGCATTCTCTTCACCTAACAACAGATCTTCCTTTGAGTGAGCGGTTGTACATGATCCTTAAAAGCTTTGCTGTTGCATCGGCATAATCTGATACAAGCTGGATGTGGTATACTATCTGTACCAGAATGCTTACCTTTATTATGTTACTTAAATTGTGAATCCGAATTTACTGTTTTGAAACACGAGCTATAAAAACGCGAGCTAACTGCCATCTCAGAAAAGCCTTCACCGTGTACATGGTATCTTCGTCGGAGGGCAGTTCGGAATATCGGTGGCATTTGGAGTGGATGTTAGCAGCAGCCTGGGGACGTACGCTGGTCTGAGGAGGGTGTCGAGCGCTAGAGTGGTGCGCGGACGTGTTTGTTTGGGCAGCGGCTAACCCGGTGTTTGCCGGCCAGTTTATTGTTGCAGCGGACGGTGGCGGCGGCGGCTGCTGCTGGTCCCCACGCAGGCCACTTGCCGGCCAGGGCCACGGTGGGCTCACAAAATGTCGGCCGCTGATTCGCATTATGTTCGAGTGCGTAAACACCGCGTTTAATACCGGCAGAGCAGCGTGCAGGGAATGAAAGCTCCGCGGCAGGAGATCGGCCAGAGTTTGTGGGCTGCCGACCCTCTAGCAAACAATATTCGGCTGATCAGTGGTAATTATACTCACAATGACGCGTCACTAATTACTGATCGACGGCCGCAGGCATCCGAGTCCGCTTGACGGCACTGTAATTCACGTCGGCGCTGCGGCGATGGACTGCCGCCCACTGATCTCACCGTTTCACACAGCACCGCAGCGGGCGCTCATTCAGGCCTTTGGTAGCCGGCGACCCGTGTTGTAGGCCGCATCTCATTAAACGTCCACGTTGGGCGTTCTCAGCTCACAAGAGTCCCTTTGAAGTGTCCTACCCACTGATGCGAGCCACATGAGCCACCATAGATATCGGCATAAACGTGCTCATCGACACACAACTGACGTTTAACAGTCCCTCGACCTCTAACTGCATTCCCGCTGCTTTGTAAACAATTATTAATCGCTTACGATACATGATTCGTAAAATTAATGCAGCATTGAGCATCTCTGTCAGTGGACGCCTCGATCTGCATTTTCTTCCACATCGTCTTCAATTCCTCTTCCCTCCGTCGATTCTTGGATTATCCTTAGCCACCATTTTCGTAGTCTTTCTCTTCCAGGAGGTAGCCATGAAAATGCCCTCTCTCTCCTTGTGACTTGCCCTAAGTATCCCAATTGCCTGTCTTTTGTTCTATCCATAGAACTATAAAAACCTTGCATCCTTTTTTTAATTCCCCATTTCTTACTCGATCAAGTCGGGATATTCCACATGCTCGAGTGATCCATTTTCATAGATCAAAATCTCTTTTTATATCTTTCTGTGATTTTCCAATATTCAGTCCCATAACTTGACATTGGTGCTACGAGTGTTTTTGTGCACGGTCAAGTCACATTAATGTGGTCATTGAGTATATTCGGTATTAACGTTCAGTTGCAACTAACGGACGGCAGCTGCCAGCACTAGCAGTAGATGGAATGCAAAGCGTGTCGAGTGAATGCGAACAACAGTGTCGTCGTCGCAATGCGTAGACGAACCGATTCATCTGACGTCCAGAGGCAAGATACATGTATTTACAAAAACTGCTACGTTTGTATACAGGTGGCGCGCCGCCGTGGTTAAAGTACACAGTGCATTGCAAAATATTGCCTTCCAAAACCGCCAACTAAGCAACTGTGGTGCACCATGCGTTATATATGAGAGCGGTAAACGACGGCTGTCCCTGTCCGTCCTGTTGATGACCCCATCCACCCCAACAACTCGCTCCGCCCTCCACCAACTTCAGAGGACATCATCTGTTTCATCACCATTCTGCTCCAAAACACCACCCCTTCCAGCGCTCCCACACGCTTTCCCAAATCGCCTTCTCTCTCCGTTCCATCTTACCACCTATGTCACATACTCCCACGACCAGGTCCACTTCACCTCCGCCCCCCTCACCACCCTCGTCTAACTCTGCCCTCCCATGGTACAACAACCCTACCGTATCCTGTACTACAATATTCGCTCGCTGCCCACCCACAAACTCCTCTTCCTCCATATCCTCCATCAGCACCTTCGACCTAAATGAAACCTTCCTTCAACCCCGTATCTCCCTCCACAGCTCCTTACACCCTTCACCACACCGATAACCCGTACCTCTGGCACCCTCCTTTTTATCTTCCCCTCATATGTCCAGTTTCCCCCCACGTGCTCTAAGCTGTGGTATGTCATATTCTAGTGCAGTGTTTCAGTGAATGTTCAGTGTTGTTTCATCTTTTCCCGTGTTGCGAACAGAAACCATGCTGTCGCTGGGTGTGAATATTATGTCCTTTGCGAACAGAAACCAGACTGTCGCCGTGTTTTTTTAATTGTCTGTCTATTATTTTACCTGTCTGCTTCGTATGAATTTTTATGAACACCATCATCCCTTTGTTCTATGTTTTTCTTCGTCATATTACCCTTTAAGTCTTCGATTTGGCTGTTTTTTTGTTGTATATTATCTTCACCTTTTTACAACAAAGTCTTTAGGCTGAAGAGCGGCATACTAAGCTGCTGCCAGCTCGCCCCCTTTGGGGGGAATCGAAATTCAATAAAGAGAAAAAAAAAGCGACGGCTGCAGAGATGTGTACGGGCAAATAGACGTGCACCTGTGGAGCAGTTTAAAGTTCAAATCAATCAAGGGGCTACCAACAGTGTCTTCTCAACGACAATAGAGCGATCGTAGCTGTGTACTGGACTCTGCAGCAGGCGCCTGGCTCGTGTACCCATGCTAATTGCTCTCCGTCTGTGACGAAGCTGCAATTTTGACATCAGTACCGCATATGGAAGTCCACGTTGTGGCGGCACGTGACTGTTGCAGATTAATGGCGTTTTATGGTCCACAGGACAGATGACGGTTGATCTGTATGGCGTGACAAGTCTGAAAGCAAACACTATGCGATGGATCAAGAAAAGTATGCTCTGTCCCTGGTGACCATGTCTATCCCTGTTCCTCGTCTGCTGCAGCGACATGATCATCACGATACAAAAGTGTGAACATACAGTCGTGCCCTACTTCAGTCTCGATGCCAAAGCACTTTCTACTTCAGATTGCAGCACCTTCTGCACATACATCTTCAACAGTGTAGAAGACAGACTATATCTTTGTTTCAATCACATAGTGGTTCCGAGAGCCTGTCTACACTGTTGATTCATCACTTTAATATCACATTATTCCGACTTAAATTGTTATTTTCCTTCTTAGATGATTTTTTGGCATTCGACAGCATCTTTAGCATTGATTTTAGGGACAAAAAAAATGGTTCAAATGGCTGTAAGCACTATGGGACTTAACATCGGAGGTCATCAGTCCCTTAGACTTAGAACTACTTAAACCAAACTATCCTAAAAACCTTACACACATCTATGCCCGAGGCAGGATTCGAACCTGCGATCGTAGCAGCAGCGCGGTTCCGGACTGGAGCGCCTAGAACCACTCGGCCACAGCAGCCAGATTTTAGGGACAGTGTATCACATGCTTTCTCGAGGTCTTCGATAGCCAAATGACTGCTGAGATACCTTCCCACTATCTTCTTCGCAATCTGCCTTAGTTACTCAGCGTTAGATGTTATCTACATAGACCTGCCTCATCGAAAGGCACTTTGCTCTTCCATTTCAGTGAAAATCGGTCTTAGCAGTTGTGCTGCCTCATGCAACCATGAGTTCATCATTCTGTGATAACTGTCTGCCTTCTTTTATTATGATTTTTATTCTTGACTGGAGGAACACAACAATCTCATTTGACGATAGCACTGTTGCTGAAATTTAGAAGTTGTTATGTGATTTCATACAACTTTTACCATTCTGATGAAGGTAGTCTTAGAACTGTCGAAACCTGGATAATGTGCTTTTTTTTTTTTTTTTAAATGTGTGCAACCGGTTGGCTGACTATTACATTTTATGTAGTCTTCTCAATTCTTGATTTTAAAGTTTACCCGTACGACTTTAGTGCCAGGCAAAAATATTTCAGGACAAAAATTTGCTGTTTTTAGGCCTCCTTCTGTAATATAGTCACTGAATACAAGTCTCTTGCTTACCCTTAAAAATGGACTGTCATCAATGCAAAAGGTGCTTTTATGCAGCATTACTACGTGCCATAAATCTTATAATACAGAAAATCTATGCTTTTTGGCCTCCTTCTGTAATCTCACCACTTAATGCCAGTCGCTTGCTACCCCTCTCCGTACTGGACAGTCATCAATGCAAAGTAGTACTTACACCCAAAATAACACACATTAAGCTTCGCAGTTAACAAGCAAAACATTCTCAACAGCTAAACGTTGCTTCGCTCTACAGAAAGGAAACAGGCTAATGTGTATGTAATACTGTCCAGCATTTACCTGCAGCTTCCAATATTGTCACAGATCTAAATCAACGTATACACATGGCGTGTGCCGAAATCTACTTCTACGGCTAAAGTCTCTTCCCCTTCCCTGTTCCATTTGCAAATGATGCACAAGGCGAACGATTCTCAGTAATCCGTATTGCTCAGATTTTCTCGACGCGGTCACATTAAAAAAAATGTGGCCACCGTCTACGTTCGACGTCAACATGCATTAGCCACTCACAGAAAGCAGGCTGCAGCAATAGCAGTGGAGGGTATATAAAGCATGCCCTGGGACTCAGGAAAAAGTGCTGTCGTTGTCAAGTGTGAAAACTGAGCCATTTATCTGATGTCCAAAAGTGCATGATCTTTGGCTTCCCGGCCAAGGGTGGATGCATTTCCACAACGGCTAAGATTATGAACTGTTCGCATGCCCCCTTGATTAAAATAAACCGTGCTTGGCAACATCTCTCTATCCAAACCGGGCGCCTGGGCAACTGTTGGGCACCAAATGTCATAAATGTCAAGGGTGAACGTCGCCTGCTGATTTGCGTATGGACGAATAGACGTGCAGCCTCTGACCAGCTGGCCACCCAGATAAACCAAGGGGCTACAAACAGCGTCTTCTCCCAACTGTTCAGCGAACGTTCCTGCGTATGGACCTCCGCAGCAGGTACCTGGTCCAAGCACCTATGCAGATTGCTGTTCGTCAGCTACTAAGGCTGGAATTTGCACGCCAGTAAAGCAAGTGCACGTCCACTGAGTGGCGACAGGTGGACTTTTCAGATGAATCACACGCTCAGACAGGTGACTGTTGGCTCGTACAGCATCAAACATCTGGAAGCAATCTCCCTGCATCAATAGTCGGAAGGGTCCCGGTTGGAGGAGTTGTAACCTCCCCCTCACTTATCGACCTTAATGACAGTGAAAAACTAAAGCGCTTGCACCTAATGGAAATTTCGGAAAAGCAATCGTCACCGAAGTTAATTGGTCGGTAAAGAGGGAGGAAAGGGTTACATCTAAATGATAGGAAAAATGCAAATGAAATTGGTGAAAATTAATTTTGAGAAAAGGGTAAAAAGAAAGTATATGTGCGGTCGTTACGCTAACAATTAATTGGCGTTAACTAGATATTTGAGATTTGGGGAAAATTACGGTCGCCAGTCCGATGGACAACTACTATAATAACTGAAAATGAAAGATTAATGCACGTATAATTGGCACTAAAAGCGTGGCAACTGAAGGTTGACGCGTGTTGTGTGAAAACTGAATGTGTGTCGGAAGTAATAAATTTCGCTACACTCTGACTTAATTTGGCAAAAAATTAATAAAACCGGAAAACTGAAAGTTAATTTAGTGACTGAAATTAATAGTGAACTTTGTTTCTGAAGCACTACGAAATTCAATAAAATAAGGCTAGGCTTGGGCTACCTCAACAATCATTTCAAAAGCTACTTGAATCTACACAATTTAGAAATAAGAGATTTAACTTCGAACTTGAATTAAATGATTCTGAACAATTAACAATAGTAAAATTTAGTACGTACCAAGCTGAGCTGCGGTCACAGGTAAGCTAAAATACGGTAACAAAACTCACACTCTTAATTTCTGCCTGTGTAATCTAAATATTGTAGCCAGCTATGAATACTTTAACTGAACTTTGAAATTAAAGCAGTGAAATCGAATGTTATTACTTTATTGCTGGCGTATGAATTTCAACGACACTCGGGTTCATTCCAGAAAAGGAAGGAACCCTGCTTCGTAATGCAATTGGGACAATGAGCAACAAAGGTTCATGCTAAGTTGCTGTATTTTGTGATGCAACAGTCTGAAAAGCTGAGGTCTGCCATATAGTTCTAAAACTTTACGTGCTTTTAGTCCTCCTTGTTGGTTGATTGAAGGTTTGCAGTCGTCGATCGGGGAGGTGGCGACAGTCACTCGTTATCGGCCGTCGCTGTTGCAGAAGCTGGATGTTGGCGCGCCTTCTTCTCGACACGGTCACCACGGCGCCAGCTAATGCTTCCCGTCCGCGACACCACGTCAGAAACTATCGTAGCAAGTCGAGCGCGGCAACTCGCGGGAGCGTCACACAACACCACTGCTCTACCGCCCTACTCCAGCCAGACTCTGCTCTGCCCGCGCTCCGCGTGGCGGAGTTAACACTACCCAATATCCTAAACACTTTGGTTCTCTACACGACCTATCGATGTAATCGTTCGATCGCATAGTTTTCCCTAGGCCAGACCCAGCGTAAAGATACAAATAATATTTACAAAACAAACCAATTATACATCGACATAAATGCATATATATATATATATATATATATATATATATATATATATATATATATATATATATATACACAGATAGTAAAACAATTACAATATATAAAGACACAGAAATGTCATATCTTCAGGTAACAAAATAAGGAAAAAAGTTATAGCACAATAGATGGAAATAGGAGGATATGCATTTCCGGCGTTACAGAGTGATCGTTGTGATCTGGGAAATGCTTTCGTGGCATTCTCTGATTGATCCCGACATTGTGGAAGACACTATGGATGAACACAAGTATGCTTCCTTTCCTTTCCGCCCCTACGTGCAGTTTATTTTTCCTCGGCAGGACGGCAACTAACAGACGAACTTTGCAACACGTCACACAGCTCGCAGTTCACGGGTGTGGTTGGAAGAGCACCAGGATGAGTTTACCGTACTGCCCTCGCCCGGACTTAAATCCAGTCTAGAATCTGTGGTCCCACCTTGATCGGGCTGCATGCGCCATGGATCCTCATCCGACATACCTAGCGCAGTTAGCCACCGCACTTTGACACGGAATGGCTCCATATCTCTGGCGGCACGTTCCAAAATCGCACTGATTCTCTTCATTCACGTCTTGCTGCGGTCTTGTATGGTCTGCGCACATAGTACTGGGCATGGGATTTAAAGTTATTTGACTGTTTCAGCTGGGAAATTATTTGCTGGGACGACCTGTACGCTCGGTATCAAATGTACCTACCACCAACTACTATTCAGTCAATTTAAATCCGTCAAGACGCGTAGCAGGTACAAAAATAATAAACACACCCCTGCAAGACTGACTGTTTCTTCATTTGTTGATCATCTGAGTAACTATTACCAAACGAATTCATGACGAAATGCTCCGCCCTCATTGCTACTTCTCTGTCTTTTCAGTAAACGCTGTCTATCAAATGCCCAGATAAATGAGCAATACCAAACCACCACGAAGGCTTTTTAAGCCAGTTTTTTGTGAATGAAATACAGGGCGGTTACTGTTAAACATTCGCTACTTAAGAGAGTGTAGACGCAAAAATATTTACTATGTAGGAACCTAAATTTATAGGAGCTATGTTCGGTCTCCTCGCACAGGATTTGTGTTGTTAGCACTGCTAGTGTTATGACCTGCTAATAGTAGTGCTACGGCGACGTGGAACTGGAACACAAATAGTGTGCAGTGCACTACAGTTGCAGGTAGTCAACATAAGTGGAACCTAGTTGGTAGGTACTCAGAGGGCGCACAGGATAAGGTTAAGATTGTGTAAACAGCTACTGTGACTTGCACAATCAAACACACAACTTTATTTTCTAAGAACCACTCATTTACACATTGCTCTAAAGGATCAAAATTAAACAATACAGCTGAAGGCCTAGTTAAAGAACTTGAGGTGCTTTCTGGGCTGAGGGCCCAAAACCATACCAAGAACAAGAATGACTGAAGGCCTGGCTTAGAAATCAAAAGAAATTAAAAATAGAAGGTAATTTTTTCCTTTAAAAAAACATACAATTGAAAACAATTAGCGACTGAAGGGCTACACTACCCGTCTGAAGGACAACTACAATAAAAACACATTAATAAACTACTTTTCCAACCAAGAAATTTCTTTTTCAACTTAAAAGAGAATGGCCGAAAGCCTAATTAAAGAAATATTGACTTATTGCAGGGCTGAAAATCCACAAACAAATTCGAAACAATGGCTGAAGGCCTGCACAACAAGTCAGACAAACAATTTAAAATAAACGCCTTCCTTCATATTGAAAATTATCCCTTAAAGAATACACACATCTGAAGGCCTGATTAAAAGGGGTTCACGTAAATCCTTGGCTGAAGGCCACACGTAATAAATCAAACAATTAATGGATTAGGGCCTGGAATACAAACAACTTTAGATAGAACCAATTTTTAGAAAAAAATTTTAAAATAAAATCAATCTTCAAAATTTTAATTTAACATGACTGAAGGTTTTTATGTAGAATTTAAAAAGAACTCAATTAATACATGACTGAAGGGCTCGCGCAATACTTCAAACTAAAAATTAAAATCACAATCTAAAACAAACGGAACAAGTGGTGCTCGGAAGTGTTCCAAGTGTCGGCCTGAGAAGGTAGCTCCAATGTAATGTGAGGTGACACAGGCAGCCAAGAGCTGAAGTTAAATAATTAGGTGGCAGCCCAAACTAGGGATAGCCCAAGGACCGACCAACAATTTAACCAATTCCCTTCCGTCTGACCAACGGCACAACGATGGAAAATATCAGCCAAGGATGAGTATCCGAACAGCACTACGTCTTCAGAAATTGGCTTCTAAAAACAGACAAGGTAACAATAACCACTCTAAGCAAAATATGAACCAAACAACTTGAAGACTGTCAATCTACACGCTGTGCTGGACAGCATCAACAGGACGAGGAAAGGCACACTGACAGAAAATTACGCTAACGACCAGGGCAGGTAACTGAGGCGTTAATGGCCACAGGGCAGAAAATACCGCTGATGCACTTCACCGGCAAGTAACAGTCAATTTAATAATTAATCACAATATAGGAAGACGGTTGCAAAATTTTACCGACTCAAATACATCATACGTTGCTCCTAGCCCGAACGAACCAGGGAGCTACAACCTGCAAATGAATGAAGAGATGTCACAATAGTTGACGTTTCGTAACGGGTTAACTGATCACTCGATCCCAGCGTCCAGGTTCGGTGGGCAATGAATGTTGTCGCTCTCGCAGCTAGCGCCTCACAATGTGACAGCGCTTGCACGCCGCCAGTAGCCCTGGCCTGGCTCCGCGCCACGGAGACTTCCTCGCTACTCCGTCCCAACCGACTGACTACATGCAGCATGCAGACATCATTAAAAGAGCTACTTGGTCAAATCCACACAAGCTACACACGGTTCCACGAAAACACTCGAAAACCAACCCAAACAATTTTAAAACCAGTAACTGTGGAACAACAAGGACCAGTCACAAGTCGACACACACGGAGAACCCAGAAGCGGTCTGCGACCAAACGACCAACCAAGGTCGTCCCCACTCAAGTAGTGTGTGTCAGCAACGGTCGGGCGAGTCATGGCTGTCCGGACCTCACTGCAGCTCTGTTCCGACTAAACTCCTGACACACGACGACCTGGAAATACTAGTGGTCGCTCCAAAGATGGTACTACAGAGCTCTTGTCGATAAGCGCTGCTGCTGCCACTCACAGGCAGGCAGGCAAGCCAGCAACTTAGTGACGCCAGTAAATCGAATAAGAAACGGGATGGGAGTACCGCCAAGACAAAATGTCAAGCAATAACGGCATGAACACGAGCCACGCAGGCTCAATGTGTATGGACAAGGTGAGGAGAACTTTACTCGGAAAGCTGTTTCATCGAAAGAACGTCAGTAGTGCTGCTGCTCTTCGTGTGTAACGCCGCATTAAAGGAATATGGAGAACAATATGGTAGAATAACATGATTCGCAACATAGAATTAATTGGCGATTTTGGATATACTCTTGCGCTACAAATTACTGACGAAGTTACTGTTGCCATGACTGACGTTTATGGAGGCAATATGCTATCTTAAAGCAGTGCACGAGCTGTGAGACATGAGCTGAACGTTTCACGTTCCATCGTTTGAAAACTGTTGCAAACAATATTCTTAAATGGTATCTGTACCAACTTAATATTATTCACCAATAATGGCAATGTAACACTGACTTTTGAACATATTTTTCTCTTATGCGATTAACTAATGTGGCCCTCTCTTGTGGAAATTAAAATGGGGTTCTTTTAGCGGCTTATTCGTTATCCCTTTTTCGCATATCCTTACAACTCTTTCCACAAAGGTTCATTGTCCTGCGATCATTCGGTTATCACGTAGGCCCTCTGAAGTAGCGAAAGTTTAATTATAACCACGCTGTGCATTTCCTTAACATCTTCCAATGAACATAACCCAAATCTCTTTGCATACAACTACCATCACGAGCTATTTACATTGTTTGTCGTTTCGTATTTTACTGTAGTTGCTCTTTCGAGTTTTTAATCTTATTTGTCTCCATATTGCTGGCGTTGGAATAGGTACGCAACCTCTTTGTGATTATAATAACCTTTATGAAAACCAACTTAAGTTGCACAGGAAGAATATTTATTACTCACGGTTTTCGGACTTCTTGTCCATTACCAGCTCAACCTGTGGGATACAATATGTAAGATTTTACAGTATATAGCAATACTGTTTACAAAATTGCATTACTCAAGCATCATAGGCTCTACGTAACTAATACTATCCAAAAATAAATGATACACCATATTTTTAAATCTTGCAAGTGGAGCATATGCCATGAAATGAGTATTTGTGATAGTACATGACGCGGCCTGCTCATCGATAGCCGTCAGAGCGAAAAACGCCACTAACGACGACAACATGACACGTGCCAGTAACTTTGCTTAGTGGAAGAGGGGTCCATATAGGCGAACACATGCCTCCGGTTCACCGTAATTCATATGCCCTTTACGACGCAGGACGTCGAACTGAAGCGGTGACACAATAGGTAGCGCCGCGTCTTCACAACTTTCCGCCCCGTATAGGAAACTCCTTTTTTAAAATTGATTTTATTATATTTATCTACCCAAGTTCGTAGAAGCCTATTTCACAAATATTTCCTTCGAACTGGATTACACAAGGGTGTTATATTAGCTGTAAAACTGCAACTTAGTCTACTATAATATATGGCTGCATGGTATTTTCAGTGGTTACAGGCTTTTCATATTTCCATATACTTGTATTTCGTTCTTATCTCAGTTCGTACATTAATTCTTACATTATATTCTTGTGTTTATTTTTCAGGATGATTTTGTACCGTCCCTTAGATGACTCCCATCGTAGAAATAATCGAAACATAGAAATTCCTAGCACCATGAGCATTGTGCGCAGGCAGATTTACCACAGCGACATTTCTACGTAAACATGTCGGGATTGAAATATCATTAACACTGCTGAAGATTTATCTCACTGACTATAATTTCACAGAAAACCACCCAAAACCGACCATTTTTTCGAGAACTGGCTCTTTCAGTTGTTTATGATTCAAGACACACTATATAAATTTCACCGAAAACTATTTCAAGTAATTTTCTCATTCTTTTAAGTCTTTGTTTTAAATTTATTTACCAAACAGACAATTAACAGACGAATAACGACAACGGTATTTCAACATGAATTTAAAAAAGTCGTGTTTCGAGCACTGGATGGAGAACTGTGAAGCCGCTACGCTAACCACTGTGCCACCGCTTTGGTAGGACTTGTCATGCGTTGAAAGGCATATGGAGTGCGTCGAAAATTTTGACCTTAGTTTTCTCACAAACGGTCGAGCATCTAAGAATAACCCCATACAACTGTTCTCTTATTGGGAATCCTCTTTCGGTGATCGAAGTTTATGGGAACGCGAGTATGATACTTGTTGTGTTCTTCTCGTGAATGTTTACAAATACTAATCACGTATAAACGAACAAAGAGATTCTTTCCTGAATACAATAACCATTTTGAATACCGTCTGAAGTTGGACAGGAAGGAATTTTGTTTATTAATCCTCTGTTTCGGATTCCTTGTCAATTACCTACTGAATCTCAGGGATTATATGCAAGAGATGTTACAGTACGTAGAAAAACTATTACAAAATTGCATAACAATACCAACGAAGGCTCTACTACACTAATACTATTCAAAAATAGATGATCCGTCGTAAGATACATGCAGAACATTGACCATGAAATCAAGAAGTGTGGTAAAATGAGATTTTCACTCTGTAGCGAAGTGTGGGCTGATATGAAGCTTCCTGGCAGATTAAAACTGTGTGCTGGACCGAAACTCGAACTCGGGACCTTGGCCTTTCGCAGGCAAGGTTCGCAGGAGAGCTTCTGTGAAGTTTGGAAGGCAGGAGACGAGGTACTGGCAGAGTAATTAAAGCTGTGAGGACGGGACGTGAGTCGCGCTTGGGTAGCTCAGTTGGTCCGCCGGCACGGTAGCTCAGCGTGTTCGGTCAGAGGGCTGCTTGCCCTTTGTAACAAAAAAACTGATCAACTTGAACGGATGTCTTGTGAGGTCCGCCCAGACCAAATGCAACGAACTCTTTCGAAAAAAAAAAGTTTGGTAGAACATTTGCCCGCGAAAGGCAAATGTCCCGAGTTCGAGTCTAGGTCCGGCACACAGTTTTAATCTGCCAGGAAGTTTCAAGAAGTGGGATAGTAAATAGCGCGGTCTCCACATTTGCTCATCGATAGCCGTCAGAGCGAAAACGGCCTAGAGAGATGCCTACGGCGTCCACGTGACACAGGAGGGTTTAGTGGCGCCGCGTGTCCAACGATTGACACATTTTGCTGTAACCAAAATAAGGTTTAAAACGTCGTACATGAAATGTATTGTCGACAAGTTGCTTAGGTAATATGAAGCCACTCACAGCATCTGGTAGTGGCAATGTGTAATAGGATTTGTAAATACCTTGTAATAAATAATAACATTATTAAAATTAGTAAAATTTATTCTTGTCAAGCTGTTACATAAACAGGACTGTACTTCATAAAATGTGCAGCTACATCAAGTCCCAAAGACACCAAAACACACGACGTTTTCTAATATGGTCGGGTAGTAACATTAACTTGAAAGATTTGGGTATTTTATTACAAGCAATTTACAAATTATTCATAAGGCGCTAGCATTACAAATAATGAACGGTTTAAACAAAATCTGATTAAATGTAAGTAGGACTTACGTGTGACAAAATGACATTACCTCCGGCACATCCTAAGACAGCTGTAAAGGGCCCTAAGATTGATTTTAGACACCTAAAGTAAACAGATTGTAGCATAGTACGGCTTAAAGTGAGGTATACTGTACCCCATAGATGTACAGGTAATTCATCTAAGCAGTTTCTTACTTTTTATGTAATTTAGTCCTGTACCTCTAGCATCTTGTCGAGAATGAATTGTACTAATTTTAATAATACCATTATTTACTACCAAGTATCTACAAATCCTATCACATATTGTTACTACCTGACGTTTCAAATATGCTATGCCTGGCGTCATTATACCTGACATTTGCATATCCCAGTCAATGTTTTACATGTTTATTCTTTTATTCCATGAACAATTTGTAAACAAAGTATTTCATGTACGATTTTGTAAACCTTGTCTGGGTTCCAACAAAGTGTCTCAGTCCTTGGATTCACGGCTCTACTAGTGCCCTCTCAGGTCACGAGGATGCTGTAGGCACCGCTCATAGGAAGATTTCGCTCTGACGGTTGTCTATGAGCACATGCGGAGGCTGCACTATCGTTGTTGATGTCATGGCCAATGTTCCACATATATGACTTATATTTATGGTGTGTCTTCCATTTTAGAGTGTTGTAGAGCACTTGTAGTTGTTGGAATGCAATTTTATAAACCTTTTTCCTACATACCGTAACGTCTCTTACATTTTATTCCTCAAGCTGGGTTGGTAATAGACAAGCAGTCCGAAACATGTGATTAATAAATAAATGTTGTTCCTGTCCAACTTAAGATGGTACTCCTGACTGTTACTACATTCAGAAATGAATCTCTTTGTTCATTTATACGTGATTCGTATTTCTTAATGTTCACTCCCAGTCGCACCACAAACGGCCCTCATCCACAGGTCTTCCTATAATTCACCGCGTTTCACTTCTGTCCATGTACCTGTAATGTCATATCTCATTGTGAGTTTCGAGCGAAACGTATTGGACCCCTGCTAAACATATTCTTATTTGCACATACTTATTTCCTACTTGCTGTATGCAGTCATTGGTAAATAGTGAAGAATAATGTGAGCGAACTCTTCGAAAACATTTTCTGAAAGACGTTATGGGAGAAAATATTACAACATACCTAACACTAACATACAATTTCTTACGCCATTTAAATCTAATCCATACATGAAATTTTAGACACAGATTTAGAGTGTATGTGCGTGTGTGAACAAGCGATGGATATTGCAAACATTTGTTAAAATTTTCTGTCTTCGAACTTCATGAAACGCTTTTACATTAACAACTCAAAACTGCACTGTTTTGGATTATGTAGACTTCCTTATTATTTTCATTTAAGGGATTCGCATCTATGTTGGGTCCTGTGAATGTAACTGTTGTATGACGCACCATCTGACTACAATTTAATCCAATATTTAAATCGTGGTTTTGATAGACACCATATGATTTTCTTGGCTGAATTAAGGAAACTACGGAAAACTTCAGAGACCCCACCAGAGAGCAAGTGTGATATTTAGCTCCTGCACCACCACTCGTATTAAATAATGTGGTAAAATGTTATGGCTGTTTAAATAATTCAGCAAAGCCCCAAAGAAATATACTAGATTCCTGTAATACTTAATGCAAGTTCATATTTGCAGGGCCACGTCCTGTGGTAAATCGGAAAAAGTATTCCCGCTCGGTCTTGGCAACCTTGTCATGGTTCACGCGCCGGCCGTCGTGGCCGAGCGGTTCTAGGCGCTTCAGTCCGGAACCGCGCGACTGCTACGGTCGCAGGTTCGAATCCTGCCTCGGGCATGGATGTGTATGATGTCCTTAGGTTAGTTAGGTTTAAGTAGTTCTACGTTCTAGGAGACTAATGACCTCAGATGTTAAGTCCCATAGTGCTCAGAGCCATTTGAACCATTTGAACCACGGTTTGCGTGGCTCCCACCGTCGGAGATTTTAGTCCTCCGTCGAGCGTGTGTGTGTGTGTTGTCCTTAGCGTAGGTTAGCTTAAGTTAGATTAACTAATTTATAAGCCTAGGGACCGATGCCCTCAAGATTTTGGACCCACTGGAACTTACCACCACCACCACCACCACCACCAGCATTCTGACTAAACCATTAGTGGTCTGCTTCCGTGGCGTTCGATAAACCACAAGATTCCCCCCCCCCCCCCCCCCCAAACACCCCGCTTCGCCAAGGGTCGTTCCTAATGGCGAGCACTTGGCTGCGTACTGGCTTGGCGAATTATGTTTCGTGGGCTGGGGACGTGGGCGTTGGCGATGCCAGCAGGCGAATTGCTTGAGTGATCACCTTGCACCGCGCAATGGAATGTTGTGCTCTGGAGGGAACAGGATCTAGGCTTAACCAGAAGGACAGCAGAATGGTGAAAACCTATCCTTTGGAGGAATGATGAGTGTCTTTCTGGAATGAGTGACAATAGGGTGGCTATCAGTAGGTGCTGCATGGATGACAATCTTGCAATCTTTCGAATGACGAGGACAAAGGCAGGGACAATAGTTCTTGAGATGTCTTGGCAAGCCTTCCTTTCCGCTACTGATTTTTTATCCGTGACTCAGTATAGTTACTCTGCTGTGTTTTGTCTTGTGGTTTGTCCTCTTACAATCTCAGGGTTGTACATTTAATTCGTGCTGATATAACTTGGTTATCAAATATATTGTGTTTTAATCGTTTTTCACCTGCCTTGTCTCTATTTATTTCATGGAAGGGCTCTGATGTCCTCGCCATTTAGCGCCATAAGCCACTAATCAGCGCAGAATTTGAGATATGCAGTGTTCTCGTGTCCTTCCCCTTCTTTCTTTCTTTCCACCTAACGACAGACGAATCAAGCTGCTGGCACGATATCCGACAATCCTGGGAAATGCGGCTGTCAGGTTTAAATAAGCCTTTTGTTCAGAGATACAGTTTTTTGCCACCATCCCAGCTCCGTGGCCGACAGAGTTGGATATTAAAATTCTGACTGCTGCTTGCCACGGGATGGGGCGCACATTTTCAGTTCTGTCAGATTGCTTTCTTTTCATGCCTCGTGCATTTATTCCTATTTCTGTGCAGGCACGGTCTCTCTTTGTATTACAGCCGGCAAAACCTTCGTTAGCTAAATGCTAGAATCATTAGGGGAAAATGTTCTAGCAATCAACAAACTTTTATAAAACGAAAGAGTAATTTCAGTATGTAGGCAAGAAGCCATAACGTAATTTCCTGGTGATCCGTCAATACCACTGAATATACAGTCTGTTCATAATGACCTAAATTTCGATTTCATAGGAAATAGGTACGTAACAATTATCTGTTTCTGTACGGCATTAACTCTCAAATATTAATTAATCTATGCAAAGTGTAGCACATTGTGATAATTACATGCAATATAGCACGCTGTAAGTGAAACGTCGTTTGTTATGTTGCCTGAGCACATCATGCCGCTGTCTCAATACACTCAGGTGGCAAACCTCATCTAATAGTAAAATGAACATATAGATATGGCGGTGGTATCACGTACACAGCTTACAAAAATACAGCACATTGGCGGAGCTGTCATTAGTACCCAGATGATTCATGTGAAAAGGTTTCCGACGTGATTACTCCCACCCGACTTTGAACGCGAAAAGGTAGTTGGAGCTAGATGCATTGGGCGTTCCAATTCGGAAATCCATAGGGAATTCAATATTCCGAAATCCTCACAACACGGACAACGTAGTGGCCGACGGCCTTCACTTGACGGTCGAGAGCAGTGACGTTTACGTAGAGTCGTCAGTGCTAACAAACAACACTGATGGAATTTTATTTTACAGGTCCGTCTTATTCACACACATTATTACACGTCACTATTGTAGGTCTCGGCTACTGTCATCCTCAGATCGGTTACAACAAAGCAGTAGTGTAACCAACTAAGTTCCAATTACCTGAAGCGAAATCGGTAACAAGCCTGGCGATACATAAGAAAAAGAAAAATATGTGCATGATTAACAGACATTCATAGCAGCCATACATACCATAAAATATCCTGATGTGGTTGTCAGTATCAAACTATACATGTAGGTATACAGTAACTGCTGGTCATGACCAGAATGCGTCCGGTATTTGTACAAACAGCTGAGGCCAGCAGAAGGCAGTATAACTTGGTTACATGAGTAACCAGTATCGCAAATTCATTAGTTAAAATGCAGTAAGTGTACTAAATTACTTCACAAGGCAATAATGGAAAGCTCCAGTTCTGGCAAAGTAAAACATACTATTGTGTAAAATTTAGTATAAAAACTTTGAAATGAAAGGGCATCTACAAATCGAAACTTTCCAGATTGACAAAAATAAGTCAACCATAACGCTACGGTAATTAACGAAACAGTGACTATTAATTAAAAGGTCGATAGTCGATAATACATCCCGAGTGGGATCTCAACGGCGCCATCTCGTCGCTTTTCTGTATGAAGTGCTTTTTTTCCTGTGGCGGAACTTGAGGAAGGAGGCCCAGTCTCCTCGCCGTTGCTGGCCGTCGCACACGACAGCACGAAGAGCTGCTGCGGCGCTCGACGCTGCTCAAACTAGTAGGTTTCTGAACACATCAAAATAATCATTCAGGCTAAACTCATTCTGTTCAGTCAGCAGTAATTTCAGTTGCCGTTTTCTGTGTACATACATCATTATTTCCTCGAGTAGGATCAGTAATTGCCCCCTTGGGGGCCCATGGCATACTCTCATATTATCCTCTGATCTCCCCCAGATATGTTTCTTCATCCAAATCTGTGGCAAAGCGCTCTTATTTTGGTTGTAGGTATGCTCTCTAACACGAGTCTTGAAACTCCTTTCCGACTGACCTATATTAAACTTGTCATAGTCGTGGCAGTTGTTCTTATGGAGACAAGAATCTAAATGTCTGTTGCTGTTGTTGCCAACTTTGTGAATTAGGCTACAACCTATTGCACCTCTCGTATGAAATCGAATTTTCGCTGTAATTTTTCTGAAATTGTGTGCAGTTCTGTCGGAAAATGCACGATTGCATGACCTAGCATCGTACTTCATATATTTTCATATATTTTTGACTTTAGTTTATTATACGGGTTCAGTACATGACGGTCCTTATACCCGTCTGCCTTGGCTACTTGTCTAATCAACTTTAATTCTTACAGTTTGTCGTTAGGGGCGAGTGGTAGTTTACCACCCCGTTGATAAAGACTCTGAAACATGCCCATTTATACTCCTCAGGGTGACAGGATTTCTCATTTATAATAGAGTGAGTTAGATGGGTAGATCACATAACTAATGAGGAAGTATTGAATAGGATTGGGGAGAAGAGAAGTTTGTGGCACAACTTGACCAGAAGAAGGGATCGGTTGGTAGGACAAGTTCTGAGGCATCAAGGGATCAACAATTTAGTATTGGAGGGCAGCACTGAGGGTAAAAATCGTAGAGGGAGGCCAAGAGATGAATACACTAAGCAGATTCAGAAGGATGTAGGTTGCAGTAGGTACTGGGAGATGAAGAACCTTGCACAGGATAGAGTAGCATGGAGAGCGGAATCAAACCAGTCTCAGGACTGAAGACCACAACAACAACAACAATAGGGTGAGTAGCCGTCGTCCTCCTATATATGCTGATCATACGTCTTCCCTCGCTTTTAGTTAACCCAAGATCCAAAAAACACGTACTTCGTTCTTCTTCCAGTTCCACCGTGAACTTAATTTTTCTGGATTACCACCCATTCCTCCTGCTACCTCGCGTATTTCATTTTGGTCATCTTTGTACAGTAATATGATGTCTACGTAATGTCTGTAACAGAAATTTTTTTAGCAAGCGCCAGCGTTTCTAGTTCATTTACAAACAAACTATTGCCCATTGTGACTCGGCACTTTTGATGAAAAATTTCATAGTTAAACATAAAATAACTAAATGACAACATAAATTCTAAAATTTCCAAGAGTTCTTCTAATGCCCCTGGAATAATCTTCTTGTATGCTAGCAAGCTCTTCCTTACAATACTCAATGTATCGCTTACTGGGACATTGGTATAGAGGTTAACAATGTCAAAAGTGGCCAACGTAGCTCAATTTGGGATACGTATATCCTTAACATCGCTGACAAATTCGTATCTATTCTTGACACAGAAAGTCTTTTTGTAAGTAAGTGCTGCTCTCAGTCTTTTGTTGCAATCCCGGTTCAATTTGTAATTGGGACATAACATATTGTTGACAACCGGTGTAATCAATTCTCCCATCTTGTGTAAAGTAATTTGCGAACGAAGAGCAGGAATGGGCAGTTCCATCATTTTTAATCTATGTTTCTCTTTCTCATCTAGAAAATAAAGGATACTGTTTTCAGTTGTTGACCTTATATCTGAAATTTGTTCACAGTATTTCTCTCCACCTCGACCATGTTCTTATCTGCAAGAAATTTTTCAGTTTTTCTGATGTACTCGTATTCGTAATCGTTTGTCAGCCATCGCCACTATAGCACTTCCCATTCTATGAGTTAGGCTTTTAAGTGCGACCTACTTCGGACATAGACTCACTAGTGTTTCCTGCTGTGTCCATTTAATCAAATTTATTAAGTTTAGCTGTGTCACAAGCAATTTTTAATTCGGAAAAATAATTTTTGACTATGTCTGGACTTAATTTCGGACTAATACTAAAATGTGAACCCTTATTCAGAAGATAGATGTCAGTATCTGCCTTCTTATGTTCGTGAGATTGCCCACGTTCTCCTCAAATTGATGTTTGACTTACTGCTTTCCGTCTACTCTTACATCAACTATTTATAGTCACTGTTTCGTTAATTACCTTACACTTAGAGTTATGATTGAATTATTTTGTCATGCTGGAAGGTTTCGGTTTATAGATGTGATTTCGTTTCAAACTTTTTATACTGGCTTTCACACAATTCTGTGTTTGACTTTGCCAGGCTTTGAGCTTCCCATTATTACTATTGGCACTTTCTATGTGGGTTTAAGTATGGACCCATCCCACATATTATATGTTAGTATATGTTCTATTGGCAGACGCCCATTTTGCAATATGAAGCAATTTCAATTAGTCGTTTCGTATACAGCATTTTAACTACTGAATTTGCGATACTGGTTACTCATGTGCCCAAGCTATAGTGTACTCTGCTGGCCTCATTTATATAAATACCACACGCATCTAGGTCATCACCAGCACCTACTATGTACCTATATACATAATTAGACGTTGATACCTACATAAGAATATTTTATGGCATGTATGACTGTTCATCACGTAAAAATTTCTTTTTCTTATTTTTCTTATGCACCAAGAGGCTTGTTAACGATATAGTTTCAGGTAATTGAACTTAGTTGGTTAACTGCTGTTTTTGTATCTAACATACCTGAAGGTGGCTGTTGCCGAAATCGGTTATAGTGAAGTTGGTGTATTCAAAACGGACCTGTAAAATAATGTATCACAATATGATCACGGACTCATTTTCAGAACTTATGCCTTCAATTGACTGCGTGTAATAACCGTCGCTATCAAAGTAGGACGCACGACCAACGTATCCGTTAAGACAGTGTGGTGAAAACTGGCTTTAATGGTCTGTGGTAGCAGACGACCAACTTGAGCGCCTTTGCTAACAGCATGACATCCTCTGCAGCACCTCTCCTGGGCTCGTAACCATACCGGTTGTATCATAGACGACTATTTAGCCGTGCCCTGGTCAGGTGAGTCTCTATTTCAGTTGGTAAGAGCGAATGGTAGGTATCGAGTGTGGACACCAGAAAGCTTGTCAACAAGGCGCTGTGCAAGCACTTGATGAATTCATAATGGTGTGGGCTGTGTTTCCACAGAATAGACGGGGTCCTCTGATCAAACTGAATCGATCATTGACTGTAAATGCCTACATTTGGCCATTGAAGCCACTCAGGTACATCATTTTCCCAAAAAACTATTGAATATTTATGAATGACAGAGCCTCATGCCCCAGTGACACATTTGTTTGCGGCAGGTTTGAGGAACATTCTGCACAATTGGAGTGAATATTATGGTCGCCTAAGTGGCCCGACACGAATACCATCGGTCATTTGTCGGACAGAATCGGTAGGTATACACAACTCATGGTCTAGGAATAGCGCATTTGATCAGTAATCAGAACATCCTCGGTCATAGGTTCGAAATAACCACTGGTAAAATTTTGATTAAAATCAGCATTAGCTGCCGAAGACTTTCGGCATAAGAACTCACCTTCATTCTGCCAACAATCTAGTGAAAGTGATCGGAGCAACGAACCGAGGTTCTGGGCACCCTCTTGTCCTTGGAGTTGGAAAATGCCCCTAAAGGCGGAACAATCAGCAATGACCAACGGCATTAGGATGCCGAAGGCAATACAACCACTGCATTACAGTGCACAACATGTATCCACAGGATATGTGGCCTGTAATTGAAAGTGTCGTGATCTCTCAATCGGCAAAATATTCCGGAAAATTCCCCCATTCCGATCACCGGGAGGAACTGTCAATGGGGAGGTAACCATGAGAAAAAGAGTGAATAACGAAAGAAAAGATAACGGTCTACGAGACGGGGCGTGGAACGTGAGAGTCTTGAACCTGGTAGGGAGACTAGAAAATCTGAAAATAGAAATGCAAAGGCTCAATCCAGATACAGAAAGGATCAAAAGACAATGATTTCTGGTCAGATAAACATTGGGAAAAATCAACAGCAGCAGAAAATAGTATAAAGGGAGAAGGTATGAACAGGGAGGTTAGGGCAGACAGTGTGTTACTGTGAACAGTTCAATAATAGGGTTGTTCTTATCGCAATCGACAGCAACCAGCACCGACAACGATAGTTAGGTAGGGCAGAGAATGTGTTACTGCGAACAGTTCAGAGATAGGGTTGTTCTTATCAGAATCAACAGCAACCAACAACGACAACGATAGTTCGGGTATATATACCGACGAAGCAAGGTGAAGATGAAGAGATAGAGAAAGTATATGAGGATACTGAAAGAGTATTGCAGTACGCAACGGGTGATGAAAATCGAATAATCATTGATCACTGGAATGCAGGTGAAGGGGAACGAACAGAAGAAAAATTTACAAGAGAATATAGACTTAGGAGAAGGAAGGAGAAAGGATAAAGACTAATTTAGTTCTGTAATAAATTTCAGTTAGTAATAGGAAATATGTTGTTCAAGAATCTCCAGAGAGGGAAGTATACTTGGAAAAGGCCGTGTGATACGGGACGATTTCAGTTAGAAAACGTCATGCTCAGACGGAGATTCCGAAATAAGTACTGGATTGTAAGCCGTAACAAGGAGCAGATATAGGTTCAGGTGACAGTGTAGTACTGATGAAGAGTAGGCTGAACTTTAAGAGATTAGTTAGGAAGAATCAATCCGCAAAGACATTGGATACGGAAGTAGTAAGAAATGACGAGATACGACTGAGGTTATCAAAGGCTGTAGATACAGAAATACGGTTGAAGAGGAATGGACATATCTAAAAAGGGCAATTACAGATGTTGGAAAGAAAAACATAGGTACAATGAAAGTAACTGCGCAGAAACCACGGGTAAAAGAAGATATAATTCAGTTGATTTATAAAAGAAGGAAGTACAGAGATGTTCAGGGGTAATCAGGAATTCAGAAATACAAGTCGCTGATAAATGAAATAAATAGGAAGTGCAAAGAAGCTAAGACGAAATGGCTGCATAAAAAATGAGACGAAATGGAAACGGAAATGATTCCCCGAAGTACAGACAACGCCATACGATCATTTCTTTTCATTGCCATCAAATGACGTTGCAACTTATTTGCACCGATGTGAATTCTGTATGTAAAATGATAAAATGTAACCATTGCGCGTATCTTTGTCTGCATGCCAGCGTTAGCCTCATAAAATCCGCTAGCTGACGTTCAAAACAAAAGGGAGTGCACAACTTCTATAAAAGCAAATAGCATTTAAGTTGGCGAATTTTCAGTTTCTCGCCACATGATTTAATATTTGAACGGAAGCTATGCCAAATCTATTTTGTAGCGCTAAGAATATGAAAGCAAGCGACGAGAGCTGACATGTGTGTGTGTGTGTGTGTGTGTGTGTGTGTGTGTGTGTGTGTGTGTGTCGCACTTACTGCATAGCTTCAAAGTTCAGGGCTTTACTTTGTAAGGAGTGTCTTAGAACTCTCCACTACATAAAACAATGTATCTAACTTAATTGCAATGTGTAAGCACTCAGATATTGATAGTAACAATCTGAGGGCGAAACATGGGAGCGCGATTCTAAGCATTGTTGTGAGACGAGGTACGTCTGCAAGAGTGAAAGTTGTAGTGTCGGTCGAGGGCTCGGAGACAGAAGACGTGTCACGCTGCCCTCACGTCGCTGATGGTAGATCTTACCACACTCAAGGCCTGATTTTATTTGTATAACCAGAAGAGGTTTAGATGGCTTAACTACGCCTATAGATGGAATTCAAGGTAAAATTCGCAAGTATAGCACAAAAGCAATTGCAGTGCTAGGCTCGTGATTGTTAGTCCGTGTTTACAATAATCGCATGTTTTGCTTGTCAGTGAAAGAAGCCTCCTTATCCTCCAAATAATAACTATTATTTTCCACATCTAAATAATATTCTATGGTTACAAAATATTAATGCAATTTTGAAATTTAAATAATTTGTTAATCTGGCACTCAGCCGTTATTGACACACATGTCATTTGTCACTGTCATTATTAATACTTGTTCATAATGATTCTGAAGTTATAAATAGACTTAATTAATGAAATTCCTTCTCAAAATTTATTTAGTAGTTAACAGGACTCAAGCAAATTCCTTTTTACGAAATTCATTCCTAGTAACAATAAGCTTTAGCTGCTGCTGCTGCATGCTGCTGCGAATTGCTGTAAACCACATGGAGAAATGCAGTCATCTAAAGAGGTGAGTGCAAATCTTAGTGCCAAAACGGAGACATTACACACCACAACATCTCATGTACTCTAGTCCAGTAAATTCCATTGCACAAGTCAGATTCTGTATCTCTTGTAAATTCATATTCAAATACGTAGCCAGATATCTTATCGAAATGTTACTTTTAAGTTTGTCGTGGAACGATCTGTTGAAGACTTAAATGACAGTGAAACTCACACTCACATAACAAGCACTCAGTGTTATACAGGTTAGATTTAACCGCCGCTGCTGTGTAACTGGTTGCATGCACGTTACAACTTTCACTGGTCATGGAATTAGTTCAGTTTTGTGCCAAACACACGCACATATACTTTCGAGACTGCATCACCTATTTTGGTAATGCTAAAAGAAATAGATCAGACACGTGACGACAGTGGATTACTGCCAGACACAAAAACCACCATACACCTGGGGCATCCTTAGAAGCATTTTATACCCTCAAAAAGAAGTGAGCGTGTTTGAGTTAGAAATGTAATAAAATATGATAGGGATGAATTACTACCCATTGGAAATAAATACTTAGATAACTTTCAGAGGGGCCTATTACGTGGAGCTAGCTACGCCCATGTTCACTGGCTTCCAGGACGCTATTATTAACTGGCTCGTGGACGTGGAAACTAGGATCTTGCAACTAGGCTTGGACAGATTAGTCTACCGATGGAACAACTGCTTAGACGATCACGAGGACTATGTGGTAGGCAGTGCGTACCAGTGTCTCAATAGTTATGAATAAACTTTTTGTACTCCTAGGACCGACTTCGAATTAAACTCTAGCCAAACAAGACTAACATGATATTATAGACTCTTGACTGACAATGCAAATAGAGAAATTTCAATTTTCCCACCAATTTTCTCTTTTAAAGCAAGTTCGTCGTGTGTGGTAGAGACGCAGACAGTACGGCATTACACGCTTCGCCTTAGGCTTGCTCCGCCCCGGGACGGCGGATCGGCGACTCGCTGCTCTCTATCTCCGTACATCAGGCGGCTGCTGCAGGCCCGCCTCCCGCGAAATAGGTCCATAAAGTAGTCAGCCCGCCCCGGCGCGCCCTGCCCTACCGATACCTTCGCGCTTTTACACCTCAGGGCCATCGATCACCGGGGACGAGCCGCCGGGCCACTACATCGCTTTACCCGCTGCACCAGGAATACGGTGGTATGGATCTAGATCCTCGTACGCGACCCTCGAGAAGATCTGGAAACCTTAAAAGAAAAATCAGCTTCTATTTGAGAAACAGTCGTAGGTTACACAATATTCTATTTTATCTTATTAACAACCCGTTTCGCCCGGTGATGGCATCATCAGGTTATGTTAAAAATTCTGAATTTTTCTGCCAGAAAATATCGTCAAGAAGGCATTACACAGAATGAAACATACTCTAAAAGAACTTACGGAGGCGACGACAGGTATAGGAGTCGTACACCACAAAGGCCCCAGAGTCACATCGGTACTCACATAGCGCATATGTATGCGCTATGTGAATACGAACGAGGCTCTGGGGCCGTTGTAGTGTACGGATATGTTCAGAGTTTACGCCCGAGGTCCTGTTCTGCGGTGCTAAACCTCCATAAGGTTGCCTTTTAGTACATTTTACTCGCTAATTTGCCTTCGTGACGGATGCTTTCTGGCAGAAAATGTCTGATTTTTTTAACATAACCTGATGATGCACAGTCTGGGTGAAACTCGTTGGTCTTAAGAAAATAATAATATTCTCCAGCTACGGCTGTTTTTTAAATAGCAGAAATAGGAGGTTGCTGTACCACCACGCCACACAGTATGCATTGCTGACACAAGTCGTTACATTTATGTTAGCTGCACAATTATCAGTGACATCATTTCTAAGGTACCAAGTCAGTTAGTCACTATTGTCTTTCGACGAATTTCTTACTCTGTAGCATTTATACAATGAACGTGGACAGATTTTAAACCTTACGAACGGCATGGAATAATGGCTGTGCTTCTCAAAGCTGGAGACAGAAAGCTCTGCTCCAAATTCCACAAGCTGATTTATTGTGGACATAACAGGCGATGCCAGAGGAATCGAAGGAAGCTATGATTGCCCCATTCATTAAAGGAAAGATAAATGTCTGAGTTGCAGCCGTATGACCTTAGTAACACTCTGGTATCAGAAATAATATGATATTACCTAGGAGTTTTCAAACAGGACCAGATATTTGCCCTGTCGCAGGTAAGCCAGGAGACGTATGAATACGGCCGACAGTTACATGTTCTCTTCATAGACTTAGAGAAGGCTGACAGTAGTATCCATCAGCCGAGTATGACTAAAGACATCATGACAGTAATCCCACGTCAAAGAAATTGCCGAATCATGTAGAGTTGTTACAAAATGGATTCGTATTTTGGGAATGACGTCATCTTTTTGCAACACATAAATATTGGTGCCGAACCGGGATTTGAACTCCGCTCTTAGCGCGAGCGATTTTCTTAACCATTTCGGCTATAGGGCCTGCCTCCAGGACCTAACCGAACTTCCATTTGTCATGCAGTCTACAACCAACACTCTAGCACATTTGGTGATTTCCACATTGACAAATAATTAAGCTTTTCTACTATCCCGCCGAGGCATGGATGCATCACTGATGATCATAATGTCTGTTCTTATAGAGTGTCCATGTTTTTACCTTACAATGTCCTTCAGAAGTGCCTGAAGGAAGACTGTTATGGCTGTGGTAAAAACTACGAAATGGATTTTCATGTTGCAAATACATGTTAACATGACCTGCTTGTCTATCTGTGACACATGCGAATCTATTTCGTAATATTTACTAAGCTGTAATCGACAGAGCTGTGTCTGGCTTCAGACATGCATTAAGGTCTGCGGGACGTTGCAATGTGAAGATACAGACATTGAATAATCATAGAAATTGTCACCATCAGCGTTTTAGAGATGTGCTTAAATGACACAAAAGGTAAGGATGATACAGGCAATAAATTGACAAAAAGTATCCAAGTGGAGACAGGATTAAGACAAAGAGATGGATTATGACCGGTCGTTTTCAATTTGGTCCTCGACAAGGTAATGCATTTCATCAAAAATAATCTTCAGGTAGTTCAAATCAGCAATGGAAATCTTACCTGTCTCTCCGATGCAGATGACATTACCCTGACAGCACGCACTAAAAAACAACTGAGAAGAAGTATACGAGCCCTTGAATCAGTGTCATCAAGTTCAGTGCTACAAATTACCGTCGAGATGACTGAGTACACGATCATAAGAAAAAAGTTCCGCAACTCTCAAGATCTAACAGTGAATTGCACCAGTTATAAACGTGTCAAAGAATTCAAGTATTTTGGATCTATTTTTACTTAAGTAACATCAACTGAACCAGGCATTAAGGTAATACTGTAAGGGGTAAATAGGTGTTACAATTCCCTAAACTCGGTGTTAAAATGTACACTGCGCAGCAGAATAGAAGGACCACATTTTAGTTTGAAATTTGGCTCAAAGGTGCCTACAGTCTTCATCTGTAACTATGCAAAAGAGTGGCGCCGTGCGGTGCCTCAAACAGCTAGGTGCGGAAAGAAAAAAGCCAGAACTCAGACGCTTATCTGAGGTGTAAGGTGGGTTAATGTTGCCACATTGTATCACCAAATTTCATCACAACTCTGTTCATCACTACCATGGACGTGTCAGACAATGAGAAAATTGTCACACCGGATCTTACACACATTTCATCCATTCCTTTGACTCTTCTACGAAGGAAACACGTGGCACTCTTTTGGGTAGCCGAGGAAACAAATTCAGACCTACCACCCCTCAGATCTGATACGGAGAGGCATCAGGCGTGGCGTAGAGGTCATTAACAAAACCACCCCTTTTCTTGGGCATTGATTCCTGCACATTTCGCGGTCGAAAACGACGGGTCTGGGTGTAATGAGGAACAGGACAACTTTCTTGACAACCTTTGACGTTTACGATACGCCCATGAATTTTAGCTCCTCTTTAAAGAAGTTTTAGGGCTGCGCGACTGCAATTTTTGCTCTTGTGCAAGGGTTGGAACCGCTATTGATTGTCCAAAACCATTTGAAGAAATTATAATGTGATCGGAAGCCGCAAAGGGTGCTTATGCTTTTTCAGCCCTCCACTTTCAGGCCCTCCTCTGGCGGGATCATGGAGAGGCGCGACACTGACAAATGTGCGAATAATACAGAAAAGGGTACCTCGAAGATCGCCTACGTCGGTTATACGCTCGGTGGCACTCACCTACATTTATTGTACATTTTAAAAACGTGCCTTCAAAGAGAAAACCTGCCACTTATTCGTAGACACCTGTAGATAGGCAATCATGTGACACATCTGCAATGCTAGTTGCATGCCTGCATGTGTCTAAGGTTACTTCACAGGTTTTCTCTTTAAGGGCATATTTTTAAATCTGTCAGTAATTGTGGGCAGGTGCCACAGAGGGTACTGCCGAATTCGTGGATCTTAGAGGACTGGTCGCCATTGCATTCATTCATGCATCAAAGTCATACATCGCCACCATCCCCCTCCCTCCCCTCCAACATAACGCCACAGTAAGGCATCAACAGCTGGGCTACAAAAGCGTAAGCACCCTTTGCTGCATCGGATCATGTTCAAATTTCGCCGAATAACTTTGAACGATTCTTAGTGGCTCCAACCTTTAAACGAGAGCGAAAACTGCGTTGACGCTGCACTCCAAAGTGATGATGATATTTGGTTTGTGGGGCGCTCAACGGCGTGGTTATCGCCACCTGCACAAATTTCCAACCTTTGCTCAGTCCAGCTTGCCACTTTCAGGAATGATGGTGAAATGGTAAGGACAACACAAACACCCAGTCATCTCGAGGCACCTCAAAGAGGTGCGACCAAGTTCCATGGGAATGTAGCCCCACAGTGTCCTTATAGAGGGGTTGGGTTGAAACGTCTGGAGATGTCAGAAACGTCGAAGGTTGTCAAGAACGTCATTCTGTTCCTTATCGCTCTGAGAAATCTCGTTTTCGGGCGTGAAATGTGTGGGTCTCAAAGCCCCAGTGAAAAGGATTTCTCCATTACGCCCCTTATGCCAACTGCTGAGGCCTTTCCGTGTCGATTCTCAGTGGCGATGTGTCCGAAATCTTTTCCTTGGGCATCCATCACAAAACCAGGTGACTTCAACGCTGGCTACCACCATTCTGACCCCCATCTAAGAGGCGTCAGAGGAAGGGGTGAAATGAGGGTAAGAGAGGGTGTGACGAACCTCCTATTATGTGACATTTCCACGGTGGCGTTGACAAGAAAAATATCATTTTATTACTTACTGTGGCTTCGATGTAACTTAACACTGTGTGTTTAGTCTGCTGTTCAGGGATATCACGGTTGGCAAATATCACAGCTGTATTTCAGTTCTTCTATGTCATGTTACATATTCGCGGTGAAAAAGCGTTATAAATTCTCACTGGCAATTCTTCAGATAAGGTAAAAGTAGAAGAAACCTGTTAAGGGTCAGTGCTCTGATATCTCTTGGTATTACTTATGCAGTACTTAGGTGGCAAATTTATCAGTTTCCTTATAAGCGCACCCGACTACTTAAGAAATACACTTGCAATCACAGGTGATTTCGTGAAATTAGTTTACCCCCCATACTGCAGATACCGTAAAAATGAGAAAAAATTTATAATAGATACATTACAATTCAGAGTACACAATATTCGTATACGTCCCTACGAGACGACGAGTTCACTTCACTCGACGTGTTGACACGGACCAGACAAGTATGAGATCAATAGAATGTGTCTTTTTCTACGGACTAACACATCCTTGACTTTACTTAACCATGATGACATTACTCATTGACGCTCCTCCTGAATACGAGACCTGTGCCTTAAACAGTCGGCTCTCTTGTTTGGTTCACCCTCTTCAGCACATAAAATCTGGTGCTCTTTATCACGTGGACGAACAGAGTGAGTGGTAATTTTTTGTAATCTATTAGCCAATACCATCTAGAATTGTACATTATAAAGTATACTTCCGTTCTCCAAAAACGTCAGAATGCGGAAGCGTAAATCATGTTCCATAATTCTACAACAGATTGACGTCAACGATATTGGCCTATAATTACGTACATCTGTTCTTCTCATCCTTCTTGATGGCGGAAAATACCTGCTTTTTTTCAGTCGCTATATACTTTTATTTATTTTAGGGCTCCGTATAATATTAAGTACTTCAAAAGTGTTTCGTCGCCAAAAATGTTTCAGAACTGCTGCTGTAAGCTAAGAAACCCTAACTGCAGGCAACTTGTACTCTGCCACCCGTGTGGCCACTCCCTTAGCTTAGTGTACACCTGAGGTACTGAGGGGGCAATATAATTCTCCACCGGATGGCGGAGAAAGATGAATTCTCCTCCTGTATCATCGCAGAATCTTCTGTCTCTGGTTTACTCCTGCTACTCCGTTCCAAATAAGAGATCATCGATTGGCTCTGGGTACGATACTACAAATAGCGTGCTGAACTCGCACTTCGCGTGGGGTGTTGTCTGCCTTCATCAACCCGGGAAACCGCGTAATGAACTAAGGATACCTTCAGAATCGAAGCAGACAATCGTGCCAATAAGAGGTACGGCTTGAAGCCATTAGCACCCATGCGTTCAATAGCAAATTATGGTGAAGCCTCTTCGAGGCTTGCTTGGACCATCCGACGCGTCTGCAAAATGAGAGCTAGTAGAAGACTGGGGTGAGAAATAGGTCATCCGAAATGTGAATTGTTCGTTCAAGCAGCTACGTATGCAGCAACAAAGGGAACAGTTAAGTAGCTGTGGCTTTACAAACGTTGAATATTAGTTAGATTTTGTCAAAATCGTGGCCAGTGATGCTTGCCATTTGGCTATATGGCATAGCAGAAATATAATTGGCTTGTGTCTATAGGGGTAACTGCACGTAACTGAAAGTTGAGAACATAAATGTTTTAGTTGCCTGACTCTTCATGTTCTTGTTGTAAAAAAAACCTCGTTCCGTAGTAAAGAATGATGTTAGCCAACGCTGTGAAACTCAGTTCACCTTCACATCTTCTGTGATTGTCGAATTTAACACCATTTCAAATGGGACAGAAGCAAACTGAAGTTGCTGCTTTGTAAAATTACAGATCGCAACAACAGTATGACAAGGAGCTCCCCTTAGCGCAGCAGGTACTGGTTGTTGTAATGTCTGCAGGTTTGCGTGGAATGTTGCACGCTGAACGTTTAATTATGAAACTAATCAACCACTCTGTTCTGGACAGAAAGCAATGATTGGCACGAATCGAAAAATTAAGCTCAACGGGATACTTAGCCAACATACTGTATCATAGAGCCGATTGCTTTAGTATTTATACGTGAAGCTCTTGGGTAAACATCATTGGGAACTAAGCATAGAACCACTTTGGCCTGCCACAATCTGTTCATAAATGATCACAGAACGAGTGACATCATCTCATACATTTAATCAAAGTCGAATTACGAATCCACACATTTTGCTGCTCTGGGGCCCGGAAAGATCGCTTTTTGTAAATTTTCATTTGGTTTCTTTAAATGTACCTCGTCTACAATGAATATATATATATAT
Organism: Schistocerca piceifrons; assembly: GCF_021461385.2. Classification (NCBI taxonomy): domain Eukaryota; kingdom Metazoa; phylum Arthropoda; class Insecta; order Orthoptera; family Acrididae; genus Schistocerca; species Schistocerca piceifrons. The sequence goes on along the minus strand of NC_060140.1, from coordinate 767,085,555 downwards.
ATATATATATATATATATATATATATATATATACATAGTGATGATGGAAGAACAAACGTATCTGTCCGGATATACGTGCGTGCTAAAGCGCCGCTTCTTGGATGGGGATGTGCACCTCCTCGGATTGAATACGCTTGGTCGATTAACGACGAGGCTCGGTATGTCGACAAGCCTTTTCAGGCGATTACTCACATCCCATTAGGTGAGCACACTATTTCAGCCTCAGTTTCACGATTCACAGATATTTAGAGAAATTTGGCTCATTTCCATAAGAACAATTCCTCATGCAGACAGTTGGGGTATCCATTTTCCGTACCAAAGAGGTAACAAGGTGCGGCAGGACGGACATCTGGCCAGCCCTTAAATTAACCATATGAGATCCATTCGTAACCATTCGTAACCATGTCCTGCGCCGGTGTGGGACAAAAGTAGAAGAAAAGAAATACAAACAAAAGGAAACAATACGTGTATTGCGGGCAGAAAATATTGATTAAATGTGTGTAAATGAAGGACAGTATCAGGAATAGTCAAAATTTTTGCTATTACTTCGAAAATGTTTAATCATTGTTTGAGGATATTGTCTCATTTTGAACTTTAACTTTCTTCAGACTTGAAGATTTTGTTCCCGTTTAAAGAATATTATCTTCTCATTTATCAAACAATTATTTTCATGTGCTGAGAATGTAATTATTATTTGGTTCAGAAACTTAAATTTTTCCGTTGGAGAACTATCGTTTATTTTTCGTTATAGTGTCATTAATATCTCTCTAGTGAATTTCCCCCGTGTAACCGAACATATCAGTAACAAAAACCTCATTAACACCCCGCGTAATGAGAACCTTCAAAGTAAGTAGCACATGAAAATTTGACGTAAAGAAAACTTTGAGTTTGCAGCGATTATTATTGATTACACAATAACAAATGCATTGAAACAAATGAATGTATAGGTAGTGTAATGCGCCATTCCCCTCACAATCGTACAGTGAAAGTGGATGTTTAGTTGTTAATGCAATACATGATACGTGGGTAAGAGTTTACGGCTACTTCCGCTCAAAAATCTGCCAAATATCTTTCGGTATTGTGGACCATTTTGACAGGTACTGTGTATGCCATAAAATTTAAAAAATAAATGATATAATGTCTTACATATAGGACTACAACATGTCTTCGTCGTACATGACTCCCGAGATACTGTGTTAAATTTTGTGCATTACTCAAGAAATAGGAAAAACTGTGAAAGTAAATGGTGACGTCTGTTATTGCAGTGACAATCCTTTGAATCCTTTGTGGTAATTTCTGTGTCAAATCTTTACACCCGGCCACCAGACGCTGCAACGTACAGCGTAACTCCTTGCGTCTCCGGAGGGACCGCTGACGCCTTCCTCGGCGGCGCTCCTGCGCAGACAGGGAATGGTGTTGCCCGTGTCGTGAGCGTGCCGCGTCGCCGACGCCCTCGTCTTCACCCGCCACCCCTCGGGAAATCAAGGTTAAGTGCCAACTGGCATGTCTGCTACGGCCGACGCCGGGCCGGATGCACGACCAGCAGCGTCTCCGGTAACCTACTGCTCCTGCACGGCCGATTATCATTTCCACAAGGCTTCGTAAGGCCATCACAATATAATACAGATGAGATACCTCAAATTTTTGGCAATTATGTTCTGCATCACCTCAGTTCCGAGAGTTCCGGAACCTGTACAGAAAATTGGAATAGAGGTCAACATAAACATCATTTCCGCCCTTTTTATTGCTCATGAGAACCACACATTGCATGTTGTACCACCATACAGCGAGACCTTCAGAGGTGGTGGTCCAGATTGCTGTACACACCGGTACCTCTAATACCCAGTAGCACTTCCTCTTGCATTGATGCATGCCTGCATTCGTCGTAGCATACTACCCACAAGTTGATGAAGGCACTGTTGGTCCAGATTGTGCCACTCCTCACTGGAGATTCTTCATAGATCACTCAGAGTGGTTGCTGGGTCACGTCATCCATAAACAGCCCTTTTCAATGTAGCCCAGGTATGTTCAACAAGGTTCAAGTCTGGAGAACGTTCTGGCCACTAAGTTTATCATGAAGGAACTCATTCACAAGACGTGCACAAAGGGGGCACGAATTGTCGTCCATGAAGACGAATGCCTCGCCAACATGCTGCCGATATGGTTGCACTATCGGAAGGAGGATGGCATTCACGTATCGTAAAGCCGTTACGGCGTCTTCCATGATCACCAGCAGCATGCGTCGGCCTCACCTAATGCCACCCGAACCACCACCTTGCTGCACTCTCTGGACGGTGTGTCTCAGGCGTTCAGCCTGACAGGGTTGTCTCCAAACACGTCTCCGACGATTGTCTGGTTGAAGGCATATGCGACACTCATCGGGGAAGAGAACGTGATGCCAATCCTGAGCGGTCCATTCGACATGTTGTGGTGCCTATCTGTACTGGTGTCGTGGTTGCAAAGATGGACCTCGCCTGGACGTCGAGAGTGAAGTTGCGCATCATGGAGCCTACTGCGTAGAGATTGAATCTTAACACTACGACCTGTGGCTTCACGAAAAGCATTATTCAACATGTTGGCGTTGCTGTCAGGTTTCCTGCGAGCCATATTCAGTAGGTAGATCCACTGCAGTAGGAGCTCTTGCGCAGCCTGAGCGAGGCATGTCAACGACAGTTCCTCTGTCTCTGTGTCTTCTCGATGTCCGAACAACATCGCTTGGTTCACTCCGAGACACCTGGACACTTCCCTTGTTGACAGCTCTTCCTGGCACGAAGTAACAACGCGGACGCGATCGAACCGCGGTATTGATCTAGTCAAGGCATGGTTTATCTACAGACAACATGAATGACTGGAAATGATCGCCTCTGAGACCCCCCTCCGTCTAACAGACGCTACTCATGCGTGGTTGTTTGCACCTTTGGGCGGGTTTAGTGACATCTGTGAACAGTCAAAGGGACTGTACCTGTGAGACAATATCCACAGTCAGCGTCTATCTTCAGGAGTTCTGGGAACCAGGGTGATACAAAACATTTTTTGGCGTGTGTACATTATTCTGTATTGTAATATGATTATTCTGCGTAATTAATGCTTTGGAAAGTTGGAGAAAGTAATATCGTTGGCAGAGAGCAAGATCTTGTGTAGGGGCGCGCTCCTTGGACGCGAGTATGACGTCAGACCAGAGCACGCACAAGAGTAGAAGTAACACCATACTGAGGAAAACTGCAATGGAGAAGAATTGGGCTTCGACCAAATAATGCTTGTATGAAATCGTATGAGACATGAGGCAGTACACGGCAGTGGAACTGTGCGGGCAGCACTACGAGGCAAAGTTGACCACTATCCAGCTTGGTGCCCCGAGGGACGTTCCATAGCTCCGTTTCGCAAGGAGGGCATAACAAGTGTCGCGACCATACACGTCACTCAAATCATAGCTCTTTTGACTTGTGAATCTAAAGTATGTTTACGAAAATGGTCTTAAACGAGGGAAAGTTAACTGTATGTATAAGTTAATATCCAGAGATATATGAACTTCAAACTGAACATCATTTGACTAGTACCACAATAAGCAACATTTGGGAAGAAACTCCCGAGGTAATGAAACATAACGTACGAATATCTGCAAATAATCCTTGTCTATTTTCTGAAGCTGATTGCGAAATAACCTCCCATATGAGGGAGGTCTCGTGTCTCTTCAGAATATTCACTGTCAAACTACACTGTATCGAAGCTGACAAAATTGTGCAAGACAGAAGTGGCTAGAATAACGTTCTCTACATATTCCGGATTGTGACAGATTTACGATAGTGAATCCCCAATTTTTGGCACAGTGTTCCAGAAGCGTTTTCTGCAATTCTTCAGGGTCTGTTTTGTCTATAACGGTACACTATTTCTATTGATCATCTAATTTTGTACCAAGATAAGGACTCTTCAGACAGGCTACTGATGGGAAAGTTTCGTCGCCAGCAATCACGTGAGGCAGTCAAACTCTTGTGCCTAGTTATTCCTTTGGGCCTAGTGTATTCAAGGTATTCGTTTCTAGCTTTGTTGCTACATCTGACCTTCAAAAGATTCTCTCATCGTTATTCTATCCAAGAGTACTAACGTTTCCACACATAAATTTATAGCCTTCTTCATCACATAACGAAGAAATTATATCACATCCATATCGTCCAATTTTCTCGGAAGTTCGGAACGATCAACGTATAAAATTTGCTACATGCCTATTATCGACCCGCGGCAGCTGAAATGCAGTATACCAAATGAAGCCGCGTCATGCCGCGCCGGTCTGTTGCAGTGCATTTCCGCTCAGTGCGGTCTTACCTTTACTTGGTTGTGAGACATTAGGCACTCAGGTGGTGTGCTAGAAACTTACGCCCATGTGTGCTGGTATTGTCACTAACGAGCCACCAAGAGCTTGACAAGTGTAGGCAGATGGAAGAGGCCCCAATAACATGAAGACCCACCCCAACAATTGGCTACTGCTGATCACGTTGTACCCACAATATCACAGGGAGCGACGCGGGCATTGTCGACGACTTCTAAGATGATGGCTTAATATCTGCAACGAACTGTAGGATCGTTTTATTTACCTTCACGTTTGAAACGTTGTCAAGCACTCCCCAGTGGCATATCTGGGTGACCTTAACTGATTAATTAACATATGTAAGTACCCGATGTACATAATCATGGGATTGTCCTATGCCATTGTCACATTCTCAGGGTCCAGTTCCTTATCATTCTTTGGATACCCGAGTTTCGTTCTTCTAAGTTAAAAGGGGACTGTATTTACATCTACATCTGCATGTATACTTTGCAGATCACATTTAAATGTCTGGCAGAGGACTCATCGAACCACCTTCACAACTCTCTATTATTCCAATCTCGCCTAGCGCGATGCAAGGTCTAACACCTATCTCTTTCCGTACGAGCTCTCATTTCTCTTATTTTATCATGGTGATCGTTTCTCCTTATGTAGGTTGGAGGAGAAAGTTGGTGATTGGAATTTCGTGAGAAGACTCTTCCACAACGAAAAACGCCTTTGTTTGAATGATGTCCATCACAAATCCTGTATCACCTCAGTGCCACTCTCTCTCCTATTTCGCGATATTACAAAGCATTCCGCCCTTCTCTGAACTTTTTCTGTGTACTCCGTCACTCCTATCTGGTAAGGATCCCACACCGCGAAGCAATATTCTAAAAGACGACGGACAAGGGTAGTTACATTTTCTAAGTGTCTTGCCAATAAAACGCAGTCTTTGGTTAGCCCTCCTCACAACACAGATGTTCTACCATCCTGTCCCTTCTCCTTATGAGTGTTTTCGACGTATTCCTTTCCTCTCCGATTCTGCGCAGATCCTCCTCATTTCTTACCGTATCAGTCCACCTAATTTTCAACATTCGTCTGTAACAACACATCGCAAATGCTTCGATCCCCTTCTGTTCCGGTTTTCTCACAGTCCATGTTTCACTTCCATACAATTCTGTACTCCAGACGTACACTCTCAGAAATTTCTTCCTGAAATTAAGGCTGATATTTGATATTAGTAGACTTCTATTGGCCAGGAATGCCTTTTTTGCCATTGCTAGTCTGCTTCAGATGTCCTCCTTGGTACGTTCTAGGTAGCAGAATTCCTGAACTTCATCTACTTCGAGACCACCAATCATGATGTTAAGTTTCTCGCTGTTCTCATTGCTACTACTTCTCATTACCTTCGTCTTTCTTTGATTTGCTCTCAATCCATACGCTGTACTCATTAGACTGTTCATTCGATTTAGCAGGTCATGTAATTCTCCTTCACTTTTACTCAGTATAGCAATGTCATCACCGAATCGTATCATTGACATTCATTCGCCTTGAGTTTTAATTCCACTTCTGTACCTACCTTTAGTTTCCATAATTGCTTCCTCAATGTACAGGTTGAACAGTAGGTGCGAAAGACTACATCATTGTCTTACTCCCTATTTAATAAGAGCACTTCGTTCTTGGTCGTCCACTCTTATTATTCTCTCTTGGCTCTTGTACATATTTTATATGACCCGCCTGTCCCTACATCTTACCCCTATTTTTTCAGAATTTCGAACATCTTGCACCATATTACGCTCTCGAATATTTTTTCCAGCTCAACAAATCCTATGAACGTGTCTTGAGTTTTCTTTAGTCTTGCTTCCATAATTAAATGCAATGTCAGAAGTGCCTCCCTCGTGCCTTTACCTTTCCTAAAAGCCAAACTGATCGTCATCTAGCGCATCCTCAATTTTCTTTTACGTTCTTATGCATATTATTCTTGTAAGGGAATTGGAGGCTTGAGCTGTTAAGCTGATTGTGCTATAATTCTCGCACTTATGAGTTCTTGCCGTGTTCGGAATTGTGTGGATGATGCTATTCCGAAAGTCAGATAGTATGTCGCCAGACTCATACATTCTACACACCAATGTGAATAGTCGTTTTGTTCCCACTTTCCCCACTGATTTTAGAAATTCTGATGGAATGTTGTCTACCCTTTCTGCCTTATTCGATGCTAAGTCCTCCAAAGCTCTTTTAAATTCTGATTCCAATATTGGATCCTCTGTCTCTTCTAAATCGACACCTGTTTCTTCTTCTATCACATCAGGCAAATCTCCCCCCTCATAGAGGATTTCAAGTTATTCTTTACACCTATCCATTCTCTCTTTTGCCTTTAACCGTTGAATTCCCGATGCGCTCTTCATGTTATTATCCTTGCTTTTAGTATCACCGAAGGTTGTTTTGACTTTCCTGTATGCTGAGTCTGTCCTTCCAACAATCATTTTCTTTTCCATGTCTTCACATTTTTCCTACAGCCATTTCGACTTCGTTATTCCATTGTGTATTTTATGTCCCTACAGAACGTAAATTGCATTTTTTAGCTAATAAAATTAGTTTATCGCGTAACTTCTGCTCTTTTATGTAACCAAATTACTTACTTTTAATGCAAGTACATTTTTAACCACATAAACACAAAACATTTATATTATTATCCTTGTTACTTTGTAATTAGTATCTGAATAATGGTGTTTCGTGTTATTATTGATAAGAGCTTAAGTTGTTTACGAATAATAGAAACATGTTTTTAGTAAGTTCGACGAAGTATTGAAGAAAAGTTAGATATAGTTTCATTTTGCGCTATTTGATAAATCGGAATTGTTTCTTAATTTTTACTAAATCATCGCTCTGTTTCGTTGTGAATCGCCAATTTTCGAATAAACCCTGAACTAAACATAGACAATTTCAGTTTTGGTATAAATAGTGTTTATTCTTAAATGATAGAAATGAGAAGAACTACGTGAATCAAAAACGTTCCATACTTTACCCAGCCTTTATATATCCTCACTTCTCCAGAAGGTTCAAGGTCTCCAGGTTTTAGGAGAATCTAGTAAGACAATGACTGCATACGTAAAGAAAGCGTTCGTTATGAAGTAGCGCCTGATAGGTATGCAACGCACTAAATGTATTGATAGTGCTGGTACGACCTTAACTGGCCAAAGCTGCTAAGAAAACTACCAAAACCTACTTTTATCTAGGTAGTCTACGGAAGAGTAAGGTACTTTCACAACTCTAATAATGAGCCATTCTGCAGACTTAATCCATCTGCACAAGTCGACGCTTGTCTTTATTGCTAACACGACGCTAACACCAACAGTGTGATCATTAGATCTTGACAAGCACTGTACCTCGCAGCACGCTCAGCTGGTGTCAGTGTGGAGGGACGCTCGTGGAACAGAAGGGCTTCCTGTGTCTGCGCGTCCATCTGACGCGTCCAAGTTAAATTGGCGCTGCCCGCGTCGCTACTGGAGAAGCCAGCGACGGAGAGAGTCCCTGCGCACGGGGGTTTGCCGGCGTTTACGACCGCCATCCGGGCTGTTTGCTCTCCCCCTGACATCGCCCGCTGGCCCTCGCTACGGCTCCAGTTGGCAAATACGCACCACGCCGCGACGACCGGAGGACACACAGAGGCAGTCCAGCCAGCGATGCGCCGCAGATAGCGGAACAATTATCAGCTACCGCAGCCGCTGATCTTCCTGCTCAAGTGCTTTGAAGGTCGTCGCTGGTCATATCTCACAACAGACTCACTCTTTACCCGTAGCTTCCTTTGCTCCGATAGCGTGTCGCTTCTCCAATGCATTTGCTAGCAATAACGCCGGCGAAGAGTCAAATTAAAACCAATTGTTAGTTACAATAACCGCAGTGATTAGAAAAAATACATACCTTACATACAGTTATCTACTAAAATACGTTGTCTAAACATTTCTGTGAAAAACGTAGGCGTCTTTTCCAGTTATAATAGGGTTCACAGAAAAATCAGTTTTCCATTTGATAATATTTGGTGGAACCTGCTGTCGTTGTGGAAGATAATTGTTTCCCGCTGCATTTACTACTATTGCCCAGTTTTCACCGAGTACTCATTTCCAGGTGACTAAAACAGATAAATTGTAACGAGTATAGGTGCAGATGTTGTGATATGTGGTACCTTAGTATGTACACGCATCAGTGTTTTGGTTGTCTTTGGGCTGTGTCAAACATTCTTCCCGAAACAAGATATAATTTACTACCTCATGTTTTCTACGAAGTGATAACTGCACGACTATGAAGGACTACACCTGGAGTACAGAATATTCATTACGCATTTATGTGTCCATACTCCTACCACTGACTGCGGCCCAGAGAAAATAAGCATTCAAGGGAAGGCTCTAGTCACATCTAGTTAAACGTATTAACCAACATAAAACATAAAATGCCTAGTATCAATAATTATTTATCTGGAAATGAAGTAAGTACTGATGTAATGTTCTTCAATAGGTTGTTATCAGGCACCACAAAATTATCTGAACTTATATTCATTACACCCAGCACGTCAGGTGTAACAAATTAAAGCCCTTATCTATGGTACCTTATCACGTATTTCGCGACCGATAGGACCTTGAAAAAAAAGTTGCCCTTGGAGTACCTTGGTCTTCTTCTCCACTCTTCAACCCAGCAAAAGAAACATGAAGTAATGGAGATCAGCAGCCGGCCGGAGTGGCCGTGTGGTTCTAGGCGCTACAGTCTGGAACCGAGCGACCGCTACGGTCGCAGGTTCGAATCCTGCCTCGGGCATGGATGTGTGTGATGTCCTTAGGTTAGTTAGGTTTAAGTAGTTCTAAGTTCTAGGTGACTGATGACCTCAGATGTTAAGTCCCATAGTGCTCAGAGCAATTTGAACCAGCCATTTTTAATGGAGATCAGAAATTAACACGACGTAGACGTTGGCAGGGCTCTAGCACAAATTCGGAAGGAAAGTGTCCTCATTACAGGATGTGTTCCATCAGTCGCCTGAAGTATTTTAGTGAAATCTTCAAAATGAAAGTAGTTATCGCATATGTAAAACACTGCCGACGACTATCACTTTCAGTATCTTTCATCATGTTTTAATGTATTAACCATATCAATCGAGGTTGAGTGGTTAGCTTTGTCTCATTACGCAATCCCATCTCTGTTAATCCCGTTGATAAATATAAGATGGAGGTGATCCTCACTATAGCTGGAGTTGGTACCCATAATTTCCACAATCCTTTTTGAGAGAAAACGTCATCTTTGGTCTGGCGATTTCCTTGAAAGTTCTCCCAAACTTCGATGAACATATCCCATAACACTATCGTATGGATAACTGTGGTAGCTTCCAAAGCAGATAATTCTGTCTCTCAGATTTTTAAATTTATTTTGTTTGCTGTGTACTGTGTACTGTGTACTGTTAACAGTAAAAATTTGCAAAATGTTTACGTTTCTTATTGTTCAATTCTTAAGCTTTCTATTAAAATTTATTGAACAGTTTACAATATAAATGAATATTGATGCATATATCATGTATACAGGGTGAAGATTAAAGCTGCTCGTGGAGGTCAATACATGATTTCTCAGGCCGGCCGCGGTGGTCTCGCGGTTCTAGGCGCGCAGTCCGGAACATTGCGACTGCTACGGAATAAAAAAGGTCTAATGTACTTAATGCGTGGTTTCCATGCTAGAGACCATTTATTCTGTTAAAAAGGCCGCGGTATAATAGGCGCTGTACCATGCAGCCAGAGTTACAGCATGTGTTGAAAATGTTTTCCATATGCCTCAATTGTTGTTACCCTACCATGGGGGTTCTGCATACTATCCCACAGTTGACTGTTATGAAAGATGAAGATACTACTCCACGAAAACGTGACCTCATCTGTGAACGCAATGGATGACACAAATCCTGGAATTGTGGCTGCCTTGTGAAGAAAACAGTGACAAAACTGCTACCGACGCGATAAATCTGTAGCTAGTAAGCCCTGCGCACGATGTAAGTGATATGGGTAGTAACAATAGTCATGGAGAATGTTTCACAAGGTCGTCTGGCTTACTCTGAACTGGCGGATCAAATGCCTGGTACTGACACGGCGGTCGCATTCCACTGTGTTAATCACATTTTCCTCCAAGTCTGGTGTCCGAACATTTCGGGTACGTCCTTCATGGTTTCCTGCTTGCTGAAACGACCCAGTCTCAGACAAATGACGAAACACTGTTGCAAACACTGAATGCTGCGGTTTCTGTGGTTGTTGTCGGCGTGTATAGGTCTCCTAATACAACCTTGCTCTCCGTTACCTTTTGCCATTCCCCTTTCCGTAAGTAAACACCATGTCAACAAGCTTCCGATTCGAATGCGAAACCATTGCGTCGCAGGTTCGAATCCTGCCTCGGGCGTGGATGTGTGTGATGTCCTTAGGTTAGTTAGGTTTAAGTAGTTCTGAGTTCTAGGGGACTGATGACCAAAGTAGTTAAATCCCATAGTGCTCAGAGCCATTTGAACCATTTTGAACCTCAAAGGCGCCATCCCGATTAGGAAGTTTTTCGTCCCCTGGAGCAAAGCCTTCGCGAAAACGGTAATGTTCGTCAACAGGTTAAGGGCAGAAGTCGTCCGAGGCCTAGACGTATTCCACAGGGGACGAGCATCTTTCCACCGTTCACTAGTCACTTCGACGAAGGACCAATGACATTCCAAGGCAGTTCCAAATGTCTGAAACATTTGTTGCTGAAGCGCTGCACGATGAAGAACTGCATCCCCAGGATACCGCATTCGACCAGTTACTTGAATTACTTTTGCACCAAGTGAAAGATTACGAACATTGGACACACATCAAAAAAAGTTTCGCGTCACCTCAGTTCCACGAGTTCCGGAACCTGTACAAAAAACTGGAACAGAAATGAACGTAAACATCATTTTCGCCCTTTTTATTGCTCGTTAAAACCACGCATTCCATGTTGTACCACCATACGGAGAAACCTTCAGAGGTGGCGATCAAGACTGCAGTACACACTGGTACCTCTTATACACAGTAGCACGTCCTCTAACATTGGTGCATGCCTGTATTCATCGTGGCATACTATTAACAAGTTTATCAAGGCACTCTTGGTCCTCAACGGCGATTCGGCATAGATCCCTCAGAATGGTAGGTGGGTCACGTCGTCCATAAACAACCGTTTTCAATACCTCGCCAATATGCTGCCGAATAGTTGCACTGCCGGTCGGAGTATGGCATTCACTTATCGTTAAGCCGTTTCGGCAGCTTCGATGATCACCAGCGGCGCACGTCGGCCCCAGATAATGCCACCCCAAAACAGCAGGGAACCTCCACCTTGCTGCACCTGCTGGACAGTGTGTCTAAAGCGTTCAGCCTTACTGGGTTGCCTCTAAACACGTCTTCGACGATTGTCTGGTTGAAAGCATCTTCGATACCCAGCGGGTGAAGAGAACGTAATGCCAATCCTGAGCAGTCCATTCGGGTTGTTGTTAGGCCCATCTGTACCGCGCTGCAAGGTGCCGTGGTTGCAAAGATGGACCTCGCCCTGGAGGTCGGGAGTGAAGTTGCGCATCATGCAGCCTATTGCGCACAGTTTGAGCCATAACACGAAGTCCTGTGGCTGCCCAAAAGTATTATTCAACATGGTGGTGTAGCTGGCAGCGTTTCTCCGAGCCATTATCCGTAGGTAGTGATCAACCATTGCAGTAGTACACTTGGGAGACCAGAGCGAGGCATGTCATCGACAGTTCCTGTCTCTCTGTATCTCCTCCTTGTCCGCCTGGATACTTTCCCTGTTGAGAGCCCTTCCTGGCACAAAGTAACAATGCGGACGCGATCGAACCGCGGTATTGACTGTATAGAAATGGTTGACCTATAGACAACACGAGCCGTGTACCTTATTCCTGGTGGAATGACCATAACTGATCGGCTGTCGGACCCCCTCTATCTGATAGGCGCCGCTCATGCATGGCTGTTTACATCTTTGGGAGGGTTTAATGATATCTGTGAACAGTCAAAGGGATTGTGTCTGTGATACAATATCCACATGTAAATTATAGACTGCAGCAATTTATCGTCCTTTTTTAAACTTTTACTGTGCAGATCTTCATTCAATGAACTGTGTGTGAAGCCCCATTTACAGGGACTTACACGCTTTGAGCGAAAATAATAGTGCATTGTGAATGGCTAGCTTCTAGCCGAAATCTCGATCTGGACAATAACATAAAAAGAAACGGACGACTGACTGCTGCAATCTATAATTTACAAGTCAATATAACAGTCGCTGTGTGCAACCGCTTTCCGAAGGGAAGGTGACCTGACTATATCCACAGTCAACGTCTATATTCAGGAGTTCTGGAAAATGGGGTGATGTAAAACTTTTTTTAATGTGTGTAAAAATAACATCATATGAACTGACGAATCTAGCTTCACTCTTGAAGGTATTCTCAGCCTCCACAACAGCAGTTACTAGTCGGAATATTACCCACATATCACCCAACCACACGGGTTTCTGCAACGTTTTGGCATAAATGTATGGGCTGAGTCCTTTTGAGCCCTGGCCTATTGCCGGGCCAGATGAATACACCTCTGTTTCTTACGTTCGCAGCTATGGTTTCATCATGATGAAGCCTTGTTGCACTTTTGAATTATTGTGGATAACTACTTAAACGAAGCGTTTCCAAGGAAAATTATTGATAGTGGAAGTCCAGTGTTCAGGCTTCCACATTCCTCGTACTTTAATTCACAAGATTTTTATATGTGAGGCTACTTAAAAGAACAGTTTTGTAGTTCTTCACACATGGATCGACACGACCTAATAGCTCGCGTCCATGCTGTTTCGGCAGTGCTGGATGCAGATCAGTTGCGTAGGGTCCAGAAGAGTATGAAAAGAGAGTGGCAAATGAAAGGTGATCGTATTGAACATCTTCTCTAAAGCGAACGTTCCTCGAACGTGTACATACTAGGCCTGTGAAGACAAGCCTCGATGTCAAACGAACAGACTGGAATTATTGTGTGTAACGTTTGGATCATAGCATTGTATAGCAGTCAGATACGGACTGTGGGAAAACTGAAAGAGAATGTAAGAATTTGAGATGGGGTGCCACAGAGGAATGTTGAAAATTTGTTGAGCTGATAAGGTAAGAAATGAGAAGGTTCTCCTCAGAATCGCTGAGGAAAGAAATGTGTTGGAAAAGGCTGACAAGCAGGCAGGGGTGGATGATAAGGCATCTGTTAGAACATTAGGACACAAATTCCATGGTACTAGATAGAGCTGTAGAGGATAATAACTGTAGAAGTAGACGGAGTTTGGGATGCATTCAGCAATTAATTAAGGATGTATGTTGCAAGCGCTACTATGAGATGAAAAGAGTGGCACAGGAGAGGAATTCGTAGCGGATCTCATCAGACCAGTCAAAAAAGACTGATAACTCGACAAAAAAAAGCATAATGTGTAGCCTGTGCTTTTGTACCTCATTGGGCATAAAGGATGTTACTTTATCCACTTTTATTTTCTGTTTGCTTTATTTTATGTTGTGGGTGAAACAAAGTACTCATTTACGTCTGTAAGAACTTCGACTTATGTCTTATTTTTTAAACAAAGATAACAGTTACAGAAAGAAATATTAACGATTTCGTTTTGTGGAGGTTTTATGCTGTAAAAGAAAAAAACGTAAGCCACAAACGTGACTAACATCGGTTAGTCTGCATATCTGCCCCCACGGTATTACCTCGTCTCACGTACCTAATAGCGGCAAGGTACAGAGTTCGTGCTACCTGTTCTTGACCACACTGTACACAGTTACGGCGCTGCAAGAGCCTCGTTCTTTGAAACCCGTTTCTGTTGAACCTATTGACAGGACTAAGTTGTGCTACATAGAGTTCTATCCTGAACTGGGATGACGAATCGCATGACGACTGCCGAGTGTGGTATTTTTGCTGCACCCTACATATCATTTATATACGAGTACGTATGTACATATCACGAAATAGCATAAAAACCACATACAAAATTTACGGACGTAAAAAGCAACAACATTACTGACAACATTGGTCGAAGATTATTGTGTCATGCTAAATACGAGAAATTCTTATGTAAATATACCATAATATTATTTTTGTGTGTTATCTATTTCCGAATTGTCTCTTAGTATTAATTAACTTTGCATTACTCACTCAGTAATTTTTAGTTCACACTTTTATACTTAACAAAATGCCTTCATTATATATTTTACACTGAACTGCTTTAGCGTCTTTCCCACTGATGTTAAGATGTATCCACGTTATTCTGCTACATTTTGCTCCATTGTCCTCCCTCTGATTCCAAGTATCCCTCCCACTTCGTTTAATTACCCCAGACTCCACAGGAATACTCATGTATATCATAACTAGACATATTAAACAATATCAGTAGACTGCTGGTATATTTTGACGTCTTTTGCCTGGCTGCATGCACTGATTTGGTGAGAAGTTTGTCCATGAAGCCGTTTTGTTCTCTCCTGCGGCAAGCTGGCCCACAACTTCTGTAACTGATCTTCTATATTCTTGCTACTGGCAACGAGACAGAGCTAACTGCGGTAGTCATACAAGGAGTTCTATAGGAGGCGGATCTGGAGATCTTGCGGGTCACGGGAGTACCTCAGCCGCATACGTTTCATTTATGGACGCCAATAACCTTCGTAACTTCATATAACTGTAGGGACGGAAGCTAGAATATTCCACGATGCCCTCAACAAATTCTGCACTTTTACAACCGACTTTGGATGAGAAAAAAATGAGTTTCATTACTTTAAAGTCAGTACCGTCATTAGACTGATTTTTATTTGCAGTGTTACATTTACACAATCATGATTTCAACTTTGCCATTATCAATTGTTTTAATGTTATACAGTGCCTAGATCGCTGGCATACTCGTCGTTGTTAAATATATACCGAACAGACAATGTTATCATCGTTCTAATAATCTATCTTACATACAAGTTCAGGTACACTGTAAACCTGAACATTTTGAACGCAATGATTACGATGTAATAAGTGTCGTACTCATCGGATCTTGTGGGAATCTCACAGTAAAAAGGCTGCATTTTGACGACGACATGTAATCATGTCAGATAGTTTTATATTCTGACAGAATGTGACTTTGCAGTGTTACTTGAAAATGGCCATAAGGCCGAAATTGCAATAGTAACAATAAATATTTTAAACAGTCAACGGCGACTATGATGTCTTTTAAGAAACGCTGTCTGACGTTCGATTTTAATTATGTGCAAAATAAACAAACAAAGAAAAGAGAGAAATCGTTGTCTCCCATTTTCTCCATTTTCTCTCTTGCACATTCAGTCACATTGTTTTCCCCACCAGTTCTATCCGTAATCCTACCATTTACTACGCCATTAATATAGTGTACCGCAACTACTGAAACGTAGTTTTCGCAGAGTGGAGCTCTGCTCGCAATAGTTAAACCAATCCGATATAGTTTACAGAGTGGATGTGAACTACACTAACAAAATTTCACAAGTTATTCAGCTATATTTTCCAAGTATTTTGGTACACAGTATCTGTTGTCTTCATTGGCTCGTTACAAAGGAACAGTATTTCATTTGATTTTTATTTTATTTGTATCTGGATTACACTCTCAGTACTGTGCAAATATTGACTGTGTGCAGTATTTGTATTTCTTTTTTTTTTTTTAAACAAACCTTACATTCACGGTACTTACTCCAACGGTAATGACCATTTTACACTTCAGACCCAAGATTACAAACAGTACTGCTGAATTCTGTCTCGAGTTCGTTTCTCCGGCAATGACATCTGTACCGTAAGTAGAAACAACAGTACGCATAGATTCACTGACGAGGATGTGACCGATGTTGATCTCTCGTTTGGATTCACTGGAGGCAACAAAGGAGCTTTGCAACATCGCTGTGCAAAACTATTTAGACGGTAACGACATCACAGCAATTTTACGTCTGAGAGTTGTTGCATTACCCTTTGTTCCTTGTTGTACGTTATAGTTACTGCATGTCACATGTTGCTTCACTACTTCGAGGGTATTTTTGTAGGATTACAGAATCAAGAATAACTAACAAACTCAGTAAATCATAATTACATCATAGCTCTGTACTTGTCACTGGAGATCACGTGTCACTTGAATGAAGTTTTCACTCTGCAGCGGAGTGTGCGCTGATATGAAATTCCTGGCGGATTAAAACTGTGTGCCGGACTGAGACTCGAGCTCGGGACCCTTGCCTTTCGCGGGCAAGTGCTCTACCGCCTGAGGTACCCAAGCGCGAATCCGCTGCAGAATGAAAACTTCATTCTGGAAACATCCCCTAGGCTGCGGCAAATCCATGTCTCCGCAATATCCTTTCTTCCAGGAGTTCTACTTCTGCAAGTTTCGCAGGAGAGCTTCTGTGAAGTTTGGAAGGTAGGAGACGAGGTACTGGCGGAAGTAAAGCTGTATTCACGTGTTGTTAGTCGCGCTTGGGAAGCTCAAATGGTTTGCCAGCGTGGTAGCTCAGCATGTTCGGCAGAGGCTTTAGCTCCTTATCGTACTTCATACAGTTTGATGGGTATCACGACGTGTGAGACTGTGGTACAAACTAATTTAATACAGTGTGCAGTCTTCGGATAAGCAGTGAATAGGATCTTCAGGCACAAAGAGTGTTGTGTTAAATAAACGGTGGTAGCATGTATTCAGTGACAGCACGCTGTTGCCGCTGAAACCGACAATTTGGCAGTAGTGTGGCTCTTTCAAATCAGTGCTTGCAATTCCTAAAATTACCTCATACGCATAAAGTATTCTGGGTACGAAAGATCGACCAACAAGTGTGCTACATTTAGAAACAGTGCTTCCAGTTTGATCATGGTCCTGTACGGACCGTCACACACAGACTACACTGACGACCTGCTCTCTTTTCAGTGAAGATATTAAATATGACGTAATCAAAGGTTTTGTAGGACGGCAGACTTCATCCCGAACAGATCTAAGCGCTAAGACATCCCGTCCCCGTTTGACAGATAGACCAACACGATGGGACAGTCGAGTAGTTTTGCAATCTGTCATGATAGTTATATACAATGAAGTCATCACTAACTACACAAGACCCATCTCTTCCATTCGCCGGCCAAATCAATCTAGAGGGCTACCTGAAGTCCGAAATTCGCATCCCTGTCGTAAGACGATGGTAGGGACTAAGGATGGGCAAGGAAAACTTCGTATAATATTTCAAATGTAACACCAAGAAACTTTGCCAAAGGTTTGAGACTGCATTATTTCATTAAATCAGTAATCACATTTGTGATATCCAGAATGAGATTTTCACTCCGCAGTGGAATGTGCGCTGATATGAAACTTCCTGGCCGATTAAAACAATATTTTGAACACTGCGAAGTATTGAAGGTTCTTCCGTGAATCCCAAGTCTGTCGCCGGCCACTGTGGGCACGCGGTTCTAGGCTCTTCACTCCGAAATCACGCTGCTGGTACGGCCGCAGGTTCGAATCCTGCCTCGGGCATGGATGTGTGTAATGACTTAGGTTAGTTAGGTTTAAGTAGTTCTAAGTTTTAGGGGACTGATGACCTCAGAAGTAAAGCCCCATAGTGCTCAGAGCCATTTTTTTCGGAACTGTGTTGTGCTGAACTGTGTTGTGCTACCCTGAGGAAGCCGGAGACACGACTTCTGCTCGTTGGTCGTCACAAAAATGTAAGCGACATGCATGGTGCACAATGCGGTTATCCTCCCTTATGATGGAAACACACACATTGTCGACTGGAACCTCGACGACGGCGCTATACGTAGCCTACTTTATGGCGTATAGAGCTATGTTCCAAGCAGAGAATTGTCATTGAGTTTCTTCAGGCAGAAAACCAGAGCATCACGAGGTATTCATAGGCACATGCACAATGTATACGCAGTCCTGACAGTGAGCAAAATCAACGTCAGGCATCTGCCATCATCACAAAAGGTCGCCCAAACCTCTCCCATCTCGCGCGTGCCGCCCAGCAGCACACAGCTGTGACTCTTGCAGTGTTGGAACGTGCGGACACCCTCATTCGAGAGTTTATGATTACAAGACATCGATCTATATTTGTGCGCACTGATGCCCACTACGGTCTCAGTTTGAACGGCAGTATTTATTGGTAATATTTTGCGGTTAAGACAACAATAAACAGCCATTGACCTTCTATACTTGAATCAAATTTACATATCATTGAGAGCGATGTTATTGTCCCATACTGATACATGGGCTGTCGACAGTGGGACAATATTTAGCCTAAGAGGGATTTATTACTCTGAAGCGATACAATGTCGTAATTGCATGCGGGTCTAGCAGGATACGGCTCAGTGGAACCCTGTTCGTCAGCCACTGATCGCCAACGACACGTTTTCAGCCCCTGAACAATGTACGCGCTGGCGAAATTATTTGGACGCGGCGCGTTAGAGATTAACTGCGTCCGGCGCCGCCGCATGCTGTCGGCCCTGCGACCGCTCGCGCTGTGGCTGTCGCTGTCGGTGTGGCAGGGCAGCCCAATTTATGGCCGCGGCGGCAGCGACGGTCGAAATCGCAGTGAGATGCCGCGCCACCAGATACGCGCCAAGCCAGACGACACACTGCAAACGTATCATTAAAAATCACCATACATCAGGCAGAAACTTAACCGACGCTCAGTGAAACGCAGTGAACGCAACACTGCAACTTTCTGCTTCTTTTTCCTTCTAATTTGATTAAGCTTTCAATAAATTCAAAATTTATTTTATCACTCACCAGCCACGATTTTTTTACATATTGCAATGCTGTATCATTATTATTGAATTAAGGAGTCGAATAGTGTACCTTATAGAGTAAATCGTACAGTACGTAAAGCATAATTACATCCTTTGTTGCCGGCCGTTGTGGCCGAGCGGTTCTAGGCGCTTCAGCCTGGAACCGCGCGACCGCTACGGACGCAGGTTCGAATCCTGCCTCGGGCGTGGATGTGTGTGATGTCCTTAGGTTAGTTAGGTTTAAGTAGTTCTAAGTTCTAGGGGACTGATGACGTCAGCTGTTAAGTCCCATAGTGCTCAGAGCCATTTTTAAACATCCTTTGTTTAATCATTTACATATGGTGATTTTCAGCCTAACGATCAGGTTATGATATAGTTTCGATGTGCTATTTGTATCACAAATATACTTGCTATAATTAAACAGACAATGATTATAACGAAACTGGTAGTGTTCCGTGCGCTGCAGTGTAGGCTGTATACATCACTGGACGCTGGAACATCGCAGGTGTGTTCATTAATTTGAAGAACTGTATCTCTGAGCCATCACCTCTGTGGGGAATAAGTTGACAAAAGAATGGGAGCTACACTTGCTGCCACCAGGGCAAAATGTGGAGTTCTAAGCAGTGAGAAAGTAAAGTGTTTCATATTTTGACTTCAGCATGTTGTTTGTCGCTTGCGACGCTTGTTGATTTCCTTTGTGACGTAACTGTTGGTTTAAACGTAACGAGGTTGAAGTTTTGCGTACCGGACCCAATGGGTACTGAGAAGAAAAACCGTGCTCTGCTGGTAAAGTTATTTTATAAAAACAGCAGCAGTGGGGACGCTGCACTGCGGGAATATCGCCGATAGAAACAGCTGCGAAGAGGCCCTATGCCTATAAATGGCCTTAAATAATCAAGAAACCTGAAGAACAGACGAGTTATGTGGTGCAGTAGGAAGAAGAAGGCGGCCCAGTTGCCGATGAAGTTGCTGTAACTTGCAGCACATGCATGAAATTCAGCAGCCAGTGTTCGAAGTGCGTCACGGGAATTCTGTCTCCCTTAGTCAACAGTTCAAATGATTTTGAAGCGAACTTTATGCTGGTAGTCCCACAAAATTCGGGATGTGCTTCAGATGTAGCCCCAAGATAGCCTACAACGCCATACCTTCGGCCTCCCGATTTTGGAAAACATGAAAATGTATGACATGTCAGGCACATTTTACTCTACATACAGCCGTCAATACAAAGAACTGTCTCATATACGATTTACATCACGTATCCTGCAGGAGCATACACTACTCTGCTGAAGTGACTGTGTGGTATGGTTCCACAAGGTCCTTCAGTCTCTGTTCATTTGTCTATGGGGAGATGAAGCCTCATTGGCCTGTGAGCGAAGTACAGAGCCATCTGAAAGTTATAGTTACAAGAATGTCCTTGTGCCACTCATGATCCCTGATAGACAAGAATGTAACTGTGGCCAAACAACATATCGTTTGCCAGGTAAACGATTTGCTTGGAGAAACCTTTGGTAACGATCTCTAGGCAATTTCAAGATGTATGGCCTCCCAGATCCCCAGAGCTAAGCCCATAAGACTTCTGGTTTAGGTGATATCCGAAAGATCGAGTCTAGCAGGGATGTATACACCCACACTGCAGCTCTCGGAATACCGTCAGTTTAATTATAACCACCTGGTATGTTAGATAACACTAAACCGTAAAAACAGTAGTTCTTACTATATGTATATGACCTATATATTAATTCCACAAAATCTGCCGACTGCCTACATACACAGGACGTCTTAACTTACAATCCGGACGTAAGTGTATTTCTGTAATCAGTATCTCTGTACATGAGAAGTACAAATTATGCGTATCCTTTAAAAGGCAGACCTGGAAGTTGGAGAGATCTGTAGAGATTGAATAAGAGTCTGTAACAGTTATTTCCACCAACCTGTCGTCATCTAAAGTTTTGTCCTCAACCAAGAAGACAGCTCATCAGTCGTGGGATCTTCTTCGGCGGAAGCTGCTATGCTGTCATCTCGAATCTGTGATTGTGCTTTTTATGGGATGCCGCTTGCCCAGGATAGTCTCTGTATCTACAGAGGGCAAGATCTGTAGTACTGATAATGACGGTAGGGATCACTTCTCATTAAAGTATCCTGTTTCAATATTACGTAAATATTCTTACATTGTATACAGTCTTTTACGACTCTCAACAAAGCTTTCTTAATTCTACGGCAACTTCTCTATCCACTTTCGATATAGAGTACGACATGTCCATCCCTCCAGAACGACCGAAACATAGTTAAACGTCCATCCTTCTATAACGCTCGAAACAGTCTCAGAAGTCCGGCTCTGAAGATCCCCCGAAACAGTCTGACTAGTGCAGGAGAAGTACTTCCTTTCCCAGGCCCGCCAAAGTGACCCGAAGGTGTCTGAAGCACTTCGGTTGCAATATCGTTACTCTTAGGTTTCAAAATGATGTTCAGGTCCTGCTGAAAGTGTCATCAATTCTACCTCAAGCTGGTCGTAGGTTGTGTTCCAAAAATAAACAGCACAGCATAGAGACAGAAGTATGACACTTTCTGCAGCATCTGACCATAATTTTGCAGGACAGTGCACAAGCACGTACAGTGCGAGCTGTTATTGATTTGTTTGACTGATGGGGCTGCTAAGTGCTATACTACCTACTGCACTACCCTCACTTAGGCTCTCGTGAGTTAAAATCGATTTCAAAACTGAAGGAAACACTTCACGGCATTCGATTCAGAACTGCTACAAATTCGTCGGGCAATAGACCGCGCCTCTCGAACTGTCAACACAAATGGCACTGCTAAGAGTATCCTACGACTTCCACAGGGCTGGGAACGGGTTATACACAATGCTGGTGACTACTTTGAAGGTCAGTAAAACTTTGCAACACGTATCTATTTTGTACGAGCTGTAAATAAATAGTTACCACTATTAAAGTTCCAAACTTCGTAAAAACTGTATTTGATATAGTGAAGACAGAGACAGGTGGAGTCAAAAAGGAAGAGGAAGAGATAGCTCTAAAAATAAATGAGACTTTGGTAACAAGTGCATGTAGTATTGCAAACCTGTTAAGTAAGTACTTAATTTTGTTACTGACAGCTTGGGATTATCAGGTGCTATGGAATACCTGAGACCAGTCTTTAAAAATAACTTCAGTAAAATGAAAATGACACTCACGTCTCCCAAAGAAGTAGCATCCATCATAAAATCCTTGAAATCTAAGTATTCGAGTACGTATGATAACCTATCTACGAAGTTAATCAAAGAGTATTCATGCGAGTTTTCTACCTTAAGTTATTTGTGTAATCACTTTCTTATCAGTGGAGCATTTCCAGACTGGATAAAATATGCTGAAGTAAGCCTCTTTACAAGAAGGGGGATAAAGAGATACTATCGACCAATTTCACTTTAGCCGGCTTTCTCAAAAATATTTGAAGAGGTTGTGTTCAAGCGTCTCTTGACTGCAAATAATATATTGTCCAAGTCACAGTTGGGATTTCTTAAGGGTCCTGACATAGAGATACTATTTAAACTTACAGTGAGAATGTTCTTAATTCATTACGTAATAAATTAGAGGCAACTGGCATTTTCTGTGACCTGTGTAAAGCCTTTGACTGAGTGAACTACAGCATTCTATTAAGTAAATTAAAATTATGGTGTCACCAGCAATGCTGAGGAATGGTTTGAGTCTTATCTGTCAAACAGGAAACAAAGGTGTCATTGCAAAATACCTGTGTAGTAAGCAGTTAGTTTTCATCTGACTGGGTATTTATTACATGTGGTGTTCCTCAAGGTTCCATCTTGGATCCATTGCTTATTATTGTGTATATTAATAACCTCTCATCTGTTACATTGCCAGATACTAAGTTTGTTTTGTTTGCAGGTGATAAGATGATACAAATATTTCAATAAGTAGTAAGTCAAGTAAAGATCTATAAATAGCTTCTAATAAAATGTTTACTCACATTAATAAGTGGTTTCAAGTTAAGTCATTGTCATCAAACTTTGAGGTGAGACACTATATGGAGTTCAGAGCCTGTAAGAGGTTTCCTTCCAGCTTGTGTATAACATATGAAGACATGCAAATAGAAGAGGTTCTGGGATTAAAACTCGATATTAAATTAAGTTGGGAAGGGGATACCAAGGCATTGCTGAAGCACCTAAACAGGTCTGAATTTGCAGTGAGAATGATGTCAGGTGTAGGAGATATGAGTATAAAAATCTTGCATACTTCGCTTACTTCCATTCTACACTCCTGGAAATGGAAAAAAGAACACATTGACACCGGTGTGTCAGACCCACCATACTTGCTCCGGACACTGCGAGAGGGCTGTACAAGCAATGATCACATGCACGGCACAGCGGACACACCAGGAACCGCGGTGTTGGCCGTCGAATGGCGCTAGCTGCGCAGCATTTCTGCACCGCCGCCGTCAGTGTCAGCCAGTTTGCCGTGGCATACGGAGCTCCATCGCAGTCTTTAACACTGGTAGCATGCCGCGACAGTGTGGACGTGAACCGTATGTGCAGTTGACGGACTTTGAGCGAGGGCGTATAGTGGGCATGCGGGAGGCCGGGTGGACGTACCGCCGAATTGCTCAACACGTGGGGCGTGAGGTCTCCACAGTACATCGATGTTGTCGCCAGTGGTCGGCGGAAGGTGCACGTGCCCGTCGACCTGGGACCGGACCACAGCGACGCACGGATGCACGCCAAGACCGTAGGATCCTATGGAGTGCCGTAGGGGACCGCACCGCCACTTCCCAGCAAATTAGGGACACTGTTGCTCCTGGGGTATCGGCGAGGACCATTCGCAACCGTCTCCATGAAGCTGGGCTACGGTCCCGCACACCGTTAGGCCGTCTTCCGCTCACGCCCCAACATCGTGCAGCCCGCCTCCAGTGGTGTCGCGACAGGCGTGAATGGAGGGACGAATGGAGACGTGTCGTCTTCAGCGATGAGAGTCGCTTCTGCCTTGGTGCCAATGATGGTCGTATGCGTGTTTGGCGCCGTGCAGGTGAGCGCCACAATCAGGACTGCATACGACCGAGGCACACGGGGCCAACACCTGGCATCATGGTGTGGGGAGTGATCTCCTACACTGGCCGTACACCACTGGTGATCGTCGAGGGGACACTGAATAGTGCACGATACATCCAAACCGTCATCGAACCCATCGTTCTACCATTCCTAGACCGGCAATGGAACTTGCTGTTCCAACAGGACAATGCACGTCCGCATGTATCCCGTGCCACCCAACGTGCTCTAGAAGGTGTAAGTCAACTACCCTGGCCAGCAAGGTCTCCGGATCTGTCCCCCATTGAGCATGTTTGGGACTGGATGAAGCGTCGTCTCACGCGGTCTGCACGTCCAGCACGAACGCTGGTCCAACTGAGGCGCCAGGTGGAAATGGCATGGCAAGCCGTTCCACAGGACTACATCCAGCATCTCTACGATCGTCTCCATGGGAGAATAGCAGCCTGCATTGCTGCGAAAGGTGGATATACACTGTACTAGTGCCGACATTGTGCATGCTCTGTTGCCTGTGTCTATGTGCCTGTGGTTCTGTCAGTGTGATCATGTGATGTATCTGACCCCAGGAATGTGTCAATAAAGTTTCCCCTTCCTGGGACAATGAATTCACGGTGTTCTTATTTCAATTTCCAGGAGTGTATTATGTCGTATGGGATCTTATTCTGGGGTAATTCATCAACCTGAGCAAAAGCTTTTAGGGTGCCAAAGTGTACGATAAGAATACGTTGTGGTGTTAATTCAAGAACATCATGTAGAAACATGTTCAAGGAACTTGGTATTCTAACCATTGCTTCTCAGCGTACTTATTCCTTAACGAAATTTGTTGAAAGTAATATATGTTTATTTCCAGCCAATAGCTCCATACGTAGTATCAATACTAGGAATAAGAATAATCTACATAAAGACCTAAAATCACTTACCTTGGTCCAAAAAGCGGTCCAATATTAAGGAATACACATTTTCAATAAACTGCCAGCAACCATTAAAAACTAAGTTTCAGGTAGAGCACGGTTTAAACAGAGCTTGAAAAACTGTTTGATTGGCAACTCCTTCTACTCTGTAGATGAATATCTTAACAGAGACTGTTAACCCAGCTTAAGTTAAAGGATTTGTTACATTTCAATTTTGTCAGCACTTGGTCACAACAGTCAAGATTACGTATGATAAATTTATTAATAGTGCATAACAATGTTTCATTTTGACAGCGTGTTATTTCTTCGAACATTAGCTGTTCCAGTTCACCGCATTGTATTGACCTATTTCCATAATCTCCTGACAAATGATAAGGGTAGTAAGTATTATATTCAAATGTTTTACGTTTTTATGTTGAACTTTCTGACATGTTCCACACCGACGAGAATCATCTCATTTTTTGGGTCTATGGAACGAAAGCAGAATCTAATCTAATCTCTAACGAAACTGCAGTTGACGTTTGTGGAACTACAACACCCACTCCATTCACCACCATCGCTTTCCGTCATGGTACATGGGTCTGCGGATGGTCAAAAGCTGATCGAAACCGGTTATCATCAAAATAAATTTATTACGGTTGAGACTGTCTGTGTCCATTTTTAAAGTAGTTTTCTTTTTATTTAAGAAAGGGAAGCTTCCGTATTAGTGGACATCACAATAGAGGCCGACGAGCTGGCGTGGGTAGAGCAGCGGGGTGGTGCAAAAATGTGCCGTGGAGGGCGTATGCTACACGTGATCCACTGCCGGAAATGTTTACTTGTGGGGGGCAGTAGGTCGGGCGGACCAGAGCTTGCTCGGATTCGACCATCATAGACCTTTCTAGCGTATCGTACCGTGAGCTGTGCCCAGTGCTTAGGCGGTTACGGTGGTGGGAGATGAAAAATTGGTGGCAATGGTTTCAAACTTTCCTTGCATCTACGATATATCCTTACCAGTACAAATAGACCAAACTGTGAAGGATAATACTTGGAGCAACAAAGTGAAATGCGTGAAGGGTACCGCGAGCAGTGTAAAGAGAGTGAGCCATAATTTGATCAACGAAACCAAACTAAGAACTCTGTTGATGCCTATCGATTTGGAAAATCGCACGTCATTCGGCTCTTATTTTTCCTGTGTTGTTCGTCACTGAGTACTTACGCACATTCAATATCTCCAAGGCCATGAGTTGTGGATAACACTGCCATCGCACATTCTGATTACAGAGTTACTGAAATAAAAGCATACCAGCCATTTTTGTATTGTGATAAGTTTTAATTTTTATGCTTATATTATACTATATTCAATTGTATACTGACTGCATTACTAATAAATCAATAAAACTTTTTAACGAGTTGTTTGTATATAATTTACGTAATTATACGTTACGGACATCAGGGATAGCAATCCTTCGTCATAACTTCTTTGACGAGATCGAGGACTACGTTTAACCTGAATTATACCTGAAATTTCTGGTCATCTTTTGACAAGTGCCGATTGATGATTAGTTCAAAAAACTTTCCTTGTCCCTGTTCGGGTAATTCGTCATATTTCAGCGTTTCCCGCACAGAGCTGTAGTTGAATTTCTTCACCTTCAACTTCTTCGAACATTAGATAGAACAACAAATCGCGGTTACTCATCCCTTCATTTCAGACACAGGAGATAAACACAGAGCGGCTGACGTTCTATAGGCACAGCCAGCTCTGCTCCGGCTGCATTATGTCAGACGCCTAACGGCAGACCCATGCCTCTGACACTAAGATTCTTGCCTCCATCCTCCGTGCCAGCTGCGCGCTGAGTTCTTCCCGTGCTCGCGCTATGTGGGTTCGGATTTTCTGCTTCCCGAAGATCAACTGGCACGGCGAATTCCTTTCCATCTGAAGGAGTTGTGTTCTCTGGCTATTACTGAGCCACCGTCGGCCTGTGACATAGCAGCTCCTGCAGTGTAGAGAAACGGCATGTCATTCCTCTACAGATACTAAAGAAGGAAATACGAGGCCTATTTTTTTTTAGTGAATTCCGTTTTGAAATTAAAAAAAGACTTGCTAAGATATCTCAATAATTTTATTTTTACATGAAAGCCTGTACCTTAATCTACTTTTCTACATAATTTCCGTCAATATTGAGTCACTTGTCATAACGTTGTACCAGTTCTTGAATACCCTCCTCATAGAAGTCTGCCGCCTGACTTGTTAACCACTGCATCACCACTGTTTTGACTTCGTCATCGTCTTGAAGACGCTGACCGCCCAGGTGTTTCTTCAAGTGCGGGAACAGATGGTAGTCCAAAAATGTTCAAATGTGTGTGAAATGTTATGGGACTTAACTGCTAAGGTCATCAGTCCCTAAGCTTACACACTACATAACCTAAATTATCCTAAGGACAAATACACACACCCATGCCTGAGGGAGGACCTCCGCCGGGACCAGCCGCACAGCCCATGACTGCAGCGCCCCTGACCGCTCGGCTAATCTGGCGTGGCAGATGGTAGTCACTGGGCGCAAGATCGAGGCTCTACGGAGGATGATCTAGAGTTTCCCATCGAAAAGATGTGATGAGAGCTTTGGTCTGATTCGCCACATGCGGACGGGCATTGTCTTGCAGCAAAACGATGCCCTTGCTCAACTTCCATGGCCTGTTGCTTTGATTCTGGTGTGACGTAGGCCACCGGTGTTTCATCGCCCGTAACAATTTGGCTTAAGAAATCATCACCGTCGTTGTGTTACCGCTCAATGCGTGCACATCCGTCAACATTTTCAGTACGCAACGAGCGCACAATTTTCGGTGATTCAAGTGCTCGGTCACAATGTCATACAAAACACTACGAGAAACATTGGGAAAGTCATCCCGCAGAGAGGAAATCGTAAAGCGTTTGTTTTTCTCAACTTATGGTCCACTTCCTGCTCCAAACTTTCATTAACGACCGAAGGACGCCCAATCCTTTGTTCATCATGCACATTTGTGCGGCCATCTTTAAAGTCTCTCACCAACTTTCTTACCATTCCATCGCTCATAATGTGTTCTCCGTAAACTGCACAGATCTCACGATGAATATCGATCGCTTTTAGGCCTTTAGCATTAAGAAATCTTATAACAGCCCATACTTCAAAGTCGGCGGGACTCACGATTATAGGAGGCATCTTAAACAGTACACAACGTAAACAAGAAAGAATCAGACTATAATGGCGTCAATGTGTAGGTTGAGGTACAGGCTTTCATGAAAAAATAAAATTATTGAGATATCTTAGCACGTCTTTTTTTAAATTTCAAAACGGTACTTACTTAAAAAACACGCCTCTTATTCACGGATCGCTATGTCTCCTCTTTTGGTACGCAAGTCAGCCATCGTCAGTTCCGTGTCATTTACATGACGGATCTTTAGTATCTAACCATCAATGGCAGAGTTTACTTCCATATGACGGGATGGTCACTGTCCTTGGAATTAGAAAGAGCTTTTCCTTGAGTAAACGTGCTACAACGAAAGCTTAAGATTAGACCGATAGATAGGAGTACTCAAGATGAGCTAGTGAACAGAATTGGTTAGAAAATAAATTTATGATACAGTTTGACTAACATAGGGCACATACCATGAGACATCACGGAATCAGTGTGGTAATTGAAGGAAATGTGAAAGATGAAAATTATGGAGGGACTATTCTATGCAGGGTCAAATCCGTGTCGGTTCCAGTTGCTATGTAGAGATGTGGAGGCTTTCACACGATTCACTCGACAGGCATGCAGTGCTGCACCAAACCAGACTCTGGACTAGGGATCGTCAAGAGCAACAGTTTTGTAGGCCTAACTTTCGAACCATTAGGAACAGCACATGTAATCCACTTACTCACTCTGCAGGACAGCGCATTGTGTACGGTGGAGAGCACTATATTACATGTACCACTACTTGTCATTTCCATCTTTATTCCCTCACGAATGTAACGAGGGAAAAGCGACCTACGTTCAAAAATACCTCTGAGCACTATGGGATTTAATTTCTGTGGTCATCATTCCCCTAGAACTTAGAACTACTTAAACCTAACTAACTTAAGGACATCACACACATCCACGCCCGAGGCAGGATTCGCACCTGCGACCGTTGCGGTCGCGCAGTTCCAGACTTTAGCGCCTAGAACCACTCGGCCACTCGACCCGGCCGAGCACTAATTTCGCTTATCTTGTCTTCAAGGTCGTTATGCGAAATGTGTGTTGGTGACAGTAGAATCGTTCAACAGTCACCTGTAAATGTCTGTGCTCCAAACTTCCTGTGCAGCGACAACAATGTCTTCTTTTCTCCTGGGATCCCCGTTTGAGTTCAAGAAACATCTCTATAATTCTCACGTGTCCATCAAACCTACTGGTGACATGTCTAGCAGCATGATTCTAAATTTCTTCGATATCTTCCTTTAATCCTACGTGATGGGGATGCCTTACACCCGATCAGTACTCAATAATTCATCCCGCAAGTGTTTTGTGCATGGTCTTCTCTCTGGATGAAGTACATTTTCCTAAAACTTACCCAAGAAACCGAAATCGACCATTTGTCTATACCATTAACTTTCTTACGTGCTCGTTCCATTTCATATAATTTTGCAGCGTTACTTCTGGACATTTAATCCACATTATTGGACCACTTCGCATGCCACTAACACTGTATTCGTACATTGCAGTATTGTTTCTTCTACTCACGTGCATTTTTCTACATTTAGAGCAAGGTGCGATTCGTCATACCAAATACAATTTGTAAGTCATACTGTATCCGATACTTTCCCTACACTAAAACGCTATCAGCTCAACCTGCCCGTCAGTAGTTCCAGTGCAGACGGTACTTTGAACTGGCGGAGGGGAAGATGTAAGCTGACTGTTCTCCAACTAAGCAAGGACGCCAGTCAGCTGGGACGAACGTCACAGCCGCGGCGAGCCTTGGGGAGGGTCGCAGCAGATAAGACGTCGTGCCGTCAGCTGCGGAGACGTGACGTCAGGCGCCCGCTGCCTCCTGTGGCCGATAGCAGCGCCACACGACACCTGGCACTGCGGGACACTGGGACAACGAGGCGCAAACCGCACCAGATAACGGAAGAAGCGCGTCGCGCTGCATTCCTCTAACCGAATGCGTCGCGCCCGCTTGTCAGCCGGCCAAAAATGCGGAGGTGAGACACGCCAGGCGAAAGTAGAAGTGGTTGCGAAACTGATAATCGAGAAGAGTCTGACTGCTTACGGTTTAGCGTACTATTAAGATAGTGTAATACTGGTCGAGTGATTGGCTCAAGTTTATCTTCGTGCACTTTATAAGTGTGAATGGTGAGTGGAATGAAGAAAGAAAGGCTGCATGAGCATTATCTTCAGCACAACCACGACAACACCAGTACAGTACAATATAAGAAATTCTGCAGAATTTCGTCGGACTTCCAGTTTCGTCAAGTGATTTAAAATGCAGGGGCTTTCCACCAACTACTCCTAGGCCTTTGCAATGATGACCGATCCATGCTTGCTGCTACCGTCCTTACATCCTTACATTAAGCCGCTACCATCTGTGACGTCACTGGTGCCGAGGCAAGTGCCTGTAAGGTAATGATCGGTCGCACGACCGCTGCCCCATTCTTCCGATGACAGATGGTTCAAATGGCTCTGAGCACTATGGGACTTAACATCTGAGGTCATAAATCCCCTAGAAATTAGAACTACTTAAGCCTAACTAACCTGACATCACACACATCCATGCCCGAGGCAGGATTCGAACCTGCGACCGTAGCGGTCGCGCAGGTTCCAGACTGAAGCGCCTAGAACCGCTCGGCCACACCGGCTGGTGATAACAGATGTCCTTAATTGTAGACCACCGTTTTCGTTCAGGAAGTTCACTGGTATTTCGATCTCGGTTGCTTCTTTTCTTTACGTTATCCCAGAAATCACGCGCGTTTCGTCGAATGCAATTCTGCGTATGTTTTTCATAGCATACGCTGCTACTGGTGATTGTTGTCGATACCGTAGGCCGGAACACCTCTCTTAAACCACACAGCGAAATTCGATAAGTTTGAAGACTGAATCGTCTCTTTAGGAGTCGGCAGATCTTCCTGTCACTGAGCCACATACCGCCATAAACGCAAACTTCTCCGTGTCCGCCTTGAGGGGCTTCTGCTTACGAGTCTGCGAAATTTGTTGATTGCTCGAGCCCTTTTTGTTCGAAAATTTTCCGTAAGTGGCTCAGTTCTTTCACCAGGTTTTCAGCGTCTGACAGGGATCCAAGGTCAGCCGAACAGAACGTTACCGCGTTGGCTGGTGATAGCTGAAAGCGTGCAGATGTCGGTCTGTACGAGTGGCTTTTCGGTGAACATTATGGCTGAGACTTCTATTTGTTTCTTGGCGGACAGTGGCGTCAAGGAATGGGAGAGCAGCGTCAGTCTCTCCCTACATCGTGAACTTGATGTGGTCATGGATATTGCCGATGTGGCCTTCCAGCTTTTGACGTCCATGAGATTACCCAACGAATGTGCTCATTAATGTATCGACAAAAGAAAGTAAGCTTTGTATGAACAGTGTCCTCCACAGTGTCCACAGAGTACTTCATAAGCCGCTCGCCTGTAACTGGTGCTACAGGGCTTCCCATGACGACACAGTCCGTTGGGATAAAATTTTCTCCTCCAGACAACAAATACGATGACGTTAGAGTGAACTTAAATAAATCCACCTAATTTTCCTCAAATAAATGGGATAGCAGAACTATACAGTCTTTGGTTGATACAAGTATGAATAATCAAACAACATCAAAGTGGACTCAGATAATCAACGTAACACGCGGCAAGCGCCACTGTTTAACCACGGCGGCAGCAGCAACCACTTGACAATGGCCTAGGAGTACTCGGTCGAAAGCTGATGGATTTTAAACCACTTGACACGGCTCAAAACCCGAGAGAATTTTACGATTACATATCGGCGTAAAACTGTGCATTCATGTAATTCTTCTGAATGTACTAACGTCCTTAGCATAAAACTTCGTGCGTTTTTCATTTAAAGATCATTCAAGTGATACCTTCCTTGAAATTATAACGTAATTAGCATCTCATGGTAATAGAAAAGGTAAATCATGAAACATTAAAAACACAAGTACCTTTTCGCATTGAGGAAAAGTGTTGTTTGGTAATGTAGGTAAAACGATCAAGGGAGTCAGGCCGTGTCATAGTCCTCTTCAACTTCTTCTTACAAAACCATCTACCTCTCTGCTGGAATCATCTGCAGTATCTTCTGGTGTTCCCAGTTAGCTGAAAAACTAACCGGAGTAACCTAAAAATCCTGAAGAAGTCCCAGCAAAGGGGTCGAGACGTCGACTGTGTGAGAAAAATATTTGAAGCCCCAGTCTCACCTGATTGCAAACCTCAACTTGCAATGCGCTAGTTCCCTAGTTAGGTAGGTGAGCCGCGCGGGATTAGCCGAGCGGTCTGTGGCACTGCAGTTATGGACTGCGCGGCTGGTCCCGGCGGAGGTTCGAGTCCTCCCTCGGTCATGGGTGTAGTTTGTAAGCTTAGGGACTGATGACCTTAGCAGTTAAGTCCCATAATATAAAAAAAAAGGTAGGTGAGTGACAGTCCTCGATTGAATTCGCATGGGAGATTAACGACGATATGTCTGTTAAATGGTCTAGTTTCAGTGTGGCTTTTAGGCGGTTTTCTACACTCATTTCAAAATAGTTGGCTGGTCCACACTCTCCGTCACAGAAAACTGTTGCATGATCAGTTGTATTTTTCTTTTCGATCAAACATAAGACTTTTGCCAGGTAGTCATAATTAAACAGTACCAATTTCACAGAACTCTACTTATAGGTTTTACGTTAAATACGATATGCTGGGATGTGGACGGGATGGTGGCTTTTTGTCTTCCACCTAATAGCAGACATTGCTCAACAGTGGGAATTAACAATAATTACAGTCGATGAAAATATTTCCATTTCCCAGTAAAACAGCGATAACACACGGAACAGGGTGTACGTGATTCACAGACGACCACCCACAGCTTCACTTAGGATAATGGTGACACGAAAACTATCCGGCAACATAGCTAAAATTACAAATTTCCGAATTACGAAAATAGCCGATGGGATAAGCGGCTGGTAAGAAATAGAACAATGAGTATAGAGAAACATCGAAAAATGAATGGATTGGACGCAAGGGAGACAATCATTACGAATATAACACTAATAGGGCGATGATGTTGAAGGAATGGTGTTACAAATAAATCCTTCAATGTCATTTTGGTAAGGAGACCGGAAAGTGAGGACGTATGTTTTGATTATCAGGCGCGCCATTTTACACCTCGTTGCGGACTTCCTTCCTCCATAACGCCTGATTTCCTTAAAACTTTTTTTGTCATCGGTCTTCTGACTGGTTTGATGCTGCCCACCACGAATTCCTCTCCTGTGCTAACACCTCCATCTCAGAGTAGCAGCAGCGCGGGATATCTGCGCGGACTAGGGTCGCCTTGTCCCGATCCGGCTCGCCTTGTCCCGGTCCGTGCAGCTCCCTACGTCAGAGGTTCGAGTCCTCCCTCGGTCATGGGTGTGTGTGTTGTCCACAGCGTAAGTTAGCTTAAATTAAAGTAAGTAATGTGTAGGCTTAGGAACCGATCACCTCAGCAGTTTGGTCCCTTAAGACCATACCACAAATTTCCAAATATTCAGAGTATCACTTGCAACGCAAGTCCTCAATTATTTGCTGGATGCAATCCAATCTCTGTCTTCCTCTACAGTTTTTGCCCTCTACAGCTCCTTCTAGTACCATGGAAGTAATTCCCTCATGTATTAACAGTTGTCTTATCATCCTGCCCCTTCTCCTTCTCAGTGTTTTCCAGGTGTTCCTTTCCTCTCCGATTCTGTGCAGAACCTCCTCATCCCTTATCTTATTAGTCCACCCAATTTTCAACATTCGTCTGTAGCACCACATCTCAAATGCTTCGATTCTCTTCTGTTCCGGATTTCCCACAATCCATGTTTCACTTCCGAACAGTGCTGTATTCCACACGTATATTCTCAGAAATTTCTTCCTCAAATTAAGGCCGATACTTTTTTTTAGTAGACTTCTC
Organism: Schistocerca piceifrons; assembly: GCF_021461385.2. Classification (NCBI taxonomy): domain Eukaryota; kingdom Metazoa; phylum Arthropoda; class Insecta; order Orthoptera; family Acrididae; genus Schistocerca; species Schistocerca piceifrons. The sequence goes on along the minus strand of NC_060140.1, from coordinate 767,051,409 downwards.
TTGGACAGGAATTCCTTTTTTTGCCATTGCTATTCTGCTGTTGATGTTATTTTACTGCCTTGGTAGCGGATTCATATACTTCGTGACCATCGATTCTGATATTACATTTCTCCCTGTTCTCATTTCTACTACTTCTGATTAGCTTCGTTTTTCTTCGACTTACTCTCAATCCATACTCTGTATTGAATAGGCTGTTCATTCTGTTCAGCTGACCATGCAATTCTTCTTCACTTACACTCAGGATAGCAATGTCATCAGCGAATTGTGTCATTGATATTCTTTCACCTTCAATTTCAATTCCACCTCCAGGCACGCAGGAGAGCTTCTGTAAAGTTTGGAAGGTAGGAGACGAGGTACTGGCAGAAGTAAAGCTGTGAGAATGGGGCGTGAGTCGTGCTTGGGTAGTTCAGTTGGAAGAGCACTTTCCCGCGAAAGGCGGTCCCGAGTTCGAGTCTCAGCCTGGCACACAGTTTTAATCTGCCAGGAAGTTTCATATCAGCGCACACTCCGCTGCAGAGTGAATATCTCATTCTGGCACTACATCCTTGTTTTACACCCTTTTCAATACGAGCACTTCGTTCTTGGTCGTCCACTCTCATTATTCCCTCTAGGGTGTTGTACATATTGTACAACCGTACCCCTACTCTTTTCAGAATTTTGAACATCTTGCACCATTTTACATTGTCGAACGCTTTCTCCAGGTCGACGAATCCTATGAACGTGTCTTAATTTTTCTTTTTCTTACTTACATTATTAACCGCAACGTCAGAATTGCCTCTCTCGTGGCTTTACCTTTCCTATAGCCAAACTGATCGTCATCTAGCGCATCCTCAAGTTTCTTTTCCATTCTTATGTATATAATTCTTGTTAGCAACTTGAATGCATGAGCTGTTATGCTGATTGTGCGATAATTCTCGCACTTGTCAGCTCTTGCCGTGTTCGGAATTGTGTGGATGATGCTTTCCCGAAAGTCATGTGGTATGTCGCCAGACTCATACATTCTACAAACCAACGTGAATAGTCGTTTGGTTGCCACTTCCCCCAATGATTTTAGAAATTCTGATGGAATGTTATCTATCCTTTCTGCCTTATTCGATATTAAGTCCTCAAAAGCTCTTTTAAAATCTGATTCTAATACTGGATCCCCTACCTTTTCTAAATCCACTCCTGTTTCTTCTTGTATCACATGAGACAAATCTTCCCCTCATAGAGGCTTGCAGTATATTCTTCCCACCTATCCGCTCTCTCCTCTGCATTTAACACTGGAATTCCCGTTGCTTTCTTAATGTTATTACCCTTGCTTTTAATGTCACCGAAGGTTGTTTTGACTTTCCTGTATGCTGAGGCTGTCTGTCCAACAATCATTTCTTTTTCGATGTCTTCACATTTTTCCTGCAGCCATTTCGTCTTAGCTTTCCTGCACTTCCTATTTCTTTCATTCCTCAGCGACTTGTATTTCTGTATTCCTAAGTTTCCCGGGACATTTTTCTACTTCCTCCTTTCATTGATCAGTTGAAGTATTGTTTCTGTTACCGATGGTTTCTTCGCAATTACCTTCTTTGTACCTATGTTTTCCTTCTCAAATTCGGTGTTGACCCGTTTTAGAGATGTCCATTCCTCTTCAACTGTACTACCTATTGAGCTATTAGTTATTGCTGTTTCTGTAACCTTAGACAACTTCAAGCGTATCTCGCCATTCCTAAGTACTTCCGTATCCCACTTCTTTGCGTATGGATTCTTCCTGACTAATGTCTTGAACTTCAGCCTACTGTTCATCACTACTATATTGTGATCTGAGTCTATATTTGCCCCTGGATACACCTTACAATCCAGTATCTGATTTCGGAATCTCTGTCTGACCATGATGTAGTATAATTGAAATCCTCCCGTATCACCCGGCCTTTTCCAAGTATACCTCCTCCTCTTGTGATTCTGGAACAGGTTATTCGCTATTACAAGCTGAAACTTGTTACAGAACTCAGTTACCCTTTCTCCTCTCTCAATCCTTTTCCCAAGCCCATATTCTCCCCTTAACCTTTTCTTCTACTCCTTCCCCTACAACTGCCTTTCCGTCTCCCATGACTGTTAGATTTTCATGTCCCTTTACATACTGTATTACCCTTTGAATATCCTCGAACACTTTATCTCTTCATCTTCAGCTTGCGACGTCGGCTTGCATACCTTAACTGTCATTGTCGGTGTTGGTTCGCTCCCGATTTTGATAAGAACAACCATGTCACTGAAGTATTCACAGTAAGACACCCTGTGCCCTACCTTCATATTCATAACAAGTCCTACTTCCATTATACCGTTTTCCGCTGCTGTTGATATTACCCTATACTCATCACATCTGACACATCTAGATTGAGTTTTTGCATTTCCCTTTAAAGATTTTCTAGTTTTCCTACCACGTTCAAGCTTCTGACATCCCACGCCTCGACTCGTACAACGTTATCCTTTCGTAGATTATTCAATCTTTTTCTCATGGTAGCGTCACCCTTGGCAGTCCCCTCCCGGAGCCTCCGAATGGGGGACTATTCCGGAATCTTTTGCCACTGGATAGATCATCATGACCCCTAGGACAAGAGAATGCCCGGAACCTCTGTTCGCTTCTCCGTCCTCTTTGACAAGGCCTTTGGCGGAATGAGGGTGACTTCTCATGCGTGAATTCTTCGGCCGCCAATGCTGATTAATAATCAAAATTTACGCAGCGGCGGGATTTGAAACTGAGATCGAAGACGTTTCGATTATGAATCAAACACGCTACCCCTGGACCACGCCTGCTACTAGGGGAGAATTTCTGGCGCAGTGTTTTAGGGGCAGCCTCCTTTGCTGATGTCAGACGAGTCAGGGCAACGCCTAAATACTGGGCCGGCATCTCGCTAGGACTCGGCAGCTACAGGTAGAGTCCACGCAGGATACGATAGCCGATGCACAATGACGAATTTTCGTCAGAAGAGCTGGGCCAGTTCATTCGTTTGTTTGGAGGAAGAGACTAGCGTTGTTGGCCGCTTTCGGCCGGTTGGCGACATGCTGCGATGACAGACTCGAGGCGCACGCCATGCTATAGCTCTCAAACGATTTTAAGGAAATTATACGGTAAAAATACCGTGTTTGCTTTACTTATAGCTTTTTATGTCACCTTCATGATGGCGTATCAATCATATCGTTTATTGTCGTAGTTATTGTAATATGTGTCATTAATTAAGACACTGGAAGGGCTTAGAATAAATTTATAAATGAAAAATGGAGGTCTGTAGGATTTTTCGTTTGTTGCATATTACATAATATACTGCTGCGTATAAAATATAGTTGACATATTGAATTTTTCTTTGGACTTGAGTAGAGGTCTCTATCTGATACCCGTTTCGAGAAAATTGATCTGATGTAGCATACTCATTTGTGATCAAGCGCAACTATGATAAATGCAGATTGAAATATCCATAACACTCCCCATATTTCATAAACTGTTTGAGAAATCGAAGTGAGATTTCGGCAAATAATAGCACGCAAAGAGGAGAGTATTTTTTCTATGTGGTTGTACTAAACACGATTATTTATAGTGTTATTTCACTAACTACACAGTTTTTCGGTGAAAGAATGTAGTTTTTGAGGGCTTTCGGTAGTTGGTGAAACTTATGTGCTAACGGCTTTGGAGAAACATAAGTAAGCCAGAACGAAAGTTTCACTCTATAGCGGAGTGTACCCTGTTATGAAACTATCTGGCAGATTAGAACTGTGTGCCAGACCGATACTCGGTACCCTTGCCTTTCGTGGGTACATATTTTGCGGACTGAGCTTCCCAAATACGACCACACCCGTCCTCATAGCTTTTGCTTCCGCCAGTACCTCATCTCGTACGCTCCAAACGTCACAGAAGCTCTCCTGTGAAACTAGCAAGACTAACACACCGGGGAGAAGTTTCATAACAGCGCACGCTCTGCTGCAGGGTAAAAGCTTCATTCTGGAAACATGCTCCAGGCTGAGCCAAACCCACGTCGCTAAAATACCATTTCCTCCAGGTTCGCTAGTATTGTAAGTTTCACAGGAGGGCTTCAGTGTAGTTTAGAAGGTAGAAGATAAGGTACTGGAGGAAGTAATGCTGTGACGGCAGGTCTTGATCGTGGTTGAGTAGCTGAATTGGTGCCAGCACAGTAGTTCACCGTTTTGGTCAGAGGTCTGGCAGCTTTCTTTGATTCAAAAAGCGAAAAAAAAAGAGTGAAGTGATCATCGATGTACTGCCCGTATCACAAGCCAAGAAAAATGACGAAATTATTAGGAGAAGAAATGTCGGTACATCACTTGTCCACAAAAGGCAAAGGCTCCAAGTTTGAGTCTCGGTCTGGCATACAATTTTATTCTGCCACGTAGATTCAACATTAGTGAATACATGTTGTGTTTATTTTTATACAGAAGAAGTGCTTAGTCATGAGCTATTGACCTTACTTGTCCTTGTTTCGCCGGCCGCGGTGGCCGTGCGGTTCTAGGCGCTGCAGTCCGGAACCGCGGGACTGCTACGGTCGCAGGTTCGAATCCTGCCTCGGGCATGGATGTGTGTGATGTCCTTAGGTTAGATAGGTTTAAGTAGTTCTAAGTTCTAGGGGACTGATGACCTAAGATGTTAAGCCCCATATTGCTCTGAGCCATTTTTTGTCCTTGTTTCCTCACTTCATAACTTATCACTGTTTCAGTACTCTCTCGCTATTGCGTCTGCGAAAACATGTTAATGAGGTGACATTGTGCAAATTCTCCTGTGCTTGACAAATGGGCGAAGGAAGTAAATTTTAACGTAGTAACAAGAGAAATGTAGCTTTTAAACAAAATTCACCACTCCAGACACTCCTCTGAAAAACAAATCATTAACGAATCAGGCGAAAATAATATCGGCGCCTTTGTTGCGTTCTCATACAATTCTTTTCATATACTGACCAAAGCGGGTGTGCGAGATCATCTATTTGGATGAGAGTAAACTGGGTGTGCAGGGGCTCCATTTAAAATTTAAAAAGATATGTGAAGGTGGACTTCAGCTTATTACGTCACTTCCCTCCAGCAGTCGACATTTCCCGCCCGAAATCCCACCCATTACCGCTGTCCTCATGCGTGCCTTGCGAGTACGCGTCAATGGGCCTTGTTATTCTGTGCTCGCTCTAGGCACGGTTTTCGCCCTCTGTTCTTTTCACTGCAACTCCTGCTCCCCTCTCTACACCTTTTCTCGAGTTGGCAAAGCTTTGTTGCTACTGAGCCACAGCATGCCATAAAAACAACGTTTCCGTATACTCCTAAGGGGCCTTCTGCTTACGAGTCTGCCAAATATGTCGGTCGTTGTAGCCTTTTCTCTGAAAATTTTCCGTAAGTGGCGCAGTTCTTTCGCCAGGTTGTCGGCATCTCAAACGGTTTCCACTAGATGGCGACTGTCATCAGAGTGCCCCACGGAAGTGTGATAGGGCTGCTGTTGTTCTCTATATACATAAATGATTTGTCGGATAAGGTGGGCAGCAATCTGCGGTTGTCTGCTGTGGTGTACGATGAGGTGTCGAAGTTGAGTGACTGTCGGAAGATCCAAGGCGACTTAGACAAAATTTCCAATTGGTATAATCAATGATAGCTAGCCCTAGATGTGGAAAAATATAAGTTGGTGCGGATGAGTAGGAAAAACAAACCAGTAACGTTCGGATACAGTATTACTAGTGTCCTCCTTGATACAATCACGTCGTTTAAATATCTGGGCATAACGTTGCAAAGCGATATGAGAGGGACCGAGCGTGTGAGAACTGTGAGAGGGAAGGCGAATCGTCGACTTCGGTTTATTGGTAGAATTTTAGGAAAGAATGGTTCACCAATAAAGAAGACCACATATGGGACGCGGTACGACCTATTTTTGAGTACTGCTCGAATGTTTTGGATCCATACCAAATTGGATTGAAGCAACACTTTGAAGCAGTTTAGAGGCGGGCTGCTATATTTGTTACCGGTAGCTTCGAACAACACATTACGGAGATGCTGAAGGAACTCAAATGGGAATCCCTGAAGGGAGGGCGAAGCTCTTTTCGAGAATCATTATAGAGAAAATTCAGAGAACTGACATTTGAAGCTGATTACCGAACAATTCTATACCGCTACCATACATTGCGCATAAGAACCACGAAGGCAAGATAGGAGAAATTAATGCTCATACGAAGACATATAGACAATCGTTTTTCCTTCGGTCTATTTGCAAGTGGAATACGAAGTAAAAAGACTTGTAGAGGTACAGGGTACCCTCTATCACGCAAAGTGTGGTGGCATACGGAGTATCAGTGTTTATATACATTATGTCGCGTGTTAATGTGGCCATAGTCCAAGAGTTGATCCAGCTATTCACGTCCATGAGTTTACGGAAACCCTGCAGAGTCGTATCGATTGCGGTGCCCATAGAGTACTTCGTAAACAGGTCAGCTCCAGTTGGAGCTAATGCGCTTCCAACTGAAAAGCCATCAGTCCGAATAAAGTACTCGACAACAACAAAAGTACGATGACAGAAGAGTGAATTTAAATAAATCCTCAACAGTGTCCTCAGTAATATCTCGTTCTCTGAGAAATGACCTCACAGGCGGTAGCGGCCGGCCGCTGTGGAGAGTGGTTGTAGGCGCTTCAGTCCGCAACCGCGCTGCTGCTACGGTCGCAGGTTCGAATCTTGCCTCGGGCATGGATGTGTGTGATGTCCTTAAGTTAGTTAGGTTTAAGTAGTTCTAAGTCTAGGGGACTGATGACCTCAGATGTTAAGTCCCATAGAGCTCAGAGCCATTTGAACAGGCGGTATCACCACTATGTACGGACGGCAGCAGCAATCACACGTTGGTCACCACTTGACAATGGCCGAAGCAGTTCTCTGTCAAAAGTTCGTGAATTTTCAACACTTAACATGGCTCGATGCCCAAGATAATTTTGTCAGCACATTTCGCCATAAAACTTTAAATATATATAACTCTAAGGAATGCACTAACGGCCTTAGTATAACACGTAACGCTTGTTTCTTTTAACGATCATTCTGGCGTTACATCAATTGAATTTTCTAAAGTGAGTAGTATCTCCTGATAACCAAATAGGTAACGCACCTAACATCATTAAACGCTCAGATACCTATTCGTAATGAGAAAAGATGATGTTTGAAACGCTAGATAAAACAATCAAGGGAGCTTGGCCGTTTCATAATTCTCTTCAACTTCTTCTTACACAAACTTCTCCCCCCCCCCCCCCCCCCAATCCACACCGCTCTCCCTGCTGGAATTTTCTAGTATTCCTAGTTTGTGAAAAGCTAAAAGGGATAGTCTAAAAAATTTTGAGGAAGACCCCAGCAAAGACTCTGCTTGTGTGTGGAAAAAAAAATTTGAAGCTGAGCGTGACCCAGTCTCACTACCTATAAGGTTATAGCATCCGTGACAAGGGACACGAAATCCTTCAGGAATCACCAGCTTGTAAATGTCAACTTTCATTGTACTGGTTCCCGAGAAAGGGAAATGGGACATACCTGGATGGAATTCACATGGAGGATTAAAGACCGTAGTTCTGTCACATAACCTAGTTACTACGTACCTTGTAGAATGGTTTCTACTATCGTTTTACCAAATGGTCTGACCCACAATTTCCGTCACAGGAAAAGCAATGCACAATCAGAAAAATTACGAATCTGCACATGCCTTCCGTCAGGGATCACAGCGTATTAAATTTCTGAAACAACATGTGTCGCCTCAGACCGCTTTCGTTTTCCACAGCTGGTCGTTTTGGATGTTATACCATTATTGAGCGATAGCCGCGCGTGAGAACAGGCTACCACGATGTCATTCCAAGGATAGGCGGTCAAACAGACCATTTGACAGGTGGTCAAAATGAATCAAAACCAATTTAACTCACGACTGCTTCTCATAAGTTTTACACTAAATGCCATATGCTAAACGCTGAAAAGCGTGGTGGCTTGTCGTCTTGCACGTAAGAGCAGAAATGGTTCAACAATGAGAAATAAACAATAGTTACAGAGATGGAAATGTTCTCATTTCAGAGTTAAACGGTTATAACGTACGGGTAACACTGTTTACATGAATCGCAGATAGTACATACTCCCTCCCACCGCTTGACTGATGTCTTTGGCAACATGCAAAGTATCTGGCCACATAGCTGAAATACAGTTTTCCGAATTATGAAAGAAACCGACGGGATAAGCGACTACCAGAAAGGGGACAATGAGGAGCATCAGGAAGCCAGACGCCGAAAAATGAATGCATCGGGTGCAAGGGAGACAATCATTACGAATATAACATTGATAGGCTGAAGATTTGAAAGAATGGTGTAGCGAATAAATCCCTCAATGACAATAAGTTCAGACACTAGTGTGGTGCAGAGAAGGAAAAGTGGGGACAGATGTTGAGATTAGCCGGACGCATCATGTTGTTCCTCGTTTGCGGATTTTCTTCCACCGTAACGCCTCAAAGTAAGGAAGATTTTCGAGTGATAGTATCGAGTTCTGTGGCAGTCAAAGTGGTCAGTTGACTGTAGATATTTAGAACGTTTGGAATGGCTAGACTGTGAGTTATTGAAGGACCACTGCAGTGTTTCCATCAAAAATGTTGCTCAGCCTAATAATATTCTGACGGTGATTTGTTTAATTAAATGTGTGGAGGTATTTCTGTATACTGCAGGTAGTCTGTATCGTATCCCTGTACAACTAACATTCTGGAAGAGTGTATGGGTGCCAGTGGGGCTGGAAAAGCTGTTGTATGTTCACAGCTGCTGCCATTTTTATAGTAGCTTAGGATTTGGGTGGAACGGGGTTCGGGCTGGGGTTTGTGCAGGCGTGGGTTTGATGTAAGAACAAAAACTTTTCTTGTCAACAGAAAAATATCTGTTCAATAGAACTCAGTCTTCAGTCTCATATAGATCTGGAAGGCACGACTGAAACAAGAGAATAACAATATAATGTCTTAATCACAGTGAAATGGAATTCACTGAAACTGAATGAAAATCAACTCCGCCGCACTACACTGAACTTGGCAGCAACAACAATTATGTTGCCCATGACGAAGAAATTTCTGAGAACGTTCTTTTGGGGCACAGCATTGAGTGGCAGAGACACATGGACGATGGGAAAACCGGAGCAGAAGAGAACGGAAGCATTTTAGTTATGGTGCTACAGAAAAATGTTGGACATTAGATGGACTTGTAAGGAATAAGGAGGTTCTCTGCAGTTTCGGCGAGGAAAGGAATATATGGAAAACACTGACAAGAAGAACGGACGGAATGGTAGAAAATCTGTTAAGAAATCTGTTGAAGCCGGCCGGTATGTCCGAGCGGTTCTAGGCGCTACACTCTGGAACCGCGCGACAGCTACAGTCACAGGTTCGAATCCTGCCTCGGGCATGGATGTTTGTGATGTCCTTAGGTTAGTTAGGTTTAAGTAGTTCTAAGTTGTAGGAGACTGATGACCTCAGAGTTTAAGCCACTTAGTGCACAGTGCCACTTTTTTTGGAACTTGTTAAGACGCCATGGAATAATTTCCACAGAACGAGAGGGAGCTGTAGAGGATAGAAACTGTGGAGTACATAGAGCAAACAGTTGAGGACATTGGTTGCAAGTGCTGCTCTGAGATGATTTTGGCATAGGACAGGAATTCGAGGCGGGCCACACCAAACCAGTGAAGATAAAAAAAAAAGAGAAAAAGAACAGCCCTTAGCCACAGATAGGACGCCATCAAATACAATGTACACAACTGACCATCGGATACGAAGAAAGCTCCCAGGTGTAATTAGGATATCACCCTCGAATCAACCAGATAAACATTAGTCTACGGCTACTCCCATCACCCACGAATACTAACACTATCTACACGACTGCCTACACAAATATCTCAATACAAACTTCTGTCAAATGAAACATATACGTCAATTTCTCTCACACAGCAAAATAACTTACTTGACCAAATGAAATAACCAAATCAGACACGCTCACAGAATACGAAAACAACATAACTGAAACGCGGCCTCCCGCTTGGTTGCCTTGGGGATGGAAGGGTTACGCCAACAGTGCTTAGACATCATTCGTGGTACAAATAAGTCTTAAGTACACTTTACTACAATTACCAGTTCGCTTGAAAACTTAAGAATCAACAGTGCAATAAACAAATATCAGCTACAGTTCAAAGAACAAGGTTCAATACCGATACTGCCAGTTAAACGGGCGCTTGATATGGAAGACTGGTTAAGGAACTCTGACACCATCTCACACTAAAACACAGTCGTAAAAAAAACCTTGAAATGAGTGCAATAATAACAGATCAGGCTAACACTTTACGCACCACAAGTGATCACAAGTATCTTTTTTTAAAAACAAACCGATGATTCCTGGATGTATTCAACCCCAAGAAACTTTTCAGTTTTTACAACGCACGAGGGTTCAAACAGCGAGCAAGCTACTCATCTGAACCACTTATCAGTCAGTTCAGAAGGGAACTTAAGTGTGCGCAAAGATTAGCAACTGTGTCAAAATTTGAGGAACGCGCATGTGCTCAAACAATAATTAGAACAAATGCTTTGAGTTAAATAAGGATCATGTTCTTTAACAAGATAAGCTAAATGTGGTGGGACTGCCAGACACCACACTTGCTAGGTGGTAGCCTTTAATTCGGCCGCGGTCCGGTAGTATACGTCGGACCCGCGTGTCGCCACTATCAGTGATTGCAGACCGAGCGCCGCCACACGGCAGGTCTAGAGAGACTTCCTAGCACTCGCCCCAGTTGTACAACCGACTTTGCTAGCGATGGTTCACTGCCTACTTACGTTCTCATTTGCGGAGACGATAGTTTAGCATAGCCTTCAGCTACGTCATTTGCTACGACTAGCAAGGCGCCTTTATCAGATACTATTGATATTGTGAATCATGTACCGTCAAAACCGACGTTCATAATTAATGGATTAAAGTTAAGTATTCCACCAACTACGTCCGTTTTTCTAAATTCTAATTTCCTTGTTCGGTTCCAGACCTCACGCCAGCCTGCGTGAGCTAAAACGTGTGCCTTTCGGCCTCCTCTAGTAACACGGTGTTGGCTCTCCTGCCAACCACAACACTAAACACCAAACAACTTGCATGGTAAGGCAGTGAACAATAAACCGGCTGATCCCACCCTCTTCGCCGTATTAATAACGTGTGGAGCCTGCGGTACCTTAAGTTACAGAGCCAAGAAAGGATGGGAGCTCCCGTCAACAAGCACAGAATAGGAGCAGAATTTATTCATCCTGTTTCACGAATTACTCAGTTTAAACAGTCCATATAGACGAGGCACAAGCGTTAAGAGCATTACAGAATTATTTTATAAGCCACACGGTGTGAAAGGGAACAATTATTAAAAACCACAATAATGCAGACGCTAGAAATACAGTTTAAGGCAGGATGAGTTGCACCAGTTACAGATTTAAGAATCGAAAAAGTGCTTGTCCGGTCCCGAAAAACCAAATTTATACCAGTCAGTACACGAGGAGCATAGCACACAGCAACGTCGAAAACCCACTGAAAGGGTCATAAGAATTGGTCTCAAAGTAAACTGTCTTGCGCCATGGCCACAACGTGCGATACAGTAAAGTTAACCAAAGGGAATAAGGGTAATAAGTGTCCGGTAAGCTGCTAGAAAAGACACATCGGCGTCGGTATTAGAGCCGCTTTCACCCAGTGGTAGAGCCCTTTCACTGCTAATTGATGCTCGCAAGAACGCCGTTACGGCCGTAAACGTCGGGAGGCTTGTTCCACTCACCCGACCGTACTCTCAAGTCGCCACAATTAGCACACCCAGCGTGCACCACGAAGAATTTTGGCGACGAAACAAGGATCCAGACGATGTTTGGTGTGTGGGGCGCTCAAATGCACGAGTTATCAGCGCCTATACAAAGTCCTAATTTTTCCACAGTCCAGTTTTTTACACAGTCCAGTCTAGCCACAGTGACGAATGAAGATGATGATGGTGGTGAAATTATGAAGACAGCACAAAGACCCAGTCCTCGGGCAGAGAAAATCCCCAACCTGGCTGGATTCAAAAATGGTTCATATGGCTCTGAGCACTATGGGACTTAACTACTGAGGTCATCAGTCCCCTAGAACTTAGAACTACTTAAACCTAACTAGCCTAAGGACATCACACACATCCATGCCCGAGGCAGGATTCGAACCTGCGACCGTAGCGGTCGCGCGGTTCCAGACTGTAGCGTCTAGAACCACTCGGCCACTTTGGCCGGCCCTGGCTGGGAATCGAACCCAGGACACCGTGATCCAGCGGCAGAAACGCTACTCACTCTTTATTTTTTTGTTTTTAATCTCATTTTGTTCGCTTTTGGTCGTTATATTTACTCGGGGTGAACGTCCCATGACACTTGTTCAAGTTCATCGTTGATACATTCACTCAGTTTTACTTTACTGCAGAGGGCAGTTATTCCTCTGGCCGAACACGCTGAGCTACGGTGCCGGAATATTTTTTTAAGATGACAGCCCACCACAAGTTTCTTAGCTGTCGTGAAGTCCACGGACAGTCAAACACAGAATGACACTAGACCGCGAGCTGCGGACGAAACAAGAACCTGAATACCAGGCCACTGGAATAAAGACGGAGTAAAATTGTGACCCACTTCAGGCCCTCATCGAACCTCACTGTCCAATGGCAGAACGTGAAGAAAATGAGCGCCCTTCGGGCATATCAAACGGCCAGCAACGCCCTCTGGCTGAAGAGGGAGACACTTGAAAGCGAGACGCAACCTATCGATTCGTAACTGTTCTTAGTCACATTGTTTACAATAAAATAAACAAACTAATCTTACTGTGTAATTAACAAATAAAAAATGACTCTGATCCACGGAACAAATCCGCATGCCAAGTGTGCCATCACACGATAGTAACATGTAGTACTATAACCACAGACTTCACGTGAATAATATTACTTCTTGACCAACATACTCAAAGCACCGCTTACTCTCTGCAGTGTACACAAAACTGGATCACTTCACCAACAAGATGCAGCTGTCGGCTTGTAAAGCACGTAGATGCACGTAGGTAACGCTTCTCCTGAAATGCAGAAGCCGTTTCTCGACCTCCATTGGAATCACCGTTCTCTGTCCCAGGACAGGAGATAGGCGTGTTCCATGCGGAAGGTAGGTAGTAACTGATCACTTACTACCGACCTTCCGCATGGAACACGTTTATCTCACCACTGACTGCTAGTGAGACACATACGGTTGCTGTTAACAAGTATGGGCCTAAAGATGATGTTGTAAAAACATCGAAACTAGTTGCCAATAAAACCAACACCTTAATACAGCTGGAGGAATTTCGTAATATTTGACATACAACAATTAGAAGTTTAATTTCACTAAATTCAACTACCGCTGCACAACTTTTAAATATCTGTTCAGTGCAGTGTCGTGATACATCTATGGACTCAAATGGAATACTGTTTTTTACGTAATAGCCACTCCCCAACCCCGCAAGGAACTCCTTGAGAAACATCCAGGTAATCTGTAGCCTAGTAGAGGAAGCTTCTGAATTGTCAAATTATTTAAGTGGTGCTCTGATATACCGATAATTTCAGAGTCAACATCTATGAGCAGTTCACTAACTTTATCTCTAATACCTCTTACATTTTGATGAAATATGCGAATTCCTACTCTACTTGGAGACATTACATCCTCGGAAGTTGAGCCCTTAGTTAGAGGGAGCGGGTATGCCTATCAGCTGACTTCAATCTAAAATAGGTGCAGCTCTAACACCAACTACTACAGGAATTTTTCCATGAGTGACACCACCACCACCACCATTCACTACACTGTCACCTATAAGCTTAGCCAGCCTCCTCTTCCCGTACCTACTGAGGTGCACGCTATGCCTAGTGAAACCCGATCTACTGACAGTCCCAACTGACACCACTGCCCTCTGCCATCCGCGCCCTCCCCAGCCACACGTTAACACTCCTAACATTAACGTGAGGCCAATCATGGCGCTGAAACAGTTGCACGAAATGCACTTTAGTCTACCACCAGTTCGAGTAGCTATCTCAACCAGGTCACCACCGACATCATATTCCCCGTCCCTACAAGACTGTTCCCTGCTCCCCCCACTATCACTACCTGATCCTCCTTCGTAAAATTCTTACATAACTCCCCTATGCTGTCAGTCACCTGAGACAACCCTGTACTAAGCTTCACAATGCTGGTGACCTGGTACTCATTCCCCAACACTTCCTGCAACTGCTGTCCCACACTTCTACCGTGGGAACTACCTAGCAGCAGAACCTTCTTCTTTCTGCCAGACTTTGCAACTAACCTAGGCCTCCTAATTGCTAAGGACTGCTGCATGTTCCCTACATCTACAGCTACACGAGGCTCCTCTCCACTCAACTTTGACAGTTGGTCATTTCTATTGCATGTATGCAAAGTAAAACTGTCTGAATACCTCATCTTCCTAGCTGCTTTCTGGCCAACTGCCAGTTCCCATTCCCCACCATCCTTCACCCTCCTCCGCCTATCTAGTTCCCCCTTCGCGCATTGTAACTGCACCTGAAGGGCACGGATCTTACGCTCCTGCTCCTGTAACTTATTTCTACCACAGATTCTGCGACCCCGGGGGAGGATATCATTAAAACGACCACTGCCTTCCCCACTGCATCCCCCCCCCCCCATGGAAATACTTTGAACAAACCCCACACCGTAACCCACTACTCACAAACCTACGACAGAGCCCACACTTCTCACTCATGGTAAAATTTTAGTTACTGAAAAATACTATACGTCTACGCTACCAAAGTTCAGTTACACCAGTATCACTATTTAAGAACTAACAATAATGGTCTCGAAATTCTCTTCCTACTAAGAAAGCAACTACTCGTATTAGTACTACTACACCACAGCTAATACCAATACCATCAAAACTTCTCAAAACTATTAGCTAAACAAAAAAATTCAAACGGCCACTGGATCACTAAGCGAAGCTGAAACACTGAATGAAAATCTTACTGAAATATTTCACTAGAAACAATAAGAAACGTCAGTTGAAAACTAATGCACGAAATTTACTAAACGACTTCAACGCACAGAAAACTCTAAAAAAACACAGCGAGCGAACGATTACAAAAGTTTATTAAATCGTTTCTCGCCACAAACGGCACGCAACACCGCTGAAAACTATTAAATTTAATAACTGTATTACAGAGCACAAATACGTTTGTCAGTACTTAGCTGTATAGCCGCTACAGTTGCTATGCACTCCGCAAAATGTAAACACAGGCCAGGGTTAGACGAACAACGCTAGCACTCTAACGAATAACGCAGGAAGAAAGACTGAAATTAATGAAAATCCAGTAATAAGTTACTTTTACAGCAAATATTAACACAAATAAACTTTAAAATAAGTAAATGAAGGCTAAAATTTTATAAAATATTAACGAGCAATATCAACAGCAGTGCAGCACACGTGACGTCACACCAAATACTAACATCAGCTCACCATATCCAAAATTAAAATACTGCAGAAAGACCTGACAGGAATGCAGCCACTGTGCTTGGCTGCTGCAGTGGTGGTCACGGGAATGGACGGTCACAAGATTGCCGGGCTGTACATGCATATCCAGACTCAAAGGTAATTAAACAACCGTTTAAAGCAATCCTAGTGTTCATCTTCATACCGGCATTACTAGCGCCACTCAAGGGTCGGGCGCGAATTTGGATCGTTAATACTACAACGTGATGTTCCAAGTTATGTTTCTTCTAATGACAATTTGTTCCTTTTATGGACATTTATTTCGGTTTTTTTATATTATACAACTGTATGTATTTTCAGTTTGGTTTCATGTCTGTTGATGGCAATGTCCGAAACGAGCAATATTGGCATAATAAACACAGCTTCCACGCAGTCATTGAGGATTTCCTCAGAGACATATTCAGCATTTTTCTGGTAGCACATAACATGCTACATCCTTTAATTACCATATCTTATTTATTCCTGAATAAAGCCAATCTGGCGACAAAAGTTTTCCTCCCAACGAGAGAACTGCTGGTTGATACGTCATTTTAGAATGTTTGACCTTTTTGACGGAGCCACAACCTCACCTTTGCTTGCACCACTTCGCCATTATCAAAGTCAAGTCATTGACGTTGGTTGTTCTTTAAGTTTTGATAACAGATGAAATCGGAGAATGTTCGATGAAACTGAACCCAAGGTGTCGGATTGTTGCAGACGTTGTAGCGGTCGTGTGTCGTCTGGTATTTCGTGCTCAAGGAGGAGGTGCTCCGTGTGTGAAGGAGCTCTTGGAAATTCTGAAACAGCACACTGTTTCTTACGCATCGCCATGTTACACAACGCCAAATTGAACGTTACGATTTGGATCTCTCGAGCAGAGGGCAGCAAACATGAAGACATCAGGAACGAAGGTGTTGAATGTTGATAACAGTTCGTTTATTTAAAAAGCCTTAGAAATTTTCACATAAAAAAATTAGACAAATTACTTTTCAGCACGCTCTCATCTTTGTGGTCTAATATGTGTAAAAGTTCAAAAAATTAAATCAAAATCAGTAATCATATTACTGAACGAGCCAAATACATTAATATCCGACTATCTGACAACATCAGCAGCATTTTTATTCTTTGCCGAATAGCAATACTGATCACATGCTTTGGGAACCCGTCTAACAACGAGCTCTGGGCTACTGGGCGGTTGTTCCTGTCAACTACGTACGGCTAAAGTAATTGCCGTACATGTTTCATTTTTATCGCTCTGAGAATGTTTTCCGTGTTCGCTTAGCATTATGTAAATTAAATAGGTTTCGTGGATCAACTGAACATGGGCACAAAAAAGGTTACTAATGTTGAAGTGTTTGTAAATGCAATGTTTTCTAAAAACATCGCCACCCATGATATAACAGTGAAAAACGGACATGTCAACTGTGGTTGCAGCAGACGTATCAGCAGCGTAACATTTTTAGCAAAAAATTATACTGTATCAGCACTCAACGCACCATTATGTCCCTTAATCGATTGACCAATTCAGTATTATGTGAAAGGGAAACAGAGGCACCAGGATGTAATACATCTTGGTATGTCTAAGATACGCATAAATAACATTCTCGAGATACGCATTTTTAAATACGTTGTACGACAAACTAGTTTGGTTGGCACTATCACCACAGCACAAAAAAAGCTTGTCTTCGCTGATACCTATTTCAGCTACGTACTGACTTCATTGCACGGGGGATCTGTTACAGTGACCAACTTGAAAGTGAGTCAGTGAGTTGAGGTGGTTTCCAACAATCGTAGAATCAAATGCTGCGTGGTTTCCACAGCTTCATCTGAGATACACAACAAGGAGTATAACACACGCGATTCACAGAACGAAGACGCCTATTGGACTTATGATTACAAGATGGTAGAGGGAGAGTGTGTGGCTCCCTAATTGAAATGGAAATTTTCAAATAAGTGATGATTGATTGCCCATCATTAGCAGACCCTGCTGGCAGATCGCACAAATAATTGAGGATAAAATAAATTATACCACAGACGAAACTGAGTTTCGCAGCCCGTTTTGTACAAATGAGTCGAAGTATGTATTGTATTCCCCTACTTTACATCGATATAATTTGTTAACTTGTGCAGCTTTTCTGTGTTTTGTGCGCATATTTTTGGAATAATTCAATTGCTAATAACCCAGTAAATATTCCTAATGCAGAAATATTACACAAATACGTTAAATTGTTATGTTTTTTAAACCACACCATGTTGTAAGATCATAGATCAACGTTTCGGTAAATGTTACATGCGGCCTTTGTCAAGATCCGAAACGCCTCTGGGGTAGAACAACTTTAATATATTGTCACACACCTGCCACAATTGATGGAGTATAAATAAAATTTATCTTTCACAAATATATATCCGAATATCAGCCGAATAAATTGGTACATCTGTACGTAAATTTCGCACCCATTCCTTCTTGCAGTCTTCTGCCGAAATATAGCCCCATAAGTTTTTAATCTATTTTTTATATTTTTTACGCTCTTCCGACTGGTGTGATAGACCCGCTACGAAACCATCTCCTACACCACCCTTTACATTTCAGAGTAGCACCCGCAGTCTACGTCATCATTTGTTTGCTGGATGTACTCCAATCGCTGTTTCCCTCTACAGTTTTTATCCTTTTACAGCTCCCTCCAATAGCACGGAAGTCATTCTCAGATGTCTTAACAGTTGTCCTGCCATTCCGTCCCTTCTCCTTGTTAGTGTTTTCCACATATTCCTTCCCTCTCCGATTCTGCGTAAAACCCGCTTATTGCCTTATCTTATCAGTCCACATACTTTTCAATATTAGTTTGCAGCTTGCCGGAGTGGCCGAGCGGTTAAAGGCGCTACAGTCTGGAACCGCACGACCGCTACGGTCGCAGGTTCGAAACCTGCCTCGTGCATGGATGTGAGTGATGTCCTTAGGTTAGTTAGGTTTAAGTAGTTCTAAGTTCTAGGGGACTTATGACCACAGCAGTTGAGTCCCATAGTGCCCAGAGCCATTTGAACCATTTGAACCATTAGTCTGCAGCAGCACATCTCACACACTGCCATTTCCTTTCCATTAGTCCATGTTTCACTGCCATGCAATGATGTTCTCCAAACGTACATTCTGAGAAATTTCTTCTCCATATTAATATATCTATTTTTGATACTAGTAGGCTTATCTTTGGCAGAAATAGACATTTTGCCAGTTCCAAACAGCTCTGCATGTCCCCCTTGCTCCGTCAGCCATGCGTTATTTTGCTGCCTAGGCACCAGAATTCCTTAACTTCAGCTGCTTCGTGATACCCAATTATGATGTTAAATTTCTCTGTTCTCATCTCTGCTACTACTTATCACTTTCTTTCTTCGTTTCAGTCTCGATGTACTTGTTAGACTGTTCATTCCGTTCAGGAGATAATGTAATTCTTCTTCACTTTCACTCAGGATAGCAATGTCATCAGCAAATATTATCGTTGGTAACCTTTCACTTTCATTTTTAATTTTGATTCCACTCTTGAACATTTCTTTAATATTAGTCATTGCTTCTTCATTGTAGAGACTGAATAGTAGCGGCATAAAACAACATGCTACTCCAAATGTAGACCTACATTCTGAATTATTTGCTAGATGTATTTCAAACTTCAGCTATTCTTAAATATTTCCCTTCAATTATTGCAGGTTTTACCCTCTACAGTTCAGTCTAGTACCATGAAGGTTATTCCCTGATGCATAAACACGTATCCTCTCATTAAGTGTCCCTTTTTCGTCGCAGATTCCGCAGAGATCCTCATCATTCCTCAAATCTTCAGTCTATTTAATATTCTACTTTCCTCTGTAGTATCACATCTCAAACGCTTCTATTCTCTTCCGTTCTGGTGTTTCATGATTCACTACCGTACGAGAACAACGTTTTGCTTCAAACGTACTTCCTCAGAAATATCTTCGTCAAAATTATGCTTATGTTTTGTACTAGTAGGATTCTCTTGGGTAGGAATGCCCTCTCTGCCTATGCTAGTCTCTCTTTAAATATCCTCCATTCTTCGTCCGTCATTGATTATTCTGTTTCCAAGGTAATGTAATTCCTTAATTTCTTGTACGTTGAGATCACCAATTCTGATCAGTTTCTCGCGATTTTAATTTGTGCTACTTCTTACAGACATCAAAGATGTTTTGCATCAACTCGGTTTGGAGAGTTCCGGAATCTGTACAGAAAATTGGAATAGAGATCAACATAAACATCATTTCCGCCCTTTTTATTGCTCATGAAAACCACAAATTGCATGTTGTACAACCATACAGTGAGACCTTCAGAGGTGGTGGTCCAGATTGCGGTACACAACGGTACCTCTAATACCCAGTTGCATGTCCTCTTGCATTGATTCATGCCTGTCGACTACATACTGAACTGCATACTATCCACAAGTTTATAAAGGCATTGTTGGTCCCACTCCTCAACGGCGATTCGGCAGAGATCCCTCAAGAGTGGTTGGTGGCTCACGTCATCCATAAACAGCCCTTTTCAATCCATCCCATTCATGTCCGATAGGGTTCATGTCTGGAGAACATGCTGGTCACTCTAGTCGAGCGATGTCGTTATGCTGAAGGAAGTCATTCACAAGACGTGCACGATGGGGGCGCGAACTGTCGTCCATGGAGACGAATGCCTCGCCAATATGCTGCCGATATGGGTGCACTATCGGTGGGAGGATGGCATTCATGTATCGTCCATCCGTTACAGCGCCTTCCATGACCACCAGCGCCGTACGTCGGCCCCGCATAATGCCACCCCGAAACATCAGGGAACTTCCACCTTCCTGCACTCACTGGACAGTGTATCTCAGGCGTTCTGCTTGACCGGTTTGGATCCAAACACGTCTCCGACAATTGTCTGCTTGAAGCCATATGCTACATTCATCGGTGGAGAGAACGTGATGCCAACCTGAGAGGTCCATTCGACATGTTGTTGGGCCCATCTGTATCGCGCTGCATGGTGTCGTGGTTGCAAAGGTGGACCTTGCGATGCCTGTCTGGAGTGAAGTTGTGCATCATGCAGCCTATTACGCAGAGTTTGAGTCGTAGCACGTCGTCCTGTGGCTGCATGAAATGCATTGTTCAACATGGTTGCGCTGCTGTCAGGATTCCTCCGAACCATAATCCGTAGGTAGCGGTCATCCACTGCATTAGTAGCCCTTGGGTGGCCTGAGTGAGGCATATCATCGACAGTTCAAAAAATGGTTCAAATGGCTCTGAGCACTATGGGACTTAACATCTGTGGTCATCAGTTCTACATCTAATACATCCTCACTTATCATTTCCATACATTTTTAGCTTATTCTTCGTAGCACAGTGGATGCAGGAGCTGTTAAACTACTTGTATAATAGTTCTCGCACTATCTGCTCTTGCTATCTTCGGAACTTCGTGCATGATTTTTTTCCGAAAATCTCATGGTACATCGCCAGTATCATAGATTCAACACACAAACTTGAATACTCGTTTAGTTGCTATTTCACTCTATTATTTTAGAAATTCCGATAAAATGTTATTCTGTTTATTCGGCTCATATCCCGGTTATAATTATATAGTGTAATTCACCGAGGAAGCCTATAGCACTAAATTCATGTCATTTTTCCTGTCTGCTGTTTGACTACACAGCTCTATTCCCAGATTGCTGCCTTAAATGTGCTACCGACCGGGGTGACTATTTACTCGTATTTCACACTGGACACACCTTCGAGAGGACGACGGTTTAAATCCCACTCCGCCCATTCAAATTCAGGGTCTCCGAGTTATCACTAAATCACAATAGGCGAATGCCTGGATAGTTCCTCCGAAGAAGATGACGGCTGATTTTTATGCCTATCATTTCGTGGTCCTAGCGCGTGCTCCGTCTCTAATAAGCGCGCTGTCGACAAGACGTTGAGCTCTGCTCCTCGATCGTGGGCGCAGTGGATTCAGGATTGCTATTCACTTTCTCTTTAAAGCTGATGTCACCCTGCCGTCGACGACGGTCGCCGCGCGCCGTCGCACGAAGGCAGGGGCCTATAACCTTGGGAGTAGTGCGCCCTGCATCAATCTTCGGTTTTCAGCAGGGTCAGCGGCATTGGGGTTTAGTCTAAGATCCTTCAGTGTTGAGGTGGCAGTGACCACTTGTGCTTATAGACTGGTGCTGCACTGCGCAACTGGCATACGCTAGCTTCAGATATAAGTATTTTTGATGAATACTTATACCTGCGAGATTTTCGAGTAACGGATTAGTTTGAGACGGGTGAGCACTACATCCATCAACTCCATAGCCATTGGTGAAAATATTTATCTTATTTATTTATTTGCAAACCTGTAACCTGCAACTTCACACACACACACACACACACACACAGCACCGCAAATATTGCGAAAATGGATGCTACTAATGTGCGGTTTTCACAGGGACTCAACTGGTAGCCAATAAGCGGATTTCAATAATGTTTAGAAATTGTATTTTTTATGGAAAGACACACTTTTGTAAATGAAACAATGTCTACTGTCATTAACAAACTGAAAGTAGGTTGAATTGGAATGTAATAGTTATTTGTCGAAGGATTATAGTGCGAGACGTTTACGAGATATCGTATTATGCAAAGTTTCCACACAGACACTTTTTCGTGCCATTCAAACTCCACAGTTACTAGGTACGATGCTGTTATGTTCGCTTACAGTAGGCTTGTGTGTTCCTTGAGTGCATTGCGACTTTATAGTCCGTTAGTGGGTGACAATCCAAGCAGCAGGTCGTGAGAGGACGGTGGGATTAACAGTTGCTGGAAAAGCTGACATGGTCGTGTTTCATGGAGAATGTAGTAAGAATGCTGTTCGTAATTGTAGTCGGCGCGGGATTAGCCAAGCGGTCTAATGCGCTGCAGTCATGGACTGTGCGGCTGGTCCCGGCGGAGGTTCGAGCCCTCCCTCGGGCATGGGTTTGTGTGTGTGTTCCTCCTTAGGATAATTTAGGTTAAGTAGTGTGTAAGCTTAGGGACTGATGACCTTAGCAGTTAAGTCCCGTAATATTTCACACACATTTGTACATTTTTCGTAATTGTACGGTGTATGCGGCAATATGTTTCAACAAGAGTCAATCATCTCGGCAGTTATTTAGTAACCTGTTCATGAAAGTGGTGCAACACCTAGACAGCGTAACACAAGTGGCGACAGAAGAGGGGTGAATTAACTTTCTCACTGCCGTTGTAGTTGGTCCACACTTTAGCACCCCCGAAATGGAACCAAGAAATGGCATGAGTCAAGCAAGTGTCCTATGCATTCTCCCATTATCCATCGACATAGGTTCCATTCCAATCACATCTCTCTCCATTAAGGACTGGATGGAAACGATTACGAGAATCGTGTTAACTTCTGTATGGGTATTAAGACAGGATACTCTAGATATATTATGTATCTTTTTTAGTGACGAAGCTATACCTACCAGTTATAGCCAGGTAAACTGCTGAAACATCCACTGTTGGTCAGTTGAAAGTCCACGTTGGCTTCGTCAGGTAGAACGTCAGCGTCCATGTAGTGTGAACGTATGGTGTGAGACAATGAACCATCAGTTCATAGGGCCGCTTTTCGTTGAAGGAACACTGAACGCGCACAAGTATCCAATCTTCCTAGCAGTCCATTATCCATGTATGCTATAAGACGTTCCTCCGCAGACTAGGAGACACCTGTGGTAGCAACACGATGGCTGTGCACGCCATAGTGCACGAAGTACTAAAGCCTCACTCGGCGAACTGTTTCCAAATCGATGGATTTAATGCAGAGGACCTGTACCTTGAGCCGCCCATTCCCCGCATTTGACGCCTGTGGACACAGCCTACAAAAACATACCAACTACACCACGTGATGTGCAACAACGAATTACTGTAAGCCTCTTGGACATTTCCCCTGGAATCTAGCAGCAGTCGTTCCTTACCGGACTTGAAGTGTGTATTGCCACCGCCGGTGGACGATATGAACACTACTGATGATGGTCAGGCGTCTCGTTGCCGGTCAGGATCCATGTAACTAGTGTATGCACTTTTAGTGTTCTTTAGTGTGTGCTACCAGAGACGCTGTACGAGCGTCGGTGTGGGAACTTCTCAAAATACGATACCCCGTAAATGACTCGCACTAGAATCCTGCAAAAATCACCACTGTCATTCTAATTTGCCCTAGTTTTAGTCTGCTAATCCCAACTGGCATTGTTCCATTTAAGAAAGTGAATATTTACGCAAAATCATTGTTATAATTTTTTGGTTGGATAACCACACGAGCCCCTAGCAATCCAGCACATCAACAGCGATAACCATACCCACAAAATCTGCAGTAGAAGTCTTAGGCGATTCACTCTCTCTCTCTCTCTCTCTCTCTCTCTGTCTCTCTCTTTCTATGTATATACATATGATAAGTCACGTAAGATGTAAAACCCCTTTATTTCGTGAACCGTTGTAACTGTTGAAACGCGGTTCTCATCAAACAATAGAGAGTCGAGGGGCACGTATTTGTTTTGTTTGGTTAATGTTTTTAGCGCATGTATCAACGGAGATATTTTTTTAATGAAACCATGTACTTCTTATAACTGCATTCGACAGCTTTTGAGAAGACAACTGAAATGACACAGCGTTTTTTGATGTTGATATCAGAAGACGTCGTTAAAATTCTATCTTTCGTGCTACGTTGTGTCTGAATGACATCACGTTTTCCCGTTTATTTCTTTCCACTGCTGAACGCTCATTTCTGCTTTAATGTTCTTTGGCTATATATATGTACACCTATGAGCAGAAGTAGGATGTACTACTTTTAGGGGGTGAAAGTAAAATAAATGCCTAAGAAACTTACAACGGGATAGGGCTTTCTATCCAGATCGCCAATGTCTGACGCACCAGGCAATTGCACGAATTATTAACACGCTAATGCACAAAGGTTGCTTGAACGTCGAAAAGAGGACAAGAGCGAAGACTGCAACTGACAGAGAACACGAAGAAGCTGTTCTCACTACGACGCTAATGAATCCGCTCCGTGGTGCAAGACATGTTGCGAAGGAGCATGGAATCAGCCAGACGAGTGTCATTCGCATCCTGTATCGACGCAATTTCCATCCCCATCGTCTGTCATTATACCAGACATTGGACGATCATGTTTTAGAGCGTCTTACACAATTTTATCTGTCTTCCAGCAAATGAGAGACCATGCTATGTTTCTCCAATATGTGCTCTTTACCGATGAAGCAATGTTTACTAACCACGCTTATATTTGCTTAATATACACTAGTGTCCAGACGAAAATCCTCACTGGCTTCGTCAGGGGCAACATTAACGTCGTGGAGCGCAAAGGTATGGCGTGGCATCATAGGAAATTACATTGTGGAACCTTACTTCGTCTTACGCCATCTAATTGAACATTAGTATGCTCACTTTCTGACGAACATTCTGCCGGTTCTTCTAGAAGAGGCCCCACAGCATTGACAGTGTAGGTGGTTGCAACACAACGGTTGTCTAGCTCACTCGTCCCGTGTTGCTACACAAATACTGGATGGGAACTTTCCTTGAATTGGATAGGAGGAAATTCTGTTGCCAAATTGCCAGTGACGTCCGCCGCTTTGGCTCCTCTTGATTTCTTTCTTTGGGGACCACTCCAAGATTCAGTCTATGACGAAGCCCCACCTACGCCAGACGATATGTGTCGACGGATCGGCAATGCGTGCTCTACCATTTCGTTCACTGTAATTATATTTGGTCATCATTCTTTCGAACGGCGGTTGCAAATGTGCATTTCAAATGGTCAGTAGTTTCTACAGTTGATAAATAAAGGACAAAGTATTTTTAAAGCAAAATTTATGTTATGTGATTTGGAAAGTTAGCAAATCATTGTTAGCAAACTTTTTATTTCATTTACGGATGTACGAAATTGTATCACAATGTCAAATAAGTTGACAGCGATGTTTTTCAAGAAGCTGGTAACACTGACATTATGCGCTTATGTTCGGCAAGAAATGATGTTTCGTTAACAAGCATATTTATTTTGCGGTGTGCAGGTGGTCACCAAAGTATTTTTAATAAAATGTTTAGTTCAACGAATGTATCCGATATGATATAATTTAGAGCAGTGGAGGTAGAACCAGTTGTTCGATAACTTGTATTTTACTTCTAAAAAGCAGGCATCCACGTAGAGCAAAAGGTAGGTGAAATCTTCCCTCTAACATTTAATCATTTAATATACTAGTTGCTTTTGCAGCGTATGAGACCTTCTTATTTTTCAAGAGTGAACAGTTGATTTATCTGCTTCAGCTCACATACAGCTGAGAGGATACACGAATATAAAATAGTATTCTTAAGCCATTTCTGATACGCTAGATTCTAGCCTATGCCGTATTTCCGTATACGGCATTCGTATGTGAAGCTGCATCTAGGTCGTAAGTTGGATCAATGGGAAATAAAGCTTTGTTCTGGTCGCGCAGGCCTACCTTACGGTACACAACTACGCAGCCTGATCCGAGGCGCCTGCATGGCTGTGTCTGCACCGCAAATACCATTTCCGGCCACCATAATTTCACATTTGAGGACATTTCTCAAATTTTTTACGGCACGTTTCAACGTGAACGTTAAGAAACGCCGTGTCGTTGTAGTTGTCTTGTCAAGAGCTATGGAATGCAGCTGTGAAAAAATACGGTTTCATTTAAAAAAACATACTTACTTCAGTATCGCAGCTGACACCAGCGCTAAAAATACTGATGAAACGTATGTGCTTCTCGACGCTCTGACATTCGCCGAAAATTGCGTTTCGATATGTGTAGTCGTTCACGAATTAAGAATGGTGCTACGTCTTATATATAATTTTTCTTGGATAATGGAAAACATTGTCACGTATATAAATTAGAAGAATTCAAATCCCTCCAGATCTGCCGATGGACTTCGGGAAGTGTTTCTTGTTTGTCAGTGAATGTGGATCTGATGATCCCCTCATATTTATCCCCAGCTGGGAGCTTCTCTGCCCAATGGCAGTTCGGCGTTCAATTGTCAGAGAAGAAAAGCGACTCTACTATGGACCTAACCACAAACAGCCTGCTTCACTTAACCCTTAGAATACAGGATGTACTACAAACTACGTGTCTATAATTATGTCTGTCAGTGTCAAACGCCGAAGACTTACGTACGTTTTCTCGTACACATTACAGATATGTTGAAATGCATCTCGACGTTGACTGTACCTTGTCTAACGTCGAAAAGGTATGAGGCTCTTTTTGTCCGTCCATTGTTATAATTCCGTACACTTAAACCCAATGACAACAGCAACTCCTCCCTTTCCACGATGTTTATGTGACGGAACTGGCTAGCTATAACCCTCCGGGTGAATGTATGTAGAGAATCACTTTAAATGGCGACGTTTTGTTCCTATTTATTCTTTACTCAAAGACGAGAAATTAACTCAGTTGATTTTTGTGTGACTGCGTGACGTGTTACTTTCGTAACAAGATACTACATCTGATGATTATTCACAACAGTCTAAATTGGTAAATTGTAGTTCTCCAAATGCTACCCAGAAGTTTTTAAACAAATTAATGGACTTTGATACAGTTCGCTATACTGGATGGCAAACGTTTAACAAAAACCGAATTAGTATCGTGCATGTACCAAGACAGGATAGTAATAACTACCTATAATGTTTTCCGTATATGTAGGCGATTGATCATAATGAGATTTTCATAATGGGATTTTAAGGACTGTAACACTGCTCGATGGTGATTCTGTTGTATATAGGAAAGTATTGTCTTTAAATGAACTTAAGGAAATACAGAAGGACGTGTAAAAATATTGGTGTAATGAATGGAAACTCTGATTAAATGAGGATGTACGCAAGATAGTGCCAATCACAGACGAAGAACACGAAATTGTACCAATACTAGCTTAGCGGTGAACATCTTGAGAGCGTCAAATCATATTAGAGTCCGGAGCTAATGCTAAGAAGCGACATTAAATGATCAAGTGATATCAGTATGACGAATGGAAGACTTAGAATGAAAGACTTAAGTGGGATGTTGCAAAAGACCAATGAAGTTTGTGGTATTCGATGTGCCGCATAATTGTCTACCATGCAACAATAACAATGGCTACTAAGGGCGACAGGGAGCGGGACTGGGGGGAATTCAATGGTGGGCACCGCTTGAGGCTACGAAGCCTAGTTGAACTGCTTAGTCAACGAGTGTCTCACAACAGTGCTTCAGTACTAGTGGTGACGACACGAAGCAGAGCAACGGCAACGGTAACCAATGCAGTCGTTACATACTATATACAATAATAGATGCCAAAGTTGACATTTCATCAGGAAGGAACCCAAAGTATTTCACAGAGTGAGAAAAAAGTGGACGATGAAATGCTAGCGCCTCTTCAAGATGATTCAGTGGAATATGTGGTGCCGTACACGCTAGACAGGCGTATATGTACATGAGAAGTACAGTGATGACGATACGCGCTTAAAAACTGCAAATTTGTATTGAAACAGCTGTCGAGCGATGTACTTCATCGTCGCTTTCGGACAGGGAGCCACAAACCATGTCTCCAGCGAAACGTAGTAAAGGACAATCGATGTCCAAGAAGGGGTACTATGCACAAGTACGTAGAAGACCACTGGCAATGTAGTATAAGAACGCGTAAAAAAGATTTCCAATAAGCCCGTAGCAACATGACCGTCTAGCATATACGAGACAGATTTTTAAGAGTGGACATGGTACACTTGTTATGAAAACTGGTGATAGCGCGTTTCAAGGATACTATATGCGTTTTACAAGACGTGCATGATAATGATGTACTACATTATGTACATCAAATTGCCCGTGTCATGGACTACAGTGATTTGAACGGAATCAATAGGTTGTTGCATAGCTTGAAATAAT
This sequence comes from Schistocerca piceifrons, assembly GCF_021461385.2. NCBI lineage: Eukaryota > Metazoa > Arthropoda > Insecta > Orthoptera > Acrididae > Schistocerca > Schistocerca piceifrons. Next base: position 767,022,979 of record NC_060140.1, on the reverse strand, counting down.
GATACAGAATTGAAAGACTTACGATAGCGAAATTTCAAAAACATAGTGTCAACTTGACGGTGCACAGCAAACTGCGGAATCGGCGCGAAAATTTGTAGATGATTCAAAAAATTTGTCTCAGTTCAATAAGGAATTATTTTCCAACTGCGACAAATCGGAGTTTGATTGGGAAATGCATATGAGAGGAACCGTGGAAGTTAGAGGTACCCAGAGTGTTGTATCAAGATCAACTATCATCAACAACCTACTGATTCGTATAGAATTATGCTGACAGGAAAGGTATTTATTGTGTTGCGATAAGTTTGAAGTGCCTTGACCCTAGTAGTCCTTCTTGTGTGCGTGGTCTTCCAGGGGCAGTAGGAAACATTTACATCACAGCAATAGTGGAACAATGTGCGTAAGAGAACTACAACTTAGGTGTGAGCACTGCTCTTGGCCAATAGCTGGTCAAAATATCTTGCTTTTCCTTGATGTCTGATCTGCTTATAAAAATCGTACTCTTTTAGAGCTAAATATCCGTCCCGAAAAGTGTGTGACGTTGCAATGCGCACTACGTGGAATCACTGGACAAATACAGCCTCTGGATGTTTGTTTGTCCGTGTCTATAAAACACATTAACTCACTATCTGCAACGACGCTTTAAAGGATATCCAGTTTCACGATAAGCTCCGCGACGGACTGTTTCGCATTCAGTTGCATGCCATTACTATCCATCACTTCTCTTTACCCTATTACACGTGTATGATACCTAACTAAACGTCCTGTACGATCTGTAGCTCCCAAGGACTTCCCCTTCGATCTTCATGGTGATCACTACGGTGCGCCATTTTTCATTCAGTGCAAGTTAACTGTTTGCTGAATATCGACTATGTTAATTTTGTGAAGTGTAATGCATATATTCCCTAGAAGTTTGATCTGTACACCTGTCGGATGCTCATTTTCTGTCGCCTTATCCGGCCGAAGTGGCCTTGCGGTTAAAGGCGCTGCAGTCTGGAACCGCAAGACCGCTACGGTCACAGGTTCGAATCCTGCCTCGGGTATGGATGTTTGTGATGTCCTTAGGTTAGTTAGGTTTAACTAGTTCTAAGTTCTAGGGGATTAATGACCTCAGAAGTTGAGTCCCATAGTGCTCAGAGCCATTTGAACCATTTTCTGTCGCCTTCTGGATGCACATGGTGAGTCATTGGCAGCTAATATTTTTGTTGTCGTAATTGTTAACGCAACACTCTGAAATGAGAGTCACTAAAAATTTAACTTGCGACCTTACACTCAAGGGGTTCTTTGGTAGAAGGTTTCAGGGAAAATGAATTACATCTGTAAGGCTAATGCGACCAGCTAGACAGTGCTGCTGTAGTATTTTCAATTCTCATCATGTAGCAACTAACTTTGAGTGCACTATGTCAGCACAAGAGTGTTTGCACCTCTGCCCCTCCCCCCTCCCACACTCCAATCTGCATGTGTTGTTGTCACCACTGAGAGAGCGACTGTCTCACGGGTGTGTTCTGCTGTCTTCGGCAGGGAGTGGGATGCCGGCGTGGGCGGCGGCGGCGGTCGCGGCGCTCCTGCTCTGCCGCCTACCGGCGGGACAGCCCAGCGACGGCTACCACCTCACCACAGACACCGAGCGGCGCGAGAAGGCGCGCCAGGTGCTCTCCGAGGCGCCCCTCATTGACGGGTGGGTCCACCGCCTTACCTGCCACATTTACATTCAGGTGACAAAAGTCACGGGGTACGTCCTGACATTTAGTTCGACCTCCTTTTGCACGACGTTGTGCAGCAACTTGATGTGGCATGAACTCAACAAGTAGTTGGGAGTCCCCTACAGAAACATCGATGACTGTTGCGTCTATAGCCGTTCATAATTGTGATATTGTTCCCTGTGCAGAATTTTGTGCACGAACTGACCTCTTTAGCAGCTACGCTGGATTTTATAATGGGTGGTGTCAGCCACTTATTAGCCATCGTCAGGGGTGAATCTGGAATATATTATGAAGAGGAGAAGATGGAAGTGTCAGAACAGGAGCCTCCCAGCTTTCCCAGCACGATAAATAAGCGGCGAAGTGAGGTTAGTCTGCAATTAAAAAATCTGAAAACCTTAATTGCAGTTGCTAACCAAGTATCATCCCCCACTACTGGCTACGACGTCTTTCCCGACAGAGTCCTTGCATAAAAAGTTCTAGGTTTACTTTCAGCGTCAAATATGGATAAAATGCCTAGCTTTCGATGACTACCTCCGTCATCTTCGTCAGTGGTAAACTGACGAAGACGACGGCGGTAGTCAACGAAATCTCGGGGTTTATCCAAATTTGGCACAGCAAGTAAACCGAGAACTTTTTATGCATCTCCCGCTACTATCTCAAATGTATCTGTCCCCCATGTAAACGCAGTTTCTGGTTCTGATTCTTGTCTAAAAAGCGTTAGAAACATTCTTCCTTCAGAGTCTGTAACGACTCAAAACTCTTGTAACTTCTGCAGACAAAAACATAATTATCCGTATGTAGTTTATATAGAAACTTTGGATAAAAACATAGGCCGCCTGCATCCTATGCCATACTTCCTTATCTGAACTGAAAAATTCTACAGTTAATATACCTTCCGTCAGAAAAACCAAATTTCGTAGTAAATATGAAGTAAAAAAAATTAAATATTGTTTCTTTTGCTACTGCCTTTATCCCGCATTGTGCGCAGGGTCGGCAGGGTTAAGTACGGAAATGGCATGGTTAATTTTAAGGGGTGGCTGGATGCCCTTCCTGCCGCCACCCCATACCCCCCAGGACGGAAGGAGTGTACCCCAGCTGCCTGCGTCTAGTGTAAATCGTGAAATATTGTGAATGTGTTTCAAATGTCTGCGAGTCGTGTAACTGAGGCGGGGCTTGGGGACTAGCCCGGTATTCACCTAGGAGGATATGGAAAACCGCCTAAAAACCACATCCAGACTGGCCGGCACACCGACTGCCGCCATTAATGCACTGGGCGGATTGATCCGGGGCCGGCGCGCATACCCGAGTCCAGGAAGCAGCGCGTTAGGGCTCTCGGCTACCCTGGCTGGTCTATTAAATCTTACAAATATAGAAGCTTAATTCCTTCTTTCGTTGTTCACAGACAGGAAGTAATAAGAAAAGTGGAGACAAATCTTGAAGAAATTGTGATACGTAAACTTTAGCGGCCGGAAATGCCACAATTAATAAAATTCTCCGGGCTGTTAAGCCGTGGTAGAATGTATTTCACTTTAAAACCCAACGTTTCGTCCCCATCTGCGGAGTACACTCTCAAGGGGGATCGTTGATTTGTTCAACGTCCGATTCGCACCCTGGATCGAGCCAGTAGTCAGTAGCCAGCTGGAGTGTGAATCGGACATTCAACAAAGCTACGATCCCCCTGAGAATTTCCTTCGCAGATGAAGTCGAAACGTCGGGTTTTAAAGTGAGATCCATTCTACCACGGCATAATAGCCCGTAGCATTTTATTAATAGTAATCTTGAAGAAGCAGAAATTTTGGTAGTCGTTCAATCTATATTTCCTGTTTTACATATTGGAAGGTTTACTACGCAATATTTAATGGACGGTAAAGAACAGATTATGAAACTGCGAACATGCTTGTTGACCTTCGATCCTCAAACTTTGCCAGACGATGTGTCTGTATACGGATTTAGATGTGCTGTAGATCCTTATGTGCCAAATGTCAGGCAGTACTTTAAATGCCTCCAATACGGGCTCATCAGCAAACAACGTAAGTCTCAGAGGAGATGTAACAAATGAAGTGGGCCTCATTCCGTAGAATCCTGAGCCGCACCTGTTGTTGTATGTGCTCTTTGTGGAGTCAACACCCATCCGCGGATCGATCCTGTCCTGAGTATCATAGAAAGTGAACAGCTCACTCAGCAACTAGCTACGTTTAATTAGTCAGGGACGCGCTGAACGTTACTCGTATCGCAACCTTCGCTTCCGTCACGGCGAGACTATAACTTTCCTACTGTGGGCTGGTAGTTCCTGTTCAAATAAACAACAGTGCACCAGATCACCAAAACAAAGAACTTTTCTCACCGGTGTCCACGACAAGCTTACATGGAAGCGCGTAGATGGGAGTGGTGCTAACCGTGCGGATGAACCTCTTCAGGCAAACAGTGCTCACCGACCTCACCGGCGACAAGCGAAAGTAAGCGAACATCCTAAGGTACATGAGTCGTCTCAGTTCCGAAACCTTCTATACCCCACGCAACATGAAATCACTCCTATAAGTCAGAATCCCAATGTATCTGGTGCTCACAGAATAACAACTCCGCAAGTACCAAATCAACGACAGCTTCTGGCTCACAATGAACAAACCGATAAGATAGTAAAGGTTATACATATTGTCATTCAAATTAAGCGACGAAATAGCGGTATGAACGATAACGATAGAGGCTTCTCGTAACAGGTACCTTTGATTCTCTCCCAACATAAATTAGGAAGCCTGTAAAAGTATTGCAGCGGAACGCAAGATCAGTTAACTCCAATAGAGAAAGCTCACAAAGAGAACTATTCGTAGGTCGGCCTGATATAGTCCTGTTGCGTGAAACATGGTTCAAGTCTGAGCAGACTGTTCACTTTAAAAATTATTTCATAATAAGGAAGGACTGCCATGATGGGAACAGCGTCATTGCTATATAAGTAAAAGATGCTATGCCATAAAAAAATTTCCGCCAATGCAGGAAACAATGAATTAGAATTAACTTCTATTCAAACACAAGCTGCTCACAAAACCTTTAGAGTGGCCGCTGTGTATAAAGCTCCTCACTACAAAATCGTGGAAAATGACTTGAGGCTCCTATTAAGGCAGCTTCGGCCTCCATTTATAAAAGCTGATGACGAGAATTCTCGTCATGTTGCATCGGGAGGAGATATGACTGACAGGTACTGCAGGGCTTTAATGGATGGTATCAAAGACCACATCCTTGTGATAGTCAACGATGGAACTCCCACTACGATGTCAGCCATCTTCCATATATATAACGGTTTGCATTCCATGTTTTACTGAACTTTCTAACCGGCACGTTGAAACTGACTCAGTGGGATCAATTCACCTCCCAGCAGAATTCGTCATGAACCTAAATAGTGATAGCAAACAAATATTTTATGCTAATAGTAAGCGGAAAATTGCAGAAGCCAACAGGGACAAATGTAAGGACACAATTAGAAGGAACTTCGAAACTATAAGCAACATGCGGGAAAAATAAGCATACCAAATTTTAATAAATGCTATAGAAATCGCCAAGGATGACATATTTACTAAGAAAAATGAGACTGGAGTAGTGGCTTGAGTAACATAGTGCCTAGGCCTCAATAAGGATTTAGAAAGGCAAAGGGACTATGGACAACTATATTCGCTTGCTATGGACTTAATCACAGCCTTTCATACGAGAAAAACAATATTCGTCGCTTTCTTTGAGATTAAGGGAGCTCATGATCTCGTGCTGATACCGATTCTCTTGAACAGGTTGCCGGATCTAGGTATTCGTTCGAGGGTGAAAACGGCGAAAGTGGTGTGATCGCTCAAAGAACGATCTATATCAGGTTTAAAGGAAACATGCTCTGACCGTTTCTTGTCTCTCAGGGCCTGCCCCAGTGTGCAATTTCAAATTCGTTCTTGCATATGTTTGCTTATGATTTAGAGTGAATAATCAATCTCCCGATAAAAATTTTACAATATGCAGGCATGTTTGTGTTTATTCAGCTGTAGACTCATATATTCAGGCTATAACGGAATTACTAACCGCTACAGAAGACGTTGATGAATGGCTCTCTAACACTGGGCAAGAGATTTCGGCTGTAAAATGGTGATAGTATCTTTTTATAAATCGAACACTGCACTCACTGCCGATCACGCCTCACGCGGAAAGTATACTTTCTAGATAAAATACCTTGCTCGATTCTTCGTACGATATTTGACTGTCGGCTCAGCTGTGCGCCTCACATACAATCAGTTGTTGATAGATGCGAGAAAGGAATAAATGTAACTTCCGGGCAGATTAAAACTGTGTACCGGACCGCGACTCGAACTTGGGTCCTCTGTCTTTTGCAGGCAAGTGCTCTACCAACTGAGCTACCCAAGCACGATTCACGACCTGTCCTCACAGCTTCAATTCTGTCAGTACCTCGTCTCCTACCTTCCACACTTAAGAGGAGCTCTTCTGCGAAACTTGCAGAATTAAAACTCATGGAATAAAGGATTTTGCAAAGAGAGGAGATGCACGACCTGAGTGGTCAAATCAGTACATCTTCCAACCATTCACGAACAATTGCGGCCTGGTGACATGGCACACTGTCATCTACAAAAACTTCATCGCTGCTTGCTGCAATTGGTCTCCAAGTAGACGAACATAGCCAATTCTAGTCAATGGTCGATTTAGTTGGACAAGAGGACCCAGTCCATTCCCTGTAAACACAGCCCACACCATTATGGAGCCACCACCAGCTTGCACAGTGCCTTGTACGCAAAACTTGAGTACAAGGCTTCATTGAGTCCGCGCCACACTCTCACCCTACCATCAGCACTTACTAACTGAAATTCGGATTCACCTGACAAGGCCATTATTTCCCATTCGTCTGGCATCCCAACTGATATGGACACGAGCCTGGGAGAGGCACTGCAGGCGATGTCGTGCTGTTACCAAACGCATTCGCGTCCGTCGTCTGCTGCCCATTAACGCAAAATATCTCTCCAGATACGTTCGTCGTATTTCCGACCCTGGTTTGTGCTGCTACCTCACAAGGTGTTACTTGCCTGTTGGCACTGAAAACTCTACGGAATTGGCGCTGCTATCGGCTATTAAGTGAGGGGCATAGCTCTCAAAGTTAATGCCTGAAATTTCGTAACCTCGGCACGCCCTTGACACTTGATCTCGGAATACTGGATTCCTTAACGATTTCCGAAATGAAACATTCCATTCGTCTATCACTCCGCGTTCAGAACCTGTTAATTCCCGATGTGCGGCCATAATAACGTTGGAAATCTTTTCACGTGAATCACTTGAGTGAAAACGACTGCTCCTCACTGCCCTGCGTTTTTGTACCTTATTTACGCATTACTATCGCCCTCTTCAAATGTGTACATCGCTATTCCATAACTTTCGCCACCTCAGTATGCTGACCCGGTTGCTTTTCCTCCTGCTCTGCTGCCTCCTTTACTTATACCTCTTTCGGTGGGTCTAATGTTGCCGCATCTAAAGTAATGGTATTAAAACTGGCAGAAAATCCTAACCAGCTATAATATGTTAGGATAACATCGTACAAAAATTTCCAAATTAGTAGAGTCGCACATCGCGCTGGTTTCTCAGCCTATCTAATGCGTGTCTCTCACGTCTTCTCGTACGTACTACGGACTTGCCTGTGTCGTCCCCTGGGCAGAAGACCTGAGTACAAGGCCTGCTGTCTGTTCTGTGGTGCGCAGCAAACTGAGGAGGGAATAGAGCTTGTCGTTGCGGAATTGGCATTTCTCGGAAGAACGCGTCAACCGGTGTACTGCACGCCTAACAATTAAATTCTCTAAAATCTTAAAGACTGTACGTAAACTTGGAGAAGTTGTTAGTATCAGCCAACCAGTTGCAAGTAAAGGTTTTGTTGGAACACTCGATCTGGGCTTCAACAGTTTAAAATAGTTTTCTCCAGAACATATAGTGCACCCCAACAACTCGCTCCGCCCTCTCCCTACTGCCAAGGACATCATCCGTTTCACCACCATTGTGCTCCAAAACATCCACCCCTTCCAGCGCTCACACCCTCTTTCCCAAATCGCCCTCGCTGCCTGTTCCATCTTCCATCTTACCACCTATGCCACATACTCCCACAACCAGGCCCACTTCACCTTCATCCCCCTCACCACCCTCGTCTAACTCTCCCCTCCCATGGTGCACGAACGAAACTGTCTCCTGTACCACAACATTCGCTCCCTGCCCACCCACAAACTCCTCTTCCTCCACACCCTCTGTCAGCACCGCGTGGATGCCTTCGTCCTAAATGAAACCTTCCTTCAACCCCATATCTCCATCTTCACAGCTCCTTACAACCTACACCGTATCGATGACCCATACCCTCAGGCGCGTGGCGGAGTTGCTATAGGCCACCTCAAGCACCTCCCTGTCCGGCCCCAACCTCTACTTCTGCTGAGCATCTCACCCTCAGCCTCTTCTTCCCCACCATTACCATCACCTGTGCCACCATCTATGTCCTCCCTCGCACCCCCATCCCGTACGATTTCCTGGCCCACATTGACCACACCTTCTCCACCTACGTGATTGCCGCCATCCTCAATATCCACAGCCATGATCCTGCCGACCACCAGCAGTGGCAACAGTTTCTCACCACTCTCCAGGGAGACCTGGTTCCCCTGCCTCAGCCCACCCAACCCAAATCCAACACCACTCCAGATGTGGTCCTTGCCTCTCCCAACCTCCTTGGCCGCATCACCGCAGAAGTCCTTGACCCCATTGGCAGTGACCATGCTCCTGTTGTCCTCACTATCTCTAATGGTCGCCATCCCCGCAACGCCCCTCGCCCTGAAGTCCCTCCTAAACTTGTCCATGATTACTCCCATGCCAACTGGGATGCCTACCGGGACTCCATTCACACCCAGGTTGACGGCCACGCCCTTACCCTCCAATCTCCTGATGACATCTCTCGCACAGCTGCCTTCCTGCACCAGACCTTGTCTGACGCCGTCGCCACCCATATCCCCACCAAAGCCATCCACCCTTACCTCCCCGCCCTGCCTCCACAGGCCGTCCTTCTCCTTCGAGAGTCCCGCCGCCTCTACCGCTCTTTTCTCCGCACTCGTGACCGGGATACACTTACGCGCCACTGGCAATTACAACGACACATCCGCAACCTGCTTACTGCGAAAAAACGCCGTGCCTGGCGCCAGACATGTACACAACTCAACACCATACTCCCCATAAACTCTTCCAAGTATTGGTCTGCTCTCCACCGCCTTACTGGGAACCGCCCCACCCCCCAGTACCCTATCCTCCTTAATGTCTGTCCCTTTCCTGACAACCTCAGTAAGGCCAACCACTTTGCCTCTCACCTCTCCGATGTTTTTTCCATCCCAGATGATCCCCACTTTGATTATTCCCTCTTCCCTGACGTCATGGATCGTACGAATACCTCTGTTCCTCCCCTTGCTCCTAGCTTCCAGTACTGGGGCCACACACCACCATCTGAACTAAACACTCCCATCACCATACAGGATATCAGTCTCACACTCCGCACTAAACCCAACACTGCTGCCGGCCACGACTGCGTTACCTACTGCCACCTCATACACTGCCCTCCCTCCTTCCTTTCAATCCTTGCCACCCTCTACAATGTCATCCTTCCCACTGGCTTCTATCCCGACCTATGGAAAACCTCCCGTATCCTGATGTTCTCCAAACCCAAGAAGCCTCCATCTGATGCCTCATCCTATCGTCCTATCTGTCTCACATCGGTGTTCAGCAAGCTCTTGGAATCCACCCTTACCCGACGCATCCATCACCACCTCCGCCAAAACACCTCCTCCCAAAAACCCAATGTGGCTTTTGACCTTCCTTCTCTGCTGATGACCAACTACTCCGCCTCACTCATCTCCTCTCCTGCCAGCTTAACTCCCGTCACTCTGCCATTTTCGTCTCCCTTGACCTCGAAAAGGCCTACGACCATGTCTGGCATCCCAGTCTCCTGTTTAAACTCCAAAACTACGCCCTTCCTATCAACTACTGGTGGCCTCCTTCCTCTCCCACCGCCCCTCCTATGTTACCATCCATAATGCCAATTCCCACACCTTCTACCCCTCTGCAGGTGTGCCCCAGGGCTCTGTCCTCTCCCCTCTCCTCTACCTCCTGTACACGGCAGATATGCCCCAACCCCCCCCCCCCTCCAGTACACCTCTTGCAATATGCTGATGACACCGCATTCCTCGCCCTCGCTCCTACCCTCCAATGGTCCCAACGCCTTCTCCAGAATCACCTTGACCTTTTTTCTGCATGGTGTAACCAGTGGCTCCTGAAACTCAACCCTTCCAAGACCCAAGCAATCATCGTAGGTCGTACCACTCGCTCCTTCCGGCTCCTGGATTTCTCCCTTACTGTCTGCGCCTGTCCTGTCTGCCTCACCCGCACCATCACCCACCTTGGCCTCACTATTGACCGTCCCTTCACCTGGATCCCTCATCTCCGTTCCATCCAATCCAAAGCCCACAACCGCCTCCGACTCCTCAAACTCCTCTCTGGCTGGACATGGGGGTTGCACCCCTCTACCATCCACCTACAAATCCTTAATCCGTCCCATCCTCTGTTATGCCCGTCTTGCCTGGATGTCTGCCCCCCTCCCTCCAGATCCTTGAGCGTCATGCACTCCGCCTCGCCTTCCGTATACGCCTCCCGTCCCTCACGTGGATCCTCTATCATCTCATTCCTTTCCCCCATCTGCTCCTATTCCTCGAACATATCCGCATCCTCTACACCTCCTGTCGTCTTGAACCCCCTCACCCCCTGGTTGCTCTTCTCCTCTCCCATCCCCGCCCCCTGCCACGTCTTCACTGTTGTGTCCCCCCTACCCTCCATCTCTACACCGTACATCTCCTTTCCCAAGGTGGCTTCCATCAACTCCCCCTCCCGGATGATGCCCTCTCTCCCTCTGTTTATCCCTCCTATCAACTCTGATCCTCACTCCCCCTCCTTTCCTCTGTCCTTTTCCTGGGCTTCCTCTTCCCCCCTTCCGTCCTGTTTTCTCCCCACTAAACCTATCCCTACCTCCGTTCTCCCCCCCCCGAGTCCTTTTGTACTCCCCTCCTCTGCCTACCCCACTCCCTGTCGCGTCTGCCCAGCGGCCCCCACCCCTCTTACGGGTCCTCTCCTCCATCAGCTCCTTTCCCGGCTCCGACCCTTTTTTATTTTCCCATCATCTGTCCAGTTTCCCCCCACCTGCTCTCGGCTGTGGTACGTCACATTTGCCAACTTTTTAGTGCAGTGTTCCAGTGACTGTTCGATGTTGTTCGTCTTTCTCGTGTTGCGAACAGAAACCATGCTGTCGCTGGGTGTGAATTTTATGTCTTTTGCGAACAGAAACCAGACTGTCACCGTGTTTTTCTTTTAATTGTCCGTCTATTGTTTTACCTGTCTGCTTTGTATGTATTTTCTTAGCGTCATCATCCCTCTGTTCTTTGTTTTAAGTTCCACGATTCCTTCTCGCCATGTTACTCTTTAAGTCGCCGATTTTATCGCCTGTTTTTATTATTTATTCTCTTCATCTTTCTAACAATATCTGTAGGCTGAAGAGCGGCATACTAAGCTGCTGCCAGCCCGCCCCCTTCGGGGGGAATTGAAATTCAGTAAAGGAAAAAAAAAAGAACATATAGTGGATCTTGTTACATCACACGCTGATTAAGTACACCAAATAAAGCGAAACGACTGTTGTCAAATGAGGCATTTATTCTGCGAAAACATGGCTTGTATTTATAGGTGTTCTTAAAATGAATGCCTTATTTGAGAAGAGCCGTCTGGCTTTCGTCTACATTCTTACAGTAGAGTTTGAATTCCTGAATTATTAGATACTATAATATCAATAATACTAATAATAATAATGAGATTTTAATGGTACCGATCTCTGTATTTTATCATGATTTATTTTAAGGTACATTTCACTGACTGCACTTGTTGTTCAACAAGTTCCGTATTTCACAGTAAGGAGAGAGAAAAGTCGGTGGCCCCCAGGTAGAACATACGCAATGGATCGTTCAGCGCTAGACAACTGCAAAGAAAGCACAGATGCGGTTTTCTTCACTGATTCAACAGTGCTGTGTTGTTTTTGCTATTGGACTCAGAAGCGATACGTACACTAAATTACGATACTTATCACCAGAAAACAGGTGAATATTGTATATGACGTTCTCCCTCTCAGATTACGTTAGCGCTGTGACGTAAGGTCATGCATCTGACCACGGGCAAAATTATCCTCAGTCAAGACCATTCAGTTAAGGATACTGAAAAGTACTATATTGACACGGTAATTAATATAAAATAATATGATAGTGAAGTAATGCCAATGACAGCTTGGGGGTAACATGTTATTTTCTGAGCGCTAAAAAAAGGAAAAAAAAAGGTTGTTACAATCACGAAAGTAAATTACATCTAAAAGGCAACTATTAGCTTCACTATTTGTTAACGTTATACCACTGATTACATAGTTTATCAATAATGCCCTTCTTTTCAAATAATGGCATAACGTGAGACGTCATGTGCTGGACGTTACTGCTTGTGAAACGAATGAACGAATAACATATTTCTCACATAGTCCACCCAATACACACATAATATTTATACTATACATCCATAAAAGTAAACTGAAACATAATGATCGAATATCTTATAACAATATGTTCTCTAAGTTGTAGGCCGTTCCTGCAATAGAACAGTAATTGTTTCATTACTCACTTGGCAACAACTAAAATAAAGCACAGCACAACGGTATATAATGCCTATTAGATTCCTTTAAACCTACATTGTATTAGTATCAATTTTATTTTAATTGCTACTACTGGAGACAGTGGTCACATTCGAAGCTTAGGCAGCTTAAAGAGTTCCAATTGGTGTCAGCGTTCAGCAATAAAGTGAGGTGCAACCAGTAAACCTAAAACAAACATAGATTTTCGTTCGGTTGATTTTAAATGGGAGCACAGGGTTTGGGTGAATCAAGGTTAGGGAGAGGAGTGGTGCAGACGAAGCATCTTTAGAAAAATGTGTTCTCACTCAACGTCATTAGCTAGCTTGTATACAGAACCAGCCATTCCCTGACAACTGCTTCAACGTTATAAAGAAAAGACTATGTTAGAATTAAGCAGCAGCAATTGTCTCACTGACTCATTAGTTCGTGGTTCAATAAAACATCTATAAAAACAAATAATCATTTATTTTTCGTCATTTTGAAATGAAAGTGTTGAAAGAAAATTCTTTTTTATTCTATTGTTACGCACTGTTGTTGAATATACTGTAGGGAAAGGAGGAATGTATTAGACAATATATGATTGCACTCAAGGGTAATGATCTCAGAAAGGTTGGGAACCACTGGACTATTGTAAGGCGGATAAGAATGGAGAAAGTAAGAACCACTTTTATGGCCGCGTTTCAATACCAACAATTGTAAAGTAAAACATTACATGTCTATTAGAAAAGGAGATATGTTATCTGACTGATATCAGTTTTCCATAAAGTCAAGACCGTTAAAGAGTGAAAGCAATAAGTATTTACCAATGTGGAAGAAGAACGTAGTCCCTTATTACAGGATTGCAAATAAAAGTGTAAACAAAATAATTAATAGCACAACAAAATGAATGGCAGGCAAAAAAAAAAAAAAAACAAAGCTTGTAAGGTAGCCCCTATTTGCAGATAAGAGCACATTTAATTTTATTTCCTGTTTTGGTATTTAACATACGTGAAGCGAATGTATCAACGCTGCAGCGTGCAAAAAGTAACAGTTATTAGGAAATATTTAGTAACAAAAGTTGGATTTTGCCACGCAGACGTTAGGAGGAGTCTACGGGTCATAAATATTCGTACCATCCTTCAGTCATTTTGCAATGTCAGGTAACGTTGATATTAATAAATGAACGAATAACTTTGTCATAACCTAAACTGCACGATCTTCTACGAACTATAATGATTGAATGCTCAGGTTACAGACCGTACGTCATAGTCGGCAGTCGTCGATAGGATGCCTTTCTATCTATTCATGCGGCAGACCATGTCCTCGTACCTTTGATAGCCTATATTCAGTGTGAACAAGTTCATTTTACGGTGTTTCTTAAATAAACACACCGTAATTGTATCCCGTGTAAAAATAATTGTACCCCCCCAAAACAAAAGACTCGTTCCCGCTTCATTATGAAAAACATAGACAGTAGGATCGCACTTTCAGAATCCGACGGCACTGCTACGGCTTCGCAAGGCGACATAAAACTACGAGAGCATCTCCACGTAACAGGCAGGAAGAATTCCTTCACGGCGGCTCACGAAGTCAGTTCAAGGACAGACTGGCTCAATTATAGCAAAACTCGGAGGGGTCAGCACAGCCAGTTATACAATACAACGGATAAGCAAAATATTGTGAATACCAGTACTTAGTTGGGAATGGTTTATTAATAAATGGTTGGACCCCCATTTTCCCGTAATATAGCTGCAGTTCTTCTTGGAATACCGGCATATAATGATTGTATAGTCACCACTAGAATGTTACGTCACTCTTCGATCAGAACCTCTTCTAATTTCTGTACTGACGAGGGAGGTGGAAATCTGCTCCGGAGTTTGCACTCCAATACCAACCACAAGGGCTCAATAATGTTCAAGTCTGAGGACTGTGCTGGCTAGGGAAGACGCTGCAGTTCGGTTGCATTCTCCTTGTATCACGATTGTACTGTCCTGGCTATGAGAATTGGTGCATTCCGAAATATGGCAACATTGTTGAGGAATAACATTTGAATCATGCGGTACACATGATCACCTAATATGTTCACATAATCGTTGGCTGGTGAGAGTAGTGAGGGGACCAGCAGAACACCATAATGTGGCTGCGTACATCATAACACCTCCACCTCTATGCTTAACCGCTGGAATCAAGCAGTCAGGATTGTAGGCTTCTTTTGGCGTTCTGCAGACGGAAACCCGACTCGATGTTGGAAATAATGAAAACGTTGACTCGACGAACCATATGACTTGTTTTCACTGATCAGCTGTCCAGGATTTATGCTCCTGATACCATGTTTTACGCTTGTTTGTGTTGGTTGTCGCCTCTAATAATTTCGGTATAGCAGTTCATCCATGAACATTCCCTTTATGGTCCAAATGGCTCTAATCACTAGGGGACTTAACATCTGAAGTCATCAGTCCGCTAGACTTAAAACTACTTAAACCTAACTAACCTAAGAACATCACACACATTCATGCCCGAGGCAGGATTCGAGCTTGCGACCTTAGCAGCATTGCGGTTCCGGACTGAAGCACCTAGAACCGCTTGACCACAGCGGCCGGCCTTCCCTTTATGGATTTCTCGGCGGACAGTGTCGATATATACGAGATCTCGAAGACGGATATTCGGTTCTGTAGTCACTTTAGCCGCCCTAGTTGCGTGTGTTTTGACACAGTTCGTGTTAGCGTACGACGATCTCCCACATTTAGTTTTGATTTTCGCCCACTATTACGTTTACACGAGGATGTCTTTCCATGTTTTGTGTAGGCTGTCATGACTCTTGAAACAAATGCTCTTGAAACATTCACTAAGTTTGCTGTCTTGGTTACTGATGCTCGAGCTAATCCGGGCCCCAGTATCTGCCCTCTTTGGAACTCTGTTAGGTCTTTCAATGCACGTCGATCTAGGCCTGTGAATGCAAATACGTTCACTACTCGTAAACAGTCTGCACTGATGCCTAGTTCATCTTAAACACGCGCAGTCCAGTGCGGCACGTGCATTACCTGCGTTGTTGACCGTTAAACACAACCATCCCATTACTACCACTGTTCACATTTTTTGTGTGTCACCTGTAAGCCCCTTGTACCACTACCTACGAACTCACCGGCTAAACTGATATTTCTAGGGGTTTAGTTCGAGTGTGGGGGTTCTTGGAAGCAGAATATTGGCTCCATTTCTCAATTCGACCGGGAGACTTGATAACTGATACACAGTCTCTTTTTTCCATCAGAAAGTTGGACGTTTGAGTGAGAAATTACGCCTGTGCAGAATGTCGTTGTTTCTGACTGAAGGGAGGCTTTCGAAATTTTTAGGACTGTGCTTTTAATGACTTTCACTCGTTTATCTACAATGCTTATGATCCTACAGGGCCAGAATTGAAACGCAGTAATTTCCGGAGAAAACATGCACATGTCTCATATAAGCATTCCATATGTGTGCAAAAATCAAAGCAAAGAGGAAATACTGTCGATAGTGTAAATTAAACTTTATTGGTCTGGCAGAAGTTTCTGTTCATATTGAATTTTCTAAGTGTTTTAGAGACCTTGGTAAATAATACAAGGGAAAGGGCACAGAGGCAAGCAAGTTAAAATTTCTCTCTACTGTGGATGCAGTACTCGACGCGGTAGTTTTCTGTGATAGACGGTGCTGGACGAATTCCATCAGCAGCAGCGGCCTAGTCCGGTTCACCGCTTACCATTTATCATCTGGCACGGTTCTCTTTTCAGCTGCCAGCCACGGCTGCCAGGATTCGTTTGGGTGGCCCATACCCCCTGTTACAAACAGTAGCGCTTTCCCACAGGAACTCATTATCCGACGTACGAGGTTTGTGGGCGACCGACTAAATTTACTGCGAGTTTGCGCCAACCGTTCCCTCCCGAACTAATTTTGCCGATACAGCACTTACACACCACGTGCGCCGTGTGCACTGCGTTTTCACTAGGGGCACTCTCTTTACTCACCCAAGTGGCCTGTATACCGCGCCATTTTCACGTACGTACATGCTAAGAGCGCTGCTCGCATTAGGGACGCAACACAGAATTTATCCAACGCACCGACCATTACCTCCGAGCTCTAGAGTCTCCTAACGCTTTCAAGCGCGGAAGGAGAGCAACCTACACTTCTAAATTACGTAAGTCTAGCAGCGACCATTATTAAAGTCCGTAGTTCTTTGTTACAGAATATGGCTTGTACTGGGTCAAGATGGTACGAAGAAAAATGTAGACATTTACAGTTATTTACGTTACTAAATGAGACTTAGCGGAAACAGTTGTTAATTCTGTAATACTCGTAACACTAACGACATCGAGGAATGACTGTCTATTGGCGCTGCAAAAAATTTTTTCTCTCTTACATGTTCGTTGGTGCAGCTTACAACATACAGACGAGACACAATTAAATAACAGTATTACTTGTAACGCCGCGTTAATAATGTTTGATTGTTTGTATCTAAAAGTGGAAGAAGCAGCAATCATCAATGGCACGAAGATTCAGAAGCAATGGGATTCACTGCGTTAAGGACAGATAATGTGAATGCACAGGACGTGTGTCCTTCAACTGAAAAAGTGTAGTGGTAATATCACTATTAGCGAAAGATTCCGAATTAATTCTCGATTATCATCTCCGGGAGGGGGCTACCAAGATGGAAGTGACCATAAGGAAAATTCTGCTACCTTAGGAGCAAAATGATGACAAAGATGGCACTCCTGTCCAAAAGAAATTAGTACCAAACATGGCCCTTTATTTTAGAAAGAAATTTCTGAGACTGTCAGTTTGTAGCTTAGCACTTATGGAAGACAAAATTAGTTGACTCGTAAGACATGAGGAGATTCTCCACATAATCGGTGAGTAGGGATGTGGAATATAGTGACAAGAAGAAAGGTCAGTATGACTGGAGATGTGTGACGATATCAGAGAATGAGTTAGGTGGTACTAGAGGGAACTGAAGAAGATAAAATCAGTAATGGAAGACAGAGAATGAAATACAAGAAACAAATAATTTGGGACGCAGAGTACATACGCTACTCTGAGATGAAGAGGTTGTCACAACAGAAGAAATTGTGGCAGCTCGCATCTAACCAAAATATTAAAAAAACTGTATAGTTGACTACTGCAATTCAATGATCATCAATTCAATTTATTTTGATTTAAATTACGGGAGAACAAACCAGCTGTGAAACCAAATTGTCGATATTCAGGTAACGTGGAACTGAATGTAAAACAAATTTCTTACCGAACACATTGAACTATTAGAAATTAACAAGACGCGTCCTATAGAAATTGAATTTAATTTGACGCCAGTACGAATATTGACGTATCCAAACGGATGTTTAGTGTTACTTTCTATGTCGCTAAATACACATCCCGATGGATATGCATGTTGAAACGCCGTTTCCGGGATGCGGAGGTACATCACTCCCGGAGTGATTCCACCTGATTGTCGGTGCGCTGGCCAGCCTGCATGTTCCACATCCCACTAAGTGAAGACCGGGCTTTCCCCAAGTCCCACCTCAATTACACGATTCGCAAATATTCATAAAATTTTCACCAACTTTCACGTAAATAGCACTACAGGCAGACATTTGAGGTAAACATATTCCGTCCCAGAAGGTAACGGGTTGGCGGCAGGAGGAGCATCTGTCCACCCTTTCAGTTAACGACGCCAAATCCGTACATAACCATGCTCATCCTGTGCCGATAGAGTACAAACACGCAAGAAAGAGAAGACGTCTACAGCCCAGAAAAATTAAAAATGGTAAGTGGTACAATTGCTCATACAAGGTATTTATCTTCTCACACGCATTTGATACGCACTCTTCTGTGTTGTCAATATAACTGCGTAGACTTCCACAACCAGAATCAATCGACATAAAAGTTTTCTGAGTGTCGCACCGCATGTACAAAAAGGTATACTGGAGAAACCAGTATAGCATTGTTTTAAACATTATGGCGTGATATGATACTCAGGAAACATCTGTTGTCCTTTCGAAGTAACCCTGATTCGTAAGTTGGAAAAATCTCAAATTAGGGAAAAACTCAACCGTGACATCTTCCATTTACTGCAAATAGCAAGCAGAAGTCCACTCCCCCATTGTTAAATAGCACGAAACAAATGCGAACCCGTCCAAGTGGCTGTGTAAAGTTGGAAGGAGTGCACAGATTGTTCCTCAGCTATTCTTTATACGTAAAATTAATGACCTGTTACCCTAGAAGGAAATGTAAATGATGTATCAACTGCTGGTTTCAATGTTTCAATGGCTCTAAGCACTTGACATCTGAGGTCATCAGTCCCCTAGACTTACAACTACTTAAACCTAACTGACCTAAGGACATCACACACATCCATGCCCGAGGCAGGATTCGAACCTGCGACCGTAGCAGCCGCGCAATTGCTGGTAACCTGATAATATAGAGAAAACCGTCGCTTCACTGCAATAAAGGTCATTGTATATAATTTCTGGAACAGAATTTCATTAAATCGTAATTTTGCTATCACAGTTTGACAAAATTAACAGTGAATTAAAGCATTTTTAATTACAATAGTCGAAGACAGAGAAAACCTGGTTCTGCAAACGGATGAAAGCAAGGGGTAACTACAGCTGCAATTTCTTCGGAGGGCATGCAGTTGTACTGTACGGGTAAATGATGATGGAATCCTCTTGGGTAAAACGTTCTGGAGATAAAATAGTCCCTCATTCGTATCTCCAGGCGGGAACTGTTCCGGAGGATGTCGTCATCAAGACAAACAAAACTGGCGTTCTACGTATCAGACTTGTCCGAGAGCACAGACACCACGCATTCATATTATTGATATCCCAGCTGGGCAATGGATTCACCTTCCTCAGTGGGAATGCACAAATACGTCCGACCTCCTGTGGGAACCTCAGAGTAGCGAACCAGCAGCCAATATACAGGCACAGAGGACAGGTGCCACTCGGCGGGAATGTGGGTCGGCCGTCAGGCGTGCCGAGATGGCCCACGCAGCTGTAACATCAGTGCTTCCCGAATGGCGCGGTCTTTAACGCATCTGTCTATTAAGCAGGAGATTCCGGCATCGAATTACGAACTGATAAACATTTTCACTCTTCGCTCCCCTGATTCCGCGTAATGTCCCGCTGCAGCTGACACGAGCGATCCCCTTCAATTTACAGAAATGAAAGAGCAATCGGCCTGATAAAAATTTATACCGAGCATAATTTATTCTTCGCTAGCACCTGCTACAAGAAAAATGAAAGAAGGTTGTACACGTGGAAAAGATCTGGAGACACCGAATGGTTTCAGACTGATTATACAGGGTGTTACAAAAAGGTACGGCCAAACTTTCAGGAACATTCCTCACACACAAATAAAGAAAAGAGGTTGTGTGGACATGTGTCCGGAAACGCTTAATTTCCATGTTAGAGCTCATTTTAGTTTCGGCAGTATGTACTGTACTTCCTCGATTCACCGCCAGTTGGCCCAATTGAAGGAAGGTAATGTTGACTTCGGTGCTTGTGTTGACATGCGACTCATTGCTCTACAGTACTAGCATCAAGCTCATCAGTACGTAGCATCAACAAGTTAGTGTTCATCACGAACGTGGTTTTACAGTCAGTGCAATGTTTACAAACACGGAGTTGGCAGATGCCCATTTGATGTATGGATTAGCACGTGGCAATAGTCGTGGAGTGGTACGTTTGTATCGAGACAGATTTCCCGAACGAAGGTGTCCCGAAAGGAAGACGTTCGAAGCAATTGATCGGCGTCTTAGGGAGCACGGAACATTCCAGCCTATGACTCGCCACTGGGGAAGACCTAGAACGACGAGGACACCTGCAATGGACGAGGCAATTCTTCGTGCAGTTGACGATTAATGTTAGCGTCAGAGAAGTTGCTGCTGTACAAGAAAACGTTGACCACGCCACTGTATGGAGAGTGCTACGGGGGAACCAGCTGTTTCCGTACCATGTACGGCGTGTGCAGGCACTATCAGCAGCTGATTGGCCTCCACGGGTACACTTCTGCGAATGATTCATCCAACAATGTGTCAATTCTCATTTCAGTGCAAATGTTCTCTTTACGGATGAGGCTTCATTCCAACGTGATCAAATTGTAAATTTTCACAATCAACATGTGTGGGCTGACGAGAATCTGCACGCAATTGTGCAATCACGTCATCAACACAGATTTTCTGTGAACGTTTGGCCAGGTGATGCCTTGATGCCTTGATTGGGCCCCATGTTCTTCCACCTACGCTCAATGGAGCCCGTTATCATGATTTCATACGGGATACTCTACCTGCGCTGCTAGAACATGTGCCTTTACCAGTACGACACAACATGTGGTTCATGCACGATGGAGCTCCTGCACATTTCAGTCGAAATGTTCGTAAGCTTCTTAACAACAGATTCGGTGACCGATGGATTGGTAGAGGCGGACCAATTCCATGGCCTCCGCGCTCTCCTGACCTCAACCCTCTTGACTTTCATTTATGGGGGCATTTGAAAGCTCTTGTCTACGCAACCCCGGTACCAAATGTAGAGACTCATCGTGCTCGTATTGTGGACGGCTGTGATACAATACGCCATTCTCCAGGGCTGCATCAGCGCATCAGGGATTCCATGGGACGGAGGGTGGATGCATGTATCCTCGCTAACGGAGAACATTTTGAACATTTCCTGTAACAAAGTGTTTTAAGTCACGATGATACGTTCTGTTGCTGTGTGTTTCCATTCCATGATTAATGTGATTTGAAGAGAAGTAATAAAATGAACTCTAACATGCAACGTAAGCGTTTCCGGACACATATCCACATAAAATATTTTCTTTCTTTGTTTGAGGAATGTTTCTTGAAAGTTCGGCCGTACCTTTTTGTAACAACCTGTATAACGATAAGACAGAGATTTCGGAACAAGATTTTAAATTGTAAGACATTATCAGGGGCAGATGTGAAATCTGACCCGAGTTTGTTAGTTATGAAGTGTAGATAAAAACTGAAGGAAGTGAAGAAAACTATGTTATTAAGGAGATGGGACTTGAATAAGTTCCAAGATCCGTAGGTTGTTGTTATAGAGGCTACATTGGGGAACGACTGAGTAGAACAGAGGAAAGGATTACAGCAGAAGACGAATGGGTAGCTTTAAGAGATGAAATAGTGAAGGCAACAGAGGACAGAATAGAACAGACGATCAAATAGATGAAAAGACAAGGCCGAAAAGAAATCCTTCGATAACGCCAGGTGATACTGAATTATGTGAATGAGATGATAAAATATAAACTGCAGCAAATGAAGCATGCGAAAGCCAATAGAAAGATCTAAAAAATGAGACTAAAAAGAAGTGCAAAATGGCTAAGCAGAAGTGGATAGTGGAAACGGGGAGATAGATACCGCCTACAGGAAAATGAAAGAGGCCATTGAAGAAAACAGACGAAAAACCATTCCCAAGCAAAGAAGAGAAAGCTGAAAGGAGGAAGGAGTATTTGGAGGGCTTATTCAAGAGAGATGAACTTGTAGGCAATATTATAGGAAGGGAGGTGGATGCAGATGAAGATGAGTAGACGATATTGCGTGGTAACTACTGATAGCCCTAGGAGAACCAGTCATGACAAAACTCTTCCATGTGGTGTGCAAGATGTATGAGACAGGCTTAAAACCCTCTGACTTCAAGAATAACGTATTAATTCCAGTTCCAAGGAAAACAGTTGCTGACAAGTGTGAAATCTAACGAACTATCAGTTTAATAAGGTATGATTACAAAATGCTAAAACGAATTCTTTACAGGCGAACGTAAAAAATGGTAGAAGCCGACCTCGGGAAAGATCACTTCGGATTTCAGAGAAATGTGGGCACACGTGAGGCAATATTGACAATACTACTTGTCTTAGAAGATAGGTTAAAGAAAGGGGAAGCTACGTTTATAGCTTTTGTAGATTTAGAGAAAGCATTTGAAAATGTTGACTGGAATAACTCTTTTGAAATTCTAGAGACAGCAGGGGAAATCACAGGGAAAGAAAGGCTATTTAACGCGTGTCAAAACACCTGGCGGTAGTTATAAGAGTCGAGGGGCATGTAAAGGAAGCAGTGCCTTACAACGGACTGAGACCATGTTGTGGTCTATCCCAAATGTTATTCAATCTGTACCGGAAACCAAATAAAAATTAGGAGAAGGAATTAAAGATCATGGATAAGAAACAAAATCTTTGAGATTCGCCAGTTATATTGCAGTTCTGTCTGAGACAGCTAAGGACTTGGAAGATGAGTTGAACGGAATGGACAGTGTCCTGAGAAGTGGGTGTAGGATGAACATCAACAAAAACCAAAATAAGTGTAATGTAATGCAGTCGGAGTTAAATCAGGTGATGCTGAGAGAATTGGATTAGGAACCGAGGCACTGAAAGAAGTAGATGAGTTTTGCTGCTAATATTTCGGCAGTAAATTAAATAATGGTGGGTGAAGCAGAGAGGATATAAAATATAGACTGACAATGGCAAGAAAAGTGTTTCTGAAGGAATGAAAGTTGCTAACGTGGAATATAGATTTAAGTGTTAAGAAGTCTCTTCCGAAAGTATTTGTATGGAGTGTAGCCATGAATGGAAGTGAAACATGGGCGATTCACAGTTTAGACATGAAGGGAATAGAAGCTTTTGAAATTTGACCCTACAGAAGAAGGCAGAAGATGAAATCGGTTTGTCACATAACTAATGAAGAGGTACTGAATAGAAGTGGGAAGGAAAGAAATTTGTGGCAGATCCTGAGTACAAAAAGTTATCTGTTTACTGGAAACATTCTGAGACATCAAGGAATCACAAATTTAGTGTTGGATGTACGTTTGGTGGTAAAGATCGTAGAGCGGGACCAAGAGATGACTGTAGTAAGCAGATTCAGAAGGATGTAAGCTGTAGTAGTTATTCGGAGATGAAGGGGCTTGCTCAGGATAGAGTGACATGAAGAGCTGCATAAAACTAGTCTTCGGACTGTAGCCCGCAACAACAACAAAAACAACAACAACGACAATAAGAAATCATTGTAATATTCACTTAGCGCTATGTAGACAGATAAAAGATGTTTAGATGTTCCATTTCCAAGAAGTTCTCAGCTGAATGGGAAATGCGCAAGAGACAAAGAGCCATATATAATCCTACGTGTCTCATTCGGTGGTCTCCGACGAAACAGTACACACAATGCATCGAATTAAATGAAGCATCAAGATATGTGACTCAGATGTTGTCCACGTCGATGAATTCAGCGGAGGTACGTAACGGAACGTGTCAAATAATACAGAGAGATGGATAGAAAAAGACCTTAGAACTTCAAGCATCGTCTGTCGTTTGTCTCCTTAGCGTCTGCGTCAAGATGGACCACAAATGACATTGGGAACTTTAGCCCAAATAATTATAGTAAATGATTTGCAGTACAAATTCAGTTTTTAGATTGTTTATGAAATGGTGGATTTCCGTACTCCAGTTCTGATTGTAACCAGCATGCCAGGTCCTCGTTCAATCGAGACACACCTTTGCCTCGCGTAGCGTTAATTTAAAACGCTGCTGCGGACGTCATTTTCTTTGATCTTATTGAAATACTTCCAACTGACTCCATTACAAGTCTGACTGCCGAGCACAAGTTAATGAGGATTTCTCTGACAGCGAGAAACAATGGATTCCTCTGGTAATATCTCCTTACCCTTAAAATGAGGGGAGCGGATACAACTCGCTGGAGGACTGACTGAGGGAAAGTTTCGTGTGATAAACGTCATCATTAGATAAGCCTGAAAGTTAACAGGTAGCAGAGAGTTAATATCTTTCTGGAAACATTGAGCTACAAAGTTTCTACATGGAAACAATTAAATATGTGTATGACGCTTCCACAGACATGGCAGTCGTAAAAATGAGAGTTTGATGTGGTTTCATGTGGCAGGTGCTTACTTAAGTCTATCTCATTGCTGTGCAAAGGCAGCAGGAACGATGTTAACAGATAGCGCAAAAAGGCTGGTTCAATGTGGGCGAGATAAACCCATCAACGTTTTAAGAAGGGTGTGACGGAAAAAAAATTACTACATGTTTGAGAATTAAAGTGAAATGTGTTAAATGTAGGAAGAATGGTACCCAGAAGGTGATAAATTACTTAGAGCTCTGTAGAACTCAAACTTCAATATGGTATTTCTTCCACACGAACTCATTACTCTTTGCCTGAACTCAAGGCAGTTCGAGCCAATGATACGCCTTCGGTCCTGCTTAAAACTGTAGGAGGTTTAGAAACTGCAGCTAACCATCAGATACCCTGATAATATTGTCATGATACTGGCTAGGAAGAAAATACAGATAAGTATGAAAACAGACAGTAATAAATTCAGCCTTCAGTTGCAAGGTAAAAAAAAAAAATACCTTGCAAGTGAAGGCTGAATTTCTTATTGTCTGAACAAATCACGGTTGCTGAAGCGTTGTATCATCTTAAAGATTTTTAAGTATGAAAACAATCGATATATTAGCCTGATGTCTCGTTCTTGTAAACTACTCAGCAGAATAATATTCAGAAGCTTATTAAGACAAATTGAAGATGTACTAGGCAAAATGTTTCACAACGTAGGGTGGAATAAGGTGTTTATAACCTTTAGCAGATCGGAGCTAATGTGCAGGCAGATGAGTAGCTTACACGTGGTTTTGGAGTACATTTTATATAGAATTAATGTATACAGCCAGATTATGGGAGCCTGACTAAAACTTCCATCCAACCTAAGTAAAAATAATAAGCACCGAACTTCCTGAATAATATGCTCAAATTGAGAGTATAAATTGAAATTACAGTTATTGATCAATGGTGTTCATCTTTTAAGATGAAGAGATAGTGAAAGGAATGAAACTGAAACTTCTTTTTAAATGTGTGTATCGATCTGTATTGTTAATCCTCCAACATATTGGGTAAAATATCGCATATGTTGTTAATGGATGTCTTGTTACAAGCTACAACTACGTTCTGTTTTTCATGTGCGTAAATATTGACTAGGTTGTAATTACAATGTGACCTGAAAATATTATTCTGTGTGTAAGATAATAAGATGACCCACTAGAAGTGTATTTATCTATGTAAAACGTTATCAGGTTTGAGGAAATTTGGTTGTTGAAACAAGAGAATATGAACTGTCGCGTCGGAATAAGCACTCGTTCGCGAGTAGTTCTTATGCTCTGTGTAGAATTTGTCAGGCATTTTGGAAAAGGGGTTGAGCTATGATGGCAGTTCGTAAGAATTTCCGCAGAGACCCATTTGGCTGTACTTGGTTAGGTGGTGATGAAGTGGAGGCTGTAAGTCGCAGTTTTGTACGCCGCATCGTTAGGCAAATGGAGGATAAGTCTGTGTTAAACGCCAAGATTACGCTTTGGCATTTCAATTGTGTGGGAGGTGGAAGTTTAATAAGTGATAATTTATGATACATACAGAGAACTGTGCTAATTAGGTGCTGAAGTTTAGGCTTATTAAAATGCGATTTGTTCCTCAGGACTGAACTAAGGAGAGACTAAGATTTTAAGCAATGACTGAAATTCAAACAGAGAAGCGGACCAGCCGCATGGGCTGTTGGGGCATTTAACGTGTACCGTGTATGGAATAAAGTAAATGTATATGCTCTTGTAAAATAAACTTGGAACGGGCGTGTGCTGTTGATGGTATTATGTTTGTTTTCACTAATTGGGCATCAAATTGTCATCCGTCGATGACAGGTGAGAATTTCAGCACGTCGCAAACTGTCGAACTGTTAATTTTCAGTATAAATTAAAGTCACGTTGAATAACAATCTGCTTTTCATGGTTTTCGAACATTTGAGATAGGTGCGCCACTTCTAAGATGAACAATTTTCTCTTGGTGTAGCAACGTTTGCAGATTTTGTCGCACATCATTCCGAAAAATCTGTTTCGTCTTTGTCGAAATTCTGCACTGACAACAATAGATGGTGCAACTACGTCAGTGTTTATTTATGCTAATTATATGACTGAGAACTTGGGAAATGCATTTGATACATCATTTAAAGTCATAAGAATTGGAGGGTTATTTGCTATTTCGTACAGACAGCTAAAACAGGACAGAAATCTTTTAATACCAAGTAGTCTTGAGATGCCAAATATTGAATGTCATACAGAAAGTGTGGGGTTTGGAATGCGATGAAAAACACAGCATAGAAGAGAAAGAACGGGCTCTGGAAAATGTTTTAGAGAATACAAAGAAAGGAAAACATTATTAGATCGTGGGTTGGAAGGAAAGCCGTTAGGCAGAATCAAACACTGGGAAGTCCAGATTGGAATAACAACAATGCTCCAAAAAGGATAATTGCTCCTCAGCGAAAAGA